>NC_054067.1:12720908-13970908 GCF_017639655.2 Falco naumanni
CCTTTCTTTCATCAAAAATGGAAGAAAAAAAATCACAAACAACATTAAACCCCACTCCTTTTATTTAAAAGTTACCTGATAAAATGTTGTATAGTATTTTTATCCAAAAATTAACATAACCAGAAAGTTAACAAAACACAGTCAACAGTTTTCTTCTGAGCTTATTTTGTGGATTATCAGTTTATTTACTTGTCTGTGTATGCCAGTGTAATCAGGAAACAGGTTGTGATTTCCTGCAAGGCAGCATACGGATTTTAGAGGATCATAACAGCACTTATCTTCCTACTTTAAAAAAATTGGTTTCTTCTGCAGCCTTTCTACCTATCAACTAGGACTGAAAAAAATGACACTTTAGTACACTTCCAAGTATGAGAGCTACCAACACTGCAAAACCGCCTAGCTCCGAGTGAAATACAACCATGAAAAGCAGAATTTTCTCCTCAATATGTTGGAGATATCAACTTTTCACCCAGAAGATGTGAAATTTTACTACAATCTCCGGGATTTGGTTGAGTATGCGTGCATGTTCCTGGATTGCTGGAGCCTATCTTTTGCTTCCCAGCTTTCCTGACACAGTAAACCAGAACGATTCACAATTCACACTCCCTCTTCAGCTCTCACTTCCTTGGGACGTTAGAATCATCCCTATTTTCCTATAGGTTTGTTTGTCACTGACTTCTCTGTGCAGCGTACCAAGAAGAAATCTCTGCATAGCTATGTCAAGACCTCCTCTGAAGCACACAGTGTATTTGCATTTACAAATGAAACTTACTGACTCCAGGTGAAACGTACCCCCTCAGCATTCAAAAGCAACACCGAAGACATAGGAACTCCCACAAAAATGCTTTGCGTGATGGTGCCTAAGAATAACAGATGCTACAAAACAGCCGAAACTCCCGGTAACGACTGCGGTGCGGTTAGAGGAGCTGGAACTGACAGGTAAGGGTTGCAGAAATCGCTGAACGCTCTGGGATCTTGGCTCTTGCCCCCCGAACCGGGGCAGGCGGCTCAGGAAGGGCAGAGCCAGCAGCCCTGGGTCACCACAGCGCGGGCTGCAGCCGCAGCTCTCGCACCGGCTCCCCGGGCGCCGGCCCCACCCGTTTTGTTGTGGATTTTTTCTGGCTCTGCCAGGAAGGCCTGGTGGGGGAGAGGCCTTAACGCACAACTACCGGGCAGGCTGGCCCAGCAAAGCCACCGCCGCGCGGGCTCCGCAGTGCCAGGCGCTCCCACGCCGCTGCGGGCACGGACACCGCTGCGGGCACGGACACCCCTCTCCCCCCCCGCCCCAGCTCCCCACAGCGGCGCCCTCCGGCCGGCCGCCCGCAGCAGACCCGAGGGAGCGGAGGGAGCCGCGGTCCTCCCGGCTCAGGGGCCCCAAACCCGTCGGGAGAAACCGCCCCGGCGCGGTGCCCAGCCGGGGGTCCCGCCGCAGCCCCCACCTGCCACAGGCGCCAGCTCCAACCGCCCGCAGTTCAAACTCCGCGCCGCTCGCCGCGCATGCGCGCTGCCGCCTGCCGCGGGGGGGGAGGCGGGGGGGAGGCGGGGTCGCGGCCCGGAGCCCGGCGGCTCTGAGCATGCGCAGTGCCGCGGCGGGGGGCGCCGCCTGAGGCGCCTCGGGGGCGCCGGGCCCAAAGGGCTTAAAGGTGGGGTGAGGTGGGTGATTCGCTGCCGCCCCTTCCGTCCCCGTTCCCTCGGGCAAGCAGGGGGCCAGGCAGGCCCTCGGGTGCCTGGGCTGCCCTGGGGAGCCCTCAGGGGGCGACAGCGCGGCCGGGCCCGGGGAGCCCTCAGGAGGCCTCGGGGCGGCAGCGCGGCCTGGCCCGGGCGCCTCAGCTCTGACAGCCCGGCCGCCGCTGGTGGGGGGTGAAGTTGCGGGCTTGGAGATAAAATGAGGAAAGAAAAGCGCAGGGAGGGAGGGGAAAAGGAAGAGGAAATCAGAGTCGTGGTCTTAACAAAAGGACTAAATGAGTTCCTGGCACCTTGTCACCTCTAGCAAGCAAGGTTTGCAGATGCTGGGGGGAAATGATGGAAGTGACCCAGTATAGATAAATACGGAATTCTTGTTACCGGACTCCAAAAAGAGTCCTCTCTTCCTCTGTAGTAAAGAACATGTAGGCACTATGGCAGATCAGATCGGTAATTCATACTGTTCCAAACATGAAAAGAGGGGGACATTTTTCAGGATTCGCCTACAGTCTGAACTTTTTGCAGGCGTAAGGTTTGCTATGCAGAATATTTTAGATTTATTACTGTGGTATCTAGATGGGCTTTGGTGAAGAACATTACAGAAGACAAACAAAAATGCTTGCTTCGGAACGTTTTTGAGTTAGGTGCACACGTAAGGGGCAGCTGGCCAGAAGGTTGCAGCCATTCAGTTGTAAGTACTTCATGTAGGAATACACACCATGGTGTCATTTTGAGTTTGTGTTTTTATTTGGGTTTGAATTAAAAAGTGATTAATAACTCCAGTCAGGGCATGATAGATGAGGTATCTTTTGGGAAGTAAAGCAAATTCTACATCCATTTGGGATAACCTTGAGGTAGTCTGTAAAAATGAGAGGTTGTCTAATGAAAGCAGTCTGTTGGTAGTTCCCTTTGTTCAGGATGTAAATCTGATAAGAAATAATTAGCCACTCTTTGGGGCTCTAGGATGAGGATTTTCCAGTATATTTGGGACTACATCTGTTTCAGCAGCAAACAACATAAAAAACGAATATACTGCATATGAACATCCATCATTGATTTTTATAGAGATACGCTACTGACGTTTTACTGGAGTTTTAATATCTTTTCTTGCTGCCACATTTTACTGAAGCAGAAATTTATCAGAGACTTATTTCATGTAAATGTTCAAACATCTCTTTTAGATGCCTGTGGTTATTAATATATAGCCCAGTAGTGTTCAGATGGCTTCCATCCTGCATCACTCTGTCTTTCTCTGAAATCCCCCTGACATGATTCTGCCCATTTTAGTTGTGGTATTTGAGCACAGGAAAAATATTTTCAGATGTGTCTCTCAAAAAAGAAACTTTTTTCTGTCAAGGTATTTTTCTCCAAATTTCAAAAAAGTTTATTTTCATGAATAATTAAGAAAATAAGGAAAAACTGAAAACCGACAAACATCAAGAGAAACAAACTCAGAGGTAACACATGCTTCTTATGACACTCTGTAAGATTTCAGATACAACACACAGGGATTCAGGCTCTGGTAAAAGGACTTCCCCCAGCTCACCGAAGCTGTATGTGGGATGAACAATGAGGTACCTGGACACATTCAGACCCTCATCTATCAGCAATAACCAACAAGTCTATAAAGTTGCAGTAGTTGTGGAAAAAGGGATTTTTTTCTTGTAAGGAAAAAGGGACGATGCTAATTGCCAACAGCAGACAGATATTTTGGAGTTCTTTGGGCAGTTCTGCTCCCCATCCCCTCATCAGTGATCTTTACTCTGCCAAGAGAGGTAAAGAGATGCCATTGCCTCATGTGAAGCAAGCAAAAAATGACCGTTACGAGGCCATTGCCCCAGTTTTGGAGCCTCTGCAACGAGTGGAAATTGAGGAAGATGCAAACAGTGCATCCTATATTTTCCCTGGATAACCAGTCCAAAGAAAGAACTGGGCAGAGAGGCAGCAAAGGCTAAGGAATCCCTCTCTCAAACACAGCGAGCAGCACTTTATGTTCCGTAGGGTCCTTTCCCTCCTTGACTATGGAAAAGGAAATGTAGATTCATGAATGGGGCTGCACAAGCCAGCATAGGGACGCTCCAGTTATGTCCTACCCAGCTGCTGTTGCCAAGGCTGCCATGTAGCAGAAGTGCATCCAGGCTAGGTTTCACCTGCCACGGGGCTTGGGGCTGATGCTCGGGGACTGCTCTCCCCACTGCAGCAGTGCCGAGCTTGCGTAACTACCTGCCCAAATCCTTGCCCATGATCTCAGGCTGGTTTTGCAGCTCCTGCTGCAGCCAGAGCTACTTCAGTCGGGCTGCTAACTGCCTCCAAGCTGTCCTGGTGAAAGCTAGCTTGTATTTTTCTATTTTACAGGGCAACAGCAAAGCAAGACTACCGTGTAGACATACCATGTGTCTCGCAGACCCCAAGTGCAACTTTATTTAGACAGACAAGAAATATAAATAGGGAAATAAAAAACAAATTTTCTGGGTGATTCTGGAGAGAGCTGCCTCGAGGGTCCGTATTTCTCACGCACTCAGCTAGGATACCTTCATTTTGCCTTTTTCAGGAGCTGCTTCATGGAGGAGTGGCTGCTCATCCCCATTCACTGACAGGATCCTCTTTTCTGGCGGCTGCTCCTCAGGCTGGCGGGCAATCAGCAGACGACAGGTAAGCAGGATCCCAAAGACTAGGGCATGGGCATAACGCTTGAGTGGATCCCCCACTAGCTGGTGGAAAAAGAGCACAGCCAGCACAAGGAGGAGGAGGAGAAAGTTGGCCACGTCTTTGGGGCGACCAGGCACCAGTGTCATGACAATGCCACACGCCACTTCTAGGGCACCAATGCTCTTGCGGAGAAGGATGGAGCTGACTCCCATCTTCTTTAGCATGGGAAGGGCCCGCACGTAGCTTTTGTACGCTCGTTTCTGAAATCAAGCAGTAATAGCGTAGAAGATCATAATGTGAGAAAGTAAAGGCAAAGGTGAATTCCATTGAAATAGATTGATGTGCAATATGACCTAAAGATGACTTCAATCATCACAGACCCCTCTGGCACAATATTCAATCTGTACCCCTAAAGCTTCCACTGGAGGGATATTAACACCACCAGCGTGCAATTCCCCCTTTATGAGCTGTTGTCTACTCACTGGAAAACAGTTCTGCAACCTAGCACGCACCTTTGGAGCTAGGACCAGGCCAGGTATACCTTCTCCTGAAATCTGAAGTTACGATTGCTAGAATTAGCAATGCAGAACCATGTTGTTAAAAAAAAGGTACTTCTCTTAAAGAGTAGCTCATCCTTTATAATTAAATAACACACCTAGTCCCTGCAGAGCCAAGGCACAGCAAGTAAAAACAGAAGTCTCTTTCTACCTCAAAGCAACTTACAGTATCCTAGCATTACGGGCAGTACAGCCTTAGCATGGTACTAGATGTCAAAACTAAGATTCACCAGCCCTATCCTGTGCTTAAATACCTTATGATCCTTTCTTTCCTCACATGAAAGCAAGCTGACATTTGACATCCTTTGCTGTCTGGTTTATGCTGGATTTAGAAGCATTGTAAGTTGCAAGACTGAGCCTCCTTACACGGCTGCCTCGTTTCAGGGAAGAAACCACCTCTCCTTACACACGTTCAAGTTCTTGCATTTGAATATCAAGTGCTCATGGGCTTATTGTTTTTGCTTGTTTTATCTTTTTCAAACAACTATTTCCTTTTCTTTATATTTTAATAAAACTCCTAGTTATTGGAGACACCGAAATTATTCCCACTTACACTTGAGATATCCGTGCAGATATTCTTGCTATTGTGTTCACTGCTTTCTAATCAGGGAAAGGGAAATGGAAGCCAAATCTCAGGTACAGTGTTGTTCAGCTCTCGCAGGTGCTGATCAGATTGTAGATTTACTTATATGTGATTTTGGAAACCTGCACTACAGGCACACAGAACATCCCAGTTCTCTGCAAATTTTGCTGCTTCCTTCTAAGAGGAACTGACACTTTACATGTGGTTAAAAAATATACAGCATTGTAATTTTTGCTATTAAATAACTAAAGATCTCACGACACAGTTACTCTAAGAGTACACATTGTAAAGATGCATTTTAAATCATTGGTGAATAAAACCTTTCCCTTAGAGCAGAGTATTTTTAAACAGTTGTGAAAACCACAGCTTTTTAAAGAAATATACTATCAGCCTGTCCTAGAGTACTCTGGTATTTTAATAGACAAACTGTGTCTCTGTTTTTTGCTGAATGAAAAACTGCAAGTTTGGTGTTGCAGGTAGGTGACAGAGGTTCTCTATTTGCTGGGGTCAAGAAGCCATGCTTATTGATTGGCAAGATCAGGTTTTCACTGTCTCCATTACATGACAGACCACCCTGCCAGCAGCACAACAAAAGCATGAAAGCCTAACGAGCCATGAACATGTTACAATGTAGACTATTAAGAATTATGGTGCTGTGTAATACCCGAGTGCCTCTGCTTTCCTTTTGTGAAAACGGAGATCACTCCTACCTGTAGGCCTGGCTCTTGGTAAAACAAAAAGGGATAGAGAAGCAAAATATTTTACAGAGCAAGGATTTTGCAATGCCTCTAAGGTCTCAGTGCTTTTTTTCTGTCCCTTATGCAGCAGAACCTTAAGAACTTTGTTTTCTGGGCATTTTATCTCAGTCTTTTGCCCTCGAGTTACTCCTTGGTAATTCTTCTCTGTGAAATCCCTGTGCTGGGCTGCTGAAAAGGCGCTGCGATTCAGATGTTATTTGAGAGCTAAGGAAGAGCAGCTGGGCAGGTGGAGCAAAGGGAGAGAACAGAATGTGCTGGAAACTTCCAGCACTATTTTTTAGGGGCACAAAAATACCAACGCTTTTCAGCCACTGCAATAAATATAAGGGGGGGGGGGGGGGGGGGGGGAGTGCGGCAGGAGAATAAACAAACATAGACAAGGAAGCAAAACGTGGCAGCCAGTCCCTCTCCTGCCTGCAGATTGCAAAACTCTGCAGCAGAGTTGGCCCTGGGCAGAGAGGAACACACACCAGCTCACCAGCTGAGAAACGCACACAGTGGCTTCTCCTTCCTCTCCTCACCTCTCTCCCATTAGGCAAGAGGAGAGGCTTATTTCCCAGGGTAAAGAGAGTAATAAAGTGGCAATAATATCATCTGCTGCCAGCTAAGAATTTCAAAGCATTTCATGGTCATGAAATAATCCCTGCACAAATCTGGTGAGGTAGGGACAGTCAGTGTCACTATCTTTGCTTTAAAGCATGGAATTTTGAGGATGATCACCTGGCTGCTAAAGCAGGCACCTGGTTTTCCTACTCCCAGTCCAGGGGGTATGTATTCCACCAGGGATCAGCTGTACATGCCTACTACATGTCTGGCAGTTCTTCGGACCTTGCTTTTCAGACATCCCCATCTTTTGCAGGCATCGGTGCTGTGCTACCCTGTTGTCCTCCTCCCCTCCCCCATCCTTATCCACAAGGATGGGCTCAGACAGAGCCCAGGCAAGGGCTGCCAGGATATCCTTGGCACTGCGTATTATTTGTTTCTCTCCGTGTCCATCAAATAAAGAAACAGATAAGCTGCTTCCCTCACCCGCCCGTTGCTCAGGGCTCCAGCGCAGTTACCCTCCATGTACCCCACTGCAAACACTGCGTCTGCCGCAAGGTTGAGGGGAGAGAGCCCTAATACGTCTCCTTTCGTGCTGCCACTGCCGTACTCACCATCTCATTGTAGGCATCTCTGCTGAGCCGAGGGGTCAGTTTGATGGTCCCCATAAAAACAAAGAAGAGCCCCAGGGCCACCGAGAGGGCGACAATGGTGATAGTCCTGGGAGATGCCATGGAGCTGCCAGGAACCGGTCCTGGGAACCGCTCCTAGTGAGGCCTTCTCGCTCTGGCTGCCAGCCCGGGCAGGAGGTAGTCAGTCACCATTGAAGGAGATGAGGAATAAAGCTGCAGAGGCAGCGAGGATGACAGCGGGAGGGGGATTCAGCCTCCTCCACTCAGCAACCTCCGGGTCCTAATGCCCTGCAGCCATAGCCAGGCAGCTCCAGCACCTGCCGAGTGATGGCCTTCCCACCGCTCCTACCATTAAGTCATCCTCTGTTTTCTTGCACATTCCACAAATTACCCACAGAAAGCAAAAACTGAGCCAGTCCTAGGGATGCAGGATAGCAGCTAAACGTATAGCACAGTTGCTCACTAGTGAGAAAACGAGGACATGTTAGCAGAGTGCACAGGAGTAACCTGCTAGGGAGGAAAAGTGGTCAGAGGTCTCTTGTACAGAGGCAAGTTTCCTGATCCTCTGTTACTTTACGATTTAAAGTCATTCTCTCTCCCCCTCCAATTTGCAAAAAATTCCCTTTGGACAAAAGTGTAGCCAGGCTAAGCAGAAATCCATTCAGATCTCGTAGTGAGCAGTCTGGGTATAATTATACAAAACAGAACTGCTAGAAAGCTGCATCCCTCACTATAATCTGAAAACATGAGGCTGTTAACAGTGTGCAAAAATCTTACACTTGTGGGGTGGTACAAGTGTGACACATCCTGTACCTGTCAGGAATCCCTCCATCACCTCCCTTTCTGGTGCAGTAAGTCTCAAGTCCTAAACCCATATATTTTAAGCCCCCACAGCTTGAGAGCTGGTGGTTGTTATTATTCCAGGCTCAGGGTTCCTTAGGACTGGAGTTAAAAGTCTGAAAAATACAGGCAGCTCTCTGTTTCCTTGGGAGTTTATCAGCCTCGGTTCACCCAAATCAGACAGGGAACTCCTGTTTCGGCGGAAAGAGTAAAATTTAACAGCCTGACTGTAGAAATGTGTTTTGCTACTGGTCAGCCCTAGACAACCAAGATAACCAAAAAGTGACTTCAATACAACATAAAAAATAAAAGGAGCCCTCAAAACAATGTGGGAACTCTGCTCACTCATGCCTGCCTCCAAGTTGCAGCAGCTCTACCTTTTGAAGAGCTGGAGAAAACTTCACATAACATTGAGGGTCACAGCTTCCCAGTCAGTGAGCATGGCAGGACAGACACAAAACATAACAAATTTTTGAATTTTCTATTGCAGAGCAACTTGATAAGGAAATAACTTGCAGCTGCTGTCATTTTCACAGGGCACTTCGTGTTTAGGTATCACCAAGCATTAGTTGAGAAGGGGGAGGCAGGTGTGGAAGGAAAGACACCGAGATCTGTTTTCTCTTAATTTTGTTTTATAGAAAAATCTTTCTAATTGCCTCCA
This sequence comes from Falco naumanni, assembly GCF_017639655.2. NCBI lineage: Eukaryota > Metazoa > Chordata > Aves > Falconiformes > Falconidae > Falco > Falco naumanni. The sequence goes on from NC_054067.1 coordinate 12,729,815, forward strand.
ATTTATCCATGTGACTGATAGTGATTCAATATTAGTTTTGGAAGTTTAGACATGAAGTACTTCCCTGACCCCAAAAGTCAACGTTTTGCCAGCGAAGCATGAGGATTTCTACTTCCTATGGTTTCTTGATATCAAGTTCACTCTGAACTTGAAAAACACCTGAAACATCCTTGAAGCAACCAGACAATTAATGGCACAGCAGTATTAGAAAACACAGTGGATTTTAGTACTTCATATTCACATGTTGATTGTGAAAACCCACAATACCAGGGAGAGGGTATTTTCCAGGCTGCTTTAACCAACAGACCAAGAAGTTTTGCAGGGGAGGGAAAGGGTGCTGAAATGCTACAAAGAACCTTTTCACCCCAGAAATCCAGGTGTTTCTATACAGAACAGTGTAGTTAGGACACCCAAATTAAGAGCAAAAGCAAAATTACTTATTTTTATACAGCTTTCAAGAAAGTAAGTTAAAATCCTAACTACTTCAACTCCAGTGTTCAGGACAGTAGGAGGTTGCTTCCCAAGCTCTCAGAGCTGGCATACATGTCTCCTTGTCAGCGGGTGAACAGCAGCACCAGCTCACAATGAACAGTATGAGGAAACATGTCAAAAGGTACAGCCAAGGTGGGGGCAAATGGCTCTCCTGCCAGCTTCTTCCCTGGGTCAGGTGGGCAGCACAGCCTGTGGAAAGCAAAGAGAGCATCCTTTAGACCAGTAGCAGAAGCCTTCCCACCGTTATTGGCAGCACAACAGCACAGAGGATGCACTAAAGAGGTACTGTGTGTTTCGCTAACATCTCTCAGAGTCTGCAGCAGACACAGGCTGAGGTCTGGAACCATCAATACTGAATCCCAAACCAGCACTGAAAACCTCACGGAAAAGCTGAAGAGCCAGTGGCAGGTTTAAGGCTCCCTTTCTCACAAGCCATCCCCGCTGAAAGACATCTTAGGACTTAGAAAATCATTCCTGTTTTGTGCTGCCTTCATTGGTTACCTGCAGACAGACTTATCACCTGCAAGTGGGCCTGCCCCAGATAAAGACTAAACCAATGACTAATCCCCTTCACTTCACTGGCTAGGGGCCAACCTTCCTGCAGTTAACCCAGTGGACTCTGTATCCCACAACCAATGGGCTGTTTTGTTGGGGAAGGATGCACAAAGCCATTATAGCACATCTGCGTTATTTTCTATTCCTTACTATGTACTAAAGCATCCTGCTGGAACATAAACCCCAAAGAATACCCACTACCTTAAAGCAGCGAGTGCAGCTTGCAGATAAACCCAAAGTGAATGCAGAAGCATAAACCACTTCTCACCATGCACTGACTAGTCCTGGATCACACCTGAAGGACTCATCCAGTGAAATTCAGTTGTAACAAAAACCTTCCTAAGCCAAAGTCAGATATTTATATCCTTGTCTGGACATAACAGGGTCTGTCACTAGAAAGGAAGAAAGGAGAGTGCTCACTCAAGAAAGTTCCTCATGGCGTCACCCTCTGGCTTGCAGGAGATGTAGAGTAGCCTTTGGATGGACTTGCAGTTTCGGATGGCTTGCACAACCCTGTAATCTGCAAAGAAAAGATGCAGTGCTTTCCCAGTGACCCACCACCACTGTGAGCTCTCCAGAACACAATTGCACAGCAAGCATCACAGAACTGCACTGGACTGTCAAAAATACAGGGGGGGGAAAAAATACATTTTTCCATGTTCTGTCTCAGATGCAGGCTCTCAGAAGGCCAGAGATGCGACCCATGCTGCTAACAGCTCTGCTGATTTGGCAGGATAGAGCAGTGGGAGAAATCCCTCTGCTTCCCAGGGGGATGAACGATGAGAGGAAAAATTATTACTTAGGCAAGCAGAGGCACGTAAAACCTTCCACACACTTATAAGACTGCATCAAGGCACCAGGATCAGCTTGAGACTTCCCAGTACACACTGGAGCAAGTCCAGTGAGATCACTAAGACAGTTAGAGGGCTGGGGCATGGCATACATGAGGAGAGTGTGAGGGATGGGGTTATTCAGCCTAGGGAGGAGAAGGTGAGCAGGGATCCATTTGCTATCTTCAGGGGCCTCATGGGGGATTACAGAGAAGATGGACCCAGAGTCTTCTCAGAGGGGCACCAGAAGAGGATGAGTCAACAGAGGCACTGCAGCAAGGGGAAATTCTCATTAAATATATTGGGGATAACATTTTCAGCAGAGGGTATCCACCCTTGGACACATTCAAGCCTCAACTGGGCTTTACAGCCCTGTGCAACCCTACAGAACTCTGAAGCTGGCCTTGCTTTATTTGGGAGATTGCACCACACACCTTCAGAGACTCCTCCTCTCCTAAATGGTTCTGTGAGTTATGGAAAATGGAAAAGAGATTAGACCTATCTGCTTTAAAAAGAAAGCATGATAAAGGCACTGAAAACTGCAGACTCTATGGGATTTTAGCTGCTGTAAGCAACAAGGTAAGAAACTACAGACTAAGCAAGCAAAGGTTTGGAACCAGCATAACAGGTCTCACAGAACTTTTTCAAAATTCTGTTTCAAGATGAAAATAAATAGCATATTCTCTCACGGAGCCCAGCCCGAGATGGGTTCACCACAGCAACAAGGGGTCGGGCATCCTCCCACGATGACAGGAGTTGTGGTAACACGGCCTCTGCCTTTCCACTGTGAAACTCACAGTTTGAAATTCCTGTGAAGCAAAAAGCAACCACATGAATTGAGCAGTCAGTCTCACCAGATGTTAGGTATAACATGAAGTACCACCCTTTGCTGCATGGAGGTAACTTGTTGTGATCCTTCCACTCACTTCTGCTTCCAATTTTTCAGCAGTTAGTTTGAAACTTTCTGCCACGGTGAGTCTGAACTCACCATTAAATGCTGCATTCCACCTGGCGTCCTCTATTGCCTTCTCCACCACCTCAACACCAATAACCTTGGACACTTGGTGAGCCAGAGAGAGACCAATTGCGCCTGGAAACGAGGGAAATAAAAATACTCCATAGATTCATGCCAAAGAAAAAAGCCTTTAGATAGTGGGGATCATTTCTGGCATGCAAAGCACCAACCCTGGGAGCCAGGTTCACACAGCCACTGCTCACCCGTTCCACAGCAGATGTCGAGGAGGATGGTGTCCCCACTGGCCTGACTCAGCTCCCCAACCACCTGGTACAGAACTTCTGCTCCACCTGTGTTTACTTGGAAAAAGGCATCTGGAGAGATGCGAAACTTCAGGCCAAGCACTTCTTCAAAGATGTGTGGTTCTCCATGAAGGAGCTGGAAGGGGGACTGCTCATGGGAGCAGCGTGTCATGGTGCTAGCAGAACACACAAAAACCAGCTGTTAGGAGGCAGCTGATTTCCATTTCCATTCCTGGGGTGTTCATGTGCAAGAGAGGATGGTTCTCCCCCCCACCAACATTTATTTCATTTGAGCCTTTCAACAGGATCAAAGAATTTTGATTCTTTGTAAAGGACCTGTAACTTGCACAGCCTAGAATTCATTAAAAGGATCAAAATGACTTCACAGAAGACAGCAGTCCTAGGGCTATTCCCCAGTTTTGCTGCTAATGTGATTTACTGCCTTGGGGAAGTCACTGTAGGGATTTTTTCCTTTAGTTTCCCAGGCTCATAACTCCCATGAGGTAAATCCATAGTGTATTCAAGTATTTAAAGTCTGGAAAAACAAAAGATGTGGCCATCTTAAAACCACGTCTGCAATAGGTATCCAAATATCTGTCACTCTCTGCAAGCACTCCCTGAACTGGTAGATTTGAATTTGATCAGAGAGGGGAAAAAAAAAAAAAAAAAAAAGAGGTGGCTTTGCTTCCACTGTTTCCCAGTGTCAAGACGTATACCTCTCTTGGAAATAAAGTGAAGTCAAGGCACAGGCTCTTCCAGGTCCAGACGTGAAGAACTCCTTAAGCAGTGCTTTCTGAGTAGCCAGTGCCTCCTGTCAAGAGAAAGAAAGGAAAACCTGGCTGTTTGGATAATCTGGTTAGATGCCTCTCCCCAGCAATATACCCAGCGATCTCAGGTCAGCCAGATACCTGATATGCCTCTTGCCAGGGGCCCTGTCCTCCGCATGCTCACCTGGCCCAGCTCCTGGGGGTGGAAGGTGATGATAGCCATGGTGTGGCCGCGGCTGGTGGTGCGTACCACGAGCTCCCGCCAGTGTCCGCCTTTGTGGAAGAGGATGCAAGGGTCCAGGGGGGAGCAACGGATGAACTCCTCATAGTACTGAGCAGAGGGGAAACAGCACTTGTAGTACAGTGAAGACAACTGCCCTGGTCTTAGCGTAACTCTGTGCACCCCAAGTGGGTGGCCCTCCCATCAGTATCATCTGATTTTTTGATTTGATTTCAATACACTGAGTGAAGGCTCTTTCCAAGTTCTTTGAATACAAGACATTTTAATAATTTCAATTTCTGATTCTTATGTATTTTAATTGATTGGCAGGAATTCATTGTCACTTGATTAACTTTGTTTTTTGGGATAGTTTAGATGCTGCAACATTAACATGCAAATTTTAAAAAAATATTTATCCATCAACCAGAGTCAAGCCTGAAACTTTTCAGAACATGAAAATGGACTTGAAAACACAGCGTAATAAAATGACAATGTTCTCCCAAATAAGAGTTATGGCAGTCCTTTTATCCCACAGTTCAGGTACAGACAGGACTTATTTACCTGGGCTACTTGTTTGTGTTTTGCAGGTATGTTCTCCATGTGGTTGGCTCTCACACAGACAATATTTCTTGCTGGAGAGAGACAAACAGGTATTTAATTGTTTTGTTTCAAAGCACATAAACCACTGTAGCATCTGACATGATAAACTGCGAAGGGGCCTTCCCCCTGAATTCTCACACAGTACCAAAAAAAAAAAGAAAAAAGAAACGAATGAAAGAAAAAAAATGGTATCTAAGTGCCCCACTAAGACCTGTGATGTTCTGGGTACCCACAGTCTGCAGGACCTGCCAGTAATTCCTTTTGTCAGTAATTACTGTCGCTAACTTTCATGAAGATGTTTGAGCTCTGGGAGCTTTTTAAATATGCTCTAGCAATTCCCAAAGGAGCCACTGCACTGTTCTTAAACTAAGGAAGCAGAGCAAGCTGTTTTTCTAACTAGAGAATAATGGTATGGGCTTATAGCAGCAAAGCAGTTTAGGTTGCCTGGAATACAGCACTCCCACGCTTCAGTTTGAATGCTAAACTTCTGCTGTCAGAGGTAAAATGCACCCATGGAATTACTTTTTTCAATGAGAAAAGTACACAGCAACCACCCCAGCGCCTCTTGCTATGGATGTGGACAAGCAAAAGCTAGTGTTGATGGTGTCAACAAGTTCACCACTCGCAGCTTGCAAGGAGCACATGCTCACATCTTTGTTGCACAAAACTAAACTGCCTCACATCCCAAATGCTCCAACCTTGCTCTGCTGCCTATGGACACACACACCCTACCATGCTCTCCCTGCTCAGCACAGGCTCCTGGAGCATGCCAAAAAACACCGGTACAGCATAACTAAGATTAACAAAGCTAAATCCCAGAAGGGCTGCTACCACAGCTGTCATCCTTACTGCTGTATTCAGCAAATTAGAAGCTGGTGTTTCTTAAGAAGCTGATGAACTAAGATTTTAAAATTGCTGTCCCAGGGTTGGTGGTGTTTCTGTTGGCATCTCCCAGGATTCAGGCTTTTAACTAGAGCAGAGGCTGCCACAACAGAGCCTTGCCCCAACCCAGCCCATGCCAGCAGTTTTCTATCCAGCTCCTTGTCCTGCACTGACCTCTGCCAGTTCCCACATACAACCCCACGGTTTTGGGGTTCCCATCTGGTCCTCGGTTCACAGAGAAAGTAGATTTGTTTCGGTAGCCGTTAATGATGGGCTGAGGGAGAAAAGAAGGAAGATTAAAACTTTGGATGAACAGAAGAAATAATGGAAGAAAGGCAAAACCCAGTCTGGTTGTTCTGTTGGCAACATGGGAAGATACACATGTTGTACAAATGTACAATGTACAAAATGCAGAAACGGAACTTGTGCATGAGACCCTCAGTACTTCCCCTTGGGAAGAAATGGCTTTCTGACAGAATGGTGACAGGTTTATCAGGGAAGGCTTGGGAACAAAAAAGGATTCCTAATCACTGGGCTTTGTTTCACTCTCTGGCATTTACAGGCTGCAAAGCAGAAGCTAGCAAGGACTGCCACAGACACATTCTCTGCAACTAAATAATCCCCACCATGAGACTCTTGAGGAGTTGAGGGAGAGGCTGTTGGTGTCTCAAAGGGGGCGACATTCCCATGAGATACTCACTGAAGGGACTATAGGCTGGAGAGGACAGCAGAGTCCACCAGGTTTCTGCACATCTATGCCCAGCTCCTCAAGACGAGACGCCAGTGTCTGCAAAATCTTCCTCTGGCTTTCATACTTCACCTGCAGAGGAGTCCTAAGCCAGAAACACTCTCAGAGGATCATATGATAGTGGGCAGGTCTTCATCACCCACCTCTAGGAAGGCCAGGAGGGAATACTGCAAGTGGGATATAGCCCCAGAGGAACTCTGCCTTTCTCATCACCACAGCTGATACAATGGGGAGAGCGAGAAATCCTATGTTCATGGTCCTCAAGCACTGGTCTGGAGCAACTGGTCAAACCTGAAGCCCCAGTGAACCAGCTGGCCCACACTGGACAAGATCGCTGTGTGAGCATCCATCCTCTGTGCCGTTAGTGATCACACATACCACCCACAGGGAACCTCCTAGTTCTATCCTTCACAATGACTGAAGAATTAAAGCAGCAGTAAATTGGGTCTGAATTGTTTACAGCATTAAGCGACTAAGATGCTAGAAGCTGTTGCTCAAGGAGGATAGGAGGGACTGTTGGGGCAACATGACACAGAAAAGTCCACGTAAGCACATCTTACCTGTAGCTGCTCTTGATAGGGAAGTCTCCATAGTGGAGTCGCCACATTTGCTAACCTGGAAAGCACAACATCACGGTCCTGCCCAGAGCTACTTGCCTCCTGATACTTATGGCATAATACCTCCACCAGCTGCTTCATGGGCAGGACTTTTCACCAGAGCTGGCTGTGAACATGCAAACTCCCTTTTTTTGTTAAAGGGATCAGGGAGGGAAAAAAAACCCAAAGTGCAGGCAGAGAACAGGAAAAAACAGAGATCATGTTGTAGCTTCAGATGGGCTCTGTTGCTTTCTCCCACTGAATCAGGGGCTTAGGCCACCCCTTGCTGCTCCAAGGACAGCCCAAGTCCCATTGTCCTGGAGTTTTCCCCTAAAAAAGCAAGATGCTTCTCTCATCATTCAGTGCATCCATCCTGCATCATCTACCTGCTCACATTTCCAGCCACATCTTTTTTGCTAATGCTTTACGGGATTAAATTAATGACAGTGAAACGCACAGTTCGTGTGTAGCAGGCAGGGAATTGCAGGCTGCACACTCTCGCTGACCCAGCCACCCACCCAGCAGCAGTTTAGAGATAAACCTTCGAACTTGCCATTACTTATATCTGAGGCAGGGTGAGCAAGACCAAAACACATAAAAGCCGATTAAAAAAACAAAACAAAACAAGACAGAGTAAGGGGTGAGGTAGATGCGACTCAAGTCATCGTAACTATCCCATCAACTACTGACTCACTGAGCCCATGGAGAACCTCAGCCCACAGCTGGATAAGCTGCAGTTATTGCTTACTGGGATTTTTGGAGCTGCTTCCAAAGCAGTCAGTGCCAACTACTTTCAGGCACAGAACTCTTATCTTTACGCTTGCTAGTACGGCAGCTGCTCTGCTCCCGATCCTTTCTTCTCAGACTTTTTCATTTGACTTTTCCATTATTCCTATCCCCAGGCCAAGCACCACGGAAGCCAGCTGAGCCCTGGCTCTTCTATCCCTACCGTGGAGAGCGAAGTGGAGGCCACTGAATGCCCCAATCCCCTGCTCTTAATTGCTTCAGTCGCTCGGTGCTTTGCAGGAGCTCGGCCGTTTCGGAGGAGCCGTACCTGTGCTCCCAGGAGGAGGCTGGCAGGCTGCAGCCGCCCCTGGACTTTTTCTTCTCCTTCCGCTCGGCTGCTGTCCTCTTCTCAGTCAGCAGGCTGCAGTGCCGGCAGCTCAGGAGACCGCTCCAAGGGTGGAGGTGCCAGCGCAGCAGCCTCAAGGCGCAGGACAGGGACATGGTGGCAGCAGCACGGCGAGCCCGCCGCCCCCCCCGGCCGGCAGCAGCCGCACACACGGAGGCGGGCAGCCGGCGGCCGGCCCCGCTCCGGGAACAGACCCACTCCGCTTAAAAACACCCGCGGCCGGCGCGCCCTGGCGGGAGCCTTTCTGCTTCGCTCCGGTCTGCGGAGGGAACGGCCAACCAAGCGGGGACGTCCCACCGCGGCCGCCGGCGAACGAGCCTGCAGGCCCTGCGCGGCCCCGGTCTCGCGTGAGGAGCGGCCCGCCCCGCCCACCTCCTTCCCGGGCCTCGCGGGGGGGGGTCCGGGGGAAGCGATTCCGCCGCCCGCGCAGCGCTCACGGCTGGGATGCCCCGCGTGCCTCTGCGCGGTGCCGAGCGCCGCCATGTGCTCCAGCGATGGCTGGGTGCACCAAGGGCAGCAGGTTCCTTTCTTTCTTTCCCACCTAACGAACTTGCCTTCTTTGCCTAAAGACGGGAAAAGCTCCCAAGAGGCAGAGGCGCCCCGCAGCAGGCCGGAACGCCGGCTGAAGAGAACTGCGCAAGCAGCCCATTCCCAGAACTCATCCCTCTCCGCCTCCGCTGTTCATTTCGCTCCTAACCGCCCTCAGCTGGAACGGATTTGCCATCTTGCAGTCTCACGGTCTCAGTTCCCCAGGTGGCCGCTGTCCTACAGAAAACAGTCAGGCCACAGCCACCGGTACCCGGGCTACCCGGCTCCATTCATTCGCCCGCCCAGAGCAGAATGTGCAGCCTCGCTTGGGCTGCAGCATCTTTTGCTTTCAGGAGAGGAAGAAGAAAAACCCAAAAACCTCATTTTCATGTGCTTTTTTTCTTTTTCCTTTTTTAAAAGAAACTCCAGCAACATTCAACTCCTAGATGGGCAGCCCCTCCAGCACGTGCACCCCAGGCGATCTCCTACTACAGAGTTTTCCTGCCCGCAGGCTGCCGCCGGTTCTGTCAGGAGCAGCCCGGGACCACACCGAACCAGACCCTTGGCTCTGGGGTGACATGTGCTTGGTGCGGTGGCTTCGGTCACAAACAGCACGTGGGTGGTTTATGGTGGCACACAAGGAACGAGCGAGTGAGGAGCACGTTTGCTTGTCAAGCGCTACTCGCTCCCGTTACAGAACCGGCATTAGGAATAAACGACGAGGCCACGCGCAGCAAGGCTGAGCCCGGCAAGGCCCTGCAGCGGCGGCGCTCAGAGCCCCTGCCCGGCGGGGCTGAGCATCTCCTGCAGCACCAGGTGCAGCAGGTGGTTCTGCTCGGCGCTGAGCAGCGGCCAGAGCTCGGCCTGCAGCACCTTCAGCGCCTCCGCGTCCTTCTCCTGGCACGCCAGCACGGCCGACTGCAGCAGCAGGAAGAGCTCGGCCGGCAGGTAGCTCGCTGCCGGCGGCAGCCCACCACCCGCTCCGCCGCCGCCAGGCCCCGGCGCCGCGCCGCCCTCCGCCGCCTCCCAGCAGTACTGCTCCAGCGTCCGGGCGTGCTCGGGCAGCAGCTTGGCGGGCGGCGGCTGCAGCAGCAGCAGCAGCAGCACCCGCGACACCTCGCAGCGCGCCAGCACGTCCAAGAAGGCGCCGCCGGGCGCGGCCCCGCCGCCGCCGCCGCCGCCCAGCCCGGCCCCGGCCAGCGCCTGCGCCCGCGTCAGCGCCGCCAGCGCGCCGGCGTAGTCGCGGCCCAGAAGCAGGCAGGAGGCGCGCTCGGCCAGGCAGCGCAGGGCCTCCAGCGGCAGCCGCGCCGCCGCCAGCAGCTCGGCCGCCCGCTGCAGGGGCGCGGCGGCGCGGGCGGGCCGGCCCGTATCGCGCAGCGCCGCCGCCAGCTCCAGGCACAGCCCGGCCGCCAGCGCCGGCTGCCCCCGCTCCAGGTGCAGGCGGGCGGCGAAGGCGCCGCAGCTCTGCGCCGCCGCCACGTGCTCGCCGAAGCCGCCGCGCAGCCCCAGGCGCTGCCGCAGGTCCCGCTCCTGGCGCAGGAAGAGCCTCGCCGCCTCGGCCAGGGCGGCCGCCTCGGCGGGGCCGTGGAAGAGGCTCTGGGCGCAGCGCGCCACGGCCAGCTGGCACCAGGCCGCGTAGGGCAGGCTCTCCTGGGCGCGCAGCTCCCGCGCCAGCGCCGCGAACTGCTCCGCCGCCTCCGCCACGTTCGGCTTCCGCAGGAACCGCCGCCGCAGCTTGGCCGACACCAGCCGGTACCGCGACAGGAAGTCCCCGTCCCCGCCGAGGCCCGGCCCGGAGCCGCCGGGGCCCGAGCCGCCCGCCGCCGCCAGCATCGCGCGCCGCTCGGCCCTGACGCGCCGCGCCCCGCCCCGGCCCGCCCCTCGTGCCGCCGGCCAACCGGCGCCCGGCCCGGGGCCACGCGGGCGGGGGGGGGGCCGCGGGCGGGGCCAGGGCTGCCCGGCCCTCCGGGGGCACCGCCGGGGACGGGCCCGCCTCACTGACCCCGGCACAGCTGCCTCTTTCGGGGCACACGTATCGCTGTCCATACAGCGGGCGGGAAGCCAGGTCGCCCCCGCCCCGCCAAGCGCAGCCCCGCGGCACCCTTTGGCCTGTACCGGGGCGCAGCGGCCAGTGCCCGCCCCGCGGCCGAGGGCCACGCAGCACACACAGCAGCAGCGGGGGGGGTCAGGTGAACGGCAGGGGCAGTGGAGGCGGGTGAGAGGAGACGGGATCCCCGGCGCCGGTAGGAGGCAGCCCGGTGGACACGGCACGGGGCAGAGCGGCTGACGCTCGGTGTCGCCGGCCAGGAGCCCCCGCAGCACCTTCCCTTACTGGTGTGGGTGGCTCCCACTACTCGGCACCGACCCCCGGGACGCGGGGACACCCCCATGAGCAGTGCCCGTGCCGGGGTCAGTGAGGGGGGCCCGTCCCCGGCGGTGCCCCCGGAGGGCCGGGCAGCCCTGGCCCCGCCCGCGGCCCCCCCCCCGCCCGCGTGGCCCCGGGCCGGGCGCCGGTTGGCCGGCGGCACGAGGGGCGGGCCGGGGCGGGGCGCGGCGCGTCAGGGCCGAGCGGCGCGCGATGCTGGCGGCGGCGGGCGGCTCGGGCCCCGGCGGCTCCGGGCCGGGCCTCGGCGGGGACGGGGACTTCCTGTCGCGGTACCGGCTGGTGTCGGCCAAGCTGCGGCGGCGGTTCCTGCGGAAGCCGAACGTGGCGGAGGCGGCGGAGCAGTTCGCGGCGCTGGCGCGGGAGCTGCGCGCCCAGGAGAGCCTGCCCTACGCGGCCTGGTGCCAGCTGGCCGTGGCGCGCTGCGCCCAGAGCCTCTTCCACGGCCCCGCCGAGGCGGCCGCCCTGGCCGAGGCGGCGAGGCTCTTCCTGCGCCAGGAGCGGGACCTGCGGCAGCGCCTGGGGCTGCGCGGCGGCTTCGGCGAGCACGTGGCGGCGGCGCAGAGCTGCGGCGCCTTCGCCGCCCGCCTGCACCTGGAGCGGGGGCAGCCGGCGCTGGCGGCCGGGCTGTGCCTGGAGCTGGCGGCGGCGCTGCGCGATACGGGCCGGCCCGCCCGCGCCGCCGCGCCCCTGCAGCGGGCGGCCGAGCTGCTGGCGGCGGCGCGGCTGCCGCTGGAGGCCCTGCGCTGCCTGGCCGAGCGCGCCTCCTGCCTGCTTCTGGGCCGCGACTACGCCGGCGCGCTGGCGGCGCTGACGCGGGCGCAGGCGCTGGCCGGGGCCGGGCTGGGCGGCGGCGGCGGCGGCGGGGCCGCGCCCGGCGGCGCCTTCTTGGACGTGCTGGCGCGCTGCGAGGTGTCGCGGGTGCTGCTGCTGCTGCTGCTGCAGCCGCCGCCCGCCAAGCTGCTGCCCGAGCACGCCCGGACGCTGGAGCAGTACTGCTGGGAGGCGGCGGAGGGCGGCGCGGCGCCGGGGCCTGGCGGCGGCGGAGCGGGTGGTGGGCTGCCGCCGGCAGCGAGCTACCTGCCGGCCGAGCTCTTCCTGCTGCTGCAGTCGGCCGTGCTGGCGTGCCAGGAGAAGGACGCGGAGGCGCTGAAGGTGCTGCAGGCCGAGCTCTGGCCGCTGCTCAGCGCCGAGCAGAACCACCTGCTGCACCTGGTGCTGCAGGAGATGCTCAGCCCCGCCGGGCAGGGGCTCTGAGCGCCGCCGCTGCAGGGCCTTGCCGGGCTCAGCCTTGCTGCGCGTGGCCTCGTCGTTTATTCCTAATGCCGGTTCTGTAACGGGAGCGAGTAGCGCTTGACAAGCAAACGTGCTCCTCACTCGCTCGTTCCTTGTGTGCCACCATAAACCACCCACGTGCTGTTTGTGACCGAAGCCACCGCACCAAGCACATGTCACCCCAGAGCCAAGGGTCTGGTTCGGTGTGGTCCCGGGCTGCTCCTGACAGAACCGGCGGCAGCCTGCGGGCAGGAAAACTCTGTAGTAGGAGATCGCCTGGGGTGCACGTGCTGGAGGGGCTGCCCATCTAGGAGTTGAATGTTGCTGGAGTTTCTTTTAAAAAAGGAAAAAGAAAAAAAGCACATGAAAATGAGGTTTTTGGGTTTTTCTTCTTCCTCTCCTGAAAGCAAAAGATGCTGCAGCCCAAGCGAGGCTGCACATTCTGCTCTGGGCGGGCGAATGAATGGAGCCGGGTAGCCCGGGTACCGGTGGCTGTGGCCTGACTGTTTTCTGTAGGACAGCGGCCACCTGGGGAACTGAGACCGTGAGACTGCAAGATGGCAAATCCGTTCCAGCTGAGGGCGGTTAGGAGCGAAATGAACAGCGGAGGCAGAGAGGGATGAGTTCTGGGAATGGGCTGCTTGCGCAGTTCTCTTCAGCCGGCGTTCCGGCCTGCTGCGGGGCGCCTCTGCCTCTTGGGAGCTTTTCCCGTCTTTAGGCAAAGAAGGCAAGTTCGTTAGGTGGGAAAGAAAGAAAGGAACCTGCTGCCCTTGGTGCACCCAGCTGTTGCCCACAGGCCTAGCCAAATATCTGTGGCGTGAACATGCAGTTTCAAGGAGGGGATGCCTTACTGTGGAAGCTAGAGAGACTGGTGGTCCCAGGAGAACTATGCATGTTGTGTACGTAAAGAGCAATTCTAGTGCACCCCACTAACGGTAAAGGAAACCTGTTTGCAGCAAACAGTCCCCAGAGATCCTGGCAGAACTCTGAGGCTCCAGGAGAGAGATCGGTCCTGTTTGCACACCTGGGAGAGAAGGGAGAAGCAAACAATAATTCTGGTATAAGTGGTATTGCGTGTGCCTCCAATGTTAATATTTGGTTCCAGAGGCAGCAGTGTTTTCAAATGCTTTGCCAGTGTTTCCTTTTCCAGTGTTTTTCAGGTTCCACGCTTAGGAACTTGCAGTTTTCCTGGCTACAATGCAAACATTGATTCCTGCAATACTGAAGAAGTTAATTACCACAAAGCTTTTCTTATCTGCATAAAGTTATAGATGAGTAATGTTTAATTAGGCGTTTGATGATGTTTTCTAGGTTGGCCACGGACATGCCATGCTGTGAAGCAAAAATAAAAGTCTGTGCTTCAAAAGTACTTGCAACCACCTTTTTCAATTAAAGCAGGTGAAACCACTGTTAGAATGTCGCATGGTGGCCATGCAAAGTGGGGACTGTCAGACACTGTTTCGGGCTAGAGCGATAGCTGTGTAGTGTTAATTCCCAGAGACGGGACGTCGCTTAAAGTGCCTGGATTATCTGAACTCGGAACACTAAAAACTGCACGCGGGTGAGGTTTGGTCACTGTCGAGAACCTTCCTCGGGGCGCCAGGCCAGGGCGAACCGCGGCTGCAGTAACTGCGGTTTGTGCTGGCGGGGCCGCCGTTCCCCGCTCTGCAGAGGGGTCGCGCCCACGCCACCGCCCGCAGCGCCCAGGAGCGGTGTGGCCCCGGGATGGGCCGTGGGAGTAGCGGGGCTCGGGACGGTGAGGGGAGCGGTTCGGGCCCCGCGACCGCTGGCAGCGCCGGGCTGGAGCGCCCGATGCTCTGTACCGGGCAGAGGAGCCCGTGAGAAAGGTGAGGGGCACCCGCCCGCACAGCGCTGGGGCCGACGGGAGCGGTCACGTGCTGCTGCGGGGCTTGTCGGGAAGGGGGCGGCGCTTCCGGTCCTTGCGCGGCGCGGCACCACCACGCGGCGCGGCCATGGCGGATGGGGACGGTGCGCAGCGGGTGTACCGGCGGGGTGGTGCCCCTGCCGCGGGCTTCGCGCGGGGGCGGGTTTGGGGCTTAGGCTTGGGGAGCCCCGGCGGGGAGGGGTTCGCTCGGGGCTGCTGTGGCGCCACGTGGGGCGCGCCCGGCCCGGGAGGGGGTTCGGGGCTGTGGGTGTCCTCCTGGGCCTGCCCCGCTGGCGCGGCGGCACCGGGTGGGCCGTGGCGGGGATGCTCAGCTTGTCTCTCCCGCAGGTTCCAGCGTGAAGAAGCGGCGGAAGAAGGAGAAGCGGGCGCTGCCCGATGAGGATATAGCGGTGAGCGCGGGGCTGCCCGGGGCCCGGATCGCGGGATCGAGGGGTTCCCAGCCCGGGCCGCGGGGTCCGGGAATCGGGCTGGCGGTGGCTCGTAGCGTGCCAGAGCGGGCTTCCCCGCTGCCGCGACCGGAGGGAGAGCGGGCGGAGGGCGGGACCGCGTGGCGGGGAGCGGGACCGCGTGGCAGCGGGCGGGAGCGCGGGCCTCCCAGCGCCGTTCTTCAACCTGAGTATCTGCATCCGCCCCCAGGACATCCAGCACACCGAGGAATTCTTCATCAAGCCCGAGTCCCGGATTGTCCAGCTGGACACGTCCCAGTGGCCCCTGCTGCTGAAGGTACAGTGGGTTATAGGCAACCTCGTGGCCCGTCCGCGCCCCCTCCGTTGTCCCTCCCGGTGCAGGCCCGTGGTGGTGCACGGTTCCTTCCTTCCAAACCCTGCTGCTAAGAAACCGCATGCGTGACTCTCAAAGTGGAGACGAGCCTTCCACGTGTAGAAATCACGTTAAAAATTTTGGCCAGCAGTATCATTTGCATGCCTGCTTTCTAAGTTTGCCATCTCCTGTAAAGACCCCACCAGATTTCTTCAGCTATTTATTTCGGTCTGACAGTGGCCTGTGGTCTGTGTAGACTTCTGAGTTGTTTGTGCTGAGTTTCTGGGGCACACTTGATCTATTCTGGGGCTGGTATTCTGCTGCTTTCCTATCTCTTTCTGTGCAGGACTTCCCTTTCTGTAAAATGTTGTGGTTTCATCGTTGGGTAGTTTTCATTTTGGAAGAGGCTCTCTTGCTTAAATGTACAAGTTAGACGTGTGACTGGGGAGATGTACTGGGGCAAAGCAATGCTGAAACCACTGTAAGCTCAAGAACACTTGTAACTTGTTGCTTGGATTTTGTAGAACTTTGACAAGTTAAATGTGATGACAGCACACTACACGCCTCTTTCTTCCGGTGCTAATCCCCTGAAGAGAGAGATTTCTGACTATGTTAGGTGAGTGTAATAAGGGCCAGAGTGGTTTATTTTTCTTTCACAGTTAATATAATATTCTCGAAACATTTTTTTGTTCTGTATTCCCCTTTGACCTCTCTGCTTGACTCGGTGCCTTGCTACTAACCAGTAGATGTCTAAATGGGACCTGCTGGTCACTTCCTGTAAAGTTTGCTTTGTTCTGGGGTTGTGGCTCGTCTCTGGACAGACGTGCAAACACTTGAGGAAGTCTCTGGGGTCTTATGGAAAATCTTTTGGCTTGCTAGACTTTGAGACTGCTTGGACTTTGTAGCATTTGATATGGTTGAGTGCAGAGTAGTGATGAGCAGGCTGGGGAGAAGAGAATTCTTTGAATGCGAAATAATCACCTGCTGTGTGTGGAGCAGCTGGATGTGTGCTTACTGAGGGTAGCTGTGAGGCTCGTCGCTTACTTGGCTATGTAGAAATACAGAAATCTTTGCAGGCATTACAAATACTGTCAAAGTTTTTGTGCTCTTGCTGTGTTTGCCCTGATGCTTAGCTCCTACTCTGTCATCTTGCACTGTAGGTCTGGCTTTATTAACCTAGACAAACCTTCCAATCCATCTTCCCATGAGGTGGTTGCATGGATTCGACGCATCCTTCGAGTAGAGAAAACTGGACACAGTGGCACTCTGGATCCTAAGGTGACTGGGTGCCTCATCGTATGCATTGAGAGGGCAACACGACTTGTCAAATCCCAGCAGAGCGCAGGTACGTTTATTGCCTGGGACTATTTACAGTCTAAGTGACTGGGGAGATGTGGCATTCTTTTGGAGATAAATGGAGATTTCCAGTCTTTAAAAGGGCTACCCTTGGCCTTCAGTGCCTTGAGCTCAGGGGTTGCTTATCTTTCTCACTCCAACACAGTGAGGGCGCACGTATGCTGTCACAAGTTTGGTTGGTTGGTTGGGGTTTTTTTGCATCTCTGGGGCTTGTACTGTTTAGTCAGTGAAAACACTTCTGACAGACTGTTTTCATCCTCTACCAGTCCAGTGAAATAAAACTTGGTGAAGAAATAAATGTAACTTAGACTTATTTTGTTGGAACCAACTCCATAATAAACGCTATGTACTTCCTAGGAGAGAGGATTGTGATAATGTCAGGGCTCTGTGGATGTGTGGCTGTGAAGCAGTGTGGACCTTGAGGTCAATATTAAATGCAAGCGGCCACTCCTGACTGCTCTTGTCATTCTTTCAGGCAAAGAGTATGTGGGAATTGTTCGGCTGCACAATGCAATTGAAAGTGAGGCTCAGCTTGCCAGGGTAAGTCTCGGCATGCTCTTAGCCATGCTGGCAGTTCACAAGCAAAGTGTGCAGTGTTGGTGGGAGATCAGAGGGTAGGAGTGGAGCTCAGGTGCACTCTGTGTGTGAGGTGATGACAAAGTTTATCCATTCTCTGAGTGCAGTGGTGCTGCCCTCCTGCAGCACCCTGATTCCTGTTCTAGGGTCTGGGTGCTGTGCAGCCTCCAGAGACCCTTTAGTCTCCCAGTGTCCTACTGGGGGCTGCTGTGGTGTGTGGCTGGCTGCGTGCAGGAGTGAAGTGGTGCTGGCAGGGTCGGAGCCCCTCTTTTGGAGCTCCGTCCTCACTGAGATGAGGGATGATGTCTGATCACATACTGCCACCTGATGAAAAAGCTTAGCTGTACTCACTGGCAGTTGGGGTAGCATTTTGACCACATCATTGGTTCAGATCGACTTTATTAAATATGGCATCCCCAAATTATGATGAACCTTGTGGTTTCTCACTGATGGAAGTGGTCATGGTTGCTGGAGAGCCCAAAGTGCTACATTAAGGTGTAGATGTGAGCTGTTATTTCTCCTTCTGCCCTCAGGCAATTGAAACTCTGACAGGTGCGCTGTTTCAGCGACCACCCCTCATTGCTGCTGTCAAACGACAACTGAGAGTCAGAACCATCTATGAGAGCAAGCTGGTGGAGTATGATCCTGAGAGAAGATTAGGTAAACCAGGGCTTTTCTGCCGCCTTCTTATTAAGCTGACAGTTGACAAAATTTCCTGTGAAATGGGCTGCTTCCTGTTCTTGAAAGATGTCTTAAGTCCTAAATCCTTGCCATCATTGAGCAGTAACTGCTTCATGCATTACTTTGGTTTGTTGAGAAGCGAGTCCCTTCTGGCTCTTTGTACTGTTGCATCCTTTGTTGAAGAGCCAAATGATGTCAATTAGAGAACATTAGCACTCAGTGCAAAGATGACCTTCATCTATCACCCCAGGCTGATGGCTCTGTGAAGGGTTGGGCACAGAACTTCACTTGGAGCGAGCTTCTTGATGTGGTTCATTTCTAGATACATATTTAAATACTCTTCTGTCCTGCGTTTCAGGTATTTTCTGGGTGAGCTGTGAAGCAGGCACATACATCCGAACACTCTGTGTTCATCTTGGTTTGCTGCTTGGTGTGGGGGGCCAGATGCAAGAGCTCCGCAGAGTGCGCTCAGGAATCCTGGGAGAGAAGGTAGAGTGGTAGCTGTAACTATAACCAGCAAATTTAAAATTGCCAAAATTGCGAGAGTTCATTGGAATTGTGTTTTACAGTGTTGGGAGATGGTATATAGGTGCATGGTGGCTGGGGGAAGTTTTGTGAATAGCCCTGAAAATGTGGGGGCTCTTCCATAGACGGCCCGTAACCAAAGTGTTGAGCTCAGTTCAGGGTGTTGCCCCTGTTCTGGTAATTAAGCTTTGGGACAATGAGTGACTGGGAAGCACACCATGGTGACTGAAACCCCAAGGTGTTTTATGCCACCTGTGTTTCTTGGCCCACAAACCATGCACGTGCCGTGAGTTCAGGTGTGTGAGCTGTCTGCTTAGCAGTCTGTGACTGCTTGCTGTCTACAATCTTTTCAGTTTGGTCATAGCTGGGTCTTGCTGCTGATCCAGATCCCAGAACTAATTTATTTACTTGCAAAGCAGGAGTGTCAGAATGCAAGTGCTTCCCCATCCATCTGTGCTCTTACTTACCACAGTTGTAATCACTGGCAATCATTTCTGAATTCCGGGTGTTGGGGTGCTTACAGCTGATTCCAGTATTTATTCCATGTCACAGATTGAAGAGCTGGTTTATATAGACCTCTACTCACCGATCTTGGTCTAGATGTCCCAGGTGTTAGTTTGTTTGGTCATACTTCAAAGTTTCATGTGGACAGACCTTACACACTAGATCCAAGTGCTATCTGAGATGGGTTGGGCTGAAGTCTGTGGTAGCACAGCTCAAGCTGACCTCAGACTGCTGATGGAAGATATTCTTGCTTCTTTTAGGTTGCTTTTTTGATGCTTCTGAGTCAGACATCTGTTTATCTCCCTTTCAGTACACTATTTGCTGTTGGACTTCAGCTGTTTTCTTGTGTGTGTTTTGAGTTGGTGGCTGGTAGGAGAGTTTAGAGGGGTTGTGTCTTTGCAGGACAACATGGTGACTATGCACGATGTACTGGATGCACAGTGGCAGTATGACAACAACAGGGATGACAGCTACCTGCGAAGAGTTATCCTGCCATTGGAGAAACTGCTGACTTCACACAAGCGGCTAGTCATGAAAGACAGTGCGGTGAGTTACTGAGATAGTGCCACTTGACAGCCAGAGACTGCAAAATGTCCTCCTAACGTCTTGTGGTTTAACTCCAGCTCGTAACAAACTACCGTGCAGCTACTTACTCGCCCCCCTTTCCTCCTTCCCCACCCTGAGGGATGAGGAGGAGATTCAGTAAAAAAGTAAAGCTCATGGGGTTGAGATAAGAACAATGTAATAATTATTATAGTTATATTTTATTTTAATGATAACAATTGTAATGAGAAGGGGACAGAGAAAGGAATAAAATCCCAAAGGGAGAAAGCCCAAGCGATGCACAATACAGTTGCTCACCACTAGCTGTCTGATCCCCAGCCAGTACCTGAGCGGCAATCAGCAGGCCCCAGCCAACTCCCCCCAGTTTATATACTGAGCATGATGTCCTGTGGTGTGGAATATCCCTTTGGCTAGTTCGGATCAGCTGTCCTGGCTGTGTCCCCTCCCAATTTCCTGTGCCCTGCCAGCCTTCTCGCTGGCAGGGCCTGAGAAATTGAAAGTCTTTGACTTAGTCTAAACCTTACTTGGCAACAACTACAACCATCAGTGTGTTATCAACATTGTTGTCATACAAAATCCAAAACACAGGATTGTACCAGCTACTGAGCAGAAAATTAACTCTGTCCCAGTCAAAACCAGAGCACTTGTACAGCTAATACAATAAATGGGGGATCAGGATTCACATGGTGTCTGGCACTATCCAGATTGTGAGCTATGTAGGACCCAGTATGGGCCACTGCCAGATCAGCAGTAAGATGCAAGAGCCAGGAATTGAGTAGCAGAGGAGCTGCTCTCCTCACTTCAGGAGAATGCTGATCGTTGTAAGAGTTCTGCCTCATGTTGTTTGCTGTGGTAGGTGCTTTACTTGCGTTATCCAAAGCTTCCAAGTTTTATATAGTGGACAATAAGAAATAGATATGTAGGGATGTTATCGCTGGGACAGTAATGGCAATGGGAAGCTAAAATACTAGAGACCTTTCTTACCTTGTTTTTATTCTGTAACAGCTTATAAGCCCTCCTGTTCCCTACATTTTCAGGTTAATGCCATTTGCTATGGAGCCAAGATCATGCTACCTGGTGTCCTGAGATATGAAGATGGTATTGAACTTAATCAGGAGATTGTTGTCATAACCACAAAAGGAGAAGCTATCTGCCTAGGTATGGAACTACTTGTTCTTTCTTGTGCCCAGCTAGCTGCAGAAATAACAGATTGTGCTCCAGTGAATGCACAACAAATGAGTCCCCACGTGCAGAAGGTTTAAATAGTGCTTCCTCATGGGGATTGTGGGCTAGTGTGCCCAACACCAGCCATCTTTAGCCAGGATTTTAAGAAACAGTGGCTGCATCGGTCCTTGGCAAGGTGTGAAGAGTTCTTCAGCCTGCTCTCAGCTGCATAATGCTCAGGTGCGCTCTGTGTGTGAGGTGATGACAAAGTTTATCCATTCTCTGAGTGCAGTGGTGCTGCCCTCCTGCAGCACCCTGATTCCTGTTCTAGGGTCTGGGTGCTGTGCAGCCTCCAGAGACCCTTTAGTCTCCCAGTGTCCTACTGGGGGCTGCTGTGGTGTGTGGCTGGCTGCGTGCAGGAGTGAAGTGGTGCTGGCAGGGTTGGAGCCCCTCTTTTGGAGCTCTGTCCTCACTGAGATGAGGGATGATGTCTGATCACATACTGCCACCTGGCACATCACAATTCCTGAGCATATGGGTGTAAAAGGACTGGAGCAACTACCAGCTTCTGTGAAGTGACTCTAAAGGGCCCTTTGTTCTAACTAGGGTCTTCAAAGAAGCTGTGTAGGTGACAGGAGCTGACATACTGTACAGATGGTCAATCATGGTGCTCAGTGCTGCACAGCCTCACGCTCCATACAGACCTGTAGGATTGAGGGACCTTGGAGGTCTAACGCAGCCAAGCCGTTCCACCCTTTTTCTGTACTGCTAGCACTCTTGTCATCTCAGGGACCTGACAAGAAAAACATAATTTATTGGTAAAATTAGTCTCCTGCAGTTTGGCTCTGCAAGGTTTTGGGAGCTGAGGAAGGAGCAGCAGTGCTTCTTTCTGTAGTGGAATTCCTTGAGCTGCCTGGAAGTGCTCCAGCAGCTGCTCACAGAGCTCTTTCCCATGCAGCGGTGTTGGTGCTGCTCTAGGAAATGGTTGGTCTCACTGTTTTGGGGTGAAATGATGCTGGTGGGGGGTGTTGCTCCTCTTTGTGCTGACAGAGGAAGAACAGGCTGAACACAGCAGGTTCCTGCATTGCTGTTGCAGTTCTGCTATTAAAAAGTTAATGAACTCTGCCCGCTTCTGTAGCCATTGCCTTGATGACCACAGCAGTCATTTCTACCTGCGACCATGGCATTGTGGCGAAGATCAAGAGAGTCATCATGGAGAGAGACACGTATCCCCGCAGATGGGGTCTTGGTCCCAAGGTGAGTGGTGTGGGGGCGCAGTCAGTCCCAGGGCAGTGGTGGGTGCCCAGCTGTCAGGATGTGGGATTCCAGGCCCCTCGAGCAGAGCTGCATCGGTGCCTTCTCCAGGGCCTCGGTGTAATTCTACTGTGCTCTTCTAGAGCCACGATGGTGGCGCTTCCCAGTTAGGGGGTCTTGTGCCAGCCCAGTGCTGGTGGCAGTGAGGCTTTCCCTCCCGGCAGAGCCTAGGCAGCTCTACTCAAGGTCCAGCTGAGGCTGGTTCTCGGGTGTGGGCTTTTCAGGTCTGTACAGCACCAGCCAAATGATAGAGAGCCAAATGATGTGAAGTGGATTGCATTAGCACTCTGTGCAAAGATGACCTTCATCTATCACCCTGTACTGATGGCTCTGGAGGGGCTGGGCAAGGAGCTGCTTTTCCTTCTGGTGCAACTGCAACAGTGCCAAAATGGAAACTGTCTTGTGAGACGCTAAATTGCTAAAGGACAGGAGCAGTGGGAACAGTTGTTGGGTTCCTCTCCTGTCTCAAGCATGTGGTAGTCACGGAGGCCAGCGGTACTAGCATAACTGCAGCCAGACTGGTGTTTCACTGTGGTGAGTGATGCAGTGTGGGCTTAAAACTTGGTGTTGCTGTGGCTAATTCCAGTCTTGTGGTTCAGGTGAAATGTAGAAAGCTGTGGGGATGCATGTACATGTATCTTGCAGCAAATGTGAGGTAATGTGGTCCAGTTCAAGCACTTTGCAAGGCTTTGCTCCAGACTTAATTTGCAGCTGGAGTGGTTCGGCTGAAATGTGTCAGGTCATTTAAACTGGAGAAACCCAGTCAAAGATCTGAGCTCCATGATGTGCAGTCATCTTGTTCTGCTGCTGTTACTTCCCCACAAAGTAGCCCTTATTTACTGATGAAGATACCTTCTGTCTTGAGACTCGTAGGCTGCTGTGCAGGGGATGTTTTATGTAATTTATTAGAAGGTCCTTGGAGAAGCGTTAAATCAGTAACGCTCTGGTTATTGGCTTGTCTTCTTCCTGGATTACTTCCTCTTAGGCTGAGTGGGTGAAGCCCTGGGAGGATTTCTCCTCCCTGGAGCTGCAGGCTGACTTGTTCATGTTGCTCACAGGCCAGTCAAAAGAGGATGATGGTCCAGAAGGGTCTGCTGGACAAGCATGGAAAGCCCAATGAGAACACACCAGATTCCTGGAAGAAGGAGTATGTGGATTACAGGTGGGTACATGGTGTGTGGCTTCTGTATGGTGGGTACAGGGGAGCCCCGTGCAGCAGTGGCTGGGCTGGGTGCTGCCATTTGTGCTTGGAACACCTTAGGCATAGCCTAAGACTGTCTGAGCTAGGACCAGTCTGGACCCGTGGGGTGTGGTGGTATTTCTTGCAGTCCCAGGTAATGTGCTGCTAGTGGGCTGCACTGGAGGGAAGGGCCCTGGGCAGACAGTTATCCCTTTCTAGCCTGTGCTTGTGGTTTTAGAGGGAGTCAGTCTGCTAAATTAAATGGGGGAGGCCTTGCTGTTGCCCAGCCCAGCTGGCTCTGGTGCAGGCTGCAGGTCGTCCCCACACCAGCCCCTGCCCCCCCAGCATGTGATGTGGGTTACAGAGCCCTTGCAAGGGGGACAGGGCTTTGTACTTGTACAGAGTGGTGTGAGGCAGTGGGTGTCCTGCTGAGCCTGGGGATCTTCTCTTTCAGGGATGCTTGCAAGAAAGAGGCACCTGCTGTTCCCAGAGTTGTTTCAGAGCTGGAGAGGGCTCCAAAAGTGAGTATCATCAGTGGTTTCTGGCTGTAAGGTTGTTTGGGCCCTGATGAGGAGTGAATATGCTCCTGTTCCTTCAGGCAGTTGGTATCAGTTGCTGGATTGTGTGCTGCTTTGATTCGTTGTTTTACAAGGGAAGGTGTTTTGTATTCTGGGAACCTAGTGCCCTGATGTGTGTTGTGGTTGCGAGGCCCGTGAGCCACCTGTAGGGTGACCTGTTTAGGGTCTTCCCCCAGGGTGTTTGTACTTTGAGTGTGAGTTCTGTAGCACAGTATGAGTATAAGGAGCTCTGACTTGTGTACAAGCTGCAGCATCCAAGGAAGTGTTGTATGGAGCCACAATGGAGATTTGTTGTGCCAGAGACCCTTTCTGGAGACTACGGGCAGTTGCAGAAATCTCCATGCAGGAGTTGCTTAAGTCAGGGCTTGTGCTGTGATTGAAGGATCTACGTCAGGGCTTGTGCATGCACTTGGAAAGGTGCAGCAGCGTTTCAAACTCTGGAGCATTTGGGGTACAGGAAACACAGTAATACAAGGTGCAGCTCTGGCAGAAACAAATTCCAGACAGTGTATGCTGGAGTGGACCACTGGCAGTCTGTAGCTCGCTGCCCTGCTCAAAGCCTTTTTAACAGCAAAGTTTGATTGAACCAGGCAAAATAGTTGCAATGGCTTGCAAATTGTTTTCCCATCACTTGAGCTCCTTTGGAAGGTGGCATGGCTGACAATGTGTTCCCCTAACAGAGGAAGCGAGACTCGGAGAGTGAAAGTGAGGAGGCTATGACCCCACCATCCCCTGCCACCCCACCACCAGAGGAGCTGAGCGAAAAGAAAAAGAAAAAGAAGAAGAAAGAGAAGAAGGCCAAAGAGGCAGCTGGGAGTGGGGGAGAGCAAATAGAAGTGGTATGTAACTCCATGCTGTCATGGTGTGGTCCAAGCATGGGAGAGATTGCTGTCTCTCCCTACTGTCTCCAGGATGAATGCATCAGCATCCTTCTGTGCATGTCCCTAAAGTGCCAGGCTCCCCACAGGCAGAGAAAGGTGTCTGTATGTAAGTGCATTTGTAAACTGAACTGGCTGAGGGTGGTGGGAGATCAGGCAGGTGAGGCTTGTGGGGGTGGATCTGCAGTGGGGCGGGAATGGGGTGAGCAGCCATCTGTGCCCCAGCGGGTGGGTGGGTAGATGTTCCTGCCAGATCGCCTCTGTGCTCTGGTGCCCTGTAACAGGCCCAGGTGGGAGGATGGTGGCATTCAGTCAGGCGTGCTTGAGCGCTTGTATGGTGGTGGTGAGGGAGGATTGTGGCCGTGGGGAGCCTGCACTGCATCTGGAGTGGGGCAGTTCCTTCTGAAGTGAGCAGCAGGGGGTTCTTTTCGATTCTTTCCTGACCTTTCCAACCCCTTTGCAGACCAGTGAGACCAGCACCAAGAAGAAAAAGAAGAAGAAACAAAAGGAGGTAGAAGAGAGCTCGGAGTAAGCGACTGGATCTGTTCAAAGCAGTCGACCGCATCGGTGGGGAGGGAGGAGTCTGAGGCTTTGAGAAAGAGGACTGGCTGTGTGGCAGACAGGCCAGCAAGTTCCAAGTTCCTTTTCGCTTGTGTATACGAGTGAGCAGGTGTGTTAACCCGGGATACACCCTGCTCAGGTACCGCTCCTCATCCTGTTTTAAGGGTTGCCAGAGGACTGGGGTGCCTGACAGCCCCTGCACTGGATTGCTCTCTAAAGCTGAACGCCGTGATGCCAATAGAAGTGCTACCTTCAGGGAAGCTGTAGCTCCTGGCCCTTACTTGGTGTCTCTGTTTTCACCTTGAGAGGGAGGAATAACATTTCTCCCCACATCTTGTCCTGCCTCTTTCTTCCTTTTCTTCCGAGGTTGGAGCTGTTACCTGACAGTCACAGAATACGTTGGTGTCTGGAGGACTGGCTTTGTCATGGCCCATCTGAGTGGGTTTGGGTGGGGACAGATTGGTTATTTGAAGGGCTCTGGTTTTAATCTGGCCATATGCTTGGCTTGACCCTCAGCTAAATTTCAGAAATTACTGAAAAAATTCTTCAGTACTTTTTTCAAACTTTATCATAAAAGGATTAGAACATTAAATTCCTGCTTTTTGTTTTGTAGTGCAGAGACCTGCTTGTTAATTGTCAGCTGATCTCCAGACCCAGTGCCCAAGCGACTTGGTCAGTGTGTACCTCGCGCTGGCTCTTTGCTCATTTCTATCCTGTTGTTGGAATGGGACTGCAGTGCTTTCAGCTGCCTTCTCTGGTACTGATATTTAATATGCTTAGAAGGCTAGAAGTGGGGATGCTGCTGGGGGCAGAAGCAAAGTAACCAGAAGGTGGCTGGCCCGTATAAGGGCTGTTGGGACCAGAATCCTCATGAAGAAAAGCTTAGCTGGAGGCAGCTCTGCAAGGGGCGCCAGGCATGGGGCTTGAGTGGTTTCAGAAAGAGTTGTCTTAATTTTCCTTATCTGGGGTGGCTCGCTAGGGGCAGGAGGTCTCTCCTCTGTTAGGGGGGTGGTGTTGACCCAGGAATTTAGCTCCTTTTAATGGGGAAGGATCCAGGTTGCTTTGTTCTCTTTGCTGCAGAGATTCTGTAACATTTGTCTTAGCTTCATGCATTGTTTTTGTCTTAACTGTTTGACTTTCCTCCAACTGATGGTAGGAGATACACGCAGGCAGTGGGGCCAGCAGTTTGTGGCTGTCAGAACCTGACCAGAAAAAAAGTCCATTTTTATTTACTCTTTTTTTACATAAAAATAAAAGCCCTATTTTTGAATGGGTGATTTTCTTGCTCATCTGGCTGCTGTAAGAGGTCAGTGGTCTGTTCATCAGGAGAGTAGGCAGCTTAACGCATGTGTGTGCTGCACCTGGGCAGGTAAATAGCTGCCTGTTCTGCCCAGCCTTTCTGCTACTCTGCTGCAGAAGCTGCTGGTGCAATGAAGTGGTCCTGTTGACATGGACCATCACTAGAGGGGCCTTTGTTGCTGGTCAGGACTTTGCAGGTGCTTAGGGGCCACCTTCCATTTGGGCAAAACCCACTGGGATGTGTGCCTGGAAGCTAGGTGTTCTTCCTCCTGTGCCTGTGCTGGAGTGAGCTGCTGGAGAGGTCTGATGGTGGCTGGAGGGACTGTTTGGTCCTGGCCTGCCTAACCTCGAGTATGCTGGGGTCAGGGAGGTGGGAACAGACCTCCAGCTGTGAGCAAGTGCTCAGCCCAAGAGGTAAAACACCAGTCACAGCAGTGTTTCAGCACACATTTATTGCTGCTCATTGTTTCCCTGCAGTGGATCAGAACAAAGGTCCCTATTGCACGTCAACAGATTTTATTTTTGGCATCTGTAAAAAAATTGCACAAGACTTCTTAACCCCCTTCCGCTAGCTGACTGCTGAACACACAATGAGATTCTTTCACCTAAATGATGGCTATGGTTTGCCCAGGAGCCACGGTGCTTCCTGGACATGATCATAGTGGGGTTTGTGCGTCAAGTGTACTCCTGCAGGAGGTACCCCTTTGTGGGTGGCTTTTATGGTCACATACAGTGTGCAAGACACCTTACTCTGGAAAAGCATGCCTGGATGATCTTTGGAGAGACGCTATTTCTACTGCATGCAACAGATAGTTGTGGCTGGATCTAATTTACCCATTGAACTGTCCCTCTGGGGTTAGGTCCATGGGACTTCCTCAGCTGCTACTGAGTTTCTCTGGCCAGGCAGTAACAATCCAAGCTGCACGGTGAGAATTTAAATACAGTGAGTTTTTACATTAAGAATTGCACAGAGTGAATCAGAAAACTCCAACCTCAGAATGTGGAGACCTGCCTGTAGGTGGCACGCTCTGTGCCACCTTTGTCAAATCCACGGTTGCCTTATTCTGCTCTTTCTCATTTGTGAGGGGAAACCCTTGGATGTAGGAGCTCTCGTGGGATCAGGCATGAAGCCTTGTGGACACCAGCCAGGCTTTCGAGGTGTTTGTGGTGCAATGTGCACTCCTGTGATGGCAGGGGGAGATCTGCCTTGGAAGACCCCCGCTCTGTGTTTCCCTTGGGACTGATTCAGAGAAGATTGGCTGGACTTCCCAGAAGATTGACTGCTTTCCCTTGCCCGGTGAGGGGGAGAATTGTGCTCTGTGCTAATGGGGTGCCCTGGGCTCTACTGTAGCCTCTAACTTCACACTGCATTGCAGTGCTCTGGGAGGTGGCCATCCCCTGGGCAACCCCTGTCCTATATTCCCCCAGGGAGAGGAGATCCGGAGACCCTGTGCATGTGTCAACCAATTGAGACCATGTCCATGGAGCAGCAGAGGAAGGGAGTTGTGCTGGGCTGTGTGGACCAGGGGAAGCTGAGGAGTAGGTTTCTCCCCATGGCTGCAGGATGGTTGATGGGAAGCGGCTGGGACTGGATTCCCCCTCAGTAGACCCAGGAGACTGGTACCCACTGAGGAGAGCTGCAGGCCTGCTCAAAGGCTTCCTGCAGCAGTTGCAGGCTTTCTTCCACCCCATTGTTGACCAGTGAGAGGTCAAAGTAGTGTGCGTATCTGCTCCGGATGTTCTCTGAATCCTTTCGGAGCTGCTGCAAAGCCTCTGACTGCAAGAAATGAAGAGAGTGTCTTCAGAGGAGGCTGGGGAGGAGAGGAATTTCACAGCCCACCCCAACAGGCAAACTCCCTCCCACCACCAAAACAACTCAAGCAGTTGCCAAGTGTCGGCACAGAGCATTCCTGCAGCTTGTCTGACAAGCTAGGAGGTGTTGTGTCATCTTTGGGAGAGGGTCTCTGGGATTTCGCTGGACTTCTATGCAATGCTGAGAGCATCAGGTTACCTGCTAAGAGTGAGGCCAGATCTACCTGGTCTCATATTTATCTTTAAAATGCTTTTGACCAGAACAGTGATGGCTGGCAGAGCTGGACCAGCCTCCATCTACTGGTTTTGGCTGGGATAGAGTTATTTTTTTCATAGTAAAAGCAAAAGCTGCCTGCCCTCTCCCGCTGGGGTATCCCAGGAGCGTGTCCCTGCAGGCAGCTGTGCCTTCAACAGCAAAGTCCAGACCGGTTTCCACCTATCTCCCTAATGGAGCTTGAAGTGCAGGTGGCTCCCTGCTTCTGTGCAGGGGTGGCAGGGGGATAAGCTTGGGGTGCTGCGCTTGCTGCAGCTCTGCTGTGTGTCACCTGGAAGCTCTTGGTGAAGAGAGGAGAGCAGTAAGCAGTTTGCCTGTGTCATGTGAGCTCTGCTGGGTCACATTTTGGCTCTGCTGCATCCCTTCTAGTAAGCAGTTACCTGATCTGCAGCAACTAGCTATATATAGTGCTTGCACCAGCAAGGCTGGCCCTGCCCACTGCGGCAGGAATTGACTCCTGTCTGGAGGCAGCAGGGGGTGATGGGGCAGGGAGGTGGGGGGCAGCATGCTCGCTGCCCACCTGCTCTTTCAGCCCTGACACTTGGCCCCCTCTTTTCCCCCACCAGCCTGCTGCACCTGGCTTTACAATCCTTTGCAGGCTAATGCCTGTGCAATGCTTGATCTGGAGGCTGCGTAAATATCCTTACCAGAAACTGTCTGTACCTTAAGCTTTACAAACCCTGAGAGCCTATTAAAAGTAGGGTGGGAGAGGTGGCCTTGGCCGGCCATGAGTCCAGGGAAGGCCACCTGCACCAGACCTCTGTGGGTTTCCTTGTTCTCCCCTCACTTCCCACCTCCCTGCAGAGGTTAGTTGTCAGGGGAGCATGTGGCTTGTGCTTGGCACTGTGTGAGTTAACTGAGGCACCAGTGCTGCTTTCATCCTAATTTTGGGTGAACATCTTAATGAGGCAAAAAATGAACGGAGCTGCTGTTTGTGTGTCCTGTTTGTATAGCTGATGGCAGGATACCTGCTCTGCAGTGCTGCTGCAGCTGGAGATGGCCCTGGGTGCTGGGCTGTACGCCCCACTCACCCCACTACATAGTAGTGGCTGATATGCTGCAGGGATGATGGTTGGTGGGGGGTGGCAATCTGGGAGAGAGTCTATGGCTGCAGGAATCACCAATTCCTGTTTCTCAGGCCTGAGCTAAGGAAGTTGCCCTGCTCTCCTGGACCACAAAAATAAATGCAGGACAGAAGAAGCTGATGTAGAGCAGGGGGGAGTGCCCTGGGCTGCGGCAGCAGTCTCCTTGCCCTCTTGCCATGGGCAGGCAAGTGCAGCTGGAGGGAGACTCAGCCTTGCCCTGCCACCCACCTGCTCTGCCTTGTCTGTTGGGGCAATGAAGACTATGAACGGGGAGAGCTCGGCCGTGCGGACAATCTTCAGGGTCTGTGGAGAGAGAGGTGTAGTTACCAGAGCGTGGCCATTCCTCAGGGCTGGAGCCAGCGCAGGCAGCTGGCTCCTGTCCCCCACTACCCCATGCTGCCCCCCAGCCAGGGGACGACGGTGCCCATGATGCAGTGGTGGGCTAAAGGGGCCACCCCTAGTCTGGGGCAATGGGCTCTCCGGGTGGGCTCCCAAGCCTGGGGACAGTCGGGTGGTATGGGGGCAGTTAGCTGGAGCAGGGGTCCCAGCACGGCTTCCCCTCCACCTCATAGGGGAGGACATGAGGGCATCTGCAGCCCTGCTCTGAGCTGGCTACTGGATACAACCGCTACTTTGCAAAGCAGCACCCATACACTTGGTGATGGAGAAAGGAAACGGACCCCACGTGAGGGCCATGCTGGCCCAGCACCCCCACTCCCACAGCAGCCTGGCCCTGGCCGTGATGGGGAGTACCCTCACCGCACCCACGTCTTGGGAATAGAAATGGCACCCAGCACTCCCTGGCTTTTTTCTTTGGGACAGGCAGGTGGGCAGTGCTCTGGGGAAGACAGGGACAGTCACAGCCAGCACACAGGTAGCTCAGTCTGTGGCAGCCCCTGTCCTGCCCACTCCTTTCCCTGCTCCCTACCTGGGGCTCGATGTCCAAAATAGCGACTTTGTCCTGCTGGTGGATCTTGTGCACCGTTTCAAACTTGGTGCCAAACATGTTCCCCTGGTAGCTTCCAAACTCCAGGAACTCGTTGGCTGAGATGTCCTGGGTCATCTTCTCCGTGGAGACAAAGTAGTAGTCCTTCCCGTCCACTTCATTCTTCTTCGGGGGGCGTGTGGTGTCTGGGGATGGAGGGAGATGGTGAGTACCAGCCCCCAGAAGGACTGGGGAACAGAGCAGCATGGGCAGCCTCTCCTTTGGGTGACCTGGGCATCTTGCCTTCCCTTTTTGAGCATAGGGCTAGGGCATGGAGACCTTGTATACCTCAAGACTACACTGTACTCATCCTCTTTCAACTCATTCCTGCTTGGGACAAGTAAGGAACTCAGCCAGGCCAAGGAAAGCCACTGGGATGTGAAAAGCGATCTCTGCAATGCAGGTGGTAGCAGCCCTGCAGCCATCTGTGGGTAGGTTCAGCCTGTGGGACAGCAGGCAGGGAGGCCCTACAGTGCCCTGCATGGTGGCCTTTGACACCACGGGCTTGGTGGTGCTGGAGGAACATCTCCCCACATCCCATCTGCCGTCAGAAGGTGCTGGCTCAAGGAGGTGAGAGGAAATGCATCGTGTGCTGTGCCCTTCACCCTAGCTGGGTACTTACATGGGGGTGGGTACATGAACTTCTCCGGGTTGTTGCTGAGCAGAGCATTCTTGATGTGGCTACGCCCCACACCGCTGGCCCCTGCAGAGAAGGAGGGATGGATGCTGAAGCTGGGCTCAGAGAAGCCTGGCAAGAGATGCTGGGGTCCCTCCACAGCTCTGGGTCTGAGGAAAGGTACAGAGTTCCTGGGGCCTTGCCCAGGATCTGCTTTCTGAGCTGGTCTTTGGTGTCTTCCAGCCCTGGAAGAAGTTCTCCTTGCCTTAACTGGAGACGGGACCAGTGTCTGCTGAGCAGTGGCTGGATTGCCCATGCCTGTGGGGTCCGCCAACAAATTTTCAGCACACACAGCATGGGAGTGTTTGGTGCAGCTGTGCAGACCAGAGCTGTTTTTCATAAAAATTACCCATAAAGATACTTAGGAGCTGGAAACTCCTGAATTAAGCCTACCTCAGCATTGCAGTGCAGGTGCCAGACCATGCACAGTGCTGCATGGAGGAGGTCAGCCTGCTTGGTGACCGCTGCAGGCAGAAGAAAAGCTCCCCAGAGCTTACTAGGGTTTGAAGGGCAGCGCTGCCCAGCCCCAGTCCAGTCCGGGTTCCCCCTGGAACCTGTCACACACGGCCCCTGTGCTGTGGAGGATGCCTGGGGCAGGACCTACCAATGAGCACCAGAGTCTTCCTCTTGAAGGCAGGCAGCCTCACCACCTCCTCATAGGAAACCACATCCAGCTGGTCAAAAACTGGGACAGAGGAGAAACAAGAGAGTGAGTGGTCAGAGCCGGCTCAGCCACAGCAGCGGCAGCAGGACTGCACGCGTGTCAGACCAAAGCCAGGTCCTCGGGCCAAATGGGGGGAGCGATCAAGGCTGGGCTGGGAGCTCATTCCTCTTTAGCTGCTTGGGGAAAAGGGCAGCAGCCAGTAGCGTATGAGGTGTGGAGGGGGTGCTGGGGAGCTGGACCAGCGGCTGCTGAAGGAGCCAGGGCTGCTCTCGCTCAGTATTTCTGCTCAGGACAGCAGGACCTGGGAGCTGGGTGGGGAAGCAGCAGGACGCTGCGGGGAGCTTGCTGCTGGGGGAGCTTTATTTAACTTTCTGATTTACAGCTTTGTTTGTTACTGGTTGGAGCTGCAGGCCGGGCTACGAGCCAGCGTGTCCTCAGGCACCTGCCTTTGCCGGCCCAGGGCATGGCCATGCTTAGCATGGGGTGTTTGCAGCGGGAGGCTGAGGGGCAAGCCCCCTGCCCCACCAGGGCCATGGCTCGGCAGCTGTGGGAAGCGGTCGGGGCTGCTCCCCAGCTGCTGAGCCAGCACTGCCTGCCCTGTACCCGACAGCCCGGGGGGCTGAGGCCCAGGAGGCTGACCTCCCAGGGAGCTCGGGGCCGGGAGTGCCGGAGATTGTCACCACCGGAGAGCACAGGAACTTGGTGCCTGGCTCCCATGTGAGCCAGCCCCAGCCTTGTGCACTACAGAGCTGCGCAGGGGCACGGCTGTGGCCACCCGAGGGGCAGGAGGACTTCGGAGGAGGGACTCAGGCTGACAGCTGTGGGTATCTGCCCAAGGTCCCGCCGCCAACGCAGCTGGGCCGTTTGGTCTGACTCCCATGGAGGGCAGACCTGCCCCTGCCCAGAGGCAGGAGTGATGGCCGGGGCTGGGGATGGAGCCCACTGCGCTGCTCACACTTACTTGAGCTGTGCTTGGCCAGGTATTTATCTTTGCACTTCTTCTTCTTCCCAAAAGGGCTACAGCTTGGGGATTCGCTCTGACTGGGCTGGGTGACACTCGCCACACGCCTGCCGAGAGAGGAGGACACCACCCACCATGGTCCAGCTGTCACCCCAAGCCCTGGGGAGCAGTGGAATTGTCCCTCAGACATGCAAGGGCAGGAGCAGCAGGGTAGCTACTGGGACAGGTAAAGGCTCACCCTGCGGCAGATGAGGGGGACATCTGCCTCCTTTTCCCAGCAGTGATGTTGGTGTTACCCAACACGGTCACACTCCTGGTAGCATGTGGTCACTGTTCCCGCCTCCACTCCCAGATCCAGCCCTCCTGGTCAAATCCCGGGACCTACCACTCCTGCAGCTCCGGAGAAGGGATGAGTCCCGCCGACTCTGTGCAGGAACCCTCCACCCGGCCCTGCCACCAGTTGCTGTCATCCTTGTTTATGATTTGAATCACGTCACCAGTCTGAAACTTCAGCCCTGCTTCCTTGCAGGGGATAAGGTTGTCTTTTTTGGGGTCGTAGTCAAACTGTGCCCTCATGAACATCTGCAAAAGAGAGAGCAGGCTGGAGTCAGCATGGCCACGCAGGCTGGCTGAACTTGGTAATGTCCAGCTCCCGGCCCCACATCGCATCCCCCGGCAGCGACTGCAGAGCCAGCTCTAGGCACAAGGTCCCTGGTTCAGGAGGGACCCCAGCCCCTGCTGCTTTCCAGGCCCCTCAAGGCCAGGGCAGGGAGAAAGGAGATGAAGAAAGTCTTGGGGGAAGCTCTTGGGCATGGAGCTGCAGTGAGACATGCTGATAGGGGAGGGAGGGAGGAGGTTGGCATCTTTGAGATGCCAGTGAAGCAGCTGCTGCCTCCAGGCAGGCCAGCAAGCCCCACAGCTGGTGCCTGAACCCTGACATCTAGCCCCCCTGCGGTCCCCTGGGTGCTTCACAGTGCTGGTGAGCTGAGCCAGCTGGAGATGAGTCCCACCACTCAGACCAACATAGTGCACAGCAACTGGGGTCTGCAGTGGGGTGAGCAGAGGGGAGCCATTGCCACAGTGCACCCTGCAGTCCCATGTCCTGGGCACCCCAGGGAAGGCCACTCTCAATCCCCAGCGGCTGTGCCCTGCCTCTCCCCAGCACTGGGTACTCCCTTGCATGGCACGGGGCCTTCAGGGAGCCAAGGCTGCAGTGTCACATCCAGTCCCTTCCTTGGTCTGTCCTGGCCTCTATCAGCTACTCTTGCAATGTCACATTCATCGTAGCTGCAACTGGAAACCTGCTGCTGCTGCTTCCCAGGCCACTGCACTACCCTCCTGGGGCCGGGGAAGCCCTGGAGACCAGGAAGGTATGAGAAAGTGGCCTTTCCCTGTCCCTTCTGCTCCCTCAGCTCTTTGGGAGGGAGTCTGCAGTGCTACTGGGGCAGCCCACTCTGCTGCCAGCCCTCCTGAAGCCTGCAGGCAGCCAGGCGCCCCTGAGCTCTTGCTGCACCGAGCATCTTTGTAAGGTCAGGAGAGAAATGGCATGTGGCTTGTGCACATGGACCTTGTTTTCCAGGAAGGCTGTTCAGGAAGAACAAACCATCAGAGAGCAACAGGATGGATGAGAGTCACCTACCCCTGGGAGGTGGGGCAGACCACGCATGTGCACCCAAGTGTTTTCTGTGCTGCTGCTTGCTCTTGCTGCCTGGATGAACAGTTTCTCATCTGAAACGCTGCTGCAGCTGCAGTTTGCCTCTGGCCAGCGCACCTGGCAAGGTCAGGACTAACACTGGGGCAAAGCCAAAGCAGGGTAGGGAGGATGGGCAGCAGAAGGCAGGCTTTAGAGAACGAAGTCTGTAGCCAAGCACAGACCTCACAATGCCTTTGTTCCCCTCCTGGCTTCTTTTTGTCTTGTGGGCCTGAGGCTGCTGGGACCCCCCAGTCATGGTGCAGTCGTGCAGCCTCTCCCACAAGTCACGGATGCTCCCTGTTGTTTGAGACTTCTAGGGTCACTCAGGAGGGCAGTTAGCCCCAAGCCAGCAGTGTGCCTGGGGCTGCCCAGCAGCCGTGCCGCCAGCAGGAGTTCCTTTTACAGGGAAACAGCACTATCAGACCCAGCCTGATGCTAACGCAGGCTTTCCCTATCAAGTTATTTATCCCAGAAATGCAGTATGTAGCAAGAGGGCAAAGGGATTCACCTAGGGTGATGTCTATGCTCTGTCCTCAGACATGATAGGCAGAGCCTGGAAAGTCATCTTTCCCTGGGTAGGGTAGACCATGCTGTACTTTTTCCACATTAAAAGTTTCCTACAGTATGACCTCCTTCAGCAGTGCTGCTGGAGGCACAGGGCCAGCAGGACGCACGCATGGTTCCCTTTCACTGACAGAAAAGCAGAGCACATGGATCAAGCTGGGACATGAGATCTCTCACAATGGAAGACAAAGAAGAGCAGAATCTCCCTTCAGGATGAGGGCTGATGCTTGCTCCGAAAGCACTCTTTTGGCACAGGGAAGCAGGTCGTCAACACAAACACACACGGGGCACAGAGCAAGCGCTGCCCAGGCACCTTCCTGGAGCCCTGTGCTCCCACAGCCCTGGTACCCCAAGCCAGGCACAGCCAGGTCACTTTTGGAAAGACTCCCACACACCAGTTAGCATCAGACAGCTCTGGCCATCACCCGCGGACTGCAAAGGGCCAGCTCCTAATGCAAGCTACCTGCCTGCCTGTGCCAGCCCCCTCTCTAGGCATGGAAGCTCAGGTACTGAGCAGGCTCCAGCACGAGAAGCCATGGTCTTTAAAATCAAAAACTCGTGGTTTGTGCCTGGGAACAGGTTGGAGATGACCTTAAGAGCCCCGAGTGCTCAGTGCTTCTCATTAGGATCCTCCCAAGCAGACCTGCACCAAGAGACACTCAGGTGGCCTCAGCGTGGCTGGCTGCCAGGCTGCGGGGCAAGCCAGGGCACAGGGGGCATCGTGATGCCAGGACCTGCACCATCCTGCCTGCCAGGCCCTGATGGAGGTGGTCATGTGGATCCAGGAGTTGAAACATAATCACAAGTCCCCGCTTGGCACTGGACCGCAACAAGCAGAGATGCAGGCAACCCTGGACACAGCAATGGGAGGACAGCTGTTGTTGGGAAGGAGTTTGTCCCTGTGTTCTTCCCTGAGCCCGCAGCCAGCCTCGTGTGAGCCAGCAGCCGTGTTCTGTTTGCCAGAGGTAACCTTTCCCCTGGCACTGAGCTGGATGAGGGCAGAGGGACAGCAGGGGAGGGCAGACACGGGCCCGTGTTTAATAAACGCAGGCAAGGCTGGTTGAGCTGGGATGGGAACAGCCTGGGCTGAGCGAGAAACAGAGAAAGTTTTCACTTGTCACCACGTTCAGAGACTTCAGCTTCTCTGGGTAAGGAAAAAGGGTGACATGGACTCCTCCGGGACATTCCAGCACAATCCAGCCCCCACCTCCTCCGCCTCTGAGCTGCTTTCCCACTCCTGCCTGTCCATGATGGGGGGCACCGCGGTGGCATTGGCTCCTGCACCCAGAGACGGGACAGCATCCCAGCCACTACACACTGACGTCTTGGCACAGGAGCCAGCCTTCCCTACTATCCTAAGTATTTTCGCTACAGCAGGACTTCAAAGGCAAAGCCAGGCAGGTGTCACCCCCTGCCACAGCACATCACCCCGACCCTGGCAGTGGCAGCAGGTGCAAGGAGCTGCCTTCCTCTCCCCCACCACTTCCTTCCTCCCAGTCACTGCTCACAAGCGTGCTGGTGGCATCCGGACCGACGTCACCCTCCTTGCAGCTGATGCACCGGGCATCAGTGACAGTGGGGAGCAGCGAGAGCCCAGTGCTGCACCTGAAGGTGCTGCTGTGGCCCTGTCATGGGGACGTGGCTCTAATGGCTGCAGTTCTGAAGGTGGCAGGAAGCTTCTGTGCTTCCTAGGGTGCACGTGCTGCTGCTTTCCCATCACCAAACACCACACACACATACCGCTGTGGCTCAGGCATCCCAGGCCCACATTCCTACATACACACTGGGTAAAGACATCCAGACAGGGCCGAAATCTGCTTGTTTGCAGCAATGTAAGCACAGGACAGGCCTTTTTCACCTTCTAGCAGCTCAGACAAGGTGACCAGGCAGCCATCCCCTCGTCCTTCCCCTGGCTCAGCACAGTTCTCTCCCCAGCACCGGTTCCCCATCATTTGCTCTGGTCCCACCCGGCCCCACAGCCATGTCCCAGCACAGCCCATGCGTCTGGAGGCTGCACTTACCTGGAGAGCAGGGAGGCGGCTTTGTTGGTTGGGAATGACTTTTATTGAGACCATCCCCTTGGTTTCTTTCTAGTGAACAAAGGGGAGAAAGAAGTGTTGGAGGAGGCGGCGCCTGGAGGCAGCCCAACAGCAGCAACCTGTGCGGGGAGCTGCTCAGTGCCAGGACCCACAAAGGCAAAGCTCCTGGGGGGCCCCAGCCATGCTGTGAGGCTGGGGGGCACCACAGCCTGGTCAGAAACACCTCTGTTGGGGCTGGGCTAAGCGCCATGGCAGCATAACTTTGCCATACTTGTCCCATCCACATGGGGGGACACCAGCACCCCCACAAGGGGCTGGCTGTGGGCACTGCTAAGCATCACCAGAACGAACATGGAGACCTGTATTGTCTGGCCTGGCTGCCCCCACGGGGAGCCCGGGACGAGAGGCTGGTTCTGCCAGGTCCCCTCTATGCCGGCCTCTCACTCCTGCCCTCCTGGTGACATTACAGGCACAGCACTCCCTTGCCTGCCACAGGCCAGATGCACTGTTGCGCCACATGCTTCAGAAGACCGACATGGTCTCATGGGGACAACCACATCTGGAGGTTTGGAGGGGCCTCCTGGGCCACCACCTTTCTCAGGAGGCAAAGACAAGATCTTCCTTGGTCCCACTGTCTGGAGCAGGGATGTCCTGTCACCAGGCAGGACAAGGGCACTGCAGCAGGGGCAGGCCTCCTGCTTAGGCTGCTGGTGGGTGTCCGCAGGACCACGTGTTGGACACGAATCAGGATGACCCCAGCGTGTGACTCCAAGGCAGGTCTGAGACCCTGTCCAAAACTGTCTCTACCGAGGGCCTGGCAGGAACACCGTGACCTCAGCAGC
Source organism: Falco naumanni (assembly GCF_017639655.2). Lineage (NCBI taxonomy): Eukaryota > Metazoa > Chordata > Aves > Falconiformes > Falconidae > Falco > Falco naumanni. The sequence continues at coordinate 12,767,520 of NC_054067.1, forward strand.
AGGAAAATGGCCCCAAGGTGACCTGCAGGAGCAGCCAGCCACTGGGCTGGAGCTGCACACCAGCCTTGGCAAGCAGAGGTGGTTTCCAAACCCCACACACACCAGCACATGTCAGGGACCCAGCCAACAGCCTTTGTAGCTGCTGTCAGGAGGCCAGAACCAAAGAGCAGAAACAAAGAGCAAGGCCAGACCACCAAGGCTGCATACAGAGACCCGGCACTTGGCTGTATTACAGCACCCCGACATGGTGGCCCTGGCTCCTGCCACATCACACTGCTGCAAGCGGCTGTGTGTTGGCTCTAGCATCTAGGCGGGGATAAATGCTCAGCCAGCATGCACACCTGCAGGCCAACGTGGTCCCTCCTGGTAACTGCCTTGCCAAGCACAGATACCTACCAGCATCTTCTGCAGCTGGTCAACCGAGTGGTTGCTCACACTCTGCCCATTGATTTCTATGATTTCATCACCCACGTGAAGAGAGCCTGCCAGCAACAGGAGAAACATGAAAATGCAGCACCGGACAAGATCCGCTCACCAAAACTACACAGCTCCACCAGCCTCCCGACCCCCTGGGCAAGCTGTGGCTTGGATGCTGCTGTGTTTGCCTGGGCAATGCTTGTGGAGCCACGCATGTCACCTAAGCCCATGGGACTAAAGCACAAGGGGAATGGATTCTTCCCCCTCTATCCAACACACACACTTTATCCAGTCTGAAGGTCATCGGGTTGCTTTCCACTGTGTGTCCCTCCGTGCTTTAGACTGGTCAAAGCACCTGTTTACCCAAACCCAAGCACCTCACCTGAAGTCAAATGACAGCCTCCTTACAGGGCCCTTCACACAAGCGTTCTTGACTTTCTGCGGTTTCAGTTTATATACTCAGCCAGATTACAGCCTCAGATACCCTGCTATAAATCAGGCTCCAGTAGCGTTATTGGAATGGCTCCTGGGTTATTTTGGCAGGGGTAAGCTCAGACTTCCCGCTTGGATCCAGGGCTGGAAAAGGGGCCCCTTCTTCTAAGCACAGAACGTCTCATTTCCGTGCCCCTTTGGCAAGACCCAAAACCAGAAAACAGCACCTATTTATTTCTTTTGGCACCTTCTTTAGGTCTGCAGAGCCAACCCACAGCAAGTCTGTCCCACCTGTGCACTTTAGGAACGGGAAGAGCTTCCCTGCAATCTCTGGGGTACGATCCATCTCTTGTTACAGTGACCCCATCACGAGATGGAGACAGATGGTCTCTGGTTCCTTTCCAGGAGAGCCCTTCCCCCAGTCCTTTATTTCTCCCTAAAGTCTCCAGTGCATTAACGTGACAACCACGCAGAGAGACCAGCAAGCCCTGAGTTACTGACATATTGCTAGTGGAGGAAGGGACACAGATGTCCTCGTCACAGGGGAAAGCCAGCAGTGCTGGGGGCTGCCTTATCTCTGCACGGAAAGAAACCAGCTGTAGATGTGAATCCGTACACTGCCTCTACACGGGCCTTGTTACCTTGTCTGTGAATCATGCCCCCGTGGAAGATCCTGGCCACCATGCAGCTCTGCTTGTCATTGAGCTTCAGCGTGATTCCCTGGAAGACAGGAAAATCCATGACTGCTCGCTGGAGGGGAGAGCTCCCATGCTCTCAGCAAAGTCCTCTCCAGGCCCGTGTCCATGGTGGGCCGTACAGTGGCTAGGGGGAAGCCCCCTGCTTGGCCAGCCCAGCCTGCTGCAGCTCCTCTTGGCACAAGCATCCCAGCTCTTTAACGGGGCTCGCTCCCGGTCCCCAGGCAGGAGGCAGGATCCAGCACCTTCCTCCCATGTCTGACATCTCAAGCGATCTCCTGCTTCCCCTGAGGCCAGCCCGTTGGCAAGGCTCTACCTGCCCCTCCGCCCCCCTGGGTGCCACAAGGCTTTGGGATTTTGCCAGCTCTCACCATGGGCTCCTCCGTGACCTTCTCAAACTGGACGAGGCGTATCTTCCGCACCTCGCGGCCATTGCTGTGGGAGGGGCTGCCCAGAGCCGCTGAGCCGTTGGTGTAAATGTCCTCAGTCATGGCATTCATGGGCTGAGTGACGGCCTGTCGGGGCAAAACAGAGACTGGGGTTTAGGGGCTCCACCTGAACCAGCCAGGGAGTGCTGGCTCCCTGCTCTGGGGCTGAGCGACTCCACCGTCTTAGGGTGCCTGGGTCACAGCGGGAGGACAGGCTGGAGGAGAGGACAGCAAGAGCAAGAAAAGAAAGAGCAAAAGAGCTTCACCCTTGACGATGTGACTGTGGGCTTGATCTACAGTTAGCTAGCCTGGGAAACACAGGAGGTAAGAAAACTGCAGAAAGGCTACCGGTATCAGAAGCCAAAGGAGTTCACCGCTGATCGTCTTCTGCAGCGACAAGTCCCAAACACTAACGGTGCGTCGCAGCAGCACTTGGCCCGCAGCTGGCTTGTTGCAGAGCATAAAGCTCAGGACAGCTTCACTGAGTGAACGGAGCAGTTTGGGACTGACCCCCGAGAACTGGGGCCAGGCTCTGCTCTTGCTCAGTTTGCAAGTTCAACCTTTCCTCATCTACATCAATGAGCAACCAGCACAGTGCAAAGCGAGGTCCACATCCAGGCACTGAAGGCAACGTGCTCCCCAGGCCAGCCAGAAAATCCCCATTTCCCTCCCCAGCTCCCAGCAATGGGCCAGTTCATGCTGGCTGGCTGGGAAGCCAAGCAGGGGCTTTCAGCCACGGGGAAACCTTTGTTCTTCATCTTCAGTAGATGCTGGCACCGGGGCAGGTGGAGCACACCTAGGGTCCTGGGCAGAGATCTCCAAACCCACCCTGCCACACAGCAGGGACACTGCGAAGCAAGCTGCCATCCCCCAGCCTGAGAAAGCCCGGTGCAGTCCTGTTACACCCCTTGGGCACGCCGGGCAACATCTGCACACAGCTTGCAGACGTGCCAGTTTGGCCACCAAGCGCAGTGGACTTCCCTTGAGTCTCTCCCAAATTGGTGCTGGCCCAGCTTTGATTTGCAGCCCCTGCCCGCCTTGTTGGCACGCTCAGATCCCCACGCTGGCCTGCAAGGCAAAGCAAACCCTCCTGGCCGCCCCGCTCCACACCAGGTTGCCGGCTTTGCTGCCCAGTTTGCAGCTTGGCACCCTCCCTCCCAGCAGCGCCCAGACTGGGAGCCACAGCCAGCAAACCTGCGGGGGCACCCAGCAAGGTCCTCGCCAGCCTTAGCCCAGCACCAGCGAGGTGGCACGCCATGCCCAGCCAGGCAGAGCCAACGCTCTCCCCCTGCATGCCACCTGCCAACAGCTGGCTTGAGTGCTGGGCCTGTGCCAGTGGCTGGGGAAGCAGCAGCCCGATCCCGCCGCCCCGGCTTGCTCTCACCCACCGCAGACATCCAGCACGGAGAAGGGGCTGCCGCCCCGTGCTGCCAAGGGGTGAGATCCAGCCACGCCGCGGGGAGGTTTGTGCAGGTGCAAGTGGGGTGAAGAGCATTTGCTAGTAGGGTGTAGCCGTGGCACTAAACCACAAGAAAATCAGCTTTGGTAGGGATGTGCTGGGGTGCTGCTGAGCTGAGACAGTGGCCCAGCCTTGTGCAATGGCCAAAAGCAGGGAGGGAGCCAAAGGCAGGGGCAGCAGAGCCAGGACTAGCCAGGCCAGCAGGATTGGTGCTGGCAGAGAGGGACGGATCAGCACAGAGCCATGGGCATTGCCCGCAGGAAGGGCACAGGGAGCTGAGTGCCCGTGCTGCAGTGACAGGGAAGATGTGTGATTTATTTTTAAGCCAACTACTTCAAAGAGCCAACCGACTTCCTCCTCAGAGGAAAAAGGCAACTGTGTGGGCTCTGGCTGCCAACGACTCACAAACGAAGGAGGAAGCTGAATCTCAGCCCAGAGCAGCGCCTGGGCCAAGGACTCGTGGGGTGGAAGGAAGAGCGACTCGCAGCCCCCCAGCCTGGCTTGCCAGCCCCAGCTGGGCATGCTGCTGCTGCGCCATTCTGCTGGCTGTCCTGAGGAGGGAGGTGGGAGGAGGAAGAGGAGGGCAAGGACTTCTCCAGCCCTGCCCAAGACCAAAGTGTCCATGAAGTGGTTTGAGTCAGCACAGATCACACTTATCTTGGTCATGCCTTGGGAAACCCTTACACTCTGCAATCCCTGGCTTCAAACCCCTAGGCTCAGCAGAGCCCGATGACCCAGGACACAGCACAGCCTGCTCCAGGGGCTAGGAGTTCCCGCCCCTGCCATCTCCACCATCCCCACCAGCTGAGCCTCCCAGCCCTGACCTTTGCTTTTTGCTGAGAGCTGGAGAAAACACCCAGCCCTCAACGCTGACACAGCACCAGTGTCACCCTGGTGACTCCCAGAGAGCAAGCCTTGTCACCAGAGACTTGCCGCTGTGCCTGGGGACAGCCACCAGTCACAGCTCTGAACCCAGCAGGGTCCTCTGGCAGCTCCCTGTGCCAAACAGAGCCAGGCTGGGATGGCATGGGCTTTTGCTGATTGCACTGGGTGGATGGGGATGGGGAAATGTCTGGCTCACAAGGAGGACGAGGACCCACGGGGTGGCAGATTCCAGCACCAGTGTTGGATACCCAGAAGCCAGAGACTGGAGACGTCTGTGGCTCTCGTGCTCCGTGCACATGAGCCTGCCAGCCAGATCGCCTGCGCCGCACAATCCTGGCAGCTGCCACACTCTCAGCTGGTTTGGCCTGGCATAGCCTGTGCCCTCAAGAGGCTTTCAGGTCATGCTGGTAGCGGGCCAGACCCTGCTACTTATGCACTGCTTCGCAGAAAACTTACGCGTGCGTGCTGCTAAGAGCTGGCTCCACGACCAGCAGCCACTGCCAGGTCTGAACAGCCCTGGGCTTGATCACTGCTGGGGCCAGCGGTGGGCAGACATGGGGCAAGGAGGCGGGGGGCTGAGCTGTGCAGTAGGGCTGCTGGGAGCTGGGCAGGGTGGGACAGCCCCAGTGGGGGCTCAGCAGTCCTACGGGTGCCTTGCAGCTGGCTGGCGAGGGTACAAATCCTCACGCACAAATCCTGCTCCAGGTGGCAATGTGCAGAGGAGCCACCAGCTCCACGGGTCGAAGAGGTGCACCCCAGCTCCCTGCCTGCGCTTTCCTCAAGACTCCAGATTTCTGCCCCATATCCCAGGGCTGAGGGAAGGGTGCCAGCTCCCTGGGCAGCCTTTGCCAACAGGGAATTTGGCGAGCCTGGAGCAATCCTTGGTGAGGACCCCAGGGCTTGGTATCCTGTCCCCAGGCGGGGTCAGCATCATCTGCCAGGGTTTCTCCTGCTGCTGTGCTGGCTCAGCTGGACTGCACGCCACCAGGCAAATCAAACATTAACTGGGCAGCTGGTTTGCAGAAGGCTGAAGCAGCACTTGAGGAAAGCAGCACTGTAGTGCAAAGGGCATATTCGGTGGTTTGGTTCCTGGACTCTCCTTGCTGGTCTAACCAAGAGACTTCAGTATCGGGTGACCTTGGAAGAGCACGGCTCCCTGGCAAGCATGTGGAGAAAGGTCAGACACCGCCGGCTTTGGCAACTGGGCCCCTGAAGTACAGCAGCCCAGATACAGGAGGGAAGGAGGGAGCGTGATCCCCTGGGATCACCCTCTCAGCTGGCAGGGAGACATGCTCCACTGCCCACAAGCAAGCAACAAAATCCCAGCTCCCTTCAGGAATCATCACCCCTCACATTATAATCGCTGTGGGTGTGTGCAGGGACGATGAGGCACTGTTTAGTGCAGGGATGTCCTGGCCCAGTAACCTCTCCTCCATCCCTCTAGGGCTTCAACCTTGCCTCCCCGCTGTCCAGCAGATGTGTGCATCATGCTTTCAGTACAGCTTAAAAAACAGAGCAACGTGTAAAAAGAGCAAACTAGTCAAAAAGAAGAAAAAAAAAAAAAAAAAAAAGAGCTTGGAAGTTGCTTTTAGGCTGCTCCATCAGGCTGGGGGAACAACAGCCACGTGGACATTTAGAAGTAACTCATCCCAGCCTTCTGCTGGAGGCTACTGCCTTCTCAGGTCTGCCAGCACAACCACAGGAGCAACCTCACCCAAGAAGCCTTCCAGAAATACAATCCAGTTTGTTGTAGGGTTTGTGTTTGTGGTTTTTTTTTTAAAAAACCCCAAACATTTAATCAAACAGAATTACATTGGTGATGCTGGGAAAAGGCCTGGCAACACCAACAGGTCGCAGTGAGGGAACCGAGAAATAGACGAGATACAAGCAGTTGTGGAAGCCAGAAGATGCCACCAGCTCTGTGTGCCCTCGCACTGACTGCACATCATGGAGTGCTGCAATGGAGAAGGGCCAGATTTTCAAGGGAACGCAGTCAGTTTTGCTGAGGCACCATCTTTCCACCAGGAAAGGCTGATGCAGCCTTCCAGATGTGTTTTTGAAACCGGTCACCTCCAAGGGAGAGTCAGTAAAACCATGACACTGAAATCTTGAGGAGCTGCCCAGCAGCTCCATCCCCACCCTCCAGAACAAGCCCTGCAAGACACTTTTTCCCCTGCAGCCATTACAAACTGGAACGTGGCAAAACACATTTGAGATTAAAAAGTTGGAACCAGCCCTCCCCACTTCATTTTGGTCAAGGCCAGAAGTTTTGCTTGGCTTTCCACCACTAGCTGTGCCCACAGTCATTTCAGGATTTGGTCCCTGGGGACCCGTGGCCTTAGTCTGCTCTGGTGCTGGTTGAATGCTAGGAACCACTGCTCCCAGGGAAGCAGAGCGTCCCCTCTGCGCCCTCAGGCTCAGCTCTCTCCAGAAGTACCCTCCTTTTCTCAGCAAGACTCCCAAAGGTCACAAGCGCTGCCCATTTTACAGTTGGGGAACTGAGTCACGGCTGATAAGGGGGCATGCCCAAGGTCACCCTGCCAACCAGGTGCACAGCTGGGAACAAAAGCCCACACCTCTTTGGTAATCTGTATTTGCCAGTTGGGAGATAAAGAGAAGATATGCAGGCATGTGGTGGGGCTCAAGGGAAGAGGGCAAGCGGCTTCCTCCACTTCGGCTGTTTTCTAGCCATAGCATGGCTTCCACGTGCTGAGGGTTTGCGTGTCCTGCCGCCACGGGAGGAATGCAGGACAGCACTTCCCAGCACGTGGCTCTGCCAGAGGAAATGGGGAAGAGAAACCTCCCGGCCGCCCTGCTTGACTCCAGCCAAGGAGCACCCAGCTGGACCCAGCACTCCTCCCAAGAGCTGCTGGCGATGTCCCTACTGTCCCACAGAGGGGCCCACAGCCTCCGTGGGCCAGCACCATCTCTGCACACATGCAACACGGGGATCGGCGCATGAGCAACTGGCAAGCTCAGGACACGTAACCCCAGCTGCATGCCAGCCCCACAGAGTTCCTCTTCAAAGGCCCCAGGCAGATCCCGGTTTGCCATCTCTCTCTTTATCCATACTGGAATAAATATACTGTAATGCCAGGGAGCTGTAGGCCAGCTCCTACGTTCTCCATGGCCCTCTGCCATTGTCAATTTGTCCCTGTTCTGCCTGCGGCCAGGCAGGCCCTCCGCCTGGATCCTGCAGGCAGAGGGATGGCAGAGCTCCTCTCAGCAGCTGCTTTAAAAGCCTGTCTTCTATATTTTTTTAAGGCACTCTGCTGGGGTGGCGCCATAAAAAGCGCACGAACCATTGGTGTGGGACAGATCTGACAAGCCTCTTTTGGATGCTGTAGTGTCCAACACGATGGGCCAAAGTCAGCACTCGGGGAAATTTCCTCGCCGCTCTCCAGAGGCTCCCCACAAGCCTCAGGGAAACCCCAGGCCAGGCACGCTGTGCCACGGCTCCATCAGGGACTCCTGTTCCAAGCTGAAAACCTCTGGTGGGAGAAAAGCACCAGGTGTTTGCACTGGGAACTGCTGACCTTGCTCCAGTTGCACCCAAGCTACCCCAAACGAGACCAGCTGAGGAAGAAGCCCTCCCAGCAGGACAGCGATGGCTGGTGCAGCCTGCTGGGGATGGGGTGCGCGGGGTGCACACAGCCCCCAGCTCCGCTCCTTGCCCCAGGGCAGCTGTGCCAAGGGCTGGCTGCATCCCCCCTCGCAGAGGCCAGGACCCACCGCCACCCCTCCAGCCCACGCTGTGGACCAGGAGGTTGCTCAGCAGCCGAATCAGCTCATGTGACAGGCAGTTCCAGTTCAGACCAGTTACAACTTTGCAGCAAAACAAGCACAAGCTCCTGGGTGGCAGGATGCTGAAGCCTTCCTCCCCTGCACCCTGCCTCTTCCCCGCCCGGCCGCACCGGCGGACAGTTCCTCCAGGCACCCCACGGCCCCCGGGGAGGGGCCCCGCTCCCGGGACCCGCCGTGCCACATACAGGGCACGTGCCTGGGCGCCCCCCTCCCGCCCCCGCAGGGGTCTCCGGGACGGACGGGATGGAGGGGACCCCCGGGGGCTCTGCCGGGCCTGAGCCGGGCGCAGCGCGCTGGGCTACGGGCCCGCGGGGATCGGGGCGCACAAGGGGCGTGGGATGGGAGGGGGATGCGCCGGGGCCCCCTGCCCGGCCTCGGCGGGGAAGGGGCCGGGGGGCAGAGGGGGGCGGCCGCTGCGGGGGGCCGGGGCTGGCCGGGACGTTGCCCTCCGGCCGCCGCTCACCTCGGGCTTGGCCCGGTTCTGCAGGAGGTGCTCCAGGTAGAGGTCGGAGAGCGCCGTCCGCATGCTGCCGGCGCTGGCGCTGCGCCCCGACTTGAGGGTCATCCCGCCGCTCCGCCGCCGCCGCCAGCAGCCGCAGCCGGTTCCGCTGGCTCCAGCACAGGGGCCCGGCCCCAGCCCCGCCGCACGGCCCCGGCTCCAGCAGCACCGCCGGCCCGCACGCCCCGCCCCGTGTGGCAGCGGCAGCGGCAGCGGAGGCGGCCTGGGGCGGCGCGGCGCCGGGCGGAGCCAGGCGGCCGGGGGCGGGCCGGGCCGGGGCCGGGGCCGGGCCGGGGCCCGGCGGGCAGCGCCGCCGCACGGGGGCCGTGGGCTCCACCGCCCGCTCCCGCGGGGTGCCGAGCAGCCGGCGCCCGGCGTCACCGGTGCGCTGCGGGGCCGTGCGGCCCCACCGGTGGAAGGGATGGGGCGCGGCGCCCCCGCACAGGCGGCACATAAGCGCCCGCGGTCGCCACCCAGAGCCGCGCCTCGCTGCCCGCGGGGGGTCTCTTCCCCCGTGAAACTGTTTCCATCGCACCCCCGCTGGGAGCAGCCCCCGGCCCTGGACGCGCCCCGGCACCGGCGGAGCTGCCCCCTGCGCACCCCGCGCTGGCACGCCCGGCCGTCGAGGGGACCCGGCTGCGGGGGGCTGGCTGCGCCACTCGCACAGCTCCGGTTGCCAAAACCAGGGCAGGAGGCTGCATCCGAGAAGGGCTTTGTCACCTCGCAGCCAGGGTAGAGGCCCAGCAATGGCACTGGGGGCATGTCCCCAAGCAGCATGGGCACGTACCTTGCTGTCACCAGCCACCCGCCGGCCCCGCTGGGTGCAGAGCCGGGTGTGCTGTGCCCCAGTGTGCCCCCAAGGTGAGGGGGCACCTGGGATTTCTCTGCGCTGCAGCAGGGACAGGCCCTGCTCTCCTTGCGCTGTTCTGGGTCTTGCAGCTCCCGGTGCACCTGCAACTCGCATGGCTACGGGCGGGATGGCAGATCCCAGCATCTGTGAGCTGTGCGTGGCAGGAGGCGTTTTGTCAAACTTTCTGTGCTCTCACTATGAGTCTTGCCGATGCCAGAGCCCAGGTGAAGGCTGAGCTTTGTGTGGGGATGGGAAATTACCTCCTCGCTGCCACGTCTTGTTCATGACAGCGGGGATTTCGGAGCTATGGCCCAAAGAGCACGACCCAGAGGAACAAACCTGTCCTAGAGAAAAGGGACCACCAGCTGGTGGGCAACGCACACCAGTACATGGGGCAGCAGAGGGGCAGCAGGGTGATGAGGAGGATGTACAGAAGTGCCTGTGGGAAGTTCTCTTAGAGGTGAGCCCACACGCTTCTCAGATGGTCTGTCGGCCAGGACCAGCAGGTGCTTCAGAAGAGATGTTTCCTAGTGACTGTGAGGAAGTGATGGGAGAGGGATGTGAGCCAGGGCCTGTGCTCCCAGGAGGTCGACAAACAGGGGTCAGGACTGCTTGCCTCAAGGGGCTGGCTAGTGGCAGGCCAGGGGACATTCAACCCTGACTCAGATTTCACATGCCTGACGGCAGCAGGGACACGGAGATGAAGGGGGGGGCGAAAGCCCGGCGCTGAGTCAGGTTGAGCAAGCGCTGCCTCCCTTGAGCCGCCGATCCCCACGGATTGTGAAATGGATGCTGGGGCCTGGAGCAGGGCCCCTTTCCCCAGCCCTTATCTTTGCTGCTTCCTCCTCCTCCAGGGCTGTGCCCGGGCAGCAGGAGCTTGTGTAAAATGAAGCTGAGCAGCTCCGGGGCTAATTAATTACTAGCTGCTGGTAATACTGACTGAGCCCCCAGGGACTCCAAGACTGGAGCACAGGAGAAAGTGCAGAGAGATACTGGAAAATTACTGTTTAATTTTTCAGCGTTATACTGGAAAATTACTGTTTAATTCTTCAGCATTACGTCTGACTATATGGCATCTGGTAGATGAGGGACAGGAAGAGGCTGATAATGAGCCAGCCACCGTGACAGCACGGCAGGGCTTCTGCTCCCCAGCAGCGGGGGCAGCCGGGGCCCTGGGGGGCTGGCGCTGGCCCTGGGGAGCATTCAGCGCCTGGCTGGCTGTGGGTACCGGCGCGCTGCCCGTGCCTGGCCCCGCAGCCATCAGTATTCCTGCTGAGTGTCGCAGCCCAGGAGCTCTATCCGCAAGGCAATGTGGTTGTGCCACTGGCGGGGGTGTATCCTCACGTAGCGGGCAAAGAGAGGGGGCTCCAGGGTATTCATCACTGTGCTGGTGTGGTCTTGGTTTGCCCTGAAAATCTGGAGCGGAGAGAGAAATCAAGGATGCGCTCTCCTCTGCTGGTATAGTGACCCCATGTCATTCAGGACATGACCAACCCAGACAAGCACCGCTTGGGAATGCTTTGGGGAAGAAAAAGCACAGCCCGGCTCGCTGCTCTTGCAAAAAATCCTGTGAGCATGTTGGCTGCCAAGGGCTGTGCTTGCTGCCCCAGGGGTGGCCATGAGCTGCCTCTGGCCATGGAGCAGCTCTGCATACCTTCTCCTTGCCGTCCTGCAGGACTGGGCTCCAGTGCACACCGTTCTGGCTGCTGGAGACGGCGAACTCTTTCACAAACATGTGGGTGAAGACAGCTTTGGCACCTTGGGTTATGATTGCAGTCACCTTCTTGGTTACTTCAAAGTCCACCTGTAACCACTCGTTGGGCCTGTTGCTCTAGGGAAGGACAGACTGCCTTCAACCCTTCAGCAGCAATGAGAAAGACACATTCATTGCAGCTAAAGCCAAGGTGGCCCTGCACATAGTCCTGGACTTCACCTGCCCCACCAGGTGTCTGGTTGGAGCTGCTGGGTGCTAACTCAGTGCAGGAATTCTCCTGTCTGCGTGCAGGCAGCTTGCACAGTGCACGTGGCTGTACACACTCCCCATGCAGCCCTGGCTAGGGGAGGCTGTAAGCACCCAGCCTGCGTGCTGGGATCCCACCTGCCATGCCCATGCCCCAGCTGCCTGCCTCAAGTTCTCCTTGCGTGGGCTACCTTTGGCCTCCATGCGTTGGTCCTCCCCTGCAGGTTCAGGCGGGCCTGGGAGGGTGACCAGCTGGAGAAGATGTTGGTGCTGTAGGAGGATGCAGAAATGCGCTGGTCAGGGATCATTCTGTTCTCCATTCCTAGGGGCAAGGAGCAGCCTGGAAGAGAGGAGTGATGCTTGTCAGAGGAGGGGAACAGACAGACCCATCGTGGAAATGCCTTCTGGCTGCTTGCTGCTCCAGCCATGCTCCATGCACTTTCCTTGATTACAGGTTCTCCTGTGCCTTGCTGCAGCATCATGATCCGTACAGTGCTCAGGGCCCCTGTTTGCAGTATGGCTCTGGCTGGGGAGTGCCAAACTGCGCCTGCCACTAGTCCCACCTTCTTTTCTCACTAGATTTTATCTAGGAGGAATGTGAAGAATTTGTGCGTCCATCAGGACATAAGGAGAACCTGTCAGCAGGGGAAGGACAAGAATACCTGGCAGGGAGACAGCCTGCACATGGTGTGATCGTGTGTGCATATGCACAGCTGCCTCAGAGCCGGCTGGCAGGCTTGTGGCATGGGGCAACAGCACAGCTGCTACAGCCTGTAGCTGCTGGAGGGTTCGCCCTGCTGGTGTGCAAAACTAAAGAAAGGATCCCAGAGCACAACTGCTCCGGGTCACACTGTGGGCTGGAGCAGTCTCACCTTGGAGAGGCAAAACCGGTGGAAAAGCCTATTGGCGTCTGTCTGTCCTTGTTCCCTGCTCCCCAAGACTGAGGCAGCAGCTCCGCAGCTATCAGCTTAGCTGCTGCTGGAGGTTTCTAGTGGTTCAGAAAAAAGTGGTGGTGAGAGCTGGCTCCATGCTCTCCCTCTGGTATTGCTATTGCTAAGACCATAACAAGATTTTCCAGCTTTGTTCCCCCAACATCTCAATGCCATCTCCAGCCTTCTCCATTCCCCTCCACAACTGCCTGGGGTGTCCTGAAACATGTGGAGCTGATGCCCAGCACCCCACCGGATCAGGCCCTGGCTTTGGTGCTTGGTGTCTGGAGGTGGGACGTACTGTTCAGATCGCAGCCGATGAGCTCCATCCGCAGGGTGGTCCGGATGCTGTAGTGAGTGGGGTTAATGCGGATATACCGGGCTATGATCGGAGGGTTGAACTGATTTTCTTTCACTCCGGTTGCATCCACATTTGCAAAGAACAGCTGCAGGGAAAGGGAGAAAAAGGTTTGTTGTACCAGTGGAAAGAAAGCTAAATAGAACAAGTATTAGCGGGGAGAAGAACATTTCTGTCTGGCACTTCTGTATCTTATCACCAGCTTTATAACAGAATGGCAGCTCAGGGAAATGATTTGAAATGTGATTCAGACCAAAGAAGTGTGAATGCGTCAAATCAGGGTGAACCACTGATGAATGGGAGGAGGAAAAACTTAAGGTCCACGCAAATGAACGTGTTTTTATATTTTCACCAAAACGAGAGGAGAAGTCAGAAAAAAAAAAGTAAGTCCTGGGACTTTTGAACCTGGGAAAAGTTTTGGCCACAGCTGGTGTACACTATGGAGGCTTTTCTGGCTATTTTTCTTCTCCCACTGGAGTGATCAGCTTATGCATATTCAGGTTGTGTTTTTTTCTGATGAGTCAAGATACCACAAATTGTCTGCATCTGCACAATGTTTTTGGAAAGCCAGATTTGCCTTTGGGGTCAAAAAAGGTATTCAGGCAAAATCTTATGCCTAGCTGTAAGTAATGTGCAACGTAACGTTAAGCAGTGGATCTCACAGCCACCTGGGATCATGGAAAGAAATAGTTCAGTCAATTTAAAATGAGACAGATGGACACAGACAGCAAATCCCTTGCAGATCTGTGATCTGCGATTCAGTCATCTTGGCAGTGAATGCTCACTGTTCCTGCTCTGATAAATTATCCTAGGGTCTCGGCAGATCTCTGCCTTGTGTATGGAGCTCCCTAGCCCTCGTCACCGCAGGAGACCCCATTCTAGGAAGACACCCTCCTCAAGACCTGTTCACTTTACCATCTGGGTGCTGGTGGCGTTCCCCTTGTATTTCCTCCACCTTTGCCCATCGAGGCTGTAGAAGACAACAAACTGGGAGATGTAAAGGCTGGAGAACTTTTGTCGGGCCCCTTGGGTTTTTATACCATGAATAATCATGAGATGCAAAAGGTCCACCTGAGAACGAAAGTCAGGGATTCATTTTTGATGGAAAACCCAAGCCATGTTCAGGCAATGCACTGCAAACCTGTGGAACTCACTTCCTTGTGACATACCTGAGCATGGTTTACGAAACTAGTTAAAATAGTTCATAAGAGCACAACTCAGCTAACTGCTGGGAGAGGGCAGGGGAGAGCTGTTTGGAGAGATGAGCTGTTCTCACTTGGCCTTTGGGGAATTTTTGCACAATCCAATGCTGCAGCTGGACCACCGAGTGATTCCTCTGCTGCATGGAGGGTGGATCTGGGCATCAGGCCAGCAGCAGCCATGGCCAAACCAACTGCCACTAGGCTCTCAGGGCTCCCCTCCCAGAGGGGAAGCAGGGGAAATAGGATGTAGCTGGGGAGACAGTGGCCATCCTTGTGAATCCTTCTGTACAGTGCATCAGCCACAAGCATGCCCTTGGAATGCCCCCAGCGCTGCCTCCAGCCACAGGGCCCCTCTCACCTGGATCCAGGCATTGCTGCTGCGGTCAGTGCTCCAAGCGTTGATGGAGCCGGTGTTATCCAGCCTGGCCAGGTAAGGAGCCCACTGCCCTGTGACGAGAGCACACAGAGATGAGGGTGCTGCTGGCTCCTGGTGCTGCCCAGCCTGAGGTGGTGAGAAGTCCACCCACAGGACTGGGGCCCAAGGACCACCCTGGGGTTCAGTAGCCACATACATGGTGGCAGAGAGATGGGCCGGACGATGGGCCAGACATGTGGGAAGGCACCTCCAGGTCCCAAGTGGGATGCTGGCATGGGCATGGATGGAGGAAGGACTTTGCCAGGGACCCGGTGTAGCAGAGCCTTGGGCAAGCCTGCACCTGAGTTGTGTTGGCTGAAGCTGCCCCAACCTCACCTGCCTTCTCTGCAGCAACAGCCCCTACTCACCGTACTGCCCCGATGCTGTGATCTGAGAGTCTGCAATGTGGCCCGAGGCCAGGCCGAGGGCGTTTCGGCAGTCTGCAGCCAAACAGGGGAAAGGAGGGGGAAAACCAGGGAGAGCTGGTTAGCCAACAAAGCTCTTGAAGGAAAAGCCTAGGCTGGGTAGCAGCCTCCAGTCTCAAGCCTCCAGGAGCCCCCAGTCTTGTCTCACACCAAGTGGTGGGTTTCAGATGCCTCCACATCCATCCCTGAATTTTAGGGGTGCTGGAAGTTCTTGCTCCTGACCCTGATGTCAACAGCAGAGTTCCCAGTATCAGCCACAGCAGCCTTTTGACAAACTCCTGTCACTGCGCCCTTGGCCTCTTTACCCCCATGTCCTGATGTCCCAGCAGTGCTGACAAGTGTCTCTTCCTTATACACGTCTTGCTCCTGGGGCATTTTGTTGCTAGGCAGCATCTTTTAAAAACAAGTATTATGTTGCTAAAGAAAAATCTGCCTGACACCCCTGTCTCTCTGTGTCGCTCTTCTGGTCTGCTGAGCTGTTTGTCTCTTATAATAACCATTATTATTATTAACTAGTCACATCCTGGCATCTCTGCCACGTGGCAATTTCTTCTGGGAAAATGCAAATTTGAAATCTTAAGCAGATTTTTAACTTATGGCTGACATTTAATACTGTCTTAAGAGGAAGAGGAGAGAGATTGTCACTGTGTGATACAATACTACTCTCCCCAACCACTTCCCCCAGAACATACTTACAGTGAGGTAGAAACCTGTTGTTCTGGGGTGAATGGTCAGATGTTTCCTGTGGATTTTCCGGTTGCTCTTGGGGCTGTTTCTATCAGAGCAACCTGTAGTCAGGCAGTGTTTCTTATTGCCTCCTACCCTCACTCCGTGCCTCAGTTTACCTCTTGTTGTGTGGTTAGGCAGCTGGGGACTGTACCTTCCTGACAGTGTGGGCAGGCACCAGTGTGTGCATGCAGCTGCTGGGGTAAGCGCATTTTACAGAAGGTCCAGGGACCCTCCATTTGGAAAACGAGAGCTCTCGAAGCAAATATTCACAGGCACATGAAGCTGGTCTCCCAGCCTTCACCCCAGCTGTGTCCCTGACTCTGTGCTCTCTGCTGGGTTGTGTAGGGTGGCAAGGGCCGAAGTTGTGACTTTCTTTCAGAGTGAAAACCCTGAAGACCCCACTTGGGTCACCCCAGGGAAAATAACTGAGAGATCTGGTGGAGGGAGCTCAAGAATGTGGGGGTCATGACCATGGCAGCAAGTGGGCCAGGGTGCAAAGAGAGTCACTCACTCTGGTTGTACACGAGGAAGAGGGCACTCATCC
Organism: Falco naumanni; assembly: GCF_017639655.2. Lineage (NCBI taxonomy): Eukaryota > Metazoa > Chordata > Aves > Falconiformes > Falconidae > Falco > Falco naumanni. The sequence goes on from NC_054067.1 coordinate 12,783,551, forward strand.
CAGCTTGCTGGTGCTCTCCCACTTTGCACTCTACTCGCCAGATCCCGGCATGCGAGGGTTGCATCTCTACCGTCCCAAAGACACCTGGCCAGGAATGGAGAGCAGAGCAGAGGAGAGTTACTGGCTGTAATGGGATGCCACAGTGCCAAGCGCTGTGCAAACACAGAGCCAGACTCTTCCAGATCCGTTCCCCTCCTTGCTATCCCCGTGCAGGCTTGGTACTTCCTAACAGGCATGGACATGAAGCCCCAGCAGCTGGAGCGTGCACGGTGCCCATACTGCTTCTCACCAGGATAAAGGTTGTAGACTCCCATGCGATACTCCTGGCTAGTCCTGACACTGAACAGATGCCCATGAAAGTGGACAGAGTGGATATCCTCAGTGCTGCCCATGTTCAGGAGGTGCCATCGGATCCGTTGCTGCTGAGCCATCACCAGCCCGGGCAGCGTGTCACTCACGTAGCCATTGATGGCTGAGAAAGGCAACAGTCAGGAGTGGCTCAAGGCTCCAGGGTTTTTCCATCCCAATGTAGATTGTGGGATGGAAAGGGCAAGGGCAAGGGTCCTCACCGTGGAAGGAATGGTTTCTCTTAAAGTCAGGGTTGTCCTGCTGGATGCGGCAAGGAGGGCGGCAGTTCCTCTCCATGTTCTCTAGGAAGTACCAGCTTTTGGTCTCATCAAAGATAGTGAAGAGCAGGGAGAACTCCTGCACAGCCAGCTGCCGCCTGAAAACGAAGTTCAGCACCCCACGGCGGCAGATGATCAGTGGCCCAATAAGGCCCGAGTGCAGGTCCTTCTCCTGCCGGGGAGCCAGGAAAGAAGGGTTTGCCTCGGAGTGGGAGGCAGTGCTGATGCCCGCAGGTGGCACAGCAACGAGGAAAGCAGTAGCCCTGCCTGCATCCCTGGCCTGGCTCCCACCCATGCACAGGGCATGGCACGCGCAGGGTGGGAAGGACGTGCTAGGTTCACTGGGAGATCTCCCATTAGCTAAAAAAAAGCCGTACAGCAAGTGTTTGCACATGCTTCCAAGAGAAGTGGTGTCTGTCTGTCCAACAGTCCCTGCCCCACTAACATTGGAACCCACGGGCCGAATCCAGCCGTGTTTGGCAGAGGGGTAGCGGGGCTGCAGAGTGCTAGTTTCCTGCAAGCCTCATAAGCTGGTACAGCAGGGGAAAGGGGGGGGGGGGGGGGGTGGAAATCCATTAAGAGAAGGAAAGAGAAAAGAAAGCACAAGCATGCACTCGTCACTGTATTAGACACCTGAGAATCTACACAGCCACAGGCTGCTTTCAGCCCAGCACCACAGCAAAAGCCTTCACCTCACAGCCAGGACCCAGGCGTGCTGCCCATCTCTCCTTCCTGGGATGTCCCATGGAGCAGGCTCCCACTTACCAGGTCCACGTTGGAGAAGTAAGCCCAGGACTTGCAGTCGAACTCCTGCGTGGTGGGTGCCATCTGGGGCAGGACTTTCCAGGAGTACTTCCGCACCTTGCCGGGCTGCACCAGCTGTCCGCTCTGCGTGGCATCCTGCACCTCCTCGTAGGCTTGCAGTGTGGAGTGGAAGGAGAAGGGCCGTGAGGCTAGGTTCTTGAATGTAACCTGCACCAGAGGGAAGGCAAAGCAAAGGGAGTGTGGGAGGGGGCTAGATGTAGTGCTGAGAGCGTCCTGGACCCTCAGGTTGGATCCAGGCAGCTGGTGGGAAGGAAGAAGCCATGTCCCCAGTGCTCAGACCTCCAGCTGGGCCCCATGCAGTGGGCAACCCCTGCTGAACCACAAGCTGTGGCTGTGCATTGTGATCCCCAGTGGAAAGCCCGTCACGGTCATGTCAGCAGGATGAAGCCCTCTCCCTGCTCAATGGAAGCAAGGTCAGCTACACTACTGTATCTGGAGCCCAAAGGTGCTGAATCCATCTTGGTGAAGATTTCAGTGAAAACTGGGCAACGTCTCCAGGCATACAAGTCCTGAGCCTGGTGAAAAGCCTTTCACCTCTTCCTTAGGTGGGTGCTGAAGGACCTTTGGTGGTGAGGGAAGTCAAAGCCTGCCCTCACATAGAGCACCCAAAGAAGCTGTACTGAACCCTGCTTACCTCATTACCCTTTTTACAATCCCTTCACCCAAAAAGCTCCCCGTAGAGCCCAGGAGCCGCTCAGGCCGTGCTGTTACTGGGGTTGGGGTTGTCTCAGGTCCAGGGCTTTGCATCTGAACACACTGACATTCCCGCTGGCCCATAGCTTCAGACACTGAGGTTCCTCTGAATGGTGGCTCTGCCTCCCAACCTGGCACCACCCACGTGCCACACAGGGTGCCAATGGGGCAGCTCCTGCCCCTGAGCCCTGAAGGTGAACCCACGGTGACTGCAGAGCCTGCAGGCCCACCTCGGCGCTCCCTCTGGCTCAGCACAGCCAGCAATGGGGGTTTCAGGTTGTATAGGAAACGGGAACTTTCAATTCACCATGATGACATCTTCAACTTCTGCCCTGATGTATGGCCCGAGGATGCCCAAGTGCTCATCCAACTCTCCCCGCAGCAGCGGCTGCGTGAAGGAATCATCCATGTACTCTCGGAAAACCACCTTGCGGTACTGCCGGAAAGGCTTCCTTCTGCTGCTCCAAGGGTCCCTGCTGGGGTGAGGGCAGTTAAGCAAGTCAGGTGACACTGTCCCACAGGGAGGGCAGCCATGGCAGGGCTGCTGCAGGGCAAGCATGATGCAGAGCCTAGAGCATCCCTGACCCACTTGCAAGGAAGCTCAAGGTTGCTGGAGTTACAAAACTCCCCAGGTGGAGGGGAAGTGCTGGGCGCATCCTTCCCCTGGGCTGCTTGGCTGGGTCATACAGTCACAGACCTGTGATCCTGCCTGCCAGGACATGCCAACTCATGCATCAAGCCATGCCACACAGTGCAGGAGGAATACACGAGGGACAGTAACACTTACGTGGCTTTAAGGAAGTGCTGGGGTCTCTGGTTCCCGTATTCCCACATCACCTCCACTGCTGCAATGAAGTATTGCCGTACCTCCCCCTGGAAGGAGCGCGGGTCATGCTCCTCATCCTCATAGATGTCAAAATCCTCTATGGTCTGCTCTGTGTCACTGTACTCGTCGTAGTCCAGCTTGTCTGGCTTCAGCCTCGAGGAGCCAGAATGGGTCCCGTTGTTCACATCCAGTCTCTCCCTATGTCCTGGGCCGTGATTCCTCTTCCCAGCTGTGCTGTTACCTTCCCCATCCTCCTTGGGGTCTCTTAGGTCCTGGCCCTCTCTTTTTCTGGTTTCTCTGAAGACATCTTCCCCACTGAGCACCTGCCATCCATCTGGACTGGCTTGCACATATCTGGCTGGGTTTTTGTTAGTGCTGTTGTGAGCGGCACTGCTTGGAGACAGGGAATAGTTCTCTTTGGAGTCTGGTTTCATAGGGATTTCTTCTGGGGTTTTCCCAGATGCGCTCTCAGGCACAGAGTCTTCCGTGGCATTGGCCTTCAGCTGCTGAGGCCCAGGACTGAGCTGACCCAGATGCTCCACAGAATTTGTCTCTTCCTCCATCCGGCTTCTCCCCTCGGCTTGCTTGCTCCCGGGAGTGCCCCCGACAGCACCTCTGCCTGGCTGCAGCTCAGCCAAAGCTGGGCTCCACAAGCCCCCGGCACGTCCCACTGCCCCCAGGGAGACCGGATCCCAATTTGAGGGCAGGTCTGCAGCTGCAGCTTGTGTCTCTGAGCTACTCGCTGCCATTGCTGCCTCGCTCCCCGCTGCTTTCTGTGTGGGGAAAGAGCGTCCACTGCGCTGGGGCTCCTCGCTGCTGCTGCGTCCACCCCCAGCTGTGCTTGGCCTCCCCACAGGATGCGTCTCATCAGCACTATCTCCAAGCACAGCCTGTGGAACATCCCTGCCCAGGCGTAGTCTTCCCTCAATCGTGTCTGATTTTTCTTCCAGGTTTTGCTGGGCCACCAGCACCTCAGGCACAGTGTTGCCTGATGTCAGGGACCTCTTTCTGAAGCGGCTGCTGCAAAAAGGGGAATGAGGTCCACACGCCTTTGGTGCTTTCTTATTCACTGCTGTCTCAGGAGTCTGGCTGACCAGATCCTGCTCTGCTCTGTTAACCTCGGAGAGGGGCTCCCTGCTGCCAGGCCAGCTGGTGTTGGGAAGACCCAGACCATGCGCCAAGCCTCTGCTCTCCAGTGACCTGGCTTGTTGAGGCCTCTGGTCAGGGCCACTCATGCCTGGGGCTGGAGCTCTGTGTCTCAGAAACTGCTCAGGGCTGTTCAGGAGAGCATTTGGGAACTGCCTTGTGTCATTGGCCATGACGTTCGGTTCAGGAAAGGCAAGACTGTTCATGTCTGGCAATTCCTTAGTGACTGTAGCATCCTGAAACATGGCGCCCAAGATTAATTCATCCCTCTCTTCCATCGTTATATAGCTGGAAGGCTCCAGGTCATTGGTGTGTGCAAAGGTGGTTTCTAGAAGGCTTGCGCCTCTGGCAAGTTCATCAGCTTCTTGTTCTGTGCCACTTTTTGCAGGCAAGGAGTTACTCTCATCTGTGAGGATTTGTTCTTGTACAGGTTTGCTGGGTCCCAGATCTGAGGAAGAAACATTTTTCCCTTCAGAAGATTCATAAAAGCCTTGCAAAATAATTTCATGAGGTCTTTTTTCCAGCCTAGCATCTATCTCATTTGATGAATAATTGTTTTCTCTGGTTTGATTGTGAACCAGGGCATGAGAAGTCCTGTTGTCTTCTGTCTCATTCAAAGATGCAAAAGGATTGTCCAGTGTGGAGGAAAAGTTATGATCAGTACTTAAAGCCGGTGCTGTATGGATTATATCCTTTGACTCATATGGATTTAAGGGTATTTTATCAGCCCCTTTTAGCCACTTGTCCTTAGCACTCTCTGAAGACATGTCTTGGAGTCCCACATTGGGTTCCAGGTCATTCTGGTGAATTAAGTTCCTGTTCCCTTGAAGAGGATCTTTGCTAGCAGCATAAGCAATTGAGTCCCACAAGCTTGTTGCATGAGTAGTTGTCTTTTGAGGCTGTGCTTCCAAGATCTCCAATGTACCACCAGACTGGACCATTGTCCTTTTTACTGGCTTCTGCACCTCTGAGATTCTTGTCATCTTCCCTGCCAGAGCATCTTCTGGAGCTGGCGTGCCTTGCTGCAGCCATTGCTGACCTTCTTCTGGGCTCACAGTACCATGGACCCTACCACCTACACTTGCCAAGTGTTCTCCAGGTGGGCGAGCTCCAAACCCTTCATCCTGGGTGATGATATTTGACAATTCTTCTTCATCTTTCAGGAAGGATTCATAGGACACTGAATCATAGTTTGTCTCTGGCAGAGAAGACATGGAAATATCAGGTGGATATGGGATTGTTTCTAGAAGTGTTGAGGTGCCATTAGAAGAGGGGTCAGAAATCCAGCCACCACTCACGCGGGCCCCATAGCTGGGTTCTGGCAAGCACGATCTTGGTTTCTCTGTATCATTTCTGGAAGAGGTGATGTTGAGCTGCTCATTCACACATGGCTTGTGCCATCTCTTTGTTTTAGAGAAGCTCCTGGGTTGGAATTCAAAGGCACCCTCCACCTCCTCAAAATCCTCATAATCTTCCCCATCAGGATATTGCTCATACTGGCACTGCAAGACCGTGAACTTGGCACGCATCCCTCGGTCTCTGAAATCAGGATTCAGGCACCCCAGCGTCCAGACACCTGTCTCAAGAGAGGACAAGAGGACACCATCAGCCCACCACAGCAGGAAATCCGAAGAGCTGCCACCCCCATGCTGCACCCCGTGCAACCTGTATTTTCCAGGCAGCCTCTGGTTCATGGTAGTGATTTCATGTTTTCATAACCCCTAGAGAATCTTACAGCTGGACTCACAAGACATCAGGCTTGCTGGCAACGTCAGAGCCAGTCCTGACAAGCACCACCAGCAGGGCCAGCGTTTCCTGCCAGAGCCTGGCAAGCTATACACACCCGCGAGGCCCCAACAACAGCTTGGTAAGAACAGTTTATGCACTGATAACCTCCAGGATTATTGCCAGCAGCAGGAGTAATCACCATAAACCGCCCCCACAGACATGCTGGTGCTGTCGAATACACCTCTCTCCCAGACACAGTCATCACGTCTCTCCCACTCAAGGAGGAAGAAATGGAAAGGCTGCTTCTTGCTCACATCCTCAGCCAACACATTTGCTCCCCGCAGTGAGTGCCTCTTCTACAGGCGCCGAGTGAGTGAGGAGGTGTGTAATAACCAGGCTCTGACACTGGAGAGAGCCGTCATCTGCTGCTGGCTGAGCTGCTCGCCTGCTTCAGATCAGCAGGCAAAAATCAGAGCTCAAAGGGATGCAACGTTTGGCTGGGTTTTAGAAAGCTTCCTGGGGTATCTACAAACCCTGTCAGCTTGGCTTGGGCTCCAGCACTCATGGCCATCATATCAGACTTTGCAATTAGATGGTAAACTATGTGTTTCCTCTGTGAGTGAGGAAATGGTTAACAGCACCACTTTTGCAGATGCTAAGGAAAAAATGCCGAGTGGGGGGAAATAAAACCAAACTCTGAAGTAAATCATTCCTAGTTCTCTATGGCTGTGATTTCTGTCCTTGCAAAGTGTGGAGATAAATGGGATGCCATGACTAGTGGCTAAACCCACAGCAGGGACAGCACTGCCACTCCTCTTGACCTCCGAGCTTGGAGCCAAGGGTGCAGATGCGAGGTCCTTGGGGCTCACGTTACTGCAGCCAGCTTACTGCTTGGCAGCATGTGTGACCTTAACTCATCCTATTAAGGAAGTAAAATACAGTAGTTTAATTTCTTTAAGTTCCAGCAGGTTGTGCATCCTTTTGCCCTCAGGGCTGCCAAAATGCAATTGGGTACCAGAGCCATGGCTGGAGGTGCTCACTTATCTCTGCTGTGATGCCAAGTCCGTGGTTTATAGAACAGCCCATGTTACCAACCTGGCTTTTCCAAGCTCATGAAGACCGTTTCTCCAGAAAACGGGAAAAGGGTAAGCACATCCTCAAAGACCATGTTGCGCTTGAATGTGTTTCCAGAGAAGAAGATGGAGAGGAAATCTGTTTGGGCCCCAACACTCAGGACATACCAATACACGACCTCATGCAGGCAGAGGTTTGTTTGGAGGTTGTCAAATACAAAGCCGTTAATAGCTGGAAGAGAGCAGGAGTGAAACATTTCATCAGGACTTGATTCCCCCACGGCTGCCAAGCTGCTGCATGTTCCCTGCTTGTTCCCTGGGGCAGGGATGAACCTGTGTGTGCTGGGGCTTTGCAGGGAGCCCCTGCCTGAGCACTCACTGTGCATCACGTTGGAGGCGTAAAACTGGGGGTCCTGGGTATCCACATGGGCTGCGTCAGTGCAGAACCGCCTGATGTTCTCCTCCAGGTACCAGCTGCGGTTCTCATCGAAGACCGAAAACAGCACCAACCTCATATTGTCTGACATTATCTGGAAGGCGGAGAGGGAAGCGGTTATTCCTGGTCTGACCAGGGCACCTCTGGGGCCCAGTGCAGCTGCCAGATTTTAGCCTGGGAAACAGTTTACTGCTATTTCACAGGAATTAGGGTCCAAGTTTGGAGAGAAGGGAGCATGCAAGAGAAGATGGAGAAGGCAGGGACATTGGGACTGGTAGTAGGGTTGAAGAGAACAGGACAGACAAATTTGGTTTTTCCCAAATATTTCACCCACTGCAGTTACTCCAGCCTTTCAGCCTGGCAGTTGGGGTAACAAAGGAAGGACCCACCTGATTTCCCCTCTGATCCATGGACTTCTTAAAGCAGATCAGGAGGGGCCCAATCAGGCCTGAGGCCATGTCTCGGACTGGGTCGATGGAGCTGTAGTAGAAACGGGTGAGGCAGCGAGGATCCGCCTGCGTTGGCCCATCCTCAGTGGTGACCCTCCAGCTGTAGGTGAACGACTGGCCAGGAGGGACAGGAATGTCCTTCACGTCCTTATCTGGCAAGGAATTTTTAACTGTTTTTTAAAAGAGCTCAGAAAGGAGGTTTCCCAACTATGCAAATTGCATAGAAAACTACCCAAGGTGCCCACCCCAGGATGGCACCCTGGCTGCTATCATGCACTTGCACGGCAAGTTGATCTGGACAAAAGGAGCCTCTGGGACAAGGTGTGGATAGAGGGGCATGTGCCTAATTCTGAAAGCCCTTAAAACTCCTGAAAACTGGAAGATCTGCCAGGTCTCAGCTGTGCCTGGGCTCTGGGCTGCTTAGAGGAGATTGCAGATGAAGGTACAGAGCTGGCCAGGGCTGAAATGAGTGAGAAACAAAGCATCAGATCAATTTTTCAAGCAAATGTGGCTAGACGGTGAGAAAAACAGTGAGGAGATCTGGGAGGAGCTGAAGGAAAATCCAAATGCAAATTAATCCTCTGAGAATTCAGCAGGATTTTGCACTGATATAACCTTAGAAAAAGACCCTTCTCTGCTCCAAGTGCCCAGCTGAGCTGCTGTAAGAGCAGGGTTTGCAAAGCTCATGTGTCAGTCAAAGTAGGAACAACTCTTTTTATTTATAATCCCCTAAAAAGCATCATCCCTGTGGCTCCAGGACCACAACTCACCCACTTTCACAGAGCTGAATCACTGGCAAAGCCAGTGAGCCGTGTCTGGCTAGGGGATGTTGACAGAGGGCAGGGCAGGGCTCCCAGCGCCCTTGTGTGGCTTGGCACCTTCGGCCCGGCCAGCTGATGGGCCACTTTGCCCTTTTGACTCTCCCGAAGGAAAACCTTGACTTAGATAGTAACAAGCCACAAAGCTGACCCAGTTCACTGAACTCCTTAGCGGCTGCTGTCCTGGTTCTGCTACCTCTGCTGCAGCAGAGGAGCCTTTCTCCAGCCTCTGCAATTGCTCCCATCATGGTGATGCACCCAAAAGGACAGAGAGGAGGAGGGAAGAGGGATGGGGCACAATTTTGCCCTGGTGGGATGGCCTTGCACGAGCTGTGATCTTGGGAGCATGCTGCCAGGGGATGAAAGCAGTTCTGGGAAAGGACTTTGGTAACTCGACAACCTCAGAGCAAAACCCACAAATCTGCAAGAGGGAGAGTCAGAATCATAATGAACGCTGCACATTGGAGCGGGGCAAGGGAGTGAGGACTGTAAGCAAATTAGCAAACACAGCCAGGATCACCAGGGTGTTCCTGCCGCATCAGAACATGGGGGCCTCCCAGATGGACCAAACAACATGGTCCCAGCTCCCTGGTTGACAATGCCCCTTCTTCCATCCATCACCCAAGTCTTCCTTACATGGCACCAAGGGGGGCATGAACCAAGCATTGTCATCATCTCCAGGACTGCAGGGCTCAGCTACTTGGATGGATGTGTTGGACAACCAGTCTTACCATAGGCAGCAGGAAGCTTTCCTGGCCCAGAAGAATGGCAGTGACCAAGTGATGTCCCAAATTCTCATGGTTTGCCTTACCTTGAGAGGGCTTCATGGCGTGGTATGGCCTTACACTGGTGAGACCGTGAGGGTAGATGTTGTATGGTCGGCTTGCCAGGTTCCTGAACACGATCTGAAATGAGGACAGCCAGCACAAACGTTTAATGCTTTCTGAACATTGTGAGCCCTCAAGGCTGCCCTCAGTGTCCTCACAGGGAGGGAAACACTGGGCAGTGTTGCTCTGGGACTGGCTAACTGCCAGTGTCCAACAGGGAGGAACCTGGACATGTCTGGGACCGCAAAGTAGGAGTCAGAACAGGAGAAATGACTGTTTATTTCTCTACCAGTCTACACTACCCATCTTTCCAGGAGGTGCCTATTTTAGAGAGGTCAGGAAAATAACAGATTTATTAAAAGGAAAGTTGCTGTCTTCAGTCTCACTTTGCATATGAGACACGAGAGGTCTGTCAATCCAGGGGGCCTCAGAGGATCTAGACACTAAGTATGCACAGCAGTCAAAGCTTCACAGTGCTCCCCACTTCACTGCATGAAGCCCTTCATCTATTTCTCTAAATAGCTCTGTTGGGGCTTTGCCACAGGCGTCACCTTCCATTCCATGCCCACAACTGCACAGGCAACCCCAGGCAGGGAGCAGAAAACTCCTGGAAACCATCTCATTCCTCCTAGCAGCAAACAAGTCATGTGGTCAGTAGAGGTGCCTGGGGAGACACAAGCGACAGTCCCCAATACTGTATGGTAAGAGCACACAGATGGAGAAGAGTGGAGGATGAGAGGACACTCCTGCCTCAGAGGAAGGTGCTGGATGCCACATGTCATGGAGTAATTTGCACAATTCCTAAGACGCCTGCAATGAAGTCAGATCAAGGGGACTGGGCCATACCCTGCACAAGGATCTCACCAAGAGCATTTAGCTTTAGCTTTCAGTAATGTCTGCCTTTCTGATGAACTTTGGACATCACCAAATGTGACAGAGCATCTCAAGGACTTATGCCAGACCTTAGCCACAAATGAAGAACTACTAATAGCTCTTGAATAAAATATAGATATAGAGAGGAATAGCATCCAGCTTTAAAGTTTTCCCTTCCGGTCCCTATTTGTGGAAAGCAATCTCTCTCTTACCTTAAACTGATCTCCAACCTCCCCCTTAATGACAGGCCCCAGAATTCCCTTGTCCGGTTGATCTGACACCTTGCGCTTCTTGAAGGTTGCATCCTCGTACTCCACAAACATCACTTTCTTGTACTTTGAACCGATCTGCCGGGGGCCAGCCTCCAGGAACAGGCTCCTGACGTTTCTGCAGGCAAGGCAGAGAAAGAGTGAATGGCCACGTGTGGGACACTGTCAGAACCAGAACAAGACTTTCCATCGTCCAAGCACCTATACATCTGTCTGGGGACTACCAGTGCACAGTGGGGACACTCATTCCTGTAATCACAATACACATCCTGGGGAATAACTCCAGTTATTCAAGTGATTCGGTGCTTCTTTAATGGAGAAAGCTCCCACCAGGTTACGCAGCAGCAGCTTGGGCTGACACTGCCCTGTCCTGGAGGGAAGAGGTGACTGTGAGAGCTGAGGGCATGGCAGGTTGTCCTGTGTCAGGGAGCACCCCCAGTAAGTGGCCATAAGGCAACGAAGCAGCTGCTTTTTCTTGATTATCCCAGCTCCTTCTCAGGAGCAAGGCCAGCCCTAAGCTGGAGAGGTCATCTCCCCTGGCTTACCCTGCAGGGGGCTGCAGGTGGGCATTTCTACCACCTTCCTCCCTTCACTAAGGAAGAAATTCTTCACTATAAGGACGGTGAGGCACTGGAACAGGCTGCCCGTTCCTGGCAGTGTTCAAGGCCGGGTTGGATGGGCTTTGAGCAGCCTGATCTAGTGGAAGGTGTCCCTGCCCATGGCGGGGGAGTGGGAACTAAATGATCTTTCCATTCCCTTCCAACCCAACCCATTCTATGATTCTATGCCTTGCTCCAGCAGCTGCTGTCTGGGATCCCCATCTAGGGCAGAACCTGGTGACCCCACCACCAAGCTGGCCCCAGCCCACACAGCCTGTGTCAGCAGAGTGACATTAAGACATCTGTCATCACCACGCACTGCTGACTAAGGTACTTCTGCTGAGATACTGCACTTGCATCACCTCTCCTTCCAAGAAGTGGGGCAACAGCAGGGGCTAATTGCCTCTGCCATCTAGATCATGTCCTTCCAGACAGGGCAAGGACACCCACACTCTGGGGCTGTGGGCACATGTCCTGGCTACGCAGGGCCTCCTGGCTGGAGGGTGAGAAGGGTTACCAGGCATTTCTGCCTGCTCGGAAGGGGCTGACCCTGGAGACCTGGGCCTCAGAGAGACAAATGCCCTGGAGACAAACGCCTCTGCGGGGCATTTGGTAAAATGAAGCGAAGCCAGGTCCTGCCTTCCCATGGCCTCCCCAAGACCGTCCTTGCCCTGCATCCATACAGTTAGCATTAACAAGGAAAAATAAACCTGTCCAGGTTGGGCAGAAGGAAAATAAATTTCTGGGTAAAAGGGGAAGAGCCGGCAGGGCTGCCTCAAGGAGCAGCCTCACGAGCACACATGCCCACCGTCACCTGTCCAGAGATGCTGGCTTCACTGGGGCGTAGTCCCAGTCCATTTCCTCAGCCGCAATGTAGTGAGTCCAGGTCACAGGCCTCTCTTTGGCAAAAGAGCGCACTTGGATCACATGATAAGCTTCCTCATCTTCATCTTCTTCAGGGTAATCCACGTCCTCTGGCTCATCTGACAGTTTCCCCATCTTCACCAGGCGCTCCTCCAGACACTCCTCCACCTTCACAATAGCCTCCATGCCAGCTGGGTTCAGACAAGCCGGACAGAAAGGGTCACACTGACATGCCAGCACAGACATGCACTCCCCCGTGCTTGGGAGATGTCCTCTCCACTACTGTCCCCACCAAATGTACCAGCATATGGGTCAACCTATGCTATCCCGGCCACAGGCCAGGTTGCACATGGATGCAACACTAGGGAGCAGGAGGGGCCTTGGAGCTGCAGCACTGCATAGAACCCGAAGCCCAGGCCATCCCCTGAACTTCTTTTCCCCTGAGCTCTTGCAAAATAAGGTTACCTTGCTGATGGGATGGTATCTGGCAGAACATCCGAAACCAGCCAGCTGTTGCTGGCATGGTCTGGGCTGTGAGATACGTGGCAGAGGAGATTTCTAGGCTGCTGAGACGGTGGCTTCTCACCAGGAATGTGTGGGCTTCCAAGAAGATGGAGTGGACTTCTGGCCCAGTGCCCATCCCAATCACATGCCAGTGGACTTGCTTCTTGAGGCACAGTGTGAGACCTGCCAGGAGAGAAAGAAAGCACCCAGGAGTCACCACTGTGTCCATCCCTTGTCCCCACTCTTGGTGTCACGGACTCAGTCTGCCACATGCTGAGTAGAGTGCCCCTGCCCTGCAAGGTGGTGGCTTCAAGCTGGAGAAGTCACATGTGGATGTGGACTGTCTGAGCAAATCAGGGGCGCAGACTGCATCACCCTCCTGATATAAGACTAGTGTTACAGAGTGGGGGACTTTGGCGGGGACTCTGGGAGGCGTGCTGGTGGGAGCTCACAGCAGGATGCAGTGGCAGAAGAGGTAGATGTGATCCTTGACTCTGCGAATAGGGGAACTGGGCACTGGAAAAGGCGATCATTTGTCTGATCGCAACACCGGCAAGCCTGATACTGAAATATTGCGTCTGAGGCATGTCCTCAGCGGTAGTTGAAATACCCCAAAAATTGCAGATAGAGCTCACCGGGATTATTTGAAGGCTAGAGAAAATTCCCTCCTCGGAGATACTCTGAGAGGTCGGTGTGCTTAGGAAATGGGAGAGGACTTGACTGCATTGTAAAAATATTTTCCTGGGCAGAAATTAGTGTGTGCTGAAGGGCTCTGCAATCTAGCAGGGAACTGAATAACAAGAACAAGTTCCTGGAAGCTGAAGCCAAACAAAGTCAAATACCAAGTCAAGCGCTTGATTTTGGCACCGAGTGTGATAGGTGACTGGAACAAATCGCAAGAGCCTGGGGAGGTGACAGCGTGGAGGCTCCATCCTGAGGCCCCCAGCTCTGCACTGCCACTCCATCAGACACCTCTCAGGCGTGGTCCTGCACCCAGACAGGGGGTTGATGGACAGAGGCGGATACCTTCTCAAGAGGAAACCTACTGCAGATACAGAGGTTGACCATGAGGTTTACTCAGCTCTTAAGCTCAATGGATCCACCAGGACAGGAAATTCAGGCGACTGCTGCTTTTGCCTATGACTGGAGAACAGCCAGACCCAGGTGGGAGGTTTCAAGGCGTGGTTCACCAAGGTTGCTGATGGAAATAATTCTCCTGACAGTGTTTCCAGTTTGCCCTGGAGATTCTTCAGTCTCAGGCAGCAATGGACCTTCTTCCAGAAGAACATCAGAAAATGCCAACTTTTGTCCTCACTGAGACCACAATCAGCCTTTTCTTTTGCTTTCTGGGGAAAGGAGGCTGAGGGGTGACCTTTCAATCAACTACCTGAAAGCAGGTTGTAGTGAGGTAGGTGTTGGTCTCTTCTTTAAGTAGCAAGCGAAACGACAAGAGGAAATGGCCTCAAGTTGTGCCAGGGGACGTTTAGATTGGATGTTAGGAAAAATTTCCTCACCGAAAGGGTTGTCAAGCACTGGAACAGGCTGCCCAGGGAAGTGGTTGAATCACCATCCCTGCAGGTATTTAAAAGACAAGTAGATGTGGTGCTTAGGGCCATGGTTTAGTGGTGGACTTGGCAGTGCTAGGTAAATGACTGGACTTGATGATCTTAAAGGTCTTCTCCAACCTAAAAGAGTCTATGATTCTATTCCCTAAATCCTACAGAGGTGCGTTGTCAGAGCCAGGCTGGTGAGAGCTGAGTTTTCCCCTCAACACTACCTCCAGCCTCACTCACAGGGCTACAAGAGATTAACCTTTGCTACCAGAAAAATTCCTGGAGAACTCCGAGGTCAGCTGCACTTGGTAACACAGCCAGCCAGAAATAGGTCCTTCTGCACTGTAAATGGGCAAGGCAGAGCAAAGAGTTGAGATGCAATAGTCGCTCCGGGGTGAACACAGCCTAACAGATCCATCACCTGGAAACTCTTCTTGATGTCATTTCTCACTCCTTTCACAAGCTACCTCGAGCTTACAGACCTGGCTATACCCCTGGTCCTAGTACCTCCCATGCCCTCCGTCCCTGTCCCCAGCACACCGGTACTCACCAGGCAGCGAGCCATTGATGTAGCCATTGATGGTGTGCAGCTCCGTCCTGTTGTGAGGCAGGGGCTTAGGAGCTGCCAGGGAGCTGGTCTCAGAGTACCAGCTTTTCCCTGTGGAGAGAGGAGGATGCAGTCAGCTTTCATTTCAGAGCATTTCAGAGAAAAAGGAAACCTTCCCACGGGGGTGAAAGAGTATGAAAGCCAAAATGCACGGAGGTCAGATGTGTGGTGCCTGCTGGAAATCCACAGCAGACCCATGCAAGGTTCTGCATAAATGCGGTGGTGACCATTGCATGTGACAGGACATTACTGCCTGGCAGCTTTAGCCTGTGTGATGGGAACAAGGCCATGGCATGGGATGGGAGGGGGGGGGGGGGGGGGCGGGGGGGCTGCAAGCTCCCTGCACCTGGAGAACAGAAGGAATGGCAGCACTGCACCAGGAACACATTGGCTGGGGAGACTGTACAGGGCTTGGGAGACAGTGTGGGAGCCGAGCAGCTGCGTTCACACCATGGCCAAAGCACGAGCCATGGACCAGGCTGCATTCAGAGTCCAACACCAGTCAACAGGGTAGTTACCTTCATCAAACACTGCGAAGAGCATCACAAACTCCTGCTGCACGCCCTCGTTCCCATCGCTAGCCAGGGTCCCTGCAAGATGCCATGGGATGGATCTCTTTAAACATCAGCAAGCACCATGCTGGTCTCCTCAGAGAATTCCCTTTGTGCCCTCCAAGAACCGGTAAATCAAGGCCAGGCTGTGGATTGCTTTTGTCATGTCTCACGGCTGGCACAGCCCCGTTTCCTGCCTTGCACTCCCCAGAAGCCGGTGGTTGAGAGGCAGCTGCCCCCAGAAGGCATTGAATGGTCAGTTTGTGCTGCCTTTTCCTTGCAGGCTCTCAGGATCCGATTAGTCACCTGAAAGAGCCCGTTTTATCTAGCCCCCTTGTCAGCACCATCATCTGTGCTCGTCTAGACTTGGCTCAGTGGAGAAACTCTTGGTGAGTCACTGGAGCCTGCAGACGGTGCCCTGGGAGGAGGTGACTCGTGCCCATTCCTCTCCAGTGACTACAGAGGGCTATGGACAGCTACCTCCAGGAGATGACTCAGCCAGGGGTGACCAGTTCCACCCCAGGTACACTTCTGGGTTCCTTGCACCCGGCAAGTATTAACAGGATTTCATCACCTCTGTGTTTACAAAGGAAGGAGAGCAGGCACAGGTACCACAGACCAGGTACCTGGGGTGTCCTGCCTCTCCCCTGCCTGATCCTTAACCCTTGCTGATACAAACTTCCCTCTGGTTCTTTGACAAAACCCTGATTGATAAAGCACCCTGGCTGATACTGAACAATCACAGCTTGGTGAAACTCTGAAGGAAAGACAAACATTTGTGCCTCCATAGCAATTCACCTTATGGATAGATAAGGTTCAGGATTTCATCTGTGGTCTGAAATTTTGCAAAGGAAAGAAAAATTTCTCTCCAGAAGAGAAATCTAAAGAGTGTTTGGCTCCTGCACTGGAAAAAGACTCTTTTAGGAAAGGGCCAAACCCCAAAAGTGTTGTTGATGACAGTTTACTGACTCCACTGCCATGTTCAGCCTCTGGAAGGTGTTTTTGATTTTTCTGTTTTTCAATTCGTGGTTGTATGTGACCTGTCCACGTCCTGTGCTGTCCTTACCAGGTCGGCACACAAGCAGGGCTCCGATCAAACCAGAGTTGATGTCCTTCACACTGTCGGTGTTGGAGGAGTAGGAGTGGGTCAGGCACGGTGAGTCACCATCTGTCGGGCCCTGGTTTTGCTGGATTTCCCAGATGTACGTGTGTGTCTTCCCTGGATCCACCCTGTCACCTTCCTTCTCTAGCTGGCTGCTCTCATCCTCATACCCTGCCCCTAAAGCGAAAGGAGCAGCCAGATGTCACTGAAGGTTCATCCCCAACACACCATGGCTACAGAAATGCCTCTTCCCCCAGCCCAGAGCACAGCCCCTCTCCACCCCAGCCCCCAGGACCAGCCCAGCTCCCACCAGTGACAGCTGGTCTCAGGGCAGCAAAGCAGAGCTGTGCCGGAGACTTGCTTGTTGGGGCTATGCACCCACCACCTGCCCTGATGCTGGAGGACACAGCCTTCCTGGCCCTAAGCATCCAACCTCAGGTTTACCCTATGTATTACCTCTATAACCGATACGGATTTGCTCGTCTCAGCTCATTTCTGGGCTAGGCATGGTCTTGTTCCCCCAGGCTAAGCCACCTCTGTGACTCTCTGTCTTCACAGAGGGATGTGAACACCAGGGTCAGGGAGGGATGTGCTCTCTCCTGACAGGCAGGCCGTTGAGCAGGAGGTGCTGTACAGGGCTTGCAGCACCTGGCTATGGACCAACTCACCTTCTGACGCCTTCCAGTATGACACCCCAATGGCGTGGAGGTTGTATGGACGGGAGGCCAAGTTCTTAAACTCGATGACCACTGTGTCATAGACTTCTGCTCGGATGGTGGGGCCCAGAAGACCTGAAGGAAGGAAGGCAAAAGGGTCAGGCAGCTGGGGTCAAGCAGCTCCCACCCAGCCATGGGCCCCAAAGGGTCTCAGCATTCCACCTGCACAGTTAGCAGTCATCTCTCATGTAGCATGGCAGCATCAACTGCTCTGGCACCAGCAAGGCTCCCTGCATTCCCAGCAGCTCTGCTGTACTGGGACTCTACCCGGGTGCTTTCCCATTCCTGGCCATGGAGCCAGCACCCAACCCAGGGCGAGTTTGGCCACTGCACTGTGGGTGCTCCTTACCCATCCATGCTGGCCTGGGCTTGGGCTGCGTGAACGAGGCATCAGGGTACTCCACAAACACGGCCTTCCTGTACTGGGTGGGGACACCAGGCGCGGGGGGCTGTGGGCCCAGATGCCCCGATGCACTGCAGGAGGAAGGAAAAGCCAAGGCTGGTTGCTCAGCCCCATCCAGGAGCAGCAGCCATCCTCCTCCTCTCCTCCCTGCCAGCTTGCCTGTGCCACACTGGCCCCAGGGATCACTCACCCTGTTGTGTTCTTTGGGTTTCCTGACAATCCCCAGGAGTGTTTGGAAACATTTTGATGACAATGCCGCAGTAATTAATGTCACAGTGTTAGTCACAAAGGAAGAAGACACAAGGGCAGGAGGTGCAGCGCTGTGCCCAGCTGCAGCCAGGAGTGGGCACAGCCACAGGCATCACTGCCAGCCTCCTGCCTTGTCCAGCTTTATGCTTCCCTGCCAACAGAGACCTGGAGCACTGGGAATGCTGTGATAGCAGTGGCACAGTGACTGTCCCGCAGCCACCCCCCACCCCATCCCCAGCACCTTCAGGTATAGTAGACACATCGCATATAACTTGAACATCCTCCTCAGCTTGTGCCCAGGGAAGAGACTGTGTCAGGCTGTATGGCAGGTCATAGCAGTTTGTTCTGCGGTCTGAGCAACATCCCCACATCCATTTCTTTTCTGACCAAACTGGGATTTAAAGCCATCCCCTAAAAAACTAATCCTTGCCCCAGGAGGATGAAGGAGCCTTGAAAGTATTTCACACCCCACTTATCTCTGCTGGCCACTTTCTATCTGTAAGCAGCTTAACAAATTCATTTTCCAGAAAGGATCCAGCACATTTATCAGGATAACAAAGCTATGAATTTCTCCAGGGATTTTTAGAGGCTGGCTTATCAGCCCCAGGACTGAGACCATTTCCAGTAACCAGACAGACCACTTCCAGTTTTGTTTTGTTTGGAGCAAAAGCCAGGTGGTATTTTCTTCCCTCTGAAGAAGCAGGGAGGATTGCTCTCCCTGTCTGACTAAGCCTTCATTCAAGCAGCGGTTCCCTTTGTGACTCTTCCTCAAGAGGAAGAGGAAGGAGCCAGAGTGACTCAAATTTAGGAAAGGGCGATGCGCACTCGCCCCCGTGCCGCCGGCTGGAAGCCACCTGCGGCCAGAGGATGCTGTGGGGAGAGCGGGGTTCGCCCTCCCTGGGGGCAAAGCAGGAGGGGCGCCCATGAAAACCCCATGCACGCTTTCCCACCGCGGTTATAACCCCTCGTTCAGGCTGGCAGGAAGCCCCCAACAGACATAGCCCCACTGAGCAGGGCCACTGCATTCAGCTAACTTTGCCCACGAGCCGTTATCATTCCTGGCTTGATGGCAGTAGCATCCTGACAAAGCTTTGCTCTCCAGGGTGACCCCATGCTGGGAGGTGGCAGTGTGGCAGGGTCACTGACACTGGGCTGTCCGCTGTCAGGAAGCTGTGCCTTAATCTCTAACTCACACAAAGCCCAGCGGTGAAAACACATCCCTGACATATGAAGGTCTGGTCCTGCTAACGCCGCGGTAAACAAGGCAGAAATCCTCTGGAGCCAGGGGGATTTTGCTGGCATGTGAGGGCATGGCTGGGAGGAGACTTGGTGACACCAGGGCTCAGCGCTGGGTCCCAGCTGGCACGGCAGAGCCTGGCAGCCTTTGCGGCGGATGGGGAGGCAGAGTTCAGCGCAGGGACATCTGATCCAAGTGCTTCTGGCCTGTACTTGGTCCCCTGCACTTGGGTTCCCCATGGACTTCCTACCCCAGGGCCACTGAAGCCAAGGCAAGGAGATACGTTCCTGGCGCCTTCGATCAGCATTGTTAGCCGCACTATCTGTTCATCTCTCGGAGCCGGGAGACAGCCAAGGTAAACAATCTGCACTGCTGAAGCACTCAAACGTGGGCTGCTGCTGCTATGTGGCCGCCAACTCTGAGCCGGAGCCGAGATCCCTGTGGCCGTCGCAGGATGCGACCCCTGCCCCGGGGTTGCATGTAGGACGCAGAGAAATTGAAACCGTGGGGAAGGCACAAGCAGCTCTGGCCTGGCGTGCCATAGCCCATTCATTTGGCCGAGCTTTCCCACAAACATGCCAGAGAAACACTGGATGCATAGAGGGGTTTTGGAGGTCCTACCTGGACGTGCACCCTTGGGGGCTGCCATGGGATGCTGGTACTAGGAGGGAAAGCCGGTGGAGCAGAAGACAGCCCACGCACAGCTCGGGGGCACCTCAGCTCTGGCAGCAGCTCCGCTTCTGCCAACTTCTCCTGGCTCACTCCCGCACACCCCTTCTCCCCTGCCGGGCTGTTTTCCTGTGCCACCTCCCAACCGAGCTGAGGCTGCCAGGCCAGGCAGAAGAAGGCACTGTTATCCAGCTGGGAACAGTCACGCCAAGCAAACCCCAGCTCCCACCACAGCTCCACTGGGAGCCGTGCTTCCCAGGCGTGCCCAGCCTCTCCGGGGTGGAGCATGCCACCAAGTCCCTCTCAGAAAACCAAAGTTATCTTTCCTGTTCCAGAGAAGGACAATTGACCTCAGGCTGCCTGCTGATGGCCTACTTGTCCCCAGGGCATGGCCAGGTGCCTGAGGCACTCCCAGGTCAGAAATGGTCTGCAAGTGTGTCCTTAAAGCCAGGGCCAAAATGGAAAGACACAGGGTTGAATTAACAGCCTGAGTGACCTCAGCTCCACCACCATAGCCTAATGGATCCGAGTGCCACCTTAGTAAAAGCAGGGTGGGAGGCATCAGTAAAACAGGGGGTGCTGGATGCAGTTTTCCAATTTGAAGTAATCAAAACGGGGGAAAACCCAATGTTACTCTGATACAGCAACTATGGCACCAGAGCCTGGTTTCAGTGCCTGACCACAGCTCCCCACTGCTCCAGTCACTGTGGGTCTGAGATGGGGCTGTAGGCTGACACCACCGCAGCACAAAGCCTGGGGAAGGGCACGTGGCAGGGCGGCAGAGGGAATCAGCATGGCTTGATCCACAGGGGATGTAGCCATCCAGCTCTGCTCCCCGTGCTGTAAGCTCAGAAAGCCCATTCACAGCCATGTGCGTCCAAGCCAGCTGTGTCTCCAGACAACATCATCCTGATGCCTGAGCAATGCAACTGCCACTTTTGTTCCTACTCTAAAGTACTTGGGCAAAACTGCCATGCCTTCCTCCTTCTTGTCACGGTGTACAAACACCATTATTTGCCCAAACACTAAAAAAATACTTTCATTCCCTAAAGGAAAAAATTCAGCTCCAGCAATGTAATGTACACAAAGATATAACTAACTAAAGCTGAGTTTTACTAGAGGCAGACACAGTGGACACCCTTTGCTGCCCTGAGTTATGTCAGGAGGGCACAGCCAACCTCCCTCTGCAGCCCCTACAGGACCCCACCTCCCCTTGCATTTCCCCAAAGCTCCCAGGATGCAGAAGAGAAAGCACAGGCAGGAGAACCAGCTCTTGGCTCTGGGCACAGACTTTAAAGGATCACAGCAAACAGCACTGAGATAAAGCAGTGCACAGCAGTAGGGCAGAGCAGGTCTGTGTCTCTCTCTGAAGATTTATTGCACCTGTGCATTATCAGGTGTTGCACTTACTGACTCCCCTTTGTGCAGAAACACCCATTCCCAGCTGCACCAGCAGCTCAGTGCACCCACCTTGCCCCCATGCACCTGCCCACACCCGAGCTCACAGGGCTGTGCGTGCCAGGGTGGGACAACACCAATAGCAGGGTGCTGGAACTGCAATAGAAAGAGCTTTACCCTGCAGGCGCTTGCAGCACGGAGAGCAGATCGCTGTGTACGTAGTCCCAGGCAGTTTCCACTGCACCGATGTAGTATCTTCTGACTTTGCTGATGCTCTTCTCAACCAGGCAGAGAAACAGGAGGCCATGCAGGGCTCCCACCAGCATCATGCCCGCTGGCTGGGAACCACTCTGGCTTCAGGAGGAAAAGTGAAAAGAGAGGAATAAGAAAGGAAAGAGGAGAGAAAAGCCTTTATCTTCTCATCCAGCTGTTGTAATCCACAGGAGATGATGATTTAAAGCCAGCACCCACAGGCTCAGTCAGAGCACTGGAGACTTTCTCAAAGACATCAGGAGACTAATCACTCGAGCAGGTTCGTGCAAAGAAGAGCATGCAAGCACTGGACTCTGCCTCTCTTCCTCTGGGGTGGCAGTGACAGGAGGAGAGGAAAAAACAAAAGGAAAGGGAGGGCAGTGCAGTGGTAAGCTCTGCTGCAGGACCCAGCTGGCTCCGTATCCTGGCCTGTGTCCGGGAGCGAGGTGAGGAAAGGGAGGGTTGCAGAGGAAGGGGAATTTAGGTGTGGTCTCTGCCTGGTCCCACCTTCCCTCTCACCACAGAGAGGAAGGAGAAGAACAGGTTACAGACCAGTGCCCTGCTGCCGCCCAGGTTACAGGAGCCTTTATTTCCCCAGCAGGTCAGTCTGGGCTTGCATCTGGGGCTGGAGCTCCCCAGAGAGCCAGCAGGTGCCTTCTGTACCTGCTAGCCCCCATAGCTTCAGGAAATGGGGATTTTGGGGAAAATTTGTCTTCAGGATGCAGATGGTTTATTGCAACGAAGCAGGAGAGGCTGCTGCATGCTCCCCAGTGCTGCGACCCTCCAGGGCACGTTGCATTGGCAGGGGCAGGGCTGGAGGTGAGGCAATAGCCAGGAATGCCTGTCCTGTGGGTGCCTGCACCCCAAGCCGTGATGATTTAACCTTGCTTTGAGCCATATGGGAGGGAGAGGGTTGGGGTGATCCCTAGGAGTCCCCATCCTGCCAGCTGTTCCTCACCCTTCTCTTCTCCCAGGGTCCTGCCGAACAGGTCAGAGAAGATGCACTGAAATGTTTTTGCAAATTTCTTCTGTTTTTAAACTCACCAATTTTCAATATCTCTTTTTTAACAGCCCAGGAAACACTGTGCCCAAATGCACACACACACACTAGCAAGTGGTTCTCCCTTGGCTCACGAAGGCAGGAAGATGAGGAGGAACAGAACACCCTGCATGGCCCCAGCATCTGCCGGGTGAGTGAGGTGGGGAAATGTCCCATAAATCACACTGTAGGGCAGCAGCAGTGCAAGGGCAGCGGTGACCCCTTTGGTGACAGTCCCAGTGCGTGCAGATGCATCCATGTGACAGGTCTTGGTGCCTGGGCAACAAAGGGAGGTGGTGGGGATGGCAGAGGGATGGGTGTTTTGGGGGTCCCAGACATAAATCCTTAGTATGAGGCAGGTGGGACTGGTAGGGGATGGGATGGGAGACAAAAGCTGAGCTGCCTGGGTAGGGGCAATCCCAGCAGATGCAGGAACACGTTCTCTGATGTTCCAGTGCCCCACGTAGCTAAGCATAATGGGTACGGGAATGACCTTGAGCATCCCAGCCCCACGGGCTCACCATGCAGAAAAACCCAATGCCTGTGTCCCTCTCATGGCTCTCTGTCCCTCTCCCTTAGCGAGGGGCCAGTTCTTACCACCTCACTGGGGACACCCCCTCTCTTCCCACCCCTCTCCTTATGGCAGCCCCAGGCCTGAGGGGGAAACCATCCCGGGCAGTTGTGCGTGGCTGGGGCTGCCATGGCGGCAGTGAGGAGCACCCGGGGGGGCTCCCCCTTGGCCCATGTAAAACCCCAACGCATCAGGGGGCTGCCCACTCCTTCCTGCGCTCGCCATGGGGCTGGCTCACACAGCAGGAGCTGGGGCAGAGAGCGCTCCCCCCGCACCACCCAGCCTGCTCCTGAAGAGGCGAAAAGCCAGTAAGAAACACATTTCCTCCAGCTCGTGCGCTGGCGGCTGGCTCGCCGCCCAGCCTGGGGCTCCTGTTCTTTGTGAGGAAGATGAGCAACCACGCTCCCCATGTTTTTCAGCGAGTATTTTGGGGCAAAACAAGTGGTGTGTCGCATTCGGGGATGCCCTGGGTACTTTGCACCACCTGCTCTGGAATGGCGAAGTGGAAGGATATTGTTTAGTGCTGGAGGGGAAAGGTTGTCCGGAGGTCTGGGTGAGACATGGGAGATCCGGGCTGTACTTCTGGCACTGGTGTCCCTTGCACTATGGACGTGACTAGATTCTAGTCATCCTGTCTGGGAATGTCCCGGTGCTGTGAGAATGTGCTCACCCAGAAAGGCTGGAAAAGGTGTTTCTTCCAGAAACAGATGGGGAAAACATCACCAAGCAGACAATGTGACCGTGAAGAGGGCAGTCGGTGGGGGTGGCAGCGTGGGATGGCCACATGGGAGGGTTGGGGTTGGCTGTCAGGAGGGGTGGTCCAGCTCTGGGTGCTGGAGATCTGTATAGGTGGGCATGGAGGGCATGGAGGCTTATTGTCTCTAACCCTGGCAGGGAGTGCTCCAGGCACAGTGGGATGTCAACATCCAGGGATCACAGAAGGGAGTCAGGCAAAGCTTCCCTTGGGAGGCTACAGTGGCAGGAGCCTGGAGACAGTCAGAAATTAATGGTTGTGACACTGGCAGGTGCTGAATTACTGGGTTTAACCATTTTCAGCTACCCGGAGGCAGCTCCAGGTTCCTGGCCCAGAGACATAAGAGTAAACTGGTGCGATGGGGTCTAACCTGAGGGAGCAGAAAGAAAATTGTATTATCAAGATACTCAAGGCTGTGAGAAGGGGAATCCAGGTGTGAAACTGGAGGACACTTGGAAATAACTTGGGAAGGAGGCCCAGACCCTGGCACTCGCTGCACACAGCGGGTATCTTTGTGCAGACACATGAGAGCCAGTGCAGAGTGAAGTGCACTGAGGACAGCCAGGCATCCGCAGGGAGCCCGGGCACAGCCTGCCAAGGTGCAGCCCACATGTCCCAGCAAAAGCATGCATGGGCCCAGCAAGTGGGGTGGCATTAGCAGCCTTGGCACTTCCAAGGGCTCTGCAAACCTGTGCGGGTGCCACTGCAAAGCATCGGAATTACCCATGCATGGCTGGGCTGGGCCAGGCAGACAGCTGCGCCTTTGAGAGCTGAGGAGACACATTGTCATTCTGGTCCTGTCTGGAAAGATGCACAGCATGAGCACATCTGCCTATACCCTAACCTCCCTGTGACACAGTGCCGGGGCACTGTCCTCCCAGGGAAGCCAGGACAAGCTATTGCCACTGGGAGTCCCAGAGAAACCTGCTTGGCCAGAGCCAAAGACCCACGTGCATGCAGAAAGTGCTGGTTGTTTCCCTGAATTGTGCAGTTCTCAGCTCAATACGAGGCTGGGGCAGATAATGACTCAGAACAAAGTGAGCTATGTCTAATCTCTCCTGGGACATTTTTTGTGTGTATGTGAGAGTGACTGACTCATGGCAGCTTCTCAGGAATGCAGAGTATCTCAGAAGTAACACTCACCTTTCCCAGCACTCACATGGGCAGAGGGCACCGAGACACTGGCTGTGCCATGTGGCACTGGTGATTTGGCCAAAGGACCAGGCATGGCCCCTTGTACCAGCACTTCTGAGCTGGAGCGTCCCCCGCTGCTGCCTGCATCCCACCTGGACCCTGCCTGCCCTGGGGAGGGCTTGGTTTTGGTGCATGGGTGCTCCAGCCTGAAGGTCAGCAGGATGCATCCCTGCTCTTCCACAGACATGCCCTGGGCAAGTCCCTGCCACATGGGCTTGCCATGCTTTCTCCCCATGCCGCCGGGCACATGCTGCTGGCTGGCTCCTGCCCAGCCCGCCGGCCATGCCCACCCGGGTGTGTGCCACGCTGACTCATTTCACCAAATGCCGCAGGAAATCCTTGTCATCTTTCCAGCGCCTGCCTGCACAGCTGGAGTGAAGGATGCTGCAGAGGTTTCCAGCCTCCTCTCCAGAGCCAGTTCTGGGGTTTAGTCACAAGGGATGTATTTATCCCATGTAACAAGCGCCATCGTGCTCTACAAGGGCAGAGGTGCTTTAGGGGAGCTGCTTTTTTCAGAACTGTCTCAGAAATAAAAAAATATTAAAACAAACCACCAACCCATCAGCCAAAAAAGGCATCTCTCCTGGAATTTTTGTCTTCATCCAGGCTGCTGCAAAACCAGCCCCGATGAAGAGAAAAACACTGGCATTAGTGCAGATAACTCACTGCAGGACCAAAGCCCACACCTGTCTTTGAGGGCAAAAACACCCTCATTTGGAACCAAAGCTCTGGGCTGGAGGACAAATGCCTGGCAGACCTTGCTCAGCCACTGCACCCCAGCAAGGATGGAGCAAAGAGGGCGTGCAGCTCACAGATCAGCTGAGCCGCAGACAGCATGGCCCTGAGGGAGCAGCGGGACTGGTGGCACTGACAGCCCTGAGTATCCAGCAAACCCAGCCCCGAGGTTCCCTAGCCCCAGAGCAGAAATGCCGATATGCAGGAGGTCCCAAAAATAAGCATGGTCTCCTGCCCTGGCTTTCCCCGCAGTAAGCGGGTCAGCAGAGCATTTCTCCTTTCTCTGTCATTCCACACGTTGGAGGCATCTCTGAATGATTCAGGCAGCAGGAGCACAACGGCTGTGATCTTGACACAGGGCGCCCAGGGGTCTGCACCTGCAGAAGCTGGGGAGGACAAGAATTTGGGGGTCTCACCGGCTAGAGGATGCTCCCTGCAGCTGCTGGCTTTGCACAGCTGTTGCTAGAAGATCTTTGCTCCTCAGGTGTCAGAGCAGATTGGAGAAAACAAGAGCAGCCTCCAGAAACACGTGTTCTTTGTAAATCACCTAATTACCCTGGCTGATTAAATGAAGCTCAGAGCAATTGTTCTCCCCCTAGCTTGCTTTGAGGGTTGCTGCTGCTGGGTCAGCCTGGAGATGGGGTCATGTTCCCAAGGGGTGTCTCATTTTTTTGCTGTCTGCCATGCACTGTGCCTAGCTCATCTCCTGAGACACTCTGGCTGCTGCAAAAATTCTGGAATAAGACCCAAGACCCCAGGGCTGCTCATGTTCAGCAAAGATTCCCCTGCACCATCCAAGAAGCATCTCTCCTTCACAGGTGCTGTGCTTGGGGCCATGGGGAAGGGTCATGGTAGTGCCCTGCCTTACTCATCCCCACAACAGTCAGTACTGCTCGACCCTGGCATCCTCACACCATCAGAACTCCTTGGCAAGCCAGAAAAGGGGATAAATTTAACACCAGAATTTAATGGCACTCCACGGGAATAGCATTGTCTCAGAAAACTTCTCTCTCAATTGTTGCCAAGAAGAACTGGATGCAGGGAGCTGTAGCAAGCTCCTCCACAGCCTGAAGCCCTCCACCCAGCTGGCCCCCAGCCCTGGTCTGTGCCTGGCACTGGGGCAGAGCTCTGAGCCTGAGGAAGTTGCTGCAGCTACCACCCATAGGTGTCCCTGCACTGCACTCAGCTTGTCCCCACGTGCCCAGCCCAGGCTTCGGGGCTGGCAGGGGTGGCTGCTGGCCAGGCAGCAACAGGAGAGGGTGCAGACTCACAAGATTGAGGGATTGTCAGGGATGATGGGCCAGGATCTTGGCCAAAGGGGCAGAAAACGGGGAAGTCAAATGAAGAGATTATGGTGCATCCAGGAATGGTTATTTACCTTTTTACAGCTCAGGAAACCGCTGCAAGGAGCAGCAGGACTTGCCCATGGTCACCTGCAAGGCAGTAGCAAGTCAGAAAGCGAGTGCCTGTATCACCTGAGCAGCCACTCGGTATCATTTGCTGTGCTCCAGGCTGGTTGCATCCATTCACTGCCAAAATCAGGGCTTCTCAGCAGCAGGGACCGCTTGAGGGGCAGCTGGGGGCTCACTGCCACTCTCAGCTCAGTGCTGTGCCTGATGCCAGGCTACTCAGCCTGCCTTCCTGTTCCCTAAACCCAGCTGGCAGAAATCCCAGCTGCCCCTCGAGCAGTCCCTGGCTTCAAGCCTTTCCTTTGTGGCTCGAAAATGGGGGAGAGCCAGCCTGCGCTGAAAAGTCCCCCATAGCAGCTGGTGGGGAGAGAACAAGGGCGGTCGCCCCCACCTATAGATATCGAGTAACATAAAGGGCTAGAGTCTGAGTTTGTTTCATTTCCAGAAAATGAGAAAAGAGTGAGAGACAGTGGCAGAAAGAAACCCCGCTGAAAATCCCCGCACTCTTGCTTTGACAGAGCTGAGCTGCAAATTTCCTTTCTGCAAGCTGCAGCATGTCCCCGACCAGCCACCAAGCTGGGGCTGTCCCTGCGCAGCTGCATGACACCAGCACGGATGTCCCAGCTGGGGGAAGGGGAATTCAGACGTCGCTTTCGCTGTACTAAAGGCAGCAACACAGTGGTGGCCTTGGCAGAGTGCTGTGGAGCCGGGGCCGCAAGGCCGGCAGCATCGCAGCCACATCACGCTGAGCCACCGGAGCAGCAGCTTGGGAGCCCCAGGATACTGCAGCCCTGCAGGTCCCTGCGCACGGGGGGCACGTTTCATATCGACGAGGGACCCTGGCATCTGGTGGAGATGGCCAGGTACGGTGCCTTGCTGAGGCGCCCGGAGGGGCATTGTGGGTCCATTTACAGAGCATTTCTGGGAGCTCTGCAGATGGGGACTTGCCAAGGGGACACGGTTTTGCTGACTGTTATTTCCTGGTACTGCTCGCCCTGGCCGTGCACAGCTGCTGGAAGCCCACATGGGCTGGCAAGCTGCGGCTTAGCCCGGGTGGCACATGCTGGGAGGCAGTGGTGGTGCTGGGGGTAGGGGAAGCCTTTGAGATGGGGAATGGGTTTTTGTGCCTGTGTTTCCTGAGTTGAACAGGGCTGCTTGCCAGGCAAGTGCCTTGCAGGGAGCCCCAGCGGCTGAAGTGCTAGTGCTGGGCTCTGCTGCTGCGCTGCCAGCCCCTGTGCCACCCTCTGTACCAAACTGGGCCTGACCCCATTGCACAGGAGCCCCCAGCTTGCCAGCCCCTCCAGCCCCCCTGTCAGCCCAGTTCCTTCCCCACTGTGGAAGGAAGGCAGGTGCCTGCCCCAGGTGATGGTGCAGGTGCGCTGGGAAAGATGGAGCCATGCTGCAGATGCTCAGGCCAGGGGTGCCCCTGGGACCACATGTGCAGGGGACACCCCAGCTGGCACTGGGGAGAAGACACAAGAGGAACTGTGCCTGGCCCCAGGGTTACAGGGCAGGAAGGCAAAACCAGAGACATGTGCTGCATGGGGATGGGAGCCCACCGCATACCGGACTTGCAGGAGACCCCAGTGTTTGGATGGGATTTCTGAGATGAAACACTACTGCCAGGCACCTACTTGCCCCCAGCCATTCCTCCCCATCAGGCATCCCCCCCCAGCCACCCCATCTTCTTTTCCCAGGGGAAGCTGCTCTGCTCACTGCCAGTCCTACCTAGAGCCAAGGTGGAGACCCAGCAGAGACATGGTGCTCTTGGCTGCTCAGTAGTCGATGTAGGATCTGTCCGACAGTCTCACTAACAGCTACATCTGATTACTGGGTCACCAAAGGGTGACCACGCTGCACCTGCAGGAGCTGCCCTTTGATCTGCTGGAGACAGGAGGACCGAGGCTCTCCAGGAGCATGGTGGGGGCAGAGGGAGCTCTGATCCTGAGCAACGTTGCAGGGCTTCAGCCGCCCAGGAAAGCAAATGCAGCTTTCCAGTTGCCAGAGAGTAAATAAACCCTTGTGGAGTGCACTTTCCTTCTCTGGGTGGTTATGAAAGCAAAAGCCCTTTGGAGCATCCTGTTTACAGGGTCCCTGGGGCTGAAGGCTGGGTGCTGGGCTGGACACCCGGCTTCTCTCCCCCTGCACCCCCATGGCACCCGTCCCTCCAGCTGTGCCTTGCCTGGCCCTCGGCACCTCAGAAGGCCGAGTCCCAAAGCCCAAACCTGCTGTGGGCAGCAGCCCCCAGCCCCCACGGGGTGACTGTGTGCAAGACATCACGCCTCGGTCCCTGGGGAAGTGCTGTCCCACCACTTTGGCAGGTTGCGCACACACCACTCCAGCCAGTTCCCCCTAATCAGGGCAGCGCAGGAAACACACGCGGTGCTGCTGCGGCTGCCGACACGTCCCGCCTGCCTGCCAGGGGGAAGGAGCTGCCGGGCTGTTGATGTCCTGGCCACCGGGCTGTTTGTGAGGGATGTCCTGGCCACCACGCAGTGCTGCCCTGGTTCCCAGAACGTTGCCTGTTCCACCACCCATCACCTGCTCCCACTCATGCACTGGTTTAGTTAGCCCCACAGGAGGGTCAAGCCTGCTCCTCCTTTGCTTACAATCTCTCCAGGAGGATCTTATATATATCTATATATCTATATAAATAATTTTATTTTTATTATTATTAATTCTATTTTTTTTAACCTGTTGTATCTCAGGTTTCCCAGCTTTGCCACTCCCTGAGCAGCCACGTCCCCAGGTGGGAAGCAGGTGGCTCTTGTTCTGCAGCAGCTCAAGCGCCTACCGGCCCAGCCGCGGGAGGGCTGGCGGAGGCGGAGGCGGCAGCACACCGTGTCCCCGCCGCGCTGCCCAGCCCAGCTCGGGGACGCCGCAGGGCACAGCCCCTCCGCCCCGCTTCCCACCCGAGCCCCGGGCCGCGCCCCCCACCGGCCCCGCTCGCCTGCGGGACCCCCGCCGGGACGGTAGCGACCGGCAAGAGGCGCCGCCGCGGCCGCTCGCAGCCGGGCAAGAGCCGCCGTGGCGGAGGCAGCGAGCGGCCGCGGGCGCTAAGACACCCGGGGAGCGGCCTCTGCCCCCGCCCTGGGCACCGCGGGACCCTGCCCTGGGGGACAGCGGCGGGGGGCCGACCGGGCCGCGCCGCGGCAGTGACAGAGGCGACGGTCCCACGGTCCCCCCCCGCGGGGCGCTCGGACGGACGCGACCGGCGGCGCAGCCGGTGCCACGGCGACCCCGCCCCGCGCGCTCGCGGCCGCTGCGCCCCACGCGCCTGCGCGGCCCCGCCCCACGGCGCCGCGTGCTGGCCGCGTCCCTCAGCTCGGTGACGCGCCGGGGCGCGGTCACGTAGCGGCGGCGGCGAGCGGAGCCCTGTGGCGCCATGGCGGGGCCGGGCGGAGGTGGGCCGGGCCGGGCCGGGCGGGCATGGCGGCGGGGGTCCTCCCATTCCCCCCGCCCCCGGCGGCGGGTCCCTGGCGGCCCCAGCTCGGCCTCCCCGGCAGGGAGCGTTTCCATTGACAGGGCGCGGCGGCCGGTACCGGGGCTTGGCGCTGCCTGAGGGCCCGCAGGGCGCTCTGAGGGCGGCTCCCGGGACACGGTTGCTCGGCCCGCGCACCTGCCGCGAGCACCGAGGGGGGTGGGGGTCCCGGGGACGGGGTCCGAGGGGGTCTGTGGCCCGGGGGGGATCCGAGGCCCGAGGGGGGAGGGCGTGGGGCCTGAGGGTTCCCAAAGGCGCAGGGGCAGCGGGCGCCAGGCCCCGCGGGCGGGGTGGCTTGGTGGGTTCCGTGTCCCTGGGGAGGCCCTGGGCGGCTGTCGGGGGGCGGGGGGCCAGCAGGCCCGGCACTGAGCCTCGCCGGGTGCCCGCAGGTGCGAAGGAGGACTTGTTGAACGTGCTGGACCTGGCGGAGTACACCAAGAACCGGCCCTGGTGGCGCAAGGTCTTCGCCCCCAGCTCGGGGTCGAGCGCTGAGAAGTACAATGTGGCCACACAGCTGGTGATCGGAGGGGTCACGGGATGGTAAGTTGTGCTGGGGTTGCTGTTGCTCGTGGCGGGCAGGATGCCTGTAGGCACTAGCCAGGCTTTCGGGAACACGCTGGCAGGTGCAGGGTGATCATCTGGCAATCTTTCAGAGGAGGCAGGTGTCCAGCTTGCTCGTCCCACTGTGCCCTGGTGTGGTCTGCTGAACTGTGGGAAGTCTTAAAAGCTGTCACTAAACTGGAACTGTTAGAACTAAGACTTATCTGCTAGGGAAAAAAAATGGCATCAGTCTTTAATTTTTGAGGTGAGATAATTCTAACTTCTGGTGTAAAGTGGTAGTGTTGATTTTAGGACAGGCAAAGAGAGTCTCTTGGAACGAGGATACCTTCTTCCCTGGAGGTGGATGTGCTTTAGAAGTCTGCACAAAAGCCCTTCGTGGAGGTGGCTTGCTGCACCTGTGGATATGGTTCCTGGGGTTTTGTGTCACTTGTAGCAAGCACCAGCTTGGAGCTGGTGGCCTGTGGCTTTATTTGCAGCTTCATTCCCAGAGCAGCATTGTTTGAGCTGAAAACTTGGTGTAATCACGTTGCTTTGCTTCTTGCTGTGCCGGTCATCTTCATCTGGCACAGGTGTGACCATTTAAAAGTGTATGACGGACCTTCATTTTCTGATAGAAATACGAGCTGTCCACCTCTCTCGTATCTTCACTATGTGTATGTATTCAGAAATGGGTAAAAGCAAGTGGCTGTGTTGTTTTGCCATGTTGATAAGGAAACTGTGGTCAAAGTAAAGTCTGGTTTGGGAGGTACAATACACTAGCCCTTTTCTGCATGACTGAGCAATGGCCTGGCGCTTGCTTGAGTTCTCGTGGCTGCAATGATGTCTTTCACATTGAGAGCATGTAACCCAATTTGGAGACCAGTATAGCTTTAGACCACCCTTGTCTGCCTGTTTCAGTGTTTCTCTTCTGAGAGACAAAAAGGAAAAGTTTGGGGAACCAAGAGGCTTGCCTTGTGATCTGCTCCCTGTGCTATCATGAAGCAGCAGCAGATGTGCTGCCTAATTTCCCTTCAGAGATGATATCAGTTGTTTTTTTTAAAAAAAAAAATAAAATCACTTGTTGCTTTTGGTGAAATCATGAGTTTCCCATTACTCTTTTGGGAGAAGATTGACATTGAAGAGATAAGAATCAAAACTGCAAAAGGCTGAAATGTGATAGTGAGAAGTAAAAAGCTATAAAGCGTCATTTTTGGCTGAGTGCAGATTCTTTCTCTCTGGTTGCATGTGGGTTTCTTCTGCTGTTCGTCAGGCTGTCTCCAAGTCTTGGGTAATTACTGTCAAAGGCAGCCTTGCCTGTGGGAAGCATGCTGAGGAGTGTGTTTGGCATCTCGTTCTCCTGACTGGATCCTTGTTGATTTGTAGGTGTACTGGATTCATCTTCCAGAAAGTTGGAAAGCTGGCAGCGACAGCAGTGGGAGGTGGCTTTTTCCTACTTCAGGTGTGTATGAACAGCGGGCAAGCTTTTCAGAGAACTGTGCTGTGGGGGACGAAGGGCTGTCTAGTGATCATTACCTGCTGGGACGTGTGGGGCCAGTTCCCCGCTCTGCCAGGAGCCTTGTGTGGCCGTGGATGTCAAGGGTGTGTGTTCCACAGGGTGCATGGATGCAGCAGCAAAATAGGGTCAGTGTGTGTAAACTTAAGGATTGCCAAAAGGTTCTCTCCGCTTAGGGTCTGCTAACAAAGGCCAGGCCAAAGGTACGTGGGGGCTGTTATTGCAGGGGTACCCGAGTAAAGCAGGAGGCAGCCTTCAGCTACTGCAGGACTGTCTGGTCAGAACTGGGTACTGAGTCCTATGCCTGTAGAGATGGTGTCCCTGTAGGAACAGCCCTGGATGTCAAGAGGGATTTGTCCGTGTCTATAATATGCTTTCTGTCAACCTGGCTACTTGAGGAGTCAGGTCAGCATGGATAGGGTAGAGCATTGGGAAAGCGAAGAAAAACTGAGATCTCTCTCTCCTCAGCCGTTTCTCCTGGTTTGCAAGAACCTTGGCACTGAGGGGAGCTGCTCAGTTGTAGACATCTAGCAGGTACATCCTGCAGGAGGCAGAACAGCTCTCAGGCCTTGCCCAGCAGTCTTGTTTGCTTTTCAGGTGTTGTCTTGTGTGTAACTCGTTCTCCCCACTCTTCTGTCTCTGTTTGTTCTGCTGAAAGCCAGAAGCATGCTCTCAGCAGGGAGAGTTTCACAGCTGAATCATCCTGACCAGATAAAATATTTAGAGAGGAACAGGCTATTAATAGCTGTGTCCACCCACAGCAGCAGGAATGCTGCAGAGTCCCAGCGATATACGTGGCAGTTGTGAGTGGGAGGTGATGCCAACTTTAATATATTAGAGAATAGAGGCTGAAACAGGCTAAGCTCCAATGTGTTCCCTGCTGTTAGGGGATTACTGTGGGAGACAGATGTTGCAGGACAGTTAATACAGCTACCGGGGTGGTCCTTTGTCCAGTTTTTAAGCTAGTGTGCTCATCCTCTCAGCCCACTGGACCAGTGGCTGTGGTCAGGGAAGGCAGGTCGGGAAGGGGGTCTATTTAGCCATGGTCATGCAGGACTTTACTCCAGGAACTTTCTTTCCACCCCTCAAAACTCTAGATTGCAAACCACACGGGATACATCAAAGTGGACTGGAAGCTAGTAGAACGGGACGTGAACAAAGCCAAGCAGCAGCTGAAATTTCACAGCAGTGGTAACAAAATGTCTCCAGAAGTGAAAAGCAAAGTGGATGAGGTGAGACAACTCTCCCAGGGCGTGTGCAGGTGCTTAGCTGGAGGGACAGCAGGAGACAGGATTTACTCCTGGACTCTTACAGATCTTCTGTTGTGCAAATACAAGGAAGGAATGCTTGCGTGACAGCAAGACTGGAGAGATGGCAAAGGCTGTGGATGTTGTCTGCCTAGACTTTAGTAAAGCCTTTGACAGCATTTCCCACAGTGTTCTCTTGGAGAAACTGGCTACTCATGGCTTGGACAGGTGTACTCCTCACTGGTAAAAAAACGGCTGGATGACTGAGCCCAGAGGGTGGTAGTAAATGGAGTTAAATCCAGCCAGTCACAGGTGGTGTTCCCCGGGGCTCAGAACTGGGGCCAGTTCTGTTTAATCTTTATCAACAATCTGTATGGGGGGATGGAGCGCACCCCCAGCCGGTCTGCGGAGGACACCAGGCTGGGGCAGTGCTGCCCTGCTGGGGGGCAGGAGGCCCTGCAGGGGGTCTGGGCAGGCCGGGCGAGGGGCCCAGGCCGGTTGTGTGAGGTTCAACCCGGCTCCGTGCCGGGCCCTGCCCGTGGGGCACAACAGCCCCAGGCAGCGCTGCAGGCTTGGAGAAGAGTAGCTGGAAAGCTGCCTGGTGGGAAAGGACCTGGGCGTATTGGTCGATAACTGGCTGTCTATGAGCTGGCAGTGTGCCCAGGTGGCCCAGGAGGCCAACAGCATCCCGGCTTGGATCAGAAACAGTGTGGCCAGCAGGACAAGGGAAGTGATGGTCTTCCTGTACTCGGCACTGGTGAGGTGGCACTTGGAATCTTGTGTTCAATTTTGGGCCCCTCGCTACAAAAAAGACACTAAGGTGCTGGAGTGTGTCCAGAGACGGGCAACGGAGCTGGGGAATGGTCTGGAGCACAAGTCTGATGGGGAGTAGCTGGGGGATCTGGGGGTGTTTAGCCTGGAGAAAAGGAGGCTCAGGGGGCACCTTGTTACTCTCTACAACTACCTGAAAGAAAGTTGCAGCGATGTGGGTGTTGGTCTCTTCTCGCAAGTAACAAGCGATAGGACAAGAAAAAATGGCCTCAAGTTGCACCAGGGGAAGTTTAGATTGGATATTAGGAAAAATTTCTTTACGGAAAGGGTGGTCAAGCATTGGAACAGGCTGCCCAGGGAAGTGGTGGACTCACTGTCCCTGCAGGTATTTCAAAGACATGCAGATGTGGTGCTTAAGGACATGATTTGGTGATGGACTTGGCAGTGCTGGGTTAATGGTTGGACCTGATGAGCTTAAAGGTCTTTTCCAACCTAAACGATTCTATGATTCTGTCTGTGCATATGTGAGACAGCCAAGGCGGCTTCTAGGCATGACACCAGCTCACAGTGTGTTGCTGCAAATTCCTTGGGATGGGAAGAAAATGTGCTGCAGTGCGGGGAGAAGTTTCTCTTCTGTCTGATAAGGATAGCTAAGCAGATCTGGTAGCAGGGGGCCTAGTTACCCTGGACTCTGCTGTACCCTGGTCTGGCATGCACAGTCAGCAGCCCCTTCTGTCAGACTGTGCTGATTGTGAGAGAGCCCTGGAGCATGTAGTTCTCTGAGGATCTGAGCTGCGCTGGGACTGGACCAGTTCAGGAGCTGTACACACAGTGGGGAAATTAGGGAGGTGAGGTCGTTGAGTAGGATACTTTCCCAGACCTGGACAGTGGTCTCTCTCCAAGCATCAGCCACCTTGGAGAACAGTCTGAGGGATGTCTTGTTACGGGGAGGGTGTGTGAGTGATCTGTTGTTGTTGAACACTGTTGGCTCTTCTCTTCCCTTCCTTAGGTGATCATATTTCTGAAGAAGAATGTTATCCTGACTGGAGGGTTTGCTGGAGGATTCCTGCTTGGAATGGTGTCCTAGAAACTGCGCTCAACTCTCCCTTCGTGCCCAGTCTCCCCTGCCCTCCTCTACTGCTGTTCTCTCTCACTTCGAAGTCAAAGGATGTTGCCAATAGGCTCAGTCCTTTCTCACAGGTTCCAGCCCTTATTTCTTACAACACTGCTTCTGATTTCCAACCTTTTCCTCTGGCTGGGCTGTTGGGGTGCTGGGATCAGTCTGAAAGCTTATGACTCCTGGTGTATCATTGTGATTCCTTTCCCTGCCAGATATGCCCAGTCCTAAATTTTCTGATAAATTGTAGCCTTATAAACATGTAGTGGCAGAGAAATCTCTTAAATGTGCTTCTTCCCAGGTGCTCAGGGCTGTTACATGTACATTGTCTGGCAATATGTGTGTACAACAGCTGTCAGCTGTTCACTGCTATTTAGCTTGCACTTCTTCTGCCCTGGTACCTGGAATGCCTGTTCTTCCTTCTGCAAGAGATGGTGTGGTCAATCCAAAACGTGCTTGGCTGTTCTGGGGAGGATGCAGAAGTGTCAGGGGACAGCCTGGGCTGTGTCCAGGGCGAGTGGATAAGGAGCAAGTTCATGCTCTATGCGGTGCTGGGGTTTTTCCTGCCCTACCGCTGCAATTGCACTGCACGTAGATGGCTGTTTGGCTTCTTGTCTGCTGTTATTTATACCCCTTACTGGAACTGCGGCACTGGCATTTCTGATGGAAACTGAGCACCATGGGTGACTTTCCAGGCCTTTTCCTCATCATGTGTTCTGAAAGTCACCAAGCTTCCTGCCCTGTAGGGCACCTCTCTGGCTTGCTAGCCGGCTGCTCAGCCTTTGGAATGTGCTGAGATGCTCTCTTGTGGTGGGCGGGCTTCCAGAGTGCGTGACCTGTCTCTCAGGCTAGCTGGCTCTGCTGTGCATTTCAGCTGCGCCACATACTGTAAATCACCTTGGGCCTCAGACTGGTGTTTCTAGGTCTACCATGACCTTCTCTGGCCACTTTGGTGTTGGTGACGCTCTAAGAGCTGTAACGTGTGGGATGGGATTGTAGTCAGGAAATGCATCCCTGTTTAGGATACGTTGTACTGATCTAGGGTCCCTGTTGCCAGCTCTGCTGGAATGGTGGCAGGGGAGGATGTCAGATCTGGACTGCAGTCCTTTACCTGCCCCTGCAGAGCACAGACTCCGTCTCCCTGGCCTCTGCAAGCAACTGAAATGACAAAACTGTTGGGAAAACCGGGTTGTGATCTTGTGGGAGTGGCTCATTTCCGTACTTTCTGCCTTGGTTATGTTCCCTCCTTGTGTTTACCATTTCCACAAAAAATGCTGCTTGCTTAATTCCATCAGCCGTGGCTCTTTTCCTGCAGGTGGTGAGGCAGCCCAGATGCAGAGCTCAGCTGCTTTTGAACAGTCTGTCCCAGTACAGCTGTGTGCAGAGCAGAACTCTTAACCTACAAGAGAATATTACAAAAAAAGAAAACAAAAAGTCCCTTAGAGGTGTTCTGCATTGGCTGTGCTGGGCTGGCATTACCACTTTCTAGAGTGTGGGGACTTGCATGATGATGCAGTGATGTCCCCCAGCAGATACATGTAGGAGTTCTTGCCAAGAACGCTTTTTGTATGTGGGAGTCAGCCCATCCTTCAGTGGGAAACTGCTCAGGAGCAACGACACGCACAGCTGACTGGGACGCAGCACCTGCTTCAGTGGCTGCACCCCATCTGCAGTGCTGGGTAATGCCTTTCTGATCATCTGCTGCTGCTCTCAGTACGGCTAGAAATGGGGATCTTCCCCCGAGGGCTGCTGGAAGAGCTGGATCGGTGGGATTTTCTACCAGAGGTTTTGGGATGAGCACTTGCCACTGTTTATTTTGTTTCAGCGCTGTCGATTGAAGCGTCAGTGTAGCCACACATTGACGTAGCTGAAGTTTTCTCACCTTTGGGATCTGAAAAGAGGCTGCAGGTGACCAGGAAACAGAACTTAAATTTGTGCCTGTCCTGCCATCCATGGCCAAGGAGAACGATGGAGCAGCTGGGCTCACGTAGTTTTAATGGTGGTCTTCCTAAAAGCCAGCCAGGACTGCAGGAGTGATGTGATCCAGCAATAGGTCTTCACTGAATTGGTGTTTGGGAGTGACAGGTGGTGGTGGTGGTTTTGGGATTTTTATTTTTTTTTTGGTAGTAACCCTGCAAGACTGAAAGTGCATGAATTGATACGTTTGTATTGCAGGATATTTCTTCCTGTAGGAAAACAGCGTTGCTGCCTCTCTGCCTGGTGTGTTGCCTAACACAACTTCTTCTGAGATGCACTAATCTCCACAAAGCTTTCTCCAGCGACAAAGTTCAAAGTAAATCATTAACAGACCTTAGGGATTTTTTTCAGGCTCAAATAAGTCACTATTTCTGCCCAGCCCCAGGGAAGGGTGTCCTGGGTTCTGCTCCGCAGGGTCCCGACTTGCTGCTATGGAGAGAAGTGGGCCAGAGAGGGAGCTAAAACGCCTCAGTTGCTGCTGGAAGGGGCAGTAAGTGACAAATTTACATTGAGTTTGATATGAATGCAGGCAGGGAATGGACAAGGACATCAGGATCTGGCAAATCTTTCTGCTGTGCCACTGTTGGGCTGGTGGCTGGCAACTTTTGATGCTGTGGGCCCACACTGGAAGCTTTGATGCTGAATCAACCTCTGTGGGGATGCATTTTCATTGTTGCAGGTACCGAGATGAGGTGTTACCCCCCGCTTCCCCATCCCTGCTCCTTTTGGTCTCGTTTCAACAACTTCTGGCATCTGTTCTAGTATGACGAGATTTAAAACACACTAGGCTTTTAAAGTGTTTTTATATATTGTATGTAAATGCTTGTTGAAGTGATATTTTTATTAAACAGTTTTGCTCTAATAGCTTTTGTGTGAGGTCTATTAACTTCTTGGGAACCCGCGTGGTTATGTCTTACCCTGTGTGTTGCGTTTGACTCACAGGAGCAGCTACCGCCACTCCAGTAGCATGAACCTAGGTGTGTGCCCAGGTGGCCAAGAAGACCCATAGCATCCTGGCTTGGATCAGAAACAGTGTGGCCAGCAGGACAAGGGAAGTGATGGTCTTCCTGTACTCGGCACTGGTGAGGTGGCACTTGGAATCCTGTGTTCAGTTTTGGGCCCCTCGCTACAAAAAAGACACTGAGGTGCTGGAGTGTGTCCAGAGACGGGCAACGGAGCTGGGGAATGGTCTGGAGCACAAGTCTGATGGGGAGTAGCTGGGGGATCTGGGGGTGTTTAGCCTGGAGAAAAGGAGGCTCAGGGGGCACCTTGTTACTCTCTACAACTACCTGAAAGAAAGTTGCAGCGATGTGGGTGTTGGTCTCTTCTGGCAAGTAACAAGCGATAGGACAAGAAAAAATGGCCTCAAGTTGCACCAGGGGAAGTTTAGATTGGATATTGGGAAAAATTTCTTTACGGAAAGGGTGGTCAAGCATTGGAACAGGCTGCCCAGGGAAGTGGTGGACTCACTGTCCCTGCAGGTATTTCAAAGACATGCAGATGTGGTGCTTAAGGACATGGTTTGGTGATGGACTTGGCAGTGCTGGGTTAATGGTTGGACCTGATGAGCTTAAAGGTCTTTTCCAACCTAAATGACACCGTGAGGCCACCACCAGCCTTCTTTCTCTGCAGGTAACCGTGGGCTGCCTTAATCCCTCTCCTCGATGATCCTGGCACCCAAGTTCCCAATAGGTGGGGTGGTTCTGGGGCAGGGGGCGATTCTGTTGTCAGGCTGGCTTTAGAGCCTCCCTGCTGAGCAAGTTTGCTCCACCTGACTAGAAATGGGCATGGAGGCGAGGCTTTTCTTTTTAATAGGCACAGCAGAAATGTAAATAGTTCTTTTTTATCATCTGTTAGTGACTTTCCGCCGCCTCTGCTCAGACAGGGCAAAAGGGATGAATGAGCTCCTTGCCAAGCGTTTGAGCTGCTTCACATTGTCATCACTTTCCCTTACTTCGGAAATATTAAACCCCCTATTTTGTCTTAAGGTTATTTTTTTGGGGGGAGGGGAAGGCTAGCCCTGAATTATTCTGATCTTGAGTCCCAGTTATAAAAATAATCAAGCAGCTTCTATTTTAAACGTGGTATCACATGTAGCTTGGGACTGAATGGCAGCCAAGCTGCCCAGCTTGCAGCTATGTTGTATTCTCAATAAACAACCAAACTGAGACTACAATTTGTTCCAGTCATTTATTTTGTATCATGGTATTTCAGAGCAGTGAATACAGATGGTTTGCTCTTCTAGGCTTCAATACACTCAACTATTGTGCCTAGACTACAGTGGTCTGTTTATAGAAGCTGTATTTCATAAGTTGTACTTGATCACAGCACAAAAGTCCTTTACGGCTAGATCTAATGACAGAGTTAGGAGCCTAGTGGGTTTGAAGTCTGATACTTGGGTGCCTGGACTCCTGCTACAGGGGACAGAGAGACTTAGGCAGCTCTGAAGGGTGATGCAGGAACCTGTCTACCAAGCTCTTCCTACAGGTCACAGGAAATTCTGCTGCATGAGTGAGAGCTTCTGAAAAGCCATCTCTCCCTGGGGTCCAGACACAGCCGGCTTGTGAGTGAATCTGGAATGCCATGTTGAAAGCAAGTGCTACAACTGCTTGTTCAGTAAGCAGCACCTAAATCAGTTCCTTGGATCTAGCCCAGGGCTTTGTGACAGGCCTCTGGGTACCAGCAGGATGGACTACGCTGGGTTCATAACATATTGCTTAAAGGTGTTCAATTATACATAAATTTATAAATTTTGTATCAACAGTCAGATCTTTCAAATGAATATTGCTTTTTTAAAAAACATCCTATTCCTGTAGTAATCCCTGAAATAATGTTCCTGTAACATCTTTGTCATGCAAATAGCAGCGTGTAGGCAATTCAAATACAAAGTAACCAAAAGACTGTCCAGTGGGAAAGTGAGGCACTTAGGCAAAGTGACTTGTAGTCACTCATGATCTATGCAAGACCTAGGAACAACCCCCAGACCTGATTCCCATTCTTGAGCTTGAACCACTGGACAGGCAAATGTTGTCTGGAACTACTGCACAATGGCAGCAATACCTTTGCTGTGTCAAGATGGGCTTGTTTCATGTGTCACGCTTAAATTCACTCACTCTTCTGAGCTCATTTCCTGTACCTCTTGCTCCAGAAGCCAGAAAAACTTGGTTCCAGTTCTCCGTTTTGAGAGCAAGGATGGATTAGAGTAAGGTAAGCATTCTAAAAACATCAAGTTGACTTTTCACAGACACAGTTGCAATGCAAAGACAACGTACATGATATTTTGGTACTGAAAATAGTCTGTAACCAGGCCATCTGTTGGTACTGCATTATACTTTTTGGTGTGCCGGATGGTGTGTTCTAGGAGCAATCTGGCTTTCCTGAAAGTCTAAGAAAGGCTTGAAAAAACACACACGAGCTCTGCAGGTGAGTCTGTGCTCCGGCACCTGCTGGAGCTGCATTGTGTTACTGAGGTGGTTGGGGAATTCCTTCTGAAGTCGCCTTAAACTTTTCTCTCTCCCTTTCTTCTTTCTCAAACCCTGAACAACAGATGGATCTGCCCTTGGGGTACCGGGCACAGCACTTCCGCATTTCCTGAAGCATGGCTTCACACTTAGACTCCATGTAGTTGTTCACTGGAAAACAAAAAGGAGACACTAAGTCTGCAGAGGGGAACAGGTTTTGTCCCCGTAGGTGACACATCCAGCCCAGCCCTTCAGCTGCTGGGCAGCATGTATCTCTGAAAAGCAAGAGCTGCTTACAAGCATTTCATCGCTTTCTCTGCTCTACAAAAATCTTTCTTTAGTTTCAGCTACCTAAAGCCATGCAAAGGCAGCTTTGCTCTTGTGGATGGGAGCGTTTTTAGTCGCCCAGTTTTGTAGCCATCACACCTCACTACAGTAAGAACGAGGCTTCCCTTGTTGCTGCCCTTCAGTTCTTTCTTTAGCCTGTGTGCTTTTAAGCTGGATCTTGTCATCCATGGTCTTCAACCCATCTGCTGTGTCACTGTAAGGTTTACAGCTGGGTGTAAATGGAAGAGCATCCAAAGAGGACTTGGTATAAACAGGGACACGTGCACCCTTCAGCACTGTGGTTTGTAAACGGAAGGGGTGAGGAGCATGACTGCCCACCTCCTACCTGAGGCCTGTTGTGGGCAAGCTGTATCTTTGCAGCCTAACTGAAGCAGGCAGCACGCTAGCAGGAGTGCCTGAATCCGACTGCACAGAGCCAGTGACGTAACCACCTTCCACACAAAGGCCCCAGCTCTAGTGCAGGAGGTCCTTCAGCCACACAACTGTTATTTGACCTCCTCTCACTTTCCTTCCTGGGCTTCTCCTCCTGGACACTGCCAGAGCTGGGACATGGGGCTAAACAAGCTCCTAGTCCAACCTGGGATGACTGGACTTGTGTCATCTTCTGTCAGCTTGTGACAGCTACGTCCACCTCTGTACTTTCTCCGTATTGCCTTTGCTTCAGGCTCGGAGAGATTTCACTCCACCACCAGGTTCAGGCGCTGCAGGACACTGGTGATTTGTCCAGCATCCTTTCTGCCCTAGCGCTTTGCTAGCTGCCACTATCAGCTGAGCTGGCAAAGCCCACTGTGCTTTACAGGTGCTGGCCACCAGGCTCTCAGAGAGAAGCCCTGTGAGCAGACTGAGCCTGTGGCTTGAATTAATAACTACCTGCCTGTCTGCGTAGAAGCACAGGGTGTGCAGAGCTACTTGCTCTGCTTTGGATGAGCTACACAACCACTACACAGCTCCACTCACTCCACCCCCCCACCTGCTAAAGCGATAGCAACCCAATGTGAGCCAAACAGCACCCACTGGAGAGCCGGAAAGCAGCAGTGAATGCCCTCCAGTTAAAGAGTAAGCCAGCTCGCTCTAATCACTGGGCTATGAATTCCTTGACTGGATTGGTGAGTGACCTGTAACGCAAGCACAGAGATAACCCCTGAGAAAAAGGTTATGGTGATGTTACTGCTTTGTGCCAAGTGGCAGCCTAGGAGGCATGGCAGGCCCTTGGAGAGGAGAACTAGTCTCTCTGTGCCATAACCTGCAGATGATGGGTGCTCCAAGGCTCTCCTAACTGTTCCTCTGTCTGTGCAGGTTGGTTTCTAAAACTATGGCTACATACAGGCACACCCGGCTATCTGTCAGGGATGCATTCCTGAAAAGCACAATGGTTAGTCATGCAATGGATAGCAAAACACAAAAGAGCTTTACAGGGGGCATTCAGTCTCACAGAGGAAGCAGGCAAGATCTTTTGGAACAATGACCCACTGCAAACCCAGCCTTTTAAAAGGCAGCGTCTCCCAAAGGTCCTGCCTTCCGCCCTCCGCATTGTGTGCACTGCCGCTGCCTATTTGTCAGGCTCCGTATACATCCTCTATCGCACTAATTCTTACACGGAAAAATTGCTTTGCTGTCAATTCAGCTGCTTCATCTGTGCAACTTGGACAACGGCACAGCACAATCACACATGACCAACAGCAGCACTCCGAAACGGTAGCTAGAGAAGCAGCGGGCAGTGGAGTTTGCATGTAGCAGTCAAAGGGCTTCTTTGCTAACATATAACCATTCGGATCAAAGCTGTACGCAAGTAAAACACTTGGAATAACCTCCATGAATGTTATAAAAAGAACATTTCACAGATGGGACCAAAACAAGGTCAAACATTAGCTTTTAAGTGCAGTTACTACAGGGAGAGAAAGCAGCCCTTCATGGGAGAATGCTCCAAACCATGGAGACAGTAAAAGGTATTTTCTAGGCAAACGGGGACATGTAGAAAGGGTTGTTTGAGCCCTTGCTTTGAGCTGAACACAGCTTCCAAAAAACAATCCTGGGAAAGACAGACATCTACCAATAACTGGCTACTACTTTTCCCTACTTTTTTCCAGATGGTTTTCCTCCTATGCTCCTTCCCAGCCATCAAGCTTGTGTTACCTGCACAGATTGCAATTACTATATTTGCTGCAGCTTGCAGAGCCACCCCTCTCCTTTCCCGGCAGGACCTCCTCCTCCCTTCCTGATATATTTCAGTTAACCTGCTTGTAGTCTGCAAATAAATTAATGCAGAAATGAGTTGCTGTGGAACTGGCCTGGCTAATTTCAGCTGTGGCATCACTAGTCTCCTGCCTCGCTGTTCCTGGACTAACACCACGGGTTATTCTCAAGTGAAGCTCAGAGCACGCTGGCTATGGGTTCCTCCAGGTGAATTAGGAAGAACTTCCCATATGGCTGAGCTGCCTTGGCACAGAGGAGTGTTTTACATTACGCATTCCACAAGGCAAATCCTTTTCCAAGAACCAAGTGGAATTTTTTTAAAGTATTAGTCCTCTGCCAGTAGCAAGCCCGCTCTCCCCAACTCAGGCTCCCAAAACACATTATCACAGAATCTCCCTCATCCCTATAAATGTTTAGCTAGGCAAATAAAAAACCAGCTGTTAAAGGTCTCCAGAGGGAGACCCTTTCATACCTTGAGGCCAGATCACGTATACCCAACCCATTCCTGACAGGCATGTCTGACCTGCTCTTAAAATACTCCTGGGGCTAGAAGCGCTGCAGTCTTCTCATACAATTCACCCACTTCCCTC
Organism: Falco naumanni; assembly: GCF_017639655.2. NCBI lineage: Eukaryota > Metazoa > Chordata > Aves > Falconiformes > Falconidae > Falco > Falco naumanni. The sequence goes on from NC_054067.1 coordinate 12,827,784, forward strand.
ACTACCCACTCTGCAAGAGAGCTCATTACAATGTCTAGCTCTTCCTGCCTACAGCCGAGTCCAAAGACTACACTACCCACTCTGTAAGAGAGCTTGTTACAAAGTCTAGCTCTCCCCGCCTACAGCGGAGTCCCAAGACTACACATGGGATCTCACTACCAGCATGGAGAACACGAAAATAAGCACAACGTTACTGCTACAAACACTCCGTTTTGTACTAATGGTGTCTCGTTATTTACAGTCAAGCACAACGGAATTCTGTTTAAACCAGACATTATAATTTTGTTTGCTTTGCAACCAGGTAATGCCAATGTGCTTGCTTTGTTCCTTCTCAAGGTGAAAGGAGAACAGGGTTAAGTTAAAAGAATTAAATTCCACCAAAAATCAAGACACCAAAAAGACAAAATGACACTTGGTACCTTGCAAGCATTTCTGTATTTCACAGGCTTGTTTCTGGCAGGGATCCTTCTGGGACATGTTCAGAGAACTAAAATGATAGGAAAAAGTTACTGTAGAAACAACGTGCTTTTCAGGGGGTGGGGGGCAAGACACTGTCATAAAAGCCAAGGCTTTTAAGAGCTCCCAATATCCCTCTCAGTCACAGACAGTTCAGAAAACATCTATTGCTGCTTGCAGATGCTGGCCAACACACACAAGAATTCTGTGTCTGGCTAAAGGATGCTAATATGGACAATGCATACAGCAAGTTTTATGTTTCTAGGCTTGCAGGCCTTTTTCTTTGATCAATATGCTTCCTTTCCACTCAGATGCACAAAGATTCCAACAAAGAATCAAATTAACATGGATGACTAATTTTAGCTGTTCTGCGCTTCTAGACCTTATACTAAAACATGTGTAAAACTCCTCTCTGTGAGCTCTACATAACCAAGGATTTGGTGTTAGTCATATAACTGCAGCTGGAAGAGGCATTTAAAAAAAACAACTAAACAATTTAGTTACGTATGTCCCATAAAGACAACCAGGAGGCTTTTTTTTTTTTTTTTTTTTGTTCTAGGAGAAAGCCTCTTGGAAACTCCCTCCCACTCTGCAAAAAACTGACTGGAGGACAGCTCCATCTTGTTCAAATCCCTAGACACTCAATTTGACTTTCTGCAGCTGTGAGACCTGTAACTGTGATCTTCCATGAGCTCAAAAGACAAGCAAAAACTGGTAGTACTAGCAGTTGGATGGGAGACCTCTACAGGAAAGCACCGCTGTTAGAGAAAGCGGTGGTGGGCCTTTGGCTTCCTCTGAGCCACAGTTCAGCTCCTGCCCCTGCCCAGGGCTAGGGAGGGTGCTGCCTTTCATATTTCTGATAATTCACCAGCCCACCACACTTTTCAGTATCGCTAGGGCAGTATTTCCAGCATCCTGGCCAAACTCCACTTGGAGCAATTACATTCTGCCTACCTAGAACTCCCCCTGATGTTTCACATGGACACAATACTCCTCTTCACTGCCTGTCCTAAGCTCTTGTGTGATGTTGCTGTGTGTTGTTTAACTGCTTCCACCTCAGAGGTGGCTGCATTTCAGTGGAGAGAGAATCATTTATTGTACAAAATATACAACGACATCTTCCTAGAGCCACTGCTCCTGAAAGACAAAAATTCATATTAAAGAATGACTGGGAATAAACAGAGCACAGTACAAAGCAGGGGTAATGTCTACACATACCAGATTAATCACCAGGCACGAGTTTAAGCAGCAGTTCTTCAACACCACCAAGCTGTAAGCGACAAGGAAAAGTTCAATACGTCTACAGTTACTGCGGCTGAGCTAATGGACTTCAACAAAATAACAGTCCTTTGCCGTCCCTCAAGGATCTCAAATGACTTCACAAACAGGCATGACTATGGTCTATTGTTGCCACCATCCTTACCATGAGATGGTGCTCTATCTCCCAAACGCGAGAGTTACTATCCCTGTACTGCTCACCCTGGGACAGCTGCCACATATGAGGCAGCCGGGATGGGGGGAGCTGGCTGGGTCGCAGCGCCTCACCCAGGGGAACCTGAACTCTTTGGATCCGAGCCCTCAGCATACCTTCCTCCTGGGGGAAAGTAACAAAAAGAGCAGGCAGTTACTGGCAATTCAGTAGAGGCACCTGCAACAGCAAAGCTACAATCACTGGGAAGCTCAAAGGACACTTGCCTCTTCCGCAGCCACAAGCCACGTTTTGCGGTGCTCATCGCAGTAAACACCTACGCGTCGCACCCACAGCCGGACAGGAGGAGCGCCTGCGTGCCCTCCTTCTGCCATTCCCTCAGTCACTTCAGGATGGTCCCGTTAGGTGGACGGCATCAACTCGCAGGATGCATGCATGGTCTCTTTAGCTCTGAATACATTCACGTAGAAAGCTCTCAGACCTCAAAGGCACCTCTGGGTGGCGTGTGACTTACTGTACGAGATGCTATGTGCTGAAATGTCCCTAAAAGTCAGCTTGGAACACTAAGGTGGTGCCTAAGTGAACAGAAATCTCATGACAAGTTGTGCACTGGGACATGCGTGCTGTATGGCGTTTGTAAGGCATTCTGGGGCAAAAGGTGCTATTGGTGCAAAGTTAAACCCTGTGAATATTGGCTTTGCTTATTCCACTAACAGTCCTATTAACAGTCTTTGTGTGAAATCGGGGCGGGGGGGCAGGGGTGGGTGGGGGGAAGAGAAAGAAAACAGTGATTTACACAGGAGTTCCGTGGCTAATGATGGTCTAAATCCCAAAAGCAAAACTTGTGACAAGAGGTGAAATTAGCTTAACAAGAACGAAGATCACTCTGGAGACAAAGCATGAAACTCCGTACGCGCGACTCTCATATTTGGAACTTGCGGAGCTGTCATTGTGAAGGGTCCTTCGTCTCATCTCTCAAGAAGATGGCAGCATTGTCCATTCACACACAAGCTTCTTGTGAATAGCTCTCGTGACTTTGCGTAGTTCAGCTTTTAGATGGTTACAGAGAGCCACCAATACCAGCAGGGGCAAAGGAATTTTGGACATTGAGATGGTTCTTCCTACCGGACTTTTTGTTTAACAGCAAGTTTATCTGTATACCAGTTAGATCAAGCTGAGCCATTAGCAAATGAAGGCCAGGGGGAATGATTCTCTCTTTGAACCCTAGAAGAGGTAATCAAAATGGTACAGACAGTCTTCATTCTTTATCTAGGTTTAAAGTAGAACAGAATTAAGCTTGTAATACATACAACATCCTCCTGCTATGAAGCAGATGCAATATCCCTATCCCAGTGAAACACAGTGGTCTTCTGAAAACTTGTAAAGTTATAAGGCATATTTCAGACAGGAGCAAGAAAATCTGGATACAAACTAAAGCAGGGAAAGTTGGGGAGAAAAAAAATATTGTTATACATTGGGGTACATCTATAACAGGAAATACACTTCCATGTTTCCTTCTATATTTTACATCAGTGTTTCTCAACCTTTTTGAAAACAGAACACCAACCGCAGATCAGTCTGAACAGCACTGTCACAGTATTTTAATTTCTAACAAAGAAAACTTTTTTCCTTGTATTATTTCTTTTTCTCTTATTCTATTTGTTTCCTTGCTCGATGTGTGGGAATGTTTATGTGCATTATAAAAAGCACCACTGTTCTGAAGACCATCCTGTGATGTGGTACAGCCATTCCAAGCAATGCCCCAGCAGCTGGATCACTGGCATTTAGAGGAATGTGTCAGCAAACAGACAAGCCTCACAAGGCCTTCAAGAGCAAGCTATAAGGATTAAAGGGACATTTCTGTAAGTCCCTTTCATTCTCCTTTACCCTGAGTCACTTTACAAATCTAAGCGCATGTGGGGAAATCACTTTGCCCAACAGTGAAATGCAGCAGTCACCACTGCTCATTTTCAGTCAGCTGAATGTAATCACCAAGGTTGGAATTCGGCCAGGATACTCTCCTACTCTTCAGTAAACTGCCAAAAGCTCCATCATGACCAAAAATGCTCAAGAATTTGCTTTTATTCCATTCAAACTGGAATTTCTACAGCTCATCCCCAGATCCAGAAAATTCAAGACTGACTTCAGTACTGGAAAAATACCACTCAGTAAGTGAACACTACTTCCTACAGCAAGTAAACTCTCCTGGAAGGTCTCCTATCCAAACACTAACCTGGTTCAGTCTTGCTGAACTACAGGTAGGAGGACTAAAGCACAACATGTACGTTTGTGTTTATTGTGTATGGACATGGTAGTAATGATAGATACAGGACCGACAGAACAAGGTCTCATGCAGAGAACACCGTGCAGAATGGGCAGCAGTTTAACATGTGTTTTCACCCTTTGCCCCGCTAATTTGTTTTAAACTTCCTCTGAACTCCATAGTTCCGAGTTCAGTTGCCAAAGTTCAAAGGCCCGCTCTTTTCAACAGTCTCTAAGACTGTTACAAAGGTGCCCAGTTAGCGTCACAAATAAAATCTTGAGGTCAGACAAAACCGTCACTTGGGTTTGAAGTAAGACAGGTCTGATCTTTAGTACTCAAAACATACAAAAGAAACAGGAGATTTGAAACAGCATGCGCTTAGACATTTGCACTTGAAACTTTAAAAAGAGAAAAACATATACAATTCCTATTTTTGCAGATTTTATCAGAAAACAATAAAAAAGTCTGGAGAAAGACATGGGTGAAAGGAGAAGTAAACTTACTTATATTTAAAGCAAGTTGTAAAACCTGTTTCTTATATCGCTTGCTTCATAATCTATTAAAAAACCCACCACATCAACAAAAAAACAATCAGCTCATATGTGCAGGATTGTAGCGTCATGCTTTGACGCAGATTTTCATGTTCCCATCAACATAATTGCAGAAGTCTGAGCTGTTTAAGTTATTGATTTGGGGATATTTAAAGCCCAGTCCCCATGGACAGGAACAAGGTTTGCAGGTATTCTGTCCATCTCAGCATCGGGCCTTATAAGTTTAATGCTGTTCTGGGACCTGGGTGGATTTCTGAGCCATACAGTATAAGAATAAATGTGAAAATGGCCAGGAGGAGGACTGCATCTTGTGGTGAAGACAATTTATTTGCTTTTAAATTGGGTACATTAAAATATTTTACAAAAACAACGAAAGAAATTGCTCCAGCTGCTGCTTGGACCATCCCCAGAGCCGGAGCTCAGCATGCTGAACAAACTCCACCCTTCATTACCTTCTATTTTAAAAGGGGACTGGGTCAGATTGTTAGAAGAGTTCAGCTGCCATTTAGGCACCAAGGGAAAAAAAGTGCTGCTGAGGCTCAGTGAACCGGGCACAGTGTTGTGCTAACACGGCTACACAGCTTCTGGACCAAGGCTGGCCAGTCTGGCCTTGCGGTGAGCGCGCGCAGCTGCCCGCACACCCCTGTGCACGCAGCCTTCTGGGAGCTAAAAGGGAGCTGAGCTTTCCTGAAAAACCCAGTCTGCATCTTGCAACAAGCCAGGGATCAGATGAGGTGTCTGCTGCTGTAAGAGCATGTTGACTCACTCTAAAGCTTCTTCTTGGGGGTTTGGACTCTACTCTGCTCGGAGCACTGGCCCCAGGCAAGCACCTCCGGGACTCCACTCTCCGCTCCGCCCGACCTACTGAGGGATAACGATGCTCACCGACCAGCCGGGGCTGTCCCGCAGCGTGGGGAGGGAAGGTCTACCTGGGGTACCATCTACAGAAACGGGAAGACAAAAACAGATGCACAGCGTGAGGGGAGCTCCGGGGAAGGAGGGGAGGACAGGGAACGGGTTGCGGGAGCCGCGCCTGGCGAAGGGGCCGGCCGAGGAGGGGGCGGGGGTGCGGTGCGGAGAAGGGGAGCGGGAGGGCGGGCCGGGGAGGTGCGGGCCAGCCGCGGCGGGGAGGAGGCGGGGAGGGCCAGGGAGGGCCGGCCGCCGCGGCGGGGAGAGGGCACAGAGCGTCTCCGTAGCAACCGCCTCCCACCCGGGCCGGGCCTGCGGGGCTCGGCGGCCGCCCTTCGGCGTAGGCGGCACCGGGCGGGACGGGAGGCGCTGGGACGGGCCCCGCGGACCGCCCGCCCGTGACCTACCTGCAGCCCCGCGCCAGGTGACAGCCAGCGCCGTGTGCACCGCGCAAAGCCTTCCCACCCTCCCCTCTGACCCCGCGGCCTCCCCCGGCTGCTCGCAGGCCCCAATGGCCGACGCGCAGCGGAGCCCCGCCCCCACCGGGGCGGAGCGGGCCGCACCGCCGCGTCTCGTCCCGTCCCGACCCGTCCTGTCCCGTCCTCCTCCACTCCGCCGCCCGCCCCGCCCCGCCCCGCCGCAGCCCGGCCCGGCCCGCCCCGCCGCGGGCAGAGGCCGCAGCGCGGAACCCGGGATTCCCGTTCGCGTGGGCGACACGGCCCTTCCGCCGCGAGGGACCGCTCGCCTCGCCGGAAGCCAGGCTGCGCCGTGCTCACGCCGATTGGCTGAAGAGCCGACGAGTCCCGCTGGGATTGGTCCCGCGACCGAGTGAGGGCGGGGGAAGCGGGGCCCGTCCCCGCCTCCTTCCGGGAGCGGCGGGGGAAGACGGGCGGGCGGCGGTAAGATGGCGGTGCAGGCGGTGCATCTGGAGGCTGACGCCTTCCTGGTGTGCCTCAACCACGCGCTGAGCACCGAGAAGGAGGAGGTCATGGGGCTGTGCATCGGCGAGGTACCGGGCCGGGCGGGGCTGTCCTGGGCAGAGGCGGGCGGGACTCGCGGCCTGCGCCGGTGCGTGCCGTGGGTGGCGCCTGCGGGCACGGGGCCCGTCGCCACGGCGGAGGGCGTTGTGCGGGCCCGTGTGGGGACGGTTTCCCGGCAGAGCTGTGCCCCGGCCTCGGGCCTGCCCGCCCCGCTGCTGGCACCGACTCCCGTTCCGGCCGTTGTGGAAGGCGAAGCTCAGCGTTAGGAAAGCGGCCCGCCTGCGCGCCGGGCTGTGCGCTGGTGCTCGCCTTTCCCCTGCTGAAGGCACGGCAGCCCCCCTTTTCTCTGAGAGTGTTTATTTCTTCAGCAGAGGAATGACTGGGTTCTCCTTTCGTGGCATTAGGTTGACACCAGCCGAATTGTTCATATCCATTCTGTGATCATCCTGCGCCGCTCTGATAAGAGAAAAGACCGCGTGGAAATTTCACCAGAGCAGCTTTCAGCTGCTTCTACAGAAGCAGAGATATCCTTTAGCAGAGACAGCAGCAAACTAGCCAGCAAAGTGGTTTACCGCAGACCTTTTTTTATGTGCTGTGTTTCAGACTTGTCCTAGTTGGCTTGAAGCAGTCTGCTGCTTCCCTCCTACAGCCGTTCGGTTTGCAGGGCTGTGCGCCAGCACAGTCACAGTTCTCTGGAGCCTGTGATGGTTCCAGTGTCTGCAGTGGGATTGTGTTATAACTAGTTTTTAGAGTTTCTATTTATTTGGTCACAAGTAAAACTGAAGTATGTTTTTAGGGGAGGATAGCAATTCAGCAGGGAGACAGTAGAAGATCAGAGGTTGACAAGTCTCCGTTTCGAACCATGGTGCGATGGAGAGCCTTTTCCCAACGTACACTTAAGGATGCTGTTTTGGATAGCTTGCTGCCACGTTGCTTCCTGCCACATGCAAACAAAATCCAATTTGCTTCTGCAGCCCTGGCATCCTGCTGGTGCTGGGGATGAGGCTTCCAGCAGCCTCCTGCCATGTATCTTGTCACCCCTCTAAAGGGATCTGGAAATCTGGTGACTGATGAGAAACTGTTTTTAAAATTCTGCCGTTTTGTCTTGTACAAGAAACTTCTTCCATTTGCTCTATGGATTTCAAAAGCACCTTGACTCACACACAGATTGGCTGAAATGACAGGACGTCCCATGAGAGTCGTGGGCTGGTATCACTCCCATCCTCATATTACTGTCTGGCCATCGCATGTCGGTAAGAGCAGTCTTGGTGTAGATTCTATATGAAAAATCAAGGTGGCTAATCTTATTACTCAACTTCCTGGATTTTCAAAGCTGCACATCCCAACCATCAGAGTTTGGTTTCTCAAACATCCTCTGGTAAGACTTGTCTGGGTGGGCTTCAGGAACCTCTGCCACTATAGCCCCATTCCTGTCCGTGTGCTCCAGGTGCTCAAACGGCACGTGACTCAGTAGTCACAGATCAGCTACTACTGGTACTGCTGTTCTTTCTGACAGGAAAACTAATCCTAGGATGTGCTAAACAGCAAAAAAAAAAAAAAAAAGCTGTGGGAATCATAGGGTTGTTGTGATGATTTTTGACATCTGCGAATGCTAATGCAAAAATGAAAACTTTTTTGGAAGAACTGCATGAGTGAGTATCTTCTACATCTTGAATGTTGTGGCTATATAGTGATCTGTGGCACCAGGCTGGTGCTAAGATCGTTTCTTGTTTTGTTAACTCATCTTGTATTTTTAAGATTTGCTGTTTAATTACATTTTAAAACTAGATTATTTTTTTTTTTAACTTAGTCACTTGGAGTAATGACTTTAAAATAAAGCTTGTGACACTTGTTACTGAATTCCAGGTCACCCTTCAGAAGGTGGCAAATCTTTTTCCGCTCCTTCAAGCGACCAGTGCAGTTCTCATTCTCTTATTTCTTTGTCTGCAGATGTCCGCACACAAGCTATGTATCAGATGATGGACCAAGGTTTTGTAGGACTTATCTTTTCCTGCTTCATTGAGGACAAAAACACAAAGGTAGGCAACTTAAAAATGGCAATAAATTCTGTAAGCACTCATGAAAAACATCAGCTCCAGGACAAAGCTGAAATCCTTGGATGCATTGTGCAAGAAAGGCAGAGCTCTGCTTTGAGCACAGTCAAAACACAGCTAGCATGGTGATGTTTTGATTGTAATCAAAATGACAGAAGAACAAGTTATTAATTACTCTTTGCTGATCCACAGCCTGGCTCTCCGGCCAGCACAGCTGGGCTGGTACTGGGACTGCATCAGATGACTGCAGCATGTGCGTGTGTTGAAATGTGTGAGTGCCCTCACAGCTCTTTGGTCCAGCAGATACAGCTTATTGCATCTCTGGCCTCTTTAGGAGATGCTGCTGTGTGAGATAAGCTGACAGTGGTGTGTCTTGTCTAGGTTTTCTAGGTAGCTATTGTTTAAGATTTTTTTTCCATAGTTAATGCATCTTGTCAATAACTGCTTGTAAACTTTGCTCTTGGAATCTGACTTTCTGCTGTCTCTATTAGACAGGCAGGATTCTCTACACCTGTTTCCAGTCCATTCAGGCACAGAAGAGCTCAGAGTGAGTACAGCAGAAGAATATTACGTCCAGTGTCAGGTTGTATTTCATCTTGTCTCTCCTCCCTGGGCTGTCTCAAATAAGTGGCTTTTAGGCTCATCATGAGGAACAAATATTTTATAGAGGTGCCTGAACAAGATCTCCTTACTTCTGCTAATGCAGGCTGCTTGAAGAGAATCTAAAAGATTAGGACTGATTAATTTAGCCTAGATAATTTAATAGCTTAAAATTTGGTGTAGGACACTGTTGTCTGGGTGTGAATTTATGCTGTAATCCACTGTGTAGAAGGCTCACCTTTTTGCTTGCAGCTGTAGAGGTTGAGGCTTCAAGCTTGCATGGTGTAGAGTCCCTGCTGATACTGGTGGTTGCCCTGACCCAGTTGCTGGACCTTGCCCTTGGCCTTGTTGAACTTCATGAGGTTCACTCAGGCCCACCTCTCAAGCCTGTCAAGGTCCCTCTGGACGGAATCCCTTCCCTCCAGCGTGTCAACTGCACCACACAGCTTGGTGTCATCGGCAAACCTGCTGAGTGTGCACTTGATCCCACTTGTCTTTGTCACCAACAAAGATGTTGAGCAGGACTGGTCCCAGTACCGACCCCTGAGGAACGCCACTTGTCACTGGTCTCCACTTGGACATTGAGCTGTTGACCACAACTCTTTGAGTGCGACCATCCAGCCAATTCCTCATCCACCAAGTGGTCCATCTGTCAAATCTATGTCTCTCCGGTTTAGAGACAAGGATGCTATGTGGGACAGTATCAATTGCTTTGCACAAGTCCAGGTAGATGATGTTAGTCGCTCTTCCCTGATCGGTCAACATTGTAACCCCACCATAGAAGGCCACCAAATTTGTCACGCACCATCTGCGCTTAGTGAAGCCGTGTTGGCTGTCACCAGTGACCTCCTTACCTTCCATGTACCTCAGCATAGTTTCCAGGATCTTGCTGGGTACCGAGGCGATTGGCCTGTAGTTTCCCAGGTCTTCCTTATTTCCCTTTTTAAAAACAGAGGTTACATTTCCCCTTTCCCAGTCCATGGGACCTGCAGTGGACTGCCATGGCTTCTCAAATATGATGGACATATTGTGTTCTTAGTGGCTTAGCCACTTCATCCACCAGTTCTCTCAAGACCCACAAATGCATCTCATCTGGTCCCATGGACTTGTGCACCTTCAGGTTCCTTAAATGTTCCAGATGGAGCTCCGTGTCCAGACAGAGCTCCATGCACTCCAGCTGGTTGCTGACATAGAGGGTGACACCCTCTTCTCTTGGCAGATGGGTGTCTGTACCTCCCAGAAGAGAGTTGCTTTACTACCATCACCCATCGCTTTTTCTTAGTTGCACTGGGTGTTATGTGATGGGCAGATGGGGCTGCCGTATTCAGCTGCAACAGCTCTTCTGAAGTGCAGGTCTCTCCTCTTCAGTCTGCAGAGCAGCAAAGCTGTTCAGCAAGGGCACCTCAGGCTTTGGGGGAAGTCTCTTCCTCCTGCAGGTCCTTGCTGTTACAGATTTCCATTCTTCTGCATTATTGGCCCCCTTCCCTTCTGTGTGCATTGGTGGGGGAGTTTTTGGTTGGTTGGCTGCAGGCTGTGGGTCCATTGCAGGCCGTGCTTGGAACCAGCTGTCTAACTCCTCCTCAGCCTCCCTGATGTTACGCAGCTTTCTCGCCACCTTCTGCAGCACAGCCACCTGCTGCAGAGGTCCTGCATATAGGCAGGATACCTTTTGCAGGCAGGTCTGCTGCCTGTCCCTGCCCCAGGAGAAAGGTCTAGGTCCTTCCTGCAGCCTGAGGTCTGCGCTGCACCCCCTCCCTTCAGCAGCTCCATCTGGGTAGAAGCATTGGCCACCACCAGGGTAGGTGGTGCAGAACCCCCAGCTGGCTGGAGCTGCAGCCTTGGCTCTTAGACGAGCGCCCACCATTCTGCCTTGAGGGTTAGGTAGGATGAGTGGCCCTTGAGCTGTGCAGGTGGTCGCAGGGGAGGACAACAGCCTGGTTGCTGGGTTATGTGTGCTACAGGTCTCTCTGCTTGGCCAGTGGAATGTCCCTCCTTCAAAGAGGTGCCCTGCCAGGCCCTGGTTGCTGGTCCTGGTTGCTGGTGCTCCCTAGGGCTGTCCTGTGTGGACGCAGGGGGTGGCCACCATTACTCCTGCCCCTGTGCACACCTTGCCAGCTGCTCTTGTGCGAGCTGCCCTCGGTGCTCCCATGGGGTCTCCCTGGCTCAGGAAAATCCCCTGCATGCTACGACCCCACCACTCTGCTGCAGAACGTGCCTGCACCAGCACTGATCGTCTCAGCGAGGTGATGAACTCAGACACGTGTTTCCAAAAGTAAACCTGCAGCAATGCCATGTGTTGGACAGACTGTTGCAGGTTTGCAGAAGTACTTTTTTTTTTTTTTCCCTGCTGCTTTGAAGTTAATTGTGTCTTTTTAGGTATGAAAGGATTGAAATTCCTATTCATGTTGTCCCCCATGAGACCATTGGGAAAGTGTGTCTGGAATCAGCTGTAGAGTTGCCCAAGATCCTTTGCCAAGAAGAGCAAGATGCCTACAGGAGAATTCACAGGTAATAACACTGGGGCCGCACCTGTATCCAAGACTCTGCTAACATGTTCTACCACTGCTGTACTTAAAGTACCATAACCTTAGCAAGGGTATAGAAAATGAGAAACATCAGCATCTCGTGTGCCTTTGTAGAACTGATTGAATACCTTCACATGAAGGAGTTTAAGTTCTCTCAACCTTGCACACGAGCTAAGCATAACTGCTCCTTTGCTGCCAGGAAAAAAGAGCTAGACCATGTGTGAGGTAATGGTAGCACTTCAGGGATGTTTGTGTGTGACAGTAATTAGTGGTTAACCAGGGTAAGAGCGCCGAGAAGTCTGAAAAATCAGGTTAAATACCGGCTTTTTTTTTTTCCTTTCCTGCCTCTGGTGCTCAACACCAATGTTTCTGTGCTGTAAGCTCTTTGTTATCCTTGTGAATGTACGTACAGGGCTTCAACAGTGAAGAGGTTTAGATGTACCTGCAGTGTCAGTGACTTGTAGGTAGCTGGTTCTATAGCCTGGGTTTGCCTAATACACAATTCACTGCTGTCTTGTCACTAACCTGCTTTCTGTTCATTTTTTTAGCCTCACCCATCTAGACTCTATAACCAAGATTCATAATGGCTCAGGTAAGGATTCCTTTTTAGCATGTGAGAATCCAGTCTTGAGCAGGGGTTAGTTTGGCTCTGACTTCAGGGGACAGTAGACCACAGCTGTGTAACAGTCCTCCCTTTGCCATAAAAGGCACATGTAGATAACTATAAAAGCACAAACTTTTGTCTTATTCTTTGCCATACAGTTAATTTCCAATCACAAACACTGTGTAACCCAGAGAATTCCCTGAGACTGTCAGGTTGTTACATGAAGTGTAGTGGAAGAACAGAATTTTAGCTATAAACGCTTTAAAGGAAAACATCAAGGACTGTAAAATAACCTAATCCTGGCTTTATGAATGCTGTTGTATTCTTCGGCCTTTGTACAATTGTTTGAAATTATAGTAGACTTTTGGTTGGTTTGGGGGGGTTTGGTTTTGTTTGTCTGGTTTTTGCTGTTAGAACAGCAAGGGGATTTTAGATTTGGTGAGTCTTAAAGTAGTGTGTGGCTGATCTACGCACATGCTTGCATCTCCTGGCACTTCCTGTATGTTATATGACATCTTTGCTTTTGCCAGTGAGGTAGGGTGAATCCTAATCCCGCAGGTTTCTGATGTAGCTCTGGCATCTCTCCCCTAAAGGTCAGATTGAACTAGCTTGTTTTTCCCTGTTCAGCAAGCTGCTGATTCTGACTTTCCTGTGGGGCTGTCTGGTTGCCTTGGCCAGGGTGTTGGTGGGTTTCCTTGGCTGTCTCTAACACTCTTGGCTTCTTTAGGGTTGTAGCACAGCGAGTCTGTTATGTGTTTACACTGGCATGATATGTTCTTGCTTTTTCCAGTGTTCACAAAGAACCTCTGCAGCCAGATGTCTGCCATCAGTGGGCCGCTGCTTCAGTGGCTAGAGGACAGACTAGAGCAGAACAAACAGCGGGTGCAGGAGCTGCAGCAAGAGAAGGAGCAGCTCCTGGAGGAACTAGCTGCTTTAGAGTGAAGGAGGAAATGCAGACCCTTCAGAAAAGAGACACGGAAAAAAAACCAACTCTGCAAGACCTACTCCTGGCTGAAGGGTGGCCCTACATTGCCTTACAGTGAAGATACTAGCTGTGCCTCTTCTCTCGCCCCATGCAGCAAAGAGCAGTTCTACAGGATAAGGGCTTTATCTACCCCAGCTTGATGGAAAGCAGCGGTATCCCTCCAGGTGCTGCATTGGTGCAGGGCAGTTTTAGCTCAGTGGTGGGGTTGGGCAGCACCTGAACAGACTTCAGTTCTGGAGGGCACACACCTAGGGAACGTGTTGTTTCTCCCTCCCCTACATTTTCACAGAAGTCTTAACCGCTTTACGTGTATTTCAGGGGCCTAGAACAGGAGGGTTAGAAGGGAAGAGCGCGTCCCTGCAGTCATATCTGATGCTGCCAACTTCTGCCGCCGTTTAGTAGCTTCGGTTGACCATGATCTTAGATCTAGTAATGTTCTGGATTACTGGTTCTCCACCTGGGCGGGTAAGAGGTGGGAGGGAAACTTGGGAAGGGACCTAGAACAACTTTGACAAGGACCTGTGTTCAGCATACTTCAAACCAAATAAAGAATTCCAAAGCCAGAGCTGTTTGAAGTAGAAATGAATACAAAATGCCGGTGCCTTCATTTTTTAGATGCAGTCCGTATCCTCTTACTTGATGGAATGCTGTTGTATGCCCAGCACTGAGGTTCTCTGCAAAATGCACTGTTTCTGCTGGCTCAGTGGGAGGAGCGTGGTTCCTTCCCAGCAGGAAAAAGCTTAATGCGCTGAGAACTGATCGATGTGCAAACCTGTCATTCTTACATGCTGAACTTAATTGCAGGAATTTCATTAGATCAAAATGGAACAAAATAACAGTTGTTGAACTAATCCTTTAAATGTTCTTGCTGTTGCATTTCAGAGTTTCCCCATCACGTGCATTGTTATGTGAAGTCTGTCTCATGTGAGCAGAGGAACCAACAGCAGAATTAAAACTTGTTTCAGCTCCTTGGTTCTAATCCAAGTCCTTACATCCTCAAATAGATGAAAATGACCTGCCTGCATTACTGCAACGGAGATTGTGACATTCCTGACAACTCATTAGCTTGACTTGCTTTGGGAGAATGAAAGTAATGTAGCCGGGAAGGAGGCATTCGCTTTCCAGTGAGCAGCCAGTATTGATGAGCAACTGTAAATTGCTGTCCGAGCTGGAAGCCAGCTTGTTTTTGTCAGACTTCACTTTTCAGTCTTTCTGCATTGATATTACCAAAACCTCAAACAGTATAACTGTGCAGTAAAACGCTCACTATTTTTTCTTTGCCCTTAAAGTGCTGTGAATAGTATTTTGATTAGTTTTTGAATGGTCAGTGGCTTTGTTCTGTTGCTTTTATTATTGTTATCTAGTTCAAAAGCTCTCTAACTTGATCTTTGCTGGGGTAGAGGGTAGTGTGCCTCACGGCCCTCCAGTGCAATCTCCCAGGGCATCCTGCTAAGCACATCCCAGATAAAGCTAAAACAAGCTGTCCTGCAGTCTAAGCCTAGAATTCTCTTATTTGGTTTGTTTTGCTTCTCTCAAGACATCACCTTGCATCTCTGGATTGCCACCCCGCCCTAGGGAGGCTAGGGGCCATTCCCACTTGAGGTTACAGACGGTCTACAGTGGAAAGGAACGAGTTTGGTTTTGAGCATAACCACCCGTGATCCAGTCCCCAAGCAACAGGTTTTGTCTTTTGGGACTCACAGCACTTGATGGGTTCCCATCCCCGCGCTGCCATGTGTGGTCTGAGCTTCAGCACAAAGCTGTGTTTGCCCTTGGATGGAGTGCAAGTGGTAAAATCCTCCTTCCAGAGCTTGGCCAAACAGCGGTTGTCCAACAAAAGCCGAGTTGGAAGCTCTAATATAAAAAAATAACACCTAATTTACACTCCTGAAGAAGAGGGTTGAATTTAAAACCAAAAAACCCTTTCCTCACCACCAAAACCTGAACGCAAGATGCTGCAAAAGGTTTTTACAGTTGGAATTGGCTTGAAGAGGAAAGCAACACTGCAGTAAGTAGTTTCCTGAAATAATTCCAGATCAATTTCAATCAATAGGACAGCAATGAGGAAGACGTGGAGCAACCCATTCTTTTAAAGGGAAAGATGCTGGTAAAGCCTCATCAAGTTCTTGACAAAGAGCACAGTCTCTAGGTCCATGGGTTGCCCCTTCCAGCCACAACCCTCACGAGCACCCGTCAGCTGCGTGGCAGAAGGCAACAGCTGAGGTACAAACGGGGCTTTTTGGAAAGGGCTGTCCTGGTCTTCCAGAGGGCACCACGGCCTGACAGAGCCAATTCAGGCCCCAAGTCCAGAGCCACATACGTTGTAAAAGTGAGGCACTGCTCGAGGCGAGCACGGATAAAGCACCTTTCAGTGCAAATTTCCAGCTGTTGTGGTGTAACCCAGCGCCACGCAGCCGCTTGCTCACTCCCCCACCCAGAGGGATGGGGAGGAGGATTGGAAAGGAATGTAAAACTCGGGCGTTGAGATAACAACAATTTAATAGGTAAAGCAAAAGGTGCACACGCAAGCAAAGCAAGGAATCCATTCACTGCTTCCCCTGGGCAGGCGGGAGTTCAGCCATCCCCAGGAGAGCAGGACTCCATCACACCCAACGGTTACTTGGGAAGACAAACGCCATAATGCCAAATGTCCCCACCTTCCTTCTTCCTCCCGTTTATATACTCTGTATGACATCATATGGTAGGTATACCTCTTTAGCTACCTCGGGTCACCTGTCCTGGCTGAAGACCTGCCAGCAGAGTCATCTGGAGGAAGAAACCTCCATCCTTACCCTCTGGATGCAACCCAGTCTGCAGAGACTCAGCCAGGAGCCACGTGCAGGCCCTCAGAAGGCACCCAGCTCAGCCAGCAGCACACCCAGAGACGCTGTGGAAGAGGCAGGTGACCGCCCTCAGCGCACATTGGCTGCTCCGTCAGCAGAGCCTGACACAGAGCCAGCAGCCTTTTGCCTGGCCAGAGGTCCTGGGGACCCAGGGCACAGGGAGCCTCTCCTCGCATCAGCAGCTGAAGCTGTAGAGTTGTTGGCTCCTCCCTGGCCTGCAGACGCGCTCCAGGCAGCAGACGACAGTGCCAGTGTTGTGGGAACTGCTCAGGGCATCCTGGGCGACCAGTGCTTGGCAGCAGGGGCTGAGGGCCAGGGGCTCATCCCTGCTGGCCGCACAACATCTGATGCTGAACTCACAGGCTGGGAGGAAGAGAAGGAAGAGGTCCCCGACAGAGACACCACAGGAGAGGGAGGTGGCAGCACACAGAGTGCATCTCTTACCCTATCAGAGGACGAAGCCACAGCGGTAGCAGCGTCTTCCCCAGCTGGAGGTCCTGGGTACAAGCGGCACAGAGCACCTATCCCCAACTCAGCCCCTCACCTACAGCTCTCATTCCCACACAGGCATCGCCAATTTCCCACACACACACCAGCTGGCTGGTGATGGTCCTCCATCCTCAGGACAGTTCGTTGGGCGCTGTGCAGGGCTTTCCGTTGCAGCTGCCTCACGGGACAGTGAGAGCAGTGGCACCCGGCTGCCAGCACCTTGCCAGCACACTCACCTGCGCCTGACCAGAGGAGCCTGCCCTGTTTCCTTAAATTCCTTCCTGGCTCTGTCCTGGGTGAGGCTTCTCTATCCTGTGTGAGGCTTCTCTATCCTGTGTGCACACGCGTGTGCGGGAGCATGAGTGCCATAGCTGGTGTCAGACCACAGGGTCCCTGTGTCATTGGGGCAGTGACCGGGGCGAGCGTGATGGTCAGCAAAGATCAAGTCACATGAGCCAGTGAACAGGTGATTTGGTGTTGCTCACTCTTGTCCGTTTTTGAAAATGTCTTGAGTTCTTCTTTAATAAAGTATTTAATGCTAAGGGATTAAAATTATCTGGAATTCTCTGAAATGCATTCTTAGACACGTTGGACTTAGTTACTTCTACATGCAAAATTTAAGCAGTATCAAGAAAGGAAGCATATGGAGATATTACAAGGAATCTTGAAGTCTAGTTTTTAAAGCAAAATCAGCACTGAGTTTCCGCATGACTTCTGCATGACTCAGCCCATACTGCTCTCTTTTAGTAAGTCCATAGTTTTCTTTGACATACTTTGCAAAGGGCGTGAGATGTGTCCTAGCAGGAGTGCCATCCTTCCGAGTGGGCTGATTCAGGACCAGCTGCCCCCCACAGAATGCGCACACAAAGCGGTCTGTGTCCAGAGACTTGGAATGACGTCCAATCCTAAAATGAAAAATAAGTACTTTGATTTCACACTTATGGTAAGTCAGTACTTGTGGGAAAGGGCTCGTTTCTCTTCTGCGAGGCTACTTCGGTCAGATTTGTAAGTTAGCATGTTAGAACAGGAAACAGACTACCTATTTCACACAGTGGAACAATGAAACCTGTATTACACATTTCTCTACCCTAGAACTTTTTCCACTGTCGCTTCAATTTGGTTCCTTCCTCTCTCTTACTCTCAGCCTAGCAGTATGAAGTGCTACAAAATTTTGAAACTCCTCCCCAACCCATGTATCAACTACCCCTTGGAGTTTCTTCTCAATGCTCTGTTGCATCTAAGCAACTAGTGCATTACATAGTCATATTAAACATGGCAGGAACATTCTTCCGAAATACTGTTTCCTTCCAGTGCTTGTGGAATTCGCACATACGGTCCTGAAAAAAATAATTCTACGCATACTTTCTAAGCATCATAGGATCTGTGCTGATCACAATATCAGAGATAATTGATCAAAAACTTTCATAAGTTGACTCAATATTAGCTACAGTAGAAGGTGAATCCAAATTTGCATAATTTGAGCAATGTTTGAAAAGTGAGAGCAGCCACACGGGGTGTGACCTTTCCCTGCCACGTCCTTCAAAGCTGAGGCACACATTCTGGTCTCTTACTGCTTCCCAAAGACCTTCCATCATCACCAACTGTCCTCAGAAGACACTTCTGCCTGTCCTGACCTCTGAACTGGACCTGAAACTACCTGGAAACAAATATGTGTAATCACATAGTGAGGTTCTTTTGGCTCAGGAAATGTGAAGTGACAGCTCAGCATGTACCCCAGTTGCTTCACAGATTAAGAGACCCATGATTTCTAGACACAGGAGCCTGCCAAGTCAGAGACAAAGTTACTGCATGGCCACATGCAAGAACAAAACATTACTCACGTAGCTTTGCACAGAACACACTCATAGATGAATTTGTAATTAATCTCATAGCTGTGGCATCGTGTTACTATTGGCAGTTCCGGATGAATCTTAGCTGATTTATTGGCATAGAATCTCCAGAATCGTCCATGTCCATCACGAACACCATTGATCAGCCAGGTGGCTGCATGGCAAGCCTCATGAATGAGCGTGTCTCGAAGACGATCTTGTGGTAAGGCATACAAAAGACAGGAAGATCAGTCAGATACGGGGCAGCACAGACTTTCATCCTGGGTCACTACTTCAGACCTTTGACACTCATTCTTCATTTAAGATACCAAGAGTTATTTTGGGGTTTGGCATTACCTTGGTATTTGGGTAAAAAAAATGCCCCAAACCCAGATTTTACTTGGTGAATTTCCAGGTTTGTGATTAGCCCTAACTGCATCCTAGTTACTTCCCTGCACATCTAATCCATTTGGTTTTGGGTGGGTTTTTTTTGTTCTTGTTGATTAAGGTTTTGGGTGGGTTTTTTTGTGAGGTTTTTTGGTTATTTTTGCGGGGTGGGTAGATTGGTTGGTTGGGTTGGTTGTTTTTTTGAGACCTGAAACATCTTTTTTTAGACCAAGATTCATTGATTGTTTCTGTAATGTTGATATTTTTCATCCAGAAACTACAGCAGAGCACTGAATTTTCTCCACTATTAGAACAGAATATTTCAGTTGGAAGGGACCTACAATGATCATCTATTCCAACTACCAGACCAAAAGTTAAAGCATGTTATTAAGGGCATTGTCTAAATGCCTCAAACACTGACAAGCTCGAGCCATCAACAACTTGTCTAGGAAGCCTGTTCCAGTGTTTGACCACCTTCTCAGTAAAGAAATGCTTCCTGATGTCCAGTCTAAACCTCCCCTGGCACAGCTTTGAACCATTCCCACACATCCCATCGCTGGATACCAGGGAGAAGAGATTAATATCTCCCTCTCCACTCCCGCTCCTCAGGAAGCTGTAGAGAACAATGAAGTCACCCCTCAGCCTCCTTTCCTCCAAACTAGACAAACCCAAGTCTGTAGCCACTCTTCACAGGACATGCCTTCCAGCCCTTTCACCAGCTTTGTTGTCCCTCCCTGGACTCATTTGAGTACCTTCACATCCTTCTTAAACTGGGGAGCCCAGAACTTCACACAGTACTCAGGGTGAGGTGACACCAATGCTGCATACAGTGAGATAATCACCTCTTTTGACCAGCTGGTTATGCTGGGTTTGATGCACCCCAGAAGAGTTTGCCCTCTTGGCTGCCAGGGCACGCTGCTGACTCACGCTGAGCCTGCTGCCAACCAGGACCCCCAGATCCCTCTCTGCATGGCTGCTCTCCAGCCACTCCTCTCCCAATTTATAACTGTGCTCAGCATTACTTCATCCCAAATGGAGAATCTGGCATTTGGTCTTGTTAAATTTCATCCCATTAATCATTGCTCAATGCTCCAATCTCTCTAGATCCTTCTGCAAGGGCTCCTTTCCCTCAAAAGAGTCAACAGCACCTCCCACTTTAGTATCATCAGCAAACTTGCTAATGGTGCATTCTACTCCTGCATCCAGGCAGCTGATAAACGTATCGAACAGGACTGGCCCTAGAACTGACCCCTGAGGAACACCGCTGGTGACTGGCTGCCAGCCAGCCAGACGTAGCCCCACTCACTGCAGCACTTTGAGCTCTGCCCTTCAGCCAGTTCTTCACCCAGCACACCATGAACCTGCTCATCCCTCAGTTGGAAAACTTGCCCAGAAGGATACCATGAGGGACAGTATCAAAAGCCTTATTAAAATCCAGAAATACTGCATCCACCGCTTCCCCTTCATCAACTAGGTGGGTGACCTTATCTCAGAAGGATCAAATTAGTTAAACAGGACTTTCCCTTTGTGAACACATGTTGACTGTGCCTGAGATTGCATTATTCTTTAAATGCCTTTCAGTAGCACCCAGTACGATCTCCATAATTTTTCCAGGAAATGAGGTTAGACTAACAGGTCTACAGTTTCTTGGGTCTTTCCTCACCTCCTTGTAAACTGGAATAACATTGGCTAGCTTCCAGTCAGCAGGGACCTCCCCAGACTCCCAAGACCTTTGGTAGATGATTGAGAGGGGTCCTGCCATAACACCCACTAGCTCCTTCCGTGCTCTGGGATGAATCCCATCAGACCCCATGGATTTGTGAACATTCAGCTGATACAGCTGGTTCCTGACAATTTCAGTGTCCACAAACAGAAAGGCACTGTTTCCAGTCATGATCCTCTGACCTCGGACTGGGCAGCCCAAGGTCTGTCAGTTTTATTAAAGATGGAGGGGAAAAAAAAAAAAAAAAAGCAGCATTGAATGCTTTTGTGCTTTTAATTTATCCCTATTAGTTAGATGTCCATCTCCAACAAGCATCAGTCCAATGTTTTCTGCTATTACCTCATCTGACACAACACTGGCCAGTTTCAACTCAAATTGAGCTTTGGCTTTTCACATCTTCTCCCTGCACATACAAATCACAGCTCCATAACTTTTCCGTGAAGCCTGACCTCACTTTCAGAGATCTTACAATTTCTTTTTCCTCTTGAGCTCTATGAGGAGCTCCCTGTTCAGCCAAGGTGGTCTTCTGCCTCACTTGCTTGGCTTCTGACAACGGGATTGCCTGCTCCTGTGCTTCTATAAGGTTGCTGCTTAAAAACTCAGCTACGCTTGTAGACTCCTAAGCCCTCAAAAGCAGGTTCCTAGGGTACTCTGTTTTATCTCTCAACATATATATCTATATATATCTATTAATCACAGAACCAGTTCCCCTATGGTAACTGCCACATTGATTTCCCCAAATTATGAGGGGATGAGGGAGAAATAACAGTTACAGCACCCACCACATAATAGAACTTAATCTGGCACTGACCTGTCTTTATTCCAGCTTTAAGTACTACCAACGAGGTAGTTAGCTATGATGGAAGAAGTCAGATTTTAGATTGGCATTATAGCACATATAGCATTAGAGTAACCTAAAGGTCTTCACATCAATAATTAATATAAACAAAATACTGCAGTTAGCATGAGTACATCTCTGTTCTCACATTTTGTAAATTTGCCCAGCCTCTTAGGCTTGTCAGGACAAGTACTACCATTAACAGATTTATTTCTTCAAGGTAATACGAAATTTAAAAGCAAGGTCCAGTTCCAGATCCCTTAGGCCTCAGATTCATGCTTTTATCTCTAGAATTCACTTTCTCAAAGAAGAGCCAACACGTCTTTCACCTACCAGCAGAGTCACAGACTTTCTCAGAAAGTTCTATGCGAGCATAACGCTTTGCTTCAGGACCTTCTGTCTGCCCAGTTACACAATATCCTGCTGTTCTTCTCATTTTCTTATTCCAGGTTATTGCCATTTTCTCTGGTAACTGAAAAACATTATATGTAATCTGTTCCCTCCTAACTCTTTTCTTTTGGCCCTCCAGCTTCCCCCTATATTTACTGCAAAGCCAGTACAGGATGTCTAGTAGTGCCCTTAGCACTGTTGTCATTTAAGATGCAAACCCACACTCCATGGCTGCTTATTCCCATCATCAGTTTTTCTGTAACCAACACTGGGAGTTTCACAATGCAGGAAGAGACAAAAAGTCCCTCAGTTCCTCTGTTCTGCCTCCAGCATTAAGAGGAAATGCAAGGTCTGGTCAGACATAAAAGAGAATTTTGTATTCAAAAAAAGTACTCTTCCCAACTGCTAGTCATTTGCAAGATAACACCTCACTGAGCCACACGTGGTTCCTTTGCATTAAATAGCCCTTAAAGTTGTTCTCTGTTGTTTTGGGGAGAGTTTAAGAATATATGTGTTGTTAGCATCCACAAAAGCCTATGATCAGAAGTCCTACTGCTTAATAATTTACAGGTCAAGTACCATCTGCTTTGGTTGTTCTGAACCTGCAACTTGCCATTTTAATTTAATGTACTTTCACACTGCAAGAGGGTGAATAATCACCCCTTGCTTATGCTCTGTGCTGATCCTGATTTTGTAAGCCCTCATCCTATCTATCTTGGTTAGCTCTGTTCTTTTACTAACAGTTTTCTGTCATCTAAATTAGTTAATGAGCTTTACAAGGCTGAAGCACGGGGGAGCAAGGTATTTGGCTTTCAGCAACAGCGAGCCTGTTCAGCTCAGCTTTCTGTGAAACCATGACTTCAGCCTGTCCTTGGTCAGCTCAACAATATTTTCTCAGCTGCACAGAAACATTTTTCTTCCTGAAGGAATTTCTACTGGAATTACCAAGGGCAGCAACCTTCCCTTCAACAATGTTTCTCACCAGAGGAGGGTCTCCAGTATCCTAGCAAATTAAAGGTCAAGAACAGCAGTTGTCTGAAAGTGAACCTTCAATTTGAAGCACAACTTACAGCTTTAGGTTCATCCAAAACCGTTACACAAAGGAGAAGCAGGTTTTTAATCTGTTCCAGATGGCAGACATGAAAACACAACAGGAATGAATGAAGACAGCACGGAGCATGACCAAGAATGAGGCAACAGGCCCTAACAATAAAGGGAAGTGCTTTTATCCATCAGCTCCCTGCTCCCCAAGATATACTCCTACCACTTGCCTTTTGCCAGCTGCAGGCTGGAAAGTTGTGCTACAACTAGCAATTAGGCCGTGGTAATGCTGCAGAGTTCACTAGTACATGTTACTTCAGTAAAAGCACGAGCAACAGTGGTAGGCAACCTTGAGCTGCTTTCAGTAGCAGAAAGCCACAGCTGCTTTTGCTGGGGTCTACTACCAGAGGCAGCAACAGAAACTGCTCAGGCTGCTGAGCTGATGACCACGCAGGTACTAAAAAATACATGAAGATAAGCATCAGTCACCTCCTCAAAGATGAAATTGATCCAAGAGCCACTCATGTAGCAGTCTCTCTCATCAAGGACTCTTGGACACCATCCAGACCGCTCCCTTAAGGATGGTACACCATTACAGCTGGGAAAGCAAGCCAAGCTGAAAATGGCTACATCAGTGGTGTACATCACCCCCTTCAAAAAAATTGCTTGAGGTAATTCAAACAAAAGCCATTGCTATAAAGCTTAACTTCTACTAACTGAAGAAGATAAAAAGCAATCACATAAAAAAAGTGAGAAGCAACATATTAACCAGCATTTTAGAATTATGGGTTTTGTTTTGAACCAACCTTCTGCTCAAAGATGGTACTATTATACAGACAGTAGAGCTTCTGTGTCAGCTCCTCTTTATTTTTCTTGAAATACTTCACATAGTGGGAAGCTGGATTTGAGAGATCTTGCAAGAAACAGCCAGGCACTGAGCACACCCTGAGCCTGCAAGAAAAGTCATAAAGCAGTTCATTGGTGTACAGAGATATCACACTGAAAAATAACAGCCACTTTATAGCCAATAAAGATCTCTGGGATGCTGCCACTGGCATAAACCTCTCCTGACTCTTTTCACTAGCTTGCCCTCACAAGGCCATTGGGGCGCACACGGATAATTATACTGCCTTCCTCCCCCTTTAAGGGCATGAAGGGGCAGAGCTCTTGCAGTAGTTCTGCAGTTATTTCATTAATTCACAAAACTAGATTATAAGGACTCCTAAAGTAGGAAAAGAGGGTGGCTTATATCTTTGTGACACATCAAGCCACAATTATACCTTGTTCAACATACATGAACAGCTCTAACATTTTCAGAAACAGACTGAGATGTTCTCAGAATCCTCCAGAATTCATTCGGGGGAAGCAGATATTCCACTAGGATTACTAA
The DNA here is from genome assembly GCF_017639655.2 of Falco naumanni. NCBI lineage: Eukaryota > Metazoa > Chordata > Aves > Falconiformes > Falconidae > Falco > Falco naumanni. The sequence continues at coordinate 12,852,070 of NC_054067.1, forward strand.
CTCCAATGCTGCAGCATTCTGACAAAACATCAGCTCTGAAGGCATCATTTAAAGGTTTTGTATCAGTATATGCCATTATAAAATGACCAAAGGAAACATCACATGGCTAAAAGGCAGAATAAAGGCAGCTATTAAGAGATGAAAGACATTCTTCTGAAAAGCTTAAGCTGTATCCATGTGTAGAAAAAGAAAAAAATTCTGCAAGTTATCAGGATACAGGTCAAAAATTTCAGGACAAGCTAGTTAAAAGGCATGAATTACTCATACAATCAGTTTTGATTATTTTTCAGAGGTAGGCACATTCAGATAGAATCTGTAGGGCCAGCACCCATTAGAAGTATGCTGTGCCAATACAAGGAATAGCAAGAGAGCTAACGTTTACAAAGATACGACATCAGATTTATTTGTCATCAGTTCCTCTAGGTGGAGATTAGCTTATATTCTCCCTGTTATATCCGAGATTGAAAGCTTTGATTTCCAGCTACTTAACCATTAACAACTGTTGAATTGGTAGCAGAAGTTTCTAGGTACCAGAAAAATCAGAATGTCATCCTACGCAAAACACTTAGCATCTCTTTGGCCTAGAATGTAGCAAAGATGGAGAAACACTTGCCTTTTCTCTGTTTTTGCCGATTGTGAGCATCTGACCAATTCACTCCTAGGAATTCTTGCAGAAGCTGTTATCCTGGAAGGTGTTTCTTGAAGTGAAATGGAGCTTGGCCTTGGTGTCTTGACTCCCTCTCCTTTCAAGGGCTGGACATCTTCACAAGGTGGCTTGATGTTTTCTAGTTCAACAAGAAAGAGCCACAGGATTACAAGGTGTCAAAGAATCGGGAGCACAGATATCAGCAACCACGTAACACAACACTGAAAAAAGTCAAATATTCCACCTCAGCATACACACTTTCACTGTGCATACTTGAATGCAAAGGTTTTTACAGCTGATGTGAAAAGGTAATTTGCTGTTATATACTAGAAAGATTATCATTCAATTAATGAGTGGCAGACTCCAAACTTTCAAACATTCAACTAGGAGGAAGTGAAGGGAAAAGCATTTGTGACCTCACTCGGACATTTCTGTGACACGTCACTGATTCAAAATACATCACCAGCACATTGGGAGCAGTAATGCAGAGACACCATTTGAACAAAAGAAAAAAATATCCTTCTAACTTTGTCCTAAGTCCCATTGTTTGTTCCACAGGCAAGTCATGACCAGATTTCCCCAGTCCACGTCTGGAGAGACTGCTAAAATGACTGACCCTCACACCAGAAATCAAGGACCACTTCAAGGTTCATGGTTTCAATAGATGTTTTCTCTGCTGGTTTTTCTGTAACTGTTCCATTTCGGCCACTGGTCTCCTTTCACCGTTTAACCATATACAGAGAAGCCAATGCAGCTGCCAGCCCACTTACAGAATATGTTTTATAGCTGCAATGACATATACCAATTAAAAAAAAAAATTGTCTCTCTCAGGGCATATTTCTGTGCTGTCAGCCATCCTCTTCTATAGGTCTCCTAGCCCTGAACTAGTCCTTGTCACTGAGGAAGGCACCATGCACTTACTTTTTTAGAAAGAGATTTGTTTTTACCTGCTCTTACTCAGCAATAGCCCTTTTCTCCCTTTACAGTCTTTCAGTTGAAGCTTACTTTAGTTAGTCAAAGGAGAGAAGGAGCTACTGATTTTGGAAATTCTCATTATAAACTCTATTTTAAATTTTAAAAAGTCAATTATAAATCCAAATATTAAATTAACAGCACCTAAATGGCTCAACATTTCAGTCTTACCAAAATGACAGCTTCACATTAACTGCTATCATACATAAAAAAAGTAATTAACATTCAAAACCACCAGTTAGATTTGTTTTCAGAACAATTTTAGAAACCAAAATAATCTACAATTACAGAAACAAGCAATAATGACTCTAGAATCACTTTGCAGAATGCTCAGAGGAATAATTTCCGATTGCATCATATTCAGTTGTAAGATGCTGGGTTGCACTTCCAAAGCGTATGCACACAAATTAAAAGAATTGGGTAATTAGCACCACCATTGCTGCCACTAGGTGGCTTGGGAGTTAGCTAAGAACAACTGCTTACCTATGGTGCTTGGCTGGTACACAGTTTTACTTGTGTTTAAGACTGGTTTTCGGGGTACACTTCGTTTCCTTATCCGTTCTATTACTGATTCAAAATCGTCATCTGAGCTATCTGACTCTGCCTCTTTACTTTTTTGTAGTGCTGCAGCTGGAACCCTATTTTCTGTGCTCTCTTCACAGCTTCTTTCTTTCCTTCTAACAAGCAAGTCTAGACTGCCTCTGGAAATTGATCCTTGCAGATTCTGTGGAGGTGGGACTTTCATGCGCCTTCGACTCTCTTCCAAGTCTTTCACCCCCCCTTTTTGGTAGTCATGCCATGAATTTTCTAAAAAGACAGAATCTTCACTGTCACTTGAAGCCTCTGAATACTGCAGTTCTTGGCAACAAGTGTTTTTCTTTCCAGAAGTTGTCAACTTCTTTGGGATCTGAACACCCTTATGTGCTGCAATTGAAAAGAAACAGCTTGAAGTTTTGGTAATTTCATTTACGAGATCTGCTTTTGTCTTAACACACACACACAAATCCTTTGGAAGATAGGAAAACACAAAGAATAGAAAGATCTTTGAATTTTCTTTATTACATCCTGCTCATTTACCATCATACTACATGGAAAGTCACTGAAAGATGTATAAAAAAACAAGTAGCTTAAACCCTCATCTATATATCTATCAGCTATCAGGCCTAGCAATCCTGAACAGGTAGGTAGCGTTGGCATAATCTTCATTCCCAGTAAAAAAACCTACATGCAAATAACAGTAAGGCCAAGTATTTCATATGAAAGTTTTATAAAACCACCAAGTAAAGGGTGACTTCAAAAATGCTCAGCCTTAGCTCATCAGACCACAGCCTACAGCACAAAGTGCTCACATGCCAACCAACAAGGCTTCTGACATCTCACATTTGACCTACCAAGATCAAGGGATCATGTCAGATCTATTGGTGACTTTTTTTTTAAATGATGCTTCTGGTCCACTTGACTGCCCCTGTTTCCCCTCCAGAAACCATTCCATTAGTTTTATACAGTCTGCAGCTGGCACACATGTTTCAGGGTTGACATTCATGTTATCTGCAAGAGATCCTGCCCTTCCTGATCAGGGGTCAGAGCTTCTCCAGATTCACATGAGATCACTGTTATCATCCCTCATCTACTAAAATTCTACCATCTGATCACTGGCCTAGAGGCTGTCTAAAGAATTCCAGAGCTCTGTTCACTCCTTCTAGGAAAGTTCAGTTTGCTTGTATCAATGAGAAGTGCACCAGACAGGTGTAGTCAGGCTCTGCACGTTAGTTAAACGAAGGCACTTTCCACCCCTTGGGGGAAAACAGGGATCCTCTGCTCAGACAAGCACTGAGACAAAGCCTTCAAGTCATGCTTTGCCAGAGCGTCTTGTAGCCAGTGTTAACAGGATTACACACAGGACTTTGGCTAAAGAAGCTCCAAAGGACCCCATCTGTGGCTCTGCAATACCTATAGGCAAGACTTGGCCTGACTGCCAACATCTGCAGAGCATTAAAGGTATCTAGCTTAAGAAGTTATCTTCATTCTTTAGTCAGTGTCTTCTGGCCACAGAATGAGCTGGTACAGCCATAGGAACATTCTTTTTCACATCCTTAGCCCTCTCTCCACAGTGACCATCCCATATTTGCAGCTGAGTAATCGACCATGAGTTGCTACTCTGCACAGACCCAAATACTAGCAGATAGTCACAGTATCTGCAGACCTACAGCAACGCTTCAAAATGTACACTTGTCTGAACAGTACAACCATGCTTTCCCGTTACCCCCAGAGAAAACAGAAAAGCCTCTCCTCTGCTATCCCCAAGGAAGAACCAAATTGATCTTATGTTTAACAAGTTCTCTCAGAAATTCATGAGCACAGCAATGTATCTTTCCACGCATTAAAACACCTGCTTCATATCTGCTGTTGAACAACTACTTGCCATTCTTTGTTGTTCTTTTTCTCACTTCAAAGTCCCAGAAATCATCCAAGTCATCGATAAAGTCCTTCAAACTGTAAAACATGCAAGCAGTGTGGAAAAAAGTAGCATAATCAGGAAAACAGAAGAATAAATTTGCCTTGGAAAAAAAAAGCACCACCCAATATAACATTATCAATTGCTCACAGCAAATGTTACCAACTACATCCAACAGGAATGGCAACAGAGCACGCACACCTCCAAACATCCCATTTTACATTAGACCTGAACACATAGATTGAACATAACAGTTCTTCTGTCTGCACCCCTATACACATATCTGCCTACGAATCACAAAAACTTTTGATTGTTTCTCTGTATTCTGAATAGTAGATGTGATACAGAAAACTAATATATTATAAACTGAAAATTCATTAAGTATAGCACCCACCTTGCATCCTCCTTTTTAGAAACAGATTTTGGAGTTTTCATTCTAGCTAAAACTGGAACAATAAAAGATTAATTAAGCGCAAAGTTCTGTTTCTTTTGTTATACATTTATTTTAAGAAAAAAAGTCTGCAACTAGTAAAAATCCAGTCTAAAACCTTAAAAAAAAAAAAAACAAAAAACCCGAATATAAGAATCCTTTACATGTAATTCCATCTCTCAGTTCCTCAACGCTGACAGCAGCTTTCTAGCATCTCCTTCATTATTCAATCCTTGCCCAACACAAGGGCAGATAAGTGCTGTTACATATCCTGCAGTATCCTCCTCATATATGTGGATGGCTGTGGGTGGAACTGAATGGGTTTATCAATATTTTTCTCCTAGCATTTCAATGACTGCAGGTAGCAGTCTTCCTACTGCAAAAGGGCGTCCATATGTTCATTCCACTAAATGTCTCCAAAAAACCACATTGAAATGAAGTGGTAACAATAATCCCCCACTGCTGAACAGCAATTCAATACTACATCTCAGAAACAAATGCATTCTAATCCCTCCAGGAATACTGTGGTGACTGCTAAACACAAAACCAGTTCAGGTGGCAGTACTGCACATGCTTGAAGTGGTGACTCTTGAGAATTACCAGAAATACCACCAGAATTTCACACGCTTTCAACATCATGATTCAGGGAAGTTGAAGGGGAACAAACTTCGTTAAAACATAAGTCAGGCTGGGGAGAACGGAAGCCACTGTCCCTTCCTCAAAACATAATAGGCAAAAAAAAAAGCAATTAAGGAGTGTTTGCTCTCACAGTCTGAAACTGCATGCATGACTTCTATTGGATTATAAATATTTGCACTATGCTGTAAGCCCAAAACCAGAAGACAGGTTTGCTTGATAAAGCTTTTATGGCTTACTTGTAGATTCTGGTACCAGGAAGAGCAGCTGAGCTACATCCAAATGCTACTCTGAAAGCACATTCTAAGTTAAAAAGCATAGGATGGGATTGAGCATTAACCTCTTTGAAGAGGAGCTCAAGGAGTTGGGGGGAGAATCTAAGACCTTGAAGCTCAACAAGTACTCGGAGCAATGAGTTATTTTCCATTTTAGCACCCAGCAGCCTTCATGACTTCATTACAAAAGAAGCAAGCACACCATCCGCTGCCTTCCATCATCAAGGTGGCTCACTGAAGCACAAACGGCCAGCAGACAGAAGCTTTCCTAGATGATCACAACCACCATTATGGTTCTTAAACAATGAAGCAGGAGCAAACTAATCAGGCTGACAGCTGGTCACAGGAAATCAAAAGCTTACAGAAAAATGCAGCTTCCTACTTAATAAATCAATTATCTTTATCTTGTTTCTTGACACATATTTTCAATTCACTTTTTCTTAACTGCCAGTATAGTGGTAGCGTGGCAGTTTAGAAAAAGAAGAGTAGAAAAAGAGAGTGACTGTCAAATACTTAAGTTTAAAAAATTACAGGGGAGTGAACAATGATGTAATGAATGGACAGGATTGTAATATTTATCATATTTAAAAGCCCAGAGGTAGTGCAGGAACTGTACACAGCACATTGTAATTCAACCGGATACAAGTAGTAAGGCTTGAAAAAGCTTACGATCATTCACATGGCACTGAGCTGGAGCACAACAACAACTCCAAAGTAATGAGAACCTGCTTTAAAAGCAGCTGGATTAACAAAAGGGTGATACGCAAAAGGCAAAAATAAACAGGTATGACTTCTTACCTTATCCTTTCTACCATCTCTGTTCAAATGTTGAATACATAATGAGGAACTTATGGGCAGATTTACAAACCTTTAAATTACTTACCAGTTTGAAACCCACTTGAGATGTGGCCGAGCCACAATTAGTCCATCTAAGGAACAAGCTAAATAGAACTCTTGCAACTGTGTAGTCAACTACCCTCGCGCAAAACAACTGTCATAATGGCTATCATGAAAAAGAAAAATACAACTCTCAGGTTTTGTATGTACAGGCTTAAACAAAGATCGGAAGTTATGCAGAGCAAAAGCCACCATATAAAATCTAGTATTCAAATTCCATCTTACCAAGACCTTGAGCCACTATGAAAAGCCAAAAACATCCCTTCAACTGTCTAAGACTCGTGCAGCAGAAGCCATGACCCATAATGGAATTCTGAGCTTAGACGTGTTTGGAACTGTAACTGCTTAGAGAAAATGTTTCTTCAAAGATGCTCACAGACTAAGAAGGTAACAAATGAGTGACAGGGAACAGACAAAACTGGGGCAACAAGAAAAAAAATAATGCAGAGCAAAAAGCATCCAAGACTGAGACATGAGATTCAAGAACACTCACTGTGGCATACAGCCACCAACATCGCACTGCAATGAGAAAATTCATTGCTCCTGTTGCAAAGTAAAGAAAGTCACACATAAAAACTACTCTGCTATAACTAAATAGAAATGTGTCCCTTTCAAACTCCTTCAGAAAACAAATTATCATGTGCTATTACTTACACATTTCAAATTCATCATCACTGCTGGAAGAGAAGTACAGGGCACATCTGCAAAAAATGAAATGCAGAATAGTATCAAGAACATTAGGTCAACAGCAAGTAGATCTGCATCTCCACTGGTCTGAAATAATTACGAACACAGAGAACCAAATATATACTGAAAACCAGTGAACATCTCCAATAGGCTGAACTGTTCTAAAGTTTTTAAAATAGAAATACTATAAATTTTAATACACAAGTTCTAACAACCACGTATGTTCAATAGTCAGGTAGTAATCCATAGCTGCTAAAATCTGAATGACTGAACCCTTTGAAGACACAGGCTTAGGACACCGCATTGGTTTAAATTCAAATTTGCTGTCAGAAGTCCGAAGGTACAAAAACCTTGTTTCCCATCTTACACAGGGGATACGATCAGGCAGAGAACGCTGTGTTGTATGAAGTCTGAAATCTCAAAGCACGCAATGCTGAGCAACAAGCAGCTTTTGTGTAGAGTGCACTTATATGGCTGCCATTATTTAGCGAACTATAGTAGCTTCCACAGAGCTATTGTAGGGCACAGAATGAATGCATGACCACTTGGACTGGAATTCTAATGCAAATACAGTGGCAAACTGTAATACTCTTACCGATTATTTATTTCATCTTTGACAAAAACCATTAACTTGAAAAAACATGCTGCACAATTGCTTAGAAATGCAGACTGCTTCTTTTAAAGTTACTCAAAGCTTAGAGGCTGTAATTCTAGAACGCGCCATTACCTCCCAGTTACCGTACGACAGCTGAGGGAATGATCCCAAACTACGTTTCCCAGGATCGGTACGAGCAGGCCGCTGCCCCCCGCACTCCGCCTCACCTGTCGCCCCGGTGTGAGGGCCTGGGGGTGGCGGCGACTGGGCCCTTCCCATCCCGGTGAGCCAGCGGGCGCCTCTGCAGCGGCGGGGTCCCCTCCGGTGCCTTCTCCGGCTGCAAATGAAAAAGACCGTGAGCCGTGAAGGTGCCGGGACGGGGGCTGGGGCGGGGAACAACGGAAGGAGCCTAACGCACCGCGGCACGCTCCATCCCGCCTCAAACCGCCCGCGCTCCGCCTGACTTCCGGTGTACCGTGCCACCCCGTGACGCACTTCCGGTGCGCCGCGTCTCCCGCGCGTGCGCACAGCGGCCGCGGCCAGCAGTGCCCGTAGCTCTGCCCGTAGCCCTGCCCCCGGTCGCTAGCAACTCGGACCACTTCCCCGCCAGCAGAAAACATGAAACGCCGGTCAAATCAAACTGGCAAACCAAAGCTTTATTTTTTTTTTTTCTTCCAAGTCTTTGCTACAGTACCTAGGACTGCTGCGCCTCTATACATAATTCACAATCGTTCCTGAAATCATCGGTTATTTGGCACCAGTTTGTGTTTACCTTCAAAACACTTGTGGGGAAGGGAAGATTAATTTCTGATCAAGATTTGGTTTTTCCAACAGAATAGGAGCTGCCGTCGTGAAGCCAAATTAGCTGAGTTATTGGAGAAGCTTAAAAACAACAAAAAAAAAACCCAAATCCTTACCTAAACCAACACATTACAGAGAGCTCCAAAACAGAGGTCAAACATTAAAAGGCTGATATAGGCTCAAGTGGTTTATAAAACCTATAAAAAAAGACTACACCAGCAAATATGCCCTTTCAGTCCACACAGTTTAGAAATTAATGCAGGGAGCAACACTCGCTAGCTGGAAATCTTGTCATGGGAGAACCACACATATATACCAACAGGAGTACCCCAAATCAAATGTTAAAATGCTCCAATTCCCAATCCACGTAAAAGGAGATTCACAGGAAGATTCAATCGATCCATGAAATCATAATTGGTTGGGCAGTTCAAACTTCCCCCAGCAACCACTAAGTCACTCATACAGGCTCACATGTACACAGCTCAATCCCATTCAAATTCCTCATGGAATAAAAGGATCCCAGGCTCTACTGAGTCTTTCCCTATCATGCAAGAAATAAGTCTGGCTGTGCTTTAATCACCATCATGTATTACTTCAGCCACAGAGTACCAGGCAGATTAAGTAGAAATGCACAGTTTTTAGCTCATCATCTGCAGAAGTGTTTGAGAGGCTCAGATCCTGGAGAGTTCTAGGTGGGCACACAGTCAGTCTCTCTTCATGCAGACTCAGTGGCCTCCACTGGCTTAATCATGTGGTCTGGTTTGTTGCCAGCAGCATAGTGATCCCACATCTGAAGATAAAGCCGCTCCAGGTCCATTGTATACTGTTTCGTGTTGAACAAAGGACTGGATATTCTCTGCTTCCAGACTTTGCCACGTATTTTTTTCAGGCTATAAAAAAAACCCAAACCCAACAGTTAAAGCAGTCGCAAGAGATTCCAAACACTTCACAGTACTGCTTGCTTTTGAAATCTACTATTTTCAGCTAACCCAGAACTGCCAGTACAACCGTTTCAAAAATATCTGCTCCCCGACTTCCAACAAATTTATACTGCTGTTCCATCCCCTCATAATTTCAGATACAGACTACCACTTAACTCAGAGAGCTGCCACAGTAACGCATTAACTTGTTGCATTATTTGCAATGTAACTTTTTTTTTTACAGTACAATTTTTGATTTGTAATAAGTGACAAACGGCTTAATCTTCAATTTAAAAAGAACAAAAAGGTGAAATATATTGCACTTTTTACCAGGTAAGAGCCTGCACATGAGCAATTTAGAACAGGCAGCATTATTACTCAGTTAGGAGTGCTGTGAGGTTTACTGTAAAAGCAGAAGCTGGCTTAACTGCAAGACAAGAAACCTCTAGATGAGGATTGCCTAGATATTTTAAATATTAAATATGTAATCTGCAGGATTAAAACTCCTGGTAAATCTCAGCACTGTGCCCAACTACAAGCACTTTACATTCTTGATGTTACCACATCAGACAGTACAAGTTTGCTTACTATTCCAGATCAGTTCCCAGTTTCACAGCAATATCTTCGTATTCCTGTCTACTTTTTGCAATGAGCTCAAGACAACCCAGGCAAGTGAGCTGGGAGGCAGCAACTCGTGATGCAAGAGTCTCGCCTGTAAAAAAAAAACATAAAAATTTGATAACAAGAGTAAGCTTATCAAGTAACATCAGCAGAGCATGAGTTACTTTCCTTTTGCCTCTATATGAGGCAACAAAGTTTATTGGGTTTGCTCTTCGTTATTAAAAACCTAATAATACTCCAAATCCATCTGTTGTGTGTAGGTTCCCCACTGCATTACCTGGCATAGTGACCATAGGAGTCCCAGCCCAGAGCACATCCATCCCAGTTGTGTGCCCATTGCAAAGCGGAGTGTCTAGACAAACATCAGCCAGTTGCCCTCTCCTCACATGCTCTTCTTTGGGGGCAACAGGAGAGAAGATTATTCGGTTTTGGGAAAGACCCAAGTTTTGTGCATATTGCTGAATATTGGGCTCTCCTACAGCTGGGAAACGTAGCAGCCACAGCACACTGTTCGGAACTCTTTTCAGGATCTGTAATGAAAATAAGGAAGCAAATACAGAAAGTTCAGTCAGAAACATCTCCTTTTCCAAACAAGAAATTACCATATACCAAGATGTAGCAAAAGGCGCATTCAGTACTTCATTTTAATCTTCTGAGATACAGAGCAAGAAAAAAACCAGATAATAATTTCAAGTGAAATAATTCAGATTGCATTTCTAATTCTGCTGAAAGAGACAGCAACTCTGAGCAACAGTTCACAGAACGCTACTTAAGAGAGTAAATCTTAAAATTTATGATCTCATTTATTTACAGGCCCATACTATAGAATATAAAATAAATTACCTGAGGTAACTCTGCACCACACTATAAACTGGACCTTGATACAGACGCTCAGTGGTCAGATCTATCAATTTACTACCAGCCAAGGTCAGTTAACTTAATTGTGCAGACTAGGGAAGCCCAAAGTTATTTCACAATGGAGTTCCAGCATACTTAAGCTGTGGCAGACAATTTTTCACTGGCTAGAAGCAGAGATGTGATTTGAAGTCAGTTAAAAAATTCTATATCCCATTAACACCAAGTCCTGCAACATGAACATCTGTCCTGATTTTAGCTGGGATAGCATTTTCTTCTTCTTAGTAGCTGGTGCAATGCTGTGCTTCGGACATGGTGTGAGAACAATGTTGACAGCACACTGATGGTTTTAGTTGTTGAGGGGACACAGCCAGGACAGCTGACCCAAAACTAGCCGAAAGGACCTTGTGTATCACTGGGGGAGGTTGGCTGGGGCCTGCTGATTGCTGCTCAGCTGGGTGGTGAGCAACTGTATTGTGCATCACTTGTATCTTGCTCCATTCCCTTTGGATTTTATTCCTCTCCCCTTCTCCTTCATTTTCATTATCATCGTTACTATAGTTGTTATTACCATTACTGTTTTGGGGATTTTCCCTCCTATTTTATTTTAATTATTAAATTGTTCTTATCTTAACCCTCAAGCTTTACACTCCTTTCCCATTCTCCTCCCCATCTCTCAGGGGCGCAGGATGAGTGAGTGAGCAGCTGTATGGTACTTAGTTTCTGGCTGGGGGTTAAACCATGACAGCATCATAAGGATTCAAATAGCTCAGGGTTAATGTTTTCCACAGAACAGTAACAATTTTAACCTGCACGAAGTTTCTACTAACTCGAACAGAATAGGTATGTTCCACAAGTCTGACCTCAGATTTTGTATTACATACAGGTACTCACATTGGCCCACATCTGTAAAGTGGAAGGATCAATCTTATACAGCTGATTAAAATTACAGTATACAACAGCATCCTCTGGTAAGCCATACTGAGAACGAGTAGTAACAATTATAGTCCGTGGAACTTCCTCACCAGTTGCTGCTTTGTTGTTAATCTAAAGAGAAAAAAAGAAAGCTATTGGAACACTGAAATTGCAGACTACAAGACTACACCCTGTGGGACTGTAATGAGACACACTGCAACATCTGTTAGCATTACAAGTTAATGTAAGCACATCCTTGGTTCTATTATACGAAACAAAATTGTTTACTTAACTCATAACAAGAATTTAATTGGTATGCATCCATGCTTGTGAACACTGGGCATTTTCATGCCCTTGCTGTATCCCCCTGAAAATCCAAGTAACTGGAATAATCGGAATAATGAATCATATAAAGAAGCATTACACTTGGACTGCTCCCCTCCTTACAGTCACTGCATTTCCTTGCAACCAAAAATGAAATTAAGACTTCAAGGAAGAATAAAAGAAGTCTTTAGAAAGCAAAGCGGTTTCTTGTGGTCTGTTTTCTGGTTTGTATGTTTTGTTTTTTCACTGTTGTTTTTTTTGTGTTTTTTTTTTTTAAGATAAAAGACAACAGGCACAGAACAGATAGTCAGGACTAAAGATACAGACTAACATGTAACTGATAAACTGTAAAGGAACCAGCTGACAAGGAAATAATGGGAAACGCTGAAAGTTAAAACTAGAAGTGTTATTAATAGACTTTAAAAAATGAACAGATCTTACAGCCTTCACAAAGAATAGGAACATGCTAATAAAAGACAGCAGAGGACAAAGTTGGGATAATCAGAATATCATGCAAGAGTCTTGAAGATTAGTAAAATGTAAGTATGATTTTTAATTTTTTTTTTAATAATAACAGGCAATCATTGGATCAAAGACAGATAAAAATGTCAATACAGACAGGGCAAAACTTAAGAGCCTTTTTCTTTATATGTGTATTTTACATACATACATATTTAAAATTTAGCTCAGTGGCAGTGTGGCCAGCCAAAGTATACCGTTGACAAACCTGACATGAATGACAATACCTCACTGTCACTGACTCCATTAGAAGATGTATGAGATAATCTAGTTCAACGAAAGTTGGTAAAATGCTACTTATCCAGGTCACTGAGCAGACCTCAAACCCACACTGCACATTTCTCATCAACCTATGCCCAGAAGTAGCCGGTATCAAATTAAAACAAGCACAAAGAAGGATTATATTAGTGTGATCCAAAGATAGAAATCCTGTTTTAGAAGTGTACCAACAGAGCTTGGATTGTTACATCTTGGTGGCAGAGTGCCAAGACAAGAATTCTCTATTATTCTCAGGGGACAATAACTTCAGAAAAAAATGCTAATAAGCTTACTGACCAAACTAACACATGACCTATTACCTTAAATGAAAGTCTCTGTTATGAACAAAAGAACTCATAAAAAGAAACCAAGGCATGAGATTATGAATAGAGTAGTGATAATAAAAGGTCTAAGAAAATGATGAAAAACTCTCCTGAAGGACTGTAAACTGAGTAAAATTCATAAGTCAAAAAAGTTATGCCAATGTCAAAATACAGTATTTTTAAAAAGAACAATTCTGCAAAGGAAGAAGTAATAAACAAAACCAGTAACTGTCACGATCACTAAAATCCAATTAACTGTTAAGCACTGAGAGGTGACAGTATAGTGCATCATTAAGGAAGATGTAAGGAGATAATACGTGCTGATACAGTGGAATAACTTTGCCTGTATTACCCAGCCATTTTTTTCTAAAGGAATAACACAACTGAAGCTGAGTAAACAGCTCACAAATGCCCTGCAGGCTGCAGGCAATGAACAAATCTTGCCTTTAAATTCTGAACAACCAAGTGTCTTCTTTATGTAACAAGATTAAATTTCTTCGGACTTCAGACAGCCTTGTGATATAACCTGTCTATCTTTGGGAGGAAAGATCATCTTCCAGTACATCTGCAGCTTCCAACACATTTGCAAGTTAACTTCAGTATGAGACTGACTAAACCATCGTGACAGAAGACAGACATTTGCTTGGAGGTTTTTCTTCCTTGTTATGTTAAAACACACAGACACAATGTAAGACCCAAGAGAACAGTATCTTGAAGTGCCTCACCTGAGTAGTTGCTAATCCATTACTGATGTTGAATCCATTAATAGTTATCTGAATTTGCCCACGATTAATCATCTCAATCACAGCTTCTGCAATTGTGTTCATAGGAATGACTGGCATACTGAGGGCAGCATTGCCGTCTGCATTGTCACAACTGTCAGGACACTTCATCTAAGAGAAATCACATAAGCATCAGAAAAAGTACCAGCTTCAGTCCCTAGAACTGAAAACAAAGAAGTAGCTCTCACCTTAACAATCTTGACATCGGGGAGGCTGTCAAGGAAAGCCTTCAAGTCAATACCATTCAACACAATCCTATTATCATAAATATGACCATTGGACTTGAAATCAATGACTGCTTTTTTCTGTTAAAAAAAAAAAAAAAAAATTTTTTTTAAATGTAAAGGTTCTTTACCAAGCATCATTTTATGAAGACAGCTATGGAAAACACCTGCTTTTCTTGGTCTATTTCCCAACATACCTTCAGATGAGGGAACATGTTGGCATGGTCTCCAATAAAGAAAGTGTTTGGCATGTAAGCTAATTTCTCCGAATACTGCTCAGCCACCTCAACTGGCGAAGTTTCTTTATCTGTGATGATATAATCCATGAACAATGCCCCACTGGTGCCAGGATACCCTAGCCACATTGCCTAAAAAACAAGAAAGCAAGGGTCCAGTCCCAGCTGCATTGCAAAACTAAAGGCAGGTAAAAATCAATACATTTCAAGTTGTATTTTTCACCTACAGATTCAAGTTCCTTCTTGTGCTTTATCAACTGAACAGCAACCACCAACCCAAACTTTTCACTATGGAGACAGTGAACAGTTCAAGGATGTTCTAAAATAGATCCCTCAAGCAAAAGGCCAAAGTATCCAACTATGTGCAGCTACGGCCAGAATACCAACCATCAGTGATAACAGCTTCTCTTACTTAGCTTGAGACAAACTTTTGTAGCCTAGAGTAACTCCAGTTCAGGCTTCTCCCATTCTCTTTCCACAGGCATTTTAGAAAATCGTTAATCAAAAAAATTACTCTGACACTGATTCTGACTTATTGTAACTTGAATTTCACTAAAACTTGATATTAAAACACCACAACTAATTTCCACAACTGCTTCAAATACCCTTTTTTTTGTCCTCACTAATGCAAGAAAGCCAGTGGTGTACAGGAACCTCACAGAATTAAGTTCTCATTCAGGACAGTCAACTGACCATAAAGCATATAAAACAACTCAAGACTCCTCAGTTTCAACAGAATGATCCTATTTGCCTCACATATGCTAAGCCCTATAAAGTCTCTCTCACTTACTGATCAACATGAACCTTCAGAATTTTTTTCCACTCTGCCACAAGAAAAAGAGAAACCTCCTACTCACAAGTGGTTTTTTTGAGATACAGAGCTCTCTAGCTACCTGAATAGGTGCTGGTCTCAGGGCAAATAATTCATTGCGGGCTCCTTTGGTGTAACCATTCATATTAATGAGAATGTGTATCCCATCCTGATGGATGCGGTCTGCTGCTTTTCCATTACATGGTATCTGAAGAATAAAGAAATACATAAATCAAATTTATTTTCTTTAAATAAAAAAAAGGTTTTTTTTCTCAGTCTTTCAGTAATAAATGTGGTTAGTCATCAGTGTACCAATAGATAAATGTCAACTGCATAATTTAAGTGAGACTTAAATCCCATTACTTCTGGTTTTATAGAGGTGTAAGTCCTCAACTCAGTCAAAAAAACCCTGCTGAAGCCAAGAAAAACATAAGTTTGCTAGACACAGTTGAAGCAGTTGCTGACAGAAACTGTAACTGTGGCAGGTACTTGAAGATTGCCTCTGCACATTCACATCAGGAGTGATGCCTAGCATTGCCAAGCTCAGCAAGTCATGCAGAAAAATATCACATGTGAACCACAGAAGGAACTCTGAGCAATACTGAAACTGTCCTTGGCTAAATCAAAAACAAAGAGCAGAACTTCACACAAGGTATTACCAATGACCTTCAAGAAGAACAGCAAAGCCTTGGAAATTACAACGTGTTTCTTCCTGTCTAATACTGAAAGGTAAATAATTTTCAACAGTTTTAAATTCCTCCAAGAATTATAGTCACCTACAAGCAGATAAAAGAAAATACTTGATAGATGTCTCTAGTTCAGCAGTAGAAAAAAACTCAAAAGCTAGAAACTGAGGCTATATAAACCACCACAGCCCCACCACCACTTCTGTAAGCTCTGATCATTAATTAGCCTTATGTAGGGCAAGATTCCCAAACTAAGGTAATACAGAGAAATTACTTCAAACTGAAGATCAAGAGTAAGCCAATTAGCTACTCTACCACTAATGCTGACTCACCCTTCAATTAATATGCACCATAAAAGTACTTCATTTTTGTAAAAAGGGAAAGCTACTTCACACTTCATAGCAAGGCAAACAGATGCACACAGGCAGTTGTATCAATGAACAGACAACAATTGGAGTTCCCACCTTAGTTTAACTTTCAGTGAGTTACACTGCTAATGCAATAGATCACAGCAAACCATTTCTACCCGTTTAACCCTTCCGTACAAATCTTTTAAGAGCTGCACTATAACCTAAAAATACAAGTTGATGCCTCAATAATTTTAAATAAGAAAACTCAGTGTATCACTCTGGGCAAAGGAAGGAATTCTTCCTAGATAGCTGCTAAGTGCACCAACAAACATGAAATTGCTGTCCTCTCTTAACTATGACCCAAGGCTTTCTCAATGTCCACAGCTGCAAAAGCAGGGGGGGACAACAGATGGCTTTCCACAAGCATAACTGAAGCTCATTATTCTAAAAGAACATTTTAAAGGATCAACTTTGCAAAATTTATCTCAGAGGGCAATTCTGCTGACACCAATTTAGCACTCTTACTTATGAGAGCAGGTCCTGAACAACATGACGAGTTTAAAAACTGCATGCAAGTTTTACCTATCACCTAATCTGGGACTGTCCAGGTGCCAATCCAGTTCCATTATTAATGTACCCTAATTATCCTGTGTTGCTTTAGGGTTTTGCAGGTTATCTTGAGAAAGTGTAAATCTTTGACTTCTACGTACACCGAAATTAACATCAGTTTTCACACAGAACTTAACAAATCAAACTCACCTGTATATGTTGCCAAAACAGCCTTTTGATAATGGGGCAAAATCCCCCCATTAATCATCAAGCCTCTATCTTGCCTCACTGGAGTAAAGCAAGCTTAAATATATTTAGAGTTGTGGCATCTTGACTTAGTCATATCTAAATATCATGGATATTATCTTAAGACCTAATGAAACAGTTATTCAATATTGCTAACATTACTTTCTAATAATCACACAGAGGTCACGCACTAACCGCTGCATCCCAGGTAAGGTAACACTAATACATCTACAAACTCCAAAATTCTCAAGACTAACATCAGCCTCATTCAAGAAACATTTGCAACTAAAAATCTCAAAAATACAGGCTGGTCTCTTCCTTCACTTACATCTGCTAAAAGGTCAATGCATCAAAGAAGCTCACCTGAGATAAATCAACAAAATGATTTGCTTCAGCCATCACTTTTACACGGAAGTTTGTACCATCATCAGGACTCAGGGCGTAACAGAATACCTAGAATACGAGGCACCGAAATTGAGTATCTGCAACAACTTGCCAACATAATAACTTCACTATAAAACATACAGTATTACAATTTTAAATTACATTAGCAAAATTACATCTAGTTTCATACAAATTATATTCTATTTGTGTGGCATTTGCCAGCTGAGAAAGAAGTGCAAAAAATAAGGGGCATTTGACACATCTGCAAAAGGTCCCAGTTTTACCTAGTTCTGGCAGTAGAGTGTGGCACTGCATCTTGCAGACATACACACAACGTTCTCATCTGTGCAAGGTAATTTGAACAAACTTATTCGCATATGCATTGATTTCTCTAAGAATGCCTTTTAAAAGACACCTTTGAACTTGTAATTAGTGAGAATCATAATTATGAGTCAGGTTGAACAGATAAGCTAAGCTTTGGGGAAGCTTTTTAACAGATTATATTAAACAGTGACTAGTTTTCTCCAATTAAGAAACTGCAAATGTATCTGAGAAACTCGAAGTTGCCAGGTTATGTAAACAGGCATCTTAAGCTAACCTAGCACATACAGATATAGAACCAATACAACCAATACACAGAGAGATTCTTGCAGGACGAAAGCATGGTTTTAGTAAAACAATAATAAACTTCTATTTAGTATTTAAATTAAGTTCTGTGGAGCTTTATAAATCCAGAACAGAAAAGACTGCCCTTTGTCTCAAGCTGACTCAAGGATAACGGTATATTCTCCCCCACACCCCATGTACTCAGCCCACCAATGTAAATGTTTCATGATCTGATTCATAGTCATGCTTCTGATAACAATTCAAGCAAGCAACTCTGCCACAAGGACTTCAGACTACAAAGACTTCATGACCAGGAAAAATCAAGAGTTCGGAAAAAGTCCCAAAACAAAACAAAACAAAAATTCATAAAAAACACTTTTGCAAAAAGGAAACACAATCCTTTACAAGGACAAGCAAATTCTCATGTCTTGGAAAGCAGGAGCTCAAGACCAAGGCAATTTAAATAGTCAAAGAGCAAACAAAGTTAAGTGGGAATTAGTTTTGTTTACAGCCTCAGTCTCTTATCATGACACCCAAATATAGACGTGACTGTCTTTAGCACTGTTAAATTCCATATGCTCCTACTGGAGTAAATGTAGTGTATCATTTCCTTTTGAAAAAGATGTAGTCAGACCAACCTGATGTTTGTGATTCAGGTATCCCAGACAAAAATACATGTAACAAAACCAGCAGCGGAGCATGAATAAAAGTAAGATGCATAACTGTAAATCACAAGTAACCTGACAGTAGTACCTCGATGCTGAAACACAACTACTCAAAGAAGAGCAGCTGAAGCTTAAAAAAAAAGTTTTCCATAGGCCACCAATCCTACCTACAGCAGTTCTGAGGACAGGTATCTAATCTGCCTACCTTCTAAATAACACTTCATATTGGTAAAGAAGGATGACTCAGGCTGGAGAACTCTTCAACTCATTAAAAAACACCTGCTAAGAAAAAGCCCTGAACACCTGGAAACTAAAGTTTGCCCTTGCCTAGTTTACCTGTCTGCACCAAGAAAAAGAAATTGCCACTTACAGCTGTATTTAAAGCTTTAAGCATTCCATCTGTATTTTTACCTCAAATTTGTCTGGGTTATGCATGCCTGGGATTGACTGCATTAGGTGTGAGGTTGGATGGTTTCCAAAATCAGAGCTCACGTAGCCAATACGAAGTCGACCTTCACTGGCTTTTAAATCCTTGGGATGCTCGTATGGTGGTTTGTGAAGAACATTAATCTGTCAAGAAAATATACACAACTGTCTATAAACTCCGGAACCAAATCCAAACGCTCAACAGAGGGGAAAAAACCCCACCCATGAGTTGTAGAATTAGCCTTACGCCACATTCAAGTGGTCTGTGGGCATCTATTGTTTCAAAACTGCATTATACGTAATCCACTGGAGCCAAGTGTAATGCCCACAAACTGTGTTACAAGTGGGTACTGTCACATACCCACATTCAGCCAAATAAAGACAGACATCACTACTGCAAGTTGACATTTCTACTTCTCTACCAGTTTAACTGTTCCACCCCTAATTATTAAATATACTGACACCACACCACTATGACTAGGGAGTTCTCAAACTACAAGCCACTTGTGACCCAAAGAGTACTCCTGTGAAGTACCACAGTATGCTTTCTGCTCTTATACTGACCATCTTCCCCAGACATCAGCTTGTAGCCACTATCACTGACAGGATTATTAAGCTATTAAGACAAGCCAATCTGTATGCTAAGTGTTATCTTCTGAAGTCTGAGATCTTTACATTAGTTAACCAGACCCTTCCACTGGCTGACAGTGTATTTTCAATTACAACTGCTCAAGTAGTCCATCTCAACATTCACAAGCATCAATAGCTGTGACTCTCTGGCTGAAAAGAAGCAGCATCAACTTACAGTTACAGAACTCGCCACCGACTGCAACTGCAGTCTTGGCAGCTTGAGGTGATGCGCGGTCTTGTGGAAATGGCACACAGTTAAATAGTAACAGCAAGAGAAGCTACATTTTTGGAAAAATCTACTATACATAAAGTATTCCAAAACAGATTCACAGCAAATACTCAAGTACCTCCTACTGTGATGCACCACCCTTGCACATTGCTGCCATCACCACTAAAGTGAGTACATTTCAAAATCCCAGAGCCTATCAAAGCTCACAGGTTCCAGCCAGGATTCGCTAAAGGCAAGTTCAGGATCCAGGCACTATGAATGATGGAAGGACAGATTTTCAGAAGTATGAACACAGAGCAGCCTGGATCTGTTTTATGGTCAGGAAAGACTATTTTACTCACTCTGCTTTTCCAAAACAACCCTTGCAAGTACTTTGCAAAACTAGACGAGTACCACTACATCCTACCTCTCAGAAACCTTACAAAGGCTAATAACTATCTGAGTATCAGATTTTCAGTGGGATCAAGCAAAACCACAAGGTACTTCAATCATAACTGGCCTGTATTAAACTTCCTACCTTGTCCAAACACAGATTTCCATGTCTCTCAGCAATAGCCTTCCTAAAACTGTGAGAAAGGGGATACAGCATGCTATGATGTGGGTGGACAGAAGGTAGTCTGTTTTTCTCCAGTTGATCAGCTACAATGCTAACAAGCTTCTTCATTCTTTCATCATAGTCTGTCCAGTCACAGACAATCTAGAAAAAGGAAAAAATAAAAAGAACATTAGGACAACAGCTCCCTTTGATCTTTATCGCATATTTCACAAGTTGAGGCTCATGCTTCTTCCAAAAATGGAAGCAAGAATTTTTGGTTATTACTGTTGATGACTTATAATCTTATCTTCTGATTTAAGACTTAAGTTTACCCTTCACATTTAAATTAGTGACTGGTTGAGTGATCGCGTTTAGCATTTGCCGCACAAAAAATCTTAAGAATCACAATCAAAGCCCCATCTTCCTCACCTGCAAACAGTGGGCCAAGTTGCAGTAGGCATCTGGGAAATCAGGCTTCAGTTTCAGAGCAGTGCGGTAAGAGGCAATGGCTTCTGGTATATTCCCTGAATCCTATAAAGACACAGAAATGAGTCAGCAGATAAAAATATACTTAGAAGTAAATACAGTGTCCCACCATACCCTAAGAGTGAATCATTCACACGTGCTACCTTGTGAATAGAGGCCAGGTTGCTGTGGGCGTCAGCAAAAGCTGGGTTTATCTGAATGGCACGGGTGTAGCACTGTAGAGCTCCCTGAACGTCCTGCATCTCCTTCAAAGTATTTCCCATATTAGAATAAGCATCTGCAAATGTGGGGCTGATTCTGAGAAATAAAGATAATATATTGTCACCAACAATTAAAGCTCCTCCTCCATTGAGAAGACATACCTGTACCCAGACCTTATGGTTTGCAAAGCAATTATTTCAGTGAAAATATGCTACTGTAAGTCACTCTCTGTAAGTTACAATCTATGGCACTGTCCTTTATGAAAGGCTGGGACTATCACAGATAGTATCCATTTACCTAATAGCCTCTTTGTAATGCATCAGAGCTTCCTGTAACTTTCCTTGCTGTTGCAGAACACTTGCCAAATTTGAATGCGCAGCAGCAAACTCCGGAAACACCTGGAAGAAAAAGAAGTAGAATCAATCTCTCAAGTGCCCCAAGTAGACCATATTAAAAAAAATACTTGTGCATTTCTTACTCTTTCTTTTACACAACTTGTGTCTCTGAGCAGACACTCCCCCACTTACAAACTAAGAGGGAAAAATCCTGTTATATTACACACTCCCAACTTGCATTCCCCACCTGTCCCTCATCAAATTCCACTGTACCTCAAGAGCCTTCCGATAAAGACGGACAGCTTCCTCAATATTCCCCTGCTCCCGTTTGATGTTTGCTAGATTGTTGAGAGAATCTGCATGAGTGGGACAAAGTCGAAGAGCTGTATTGTAGCATTCTTCTGCTTCTACCACCTTCAAAAAAAGGGATATTGTTGATATGGTAATATTTATTTTAACAGCACTGTTTATAAGAAGTCATTACACAATCACTTTGAACAGGTTCAAGGTGCAGGATTTCCTGAATTAAATCTTCCTTATGACTAGAGGGCAACATCCCATCTCAATAGAGCTGGTAACAGCTAGCGTCTAAAATACACTTTCACAGTACTTCTAAAAATTTTACAAAGGAAAAGTAGCACTTCTTACACTGCCTTTCTCCTTCAGGGCGTTGGCCAAGTTACAATAGGCATCAGGGAAGTGGGGCTGTAGCTCAATAGCCCTCCTGTAGGTGTCTATCGCTAGGTCTATTAGTCCTTGCTCATAATACACACAGGCAAGGTTGCCATGTACAACTGCATGATTCGGACTCAAACTCAAGGCTCGTAGGTAAGCTGCTACAGCTCTGTAACAAGAAAAAGAAGGCAAACAATCATCCACGGAGCAGTAATTATATTTACCTTGGTCAAAAGAATAACCCATATTAAAAACCCCCAAACTTCAAGGGATATGTATTATTAATACATTATACACAAATTTGTCCTGTAAGACGTTACTGAAAATGCAGAAGAGCATTGCCTGAATTAGAACCCCAATCAAGGGATGAATTATTATTATACATGTTATTTTAAAACTATGCTGAATGCTGTAATGAGTAGCAGACTAGAACAATTAGGTTGTCAAATAGGAATGTTTTCCTCCCACCTGATGCTGTACAGTAATCACAAGTTTGTGGGAAAAAAAGTAAAGCCTTTGTCTACTTTTGTTAAACACTCTTCATTACTAAAATAAGAATGAGACCTTGGCTCCATTCCCACCCAGCCCCACCCCCCCGACCCCAGTTTATTATTCATTTCATAAATGGTTTGGGTTGGAAGGGACCATAAAGATCATCTATTTCCAGCCCCACTCTTGCTGTGCCACAGGCAGGGATACCTTCCACTACATCAGGTTGGCTCAAAGGCTTTCAACACTTACAGGGAGGATGAATCCACAACTTCACTTGGGCAACCTGTTACAGTGTCTCACCACCCTCAGAGTAAATAATTTCTTCCTAACATCTAATCTAAATCCACCTTCTTTCAGTTTAAAACCACTACCTCTCGCCCTGTCACTATGCTCCCTGGTAAGGAATGGTTGTGCCTTATCCTGTGTAAACAGGTGTAAGGGGATTCATTATTCCTCTGGACAGGACAGTGAAGAGACACTGCACAGCAACTGTTACAATAGGAACAGTAGCATAAGGCTACATGTCTTCATCCTCTCTGCTAACCAAACACATGTATCAAGCTTTACTTATACTTCAGACTTTACTTTCTCCAAAAGAGAGATCTTTGATTATATGCTCCTACAGTGCTATATAGATACTGTACGTATGAGCTCAAATTTGATTTCTAGAAAAATCACAACAGTATACACAGTAAGTAGAATCTCAAAAAGTTGATGTGAAGTCCAAAATGTTGAGGAAACATGCTCCTATTTAGCTCATTAATTTGTGTTTAAAACAGAGATCACTGAATGATTTACACTGTGCAATGCAACTAGTTAAAATAACTAACCTGTTCCTTGCAAGCTTTTATTAGATTTGGAGCCACAAACCACAGCTACCAGAAATTATAATCCAATTAACAGATACAATATAGACACTGCATACAAATAACACAGCCTGGATTTTCTTACAGAAACAAAAGTAAGATATACCAGGTCAGAGGTCTTGAAACAAGTTAGTTCAAGACGACAGCAACAGTACTGCAATCCAAAACAGTAACATGATGCCAACACGTAATAAATACAGAAACACTCATTTTTAACATTTTTATTAAGTACAGGAAAGTGACAAAAAGGAATACATTCCACAGGACCTTAATTTTTTTTAGAATTCAAGTAACTCGCTCTGTATGCATTTCAAAGCGATCTGCCTGCTTAGCTTACAGCACAAATCTTCACTATACAGTCCGAAGATACTTTACATCAGGATACACAATTTCTATCTTGATAATCTGACAGGCCACTAACAGAACAATAGTACTTATCTGCTTACCTGTCAAATATTCTTGCCTCCTTCAGGACATTTCCCAGATTGATGTAAGCATCCAAAAAATTTGGGTCAAGTGTTACAGCCTGAAAATATTTTTGAATATTAACAGTTTTGAGCATTAACAGGAGAACATTCTATGAAACCTAGCTGGTTTTCTGTTTGCTTGGGGTTTTTTAAATTTGACAACCCCAATCTGTAAGCATCTAAGACTTCACCAATAACCTAGTAAAAAAGAAAACTTAAGCTATAGAAATCAATCACAGAGCATCCAAGCTATTTATCTGTAGAAACAAAACCATACAGTACCTTCAAACGTATTCATTTGCTTATCTAGTCAGTTGCAACTACTGCAGAATAAAGCATTAAAACATTTATTTCACATTAGGCTGATTATACTTAACACTCCTACCTACCCACGCCACAATGCCTTTAATTTGGGGGGGGGGGGCGGGGGGGAAGGTATCAGAGAACTAGTTAATGACACCAATCTAAGAATTCTGAAACAATAGTGGTAAAAAATAATCCTGAAGAAGAGGAACTAGTGTGTCACTTAAAATTGTTCTCCTCAGTTACCCATAGGACTGTAATACCTGCAACAAAATCACAATGAAAAAAAGATTTTAAGCACAAAGTAGTTTCTCCCTGTAACACATGAAACATACAAAACATCATTCCCATCAAAACAGATTTTTAAAAAGTTTATTCCAGAAAAGGATTGTAAAACCACTTAATGAATTTTCTTTTACATGTGTGTGAAGTCTTTAGGGCAACTGTAAACATATCTCTGTAGTGGCACACAGGCAGTCCGAAACATCAGGAAGTAAAAAAAAACCTGAACAACTATTAACATAGGATGTTAACTAAAAGGATCCAAAGAACTCTGTTCTCTGCTGACCAAAACATTTAATCTACAAGCAGATAACTGCACGTGCGTTAAAATCTAGCAGTGAAGCTGACTGGCTTAGATAGTTACCTTTTCAAAGTGATGAATTGCAAGCCAAATTTCTCCTTGGGCATTGAAAACACAGCCAAGATTACTCCAAGCCACTGCAAAGTTTGGTTGAGTCTCAATTGCTTTTAAGTAACAGGCCTTGGAACAGTTAAAGAAGAGAGATACAAGGGAAGGGGAATATTTGTAAAAAGAAAAAAAATAAGAAAAAAATAATTGTTAGTATGCCTTCTCTAACCAGCCAAAAGTGACCCTGCAGTATAGGCTAGCTTGCGCCAAAACTAATGCGCTGCA
Organism: Falco naumanni; assembly: GCF_017639655.2. Classification (NCBI taxonomy): domain Eukaryota; kingdom Metazoa; phylum Chordata; class Aves; order Falconiformes; family Falconidae; genus Falco; species Falco naumanni. Next base: position 12,877,299 of record NC_054067.1, read on the forward strand.
AACTGTTGTTGATCCTGCGCCAGCGCAAACCAAAACCCAAGTGCAAGCCCACCATTTTTCAGTTATGCTGGTAACAAATTAACATGCCTTTAGACACCAGGTCACCACAGAAATAATCTTCAAAATAATTCGAGTAGTTCGGAAATATCTGCCATCCTTAAGTACACAAAAAAACCCTAATGTGTAAATACAACTTTGCTGTGAAATGTAATTGTTAAATTGTGTATCATTCTAAAACAGACAGAAATTACTTAAAAAAATAGAAAAACTACTGAAAAAGATGAAGCCATTCTTCGGTTTCAGCTGTCCTTGTCAAGTGAGATGACATACCCCATCCATATCTTGTTTCCCTCCCCCCCCCCCCCCCCAAATACATCGAATCATCTGCAGCTTCAAAACCTCAAATGACAGGATTGCATGAAGGTTTAGGTCCCTGTAATGCAAGCGCAAGAAATCGCTGCGCATCCTAAACAGCACGGCGCCACGCTATCGCTGCGAACTGCTTTGCTATATTGATTGCCCCTAGATCCAGTGAACGGCCAACCAGAATCATTAATCTACCAGACAGGCCCATAACAAACTCTCATATTAAATTTGATATCTGGACTCTTAAATGTGTTACAACCCAATTTCATCCAAAAGGCTGCAGCCTGGAGCTTGGGCAGTCACCCAATCAGAGATTAATCATCTAGTCAACCGTTCACGAGGGCTTAATCGCACGCAATGCGCGTTACCGCTGCGCAGCCTTTGCGCTACTGCAGGATCACAGCGCATCATCAGAAGAGCAGAACGCTGCAATCCAAACAAAGAAGAAAAAAGGAAAAAAATGAACAACCAGAAGAGTTAGAAGCTTTTACTATTAACTATCTCCAATTATTTCTTTAAAAATATTTTAATTTACTTTTACTTTATTTCTTTGAAAGAATTTGTGGCTACTAGTATAAAATATTCTTACATTACTTGCTTGTAATTAAATATTTTAAGCTGTTTCTGAAGCCACAAGACAGAAGATTCAGGCATGGAGGCAAATGGTTTTGCTGTGGCAGTTACAAACCCGTTACCATATTTCTCATCATGTGACTTTTCGGTGCGTTCCTTGCTGGAAGAGGAGGAGGAGGTGTGTGTCTGCCCTAGATCCAGGCCTCGAGCTCCCTTCAGCGAGGCACCTTACGCATGGAATAGGAGGTTTCACCCACCTGAAACCTTCTAAATACAATATCAGTGGTGAAAAACCAAAAACAAGAGAGAAAATAAAACAAGATCATTAGTAAGAGTTCAACAAAGCAATTGCATTTTTTTGGATATGTCTTAACACATGGGAATGAGGACAATCTGTCTGTAACAAGGGAGACATGCAGAAGGGAGAGGGTTAATCAGGGTAATTGCATACAGCAGGGACTTTTTTTTTTGGAAGAAAGGCTCTGAAATATCTACAAAGAAATTAAATTTTAGTTCAAACTGTAAGGAATCTGCTGGCTTGATCTTTCAAATGGACTGATAACCAAAGAAACACATTGCAATTTACTCAAGATGTTTTTCCTCATTTATTAAGTTCTCACAAAACGGAATAACACTTTCAAACTAGGTGTCTCCAGAGCTCTGAAACAAAGAAGTCAGCAACCTAAGGCAGGCGCAGTGTCTTGGCCTATACCAGTCACACTAAAGCTGCAGTGAAGTGCAATTCATGTTAGCTGTCCGCTTGGTGGGCTGAGAACCAAGTGTCTCAAAGACTGTTCAAACTGTGAATGCTGCTACAAAATATTTTCAACCTGGATCCGACCAAATCAATTAGGCTGCCCTAGGATGGTACGCACATCCAAGTTGTTAAGAGAAGTCAAAAAGATAATGAACTTTGAACCCGCACTCCAATTACCCCATAAAGATCATTAACCCTCCCCAAATGGTGCTGCAGCCAAACAGACAGCTACGCTGTTCATACACTCCACTTTTTAGCATGCGCGTGGGGCTTGGAGTGACAGACGTGGAGTCCAGAGTGTTTTCCGATTTCTCCACACTCCTCACCCCTGCAGCGCGGACGCGTAAGGTGGCTTGTAACAAGACAATTTCTTTGTGCAATCCAAGTTTTAACATGCCAAGAATTTTAAACTCATCTTGGTGTTCGAATTCTCAGTTTAGGAAACACAAGACTGCTAGAAGCCACCTTTCCACTACAGCAAGTTTTCTTTCGATCAGTTCATTTCCCAAACAAACCAGCTTTGTCCTTCTGATTTCTTTATTTTGGGGTAGGGGAGAGGGAAGACATGAGAAAAGATATTCGGGGGTTTCGCATACTGCAGCTATTGATCGTTTACTAGCCTTTCTTCCACTATCAAGGGAAGGGAAAAGTTAAAAGAATAAAAATCTTTAAAAGCCAATATTACAAGGTAACATTTGGATAAGTTTCTTCTCCACTTACAAGCCACAAAGGACTTTAGAAGAGCAGCATTTTCAATAGCACCTGCATCGTACAGGGATCTCGAGCTAACCACAGGCTCTCTGCTTGGCACCAGCAGGCAAGCCTCAGATTTGAAGGACTGTTACTTATTTCCAGATAAGAGCATGATGGAGCCCCTGCCCAATACTTCAGAATGGTATCAGACAGTCTAGTTCAGCAGAAAGGCTTGGTAATGTTCCATTTCTTGACTTAAACCAACTTTTAAACATGGACATGCCATATCTTGCCCTGCAACTACTCTGGGGTGTTTCAGTGCCTTCAGTTTTCAGCAGTTTCTCAGACTGTCTGTAGATCAACGCAGATTTGAAGACTTGGTGCAAAGTTCAAGTTTTCAAAACACTGACGTTTACATGTATTCTACCCAACACCTACCTTGGCTTCTTCCAAGCGACCCAGGGCTTTGAGCAGGTTCCCCAGGTCACTACGAACACAGTACAAGTCCTGGAAAATCAAAGTCATACTATCAGCTTCAGGACTTCAGACACCCCAAAGATCTTCACAGAGAACTTATAAAGGACGCCCCAGCCCTCTACAGCTTATTTTTAATTCTTAATAAATACATCACAAGTATCAATTACTTATTCTTGACCTAACATTACAGCCAACAGATAATCTTCCTGGTTTTAGTACTGTAAAAATACAACTCTAAGAAGCAGAAAGTAGCATTTCATACAATCCCTCTTTATACAGAAATATAAAACTGAAACCAAATGCCTCTGCCTCCAAGCAGCTTAAGTTCTTTTGCCATATGTACATGAAGATCCCCCTTTTTTTTTTTAAAGCATGACTGCAAACCTGCATTCTTAACTTACACCATTGCCATTATGATTTTTTAATAGATCAAATATAGCAGTTTTGCTTCCTGTATCCCCAAAGCAGGTTCTCTCCCTGTTTTTCCAACTAATCCATGCATTTTAAACAGCCCTGCCACTTATTCTTTCACTTGTAACCACAGCACAGGCTGCAACTGCATTATCTAACAATAGAGATCACAGAAAATGGGGACATTTTTGTCAACACTAGCAAATGGAGTTCTAACCTAAACAAAACTCAACTCCTCTAAGAAAAAACAAGATTCCGAGCTCTTGTTGGACTGGGTTTGCATTTGCTTTTCCAAACAAGAAAGGATATATACACACTAGACAGACGATGCATTTCAAGTGCTTTTTGACAAAACATACAACCAAACAGCAAGCAGATACCATCTTTTTTAGTACTATAAAAATTGAGTACAATGCAAAATGAACAGAAGACAGCAGTCTGGTAGATCGTTTACTAAAAATGTCAATTCAAAGCAGTTACAACCAAAAATCCAAACACTGGATCTATTTTATTGGAGTCACTTATAAACAGATACTCAGTTTCAGCCTATAAAACATAAAAATGGCATTTCTGTAAACCAGACAACAGTGGAAATTAAACCAGGTAACTTTTGTCACTATGAAATTTCTGACTTTGTGATAAAGTAATACCTGATCATTTTTCAAGATCTCACATTCAAGTGCGAGCAGAGATTCTCTCACTGTAATAAGTGTGCCTTAAAAAGCACACAAAACTACATGAGGTTATTCACAAACTTCTGACTTCGGGGGAGAAAAAAAACACACTCAAAGACCAAAATAAAACCCCAATTCCTTGCTTTTCTGTTATCGCAACAACACAGGCAAGTACACAACCAGCAGCCCTTACTGTATTGCAACAGAGAACTTAGAACTTTTTGTGACAGAAGTCTTCCAATGATCCTTAAGAAAGTATTAAGTAGACCATTGAGTTTATGGTGTACAGGTTATAGGGAAGGATTATCACTTGTTCATTCTTTGAAACCTGCTATTTGTGTGTCCTGGGACAGTACTAAAGCAGGAAGAAAATAAAGTGTTACTTACAGGGTTGTACTGAAGGGCAGACACATATGCTTGTACTGCTCCTTCCATATCACCTGCAGCTACCAGCGCAGCAGCCAAATTAATATATCCATCAATGAAATCTGGTTTGAGGCGCAGTGCGTGTCTATAATGTTCAATTGCTTCTTGTAGCTGTCCACGTTCCTTGTACACATTGCCTAGATTTGAGTAGGCTTCGGCCAACAGAGGATTCTGTTTAATAGCTAAAGTGCTGAAGTGAGCAGACCTGGAAAAAATCAGACAAGTTAGCAAAAAAAACCCCCAAACCTAAACAAAAACCAAACCAAACAAAAACAAACAAAAAAAAGCCCACCTCTGACTTTCAGCATTTACCTATTTTCCTAGTTACTTAATGAACATTCATGCTTATTTCAAGCCAAACATACAGCCAACAAATCTGGACTTACAGAGCTGTCCTGTTTGTTTAGCTTCTCGTAGCTTAAACTATCATCTCCACTGTTCCTATTTGAGATTCCACTGAAAACTCTCATTTGCAATCAGTAGCATTCAAGTCACCTCACCAAACCTGAGCTCATCTCAATTGGAGAAAGCACTACAGAAATCCTGCAAAGCCTCTTTCAACACTTGTATACTTTGCAATGTTCCACTCAATACTCTTTTCAAGAAGCAGTAAATAGCTGACAGATGTAGATGTAGAATTCTGTTGTATCCTCCCCCATTTTATTTTTCCATATCAGAACATTTATTACAACTTCATTCAGAAGCTTATATAAATCTCAGCCAAAAGTTCTTCCTTCCTTCACCATCACACACATATTTACAGCTAGAAAAAGTGCATTTCAAAACGCTTGAGGCACAGAAAGCAAGATCAGTAACAGGCAAGCAGAAAAAATATAGACAACTTTCAGATGACAAAAATCGTTAACTGATCATGCCATTTTGCAACATTTTTGTAACTTAAAAAACAACAACATAAACCCAAAACCCCCCACAGTGCAGGTGGAATAAATAACCAAAAGCTTTTGTTTACACATGTAAATACCTCCAGTACACAGAAGTGTGGCTGACACTCTGATATTAATGTGTTCAATATGAAAATAATATGAGAATAATGGCAAGATCTGTTGCTTGTTGTAAAGCGGTTCCAATTTGTATTTCTCTTACTCTAACAATATTAAAAAAGTAAAAACATTATTTTTGACCAGTCCTTACTGCTGCCATGAAGTCAGTCAGTGCTTGTGTTCAGTGATAAAAACAAAATGTTAGAATAGAACTTCTGCTAGCTATACTTAGTACTATTACAAGTTCAAACCATAAAGAAAGCTTGACAGAACACCTCAAGTCTCCTACCTGTCCAATCTGCGACACTGGAAGTGAATGGACGATAGTAATAAAAGCACACCAGTGTTATCAGGCTCTTGTCTCCAAAGCTGCATGCAGTGTCTCTCTGCTGCTTCAAAGTCTCCTGCCTGATACTCACGATGAGCCAACTCCGCTAACCCTTGGAAGGAAAGCATACGTTTCGTTGGTTCTGGAGAATCACCAAAACATTTAAGGGGGGAAAACAAAAAGTTAGATAATGGGAACAAAACAAAAAAAAACAGAACAAAATGAAAAAGAAGAGTACACAACTGAAGGATGAAAAGGTTTGAAATTACATAAAACACTACAGCACGTGGCAGTTTGAACTCTCAGATCTTCGTGTCCCCACCTATTACTATTTCTAACATCATCTGTACAAGTCCATGACTTCATCAGCTAGTAATAGGAAGCATGTAGACGGTAATGACTGTGAATATTTGCAAGTCAACCGTTTTCCATTAACCTGAAATATATTTTAAAAGATTCCTGGCACGATACTGTACTTCAGCTCACAACAGCAGAAGTGCTGCCAACAGAACAATAACTCTCCTCACTCTCCCCAACTGTAAATCTTATGTTTTGTAGTATTAAAAACAAGTTCTAAAAACCTATTAGGGAAATGAAGGACAGCAGAAAAAGACCTCAAAGGACTTGAACAAAAGAAAGTTTTGCTGTGTTAGTAGTGAAAGTCCCTTAAACAACCAACAAAACAAAAAAAACCCACAAAAACTGTGTAACATTCCTTGAGTCCTCTACACTCCTACATTCTCTGTAACGAGGATTCCTTCATAGAAAAAAAAAAAATGGCCTAGGAACAACATCTGATAAGAGACAAACACACACTTCAATGATTATGCAAATGGTCTACAGAAGGAACCATTAACAGACAGGGTACAGGAAAGGAGTTACTGCTTCTGGATACTTAGCTGCAATGGGATTGACACAATGTTTTTTGTATTTAAGATCCAACTGTGAAGAACAAAATACTTAAATAAAACACCACCTGTTTTAGATAATCTGAAGTGTGAGAAGTAAATTTCTTACAAAGCACAGTTCTGTATTAAAATATAGAGAAGCGTAGCCTGAAAAAAACCACAACCGTTCATCCTAGAAAGAAGTGCTGACCTTCAAATTCTGCCTTTATACCAATGATTATTACTATTAAAAGTCTTAATTACTGCAAGCATCTCTTATGTTTCTTCCTGAAGTCCAGCGTTTCCAGTACTCTGCCGTCACTTAATTCCATTTATGAAACACTTCTAACCTGGACATACAGAGTTTTACAATTCTGAATTTAAACGAAACAGAAAAATCCTTCCTAATACAAGGAAGCACTTCAATATCTAAATACACACATCTTTGCACTTCGGTATTGCAAAACTCCTCTGAGACTCATAGTTCTTTTGTGAGAACTTTAAAGATAGCAAAATAATCACAAAGACATTAGGTCCAGAGTTACTATCTAGTGTTTATTTTATGAAACTGGGATTTATGTAAAATAATTATTTTCAAAATTGCTTTTTGAGCACTACGTTGAAGACAAGATTGTAAACGCTACATAATTTAACTGAAGTTGTTTTTCTAGATAGTATGTTGTCTCTGTCGGCTCTAAAAACTTGAAGCATTTCACAGTAAGTTGGAACTAGCAAAGCTACTTGCTTTCAGATACTTGACAAATTACTAACCAAGTATTTTCATCAAGATTAGATTCCCACTTCCTAGAAGCCTAGCTTAAGAGTTTTCCAAACCCTCGCTAAGGCAAAAGTGGACTTCAGTACCTAGTTAAACCTGCTGGCAATAGCAGGTAACAACTGTTACCCAACGTGAGAATGACAGCACCACTTATGGAAGTCCAAGGAGCTGACAGTAATGATGATACTGGAGTACCAACACGCTGTTCCTCACTCCCTCCTTCTGCCGTTGTTAGTCCCTCTAGCAGTCGGTGTATTTTCAAGTTCTGCTGATGGCACATACAAGGGGAAGCAGGACAGAAAAAGCCTGTCTCCTGGACCTAACTGAACCATTTCTTCTTCAAAAAAATTTCAGTAGTGTTATTAAATTTCAAAGCTAAACCAAAAAAAGAACCCAAAGTTTAGACTTACAATTCTTACGACCACTTGGAAAGAAGCTAAAAAACATTACACAAATGTTACATTTTGCCAACTTAAGCAAAAAGTGAAAGTGAAGTTGTAACTCCCAGGGCAAGAAAGAAGGTGGTGCAGAAATACTGTATTTAATACCTCAGAATAATAATTGCTAAAAAAAGCAACAAAATAAGTGAAACACTTAACATTTTCTTTCATTTATCAAGTCTCTTCACAAAACCACCCCCCCGAGGAGATGAAGGAGACTGATCACTCAGTGTAAAACAGGCAGTCATCTACCTCCAAACAAGTATTTCAGCAATGATCCTTGAAAAGTTCATTGAAAAATAGGAACCAGACAGCTAAGTCACAAAGTTCAAAATGAGCTAAACTTTTAATAGAAAGTTGGCTGGAAGAAAAGTTCTACAACCCATAAAATCCGTAACACAGTGATTGCGTAATTCAGTGTCTGCTTACTGAAACCACTGGTAAAGAAAATAACTGCAGCAAACTGTCACAGACAGAAAAATTCTTTATCAAGCCTTGCATGCATAAATTTAGGTACCTAGGCTAACCTGTGCTACGTGCTTTGATTACGACCTTGGAAACACCTAGTACATGCTATGACAATGACCCTTCCTGAGACTTCTACAGAATGCAAGCAAAATAAAAGCCCGCACAGAACTATCACAAGTGTACCCAAGGCCGTTTTTTTTCCCCAGAGCTAACATCCTAAGCACCCACTACATGCTCGTGCTCAACCTTACATCTGGGTAAAACCTAAGCCCGGACAGGAGCCACAACCATCTGGGACGAGGCGGTGACAAGGAGCACAAGATGCTCTCCAAGCGTGCACACGGTTCTTTTCACCTCCACAGATCAAGGATGCTGCATCCTCGCTGACGAGACCTGCAGATCTAGCTGAGGAGCAATGAAATACTGTATTGCAGCACTTAGCCTCTCCGTTTCCACTTCTGTACCACGACCATTCCTTTTTACCTCCCTATCTCTGCACTGCTATCCCATCTTCCTCCATAGATGCTATTTTTTTCCTACTTTTCCCAGGCACCTTTTCAGCTTTTCAGACCCCTCCTTCCCTCTGGTTACAGAAAGACCTCAAAAAATCTGGGGCATAAAGCCGCGCTGACCTTTTATCCTTTCAGTGAGCAGAATGCTGCTTTTTATTGCTTTACGGGGACAGCGAGATTTCTCCTCTTCTGTCGCCCGGCCCTCAAGTTCCAGATGTGCAGGCCAGATGTAGGGCAGGCCCTTCCTTATCGAGGGCACGCTATCTCGCTGCCCAGCACAGCGGTGCTCCCTGGGCGTAGCTAGTGATTCTAGACCAATTAAACCGCGCTCTGGGTCAAGTTTTCACCCTACTTCGCCCTCCGCAAACACGCAGTCACCTGCTGTAGATAAATTTAGCAGCAGGAGAGCAGGGCGGCAGGAGCCCCCCCAGCGCGGCCCGCAGCGGCAGCACCCGCCGGGGCCGAGCCCGGGCCCGCCGGCGCCCCGGGGCGAGCGGAGAGCAGCACAAAGGCGGCGGGACCGCGCCGGAAGCCACCGCCTCGCCCACGCCGCCGCTTCTGGAAAGTTCCGCCGGGAGCGGGCCCGGCGAGCGGGGAGCGCCGCGCTCGGGGCGGGCCAGGCGCGGCCCCGCGGGGCACAGGCCGCGGCGTGGCCCCGGGCGGGGGCAGGGCCCAAGCTCCGCAGGGCTGCGGCGGTACCGGCCCCCGGCGCGCCCGGCAGCCCACGGTACCTGTGCTGTCGGCCACGTTCCCCACGGAGGTCGCCATCGCGAGAGGGGGCCGGCGAGGCTCGGGCGGAGGCAGCGGAAGGGCGGCGGGTGCGGAGGGGCCCACTCGGCTGAAGCGGCCGGCGCAGGACCGAGGTGTCCGCGGTCCCGGCGCGCTGAGGCGGCGGCGGCTCCCGAAATGGCGGTGGCGGAGGCAGCAAACTGCCGAATGGCTGCTGCCGGAACTAGCTCCCCCCTGGCAAGTAGTCCGGGCGGAGCCAGCCAGCGGGCCCGTACGAAGCCGCTGTGCGCCGGCGGAGGGACCTCTACCGGAACTTTCCCCGTCTCCTTCCGCCCAGCGAGCCCCTCCGGAGGCAGCGACGTACGAGCAGTCGCGGGGCTCAGCTTTGTCAGCGCGGTATCCTTCCGCGCAAAGCCGTTGCGACAAACGCCGCCGCACTGCGCGGGCGCAACCGCCCCCCACCTCCTCCCCCCCTTCCTCCGCGCTGTCCCGATCCCCCCCCCGCCCGGTCCCGGCGAAGCCCCGCGGCTGCGCGTGCTTTCCCGGTGACAGCGCGAGGGCTCCCCTGTGACTAACGAGCCTTCCCGCAGCCTCCGATTACCGGGTTCCTCATGCAGGGGACCGGCCGCACGTTACAACGGAAATCAAACTCAACGCAGGGCAGCCGGTGCCCGAAGCTTTCCCAGCAGTTCGGCAATTCCCAAACGCACCCCGGGGCGAGGCCTCGGCCGCTGCCTCCAGTGCCCTGCTCCCAGCGAAAACCGGCCCTTCGTGAAATGAAAATTGTTCCACAGCTGTTTATCAACGGCAGCATTTTTTCCCCTGACAGACAGGCGTGTATGCCACCAGGCCTGTATTTATGAGAAATTATTTTACATCTATTAAGACCAAAGAACACCACACAAATCATCATCCAGATTCTGGGACTAGCACAGGCTATGACGACCCGCAGCTTCAGCAGGGCATGCTTGCCTAAAGCTTTTTTTTCACCATTTACTCAGTCACATAACATGTTTTAAAACCAATTATAATAGTATATACACAATCTACTTCTTGTTAACAGTCCACGCTACACTGTTCCGTACACCAAACTGGGACAAGGGAAAGGCAGGAGCCCCAGAGCGGCCCAGGACACCGACACCTCGGGAAAGGGCGTTATTCATCCGAGTCCAGGTCGCTGTCTCCTGCAATGGAATGGAAGTCCTCACTGTCTTCCTCATCTTCAGACAGATGGACCTGACTTAATACGCTTGGCCCACAGCGCTGCTGTTCTTCCTCTTCCTCCTCTTCCGAGACCTCATACCCTCCGATACTGCTGAAACTAGTATCCCTTGTGTTGGATTTTGGGTCTGGCTCTTCATAGCTGCCGTAACTACAAGAAAGAAGAAATATATTATCTATTAATTATACTATCAAATATTCAAATCAGCTGCTGATACCAACAATTCTGTATTTAACTCCTGTAAAAGTTCCCTGGCTTGAAGTCCTTGTGGAACACTCGGAGCCACTGTGCACTTCAATTCTGTCAATGGCCAGCTTTTTAAAATAGAAAAAAACCCAAACACCCAGCTCTCCTGATGAAACAATTGCCTACTAGCATCCTCATTGCACTCTGATATATTCAGGTGAGGAGAAACAGATTGCTCCAGCACCTTCCATCTGTCACCTTTACTGCAGACAGGAAGGCAGACAGCTCATTCTCATCATCTTCTCTAGCATTTTCTGCTGGCTACCATCAAGGTACTGGACTGGACCAAGCATTTGTCTGACCCAGCAGAGCTATCTGTACAATAATTTATTAAACAAACATCAATAATAGCATTAAGGGACAGAATTACACAAGTTGAAAAATAACAGAGAATCTAATGCTAATACTCTATATAATGGCCAGAGAAGGAAGAATAGGTCAGTATTCCCTCAAGTGAATGCAAAATAAAAATGCAAAATAAAGCTGATATTGCTGTACTTGTAATTTTCTAATAATGGAACTCCTTCCAAAATACAGACTATGCATATTCCTATCCTTTTGGATTTCAACTAAGCAGTCTCCTTTCAAGTAAGGAAATGTTTATTCTTAGAGAAAAAAGCCAAAAACCATGAAGTTGATCAGCTAAATCATCTTGTAACTTCAAAGGCATCTTGTACTTTCTGAAACAACCTATAAAAACCTTTACTGGTCCTGCCTTCCAAAATCACTATGTACAGGAAGTCTACCTACAAGAAAGAACTTTTTTACTTCAACACTTTCATTAGTGAAAATCTAAAAGCAAAACCAAGTTTCTGTCGATAGGAAGTACATTGCAATTATGGTAATAATGGTTGCAGCAATAAAACCAATGACAAAATAACAGAAAAGAAAAAAGAAATATTCTTCAGCTTTCTATGATAAACACTTCAAAATCTTTAAGAGAAGGGATTTTGTTTTGAAAAATAATTATAACAAGATTCTCAGCTGTAATTACCTGATATTACTGTCCTCCATAACATGAGATGTCTCCCCACCGTCTCCTTCATAAGACATCATGCTCTCTTCATTGTCCATGCCCATTCGTGTGTTCTCTTGAAGAACATGAGGTTGCTTAGGTCTCACTGCATTGGGCTCCACATCTGAGTCGCTGCCACTCTCACTCAGTTGGATAGCTGTGCGATAAGCCAACATTTGGTCACAAATCGAAAGTTTTGTTCTGTCAGTTACATACCTGTTGTCTTTGCTTAAAGGCTATATATAATATTGACTGTAAGGAATGTACACAAAGTAGTGTCTCCACAAGGTAGCAGAAGGGGTATTTGGGATGTGATACCACTTACTGAATACTCAATTCTGATGTTATTCAAAAGCAATCTCATTACCACCATTACTCAAAAAGGCCTTATTTGCTTGTCTACTCTGAATAATTCCTCCTTGTTCCCCCCTAATGACTTTCAGAAGCCATCACTAAATGCCACTATAAGCTTTTCTGCATGGCCAGTTTTTTAGTAAAACGGGGAAACACTGTGAAGAACCTCCAGACACCTCTTAACAGTTCTCTATAACACCGACCACTGTTTCACATCAAAATAAATGTTGTGCTTTTACTAAGCTGCTCATTCCTGGCTCTGCACACCAAATCATAGTCCCCTACATTTCAGAACCATTTGCAGTTTCACTTTATGAAATACAGTTGATCAGATCTTGTCTTAACTCAACTTTCTTTTGTGTCCATGCTTACAGCACTCTTACTCCACTTTGGTTTCAGTTCCATTTATGTTTATCCAGTTTTCTCATATTGCCCTTTGGTGTCTCTTCTTTTTTTGACTACTAGACCACCTGGCCTATATATCCCAATTATGTTCTATTCTCTCTACTGCATGTTTTTGTGATGGAAGCATGAGAAGATTAGCTGGGTTTGTGAACAACCAGTTCCTATTCAACCTTTTATAAAAAAGGACACCTACATGAGAAAGGATTATCTCCCTCTTCATCACTCCCATCATCATCATCTTCTCCATCAGACATGAGCAAATCTTCATAGAGGACACTGGCCTGCGGCTGCTGGGCTGATCCTTCTTCTTCATCAGCAAGGTCACCATCTGCATCTTCAACTTCCTAGGTGACAAGAACAGGGCTAGTGAAGATCAAAGAACACAGAAACTACTGCTGCCATTTCTAGCACATGCCTATTATTTATCACACTGTTCATTCTGAAGCATTCGCTTATTTCATAATGCTAACATTTTAAAACTACATTTAAGAGTCTAGCTGTCACTACGCATACTGCTGTGTTTCAGGGTGGCAGACATAGCAGACAACCCTTATACTATGGAGACTTCTACCACAAGTATGCAAGTCAACACGTAGACTGTTGGCTGGGATTTCTGTAAATATACTCACTGGGGCTGGAGTCTTAGGTTTCCCATCATCATCCTCATCAAACCCTTCAATATCTACGTCAGAGTCTTCCTCGCCCAGCCTACCTCGCCCCTGGCGTGTCTGAATGGAGAACACAAAGAGTAATACCATTGAGGAAGGCACCACTGGACATATATCAAAGGGTATGACTGACATCTGGACCACAATGATGAGTGTGGGAGTACAGGGGCGGAAAGACAAAAAGAAAAGTATCACTCTCAGAGCAAGGATCCTTCCTCTCTTTATTCCAAGATCAGAGAGCACACAGTCTCCACACACTTTTATCCTGATGTGTTCATCCTTGAAAAGGGAATCTCCAGCCTTACAGCGCCAAGAGTTCTTTGCTTACCTAGCCATTTCTGGAAAATACCACTAGGTCTCAAAAAGTGCTTATTTTCACAAAATATTTTAAAAGCAGACATCAGTTTCCACTAAATCTTCTCCTGCTCTTCTCTCTCATATCCTTCCCTCAATCACCGTGAGTCCAAGGTAGAGAGGACATGCAGATTCTGTCCCAAACACTACAAATTGAAAGTCTGTAGAAAGCTTGAAGGCTTCCAAATCTAGAAGGCATTCTCAAAGCTACAGCCAGCCACAATACTAGACAGAACTGTTCACATTCAGTCTCTGTTTGGATTGCCCAGAACAGCTCTCACCAGTATTTCTGATACCACTTTCAGTCTTGTGGCCCTCCTCACCTTCTTCCTCCTCCTGGTAATTTATTTTCATGGTTATATTACTGCATCTCCTTCTGCTATTCCCTCTCCTCCAAGATTTTTTTAGAATTTATTTTTACAGAATAAAGAATAAGAAAAAATACTCTGTGGTTACTGTAACAAGTTACTGTAACCTGTCACCTTTTTTTTGTTTTCTTTTACAACTATAAGGTATCTACAGTGGCAACCATCTCTTCCTAGGTGTTTGTAGAGCTTCTAATCATCACTGGATGTGACCATAATAATCTAATTATCTTCTTCCAAATCTGTAGAATATACTTCACCATTTCCCTATTCAGAATCAACAAGGGATTGCATATTAGCCCGCTGTAGCATGAGTCACCAGGTTTTTTACTCCCAGAAGTAGTGAAGCAAACAAATATCTGGCCTTAGGCAGATTCTTCTGCAGCTTTTGATTCTCTATTCTTTGTTTTGCAGTGTCTCAATTCCCAGTGCTCTTTAATTTTTTCCTTTTCCCTCAAAGCAGTCAAAATGAAGGAAATTGTGTAACTTTTGAAATGGATTCTCTTCTCTGCTTGGGAAAACTGCTGATCTTTGTCACCTGTTTCCTACAAAGTAACTGCCTCCTTTCAGTAATTTGCTTATACAACCCAACTCTCCAACCACATGAAAAAATGGAGGATTCTGACCTGAGTTCCTCGCTTCTCTGGGGTAGTGATGGGAGTGTCCATAGCAGACAAATTGCTCTCATCTTGATAGACTGAAGCATCATGTGACATACTGAGGGAAGTGCTGGTATCATACAAATCAGGTGGCTAAAGTATATGTAGAAACAGGAGACATAACATTCTCAGACACTGGACTGAGATTAGAACAGTATCTTGAGAGGCAAGACTGGGATTTCAGGACAAAATGCATTTTTGGGCATGGTGTTTATATTTTTAAACCCTGTTTAATCAAAATAAGCTATTTATTCTTAAAGAACAAACATGGTAAAATGCAATAGATCACAACCTCATGTTTGGTTTGCCAAACAGCAGATTTCAAAGTAGAAGTCAGTACTTCTATACAGTGCAATCCTACAGAGGCCAAAATCGTAAATGGACTCCAAAAGGATTAGATAGATTTATAAAGAACAGGCCTCTCTGCAACTCATAAATACAATGGTCCAGATGCAACACCAGTTTAAGGTGCCTGAACAGCCAATTGCCAGAAGCAGAGAGGCTTCACTGTAAGAAGGATCACTGTACGTTTGCATCCACTTACTTCTGGTCCCTGCCAGAGACAGAATACCTGATTACATTAACCTTTGGTTTGACTCAGCATGGCCCTTTTCCATTCCTACAATGGAAATGGTGGTGTAACCACAATGCTGCTATCAGAACTGGGAAAAGTCTATCGCATATGAAATAGCAAAGCTTCAGCTTTCAATCAATTCTATGTAAATCACTGTCTCAAGAGACCCTAAAGCTGACAAAAGCAAGAAAAAAGGGAGGTTTGGATAAAACATTCTAAAAGCCAATCTGTAGCTTGCATGCCATTTGACCACTGAAGAGATAATGAGGAACTACAGGTTAGGATTTTGATAAGATGCCCTTACAATACACAGTTTATGTATCATAACAATCCTGAAAGTGTTATGAGCAGTAGCAATACTGTTTAAAATAGTCAAAACAAGCTGCCTAAGAATTTAAGCAGACATGTAAACCACAGGCAGCCTTCTACTTGCTGGATTTGCTTTTTATATCCTGGAGTGGAGTCCAGCTCCTGAAGACACATACAGGGAGATAAATATTAGTCATCACAACTGCATTTGAAATAAAGGGAACTAAAGCCAAGCAACCATCACCAGACCTGCCTATCTGTGACAAGTTTGGGAGTGTGGGAAGCAGGAGTGTACCTCCAGCCAAGAAGCAGAGAGAAAGCGTGGCCTTCAGATGAGGAGAAGCTCAGGATGCTGTCTCCTTTAGCAAGCACAGAGAAGGAGCAGACAACTAGTAGGCAGTTCACTGCTCAGGCCTCTCTTCCTTTATCCTGATCATCAACTTCGACAAAAAATCAGAACAGGTAATACAACTCTTGGGAAGGCAACCGCCAGATAGAAGAATGACATTTTTGTACCTCGTTCTCTGAGGTATTGGGATCATCCTTGACTCCATCTAATATTCCTTGAAATGTGTCAATAGATAGTTTCAACAACTGATCTCCAAAGATTCCCTTGCAGCCTGCCACTTCCCATTGCCTGGAACGTCTTTTTGCATGATACTGAGCTTCAGTATTCCCACCCCATTGAATTCAATCATCATTCCCAGCAAGTTTTTCCTAGCTTCCTAAAATGCTACATTTTGGAGTGGTTTTTTGTGGGGAGACATGGAAGGAGAGTGTTAAAATATTGCCCTACAATTGTTTGTAGCCTGCTATCCTGGCTCCAGCCATGTAATCTTTGTATACTTATTGCCTAAACAAAATTTTCTGTTAAAAATAATCTTTGTAAGTTCTAAAATAGATCCTGAACTTCAAGCCCCTCTTTTCTGTTCTGACTTTACTAAAATTCAATGCAACTTTCCAGATGTAATCACACCAGACTTGCACAGAATAAAAAAAATTATTGATCTACAGTTGGGATGAAAAACTGCAAAGGAAGCTTTGCTCTGTCTTTCTACACTGGGTATACAACAGCTGAATTTTAATCATTCAGTTACTGGTAGAGAGATATTTCCTAAGGCTTATGAACTTCAACAGTTTTTCCAAATAAAGAGAAGGCAGATCTCAGACACTAGGATGACATTCCTTGAACCATTACATAATTTATCAGGCAAATTCCAATGGCAATTTCAGGAATGAACTTGTCATTCCTGATTAAAATTTTTTTACTGATGTTTTTAAAAACCACCACACAGACAAAAGCAAGAAGAATCATTATCAACAACAACAAAAGGTCTAAATAGCTTGTAAAACTTTGTCAAACTGTAAACACCAAAAAAGCAGTCTGTCATACAATCTCCACTATGAATTATGTTTTCAACTTTGTCTATAATCCATACAAAGTAACTGACACACAAAATTGTCTGCTATAAAATAGTAATGAAGAGTAAAAAATGTTATTTCCATTAGAACCAAAATAAAGAAATGTAAAGAATCCCAGCAAAGAATGCAGAGGAGTCATACTTTGCTGACCATATCAGGCAATTTCTTTGCTCATAGCAATAAGGCTTTTCAACAACGCCCCCACCAAACAGGTCTCTGGCTTCTCCTCAGCACTACAGTATTGATGGTTTTTCCTCATGTTTTCCTTACCTTTTCACTGCTTTGCTTTCTGAGGGTTTCTAACTGCTACACTTGCAGAGTCCTTGAATTTCTAACCAACATTCAGTTGTGCCTGACTGAACACTACAAGCTCATCTTGAGACCAGTTTTGCAAGTAGCTTGGGAAATTACTTTCTTTGTCTTAGGCAGCTCACTCTCAGAAGCATCATAACTGCTTCTCATATTTATCCTTAAAAAATAGCTGTTAGCACACCATCCAACAAGATACTCTACTAAAAGACAAACTGCAGACAGATGGAGAACAGTAAACAAAGAGGCACCTCTAGAACGACCATACAGGAGACTGAAACCAAAAGAATGGAAGTGAAAACTTAGCTTGGTCACTTGCCTGTGGAGTGTAGGGACCAGGGGTCATAGGATCAAGACTTTCCAGATCTGCCTCCTCTAGCGCTGCTTCCTTAGCAGTAGAGATGTCTCTCTCAAGTTGAGTCAGGTGCTCATCATACTAAGAACAAAGAAGCTTACTGAGGTTGCAGAACAGAAAATTAAAACAGAAAAATCTGACAGCAGAGTTGTCCACATACCTCAGCTAAAGTCTGATAACAGATGTTTACAATCTCCTGGGCTGTTTTTGTGTACTGACTGTCTGGCCCTGTGGTAAGAAACAAATCTCTTTATGCATTCTGACATTTGCTCAGTTCCAGCTACTGAGACAGAAAGACAGGTTTCGGTTACATAGCTCTCATGACACAGATCCCTAAATCCCAACACATTCTGATCTAAGGAGAAAGATAAAGCAGGGTTCACATCCAACTAGCAAAGAGTAACCAGTTTGTTCCAGCATTAAAAATACGATTTAGGAGATGGGAAGTTTGTACCCTGTCAATCTCAAGGAAATTCCCAGAAACAAGTCACTGAATGAGAAATGCACACTGAACAAGTAGAAAATCCTCCCCAAATGTAACTGCCCCACTCTGCACAAGATGGTAAATAAAGCACCATATGGCAATGAAAACATCACTGTTTAAGCACCTCTTTTTCTCAGCAGGAATGGAAAACAATCAAGCTCAGGATTCACAGCTTCAGGTTTTCACAGCAGTACAGAACATGTGCCTAGATCTATTTATTTAAGTACAGAAGGCAGCTGAAGCCTTAGTTTCACAACCTACCATTGTACTTAATGCTGTTGGCAAGGATGAGGTTAACATCATCCAGGAAAGTCTCTCTGTTCTGGTATTTGTGTTTGGAGATATTCTGGAAGAGATCATCACCCAGTAAGTAATCAAATCTAAACATCTCTCAAGTAGCTGCTCAGTTCAAGCTACATACCTTGCGGATAGTCTCCAGATCCATTGGATTAGCTATCACCTTGTAATAATCAGGAACAAACTTTTTGTTAACTGGATGATGAAAGGGCCAAGACTGAAGGAAAGAAAACAGAGAAGTTTAGAAAGCTTCTGTGTAGAAATTTTTACAGTTTCATCTACAATTGTCATAAAGCAAGTCCATATATACACCAATTTAACAGTTCATCATGGTGTGACAGCACAGACAAAAAAAACCCTCTAAAATCTGTTTCTAAACATAGAAATGAGAACTTGGTGACAACAGAGAATGGAACCAAGAAAGTTTTCAAAAGGACAGGCATTAAGTCCTCTCTCATTCAGTCTAACCACTACAAACTCTTGTTGCTTACTCCACTTAGATAAAATGCACTTTATAGATGAGTGACACTGAAGTCCTTATCTGTGCAGTTTTATTTGGTAAGCTTAAAAGTCTGGGGTTTTTGAATACTAATGAACTAGTACAACAGAGGGTAAACCTGATCAATTAGAAATCAGCTGCTGTTTCATTTCACCTGAGAACTGCACCTTTTCAGAGTGCTTCCAGTTCTACCAGTGCAAATGCTCTAAGCAGCTGGAGAAGAGTATGTTTTATAATGGCCATGCTTAATGAAAACCAGTGACTTCATACTAATGGGAGGTTGATACAGGCACTATTCAGGAGTGAGAGCAGCAGGAAAAAAACCTGGAACCCAGACTTCACTTCTGGACCTTTGCTCCAGTGAGAAGGGGGTGAGTGTGCCAGTCAGAAAATGACAGGCCAGCTCCCTAGCAGAGCACTTTTTTTTTTTTTTTTTTTTTTTGGTAGTACACTAACAACCACAATGTAAATACACAGTCACAGGACTATAATCACCACGTTTTACACATCATACACACTCTACTCAAGCTACATACATCTGGAACTGCCATCATCTTTTGAGTGACAATGTTATCCAAAATGAAGGAAAATGCCACTTGATCATCATCATCCAGGAGGGGATTAATTGCTTTTTCTAACCGAGCGAGTTTATCTTCCTTCTGCAATAAAAGTAAGGAACATCAGTGGCTGACCCCAGATTAATAACTGTTAATATCAGGATACTCTCTCCTAAAGAGACTCCCATTCACCTTTTAATGTAGACATTTGTAAATAAGGGGGGATAATAGCCTAGATATAAGCCTACATACAAGATGAAGTAACTAGAGTAACAAATGAGCATCTATTTTTTGAGAAAGTCTCCAACATTTAAAACTGTAAAAATCAAATACACCCTGGGGCGCAGGGAACGAGTTCCCTTATTCTTCCACTGTATTTTGCATGCTCATGTCCTCTATCCTCAAACTCCTCAACCACCCCTGACCATCCCTCCCCTTCCACTCTGATCACAACTCATTCGCAAGACTTGCCTCTTTTAGCTTTTCATCACACAGGTCCAGCATGGACTGAGATATCTGTGTCAGTGAGTGCTTTGGCCCTGCAAACACACAGCAAGTACAGTGAGATACTCCAGCCTGATTAAAAAAGCCAATTATGTCACAGTGTGACTTAACCTTTACTCCTAAAGCATCACTGATTATACTCCTAGTGCAGCTGGGAGTATATCCTCAGTATACTCTCAATACACACAGTTACTATATTTTAGTATGGATTTTATATGAGAAAAGGTTAATTGTAGCAAATATTCATACTTCTGTTACACATTATGTTAGGGTTTGGAAACCCTATGGGAAAGCAGCCGTGCCTGTGGAAGACTGGCCTCTAAGTCCTCCACCTTTGCCAAACTTCCAGAATATGTCAGGAAATTTCTGTTTCCTTCACTAAATCCAGTCAGTGAAGCAGAACTGCTAAGGAAGACAAGATGGGCATTTAAGGAATATTCAGAAAACCACAGCTTTAAATAATTTCACGATTCCTCAGACATGGAAACAAGTATTTGCAAAAGAACTATGGAAAAAAAATCTCATTTATTGGGATAAAACAGGGACTTAGCTGTCCAAATAATAAAAGAAGCACTAAAGGCACAAAAACAGTGAAGTCAGTGTCACCCCAAATGCTGCACAGCCCACAGAGATTCAAAGCAGCTGTGAGGGGTTTTTTTATCTGTCAAATGAATACTTTTTGGACAAAGACCTTTCTGTCAGCAGTCAGAATACAGCTGACCTATAGTTGCTCAATGAATCAGCACTTTTCCCTAGCAGATGCACGCTCTGCTGCAGAATCTATGGTTTTTTTTGGTTTTCAGACTAGCTTTCTGACCTTCCCAAATGGGGAAAAACATTGCGACTAAGAACCAAAATACGCAAAGTCATTACAGTAAACTCTACTCAAAGCTGCATGCTCCAAGGCAACAGCTTCAGAAGGTGTGAACAATTCCTATTTGTACTGAAAGAACCACTAAAGCATAATGTAGAGAAATTAAGTTCAGAAGCATCTCCCCACCAATCTACGTCTGAAAGCGAAAACGAAGGACACTCATTATTAAATCTACTGAAAATGTTTTGCTTAGCTTCACGCTACATGAAGGGGATATGCAGAACTTTGCTTCGGTGCAGTTTGAATTAATACATGCAACGGTGTCTTCAGTCATCAATAGGTGCATAATTGAACTTCAGTTACAACATCACAGTCATCACTTATTGTTAAATGCTGGAGTCCACTTCTTTCTTATTTATGAATTAGGTCATTAACATTAACATAATCTTTCAGGTATATCTGGAAAAATATACATTTATTGCTGCCAGCTGACAGTGAATTTATTCTGCTTTTCAGTTGCTTTCATTATTTCTAGAAGATGTACAGCTCACGCGTGTACAATGTATTAGCAGAAACACAGATCCCTTGTGATATTAATGGCCTACCATTGTATGTTGCACTGTTCTTAACAATTAGTTCCAGATGTTCTCTGAACTCTTCTCGGGATGGGTACTGCCGCTTCCGAACATTTTCACGCAGGGTCTGTAAATCCATGGGACGAGTAATGATCTTATAATAATCTTTGACAACTTTTGGATTTACAGGTGTATGAAAGGGGTATGTCTGAGGAGGAAAAAACCAAAAATGCTTATTAACACAGTACTAGCAAAGCTAATCTTAGTTTAACTTCCACAATTGAATAGGTACTAACATACAAAACCTTTATACAATCAGTTCCTTAACTGCACCAGGGAAATATGATATGCTCAGACCCACAGCAGCTATCACTTTCCTCTACAAAATATTATTTAATACCATTATAAGAAGAAAAATCTCACAAAGAATTCTCAGATGTTATGCAACACAAAAGTCAGGAAACTAACTTTCAATTCTCATTTCAACTCAAATCTTGCATTTAATCTTTTGATTTTGTAAGTTCCTAGTAAAATCTGGTCAGAAACAGTGACGTACACAATTCTCTCCAGTGCCACATACATAAAAGTATGCCACATTGCCACATCGAGTGTTATGCATCTTTTTCTGGTTTTGTTGGGGGGGGGGGGGGGGGGGGGGGGGGGGGGGGGCGGGGAAATCACATCCCAAGCTTTGAATATGTATCCATACAGAACTATTCAACAGTATTTTCTGATATGGGCATTTTCATCTCAAAAAGATTCTCAGCTGAGATAGTTTATGAAATAATGCATACAAACTATGTGCAGGGCAGGAGAAAAGGGGTGGCACACCACTTATGTCAGAAAAGCCCAGCCTAATTTTGGTGTCTGCAACATATAACCTACTTCAGCCATATTGCTTAAGACCCAGGTTTTTGGTCTCATAGCTCAAGCTTACATTAGGAAGATCCCTTATGTCATTGATGATGCCCTCCAAGATGGATGACAGCGTCACCATGGGATCTGTTCGCCGTCGGTGGATAGATTTATGAGGACGCTAAAAAAATGAAGAGATAGAAAAATTAAGGCAGTTCCAAGATATTTACCCACAGAAATTCTAGGCAATTGAGTTTATTAATTTCCTGGGCAGGTATCTGCTTTGCATGCAGAAGATGCACAGGAGCAGCAAAGAAACTGGCCGGTTGGTACAAACAGAAATAGAGATGCTGCAATCAGCTCAGTAACACCTTCACTCACATTCAGATAATCACAGTGAACGGTTGTTCCTACTCGCCGCTTCTTCTTTGGAGGAAGTTGCTGTTTAGGAAACTTCAGAACCAGGGATTTCCTGCGAACCTCATCCGCACTAGGTAAAAACAAAGAGGCGTAATACTTTCTCCAGCCCTCTTGTGAATCGAGACCAGTATAGGCTCTGGTCCCATCTGTCGTAATACCAAATACACAATCAAAGTACTGTAGTAATAGTCTATGTAAAGCCCTGTCACTTTATTCCTGGGATTAATACACATATGAGTATTCTGCACTAAGCTCTAAACTGTTTTTCTTACTACCCATCAGTATCTCTGCTTCTTCCCTCACCTCTCAATCAGTTGTTTTCCCAGGACAATTTTTGTTCCTTCTACTTTGATGAGTTCTTCATTATCATTGTGAATTACTGTTTTTTCCAGCTCTTCCTCCTGCTCCTCTGTCATTGCAACAGGATTAGAAGGTGGGGCATTTGTTTGGTAGTAAAGAGGGCAGAACTTATTAGTCCTCATATGGCCAATTGCACCACATGCTCCACATTTTAGCTGCAAAAATATAAGAAAGATGACAGATCAGAATTCATACATAGGCTCCTAGTTTAGATGCCAAGTATCATTTAAATCTCCTAGTTAGACCTTTAGTACATCACTAGAACAGAAAACTTATCCAAATACCCAAGACCCGTTAGCATGCGTTACATATGGATATGCTTACTTTCAAGTCTGGACGCTCTTTCATTTTCTTGGGCTTCTTTTCTGGAGGGCCCTTGAGTTTCTCTTTTTCTTGGTTCCGTTTTAACCGCCGTAATTGTTCCTGGATCCTGCGCCGCTCCTTCCGCATTTCCTCACGGTGCTGTTCATCAAATAGAGCAAACTTTCGTCTTGGGGGGGGGAAGGGGGGGGGTGAGAAAAAACACACAAGTTTTTCATCTGAGTTGTTGTCTTACCAGGTATTCTTATGCCAAGTCAATCACTGCACAAAATTCACAATACCCCCCTAAATGGACAGCCATTAAATCTCTCTCTACACAATTACAGTGCCGGGCTTCTACACTCAATTCTGCATTTCTACATATTGCCAACAGAACGAAATAGTCTACAGGCAAAGTTAAAAAGAAAAAAAAAAATCATACAAGTCTTACATAAACTCTTCATCCTTGGTAGTCCGTATTCGGCAGTAGGCATCAATAACAGCTGGCTTCCGAACTGTCTCACACCTCACATATTCCTTCCCATCTTCATCTCTAAATGTGCGATAGATTTTGAGACGGCGGCCAGTGGCAGAGGAATTAAGGCTGGTAACAGATGCAGTGTCATCATCTTTGTGAGAGTTTGCTGAGGCTCCTGAAGCTGATGCTACAAGAGAGTGTTTTATTTACTTCTAATTTCTTTCATGCTGTAGAAACATCAGTTTAAATACAGCAGATAGTTTTGGCTTAAAAACTTCCAAGACACAAATTCAAGAAAACCTAAGCTATAAAAGTTTTTCCCGTGCTTGTTCTCCCATCAAGACTTATATCAACCTGAAAGAAAGGTAAACTACTGAATTATCCACATGGATTATAAAACCAGAAGGAACAGCTACAGTCAACAAGGACCCGCAGGTGCCTAAGTGCAAGCACCCAGGGAACTGCAACATGGCCTTGCAGACTGCTTGTCGTTCCAGTGGTTTTGTTCATAGGTGTGGAGATCTGGCAGAAACTGCAGGCCAGCAATTATCCAGTCCTCCAACTACTATTAAAACCAGTGATCTAGCCTTGTCTCACATGACCAGGATCTTTCTAGTGCCATCCATAATTTTGGTTGAGAGTTTTTGTTCAAAAGAACACTGGATATCTTTTCATAAGGCAACAATCATCAGCAAATCTTCCACATATCCCTTGCTAAAATATTCCAGTAATTTTTTAATTAGTGATTTATTCCCAGTCTGGGTTTCCAACAGCAACAATACCATTGACCCAGGTGCAGCACAGCTCAGCTTTGCTCATACACATGCAACAAGTAACAGTGGTCATAAGAACAGTCATACAGACAGAAGTTCATTCACAGGTCAAACACTTCCACCTGCCAGTTAGGGATACATCAAGTTCTCTGTTGGAATGCACTTAAAATAAGCATGCCTCCAGGAGATTCAAATCTGGCAGCTGCCCAATTACCTCCCAAACACACTGCTGTGAGCCTATATATTGTGCCTATCTGTTTCACATACACAGCTGTGCTCACACACAAGATCCAATTAGATTACCATAAGCTGGTTGCAGGAACTATTTGCGAACACATCTTGAGAAAACTACTCAAGAACACCCAGCCTCCCCAAAAAAGAAAAGCAGCTTAAGCAACCAGCAGCAGTGAATATCTAAACAAATACCAGAGTAAGTTGATAGTTCAAAATAAGCAAAGAAAACACTTTAAATGCATTTTCAGCCAGTAACTGCTCAGGAAAAGGAAGAAGCCCCAATATGCATGCCTAAACATTCTCCCTGTAAGGAATCCACACTTCCCTCTGAAAAGGCCAGATCAGCACACTTTGTAGCCTGACACAAAGCTCTGAATGCCTTCTATTGGTTGCAATTACTTACACAGCCCCTTTTTGTCTCTCCTGTCCTTTTTGCCCCTCTCTTTGTCATTGCCACTGTCTTCTCCCAGAAGCATCCTTTGCAATTCCTTTCGTTCCTGCTCTTCTCTTTCCCGGGAGAGCTGAGAACTAGTTTTCTTGTTCTGTAACATATTCTCAATATTCTTTCCCATCTCTTCAAAGTCACTGTCTTCAGCTGAGCTGCTATCTGTGTCTGTTGACAGGATCTCTGTGGATTCCAGGACCCTGAAAAAGGAGTCACCTTGGAAGTCAGTCAGTTCCCCCGCCCCGCCCCCCCACGAAAAAAAATGAGCCTGTTACCTTCCCAGAAATACAAAGGTTAAAATGACAGAAAGGTTTGAAAATTAATGTTGCAAATCACTACTATAAGAACAGGCATAATATATGCCCTCCTCAGTCCTCCTGTAATCCCCATGTCCAAAAGATCAATTGCTCCAAGCCAATATTCTCCAACAAGTTGATTTTTTCGTCAACAACAGTACTATATTCCCTCTCCACTCTCAGGTCTTGGGCCAGAGCAAGGAATAATACATCAGTTCTGACAGGTCTAAAGAGTGTGACATAGAATTGGTAGCTGCTACCCAAGACAGAGATTGCAAACTGCTGTTAACAAAACAAACAAACAAAAAGAACCCCACCAGACAGACAGACAGGAAATAGGGTGGTGAACTACTGATCTGTGGAACAGTGGAACACCTCATGCCATTATACACGGCAGACTATGCAACTCATTCTACCCTTCCAAAAGGTCTATGACAGGAAGACACTAAGACTAACCCATACGTTTCTAGTAACAGCTGAAGTCTCCTTCCTCAGTGCTGTTATTTTGTTGGCCCAACCAGCTGAATCAAGATCTGTATCACAACATATCAGTGAGTTCCAGGCATACACGGCTCTGGACTTGTCACGTTGGGACAAGGTGGGGTTTAAGTCTGTAAACATCAGATAAGAACTTACTTATTCTGTAAATCAAAGATGCGCTGACACTCTTCTTTGTATCTCTCCTGATGCTCTGCTACAGAAAACCGAGACCCACGTGCAAATTTGCTCATAGGACCTTCACCTGAACGAGCCTGCTCTGTAGACATCGTACGTACAACGTCAATCACTTCCCATCGGGACAGCTTCTTTATCTGGAAAGAGGAAGACAGACTAGAAATTACTTTAGAGACATACAACTGAGGTAGCTGACCTTCAACTTCTTTCCACACAAATCAGAGTAGAAACATATACATCCTTTCTACCATCAGCTACTGAATCTGTTAGTGAAGAGAACTGTGTAACCTGCTCCAGATTCATGCTCACCTCCTCTTCAGGCACGCCAAATTTACGCAGAAGCTGTTTGGCATTTTTGAGAGAAAGTCGGCGCAGATCAGCATCTGTCCCAGTCACTGTCTTTTTCACTGGCTGAGGTTCTTTATCATCCTGTTCAGAGAAAGATGCAGCCTATTAATGTCATCACATAACAGTCTTTCCCAGGCTCATCTTCTGACATTTTCTGTTTCGTCTGCCCCACATTTACTCCATTTCTCCCACATGACTTCGCAGTTCTCGCTCCTTGTCCAACCCAACCTTGGGAACTATACCTTCTGCTGAGTTGGTTTGTTTGGAATCTTCACGTAAGAAAATCCTTCACCACAACCGGTAGGATCTGCTACACCAGTTACTTCTAGGAGGCACTTGCCCTTCATAGCAGCAATGAAGGCTCGCGTGGTGTTCCATGGAGCTGTGCGCACCTGCCAGCAAGCAAAGAAACACACCCTCACAATCCTGCTACAACAGAGGAGAATTCCAAGCTTTTTATTTTGGACTCTTCCAATCATACTGAGAACTTTTCAATTGACATGAGGATGAATTCCACTTCTTGATTCTTGAGCTGCTCTGATAAAACCTCTATGAAGAACCAAGGTGCTAGGTAACTCATAAAAATGCATTTAGGGCAAAAAGCCTAGTCCTGAAAGGACCTGACAAGAAGGATCCCCAAACACAGGCATACGCTTGGCAGCAGAGTTCCTGGGAAAGTCACAAGAACATATGATCTACTGAATCCTACTTTAAATACGTCCTTTAAATACAAAGACCTCATTTCTCTCCTGCCATGCAGATTTATATATTAGCATTCATGCTCATGCATCGCTCTGACAGTACCTCATCATCAATCTTCATTTGGAAATCCTCTTCATTCTCCTCTTCTGGTGCAAAGAAGGATTTCTCCCCATAACCTGCATCCTGCAGAGAAGTATTAGGAAAAAATGAGAACCCTAAGTCTTAAAAAGGTTACTGGACAGAGAACTAGAAGCATATCATGAATATCCTGTGGAGACTGATGCTGAACAAGCGTAATTCCACAGACAGTTGTTTGCAAGATTCACTGTTACCCACAGTATCACAGATGTCAAACTGCCCGGTATTTTGTCAAACTCCGTAACTAAATAGTGCACTCAACTCAAAAAATAACCGGCCGCTCTCACAGCCACATACTCGTTACTTTCTGCTGTAGAGCTCCAGGTAGAAACGTACGCCTTTCTTGTACCTTCCCTTTGCTACCTTTGAGCATAGCTAATTCCAAACCTAAATAATAGGTGGTAAGAATATAACAGCTTTCTTTAAGAACTTAGCTCCCATTTTATGCAGCAGATAACTTAGCAAGTCACCCAGTAGTCAAGAGTCTGATTTGCCTACTTTATAGCAAAATTAGCTTCAGGCAGAAGGTGTTACCTAGCCTCACCCTTCACAGAACTACTTGTCAGTAACTTGCCTTATAGCCTACAAGGAGCTTTTACCTTCAGTCGCTGCTCAGCCGCAATCATGCTGTAATACGCACAGCACTGTTCTGGTGATACCATTGCTCTGATCTCTTCCTCTGTTGGCAATCTGAAATCCGGCTTTAAAACCCACCAATTTGAGTCCATCCCTGAAAAATGCACAGATCCAACACTGAGTAGTTTCCCACAAATATTGGACGCCATCATAATCCTATTTCAAGATTTGGTACCCTGCTGCAATGCTAGCAAAAGGAGCAAGTATGACAAAACCGTGACACTCAGACCACTAAAAGTGATAGGTTTTTAATTCTACATTTGTCTAAATCAACGTCTCCTAACTCAGCACCTGCTCCATCAGCAAGCCCTCATGCATCCATGCTCATTCAATGTAAAAAGTACATTCCAAAAGCATTTAATCCACTTTCAGTTCCTCACCTCAAACTACTTTTCCCTGTGGCTAGCCTAAAAACCTTTGTATTACCACCTGTTTATTATTCTGTGTATACAAAAATCAGACCTCAGGCTCTCAAAGCATTATTGCACTATTACACTCATGAAGATGGGCCAAGCTTTTGCTGGCATCACGCAACACAGCCATACACAGAGGGAAGGGAATGTGTATGTGTCAGTGTCATTCTTTTAAAGTAACAATGTAAGTCATTGCCCGAAAGGTTATAAAAAAAAAAAAAATGTCTAAACTATAGCCATTTCTCACCATCAAGCACACTTGTGCCAGAAGAAATTGCACGTTTATAAAAACTGGAACAAACCTGCCATCAGATTACATTTCAGTTCTTCACACAGATGTTTATAATGGTTTATAAGGAGGAGATGTTGCCTCCTCCTGCTGCGTCTGGAACTCCCAAGAGCAGCAAAGAAAGGCTACCTGCCACATAAAATCTTTTAATACCTGTACGTTTGAAATCAGCACAAAGCTTTAGCCGCTTTCGGATGCTACTCTCCGAGTGTGAGGGAAAGGCCTTCTTTATATCCTCCATGCGAATTCTCCGAGGACGGTCTCTGCTTTTCCAGAAGAGGCGATAGATAAACACCTATAAAACAAGACTCATTTGTGATGTTCAAAGAAAGAATACAACAAACATGCAAAGACATTACAGACAATGCTGTTTCTAGTGACTACTTCAGAACTCCTACTTAAACCCCATTGTTCTTAAAATAAATTTACTTAGTAAAGTTTTCCAAGCTACACATCCACTTCAGGTTCAGCTGCTTCCAAGAATGAGACATGGAAAAAATATTTGCCTTGAAATTGTGTATTATCATATTAGAAATGTTCATGCTTTGGTAAAGAAACTTGAACTTTGGGAATGGCAGGGATTTTCCTGCTCTGCAAACACCTCTTGAATTATAACTTTGAATTAAACTGTCAGTAAATTACTAGAAATTTTCTCCAAAATCTAAATTTGGAAATATTTATTTGAATGGTCACT
Organism: Falco naumanni; assembly: GCF_017639655.2. Lineage (NCBI taxonomy): Eukaryota > Metazoa > Chordata > Aves > Falconiformes > Falconidae > Falco > Falco naumanni. The sequence goes on from NC_054067.1 coordinate 12,906,862, forward strand.
GACAGTCCCAAAGCTTAACTATCTCAAGATCTAGGAAATGAACAAAGATGTATAAAGCAACTCTAATTCTATGCTGTGTAGCAGGACTGTGCTAAGGCTCCTTAACTGCCTCTTAGTAGCCCACGTAACTGTAATTTTATACAGCATACCCACTTCAAAGTTCATTCTAATTTCTTCAGTTTCCTACACTTTTATATAATTTTATAACCTTTTATTTTGGCTAATAAAAAGCCTCTATCGTATACTTATGAGGTAGGATGCAAATAAACAGAAGGAGCATGCTATAAGTTGTTGATTAAACAACAACCAAAATGGTCTGTATGGTTAATATCCAACTCTTGCAGCACTCTCACAACCAAAAAACCCAAAACCCAAACAAACAAAAAAAAAGGGAGCCATAGCAGGGCAATGCTGCCTGTATGAGGCCTGTGCCTACTCCATGTTCTTCCTCGAAAGACCCCTCAGATCCCCAAACTGTTTCTTACAACATACCTGCAGAAAATCTCTGATATGAGTGTTAGCTCGTTTAGAGTTGGGACCAGGTACTTCATAAAGTGGGCACTCCTGACCAACTACAAAAATATCCACTAATTCTCGAACATAATAGCCTTGTCGTGTTCGGATAATCAGGAAATCTGTTTCAGGCATCTTATGTAAATAGATAGGGGCCCGGAAAAGGTTGTTTTCAAATGCCTAGTAAGAGAAATACAACAGTTTGAAAGTCAGGTTTTGATCAATTTTTCTGTAACTCCATCTATAAAAAACAGTCATTTAAATGGTACACCATCATTTATATCACAAATATATGTAGATGCACAGTCAGAACATTCCTTGCTTATGCAGAGAATAACCACAGATAAAGCCCAAAAGCATAAGAAAACCTAGAACAAATGCAGAGTTTGAAGGGCTCTTTGGACTGACCTTTAAGGAAGTACTTTAAAAAGGGACAGGAAGAACAACTATGCAGAAGAACACTATAAACCAGCCCAGGACACTCGCAGTCTGGGCATGGGAGAAGGCAACAGAAACAAGGGCTGAAGACTTTGCTCAGGAAAGGAGGTTGTAAGAACCTAACCAGAAAAGCAGAGAGCAGCAGAGTTCAGCATTTAAAGGTAATACTACACTAGACTGACTGGAACTGGAAAGACCATCTTCTAGAAACGCTTTTTTCTCCACCTGTAAGGGCTTCCACAAGCCTTACCCACTGCTACTCGCCCACACTACCCTCCTCATCCACATTGCAAAGCTTTCCCTGAGATGGCCCTGTCCTCACTTCAAGCTTTCCAGAAGTCCTGTTTTAACCATGATGAAGTCTTCTTAGGCTTGAACAATTAGCATTGTCAGTTCTGTCATGAATCCCTAATATCAGCATTCACCCCTTTTTTCCTGTGGTGCAGCATGGACAGAATTATTGCTGCAGCAAGAGCAGCTAGCATTAACTGAAATCAATTTATTTTTACATTTATAATGGATTTTGTAACCAGGTGGTCCTTACAACACTCTTAATTCCTCTCACTATCACAACTGTATGTATTTCAACAACAGATAAAGGCTCAAAAAAGCAGGAATCTACACACCTGACTAGTAACTGGTAGACTATCCAGTAGACAACTAGCAGTGCATTTCTCAGAAAGTACACATAAGGTTTTGCTCACACATCCTGGACCATGACAAATCCATGTTTTCTATCCATGTTTCCCATTTACTGAGTTCACCAACACTCAAGCAGCTCTAGCCTTCCACTGAGTCCTCTGTAATAGTATCACTAATGCCATTACAAAGCAAAGCAGCAAATACTCACTTCCTACAATTCCTGTAATTCCTACAACAATTTAAAAAAACATACTACAGAGATTATTTAAATAAAAAAAAAGGCCAAGAAGTGCATTATTATCAGTAAACAAAGAGACTTAAACTGGAAATGAAACAGAATTTGGTTTTTTGGAAGCTAGGCATTATTTGTGATTCAATAAACAGGGCACGAAACACTTTGCCTATTACTCCACATTCAACTTTGCTATCGTCTTGTGCTTGCTTTTCTCACCTGCAGTAACTGGCCTGGATGCAGAGAACCCAGGAACGGAGAAGTGTGACAATAAACAGTCTCACCATATTTACAATCTGGAGCTCCCGGATCTTTGCCAGGTTTCTGCAATGTGCAACAAACGTGCAGTTAGCACTCAGTGAAAGGCAGAAGAAAATCACTGTCCAACAGCAAAACCTGCATACTCACCCTTTTGTAATAATTCTTGATCTTTGTTGCCATGCCAACCTGCATCATTAAAGGGGCATTTTCCTCACTGTATTCAGCAAGGATGAGATCCCCATCCTTGCCAGTTAGGTCCTGTGGTGTGCGCATGAAGAACATTTCACCCCCGCCAGAAGCCTGACGCTCCTGCTCTCTCATCTGTGCCAGTCAAAAGACAGAGTTAGGAAAACAGCACATCAAACAGACCTGCTGTGCAAACGGAGCCACAACAGACATCAGATACAGAGAAAAGTAACTGTACCTTGGCTTTCTTTTTTATATGCTTCAGCAGGGGTTGCACAGCGTGGGGCCCTGGCTGGGACAAGGCACCAAAAGAGTATTTCTTCAAGGGAGGCCGATGAAATTGTCGGAGCTTCATAGGACCCATATGGGTGGGAAAGAATGGCTGGCGAAGTTCCACTGCTGGGATAGAGTGCTAATACAGGAACAAAATGTGTATTAAGAACAACACCTATCACCTCAAAACCAAGAGCATCCTTCTATCCCGCTAACCCTTACATAACAGAACCTAGTAATATTTTTGGGTCTGCTAGCAGTAACACTAGTGCATTGAAATCCACTTGTTATCATACACGTTGCCTTCTGACAGAACGTGCTTAGGTCCCATATATAGATCTTTCCTTTCTGTACAGAGGCAACTTTAATTTTACTGTTTCAAATGGTACCCAATGAGAGGTTGTCTTTATTAACTAGAAGCATGCAAAGCCATTATCCTATCAGTGGGAGACAAGTGCATTGGGAATTATATATTTTTCCCATTACAGAAGCGGCTGGAATCAGATGGGGTTTTAGAAGAGGTCACTGACTACCACAACAAAGGAGGAAAAAAAGCCCTCACCTCTTCACCTAGGGCTAGTGAGCAGTAGTTCAAATTCATCATTAACTAAATTATTTTGGTAACATCCAGATTAAAACACACTAATAGCAGAAGTACAGCTTCACTTCTTGACTACCTGCACCACTTTCCCCCCTTCCATACTGCTTCAGAAAGTACTACAGAAAGAGACACCAAACAAAAGGATGGCAAGTCTGATACAGCAAGACCCAAATCTCAGTTTGATGGGGCAATCAAGAAAAGCTAGTTCAAATGCTTTTCTAATCATTTTAATTAAACATTAAAAAACTCTCTCATGAACACTTAACTGACCTGCTGTAATCTAAATTGGTTTTCTACAGATCCTAAATCACACTCTCAACTAGAACGCACCTACCAACACACTCTAGCTCTCCCTCTATAGCCAACACTACTGTGACTACCTGAATGATGTTGCCTCCAAAGGTTCCTCGAAGTCCCTGCTGTTTGGGGTAGTAAAACTCATCATTGGAGAGGTTCCAGGGATCCTTCACCTCTGGCTGAGACATGTTCTAATTCAATTTGAAACAGAGAGAGAGGTGTCAAGAAAACCAAAAAGCCAAAAAAACCCACACTCCTTCCACATCATTCCCAACCTACAAGGTGCTAAAGCTCATGCTGACCTGCTGTGGTTCTTCCTTGATGACACCTGTTTTTCCCAACAGGATTCGACTCTTCTTTAGAGAAGATTCTTTCTTGTTTTCCTTGGATGGAGAGTTCAAAGTCATTTCTTCCTTTTCATCAGGAATTTCTAAAAACACAAGGAATCACACTGTAAAGCACCTGTCCTAGGGTTCCCTTTCCAACACCACAACCTCCTACTGAGCTGCAGCTTGCTCCAGACATCTTAGCCTTTTTGTTCAGTTTCTGGGGTGACTATCCTCCTTCCACACTCCTCCCCCATTTTCCTTCACACAGATTAATATGAAACAAGCTCAACAAACACAGAAAATCTCCATGCTTAAATCTCTAACTTATCTTCTTCAGCAGTGAGTAAATCTGAGTGGGAGGAGGGTGACTGTGGGGATTGCTTGTGGTAACTACTACTCAACACAAAATTTACTAATAATCTAATCAATGTAAGTACAAGAAATAGCATCTGTTCTGCCAAAGCTATTCTAAACAGTTGAGAGTCAAGGCAACAGGAGTGCCAGTACTGTTTCCCAACTACATGTATTAATAATCCTTTTCTTCCCCACATACATACAACATGAATGTGAGTCTGAAGTCAAAGATAATACAGACCTGAACCCAAAATGGATGCCTGAAAAATTCCAGGAAAGTAGCATGAATTTTAAAACTTAGCAATTTGTGAAGTAAAATTGTCACATGAGAAGCAGGGCCTACTAACATGGGCTTGGTAAACTGTATCAACGTCATGCACAGACCTCATGTCACTCTATAAGAACGGATTCACCTTTGTCACTATTTACACAAACACCTGCAATTTTGTGGTGTATTTCAGACTTGGAAAGAAAATACTGCAAGTCTACTTTCTTTACTTTAACCAAGCTCAAATTAAAGAGTGATTTTCAAGGTTGCTGGCTAATACCAAAACCAAACCAATTAATAGATATAGGAATTCTTAGAACTGACCCGCTTCCCTGAGGAAGTACATGCACTCCAGACCACATGGAAGTGTAGCAAGACATGCCTATCCTTAAACTACATAAGGCTGCTTGAAGATTACCAACACACAGATCTAAGAGAAAGTGCTGATTTTAGTGGTCCAAATCTCTCCAGCTTGTAGCAATACACAGGGAGTACATTTAAATCAAACTCCAGGAACACTGAGCCATTTTGTAGCTTGATGTAACATAACTGCTGACAGGTATTATGCAAAGCCATTGCTCTCATGTGCCAGTACCATAGCCTGAAAGAGGCTTAACGAAATCTGCTTCCACAGGCTTTGAATACAAGCCATGCTGAGAACGGCATGGGCTAGTTTGTGGTTTACTTCTCTACCATCCCTCTTCAAACCAAAATGCATGCAAGTAAAATTAAGATAATCACTTCTAAACCACACCAAGAGTCAGTTTAATTATGTTAAATTTAAGTTTCAGGGCATTAATTTTTACTCTCCTCTTACTGCTTTTAACTTGTGAGCTGAAAGTATATACCACACCATTATTGTGTTGCCATCTTCTGCTTAGACCTTTGATTACTTGCAAGTTATCTTGCAAAGCTAGAACAAAGGAACACCGTAAAGTATTGCCCCAGTCCACTTATTTCCATTACAGTCTGACCATAAATCCTTGCTTCCATTTCCACTTGTCTTTTCCCATTTGAGTACAATTTCTGGATGCCATAAACATACCTAGAATAATGTTTTCATCATTTGGATCAAGCGTTAAGACAGGGGGATCCAAGTAGGTTTCCATTGCCTGATCATCCCAGATGATACTGTCTTCCCAACGGCCGTATACTAGCTCTTCATTATCAATTGGGAAAATAGAGTACCAGGGCTTGTCTTCATCCAGGGAAACTGCAACAATCGTAAGGTAGAATCCTTAAGAGTTTTACACGCTACCTTGGCAGAAAACCATTTCACAGCTTATCCCCACATCTTATTCCCTCAACTTCCCCCATCTTTCAGGGCCTAAAGAAAACTCATCTTGGAAACAAAAAGGAAGCTGAGCCCCAAGTCTCAGTTTTACCCGTGGTTATAGATTTTCCTCCTCTGAAACACAGAGAAGCCCAAAGAATGAAATAGGGTCTCTATCAGGTCTTAGAGACAACAAATATCCCTTTTATCTACACCTTGCTGCTAAAAAAGGACCCAGAATGCAAGTCTATACAGAAACACGTCTCACATGCACCTATTCATAGGCCAAAGACTGACGTCCTCATTACCTTGCTGTTCAGAGGCCTGCTTTTCTTTGCCCTTTGCTATACCTAGGACTCCTGCTACACTTGGTTTCTGTGCTAGTGGAATTGGTGGATTGAGCAAAGAGCCACTGCGGTTCAAACCTAGAGAAAGGGAAAACAAAAGGAAGGTTAGCTGGAGTGGGAAGGTTAGGGGGCGTTGCACTGCCTTAAATCAGAACTTGCGGGCTGCATGCAGTGAATCCCAGCCTGAACCAGCATGGGCCTGCTGCTCCTATCACCAAGGGTCATCTGTCATTAGCACAGGTACGACTTAACAAAAACACATTCACTCACAGCTTACTGCTGGAGTCTGCAGGCTCTACAAAGTTATGTTTGGCTTGCTTTGCACATGCTCCATGGCAGTGCGTAAGGTGCATTTCTACTTGGTATCTATAAAAGTGAGAGGCCTTGAGCAGACAGTTGCCACTGACAGAACAGCTGGACTGGCCTCCGGCAGCTTCCTGTCTTATGGTAAACTGTCATAAAAAAAAAAGATGGCCAAGCAGACCTCAAGGAATTGTTCTGTGCAGGGAGCTTTTCCCAGGGCAGACCAACTCACCTATGCTCACGTCACTTGTGTCACTTAAGTTAATGCTTCTGGAAGGTGTAAGATCTAACACATGTGAACAGACCAACCGTGTTTAACGTGTTACTATAGCTTTTGATGGGACTGAAACACAGCAAGCCCAGGCCTGGTTAGCTCAGGCACAACTGTGCTGAAATGAAAACTGTTATAAAAAGCTATCTCCAATTCACCTACCCAAAGTCTCAGAGTGTCTTGTACTCATAGCTGAACAGTAAAGGCTTGACACTAGTATCCAATAAAGATTTGACAATCCCATTAGTCCTTCCTTGTAGAAGCAGGGTAAGATACAACAACCAGACAATAAACATGCATTCTGCACTAACAATTTAAATTTAAAAAGCATCTGTGTCTAAGAGAAGTCTGAGGCTTGTAAGACTTGTTACTTCCTATCTAGAAAAAACAGAATACCATTATTAGTTCAGGAAAAACTTCAGAAGACTTTTACACAATTCTTCCAACTGAAAAAAAAACCCACATATAAAGAAAATTCCATTGGCCTATAAACAGCAAATATCCTAAACGTAGCATTGCTTGAAACTAATGTAGAAGTATCTAGCATCTGGTATTTCACATGGAGAGAAGAAAGCCAGAGCTGATATTTTCTTTAACAGAAGGGACCTACCCTGTTTTTGGAAAGAAAGAAAGTTTCAGAATTCTGAGCGGAGTTGTGATCTTGCCTAAAAACATTCCCTGACAGGAAGAATTATGTTCTGTATTTGAGATGAAAGCATGCAATGAGTCAGCTCAGGTACAGCAAGTACAATTCATAACAGACGATTGATTACCTTGTTGTGCATTATATGCAGTGGCATTTCTAGTCATGCTGGATGGCAGCCAGCCTGCCAAACTTGCCCGCTGTGTCTTAGTCCCTTTGTGCTTGACATCTTCTCCATTCCAGATCACATCATCCTCCCATTGGAGCTGTGTCACCATGAGGAAGTGCTCATCAGCTAGCAGATCATCCTTCTCATCCATCAACCCTGCATCCTGGAAGGAAAGAATAGTTACTTAAAGACCTGCACTGATATTATGACATCAAACTAAAGCAGGAAAATTAAAACTCATTCTGCATGGTACACAACCACCCACCGGCCCATCACCAAGCTCTCCCTGTGCAGCAATCCCCAGAGCCACACACATCTCCACACCTTCTCCCACAGTTCCCCTCTTACCCCGTCATCTGCGTGTCCTTTAACCTCCTGCTCTTTCTTCTCTTTCAGCTTGAAACCATAATCAAATCCACTGCCATCTTCAGGGATCCCCAGCATATCATACCAGAGCTGTGCCGGGCCATAGCGCCATTCTGCCACTTTAGGCTTTGTATCTGTCACTTTGTCTGTATCACCAGCTGACTGGGAAAATTTTGATTCCACAGGTGCCATCATGGTAATCTGAAGCACAGCAAAGGAGGAAATGGTTACACTGATGGTCTATCTAAGTGTCAGTAAGAGATTTCTTCCTTCCAAGTTTCTCAGCTTATTCTCGGAGGAGAAAAGTATTTCTCAGAAGTGCTTTTCCATACTTACTAGCTGCCTTAAGCATGTTCTGCAATTAGACTTCCAAGAACACAGAGATTTCTTCTTGAAACAAAGAGGATAAGCTCTCCTATTGATCGTGTACCATGGATGCAGCCTTCTCAGTAAGAAGCAATCACCTGAAGTCACTGACTAGTATCTGGAGAAGAGCTTCTGCACAGTTGAAATACAAGCCAACCCTGTCCTCCAGTTTTATTTTAGAGGAAAAGCTCTTTACCCTAAAAGTCGCTGTCCAATCCACTACTACCCCCAGTGCTAGCTGGCGACCCTCTCCGAGTCTCAGATATCCCACCTCATCATCTGAAAGGCACTGCTCAGGAGGGGGAGGAGCAGCAAACTCATATTCCCAAGGAGATTTTCCTTCCATTCCACTCTCAACTACAACTTCACCCTCCTGCATCTGCACTTCCTGGGCCAACTCCCGATGTTTCTTCTTGCGTTTCCTTCGGGCACTACGCCAAACCGATGGAACATTCTTTCCAGGGCCAAAGAGACGCAGGAAACGCAGCACCTAGAACAGAAAAAAACAAGAGGGTCAGAGAAAAAACCACTGTGGAATGCTTGTCTGTCTTTCCCTCACCTGAAAAGCAGTAACAAAAGAGACCACCCTGAAATTCAGAAGCTCGGCCTGTACTACAATCCCAGCTGCTGATGCAATGAACAATCTCTTGGTTATACTTGAAAAAAATGTTTTTGATCCATCTGTTTGATAAGTCCTTCCTTTTCAAAATGATTTATTCTTAACTTCAGACACAAGAAAACTCAACAGAGGGAAGAAAGATTGCCTTTACATATTGGGCATGTGGCAAGACACCACCTGGAAATAATTATTTTCATTTTGAACAATCCACAACCTTCAGAAAGACACATGGAGATTGAAGAAGAGCTGACAAAATTATTAGCAAAAGAGACAAAGCTAGAAGAAAGTTATATAAAGCAAGATTTTTAAGCAACATGCATTTTTATTTCCACCATAACGTAGTTCTCCTATATGCATACTCCATAACTCCATACCTCCATAACCTGCACTAATGACAATGACAAACTTTCTCTTCTGTTTCTTCTGCAATTAAGATCGCTGGGTTTTAAGCACTGACAATGGTTTCTTCAGAACACTCTTATAAAGAGGGAAAGCATTATTCCCAAACTGACAGATTTAGGCAACAGGAATTAGAATCAAAGATTTGTAAAGAGACATCCTATTAATGTTCCCTGTTAATCTGTTCCACTGATCCCCAAGGGAAACGATGTTTATATGATCACTCTGTCTATCTCTGCCCACATCCACGTTATCCTTCTTCCCGAAACTCCCCTAGATCACTTCTGAACCCTTTGGCCATTTTCAATAACCCTTCACAAAGGGCAAAGGTCTCAGACATAGTTTAGCTGCTAACAGTTTAAATGAAACACAAAACTCCGCTTCTCCACATGCTATTTTAAGTGGTTTCCTCCAGAAAAACAGTGCTACAATAACACGCACATTCTTAGACATCAATCGTCACAGCCAAATCTACAGAATTTCAGTCTTTGCCAGCTCTGGTGCTCATGAATTATTACGAGAAGTACTCAGCATTAACAGCTTGCACTGATTCCTACACCCACTGGGCGTGTTCAACACCGACATTATATGTTGAGGACCAAAGAAATGAACAGGTCAACTGATAGAGAATACATTAACACAGGAAACATCAAATTTGCAAAAGCCAAGAGAGCATCCAGAAGGCTAACTTCTGTGCTAGAGCCTCACCTAGATTTCTAATAGACAGCAGTTAGCTAAATCATTAAAACATGACATTTAATTATGCAAACTGCTCAGCTCCTTACACAAGGCCTATGATGGACGCACACATAAAACCAAGTTACACTGGCTCACAACCATCTGCTTGGCAACTGTAAGCTCACCTTTATTCTCCTTCTCCTCCCACCTTTCCTCTCCTCTTGCAGCTTTGAAACTTTCAAAATCATTACTGAAATACATCCACTACATTTGCTATTTGGGAGCATTTAGGAAAGTATTGTAATGAATTTGCTTTGTGCAAAGAACAATCATTCTTTCAACCAGTTTGTTATTGAGCTAATTTCTGATCCACACTCAGAGCAGTTTTGAGGAAGGATTAACTAACGGATACAAATCACAAATTGTTTCAGGAAAAGCACATCAAGTTCAGGACAGCATGAAAGGAGGAGCAAATATTTTGCCAGAAAAGCCAGAAAGCAGACAGATTAGCATTATGGTTTTTAATCATCTGGCAAAAGTAATCCCTACTACCTCAAAGAAACAATTTTCACAAAGCAACAGCCTGTGCAATGGTCTTACAGAACAGCAACATACTATTTCACACCCTGATTTATATGACGCTTTTTAAGAGGCTCCTGCAAATGGCAGGAAAGGCATTACATGTTCAGCTGTCTGGAATTAGCAGCACACAGAAAATAAAGAAAATACTGAGATGAGCAAGAACATCTATGCAATTACTTACTACATACCCTTAATACTATCTCATTCATATTTAGAGGCTTGCATGATACAGTTTCTGTCACTTCCACGTATCTCTTACAATACCTTGCCTGGTCGAAACTCCGGGAAGAGCTCTGTAACACTTGGCAACTGTTTGGTAGCATCTCGCTGCATGATTCCTGCAAGAGGAAGTGTGAGTTTGCCTTCCTTGGATTCTGCCTGCCTGGCTTCTTGAGGTCCCATCTCTGACTCAGAATCAGAGCTGCTGCTGAAATCCACCTTGTCGGAGGCAGCAGAGGAAGGAGCAATGATGGAGGGCAAAATGATACCGTCTCCATCTTCAGATACTACAATAGAACAAGCACCTTATAAACAAACAGGTTTCCTCCCTGTCCCCTAGTACAATCCCATAATGCCACATCTACTGTTTATACCAAGTTATGCAAAAACTAAGCCTCTGCAGGTGTTACGAGTACCATACTGGTTTAACCTTTCATTTTATCCTAAGCGTTCCAGGTGAATTTCCCAGCCACAACTGAGAGGATGAGATAAAAAAGTAGTTTCATTGTCAGTATCAGTATTTTATCACTGGAAATATTTCACCCTGTGTTTCAGACAGTCCTGTAACATTGTGTATCAGAACAAAGACCCACCTTTAGATGCAGTCTGCAGAGCGAATTGTGACGACGTGTGGTGCTTGCCGCAGAACAAACTGCTAAACAGCAGTGTTTGCTTCCTTCAGACATTCATATTGCTAGAAAGAAAGTCCTCACTCACCAGTGGATGCTGCATCCTTTTCATCTTCTTTCTTTCCAGGTACTGGAGGCGGTGGTGGCGGCGGCATCAGCTTGGAATCAATATCTTCACAATCAGCATCGTAATCATCCTCATCATCATCTAACCAGTCAGGAGACAAGACTGCATATTAAGCAGGCAATAAAAGGGAACCAGGCTCCCTTCCCATTTATACTGCCTCATACCTGTCCCAACCTGATGAGAAGACCATTCTCATTTTGTAACTAGATGCAAAACTTACAAATTTGGCTTCCTGCACAAACTTATTTGCAAGATTGAAATTTAAGAAAGAGTGGGAAGGAAAGAAAAAGGCAAACTGACAGAAAACAGAAAGATGACTGAAGCACTTAAAATATACTTTTTTTTTTTCCTGCTACCTCCTCCCTTATTCACACTTTGCAGAGCAAATAAAGCTGCTAAAGCAGCAAGGAAAATGTGGTTACAAAGACCAAATTACCACTACATCCCACTAAACACAATATATGAACAGAAAGGTTAAGCATAAGCCAGCTTTAAGGAATACGCAAAGATTTAGCATTTACACTAGCAGCCACTGAAAAGGAAAAGCTACATGTTTTTGAAAATCTGTTCTAGGCCAGACAGAGATCCCTAGGACCAACAAAAGAACCTAAGTACCTTCTCAGGTCATTTCAGAACAAGATTTCAAAGGTAAAACAGAACAGAGATATTAAGATTGAAATGACTCTCTAAGGGATCAGGACCTTATGTCTATCTTTGAGTATCTCTGAGAAGCACCTGGCCTCCTGCATAACCCTCTTCCTAAGAACAGCTTATAAACATGAGCAGGTATTGAATATTCTCTGCAGGGGATCCCAGAACAAAAGGAGGATCCTGGTTTCTCTTCTGCGTAGTTTACTGAAGAACTAACTCTTTAAAAAAGTAAGATACCAGGCAGTGGCTGCATCCCATGAACACCGTTTCACAAAACCTTACATTGTGTTCTTGAAGCAAGGAGTGAAAAGGCATGACGTTAGCTGTATAAGGCACTGTCAGGGCCTGCTGCCCCAAAATACCTCCTACAGCTAGAGCTGAAACGTGAATCCCATTTACCTGGTCTTCGAACCAGCTGCAGGCTGCCCATTGCCTGCTTATACCTACGGCTCTCGTCTTCTGCCACTTCATTAATATCCGAATAATCAACAGCATCCTCTGTGCTCTTAACCCAGCCTAGGAAGAAAACAAATCCTGTCACACAAAACTTTATCCAAATATATATATTGCTAACTTCAGACTTCACCGTGTACATATGATTTTTTTCCTATGCTTCCTTTTCTTAGAGGAACAAAACCATCTGATTAACATGATGATAACCATCAGAGTATTCTTCCCCTTGTTCCACCCAAAAGCTTCAAGAGCTCTGAATTTACCCTAAAGATTGGTAACCAAGGAGAAACAAGTTAAATAAAAATATATTAAAAAAAGAAAGAGAAGAAGTGCAAAAGTCACCAGGAGAGAACGTGGGATTCACTCTGGCAAGAAGCAGAAGGCAAGGCGTTTGCCAGAGGCCCTCTGACCAGACACCACCACAACATTCCTTGCGGCCCCAGATGACCCGGGTGTGTTTCTTCCTCCCCAGCAGAGCTCTGACCCCGCAGCCCCTGTTACGTGTAACCGCGGGCACCCCAGTGCCAAACCTTCCTCATCCAAGTGGGCTCCATCAGCCTCTGGGCTGTCGTCCTCGCTGGCTGTGATCTCAGTGATCAGGTTGCCCAGTCCCAGCACACCCAGCCCGGCCAGATGCTTCTTGGATTCCTGCAGAGACCATAGCAACGTCCCAGCCGGGAGGCTCCGCCGGGAGGCCGGGCCGAGCCCTCAGCCGCCTGCCCGGCCCCGGCTCGCGGTGGCACCGCCCTACCTTGTCGAGGACGCTGTCCCCCTCCAGCTGCCCCGCCTCATTGATGTTGCCGAAGAGGAACCCGGCCAGAGAGAAGGGCTCGGCGCGGCCGCCATCCGCCTCCTCCTCGCTCTCCGAGTCTGACATCGCGCCAGCGCCACCCGGAAGCGGAAGCGCGACCCCGGCGCTCCCCGCGGGAAACCCCGCCCCGCCTGCCGCGCCCCGCAGCGCCCCCCCGCGGCCCGGCCCGCCCCAAGGAAGCGCGGAGGCTCCGGCCTTCACCGAAAAATCGTTTATTGCGTTTAAGAAACGGGGTCTGGCTTTCCACAGGAAAGAACTACGTTTAGAACAGGTGCGTTACAAACAGCAGGGTGAGTTAATACGACAGCCAGAGAGATGAGGAAAGGTTTATTACAACTTAATTCTGCATAATTTAAAAAAAAAATAATAATCATCCTTTAAAACTGTTAGCTGTAATACAAATACTTTTACAGTATAAAATCAAGTTGCCAGTGTATGTATCAGTACCACACTTCAGAGTCTTGGGCTCCCACTGCTGATGGGCCCCGCAGCCCACCCAGGGGGTTGGGACCCCCGTGAGCCCTGGCCGCCTCCCCGGGGGCAGCCCAAGCAGCACCAAGGTTCCCACAAAGCCAGGTTTAGCACAGGGGGACAAAGCACAGTGAGGCTCTTCTAGTTTTAATTTCACAGAAATAATTGCAGCTGTAAACTGGAGAAAGCACTTAGACATTTAAGCGTGCCTCGTAACATCCTTTGGACATAGAATTCCTGAACTGCTCAGCTCCCCTGTGGATGGCTTCAGCTATATTTAAAAACATAAGTATTTCAGAAACAATTCAAACCGAAAGATTAAAAACGGTCTCTGCATAGAGTCTCTTTTGCAAATTAAAACATACACATTGGGTTTCTATCCAGTAATAAACCGAGGAATCTTGAACAGTTCGGGAAACCCGCACAGCTTAACCCAGGTTTTCTGATCTCCTGAAAACAGACAAAATCCAGCTGCAGGGCTGGATGAAGTCTGTATTTGTTACCTGCCCACAGGCAAAAAGCAGGAGGAACAGAATGGATTGTAGACTGAAGCACTGGACTACTTACAATAAAATGCACCAAGAAATGGGGGAGGGGGGTGGTTGAGCCACAGACTGAGAATGCCCACCTAATGGAAAAGCTCATTCAATCCGTGCGCTCCTGAAGCTCGTTCTCATGAAAAGCAGAGGCTGGAGGAAACCAGCTGTCAGCCAGCAGGACTTTTGCTCCTGGCAGAAAGCAACAGAAATATAAGGCATCTAAATGGCTATTGATGAGGTACTCCAAAGTCAGTAAAAGGTTTTTGACAGTCCAAAGTTCACTTTCCGCTCATTTTCATCATTACTGCGTTATTCTCCTCAGTACTATTGTGCAACCCATTTATTAGGTAATCTACATGGGGATAAAGTGTTCTACCATGATGTAATCAATAATGTAATCAATTCAAACAAATTAAGTAGTTGACTTTTATCTGACCATACTCTCTTCCAGTTAACACCAGGATGGCTGCTCTGTGAGCCTCCAGAAACAGGGTCAGGGCTGTGCAATAATACTTGCTCAAAGGTTTTCTTCACAAAATTATTGTAATCCAGTTAGGAATAACCACAAAAGATGCACAACAAAGATTTGAATATGTAAAAAAGTAAAAACTTTAAAACAGTAGTAGCTTCGGTACAAAATCGCAAATATATGTAGGAAAAAAAAAAAAAAAAAGAGGTGCCTGTTGTTGAAATTAAGTCTATTAAGAGCAGTTCAAAGATATCACAAATCTTTTAAAGTACATCTGTGAATGAAGCAAAGGTTATGGGCTTGCACCAGGGTAACTAGACAGTTGATTTAGGCCTGACCAGCATTAAAAAAAAACATGCACTGGCTTAAATAAATACATTTTAAACATGATAAAGTCTATGTACTCAGTTACTGAAATTTACCTATAGAAAATAATCTTGAATTACAAGGCACAGAGTTAATTGCTGCCTGCGAGTCAAGCCCACACTAAAGGCCTACTACTAAAGTAAAGGCAGAACGTGGTGAGTAGAGGTTACCTCACTGAAATACTCCTATGCCCTCACAGCGTGCAGGGCACTGCAATAGGAGCCACATCTGGAACAGCACTTCTTCTATGAGTGCAAAAGATGCAAAGACACTCCAGGCAATGGCACTTGGTGAAGAAAAATATGCAGAGTCTCTAGGCTTCTGCAAACATCATGCATAACAGGTGTTTTGGTGTTGCCTGCAATCAGGCAATGTTTGGAAGTCAGTGTTGGTTCACTAGCCACACATACTAGTATTTGGATTAACTGCAGTTTAAAATCTATGGGTTGCAGTTTCAGTAGGAGCATTCCTCAGATATGCAAAAGTTGCAGTTAAGTGTCAGCATCAGTTACACCAGCTGAAGAAAGGCACATCCTCTTCAAAGAGGGGAATCAGGGCACAAATACAAATGTTTCTATCCACTGGGTATTTTTGCCCGTATCAGATAAAGCAAGGTCAAATTAACACAAGATCCCCAATAACCTTGTTGATGTATTTTCTGCTATCTTGCTAAAATGAGGCTTTTTTTCTGCCCAGGGTATACACCAGTGCAGTTTTGCATGTGTGGGAATCACAAGAAAGCAAGTTCTGAATTACCAATTGAGGCTGCATCCGGACAAAGACAGCACTGTCAACTTCAGACAACAAAGCCCAGTCCAGCACCATTGGTTTCACACAAAGTATCTTTGAAGCATGCTGCTTTCATACCACCAAGCTGTAAGGGTAAGTCTAAGGAAGGTTTCATGCGCTCACTCCTCAGCTGGTCCCGGAATCACACATAAAGAACAGTGCACATCCTGAAAATAAAAGCCAGCTGCCACTCACTAAAGCTGCTAAAGAAAGTTTAAAAGTACATAAACAGACCTTCAGTTAAAAGAGTTTATAATAACTGATCACCTAGTAGGGAAGAAAAACTGTCCAGGTAAACCTATCCAGTGCCTGGCTAACAGTTAAAAACTTAAACTGAAACCATCATTGAGTTGCCAGGACAAAATAAGGGTTTCTGGTTCCTGTAAACAGAAACTCCAAATTTTCTGTGAGTATTCTCCCAGAAAACCAATAAAGGAATTTGCTGTAAAAATCTCAGGTTGTGGCCCCAAAAACATTAGGGACTTAAGCAATGAATTCCTCAAGAACAAATGGGCTGCTATCAAGTCTCTGGGATTCATCAAAGGGATGACACTGAAAATCCCATTTTGATAAGTGTCATCCCAACTACCTCAGTCAGTCCGAGAAGATAACCGTTAACTTTATTCTCAGGGTGCAAAGCCTCAGTTCAGATGATTATGGAAGACCTGCATCTAAATTACTCTTCCACCTCTCCAATTCAAAAGTATGAAAAAATCACTCATTTGAGTGACTCATCATTATTCCAAGTTCCTTATATCAGAAGAAATCAGCTCCTGCTTCTATTAACAAATGCAGGTGTTCCCTGGGTCCTGCTCATTGCATTAAACATGCCTTATACTAACTCTGCGTATAAACGATCACAGTTCACTATAAGGTGAATCTCAGTAATATCTCAGGTATTTTTGCATGTAAACAAATTGTTTTCAAGCTTTAAACTGACAAATTAAAACAACT
This sequence comes from Falco naumanni, assembly GCF_017639655.2. Lineage (NCBI taxonomy): Eukaryota > Metazoa > Chordata > Aves > Falconiformes > Falconidae > Falco > Falco naumanni. The sequence continues at coordinate 12,923,750 of NC_054067.1, forward strand.
GGACAGCCAGACTTCTGTTTGTAAAACCAATTCAATCAGTAAATAAGCGATGGGAAAAGCAGCAGCTACACTTAAAGCCAAGTTATCAGAATTTGCTATTTTCAGCAAAATCTAGTAACTGACAGCTATGTAGTAAAGAAGTCTGGCTTCAAAGAAGTCCCTTCTTCTATTTTCCTCCACTAAATAAAGACAGAAGCCAAGTGATGCCTGGAGAAGCTGAAGACCAGAACTTTAGAAATAAAGTAGATATTTGACCTCTCAGTTGGGGGGGGGGGGGGGGAACCCAAACTGTTCTGTTTCAGTATCCCTGAAGCAGTAAGACTGCAAGAATATTTGTTGCATAAACCATTTCTGCTTAGAGCTGTTAGTGCAAGATGCAAATCTTCAATTTAACTCATTAAAGAACCCTCCAATATTCAACTTCGAACATCCATCACCCAAGGTAACTACAATAAGACACATTTTCTTGCGTTCTTCTTTGTCACAGGATACAGAACCGCACGCACAGCTTCAGCAAACACCTCCCGAACACCCTCCTGATTCAGCGCTGAGCACTCCAAATATTTGACTGCTCCAATTTGTTTAGCCAGCGAAGTCCCCTGCTGCGGGGTAGTGGGAGACAAGCTTTGCTCTTTCAACTTTTTAACTGTTTCCAGGTCATTTCTCAAGTCTCTCTTCGTGCCCACTAAAAGAACGGGAACATTTGGACAGTGGTGAGAAACTTCAGGATGCCATTTGTGCCTTACATTTGCATAGGAAGAGGGGCTGCCGATGGAGAAACAGATGACAAATACATTGGTTTGAGGATACGAGAGCGTGCGCAGGCGGTCATATTCCTCCTGGCCCGCAGTGTCCCAGAGATTCAGGCTAACTGTCCGGCCATCAACAGTCATTTGGGCACTGTAGTTGTCGAACACAGTAGGGATGTACTCTTCTGGGAAGGCATTGGTGGTATAGCTGATGAGAAGACAAGTTTTTCCCACAGCACCATCTCCAACAACTACGCACTTTATAGTCTGCATTCTTTACCCAGAAACAAAGTCCTGCACAAAGCAAGAAAAAATGTTAGGAAAAGCACACTCAATTATAGTCATTTTAAAGATAAGCTTTAGCAAGTGTTTTTAATGTTGCTAACACTTTCTTATCACAGCTAGACACACTCAGTGTCTCAGAAGCCATTATGAAGAGCTCACAGGCTAGAAAGACAATAGTGAAATGGAGATGCAATGACTTGAGAGCTCCGTGACAAGTGACTGCATTCCAACCATGTAAGTACAAATTCCCACAGTCTGGCCTTACTGCCAGTCAGTTTCCCACAGGCAAAGGGACAAGTCCTTAGAGGTACCTGCAAATGGAAAGGGATCATGACCTCAAACCTAGTAACAAGATACTCTGTCATTTGTAGGTTCACACACATACACCTCTGTACACCTGTACACACACACTCCAAGATTCACACTTCTCGTCTACATAGTCTCCTGCCTAAACAGTTTTAGCGTAAAGAAAGGTCAAAAAATTATATAATAAACCAAAATACTTGTGCTGGGCTGCACTGCTACTGTTTACTATAATAATTCACTCAATTCAGAATTAATCAGACATCAAGAAACTGCATTAGAGGACACCAGATAAAAGCTCCATAAAGTAGCACATACCAGAAAAGCTGTTCTTTGAAATATAACTAGCCATAGTACCCAGATTAGAATACATAAAGAATTTTTCTAAGAAGCCAAGAACAGATTATTCTCACTAATCAGTGACAGAACAAGCAGAACTTAATAGGCTTCAGCCAAACTAAAGAAAGCTTATACCGAGTATTTGAAAAATACATGCTGTAAAAGATCAGCAAACAGCTTTCCTAGGCAAACTGGGGAATTGTTACAGGAGATATTTGACACTTAAATGTCAAATTTCCTGGTAAAGTGAAGAGTAGGTTTGATAATCAAATGGATATAGCCTAAAACTCAATTCATTCCAAATTTTCATCATATGAACAGCAGGAACTTTGGAAATAGCATGGAATATAAGCAGTCATTTGTTGTATGCTAAAGCTTCCACTGCCAGCCTGAACAAGAAGGAACTTGCATCTGCCTTCTCACCCAAATGCCTTTGAGGTACGATCAGTAATCCTCAACTTGCACCCAGCAGCAAATACGCTGCTTCAAAGAGAAGAAACAAACAGTGGGAGGAACTATACTGCATATTCCAGAAAGATCACAGCTCCAAACCCATCAAAATAGCAAAAGGAACATATAAAAAGGAGAAATAGTGAAGTATTTCACTTCTAAAACTTATGAGACCCCCTTCCTTCAACTTTCTCTTCAAGACCATCCAAACAAATCAACAGCTCATTCCTATTTAAGTCTTAGCTTTGTCCTTTTTGACAGTCTTTATCTATATCCATATCCTGCTGTCTTCCCACTGGGAACACACATGATTCTGCTGTACTAAGTGAAAACAGACTACATTAAGTTTTGGTACAAAGCCATAACAGGCAACTCCAGTGATATAGACTGTGGTCACTACAACATGCAGTTCTTAAGGAAGTATCCATGTATGTACACACACACTATTGAAAACCAATCACTGGTGAGAAGCAGTGCAGAAACCTTGTCCAGAAAGACCCAGCAGGACATCGGAGGGGAAAAATTTGGAGGAAAACAAGCTGAAAGAAGATGCAGAAGCAGTTTACCCTTTTCGAAAATGGCAGGAATTAGATTTCTAAAACAACATGAATCACCTGAAATGAAATCTGGCAAAAACTTTTGAGCTTTGGCAGAAAGGCATAGATGTGAGTTTCAGCATACAGCAAAAAAAATCAGTCACTCCATTTAAAGGCTCCAGTCAAATGTAAAGAGATGTGTACGCAACTGCATATTGTAAAGGTATCAGTAAAATGAAGAACAGCACTGACCATCAAAAGCTGACAGTAGGACTGCGTATATTATTCCAGAACAGTTGTACCAAGATTTTCATTTAACAGGGCTAGGGAGAGAAAAAAAAAAAAAGAAGAAAAATTTTAAAAAAAAAGGTCTATCAAATTAGAGGCTTAGAAACATTTCAGGCATTTTGCAAACCCCAAAATTGAAACCCCTTGTAAAATAAAACTATGTAAAATGTCACAAATTCAACATTTTTAGCATTGTATTATTAATAAAGGTTGACCACTGTTACTGGCAGCATACAATACAACATAATATTCCTGAACACAAAGGGTCTAATGCTACAAGCAAACAGTGACAGAAAGGCAGGTGTATTTTAATACTATAGCACTGCTGTACCTTAAGATGTAACTGTTAACTCACCATCCTAGTCTCTACTGCTGCTGTCCATGTAGGGCAGATCACTACCTGCTTTGAGACACTGCCACAGTCTCTCCAGCAGCAAGGCTGCCTTCAGAAGTTTCCAAACCACGTTTCCCCTTCCCACCCAGGTAGCACGCCACCTCCTAAGCTGTGACCACACACTGAAAAAGGGTGAGGAGTTGTTTCATCCAGTTTACCAACAAGTACCACAATCAACTGTGTTGGTACAACCAAGCCAGTGGTAGCATATGGTGGAAATGAATCATGGGGGAGGAACACCACACACTGCAACTGCTGCCAAATCATCACTGGACTGCAGCACAGAGATATTTTAAAGCTTAATTCCTGCATTTACTTCAAACCACTGAAGTATCGGAAGATGCTGTGCTAGAAACCTTCATGGTAACCAACAATTCCAGGGGAGAAATTATTTTCCAAATTAACTACCTATGCAACAGACTGCTATTTTGATCAGTAAGAAGTAGCATCACAGAGATGGCAGAACTAAGTCAGCTGGTTCTGCTTTTTTATAAAAAAAAGTTCTGCATGTTTATAACATGCAATAAAAACTCAAACTATAGCAACAAAAATGCCACGGAAAACAAGTTATACAAAGCCTTCTATATGCCTAGTTCCTAAAATAAAAAAAGTGGCAAAGACTTGGAAACAGACCTCTCTTTAAAACAAAAACCACGAGCTCCCCCAAGAGCTTTCACCTCTATGCATTTCTGTCCAGAGCTTTTCACAGAAAGGCAGGGTATCCCAGAATTTCACCCCTACCTGCACACACCAGGCACTGATATCCAGAGGGTCATCACACCCATATTGCAAGACGATACACGCAGTTTCATATATTGGTAAACTACAAAGCCATATGTATCCCATACCCATCAGCAGTTAAAATAGCTTTAGTCAACATGATTTAAGATTTCTAATGAAACATGTTACCCAAGGGTTGTGTTGTTGGGGCTTTAACAGGTTATTAGAGCTTTCGATGCAGAGAACAGTAGTAAGGTAACAAAAAAGCCTGGAACATGCATGCTCTTTCACAGCATTAGTATCTTGAATTACCTCACTAAGGCTTGGATTTTAGAAGAGCAACATTTGCAATAGGAAATAACTCCATGCAAACATGCCAGGCCTCAGGCTAAGTATGAACTACACAAATACAATTAGAGCTTGTAGTCTTTTAAGTATGCTTTTTTGCAGGGCTCCTTTAAAATAGGTCGTCTTAGCTGAAAGGAATCATGTGCGGCACATACAATACCAGAGAAAAAAATAACACCAGGATACACGTGTTGTAGTACTGAAAAACAAAATTTAGACAAATTAAGCAAAAAAAGAGTAGAAAGAAGCTCCTATACCCCTCAAACCTGTACACTGCGAGCAGGTGTAGTTTCGTTAAAGATTTACATTATGGAAGACACAGGTTTTATTAATGCAAGACACAACCAAGCAAACAATATTACCGCCATCAGGCCTTTTCTATTAAATCCACATACCGCTTTGTTCAAAAAGTATGAAATCTCTATTTTTTCCTGTAAACAATTTGCCTAGCAATAAAACTCTCATAAGATAGCAAGAAGCTGGGGTTGAAATCTGCATGGAAAAATCTTTCTGTTTCTCAAGCACCCTTGAACTTGGCGATGCATGGTATTTGAATATAAATATATGCTGGGGAAAAAAAAAAACATACTCTGAAAACAAAATTACCAACAAACATTATTAAGAGCAGGAAAATTGGTTTAGGGTTTGTCTGGGATTTTTTTGTTTGGGTTTGGTTTGGTTTTTTCGGGTTTTTTCCTGAACTTCAAAACAATTTTTGGGGAAAACCTTAGAGAGAAAAACTCGACGTACAACAGGCAACAAGAACTGAAAAAAATACAGATTAACATGTCAACACATTAAAAACAAGACTTAGAATTTAGAAACAGAAAGCTGGGCATAAGCTTCAAAGCCAAGTTTAAATGTTACTCAGCGAGAAAAAGGAGTGAATGGAAAGTCTACAGTAGTAAAAGGTAATTTGGGTTGCTTAGAGAAAGGACTTCTGTTACAGTTAAGATCATCAGAACATGAAGAGTTCTATCAGTCACAGCAGAATGGGAATAATTTTCAAAGAATAAAAAACCAGAAAACAAATCCAATCACCCCATAAAGAAGTGTTGAGCAAAAATATGTAATTAGAGTTATTTCTATCTTGTCCATCACTGCCTGTGAGAAACTGGCATTCCTGTTTGAGTTAGTTTCCTTCTCAAAAGATACTACAAAGTCTGCATTCACTGCCTGCACACCTGGCACTTCCTTTGGAATGTGCAAGATTTCAATTGACATGTTGAGACATCATCAGGAGAGCTGCTCCTGTTCTGACCTAATTACGTATTTTCTGGTATTATTAACATGGACAGCTCGCTCTCCTGTTACCCAGCCAGAAATCTGCTGGGGAAATTCACTATTTGGATTCCACTTCCCCTCTTCACAAAGCTATCATAACTTCATGTTGCATCAATATTTTTTTGTAGAAGAGAAAAAACTTCTAGATCCTTTCTTTAACACTTCTGAAGGAAAGTTCCCTGTCTGCTGAGAGAAGGGAGAAAACAGTGACAGAAAACAGAGAGGAAACATGAACCTGAATTCTTCTGGGGCTTTCTAGATTTATGCTTTTAATACTTCCTGCACTTCGAAAAATTCTTGGCAGAGGAATTACTTCATAGCAGGGTATGTCTCTGCCCTTGCTACGTTAACACCAGATGTCCCTTTGTTAGGTGGATTTTAGTTTTGATATTGCTCTTTGATAACCCCATTTTCACAGTTTGTCAGGTCTTCCATATCTGTCTTTCCAGATTGGATATGGCCCTGTTTTGGCCAAAAACTAGCAGAAAACACACAAGGAGTTCAGCCAAAATCACCTGTACTGAGCTGTGTTGTTTTGTTCAGCCACCACCTTTGATCAATGTCTTGCAGGCTCAGAAGTTTGATACTGCTTTATCAGGAGCAAGCAGAAGTTAAGATATCTAAATGACTTAATTGCTCATCTTTCAGTCACAAAAACTAGATCAGAGATGATTCACTCTGTCCACCTGATACGTGAAGTCAGGCAGAAACTTTCAATATTGAATTGGGTGGGTGGGGCAGTTCTAAGTATATCCTACCATCCTCACCCATGCAAAGGAGTTAAAATTTTTTTCATGTGTGCAGCTTAGCCACCAGACCTGACAAATAAAAGGGCTCCCTGCAATTTAATCAAGACTGTGTTACCATTCCACAACAGCTCAACTTACTCACCATTGTTTTTAGGCAAGCGCCAAATGAATAGACAACTGCCAGACTTTTAGAATGCATGCCAAGAAAGAGTAAAAAAAGTTAAATAGGAGACCTCATCCCTAATACCATTCAGCAATGGAATGACCTACTTGGACTTCTCAGTGCCTTTCAAAGTTTTCACACCACTTTCTGTCCTGCCATATACCTGCAAGAGAAGCAAAACACAGTGGCACCCGGGGGGGTTGTAAAAAAACAAAACAAAAAAAAAACCCAAGCCAAGCCAGATTTCAGCAGCATAGCAGTCCACAATCCAGAGGTCCATGTGAACACGAGTGAAGAACCTCGCTTTCTGCAGAGCTCTGATCAGAGTTTCAGCTCCCATGCACACATTACTGATGCTTAACAAGAGTGCAGTTCTCACTGGTTGTTCCCTCAGTGTGAATGCTAGGAGGGTCTTATCCCTTTTGGCACAAAAAGCTGTTCCAATGAAATAGAAGAAACCACCCAAAACCTTTTATATGATGTTTTTGAAACTTCCACCCTTGTCAAATTAGGCTGAAATTGGGTTTATTGATTTAAAATTGGGGTTTTTTTTCCTGGGATGAAACACACATAAGATTTACCATGTAAGCAGTATTTCTTAGGGAACCACAGTGAAAACAAAGTGGTCTACATGAGGTATTCAGGCACCTCAACCTCAGTGCATCAACACTCTTACTACGGCCACTCATACTCCAGATTTTATATAAGAGCAACAATATTAGTGACCAAATATCAATGACCTTAAATTCTATGAATCCAAGATTATGTTTATTGGATAATACATACCCAAAGGGCATTAGAAACAAGCACCTGAACAGCTGCACAGCTGTGAAATAACACTACGCCGAGGTGCACCCATACAGCTATACAGAAACTAAAAACTAGGACTTCAGTAGATACCTGAATCCCCAGTATATGAACATAACATGTATCCTGCCTTAATCAAAAGCTGCAGAGTATTAAACTTTATTTTCCTTCTGCAACCCCATGCAAAAGCATGGATTCACCAAGACAGCCACCCTTTGCCATTTATTTGAACACAAGTGACCCTGACACACCTCGAGGGTGAACACAGTAAAGGTCTAAGACTAGGAGGTGAGACTGCAGGGTTCTGTGCCCAGATCCACTACACACCTCCTGGGTGGTACAAGCAACTTGCAGAGGTCCTGGGTATCACAGTCAGTCCATAAAAAGTGAGTAACATATATCCTTCCTAGCTTTTACAGATTCTGTCAAGGCCTTATTTAGCCTTATGCTGGCTAAAAGGAAAAAAAATACAGTACCTCAGGCATGAGGTTCTGTGAAGAGGCACATTAAGCACATTGCAGGATGAATGATAAATCCAGTTAAAGCACCCTTGATTCCTGTTTGAGGTGGAAAAAAACCCTGTTAGTCTATCTTCCCGTCATCTTTTGTCACCTGGCACTCCAAATGTTCTTTATTTTTAAGAAAAGCCATAACAAAGCCACTGCTGTATTTGAAGGGCAACGTGTATACCAGGAAAACCTAAGCTTTTTCCTCGAGAAAAAAGCCCCAACACGTTTTTCATTCCCTTTGATTTCTACGCTGCCGCCTACAGATTTCACTACGGAGTAAAAAAACCCAGCCAAACAAAAAATGTACTTGGTCAATCAACAACAGTTTTCAAAAGTACCTTTAAATATTTTTGATACAATTAAAACATGAGTTAAAGCATGCACTTAGCGTATATTGTATCATCATTTGTGCACAACAATATTGCAATACTTGCCAGTCTCGTTTGCATCACGTATTGCATTTCTAAAAAGCGAGCAGAAGTTACCAGCGACAAAGAGCGTCGTAGCAGTCTGCCAGATTTACACATACAGTCATAGGGAAATTAAAAAAAAGAAAAATAAAATACACCTTGCAAAGGCATGGATCTTTATGTGATACCAAACAGTGTGAAAACACTTCAGACTCCAAAAGAATCACAGCCTCATCATGTAAGCAAATCAAACTGTGTATTCAGTTTCCTCCTCCTAATTGCAAACTGTATATTTCATTGTTTTTCCAAGATCTCAGTAAAGTTCCTTCAAAGAACATTTAAAAGCATCTTTTTCTTTTTTTTTGTAAGCTAAACCGCCAAATACGTCTCATAAGCTCCCTATAGAAAAACTTGTGTGCAGTTGAACACTGGCAAACTGGCCAAACAGCCTTTAAGGCTCTGTATTTTACATTTGACACAGGAAGAATGTAAACTTTTTAAAATCAAAAAGTAAGTTTGGGACAAAGAGCGCACAGCTAGTGATGCTGGCACAAGGAGCACCGCACTCTAGCGCAGGACACATGTTGCAAGCACAGGATACCCGTAAAGAACAAAAGCGTTTAAAGCTTTTTTTATAACTCAGAGTAAATATGATGGGAATCACAAGTGTTTATAAAGAGTAAACAGATACCAACAATTCACTGGGTCTTAACAAAAGAACAAAGAGACATCAAATTAAATCAGAAAGACGGAGGTTCAAACCAAGTAAAAGGTAGTGCTGCTTCTCAGGGTTTGAGGTTAAGCTAGGAATTCCTCAGTACAGGATGTTACAAATACTGAAAGTTCACAGGACTCAAGAAAAGAACCGTTACACTTATGAAAGAGAGCTCTGTAGCAGCTGGTAAATGAGACAACAATACCTGTAACTCCTGAAACCCTTCAGCACTCAAGAGTATTCTAGGTCACCACCATGCTCTACTCTTCCCCAGACCAGAATTTGGCAGCTTTTAGAGAGTAAACCAAGTATGACTACTCTTACATACCCCTGTAAAGGAAAATTCACTTTCAGCACTGAAACAAGAAACCTTTAGAAAAGGCTAAATCATCATATGCCAACCTTTTATTACATCTGCTGGGAGCAGAGGTCACCTTAAATTTGTCACAGTGCTCCTAACAGGGATCAGCACGGGCCTGGCTGGGAACAGCCCTGCCCAGCCTTCGCCCCGCAGCAGAGGGGAGCGCAGGACTCGCCCGCGGGGCCACGCCGGCTTCCCCCACGTCCCTGGGTGAGAGATGGGGCCACAGATAAGCTTGTTCCGAAACATCCCCCCTCCCCTACGGCTTCAGCACCCTCGGGCTCCCCGGCCACGTTCAGCTCCACAAGCACCGCCGAGCGCAGGAGCCGGGACCGGCCCCCCCCCGCAGCCCCTGCGAGCGGAGCGAACACGCCCTGCGGCTGGGGCCGGCCGCTCCGCCGCTCCCCGGCTCGCCCTTCCACCCCGCGGTACCAGCCGCCCCCCAGCGGGGCAGGTGCCGCGGGCAGCGGGCCAGCAGCCCCCCCGGGAAGGCGACGCCGCAGCTCCCGGCCAGCAGAGGCCGGCGCCGGCCCCGGGCCACCGCCCCCTGACAGCGAGGGCGGCGCGGCCGGACGCGGGGATGTTCCTGCCCAGCGCCGCCCGCCCGGCCGCCGCCCGCCCGCCCCGCTGAGGAGACACGCGCGCAGCCAGGCGGGAGGCCCGGGCCCGCCGAAGCCGCCACGCCGCCACCGGGCCCGCGGCCAGCGCGCCTCCGGTCCCCTCACGGCCCCTCAGGGCCCGCCACCGCATGTGGGGAGCCCGGGGCGCCGCCCGGCACCGCGCCACGGCACCGCGCCGCCGCCGCCCCCCGGCCCGGCCGCCCTTCCGCGCCGCCGGCCCCGCACTCACCTCTCACGCCGACGGCAGCCACCGCTCCCGGGACGGCAGCGGACCCTCGACCCGGCCGCACCCCGCCGCCCGCCCCTGCCGCTACCGCCGCCGCCGCGCGCACGCGCCCCGCGCACGCCGCCGCGCAGGCGCCCTGTGACCCACCGCCATGCCCGGAGGGCCCGCCAGGGGGCGCCGCCGCGGGGGGCGGGGGGCGGGCCCGGCCCGCTCCGGCGCTCGGGGCTCGGTACCCGAGTGCTGCACTGCAGGCGGTGGGCAGCGCCGGGAGGCGCCAGAACCGAAACCCCTCCGGGGACACCCCGCTTCCCCGGCCTCCTGGTCCCCCGCCGCTCGGTCGGTACCGGCCTCTCCCCTGCCAAGGCCTTTGCGGAGGAGGACGCCGAGTCCCTCCGGAGCCACCGACGTTTCCCTCGAGCCGCCGTCCCGTCTTCCAGCACCCCGGGCCCGGCGCCGCAGCCCCGTCACGGAGGGAGCGAGGCGGCGGGGGTCCAGCCCGCGCACCCGGCTGCCCCGGATCTCTGCTCCGCCGGGAGTGCCAGGGGCGGGCGGAACACGGGGCTGTGGCTCCCCGGTGCCCGAGGTGCCGACACGGGGGCTCCTCCCGCTGTCCTGCCCTGGCCGGGCGCAGCAGAGGGAGAGACACATGGGCTCGGCCCACTGGTGTTTCTTAAGCGCCTGTCAGGAATTTCAAAGTATAACCTTTGCTCTGGATTTTTATTCCTTGCCCCTTCTGACGGGGGAGAGGGCACGCTGCAGCGTGCATGTGGCTTAGGGCTGGATCTGCTACTCCGGAGCTGGTGCCAAGGTCCCCAGCAGCTCAGGAGCCAGCACCGCTCAGCTGCTGAAGCACTTGACTGTCAGTTGCTCGGTGTTCCCATCTCCAGCTCCTCATCTTCCTCCTCTGACCAACTCAAGCTGTCATCTGAGTCCTCCTCCTGCACTGCCCCGGGCTCCTCTGCGTTGGCAGCTTCCTTCTCCTGCCCGTCACAGGAGTGCAACCTGCTTTGGGGGTGCTCTAGCCTGGCCCACAAGCCAGGGTTGGCTTTGCAAAGCGTGATCTCCACCTTGGTAGGGACCATGGTCACAAAGCTTTTCTCTACTTCGATGACCTAGACAGAGGGAAGGAAAGCTGCGGTGAGCTGGGCACGGGAGGGCAAGGAGCATGTGCTCATCCTTTCCCTTACTGGCAGAGCCCTACCAGAGGAGAAGAAATGAGCCAAGAGATGGAGCGGGATGAAACCCGGGCTCCAGCTGAGCTTCAGGGTGTTCCGTTTGAGCAGCACGACAGTGCTGGGTGCTGGCACAGAGCTCAGCTAGCCACAGCCACGCACACAGCTGCGGTACAGCCCTCTCCCCATGGCAGCGAGCTGCGCTGAGACACAGCCATACCCGCACCCAGCGGCACGCTCGGCTGCCGCAGGCGCAGGCAGCACACCCCAGAAATAAAGCCAAGAAATGTACATGCAAATTCCGGAGTCTCACTGCTCCTCCACAGCCAGCAAGCAGCTGAGAAATCAAGAGAGCTTGTGTCTCCCCCTCACGCCACCGCCTGCCTGCAGGCACAGCAGGGCTGCAGTAGGGGAGAGGGACCTGCTGGGCCAAAGACCCTTTGGGGCAGTCTGGGACCAAACCCAGCACACCTACAGACCCAGCAGCGACCTACAGCTCTGTTCTTGGTGCAGGATCGATTGGTGCAGCCACCAGCAGCCTCCGAAACAGCCCTCCTCACAACCCCTAAGGCATTTCCTAGCAGAGATGGCTATAAATGCTGGTACCTGGGTGACCTGGCCCAGGAGCAAAAGCAAGCACAGGCTGCCTCACAACATTGCAGCCCGGCCCCACAGAGACTATTGGCACACAGAAATCAAAGTAAACAGGATCTTACCCCCCAGAGATCTAGTTCTGTCTGGAAAATCTTATTCCCTTCAAAGATGACATGAACTTCAAGCTGAAAGATCAACAGAAAATTATCTGAATGGATAGCACAACACTTGCCAGAGCTCTTCCCTGGGGCAATGCAGCTGACTTCCAGCATTGTAATGCATCCCACGTCCTGGCTCCAGTGTAACAGCCCTGCAATGGCCTCAGCACCTGGGAGCATTTCACCCCCATCAGAGCATGCCAGGTTCACCTCTGCCACCAGTCGAGGGATTCGAGGCCAGCAGAGCCACCCACTGAGGCTGAAAGCCACTAAGCCAGAGTGGTAGGGCAGATGCTGCTGTAGCAGCAGCAAAGCCACTGGGCTGTCAGCTTGGGGACAGCAGGTAGGCAGTGCAGCAGCAGACCAAAGAGGCTATCAATGAGTGCCAGCTCCTGGCTGTTGGCTCACCAAAATCAGGTGCCGCAGAAGTGTGCATCCCCAGCACAGCCCTGCCCACCCCACTCACCACAGTGCGGTTGGCTTTCACGCTGCTGAGGGCAGGCAGGGGGTTCTTGGCATAGACAGTCACCACCACCTGGCTACTGGTTTGGTGCCAGTCCTGCCGGCTTGACACCGCCTTCTTGTCCTGCTGGGGAGAGGAATCCATCACGGCATGGCATCTAGCCCAAGTACACCCCAAAACAAGAGGGGCTGTCTGTGCCGGAGGATGCTTCTTCACACATCTTCACAGAGCACTGGCTGAGGTTAGCATCAGCTAAGCAAGATCAAACTCTGCCTTTCATGCAGGTTTTTGAGGGGACATCATTCATGCAATGGTGGGCAGCCCCTGCCAAGCTGTCCCATGCAACATCGGGCATCTGTGCTGTGCTTGGGGTTGCTCCAGAAGGAGGTGTTAAGACCAGAGACATCCCCCTTCTTGTTCCAGAGTCACTCTCCTATGCCCAAGCTCACAGGCACTATGCAGTCAGGAAATTTGGTCTGGAGGGCAGCGCAGGAGCTGTTGCTGGACATGAATCATGCCACCATGTTAAATGTGGCACATAGATGAGCCCCAAAGGGGCACGTTTCACATTTCTCCCACGGGATCCCACCTTATCTGTGCCACAGGCAACTTTGGCTCCACTAGACATTTCTGAGCATCACCAGGAGACAGACCCACTGCAGCCCTCAACATTACCAGCCAGAGAAACACCACAGGAGGAACCCCAGCCCCAAACTCAGGTGACAATTAGCACAAACCATCTGCATCACAACAGTACATTCACTGCAGCCTCCTTTACATTCACTATAAGTTTTCTTCTTCAGGATAAAGAACAGACTGGGCTCAGAGGGTGTTGCTCAGAGTAGTGCTGACTCAGACTTTCAGGGTTATCCTGGGCCACTTTGCTGCAACTTTCCCAGCTCAAGCCTGTTTCCAGCCAGGAGCTTCCCTGGAGAAACTTGCACATGCATACGCACACACTAAATATTGGGAACTGGGGTCTTCGCCCCACTACCCTGCCACACCACTGTGTCGCTATTGTAGATGAGGTCCCTCCTCGGAAGCAGTTGCAGAGTGAAAGCTTCATTAAAACCAAATTCAGTCATCTGCATTCACGTTTCAAAACTTTTGGTGTGTTTTGCAAGGCTTTTCCCATGCTTAGCTGCCTCCCCCTGTGCAGCAGCCTGCAGCGCTGGCTACGCTGTGCCTGGGGCCAGCTCCTGCCTCATTCAGCTTCCTATCATACATCTGCCCGTTGGGGCTGAGAGCTGACACATTTTGTGAATGAGGGAGATGCATTTTAAACAGCAGATGGGTGAAGATTAAGCATTCAAACCCTGCACAGTCATCTGTCAGCAATTATGAAAATTAAGAGAATTAAATGCAGAAACCCGTGTGAATGCAGAGCCAGGGAAGGAGCACTCCTCAGGTGCCAGTAATGGCACTTTGCTCATACAAGTCACTGCTGCCAAGAGCCCCCTTACCCCCTTCCCTGTCCAGCAGTGCTTCCCAGTTCTGCAGCCCGGCTGTTCCAGGAAGGTGCTGAAGTCCGTCGTTTTGAATTTGCAGCAGCTCCAGTACTTCATCCTGGAGAGAGCAGGGTGACCTGAGCAGGGAGCACCCACGGGAGCAGGAGAGGGGACCACAGCAGACTTCAGGGTGGCGGGGGAGAGGAACTCGGAACCAGCATCTCCCCCTGCCCACCTGTTGCTGGGGGCGGGGGGTCACCCGCAACTGCACCGGCTGAGGCCACCCAGCCTTGCAATGCAGCAATTTCAGCCCTCAGCAGGGTCATTTTGCTCCCTGGTAAGAGGTTGTTTCTTACCCCTCGTGGAAGACAGGAATGCCAGGATGGAAAACACAAACCTCTGTGTTGCTCTCTGGGCCCTGGTAGATCTGTGGAGCAAGAAGCAGAGGAAAGTTTTGGCTGTGCCTCTGGCACAGCACAGCACAGCCAGGCATCCACCCATTGGTGCCCATCCCTGCACAGGGCACAGCACGATGCCCAGCATCACCCTTTCACTGGGTCCAGCATCTGTGAGGACCTCCTCTGGGACTATGCCTAGCTGGCAGCCTGGCACCGGTCTCTGCTCCCTGCCAGCAAGGCAGCCACCCCACCTGCACCGGGACCCCAGTGTCATCCCCCCGACCACGGCAGCAGCCCTTCCATATGCCCTCTCCCAAACACAGCCTGGTCCCAGCCCAGCCACTGGGCAGCACAGGGACAACGGGCAAGTTTGCACACCACAGAAACACATTCTGAGGTGCAAGGGGCTGTTTATCCATCCTGCCCTTTCCCTCCTTCCCAGAGCATGTCAGTCTCATGTCCTCATCCACCTCCCACCTTTTGCTCCCTGCTTGCTCCCTTCCCTGCTGCTTTCCAAGCATGCTGGCCCTCCTGCAGCTTGGTCCCTTCGCCAAGTGCCTTGAGGCAGACAGGCAGTCTTGGGGCAAGATAGGAAGTGGGCTGTGCTGTGTTAATTAAATGCAGGTGGGAATTATTCTACGTGCATTTTACCTATAGGCCCATATCCTGAACATGTGCTATATTTCATTGCAAGCAATTAGCAGCAGTGAAACACAAATGTACCACTAGTCCAGGAATCTGGAAGCCTCTTGCAGGAACATGGCTGGGAGGTGACAGAGGCAGCCACTCCAGGGATGGGATGAGCAGGAGCATACGGAGCGGATGGGCACTGCCACCTCCAACCCACCTGGCACCCTGCCCCACACCTGATGGTAGCTGGGACACAAGCCACCGCACCAGACCTGCAATGCTCCTGGCCATGTGGCACAGACCGTGCAAAGATGGGACCCTGCCCGGTACTTACCGCCTTGCAGCCTGCATTCTTGCAGGTGCTGCCAGCTCTCACCTGGGCAGCCGCCTCCCCTGTGAGAACAACACAGCTTCACCCTGGGGAACACTCCATCCATGCTTGCCCCCGACCTTCCCCACAGCCCCACTCCCAGCTCCCGAGCTTCGCACAGACGGCCCCTGAGCACAGCCCATTGCAATGTACCTCCGAGGTGCAGCTCTGTGGATTTGCAGGTGGCTGAGCACACACCTGCCATCCCGTGCTGAACCTGCCGTGCAAAACCCCATGCTGAACTTGCCACATGCAACCCCACTGCCACCCATCAGCTCATCGCTACCTGTGCAACTGCCCTCAGGTGACTCGTCCTTGGAGGACAGGTTCAGTTTCTCCAGTGCCTGCTCCAGAGACCTGGATACTTTAATTGGCAGCAGTTGTCTAGGCTCATCAGAGCTGGGAAACAGCAGCAGCAAAAGCCAAGTGGTTTTTTTTTTGCAATGTAAGTGTTGTTGCCTCTCTTGAGGAAGCAGCAGGTCAAGACACATGCAGAAGAAGCAGCACGGCAGGGCAACGCTGTTAGCTGAGGCTGTCTCACCTTGGTCTTTCCCGCTGCATCTTCTCAGCTGATTTTGGTCCTTGGATGATGAGCTCCTGCACTGGTTTGGCCTTCAGCTCATCTGAGGTCTCCTTTTGGCTGAAAGGCTCAGGGGGCTTCTCCTTGCTGTGAAACCCCTTTGTGCATCCCTGAGCAGCAGAGGCAAGCCTGATGCCTGCTTTGCCTTCCCTAACCTGGCAGCTGCTCCCAAACCCTGTGAGTTCCCGTGGTCTGGTGGCTCTGTGTCCTGCAGGGATGGGCTCTGACCCCGCACCAAGGCAGGGGCTATGTCTGCAGGGATTCCCAGGGACGGTGTGGCAGCCTCACTGGTGCCACGGCAGAGAGGTCTCAGCTTTGCTGCACCCCAGCCTGGCAGCTGAAGGGCACCAAGTCTCCCTCACATCCCTGGGCCTCTGCTGCCTCCTCCCCCCTGGCCCGGACAGCCCAGACATTCACAGCTGTGCTGGCACTTGGGGAATTTGTCCTCATCCCACAGGATCCTGGTGGGGGATCTCAGCCCTTTCCGACACCCTCCTCTGGGACCGCCTGCCCCACACCTTGGGAGCAGCACCCTTGCTTGCAGGCTCCTGGGCAGCAGGTAGGAAATCCCCACCCGGCAGGGCGAAGGGGGCAGCCTTGGCATGGGATGGGGCTGGGCCAGGCCAGGGCAGGGCAGCGCTGAGGAGGAGAGGACAGAGGAGCAGTGGGTGCATTTGGGCTGGCAGGTCACTCACCTTTATGGAGAGGAACTCGGAGAAGTCTGTTGTGCGTTTCTTGCAACAAGACCAGCCCTAGGCACCGGGAGATGACAAAGTGGTCAGGTGCGGGCAGTCCCTCCAGGCACGAGGGGTCCCCCCCTGCAGCTGCAGCCTGGCTCCTGCCCTACTCACCTTCAGGGCATCGTGGAAGATGGGGACACCCGGGTGGTACAGGCAGGAATCTGAAAAGGGCGATCAGGCAGAACATTTCATGAGGAACAATCCTGCCCACGAGGCACCTCTGATGCCTGGCAGCTCCTAAGCCAGCTCCTGCCATGTGGGCTGCCTGTACTGGGCTCAGCTCAGCCCTGCTTGGCAGCTTGGGCTGCAGACTGGGAAAGTGGCATGCATTCCCACTCACCCCAGTGCAAGGTGGATGAGCCCACTTACCCTTGGCGTTGTGCTCAGGATCAAACCTCTGCCCACAGCCCTTGTTGTAGCACAGCAGCGCCATAGCTGAGGTGTACTCACAGCGTCCTTCACTCCTTCCACAAATATCCCACCAGTCTCATCCCTGCCTGTGACCTCCCATCTGCTTCCCGGCAGTTTCCAGCCCAGGCACAGGGAGGTGGCTTTGCCTATCTTTGGAGGCAGCTGGAGGAGGTGGCTGGTAACTGGAGACCAGGCTAAAAATGGACACAGCAGCTCGGCAGCTGACAGGACCCGGCACCCATGTTATCTCAAGAGGCATTTTTGTCCTGCCCCTGTGCCCAGAAGAGGGAATGCTGCGGGGTGGCTCCACACCTGGGGTGGGCAGAGGACCTCCCAGTGCCTGCCATCCTGCCGGCATCTGGAATGGAAGCATTGGCATTGGGGTCACCCTGGTGTTCACGCAACCTGCGACTCTTCTTGACCAACTGCTCTCAGTTTCTTTGGCATTTATAGAAGCAGCTGAAAGTTTCCTGAAAAAGAAGGGAAGAGACTTCCCAGAGCCTCAGGGCAAAACGTGTGGTGATCTCCCCCAGCCCCAGAAGGCCCTATTCTAAACAGAAACACCGTCACACCAAAGCAGTGCATGTGGCCAAGACATCCTCCAATGCAGGGTCTTGTGCAACCCAGGGATGAAATTTGTCCCCTGGAAGATCATTGTCATCATACAAAAAGGGTGCAAAATATTACATGGGCCTCCCAAACCCCAAACCCAGGAGCGGTTTGCTTGGACAACCTGCCCCCATTCCGGGACCCCAGGGTTTTTCTCTACAAACAGGAAACCTTCTTGAGATCAAAGGTTTTACTTAGTTCCTACAGACATCTAAAACAACTATTACTTTCTTTTTGTTGTTCCTGTTCAGAGACAGCTGTTTCCTGGGTGCTGCCCTGACCTGTCAGAGCACAAAGCACCTGCAGAGTGTTTCTGCTCAGGAACCAGGTTCAACATAAGCCCTTGGCACTATCAGGCAGTGCAAAGGGCAGGTTCTGCAGGCAACAGCCTGGGAGGGGAACCCACAGGGTCCGCTGTGGCTGATGTAACACCATCCTGGTCCCATGATGTTTGTTTAACCTAGTTAATCCCGCTACAACAGCCTGCAGGACCTGCTGCCACCCCGAGGGGATCTCCAAAGTCCAGAGTTAGGATGAACTCTTGCAGAAATTCTAGAGCTCACCAAGGAGATGACTCCAGAGTCTTTTCACACTGCCCTGCTGCTCCATGTCCAGCTCAGTTTTGCCATCCCCACCTTGAGACACCCCAGCCAGCAGCAACACTGGGCTGCTTGCCCATCAAAGCAAGGCCTTGGTTGCCTTGTCATCTCATTAGCAAGTGAGACAGTCCCACTGGAGGGGAGGTCGTGTATCACCATCACCATCAGGTCTCCTTATGCAAGAGTAGCCTGTATATAAACCCACACCCAACCCAAAAGGTAGGAGGGAAATGTGAGGACACTGAGGAGCTGCCACACCAGCATAAGCCACATGGCTTCAAGCTGATACCTCCCTCAAATGTCTGCGGTGCCTAAAGACACAATATATGACCTAAGGGACCCAAAGGTGGGTAAAAAAATGCTGCTGGCATCCAGAGCCTCTGCTCAGGTGGGAGGGATCACTTGGGACCCAGGAAGCCAGGCAGAGCCCTGTGATGGGAGAATTTGTGGTCCCGGGGGCTGAGCAGAGAGCTATAGGGTTTCAGATCTCCTTGTCCGTCCTTTCTGTGAGCTGTCAGCAAAGCTGCAGCTGTTGCCATCCCCGTGCCAGTGGGAATCTGGAGCTCAGGTTACGTTGCATGCCTCAGAGGAAATGCCAAGGGGATGCTGTGGCTGACCTACGCACAGAGGCTCAAGGCTCATCGCAGAGGGACCAGCAGGTAGCTGGGGGGGCTGTGGCTGAGCAGAGCACCCTCAGCACCCAAGGAGCAACGGCAGGCAGCGGAGAGCATGCAGCAGCACTGCTCTGCCCTTGCTCCTCTGCTGCACCACTGCAAATGTCTGCAGGGAATAAGGTGGCTTGACAGATGGGACATAGCATAGTGAAATACAGTAAATCAGGGTGTCCACAGCTCCTAGCCAAAGGGGGTGGTCCCCAGGGAGGACAAGGTGAGGGGGTGCAGCCTGGGAGACAGAAAGAAACCTGCCATGAAATAGAGATAAGCTCCAGGGGAACCAATCGGTCAGCCACCAACAGACTCAAGGCCCTGCTAGTGCTGGTGCTTTAAAGATGAGGAAAAAGAGGATGAGAGAAAGGCAGAGAATGGAGAGAAACTCAGTTCACCCTTTGGTCATTTGGGGTGCTCTGTGGAGCTCAGGGCAGTGGGAAGGGAGAGCGTTTCTAAAGCATGGAGTTGCTCCTCCATACAAAAGGCTGGTTAGGAGGAGGAAGATCCCTGACATACATATTACCACTACGAATGCTACACAAAGCTAGTAGGCAGGATTCATGTTTTAGTTATTTGAGAAATAAAACCTTCCCGATAAGAATATGTGCTGAGCAATTCTACAGCAGAAGTTCTGCCTGGATGCTCCTCTGGCAAGCACTGCTCCAGGGTTACATACCAACGGTTGTCCAAGACGTCTGCACTGATTGTACTCAACAGCTCGGAGAACAGCTTTAAAAAAGACCAGAAAACCATGGGAAATGGGGTTGTGGACAATATTCATCTCTCCATTCAGGAACACTGCCCTTCTGCAGCTCGTGTTATTACAGGGCTGTTGCCCCAATGCTCCGGTCTCACTGAACAATTACATCTTCAAAGTGGAATCAGCTTCCCAGGTGATGGGAATTTTCTCCCTGTAGTTCAGGCAGTGTCTTGCTCCCACAGATAATTTTGTCTCCTTGCAGCCAAACTGCTGAAGGAGACAGTTACTCCAGTGCTTGCTCTGAAAATGCATGCGACAGTCCTCATCAAAAAGCGCGCTTTGGTCCTCAACAGGAACCGGTCCAAAAAGAATAGAATTTGGTCTACTCCTAAGATGCAGTTTTCTTGGCATTAGCTAGCATCCGTAATAAAAACCTGCTGCCCCAAACAGCCTGAACTGGTGGGGAGTATGGGGTTTTACAGGTTTCCCTTTGGAGGGTCCTGCTGCCTTACAGCATGGTCACTGTGAGCTCAGGCAGAGCAGCGTGGCCAGGCTATCATGAGGGAAAGCATCCCAAAGGCAGCGTTGTGCTAGGGTGAGCTCCCTGCTTTCTTCCTCTCCTTCTGGCTCTCTCTGGCACTCAGGTGCCTCACCAGGCAGACAAGCAGGTACCTGAGCCATGACCAAGACAGAAGAGAGAATGATGGCTCTTTTCAGCAAGGCCACAGGAAATCACGTCTTCTTCTTTCAGCTCTCAAATGTAGCTCACCAGAGAAGCACCTCTCCATATTCTACCATTTGTAGCTTTCTATGATAAATGACAGCTTCTAGTGAGATGCATTGTGCCAGGAAAAAAAGGAAATGTTTGTCTATTGCTTTCATGTGACAAAATTATCCACGTACCCACTGGATTTTTCAGATTTATCTTCAGTTCTTGTGAATGCAGTCACTGTTGTTTAAGGAGAAGCTGCATAAAGCACAAGCTCTAACTTCTGAAGCCCACAAATGATGAGGGTTTAAAGCTAAGAGTGAAGAGATAAGAACCAGACTGCTCATGAGTCCTTGCTCTGATATGAACTGATACTGTGTTAAGTGGATTTTAAACAAGCTGATCAGATACGACAGCAAAAGGCAAGGGTATCTCTTCATGATAGTCAAAATACTTCATCAGTCTGCAGTGACGTAACAGCCAGCGACCTGGAAAAGCATGCAGAGGAAAGCGTTCCTGTCTGCACACTGCTTGGACCTCAGCACACCACAGCAGTGCTTGTGCAGAGTCCAGCCTCTGGAGCTGCGCTCGCTACCTTACCCAAGCAGTGCAAGACAAGGCTGACAGCAAAACCACCAGTGCTCCAGCAGACTCCAGTATCTGGAAGTGCTCTGGAGTAGGCAGCCTTGCTTGCTCCTGTGCCCAGCCTTAGATGCTTCTGCACTACAAGCAGTCCCCGGTGCCATTTCCTCCTGCTGCACGCCTCTGAAAGCCTTAGTAATGGTCTGCTTTATAATTCCTTACTAGAACCTCAGTCACAGGTTTTCAGTCTCCTCCTTTCAAGTAAATGAGAATAGTTACCTCTGTCATTCACAGCAGAGTGTAGTTTTAGTTTTCTTCCTTTGCTGTCATTTGATCTTCAATTTTCACCTCGTACCGGTCTTGTTAGATGGACTTTGAACAGCGCTAAATCCCTCCTTCCCCGCAATTTTAAACACCCTGTTAGTATATCTCTTTTCTCCCAGGGAAAGGCAATAACCAGACCCATCCTCACCTCATACTTGAACAGCATTGAGGCGGCAGCAGAGTAATGCTGAAGGTTTGAGCTCTGCCATTTTCCTACAGCAACAACTTCTCTTTTGAGTGCTCACCAACAGGCAAGCCAGCTGAGCAATGGGCAGGAGAATGAGATAATACAGATACCTGGGTGCAACTTCAGTTTCTTCTCCCAATATTTCACGCTCTGGAATTAAACAATGTACTTAGCAAACACCCATGGCATTAGTGAACGTCTGCCAGCCATGTTCCAGACACAAGCCACAAGAACAGATGCATCCTCTCCACAGGGCAACAGAAAAACTAATCAGCAATTCCCACCAACTTGAGATTTTGCAGTATCGATCTATCCTAGGAAATGGGTCAGGTGAAAAAGATCGGCAAACTCTTCATAGTGTACCTACAGGTAAGTTGCAATCCTCCGACAATCACCATTAAATAGCGATTAGTTATCGCTTCAGCAAGCCATCTACTAGTGCTGATGCTTTTGAATGTGGAAAACAAAACAAGCAAAAGAAACAAAAGCATCAGCTGCAGCCTCTCTTCAATGCAGCTTTTCATCAGTCATGTCATTCCAGCCTAATTATAAGCCATCAAATGACAGGGGTAAACCAATAAAACCTCCAGAGCCATTATTTCATCTTTCCCTACTTAAGAGTACCTACAGGACCAAACCCTACATTTTTTAAGGTTATTGCCATGGTAACAGGCATCTGAAAACGTTTTCATCTTCCCTATTATTTCTCAAGTCTGTAAGGCAGCTCCCTGTGCTCTTAGGCTGCGACTCCTTCCCCCTCCCTCTCCCACCTAGATTTCTTCCTAAGCTTTCCCCCCTGCTCCCCCCTCCCCAGCCTCAAGAGCTTCAGTGGGAGAAAACAACTCACAGAAGGCTCCCCTTCCTACAGATTTCCTCATGTATTACACAAGATGAAGAGTTACTGTTGCCATAGACAGTTCCAAGTCCTCTGCTTCCTGCTCCAGCACAGAAGCTCAGAGCTCTGTGGGAAGCTCTGCACCCCAGCCAGAGGCAACTGCAACCCAGGGGCAGCGACAGACCAGACAACTCTGTACTACACAGATGAGACACGGAGTTGAACTCCACGGTCCCAGTGACACGTGGACAAGTCTTACATCTTGCTTCCACAACACAGATGAATCCTAGGTGCATCAGGAGCTCCCTTGTGTTCCGAAATGCTGATGTGGAAGGTCTCATTCCAACACACAAATAAAACTTGTTCTGCGATAAGGGTAACTTAGAAAATTCTCAGGGGTTGAGCACCCTCTCTATAAAGAGCTGTACAAGAACAATTTTTGTACCATAATCTGAAGCTTGATTTACCTCAACCCATATGTACGCTTTTTCATTCAAAAAACAGAAGAGACAACACACCAGATAAAAAAGGCTTAAAATCCACTTTAATAATGCATTCCTGTAACATTCCTCAGACAAACACAAACTTGTTAGTGGGACAATTACAGCTTGTGTTCAAACAGTTTACACTAAATGAAAAATCTTGTAGTACTTCTACACAAAAGACAGGCAAGGTTAAGATTATACAAACATTTTTTTTCTGTTAAATCTTCAGCATGAGATACAGTATTTTTGTCCAATAGATTGTACTTTACTACCAGTAAAAATAAACAGCGATACAACACATTATCAAAAAATCCATCCAAACAAGAGCTTCCCAGCCGTTCAGGCTGCACATGACAATCAACTACTTTAAAGAAACAGATGGTCCAGATAAAAAGAATAACTACAAGTTAGGAGGGGAAAAAAAAAAAAAAAAAGAAATAAACAAACAGAAAACCTCCCCCAGTTCACTACATGATGGATCATTTGGAGCTATATAAATTTACAGAATCATGGGAGCTCCAAAGTGCCCAGATGCTGCCCTAGTTCTCCAGAGACTCCCCTGTGCTCTTAAGCAAGGTACACTAAAAAATGCCAAGACATACCGCAATTTTATCTAGTTTAGTCTCAGGATTCCAGCTGCAAACAGGAAACCTGGAATGGTCAAGGCATTAGGGTCCTTGCCATATTTTATCATTACTGAACAACCATGGCAGCCTCCCAGAATCCATTTCACATTGAAATTATAGGAATGCACCACATGAAATTTTCTAAAACCTTTACCAGTCAGACTGCACTCCCCTTGTCTTAAGAGTGGCTTTACCAAAACAGGCCCTAATTAACTATTTTTAATATATCCCCCACCCCCCAAATATGGCCTGCTAAGATTCCTTTTCTCTTTGGGGTGTGTGCAGGGGGTAGCTTAATCCTGTTAGTATCTGCGACGCTTATTAGGGCCAAAATCACCACCTGGATTTCCTCTGTTGAAGGCAGGTGGGTTCCCTCCCATCGCTCCAAGGCCTTCCATCGCGCCACCCTGGCCAAAGCGATCTGCAGGCGGCGGCGGAGTCTTGTAACAGGACAAGTGCAGGAGAGGCAGGAAGAAAAACAAGGAACAAAGAAGGGCAGTTAAAAGCCATTTGAGTTGATTCAAATTCTACTGGGTTTCCACAATTCCATCTGACCTTGCTACAAACTTTCACCCCACCAAAAATATCCCCACAGCCCCAAAAGTAGACTGACAGGACCACTGCAGGACCAGGTCTTTTCCCATGTAACTTTTAGTCAAGTGCACCAGAATACAATTTGCACCATCTTGCTGACTAGTGCCCTGCTGTAGGGCATGTGAGAAATGCAGTCTGGGAAAGAACTTCACATTTCCACCATATTCCTTCACCCAAACTGAATGCAAACGAGGAGCAGTACACCGATACTACAGCCCTATCACAATCCAGGTGTACACAATACTCCAATTCCAAAATAAACCTACAATACTGGTTGTGTGCCCTGATCATATCCTGTTATTTCCATTCTTTGCCTCTCCTTCTTCCAGCTGGTTAGTGCTACTGCACAGTCTCTTCTTTCCAGCAGGGAGAAGACTATCAAAGGATAATTTGGGTTGGAAGGTAGCTCAGGAGGTCTCTAGTCCAACCTCCCGCTCAAAGCAGAGTTGGCTATGAAGTCAGACTAGGTTAGTCACAGCTTGACGCAGTCAGGTCTTGTAAACGTCCAAGGATAAAGACTGCACAACCTCCCTGGACAATGTGCGCCACTACATGTCCTCATGGTGAACATGGCACTTGCTTTAGGGAAGGTACTGGAGGCAACAACCACTGCCGCCTCCATCCCCCTGGACTGGGGCCAAGTGCCTACACAGAGCAGAACTGCTTTACACCAGTCTCCTGAGTTGCATTTATTCTTTGTCCACAGGTTTACAGCAGTGATACATATACAATGTAACGTGATACATATATGCACATCATAATTGGTATTAGTACTGTACCATGACTCCATGGTATTGCCTGGTTCTACAGAACACAGACCCTAACTTCAGTAAAATTATCAATTGGTAGGTCCCAGGGACTCTCAACGCTCACTTTGCTGGCAGTGGAGGGGAGGCACTATCAGTAACAGCACTCTTTCCACCTTTCTCCCTTTCCTACAGATGAAAAATTCTGAGCAATCACGAAATTTTCCAGCACAACATATCATAGGGAAGGACAGTGCAATCACTGCAAGCAGCTGGAGCAGACATGCAAACTGCTCCCTACATGAATAAAAATCTGGAATGCACGGACCCAGTAACAACTAAAACCAAGCACATGGTCACAATAAAGTTTCCAAAATGTCTGTATACATATTTTTCTCCATTAGAGAAACAGCTTATTGATTTTTGGTCTAAATGGTATTATTTCATCATGTTGATCTGAACCCACCTGCCCTTTCCATTCTTATCTTCATCTTACCTCAACCACTCCACTGTCCCTACCACTTAGGCACAAAAGCTTATAGCCAAATAAAACTGTTCTTTATGACAAAAAAAATTTCTATGATCAAGAAATCTAAGTAGGGAGGTTTGCAGGAAAATTGCTTATGAGACCAATTGATATAAACTGCCAAAAGAAGATGAACTTTGAGGACAAATTCGACTATGACTGCTGCTGTTTCTGCTGCTGACTGGAGTGCTGACACTGTGAGAAGATCGATTCTCTGTGTGACAGAGGAATAACAGATGCCACAGAAGCCATGGCCTATTGTAAAGAAAAGCGCACATAAATAAGCATAACCTCCACTGATTCTTTGCTCTTCACCTCCTAAGCAAGTTAGCCAAATTTAACCATATAGTATTGCTAAGATATTTCTAACAAACATTTTAGCACTCATTACCTTGAAAGTAAGTAGTTATTAGACTCGGCTCAATCTCCTGAAAGTTACCAACTGGTATCAAGGCAAGATTAACTTCTAAAGATTTCAGCAGGAGTTAAGAAACAGGTCTAGGTAGGCAATCGAGCTTCAACTTTAGCAGCATAGTGCTTAACAATGGAAACAACAAATCTGCATTTGAAAGGTGTGCACAACAAAAGGAGATACATTACCATTCCCATGGCTCCATCAGGTATCATAGCTCCAGGACCAGTTGCAGGTGGTGCAGCAGCTGGGACATTGGTACCACCCATAGCTCCTCTATTGTTCATGCCAATGGTACCTGGAGAAGAAAATTCAAGAACAGTCCTGGCAGGGACAGCGACTGGGGTCTCCTCATCTCCCCAGAGCCACCCAACACCATGTAAGCTCCCCACAGTGTTTTCCATTCAGGGACAGAGTCCTAATCTATTAACTAGCTTTGCACTATTAGGTCAAGATAAACTGATCTTGCATTCCAGTATTACCTGAAACTCCAGCAGGCTCTAACACTCACCACCTGCCTTAACCACTAAGCCCCCATCGCCTCTTCACTTGCTCTTGTACATGTGGCCTGAAACTCTCAATCATGTAGTCAAGACAGGGAAATACAGAAATCAAGATAATTTCCTGGGCTCGAGGTCTAACACTCACTCTCACACCAGTCTCCGTTATCAGTACAAACTTCTGAAGCACACTGTGTGTCTGATAGAAACTTCAACCAAGTCTTTTGCTCGCTGAACGGAGTCTCACGAAGTACAATACTGCCTCATACCCAAATTCTGCTGTTTCCTGTCAGATGAACACCTCCTGTCACTGAACTTGGAGAAGATTACTACAACTGAGTTTCTAAGTAAGAAACCAATAAAATAAGACTACTCAACAAATGTAACAGATTTTGTAAAGGAGGAAAGGAACATGCATAGGAACAAAGATGGCCACAGAATACTCTTACCTCCCATACCCATCTGTCCCATTCGCATCTCTGGTGGCTCTCTCTGGTGAAGGAAAACAAAGAAAAAGAAAAAAGAAAAAAAGAGGAAGAAAAAAAAAACGAGACTCATTTCAAATGATAAAAATTCAGGCTTTTAAAAAAATGTAATTATACAAATTCAGTGAGTTCTGGGGTTTTACTACTGAAAACTGTATAGAGAAGTCATTCCCAGGGTAAACTTCAAAAGATTATCTGAGCTACCTTCACACAGTAGCTGCTGAACAAACAGATCTTATATAAAATATTTCCTTCTGTAATATTGTTTTTCACAATCACAGTAACGCATCCAGCAGCAAAGCTGCACATGCAGATTTTACCAAACAGCAGCATAAAGAGATACATGGTATCTGGAGGGAAGGATCTCCTGAGTGGCAGCAGTACATTAAATACAATTAGTTTTGTTACTTCCTCAGCATAGCTAAGAAGCTTTTCCTGTTGAGAGGAATGCAAGCTTACAGGAAAAGAGGCAGCGCTGGGTCACTCACATTATAATACCACTTTGTGAGAGCAACGTTTCTCTTATTAACTGAGCACAGGGGACACACCACATCTCCTGCACTGCAAAGCCAGGAGCACCCCCTCAATTCTGTGAGCGTACTACTTTTTCCACAGTGGGAACCGAATAACAGTTTCACTTCACCTGTAGTCTCATTGGCACTATTTATGATATGAAGGCACTATTGTTCAGAGAAACTAGGAGTTCTGCTACACTGGGTAATATTTGCACATTTAGGTCAGTCACACTGCCCTTTTGGTTTGACACATTTAGCCATTTTGCTTAGGGACCAATTTTTCGCTAGGATACATAAACACCTGCCACCCAGTTGTACTGATGCCATTATACCACCTCGATAGCACTGCAGCTGCCTCCACAACAGAAAGTTGCTGGGACTGGAAGTTAATTGTAAGATGACTTTATAGAGCTAGAGGTACTACTATTAAAAGGCAGGTTACCACACATTTTGCATTACTAGAAAATACTTGACCAACTGACTTTTAAGTACAAGCAATTACCATGCCTGCAGCAGTGCCTCAAGTTGGGATTATTTCATCTAAGCATGACTAAGACAGACTGCAGGCTAGAGATATAGCTAGGTGTATGACCATAATGGGATTCTGAAGCAGTACTTCAAGACAGTCCATCTTTGTCACTGTTAGAATAAAATTAGTTAGGATATATTCTTCTGAACAGCAAGGCAGCTAGTGAGAGTCCTGCATGAACACCAGTGGGACGGTTACTGGGGTATGTATATTTTCCAGGCTAAACTGTATAAAGATTGGAGGGAGTCAGTAATTTAGGACAGAATGTATCCAAGATATAGAGTCCCTCAACCAACAAGTTGAGCATTCACAGAAAACCGCATGCTGTGGAAGGGCAAAAATCGAACATCAGTGTCCAGATGCAATGGGAATGTAGAAGCACTCATACCGCATCAGCAAAATTCCCTTTAAAGCCTTCCTGCTGGCGTCTCATCATCTCTTCTTGCTGCCTTCTCATCTCCTCCTCACGGCGCCTGCGTTCTTCCTCCTGCCTGCAAAAATCATCCAAGAATGCTCAGCACAACATACACCAACCATCTGCATCCCAGTGTTGCAGTGCTGCCTCATGGGTCTTGTTTGGAAATCTACAATTTTAAGAACTGAGGCTGTAAAATATTAGGTACTTTATGATGAAAACAGAAACACATATGCACAGAAAGTAATTTCCAACACTTTCAATTTCAAGCAGTTCATTATAAAACCCAACACGAGCAAAACCATGTGTCTCATGAGGAGTGGGTTGAAGAACTGGGGGTGTTTAGCCTGTTGAAAAGGAGGCTCAGGGGAGACGTTACCATGTTCTACAACTACCTGAAAGGAGGTTGTAGCAGGGTGGGTGTCAGTCTTCTCCCAGGTAGCAAGTAATAGGACAAGAGGAAATGGCCTCAAGTTGTGCCAGGGGAGGTTTAGATTGTATATCACGAAAAATTTCTTCAGGAAAGGGTTATCAGGGATTAGAACAGGCTGCCTGGGGAAGTGGCTGAATCAGCATCCCTGGAGGTATTTAGAAGTGTAATGTGGCACTTCGGGACATGGTTTAGTGGTCGAGCTTCTTAAAATGACCCTGAAACAAGGAAAAGCCAGAATGGACAGAGAAATCTCTGAGACTAAGTTACCCCTCAAACGAAAGGATAGATACTAGAATGGGGTTTCTCAACCTGCAGCACTGAAACCACTGAATTACTGCACAGATTCTGATTCTTCTATCTGCCTCAGTCAAGGAGCTAAACTAAGACACAGAACTGTAGGAAACTAAATACTAATCAGTGGAAGAAACTCCTAACTCTTCCATTTTAAACCAACTGTACACTCTTCCTATGAACAAAAAGGCCCGAAATAACAGCCGTACTTTAGGTAGTAATTAAATGTCACACTGAACAATTAGGTGCACTGAAGCAGCATTTAATTTCATATTATGGATTCACCGCATTTCATAACCTGCCCCCTTACCTGAGTTCCAACTGTTTACGTTTTTGTACTTCTTGGTTATGCAATTCCTCCATTCTCCTCAGCTCCTCCTGGCGTCTCATTAAATCTGTAAAAGACAACAGTAAAAACCCCAAACTCATCTCC
The DNA here is from genome assembly GCF_017639655.2 of Falco naumanni. Lineage (NCBI taxonomy): Eukaryota > Metazoa > Chordata > Aves > Falconiformes > Falconidae > Falco > Falco naumanni. The sequence continues at coordinate 12,953,173 of NC_054067.1, forward strand.
CATGTCCCCTCTTAATTCCTGAACTAGAACCATAACACACAAGAGAACAAGGTAACAGAGCTTCCAGCAATACAGTAACATCTCCCCATTCACTTGGCGTTACCATGCTTGGTTACAAGTCAAGCAGCTACACCACGGCTCACCTTCAGTGGGCTCTAGCCCATCTAGTGAGCTACCCATCCCTTGATGCTGCAGGGCCGTGTTTTGATACTGTATTTATCTTTGACTGGTACCTTGCCGCATGAGCATAACTTGGTGCTCATGGCGGGCTGCTTCCATTTCCATTTCCAGCTTCTCTCGAGCTTCCTTGATGTTGCGGTCTACTTGTTCTTGCTGCTGTTTCTCCATTTCTATTAGAGCCTTCCAACGCATGGCATACTCATACTCAAAACTGCCAGGCTGTGCAAATCGAGGAGGCTGCTCACGTTCCCTGTCAAACAAGGAGGAACTAGTGAATCCTTCAATAGAGCAAGGAGGAACCAAGAAAAACATGTTTGTGTGTTAAATGTACCAGTAGACCCTTTTAACAGTTAGAAATGCATTTAGTGCAAGAAATAAAGAATCACTTTGTCTTCTACTTTCTCACAAATAGCTATGCTTGGGGTACCAGTTTGTCTGCTCCTCAGGAGCCATTTAAAGGAGAAACTTAGGCAGAATCATCCTGCAGGATTAATTATACATGGAAACAGTGTTCCACCTTCCTCCACAAGAAGCAATGACACTGCTTTTGTAAGACATCAAAAGATTCTGGGTAAACACATTCAGAAATACTCTTGAAAAGAAACAGCCTTTGCTCCTGCTGCACATCTCGTAGACAGACCCACTCCAGAAACAAACACTGCCCAAACATGCATGTTTATTTTACTGATCTCTGCAGCCCATGCACCTGGAGCACATGACTATTCCTAATGCAGCCTCCCAGTTCCTGAAGCTCTCATCTTCCTTGAAAAATTCATAAGCACACATGGTTTACTAATTCCCACTGCTGGGATCACATGATACCTTTCTTACACTGGGAAGCCTTCAAAGACCATGGCCTTACACCTGGATAACTCTACAATCTTTTAATGCTATTCAGATCACTATTTAAATATTCACTGTGGGTTCAAATCTATTTTCCTCTACAGACTTTCCATAACGCTTAGAACAAGAAACTTAAGTCTTTGCTTCAGCTTCTCATGTGAGTAAGGGATCTCATGTTATCTCAAACTGACATGATTTTTTATTCCAACAACTGAAACAGACTTATGAAAAGTATGTGGAGGCTGCCAGTCTTAGCCAGCAGTATGGATCCAAACCTACTGCTTTCTTTCAACTAATCATGGCAAGGAACAGTGCATGCAATTCTCCTTCCACAGTCAGGTCACGTTTACAAAAAAAGGAGGCCCTTTAGGAGCACTGATGAGCCACCGTCCTAAGACTGAGGCACCAGTTAATGTCCTAGTCCACAGGTAGTCTCATCTCCTCACATACTTGTGATATTGCTGGTTTTTGATGACTAGTTTCTCTGGTAGTCCTTCTTCATCATCATACTGATCCATGGGCTCCACAGTGACAGGCCGAGGGAATCTGTAAAGAAAAGATGAGGTGCTTTCAACAAAACTCAAGAATGAGCTTGTGTGCAGGACAGCATGTGTACTGTGTCTGAGGTTATAAAATACTGCTTTTAGCACTGCTCAAAGAAATATAAAAGCACTTGGGGATCTCAACCAAGTGAGACCAGAAATCACTTTAAACACCTTTTTTTTCTTTCTTTCTAGAACAGAAGCTGAACTGTTAATCAAAATCCTTTTTGAATCCAACCCAAAATTGTATGAAGAACCATACTTCCAGTTATTGGTTAAAAAAAAACAGCTTAAGCAGAACCTAACATTCTCCTAGGATTTAGTTGGCATGAAGTCTCGTAGTCCCCAGAGTTTTGGCTTTCTCCCTTTCCTCCACTGCTACATGGCCAACCATGGGCTGCAAAGTCCTTGTGTCCCTTTTTATAACTGTCTAAAGCAAAGACTAACTATACTGCTCCTCGCTGGAGGTTGCTGGCTGTACCATTCAGTCATAGTCTTCTGGGGAGACCACCACATGCCATTACTGCTCAGCAGCAGTGCTCTTAAGTGCCTGCTGGACCCTGTCTGAACTTCCTCCCCCCAAGAAATCCACTGGTGCACTCTGCAACACAGACACTGCACACATGTGCTTCTGTCCTCCTGGTTTCTGTATGCAGAAGAAAGTATTTAACAAAGGTGTCCTCAATGTCTGAATTAGCTCCCCTTCACAGCACTGACACTGCTCATCCTCGGCACAAAGCAGCACCACAGCCTCTCGTTAGCTCCTCAACCTCACTTGCCAGAGCTGGGGAAACGGAAAAGAAATGATCATGCTATGCCAAGCGGTGGCCAGACTCCAGCAGGAAGGCAGGATACGAGAGGATAAAATCCCTCTCCTCAGCTGAAGATCCACAATCTAGCTTTTCACTTCAGTGTGACATACTCCATTATTAATGTTTTCCAGTGTGTACCAATTCCAATCAGTTTATCTAGCTGCTACTGTCATGAACTAGGACAAACCAGGACAAGTTTAATTAAGGCCAAGCCATAACTAGAAATAAGCAAACATACTGGTTTGCTGTCCTAGATATCAGAATCTAATACACTGATAGCTACAAAAAGATTGATCCTTACCCTCAAGTGCTCTCATTTACACACTGGTAGTGACTTAGTTTGCATGGGTTTTTTTCATGGTTCCTTCAGGATAGAGACTTCTGAATCAGCAAAAGCTCCTTAACAGCAATCCCCCCGCAGAGCGCTACGTGCTATGCTGGTTATCCCCATATAGTCTCAGGGAGAGAAACAGGTATAAAAAACCCCAACAACCCAAAACCACCTGCTTTTTGAAACTCAACATGCTTGTGTATGGCTGTGCCATCCAAGAAAAAGGAAAGAAGCAAGAAGCACAAAGCTTATAAAATTACTTTTCAGGAAGTATTCTATTCCCAGATTGTAGGTGCATATATATAAAATATAAATTATTTCCAGAAGATCAGAAATTACTCCCTCTTAATACTTAAGAGCAACAGTCTGTGCTCTGTGGAACACATCTAGAATTAGTCATTTACTTGAGCAAGTTCACATAATTACGCAAGAGCATGCTTTGTTGCCTTATGATATTCAAGCACAAGGAAAACAGTTCATTATGGTGAAAACTCCAAACAATCCGATCTATCTGACCAGCTCCTCCAACAGATCCCATGCCCACAGTGGTGGATCAGCATTCCACCACAGCTGTGCATGCTGCTGAGTGGAGTCCCATCCCAAAGAGCCATCTCTGAAGCAATCCACAGTGCACAATTAACACACTTTAGCTTCATTTCCAACAAATGATATGGATGGTCTCTGAAACAGCTCTGCTTCTTAAAGGCTGCTTTAATTGCCCTAAGAAGGATTTACCAAGAAAGAGCTTATCGGGAAGTTTTATGCACTTACCCCACTATCAGCTTCCCAGAAGAAAGTTTTCAGACCTGAGTTTCAGCACAGACTCACTCTTGTTGGAACAAAGCTAATTAAAGTTCTCCCCAGGCAAATCACCGAACACCTCCTACCCCATCTGTCCTGCTCTGATGTTAAGAAACATTGCTCACAAACCAATGCCACCCATCAACCTGCAACACATGCCAGTATAGCCCTTCTCGCCCTCCACACTTACGTAGTTAGCAGGAAAGACCCATCACTACATCTATCCAGGGCTTTCCTAGCAGCAGGCTTCCCTGAGAACTCCACAATGCCTTTCCCAGAGGATCGTCCTCTGTCATCCACAATAACCACAGCCCTTTCCACCTGGCCAAACACTGAGAAGGCTTCCTCCAGGAGCTCATTGGACACAAACTGAGGCAGGTTTCTGACTGTCAGCGATGCACTGTGGCATGCAAAACGCACTCTTAGCTGCTTCCCACGTAGAGGCATGTTGTCTAGTTCCACCTTTGCAATCTCTGCCAGAGTGCGAGTTTCCTGAAGATAAAAAAAGTTATCATTAAAACCCTCAATGCAGTACACAAACAGCCAGTCACAACAGTCACAAGCCTATTTCTCCTGAACAAGTATCTCAGAGACAGGAACAAATAATCCTCCCATAGCATGGTAAAAAGTGTCCTAACAGACCATAACTATTCTGTTATGACTCTAGCTGAAGAGGCATGTATAGAGATTGGAGGGGAAAAATAGTAATAAAAATTCAAAATGCATCAGAACTGAGATTAATCCAACAGCCAGTACAAACCTAAGCAAACAATTAAATCACCATTATCTACAGACATAATAAAATATTAAGGCTACAAAGTAGGCCTTTTTTTCTTTAAATAAATACATTTTTTAAAATAATCAAGATTTAAGTATTAGCCAAGCCTGACAACTGTAAAAGGAAATGCTGGTTGTATGACAATCCACGAAAGATGACATCCTATGCCAGTTTCACACCTTTCCACTCACTAAAGCAGCTACACTAGAGCAAAGCACCCCAGACTTTGGTGTGGGAACCTCATGCTCCAGTCACTCACCTTGGGGCTTTCAGAAAGGTAGCATATGAGCCAATAAAGTCTGAGAACCATTACTCTATGTTGGTAGCTAACTCCTTCCCAGTCACCATTCAACATGATCATAAAGAGATCCCCTACTTCAAAAGCAGTCATCATTCCAGTAATACTGCATGACAACCTATGTTCATATAAATCCCATGTTCACACCCTTCCAGAAAATGCAAGTCCACCCTGCCTATAATAGCATCATGTTAATGGTTTCTTTCTGTTTTGTACCAGCTAACTTCAGAATAACTTTATCAGATATCTCGTAAATCCTGCCACAGGCTGCCTGAATTCACATTCCTTCTCATTAACAAGCTCTAGACAAACCACTTATAGAAGCTGATCCTATATTCCTTGTTACTGAAATCAACAGCGGGCTTAATTAGCAAGATATCTGAACACATACTACTGTCAATTAGCAATACTCCTCCAGTGTGAGTCATTGCCACAAAAACACCTCAAAGGTAGCAAGTCACTCACCAGCCTGATAAAGCCAAAGCCTTTGTCCTTGTGTATGAAGACTTCACCGGCCTTGCCATACTTCTCAAATAACTTTCTCATCTCTTCCTCTGTAATATCGGGGGGCAGATTCCCCACAAACAGGCGGCTTCTTTGGGTGAAGGTCTTTTCACCAGGTTTCCGGAAATTCTTCAGGTCAATAGTCAGGCCTTCATCTGAGGGGAATAAGGTACACAGCTGCTCTACAGTTGGGGGGATAAATTCTATTAGGTTTCATCACAGTGAACAGAGAGACATAGGACAACATTGGTAACACCACCCATTCGCTTTGGTCTCAAACCTCTCCAGCCATTTCTACAGCAACAAGGGGATTTTATTTCAGAATGGGGCCCGTGTTCTTTTTAATGAAAACACACGCTTTGACCTCAGTGCTCACTAACGCAAGCGAAAGATAGTCTAGAAATAGAGACTAGAAGTACACTGCAGCTTGAAACAGCGTGAGAGATTTCACCCAACTTTTGGAGATCTGGTCAAGATGACTGACCTGCAACAAAGTCAACTGTAGTCACGATACTGGATTTTGTTAATACAGTCTGAGTAAATATAGAATAGCCACAGTTTGGCGAGCAACCAGATTTTTACTAAAAAACCTGAGCCATCCCAAATATCTAGAAAAATACGCAAACAAGAGAAAATTTTCCTCAAACAGGTAACATTCTACAACAGGGGTCCTCAAACTACGGCCCGCGTGTCGGATATGGCCCCCAGGGTCCTCAATCCGGCCCCTGGTATTTACAGATACACCCACACCCCCCCGCCGGGGGTTGGGGCGGGGAACCAAGCAGCCGCAGATGACTGCCTGCCACTTCATCCACGCGCCGGCCCCCTGTTTAAAAAGTTTGAGGAACCCTGTTCTAGACTTGGGTTCTAGACTCTTGGGTTCCAAGCTGAAGAGAAGGCTGGAATGGTGGAAACAGTGGAAAAAAACCCACCCCAAAAACCAGCCATATAGGTGAGACCTCAGAGAAATCACAAAGTTAATCACAAAAATCTGTATCCAGTAAGTAATGTTATATAAATCACTAATAAACAAGAGAGACTGCATGAACTTTTTCAAATTCTCACATGCATATAATCTTTAACCTTTAATTCTGTAAGAGTCCAGCATAATCCTGGAAGTTCTACTATACACCAGACACAGGCGTGGCATTATTATCCCTTTACCTTCCCGTGTCCCATTATCTTAAATGTATATGGTACTTCCCCGCACAGGACAGCCAGCCACAGTAAGCCATTCCTTTGCTTTGCAGAGGACACATCTCATGGCCATGCATATGAAATAAACTACAAACATGAGTGGCTTGATTCAGACTACAAAGCTTGTCACAGGAAAGCCTATTCAGGCAAAGACAACATGCAAGACATGCAAGGACAACTTTTTAAGAATAAGCACATGGCTAACACACACACAAATAAGACTGACAGTGTATCTATAGAAGAGTAGTGAGAGTAAGTTATCCACTTCACACAGCCAGGGTGCTTAAGTGAACTGTTTTGTCTTGTGAACTTCTTCACACCGTTGTCAGAAGTATTTGGGGATCAATTGCAAGGCCTGTGAATACACTAGGAGGGACTTATACCACTATCAGTGTTCTGCCTTAGGTAGATCTACTCAAAGGCAGCTGAGATACAGTCACTCACTATAAGCTGATCGCTGTGAGAATACCACAATACACTTGTTGTGTTGTATTGTTTCCAACCTGACTGGAAAGGGACTGGTCTGCCACCTTTGTCTATTATCTTCTATGAACCGAAAAGGAGCCTGTTTTACAGGGCCACCTAGTAAAAACATACAGGTGGTTTTTTTTTTTTTTACTAGCTCATTATCCCTGCACACGTGTGCATATAGTTAAACCTGCAACTTTGACAGAAAACCCAGAGGAATCACACAAAGTGCATGTGTGACTTCAATATGCTTTTGTTTGAACCAACAAAGTGTCCGAATTTGAAAAAATAAATTTCTAATATAACTAAAGTACTTCCCCACCCAAAAACGCTAATGGCAATGACCTGCTGCCATACTTCTAAACTATCAAGTTAGATCAGTTAAGGCCTCAGAAGCCATTAATGCATACTCTCTCAGCTCATAAGCCCCGACTGCATCCCAAGTAACAAGAGCTACAGTCCATGCTGATGAAGAACAAACCCGGAAACACACCAGATGAGTGTAACAACCATCATCAATACCAACTGGTACTTGAACGCTAAAATATTAAGTAAAGCTGGGTATCTCCTAGTCCCTCCCATGTAAAAATATTAAGTGTTAACGGGTGACCGCAGATTGCTGTAACAACATTCTTACTACAATTGCATCTTTACAGATAGCAAATTTATTTCGCTAGTATTTAAGATAACCCGTGTTGAGAAGCCATCTGTTATCGTTGGGGGGGGGGGGGGGGGGGGGCGCGGGGGGAAAGGAAACAGGCGACAGAATAAGCCACCTCGTATTTGCGAAGTTTACAGAAACACCGTTGAAGGCTCAGAGACTTCTAAACTCTTCAAGTGAGCTTTGCTCGAGAATGAGACAAAGGAGGAACCTCCACATCGCTGCCCAGTTTCGGGAGCAGAAGAAACTTACAGACAAACCCCAGCCAAACTCACGGCAGCCACACGCATCTTTGCATAGACCGAGCAAAAAGAAAACCCCGAGAACCAGCTCAGCTGCAGTTCAAACCCCTGTCCCCAACAAGGGAGCAGCCCGACTGCTGCCGGCAAACAGCAAACGCAAGTCGCGGCTTCCTTAAGGCCCAGAACTGTTATCGGTTTAAGCCGAAAGAGCGGGTCCTGTGCGCTCGGCCCGGACCCACGGCACCCAGCAGCGAACCGGGACCCCAAGTTCCCCTCCGCAGCGAGCGCGGCCGCTCAACGCCTACCCAGAGCGGGGCCGGGCGGCCCCCCGCGGCGGGCCCGGGACTCACTCTGGCTGTTGGCCTGCTGCCCGTTGGTGGGGATGGACGGAGGCGGGTGCTGCTGGTGCTGGTGCTGTTTCCGCGGAGTGTGGTTCTGCTTCTCCATGTTGAAGCCCTTGTTGCCCTGCATCTTCCCCACCTGGAGACAGACACGCCCGGTCGGCCGCGGCCCGGGGCTCGACGCCAGCTCCCGCCCGCGACCCCCAGGTGGCTCCCGCCGCCCCCAGCCCCGCCTCACCGGGGGCCGCCCGCCCGCCAAAGCGGCCGCGTGCAGCGGCGGGGCGGGGCGGGCCGCGCAGGCCGCGGCAGGCCCCGGCAGGGCCCCGGCGTCGGCGGCCGGCCGGGAGCGCCCGGCCCGCGGCGGAGCGGAGCGGAGCCGCTCTCCTGCCCCCGCCGCGGCCTCACCTGGTGGCGGACGCCGGCGCCGAGGCGGATCGCGGCCTCCTCGCCCCACAGCAGCCCGAAGAGGAGCGCGCGCGCGGCCGGAACTCGCGCAACCTAACCCGGCGCCCGCCACCCGCGCTCCCATTGGCCTCCCAGACTACAGCGCCGCACTGCCACTGGCCGTGCTTGCCGCCACTCACGAGCCCGGCCGCCATAGGGCGGGAGTAGCCGTCCCCACAGCCCTCCGTGCGGAGCCGATTGGCTGCACGGCGGAGCCTGCACGCCGCGCGCGCTGCCAATCAACGCCTCGGGCATGAGGCTTGGGTGAGCGGCGAACGAGGGACAAAGGAGCCCAGCGAGCCGCCGGCGCGCGCCGCGCAGCCGCACTGGGACGGAGGGGGCGCGCAGGCGCGGCGGGGGCCGCGCGCTTTAAAGGGACAGCGGTGGTGCTCGCCTGCCCCGCCCCCATCCGTCCGCGTGCCCAGGCTGGTGGCGGGAGCGGCGGCCGCTACGCCTCTGCTCCGCCGGTCCCGCCACCGCCCGTAAGTACTGGAGCCCCGGCGGCGCCTCTGCAGAGCACCGTGGGCCTGCGGCAGCTCCGTGCCCGCTCCCTTCCCAGGCCGGTCGCGGGCGCCCCCTCACCTCGCCCACCAGCCCCCGTCTCCGCCGGCCATCTCCGCTGGAGCGGCGCTGCCTCGCCGTGGGCAGCCGGGCCGGCCGTGGGGAAGGGCCCGCCGTGCCCTGTCCCGAGCGGCTGTGGGGCGCCGGGAACGGGAGCGCGGCCAGCCGCTGCCTCCTGCGGGCTGGGCCTCGCCACCTTTTAATAAAACCTCCCGCTTCCCTCCGTGTCCCGTCGCACGTAACCGGGACGGGTGCTGCGCGGCCGTGGCCAGCCCGCTGCCCGGGCGCCGCGATTGCTTCCCCCTCGCCCCGGGAGGCACTGGGGGGGGTCACCCCGCGGCCCGGCCCGTGCTCAGCTCCTGCGCTTTTTTGGGGGTTGGGGCTGCTCCCTGGGGAGGAGCAGGAGAGCCCCCCCCCCCCCCAGGGCAACAGGGCGGCCAAGGGGGAATGGGGTCCTTCGAGGATGGGGGGGGGGGGGGGTCGGAGCCCCTGGGGAGGGGCGAACCTGGCCGGGGGGAGCTGCGGGGGGGGACATGGCTGAGCCCGTGGGTGGGTGGGCGGGAGGGGGAGGGGAGCTCGGTGGGGGCTGTTGTGGGGGAGGGGAGCCGGGGTGTGTATGGGGGGTGCAGCGGGTGGGGGAGGGCAGCCGAGGGGGGAGGGGGGCGCATGGAGTGGGGCGGGGGCTGACCGGGGGAGGGGAGCTCGGGTAGGGGGGTGCCGGGGGCGGGGCGCGGGCGGCGGGCGCCGGCCGGGGCAGCTCCTCCTGGGGGCGGTGCCGTGTCCCGGGCCCCCGCGGAAGCCCCGCCCGGCCGCGCTGTCACTCACCGCCCCGGGGAGACGCTCCAGCTCCAGGGAGGCGGTGGCGGCGCCTGGACCCGGCCGGGCGGCTCCCCCCGCGCGCAGGTAGAGGCTTCGGCGGCGCGGCCGGTCTGGGCCCCCCGGGGCGGCAGCAGGGCCCGGGCCGCGGGAGTCGGCAGCGAGAGGGTTAAGGTGTGTGTGGTGGGGGGGCAGTGGGGTGGCAAGCCCACTCCGCGCGATCCGCTCCGCACTTTGCGGGTGGTCGCGCGGGCATCGGCGAGGACTGGGTTGCCCCGTTCCAGCCCGCGCCCCCCCCGCCGACCACCCCCGGCACCGCGCCGTGCCCCGCTGGGGTGCGGCCGCTGCCCGCGCTCGGCTCCGCGCTGTCTCTTCGCGCGCTCCTGCTCCGCTGCTTTGATCCGTTCCGGGTTTTCCGGCCGCCCGGCGAAGTCCGGGCTGCTGCGCCGATCCCGGGTTCGGGAATCCGTTCCACGTTTCCGAGGCCGCCGCCTGCAAGCGAGTCTCGCGAGCCTGGGCCCCGCCGCGGCCAATGGGAAAGCGTCCCTCGCTCTGCACAGCCAATGGAGCGCTGCCCCCGCCCCCCTTCGGGCTGCAGCGCGCTGAGGGCTCCGAGCGGCGCTTCCATTTAAAGGGGCCGCGACCCGAATCCGGGCTTTGGGTAGAGAGGGCGGCGCAGCGTCGGGGAGCCAGGTACGAGCGGTGCCGGCCGCGGGCGCCTCCCTACGGCTGCACGGGAGGCACAGGTGGGGCGGCGGCGCGGCGTGGGGCTGCCTCGGGGCGCCCGTCCGTGGGGCGCCCGCCCGTGGGGCGCCGGTGCTTGGCCCCACGGGTGGGGGTGGGGCAGGCGCGTGTGGCGCGGGTCCCGGGGGGGCGGGGCGGGTGGGACCCCCCCACACACACACAGGGTGGGGGGCGGGGCGCGGCGCGCGCCTGGCGGGAGGGGGCGGGGCCTACCGCTCCGCGAGGGGGTGGGGCCGGCGCTGCTCGCTCCCCCCCCAGTGGTGACCGCTTGGGGGCGCCCTGCGGCGTGGGGCGGGTCCCGAGGACCCCACCCCGATGCGGCACCAGCCCCGTGTCCGCTGGGGAGGGGAGGGGGTGTGGGAAGCAGGCCCCGCCCCTCGGCTGGGGCGGGGCGTGGGGGGTGGGACCCCGTGGCGACCCTCACACCTGCTGGGGCGAGCAAGGCCACGGGGGCCTGGGGCCCCCCCGGCCTGACACCTGTCCCCCACGCAGCCCCTGCCCTGGTGCCGGTTAACACGGGGGGGTGGCGGCGGCCGGCCCCCACCCTGGTACTGGGGGTCGGCTGTGCCCTCTGCCACATCGGTGCCTGCCCAGGGGGTCGCGGTGCACTGACCTCCCCGGTGTGCCCACCCCAGGGGACCCGTCCCCGCCGTGGGGAGCTGCAGCAAATGGCCCCCAGCCACCCTGGGGCTCGCCTCTCCCCGCGGGCAGCGGCTCTGGGCGACGCAGCCTTTATGCCGCTGTCACTACGCGGAGCAGCGTCTGTGGCGCTCACAGAACACCGCAGCTGCCGGTCCGTGACCCGGCCGCCCACTCTGTCCACCTGCCCCCGCCGTGTGTGGGGTGAGCCTGGAGTGGGGCACGGTCCGGGGGTCCCCCTGTGGGCTGGCGCCTGTGCTGGAGCCCTGGGTGCCATGTGCCGCTCTCGAGGCCCAGGCCCTGCCAGGGGTGGGTGCAGCCCCGCGGGACCGAGCTGCCTTGTGCCGCTGGAAGAGGCAAAGCCCCCGTGTGCGGGAGCCTGGCTGGGCTGGGCCGCGTGTCAGCAGCATGGCCACGGCCACCGAGGTGCGCTGGGCAGCATCGGCGCCTCCCGTGTGGTTTGCAGAGGCAGGACTGGCCCCAGACGGCAGGGTGAGCACTGGTGAGGCTGGGAGCTGGTGGTGGCAGGGCGAGCACCCGCGAGGCTGGGAGCTGGCTGTGGCGTGTGCCCAGTGTGGGAGAGGGCCCCGGCGGTCGGACATGCCGGTGTGGGCAGAGGGCAGCACCAGACACGGTGTGTGTCAGGTGGTTGAGGGTAGGATGCTCAGCCGAGCACTGGGGAAATGGTTCTGGAGTCTCTTTCTGGTGATGACCAGAGCAGCTTCATTTGTGTTCTTCCCTTCTGTTGTGCTTCAGGTCTGGCCGTTGTTCCAGGCTGTAACTTCTTCCCCTCTCGCTGCTGCTTGCTGCGTTCCCCTTAATCTGCTTTTTCTTGCCTAACCCTGCCTATGCTGGAGTCAAACCTGGTGGCAAGAGCATAGCTGTCATTGCTGCCAGCCCAGCTTTACCAAAGGAATAGCCACAGCCTACAGAGCTGCTGCCTGGAGTGGCCAACCTGCAGCCCGTGGCCCCAGCGTGCGTATTTGCACAATCCGGTTTCTCTCCACCCGCTTAAATGCCCCTTCCTGTGAGTGCCCTTGCTTGGAGGATGCCAGCCAGTCACACCGGATTCCTCCGCAGCTCCGACAGCCAGCCCAGGGGGCTGAGGCTGAGCCCACAGCCTGACTCCGGGGACGGAGCCCCTGTGTTATTTCTTTTACAGGTGTTTTATGGTCAGTGATGCTGGGATGCATGACCCTGAGGGACACAGGTGTGCTAGCAGAAGCCTCTAGTGCAGAAGGATCATGGTGAAAGCAATCCAAGGGAAGCATGGAATAGGCCACAGCTGCGACAATGAATTTCTTAGCTTAGCGAAGGCTATGCTAGCAGGATTTCGCTGGAATTATGTTTTAACCTTGGTAGAGTGTTTTAAATGTTAACTTCTTCCTTTGCTGGCAGCATGGGTCAGGAATGTGCAGTGCTTGTGACCATCTTCACCCGTCCTGCTGGCCGTGGGCTCCCCGTAAGCCCGCTCTGCTGGCTCGGCCCCCGGCAGGGTGAAGGGAAGGGAATCGGTCAGCAGGCTGGGGGAGAGCTTGGTCTGTGCAACACGGTGTTACATCCCAGTGCTGGAATGCCTTTTTGTGGGCCTGGCAGCAGGCACCTTGCAGAGGGATTTGGGACTGTCCTGAATGCTGAGGAGACAGCTCACCTTGCGCTTCCAGTGTTTTGGCTCTGTAAGGCCACTTAAAGAGCCACTTAAGATGTTTTGCCCTCAAAGATACATCCTCCCTGAGACACTGCCCTCTTGTCTTCTCGTTCTTCCCGTTGTAGTAAGGTTTATTCAAAGAACCACAGACAGGTTTAGGTTGGAAAGGACCTCTGTGAGGTCTCTAGTCCAGCTGATCTGATGCTCACGGCAGAGCTGACTTGAGATCACGTTGTTCAGGGCTTTGTCCAGCTGAGTTTTGAGGACCTCCAGGGCTGAGGAGTCCATGGCCTGTTCCCAGGCTCTGGCACTCTCCTTTGGAGAGTCACCTGCTCTGCCAGGGGTTTCCTCCAGCTGGCTGTGGCTGCTTGTGGGAGGTGTCCAGGACTTTGCATTAGGTGGCCCGACACCCTCCTGCAGCATTTGGGCAACAGGTAGGGACCTGGTGCCATCTCTTTATGATCACTTTCAGGTCTGCTGTCTATTTCTGTCTTTTAATCAGTGTCTTAATATCATCAGGGCAGTTTCAACAGATGCTGCTCAAGCATGCTGTGTGCCTCCATGGTTTTTTTTTTTTGCGCTTCAGATAGTACTCCCAAAGCTTTTTTACCCACCTGCCCCTTTCCCCTGTGTATAACATGATTTTGGCAGATGTCACGTGGCAAGTAGTGAGCCTTGGAAGAAATGTTGCTTATTCATGCTATAGACACAAGTGGCAGGAGAGTTTTTCTCTCTGACTTATCTGTAAGTGGAGTTGGTTCTTGAAGCTGAGTTGCCGCTAAGACCTCTGCCTTAACATGTGTAAACAAAGCAAGTTGTGTTAGTGTACCTGGACTTGCTGCTCCTTTCTCTGTTGCAAAGCCTTGACGCTTTGTGCTTGGGGGGGGATCTTGGTCTTACAAAAAGATGTGAGGAGTATCCAAGCGGTTTCAGACTGCTGCCAGGATGGCGTTCCAGATGGATGAACATGCTCCTCTTGTCTTTTTTGGCTACTAGTACAGAGGTGTTAGTTTAGCAGCAAATAACACTGAGATCCAGGAATAATGTTGAGTACCTTTGAAGTGTTGCAGGGAGTCTACAGGTAAATGTAATTCTAGACAATTCTGCAAGATTTCTGAAATTTGTCTTTCTTGAACTTTCTTGAAACTGGGATGAAGTTTCTGGAATGCAGACTCAAAATCTAGTTTGGTCATTCCTGCCTTGGAGGAATTAACAGGAAACTCATGGTGCTGTTTTGCTCTGTGTTGGAGGGTTCGGGATTTCTGGATTCTGCGTGACTCTGTACTAACTTTGAGGACCACACCCTAAGCTGGTGCTCCTGCTGTAGAAAAATCTAGTGGTGGTCTTGGTACCTCTTGGCTTTGGGAGTGCTGGAAAACCATTGCTTGAGGGTTGAGGCTGCTGCTGATGCTCTGGGGAGGCCCTTCTTTTCCCCATCTACCCATTCCCGTTGTGTAGACAGTTCCAGTCACACGTGAAGACTGGTCTGAAGGGGACATGGTGACAGCTACTGCTGTTTGCACTCTAATTGAGAGAACCAGTAATATGTTTGGAGATGAGAAGAGATAGCTGTTTGCTAAACCTGGCCTGCAAAGCACAAGCTCAAGAGCTTGACTGGTGACATCTGCAATAGCTATGCTGACTGGGAGGGAGTCACTGAATGCTGTTGTAAAATCTCCAGGTCACCGAGGGTTTACACGTCCCTGGGTCAGTTGTTTAAGTAATCAGCTGTAGTGTTAATCTGGAAATAGCTGTTTCTGAGTTCATCCAACTTTGACTTCCAGCTTTTCGAGTCCTCATGTTCATTTGTCTGTGTCTTTGAAGAGTCCTCTGCTGTAGATCTTACGTTGTGGGGTTTTTTTTTGTTTGTTTTTTTTTTTTTTTTTTAAATGGGTCATGTCTTCCCATTTCCTTTCAATAAACAAAATAGGTTTGTCACTGAAAGGTGTTTTCTGAACCATGTTTGATTCTTAATGCAGTGGGATTCTTGCATGACTGTGTCAAATATTTATTAATTTTTTTTTATTTGAAACATCTCAGCTCTTCCAGTATCTGTCATCAAGTGTACACAGTAGCCAAGAATGAGACGGTAATGGTCTAACGTGGTACAGTGTGCAAGCAGCACGGACCAGAATGTCACCGATGGGCGTTGTGCTCTTTGAAGACTGAGCCTGGGCTGCCAGGTGGGAACTCAGGCAACTGCCCCTCCGAAAACACTGGCGAATAATGAAATCATTTCTGCTCCTTTCTGGAGAATTTCGACTGGACTGAAGCCTGGTCCTCAGCAGTGTGCTTAGTTTACTGGTGAATCTTCATACATTCATTTGCTTTAAAATGAGTTAACCAATCTGTAATAAACATTTGCAGTGCTTGAATCTGGAAAGCTATCAGCTGCCCAGATAAACTGGGATTAGTCACAGCAATGAAGTTGGTTTTTGCCATATTTGTCACTCGGGGTATAATAGTGTTACTGAAGATCTGTTGACTGAAACCATGCTGGTAGGACATGATATTATTTTCTTAATGTTTTATTGACAGAACTGTGTATTGAACACTGTTATTTTTGTTGAGAAATACTAGGTTGGGTGTTACTGTTTATTCTAAAATTTGGCACAAAAAATAGGAACTTCTTCCAGAGCTTTGCTCAGGTCTTACAGAACTCACAGGTAGGAGTTAGCTGGAATGTTGATTTAAGTGTCTTAATTTTTGTAGGTTTTTATTGAATGATTTTTCTATTTCAAATTATCTCTAATAGTGAAAACGATAAACCCTTCAGCCTTCAAAAGTCTTGGAAAATCTGAATCCATATCCACAAATAAAAGTCTAGGACAGGTACCCAAGCAGTTGCTGTTACTGTGCTAGAGGAAAGGAGTAACTGTGTGGCATTTTCGTAGGCAATAGAGACTTCTGAGGTATTCAGTTCATCATGAGGGAGTAACAACAGTGTTTTTTCTTACTGTCTGGTTTTAATTAAATATTTGATGGTGGCTCCTTATTTTTGTAGGTAGGCCATGTATTCCCCCGCTGGTAGTTAGCTGAGGACACTGACATGTGGAAGATCTGTGCAGATACAGCATCGCTGATGTCTTTAATAAGCTAAGTAACGTCCCAGGTAGTCACTTGGGGTACCTGAGTGTCCTGGCAGAGATGTCTCACTCTGAGCTTCCAGGTCTGAGAGGAGACCCATGTGCCCTCTCTTTGGCAGAAAGGACAGGGCAGCTCTGGTGGTCACACTTGTCGGATTTGGTGGTCAAAGTTGCATTCTGTGGTCAGTCCTATGCACTCGGGGAGGGCCCTCAGCCACCCCATCACTCCTTTGGAGACTCTTGCGTGCTACCTGAGAAGCACTCTGCTTCAGGCTTTTGTGCAGGGCACTTTGGTCCATGAACTTGATCTTCCCAGGAATATCTGTTACTGAATACTCTGGAGAGCGTGATGCCAAGTCCTAAGTAAGGAATTCCCAAATGTCCAATAGAAGAGTTGTATCTACTGTAACGTGCAGGATTTCAGCACACTGCCTCCTCTTTGTTTGGCCAAGTCTGTTCCAGTGTACTCTCCTTGCTGCCAGGTATGTGGCTGGGAAAGAGGATGATTTTAAGCAGACCAGAGCCTGGTGACAGAGCTGTGCATTAGACGGTCCTGGAATAAAAAAAAAGGTGATGACTTGTTGTGGATCATTTCAGCATCTGCCAGAAACAATAAGCTATTTTTCTTCT
Organism: Falco naumanni; assembly: GCF_017639655.2. Lineage (NCBI taxonomy): Eukaryota > Metazoa > Chordata > Aves > Falconiformes > Falconidae > Falco > Falco naumanni. Next base: position 12,969,739 of record NC_054067.1, read on the forward strand.
GTTGGAGAAAGTGAGAAGAGCCTTTACCACAGCAGCAAAGTGCAAATTCCGTTGGCATCTTAACTGACTGTGAAGCTCAGCAGAAAGCCCAGGTGAATCTGAATGCTTGGAGCAAACAGAAGAAGTAGCGTTTTTTACCCTGATGCAGCTGGGCAGCTCTAATTTTCTCAGGTAGAGTTTGACTTCAGAGCAACCCATAGAGCTGGAAAGCATCATTCTCTCCTGTTCTCAGGGCTGCTGTCTTCATCCTCATCATCTGGCAGTTGAAAGCAGACCTCATTGTCAGGGAAACAGAATTGCAGCGATGGACAGGGACATTTCTTGCTTTCTCAGTCAAACTGCTTGTCAGCATCACCTCCTTGGGTCCTGCCTCAATGCTTAACTCCATCAGCTTTTCCAGACTCTTATAAATACATCTTAAATCAGCACTCATCTGCTCCGTATCGCCTTGTCATGGAGGTCTGCTGCAGCAGGTTTAAAATAAACAGCAGGAAAATACTTTTTAAAAACTAGATGTTAGGCTGCAGAATGTATTGCCACCTGGAATTTCTGGAAGCCCAAAGTACAAATTGGTTCAAAGGGGGATTAGGCAGATACATAGAGGATTTGTCCACTACTGAGTCTTAACAGTGCCGGTCTCAGTGCAGCTCAAGCCAAGCAGTTCTTCAGCAGCTGATTGCTGCTCTGTCAGAGGATGTGCTGAAGAGGAACGTCCTATTAGTTATATTTCTTATACTCTCTCCCCAGGTATCCATTCTTTGTGTGAATAGGCACAGGTTGTTCGAATATATGGTCTTTTTGTTCGATTGACTGCAGCAATCCTTAGCTTTGTAAGTTTTGGGTCATTTGCTAGAACGTGTGAGCTGTTCTGCCAGGGTGATTCAGAGAGAGCTGATTAAAGTGGGCAGGACCATGAACACGCAGGGCAAGCGCCATGCTTCCAACCGGAATGTACAAGTGAGTGGTCTGCAGAAAGATCTGTGTATCTGTCCCAACCGCATACTGATAGTTTGGAGCTGACTTAATCTCCAGAAGACTTGCTCTCTTTTAATACCATTTTGTTGGTCAATCTTGTCATCATTAAGTTTGCCAGAGTCTTGCCTTGCATCATAATGCTCTTGTGCCCAAAGCGTGAAAGCAACGTTAAGGTGCGTGCTATTGAAACTGGTTGCTTTTGGTCTATTTGTAAAGCCTGAGTAGCCGGGCAAGTTCATGGATGAATTGTTGCTTGCCTTATCCTCTGGGAGGGAATGCCCAAATGGATTTCTTATGCTCCAGAATTATTCCCATGGTCTATTTCTACCAAGCAGAGACTAGGCCACCTGAAAGTGGTAAATACTGTAGGAGTATCACCTGTGTGGTTCATTGCAGACTCGGGCAAAGTGTCTGAAGATGAATTTGAGGAGTATGCTAGTCCTGTTAAGTACACCTATAAATTAACTTTCCTTATCCATCTGGGTGGCTTAACCTTTCTGCTGCTTATTGTTGCAAGGTCTGCTGTCTGCCTGGAAGGCTGCGTGGGGGACATCCTCGAGAAGGAGGCATTGTTTGTGTTCCTAGTAGGAGAAAAAATGTGTTTATCATCTTGGGCAGGTTCTCACCTGCTTCAAATCCTTAGCACCTTTCTTTCATATGTCTTTATTTCTATTTAACTTTGTTCTTTCTGTCAGAAACATGTATTAGATCCTCTGTTGCTCTGGAATTGTCTCATTGTAGGAGCTTTCTCTCCTCTGTGACTAAAAAAAGTGAACAGAATCACCAAAGTCTTTAGTGGTGAAACTTGCTGAGCGTCTCTGAAGATTACATCTTCTGTAGTTTCTGTTTGTGATTGTGGGAATGGTGCTTATCTGCCACTGTGAAACAGAAAATGTCGCTGTGCTTTTAGATAAAATAAGGAGGCAATGACTTTGAACTCCAGCTGTAGGATATGATTCCCTAAACTCCTGCTTAAATGAGTTTCAGAAGTTCTCTGTCTAAATACGTCCTGTTAAGTTCTAAGTAAACCGTTCATGAGTGAGACTGGGTTACCCTTTCAGAGGGAAGGATATAAAGAAATAATTAATCAGCCATCATCAGGGGATTCTTTCAGGCTTCCTCCTTCACTGATATAGATGAGTTATGCCCATAGTAAGCCCCAACAGAAAGGAATACTGAATCTTCTGCTTCAGGGCTTAAAACTGCCAAATCTAGAATTAGAATGACTCTGATAGGGCGGAATAGGTTGGTGCTATATCTTTTGATTCTAGTGCCTTCCTTGTAGTGTCTACTTACAGCCTCTTTTGAGGATGTCATGCTACTTCAGCTCTTACTCTGCCTCACCACTTGTAGACTCCTGCTCCTTCTCCCTTTCCCCCTTCAGGTTTCTCAACCGTTATCTCTTTGTGGGGGTATAATTAGTTTCCAGCCAATATTCATACAAATGCTTAGTTGCATCACCTCAGAGTCTTGCCCTTTCTGTCCTATAGTAATGTCGACCTTGAGGAGGTGGGCTGTAACTTTGTCCCTCTGATGTTAGCAGCCAGCGTCACATCTTCCTGTGCAAGTGCACTGACTGTGCCCCACAAAGTCACGCTGTTTTTTTCCCCCTAACTCTGCATTGCATGCTTGAGTCTACCATGCTACTTGTTGTTCCTCTTCTAACGACTACTTTTACCATCATGGGCTTTACACCTTTCTTCTTGCCACTCTCCAGAATTCCTCATAGTTCTGACTTAGGCGTTTCCAATTGTTCTGTGTCTGAATATTAGCCCACGTAATTTTGGGGCTATGCTGCAGCTGTAGTTATACAGTGTAATACAGTTTGTATCTCTCCTCTGCCAAAATTAACGCATCTTGTCATCTTGTATCTTGTTCAAGGCACAGGCTACAGAGGAGTAAAGGAGTTCTTTCTGCCTCCCTGTTTAAGAGAAAAGATATTTCAAAAATAAAATGTGTTAGCTCCGTGAGAACAGATCAGGGGAAAGGACAGACCAGATTATTTGTGTCTGGCGAGATAGAGAGGAAGGCAGGGAACGGGGTATTACGTACCGCAGAACAGCCATGGGAAGCCTCCTGAACTGGTACTCAAGTAGTTTCTGATACCCCACTGTGTCATTCAGCATAAGCAAGTCTGTTTGCTGTGCTGGGGTGAGGTGTGTGGAGGCTGTGGAGTTCCCAAAGCTCTGCTATACCAAGCTACTGCATCGTGCTGCCGCTGTTTGGCTTTAGAGTTTTGTAACCTCCTGGGTAGATGTGGTTGGCCTGCTGGTAGCCTGGTTATGCCCAGCAGTGGTCCTGGATCTTGCTTTACTCCAGCAGTGTTCAGAAGAGCGGACAATTCATGCACTGTGTTAGACTGCTTTTCATTAACTTGCAAGTCTCTCTCTCATTTCCAGTTGCCATCTTCTAAATGGATTCCAGTGAATTTTCAGGATCTTTGGAGCCCCTGTCCTTGCCTGACAAACCGCTTATTGGTGATCTCCCTGCTGACATGGAGTTCGGTGAAGATCTCCTGGGCTCCCAAACAGCTTCTACCCAGGAAGTTTCAGTTCTTCAGCCCCCTGACTGGGATCCATCCAAACAGATGACTGTAGATGCGGACTTGGACCTTCTAGTGAAAGCAGACAGCCTGCCTGAACTAAACAAATCAAACGACCTCGTTCTAGATAAACCTAGTGTCTTGGATATGCTGGAGAAACCTGATGTCTTAGATGAATTGGATAAAACTGCTGACTTGATGGAGCTAGATAAATCAGAGGGTCTGGATGGGCTGTATAAGGCACATCCTTCCCAGGATGTGGAGGATGGACCGGTGGACTCAGCCCTCTCTAGAGAAGCCCTTGTTCCAGAAACATGGAAAGAAGGGGAAGATGCACCAAAAAATGATTCTGGGGACCTAAAGGAAGATGGTGCTGCTGCTATTCCTGCACTATCTGATGACAATGCCCCTGAATTACCCCCCCAGTCCATTCCCGACTCTGGGAGCCTCAGCAGTGCCCCAGCCACAGAAGAAATCACAGCACAATCCTCAAGTCCGCCAATGGCCCCCCCCTCAACTCACTCTTAAACAGACAAAGAAGACTAGGTTGAAGGCACCAAGGAAAAGCTCACCCACACAGAGGGAAGGGCTGGCAGGGGAAGCAGAGGTGGAACTGAGCCCAGACAACAATTCTGCAGCTTTGCCCCCTGAGCCCACAGAGGAAAACCAGGCAGAGGAAGGGGATGATAGTGGGAAAAACTCGCTTAAAGAAAGTAGTGTACTGAAAGCACAGGAAGCCTCACCACCAGCAGGTAGGTTGTTATCTGTCACAGCACTCTCAAAACTATCAAGCTGCAACACGGTCTTTTACCATCTCATACCAGCATACTCTTCATGCCAGTCCCTCTGCTGCCTTCTCCTAGTCTCACCCAGGGCATGCTCTCTTTCTTTTCCTCTTCTCTCTGCTTCTTCCTCTTCTCTCTTCCTTGGCTGCCCAACCACTTAACAGAACCAGCCACAGCTGCACCTTATCTACATCGGCCAACCCGCTGCCCCTGAAGCCAGCCCACAGCTGTATATTATCAATGCTAATTAACCCAGCTTCATTCCTCTACAGTTATCTCTGCAGAACTTGGCTTCCTTTTGCTGAGGAGGTCATCCTGCTGCACGTTGCTGAAGCTGGAGTCTGTTTTGTGCTCCAGCTTTTCCTGTCATCCCCTGCTATGGAAGTTGTCAACACTACTGATGGGCTAGATTTGGGGAAGGTATCTTGCTTACAGGGAATAACTGTCTGGAATGTGCCCCTTAGTGCACGCAAGCTCTTGCTCTGACTTTTGTAACTTTAACTTTGATTATCAATGCTTGCGTCAGCTAGGAGCTTCCCTGATAAAGCTGCAGCTGTGCATCAGCCTAGCTCACACTCTTCATCACTGGAGTCTTTGCTGGAACTGCAGATCACTAGGAGAAGGTGTTTCCAATAGGCAGAGTCCCTCTCGATTCAAGGGATGCTCAGTCTAAGTCAGAAGCGGTTGGAGGTAGCTGCCCAGCATGCCTCCCCCATCCAGGGAGGTCTTCCCTTGACAGGACTCCTCCTAAGCTGCATGTTTGGATCTCTAACTACAGGTGGTGGGTTTAGGAGCTGTCCTGTGTCTGATCACCACCAGAACTGTGCTTGTTAGCCAGGACTGCCTTGAGGTTTCACGTGCAGACTGACCCAAAGGGTGCCTGCATTTGAAAAACACCTGTCCTCTTCTGTTGGAGAAAAGCAAGATGTCAAATGCATGCTTCTTCTGTGCTTCTGTTCCAGGAGAAGGCCTGCCTGGGAAGGGAAGCGAGCTGCCAGCTGAGAAGGTGAGGAGAATGCAGTCAAGTACATATGCTGCAGGAGCATGGAGGGTGGCTGGTTGTTGTCAGACTCTGTGAGGGACACTGGCTGTCTTGTCACCCCTCTGGGAAGGAGTTTGCCATGTCTCCCGTGACAGTGATCCCTGTGCACTGCCACAGTACTGTAACGTGGTTTCAGTGCATCCCTGTTACCCCCCGCCGGAATGTCATTCTCATAAGCCTGCTTTCCCCTCTCCCCCATCTTGCCAACTCTGGTCAGGTATCCATGGAGTTTTATCCATTTTCAGCCGAGTTACTGGGAATGCAAATCCCAGAAGCTGGAACGTCACCATGACCTGGGATATTTATCCATGGTTGTCCTAGCAGGTAGTTAGCCTAAGTATTTTCTGAATGTCTTCTAGGAGCAGAAAAGAAGTGAACGAGCCAGAAGATCAGAAGCTGCCAGGCCTGAAACGGTGAACTCCTCTGAGAGCAGTGAGTAACTGGGGCTGGGCAGCGCCTGTTTCCAGCCAGCGAGCAGGGCCCAGGCTGTTGTGGGCAGGTGGTTTGTTGTGTGAGTGCGGTGGGAGCTCTGGAGCTTCTGGGCAGACTTTCCTCTTACACAGGACAAGTCCCTTCACCCCATGAGTCATCATCCTGGGGTACGTGTCTTGCTTTCTCAGGGCACTTAGGTTGAAGGAATGGTTGTAGAGTTTTTACAGTGGTGTATGGACAGCAAGCACCAAGTAACAGGATGAATCTCGGGGGCTGTTCCCAGGAAATCCATCTTCCATCTCCTCAGCCAGGAACTTTTTTCCTTTATCTCTTTGGCAGCATGCTGTCTGAAGGAAGGTTGCATTTTGGGGGATTTTCCTGCAGAAGTACGTGAAGTCTCTGTTCTTTGAGATGTTGTGTCACCCTGCCTTTCCCTAGTATTTGTGTGTTGCTCCTTCATTACCTGCCTGTGCTGGAGGCTGGTGATCCAGCTTGTTCTCTTTAAGGTCTATCAGTTCTTGGAGGGTTTTCTGCTGTAGGTGTTCACACTTTGGGCTTCCGCTCAACCTTGGCAAATCTTGACTTCCTAGAGAGGAACTGTACTTAAGCCCATTTTGCTCAAAGACCTCCCGACTCTTCTCCAATTCCAACAGAGTATCTTTCAAGGGTTCCTCTGTTATTCCCAGGTACAGAACATGTAGAGGGACTCTAGGAAGGTGACCCCAGAAAGCCCCAGCATGTGTCTCATGGCAGAGGTTTCTGTCTCAGTTCCTCATGAGGGTTTTCTGTGCATCTTTCTCTGCTGCTTTGCAGTTCCAGTCTCTGATGAAGACTCTGATGCAATGGTGGATGATCCCAACGACGAGGATTTTGTTCCTTTTCGTACCAGACGCTCAACTCGCATGTCTTTACGCACTCAGATGGCTCAGCGAGCTGCCCGCTCTACTGTCACCAAGATGACTTGTGCCAACTGCCGAACCCCGCTGCAGAAGGGGCAAACTGCCTACCAGCGTAAAGGGCTCCCTCAGCTCTTCTGTTCCAGCTCCTGTCTCACCACCTTCTCAAAAAAACCACCTGGCAAGAAGATATGCACCTTCTGTAAAAAGTGTGTGTTCGTTCACCTTTCCTCAATGCTCCTGTGCTTGTGAACCCATTCACCTGCCCCACGGCCCTGCCTGCCAGTCCCCATCTCTTTGACCCCACGCATCCTGTTCACCCACATCATTCCTGCCAACTGCCAGCTGCTGCTGCATGTCTTCCTTCACACACTGCATATCCCATGCTCCCTACACCCCTTACCTTTCCCTGCCTATCCCCAGGCTCGATGCCCCATATCCCCACCTCCTCTCCAAACAACCTCCTGCATGGTCTGTCTTCAGGCACTGCCCCTCTGGGCCAAGACAGAAGCTGCTGTGAGACAGTTCTTGCCACCCTTTTGGGACACCAGAAAGTCCTGTGCATTGCAGTGTGCCATCCTATTGCTTCATGCCAGGACTGGTGTGTCCCTGCACTAACACATCCCATCCTGATCCCCAGGGAGATCTGGAACACCAAGGACTCTGTGGTTGCCCAGATCGGTTCAGGTGCCTCTTTCCACGAGTTCTGCACCTCTGTCTGCCTCTCCCTCTATGAGGCCCAGCAGCATAGACCAGCACCTCAGTCCGCAGATGCCTCGGACACCAGCCACTGCAGCGTCTGCCACAAACCTGGCGAGGTAAACAAATCCCTTGTCCTTCCCATGTCCTGGGTGAGGTGCTTGTGACCAGCAGCACTTGGCCCTGCCTGGGAACATTGCAAGGCATTTGCCAAGTTCTTCTGTGGTGTGAGGCCTCAGCCCCTGAGCCGGCTTAGGCTCGCTCCCAGGTCCTTCCTTGTTGCTGTGAGCCAGCCCTTATTCCAGCAAAAGAAGGAAGGTTTCTGCTTCTCCCCTCCCTGAAGGTCATTGCTTCCTGCCATTCCACTCTCCCAATTGCTCTGCTGTCTTTTGGCGAGGGAGGCCAGCCTGAGTCCACACCAGCTTCCCATATGGCACATACCTGGGTTTTAGTGTCACAGCCTGTTATCCCCAGGACTGTGGTAGTAGTGGTGCACGTGCGTCGGGAGGAGGCACCTCGTGGTTTGGGGGGAGTGACAGCAATGTTGTCTCTGCAGATCCAGCATGAGGTCAGCAATGGGAATGTGGTTCACCGCATCTGCAGCGACGCCTGCTTCACCAAGTTCCGGGCCACCAAGGGGCTGAAAACCAATTGCTGTGACAATTGTGGACTTTACATCTATAACAAGGGCTTGCCTCTGGAGTACCTCTTCCACGAAGGCCAGCAAAAACGCTTCTGCAACTCTGCCTGTCTCAACAGTTACAAGAAGGTGTGTGGAGTCAGCTGCCTAGGGTGGGGGATCTCCATGGGCACACAGCCTCTTTGCACGGTGTGGTACAGGGCACTTTACGCAATAGCAAATGACTTGAATCCCCTTGGCCTTTTACTCCTGACAAAACGTTTAAGAGATTCCTGTGGAGAAACTTTAAAGCAGGTAAACAGAATTTATTCATTCTGCATGGGGCCCCATCTTGGACCCAAGCACAGGTCAGGCACTGGGTAAGCTGGACTGTGCAGCAGCACTGGTATATGCAGTTGGCAAGGGCTGGCTTCTTCTGGGTGTCTCCCCAAAGCTTGGCTGGATATGTTCTCTGTGGTGAGCCGGCTTCATTTAACCGTCTTGATGGGATTGCCAAGCTCTGTATTCCTGCCAGGCTACCCTAGAAATGAGAAGCTGAGGTGCTGAAGGCAGCCTTTTTTGCTACTACCACCTGAACCTCCAGACTGCAATCCTGGCTCTGGTATCAGGTGTTCCCTGCAGGAGAGCTGTCCTGTGGGTGGATACAGTAGTGGAGTGGGATAAGAGAGTTGGACCTTACCAGCTGTGATGGTCTCTCTGGCAACTCTGTTCTTTGTGTTTGCAGAAGAACACTCGGGTCTACCCTTGCATGTGGTGCAAGACGCTGTGTAAGAACTTCGACATGCTGCCCAACGTGGACCGCAGTGGCAAGATGGGCCTGTTCTGCTCCATTTGCTGCACTACCTCCCACAAAGTGAAGCAGTCAGGCTTGGTTGGTAAGAGCGCCTACGTGCAGGGAATCGGTCACCTCTCTGCTCTTAACTCCTTCCTTCGTACTATTTATTGTTTGTGGATGAGACTGGAAAGGAGGCATGTTGCTTGCCTGGGGAGGAGCCAGTGAGACAATGGAAGGAGAGAGGAACCTTTGCAGCATGTAGGCATCTTAATACTGAGGGTTAGTGTACAATGCTGTTCTTGAGAGCTCAGAAAGCAGTTGTAGTGCTGTACAGTGCTGGCATTGCCCTTTCCGTTACATGGAGTACAGTGGTGTCCAGGAACGGGTATGGTCTCTGGTGCAAGTATTGCAGCCTGTTTTGTCCAAATTCCTGTAGAGGCGGGGTCACTTCCCTGGACAATTCTGCTCTCCATCAGTGTTTAATATTTCTGTCCTAGCAGAATATGATGCTTTTAGTTTCCTGGTGTTCTTGTCCCTTGCTTTTTGATAATGGCTTGGTAGACTGAGGACGAATGAGTAGTTTGCATGTCATCCTCAGAATCCAGACCCACGTCCTGTGCTGCTGCCCTCACCAATTCCTGTCTGTTTCATCAGGTCCCCCTAGACCCTGCAGCTTCTGCAGAAAGAGTTTGTCTGAACCCTGCTATTACAACAAGACAGACCGGGTTGTCTACCAGTTCTGCAGCCCCAGCTGCTGGACCAAATTCCAGGTACTGAAATATCCTTCATGCTGGGCTGTGCCATAGAGCTCATGCCTCTTTTCACCCGTAGCAGAGGCTCCACCTTCCTCAAGCTCCTCAGGGAGGGTCCATAAGAAAGTCTCTGCTGGAGCACAAGAGCTGCAGTGACTGTAATTGCCAATAGCTCAGTCTTGGCCTTATCTCCCCCTTCGCTGGGATAAGGTGGTTGTAATTCACTCCTGTCTATCAGGTTATGCCCAGCAGGAGTGCAGCGCAGAGCTGTGCTGCACAAGTGGTTTGGGATGCAGTGGCCTTATGAGGGCACAAGCAAAAGTACAAGTAAGCTAACAAAGCACAGTGAGCACCTGCTCTGCTAGTGGGGTGACACCTGCCCTCTGAGCCAGGTGTCACCAAGGAACATAAGTCTTGTAGGATGGGCTGTCTAAAACTGTACAACCAGCAGGCCTGGATATATCATGTTTAATAATCCTCAAACACTTGATTGGTGGGTTTTAATCTTCTGTTGTTAAGTTTCAGCACATGTGAAACGTTTGTGATATTCAAAGGCAACTGGAAAAATACTGGGTTTGTGCAGTCATCAAAGAACATAGCAACAGCCAGAAAGACCTGTGAAACTTAGGCCAGGACATGCCTTGGGCAACTGAAAAAACTTAGAGAATCTAGAAGTAGAGAGTTAGTTACTGCCAGTTGCAGCATTTAGTTTTGGTTATTGTTTTTTTTTTTTTTTCTTGTGGTTTTGTGTTGAGGTTCTTTTGGGTGGGTTGTTTTTTAAAAAAAAATCTTAATGTAATCCTTCACTGAGATCACAAATGGTGTTGGTAGGGTAACTAGAGTTTTTACAGTTGCAGACTTCGTAAGACCCGAATCATAGAATAGTTTGGGTTGGAAGGGACCTTTAAAGGCTATCTAGTCCAACCCCCCTGCAGTAAGCAGGGACATTTTCAACTAGATCAGGACACTGAGAGCCCCATCCAACCTGACCTTGAACACTTCCAGGGATGGGGCATCTACCACGTCTCTGGGCAACCTGTTCCAGTGCCTCACCACCCTCATAAAAAAATCTCTTCCTTGTATCTAGTCTATATCTGCCATCTTTTAGTTTAAAACCATTACTCCTTCTCCTATTGCTACAGACCCTGCTAGAAAGTCTGTCCCCGTCTTTCTTATAAGCCCCCTTTAATTACTGAAAGGCCGCAGTAAGGTCTCCCCGGAGCCCTCTCTTCTCCAGGCTGAGCAACCCCAACTCTCTCAGCCTGTCTTCACAGGAGAGGTGCTCCAGCCTCTGATCACTTTTGTGGCCCCCCTCTGGACCGGCACCAGCAGGTCCGTGTCTTTCCTGTGCTGAGGACCACAGAGCTGAACACAGTACTGCAGGTGGGGTCTCACCAGAGCAGAGGGGCAGAGTCACCTCCCTCGACCTGCTGGCCACGCTTCTTTTTGGGTAGCCCAGCATACAGTTGGCTCTCTGGGCTGTGAGCACACATTGCTGGCTCATGTCTAGCTTCATCCCCCAGCCTGTATTGGTAGAGGGGGTTACCCTGACCCAGATGCAGGACCTTGTTGGACTTCATGAGGTTCACATGGGCCCACTTCTCAAGCTTGTCCAGTTCTCTCTGGATGGCATCCTATCCCTCAAGGCATGTCAGCAGCACCACTCAGCTTGGTGTCATCTGCAAACTTGCTGAGGGTGCACTTGATCCCCACTGTCTTAAGTCATTGATGAAGATATTAAACAGTACCTGAGGGACACCACTTGTCACCAGTCTCCATCTGGACATTGAGCCATTGACCGCTGCCCTCCAGATGTGACCATCCAACCAATTCCTCATCCACCAAACAGTCCATCCATCAAATCCCTAACTCTCCAATTTGGAGGGAAGGATATTGTGGGGGACCATGTCAAAGGCTTTACAGAGAGTCTAGCTAGATGACGTCCATAGCTCTTCCCTTGTCCACTGAAGTAATTGCTCCATTATAGAAGGCCACTAGATTGGTCAGGCAAGATGTGCCCTTGGTGAGGCCATGCTGGCTGCCTTGAATTGCTTCCCAGTCCTCCACATGCCTTATTACAGCTTCTAGGAGGATCTGTTCCATGATCTTCCCAGGCACAGAGGTGATGCTGACAGGTTGGTAGTTCCCAGGGTCCTCCTTTCTACGCTTTTTAAAAATGGTTGCAATGTTTCCCTTTTTCCACTCACCAGGGACTTTGCCTAATTCACCTAATTTGAATTATTGTCCTGTAAAATCAGTGTCGTAATGTATGAGTAAACTTATGCATAACCTGCATTAGGAACTGTCTTGCTGGTAGATGTCAGAACATACTTGTCAAAGAAAAACCACTGAAGAGAGTGTTTCAGGATAGCTTCTTGGGGATCAGTGTTAAGCCCAAGGAGTTCAACATCTTCATCAGTCATCTGGCAATAAAGTCAAAGTAAGCGTGATAAAATTTTGCAGATGAAACAAAAACTGGTGAAGTGTTAACTCACGCTGAGGTCAGAGCAGTCACAGGAAGCAAAGCAATGAGATTGCTTGACAAGACTGGTTCCTCCTAATGGGTACTTAAACACAGTTCGGTGCAAGATCCTGTATCAGCCTTACTCAAGCAGTGTGGGAACGTAAGTCTTGGGAAAGTAAGGATTTTGAAAAGGTGCTGGGATTACAGAAGATAAGCCATTCAGTATGTGTATCTCATTGTACAGCCACAGAGGGAAGGAGTAATTAAGTTATTGGAAGTAAAAGCAGAGGAACAGGGAGTTGAAGTTTGGGGACCAGGGAGGAGGAGAGCTACCTAGATTGTTGCACATATAGGAAGGATGTTCGCCTGAGGTCTGCTTTATTTTCAGTGTTGAAGAAAAGTTGGAAGTATGTTGAAAAAAAAGATAGAAAAGTTAAATTTGGGCTTGAAAAATGTGTGTGCTGAGGCACTCGCAGAGCACCTTACCTGAGGTTATCAGAAAAAACCCCAGGAAAATCACTTTATTAATAAATATATCCTTGTGGACAAGACACAAGGTGTTAAATGGCTGTTTAATCTAGCAGATGAAGGTGGGATGAGAACAGTTGCTTGGATTCTCAAGTTGCGTTACCTTGAAAATAGAAACCAGGCACGTGTACTTCAAGATCTTTTGGAGAAGCTCTCAGAAGAGGTAGCGGAGCCCCTGTCTCTTAAGGTTTTCAAATCCAGAGGGGTGGCAGCTTGAGAGCTTGCTTTCCTGAGAAGAGCTGGACCCAGTACACTGGAAGCAAAGGGAAGTTGCTCAGGAATCCACTCTCCAGGAGCCTGAGACATGATCTGATGGATTGACTGTGAGTCACTGACAGTGGCAGCAAGCACAGGTCTGAGCAGGGGCAGGCAAGCTGCTGTGAACGGCGGAGGAGGCAGGAGGTGGTGGCAGTGCGAAGCGGGTGCTGCCTGCCCTCTGTGTGCCTCTCCTTGCATGAGCTGTCTCTGTCTCCTGCAGCGCACCAGCCCGGAAGGTGGGATCCACCTCAATTGCCATTATTGCCACAATCTTTTCAGCGGGAAGCCAGAGATCCTAGACTGGCAGGTGAGGACTTTCCCCAGGGGGATGTTGAGCCCGGGTGAGGGCTGCAGGGCTCCTTCCTCTCATTGCTCAAAGCCGAGCTCCTGCGCCGGTGCTCTGCGTGCCTTAGCTGCAGAGATGTGCGTAGGGACCGTACGCTGAGTGCTGCGCTCCTGACGTTCAGCAGCATGTCAGAAGGGCAGGAGGAGACCATTCTGCCAAACCCCGTGCCAAGCTGGGGACTTGGTTACGCCCCGTAGTCTTGCTCTGGCTTCCCTGAGAAGCACTGGGGACCTCCTGCCAGCCTGGCTGACCCAGTGGCGGTCTCTTCGGCAGGACAAGGTGTATCAGTTCTGCTGCAAGGACTGCTGCGAGGACTTCAAGCGGCTGCGCGGGGTGGTGTCTCAGTGTGAGCACTGCAAGCAGGAGAAGCTGCTGCACGAGAAGATCCGCTTCTCTGGAGTGGAGAAGAACTTCTGCAGCGAAGGTACTTGGGGAAGGCACGGGAGAGGCAGAGCCCCCATGCCAGCCCATGCTGGGGGAGGAGAAGAGAGCATGGAGAGGAACAGAGGGGAGACTGTCTTAGCCAGGCCCTGGGGCGAGAGCCTTGCCATGCAGTGAAGGGAGGACTGTTGTGGGGATGGCTTGCTGTCCAGCCAGGCCCTAGGGCAAGATCTTTACCGTTCATTGTGTCCTTGGGGAGGGCTTTCTCACAGCTTTTCTCTCTCTGGGGGCTGGGGAGACAGCAGGTGGCAGCTCCGCTCCTCCTGTCATCATGCACTTCTACGCTCTTGCGTCTGGGCTGGCCTGACCTGGCCTTGCCCTGCCTGCTGGGTTCCTGCACACAGGAGGTTGGAGTCAGACTCTTCCTAGAAGCATGGAGGTGAGAGATGGCAAGTCCCCATGAGGTCCCATCTTATCCCAGCCCCAGGGGCCAGTGCTGGATTGTTCCCTACAGTGTGTTGCGTGTGCTCTGTTGTCTCCGCAGACCTGGATTCTGGTCATGTTTGGGTCAGGGAGGCCCCCAGTTCATCCTGGGAAGGTTTCACTCCTATTGTTTCTCCGCAGGGTGTGTGCTTCTTTACAAACAGGATTTCACCAAGAACCTGGGCCTGTGCTGCATCACCTGCACCTACTGTTCTCAGACCTGCCAGCGGGCGGTCACCGAGCAGCTGGAGGGCAGCACCTGGGACTTCTGTAGTGAAGACTGCAAAAGCAAATACTTGCTCTGGTACTTCAAGGTCAGTATTGGCACTGGCAGGTTGTGCTAAGTGCTGTGGTGGGCACGGCACCCAGATAAGTGGGCATTGCACTGAGGAAGTTCACACTGCTGGAGTCTGGCTGGCACTGCTGCGGAGAACCTGGCACTGCTGGAGTCCTGCCTGGCAATGACGGGACACTGCTACGGGGAAGCTCACGTAGCTGGAGTCCCCAGCTGATCCTGCCAGAGCACTGCACTGAGGAAGCTCACAGTGCTGGATCCGCGGCTAGTGCTGCTGTGAGAAGTTCGCACCGCTGGAGTCCCTGGCTGGCACTGGCAGGGCACTGCTGTGGGGAAGCTCACAGCACCTTGCTATGTGCACCTTTCAGTGGAGAGTTGTGTTGCACTCGGAGGGGGTGTGGTTAGTTACTCGTTGTTTCTCTCCTGCTGATGCGGGCTTTAGGCAGCTCGGTGCCATGCCTGCAAACGTCAGGGGAAGCTGCTGGAAACCATCCACTGGCGGGGGCAAATCAAACACTTCTGCAACCAGCAGTGTCTGCTGCGATTTTACAATCAACAGAACCAGCCCAACCTGGACACGCAGAAGGGGCCCGAGAGCCTGCTGAACAGTGAGTAGGAGGGAGGGAGGGGACCTGCATAGCTCAGTCTGAGAGACACAGGGAAGACTGAACAGTGAGGGGTGGAAGCTTCCTGCCCGGGACTGGATGAGACGCTAGGGAACAATCCTGCACTGGCCCTTGGGGGGGAAAGGATGGAGTGGGACCTAATGGGGCTTCTCCACCTCTAACGTCTATGGTTCTATGACACACAGGGCCCAGACGGGAGGAGCCGGTGCCAGCGTGCTGCCTGTAGCTCACACTCTTAGTGAGGATACTCGGGGATTTAACATCCTCATGTTGCCAGCGGAGAGCTCCATTTGCAGGGTTAGGGGACAGCATGGTTTGGCATGATAATCCACCTGCAGCCCCACACCACCTCCGAGCTGTGACCTTCTCAGATCTCATAAGCTAATCAGGATTGGGCCAGGTCAGTGCTTGGATGGGAAACATTCAAGGAAAACACAGGGTGCTGCAGGAAGTGGTGCTGGTGATGCTGTAGGTGGGCTCTCCTCAGCCAGAGCTGAACCTAGAACGATCTTGAGGGAGCGCTGAGCTGCTGGAGGCACTCTGTTCTTGCGATGTTAGATTGGAGTCCTACCACTTACCCAAAGATCGCTGCAGCTTTGGGGAGTTGCCAACCCCGTGTCCCGGATAACCCCATTCTACATCCGTGGAGTTCCACCTGGAGAGGAGATTTTCACTGCCTGTTGCCCCATTTCCTATCATTAACTTGAGCCAGTTGCTTATGGAAGATTGCAAAGTGCTTTGGGGTCCCTCAGGATGGAAGGTGCTCATAGTGACAGTGACAAGACATCGCTTGGCCCTTGGGACACTCACGTAGTCTCATTCTGCTTGGTCTTTCATAGGCTGCAATCTTCTAGGCAGTCTGTGTGATCTAGTTACAATGCCTGCAGCCTATGCTGGGACTCGCTTCGGTGCATCAAGCTGCGACAGATACCTGCATGACAGGCTCAGGGCTTTGCTGCCCTCCCTGGGATTTCATGAGGTGTAAAACCCTGACTAGGGTGCGCCAAGGAGGGGAAACAAAGACGAGGACCTTCCCGTGAGAGACCTCATCCTCTGTTTCCAGACTCTTCTTGGTTCCTCTCCTGGACAGCAGCGGGCTGGTTGCAAGACGGGGGGAAGCCCTGGATGTCCACGCTGCTTAGACAGCAAAGCACAGCTGCTCTGCCAGAAGCAGCAGGTTCCCCCAGCCGAGGGAGTCCCAATCTGCCGTCCAAAGAGCCGCGCTCCGTAGGCAGCTGGCTGAGGCAACAGCTCAAGCGGCACACTGGAGTGACCTGGATAAGGAACTGGTGGTTTCTGCTGGCGCTGGGGTGCCCAGGGGAGTCTGCTTGATGGGGCGCAGACTGTCCTGCTGCCTAGGGGAGGAAGAGGTGTTGAACCGGCTGGTTCCTGTAGCTTGCGAAGTGATTCCACAGCCCTAGCCCTGCTGTTCCATTCGTCCTCTGCTTTCAAGACATCTCGCTTGTGAGGGACCAGTAACTGCTTTTGGGACACAAGCACAGTGAGCAAGCTCTGCCTGCAGAGGGAAGCATGTCTCACGCCATTTGGCCATTGCTGCCTTGGAGCCATGGACTACAAGACAGAAGTACCTTCTCAACCACCAACAACCACGGGAGTCCAAGCCCCCGGCTCTGCCATGTCTCTGGAGGACCCCAAGAACTTTGCTGTTTGGCATGTTCACTGTGCCCATGGCTGCCTCTCTGTGCACCCAGTGAAGCAGAAGGCAGCCAAGGAAAAGCCGGTCAGCAGTGGTGGGTGCTCGGCTGAGCACAGGCTCCAGGCTGCCCCGGCAGCTGCCGTGCTTGGTGAACGCTGCTGGTGGCACCGGGCCCTCTGTGTGTGCTGGCACACCCACCCCCTGCCAGCTGCAGGATGGCTGTGGACATCCTTGTCCCAGGACTGTGGCAGGCTGCTCAGCTTGCAAAGGCAGGATGCTGGAGCTAGGGCCTGCCATGTGCTGACGCAGAGAGGTTTCCAGCCCAGCCTGCTGTGCAGGGAATTTCGGGAGGAGCAGCTTGTCAGTGTGTGGTGAGGAGCCGCTTCTGCTGAGCCAGGGTCTCCTGTAGACCTGGCAGCTGTGTTGCTAGCTCAGGGTCTGCCTGGATTTCAGGCCTATCTTGGACAGAGCTGCTGACTACTTGCTTCTTCTCTTGCAGCCAGTGGTTGCCTAAAACCATTCATTCATGTGACCCAGTGGCTGCTGCCAACCTGGTGATCCTGTGAGTGCTTGCTGACAATAAGTGGCCTTTCCTTTGCTGGGAACAGTCTGTGTAATGAGGGATGGAGGAGTTCCTGTCATGAAACTGTGCCCAAAGATTTCCAAGGGGAACTGGCTTTGCATGGGGCTGCCCAGCTGGAGAGGGTAGAGGGCCAGAAGTCACGGTTGGAGCAGGCAATACCTTGACAGCTCTTTGCTGGTGTCGGGATGAGAGTAAAGAACAAGCTGCAGCTTTCCTGGAAGCCTGGACATGTAACACATGGAGCTTTGTGGCAGGAGGATCTTGGTTTCCCTTAGTCCTAAATCATTGGACTGCGGAGCAGCCAACTTTGCTTTTGATTCTGCTGCAGCAGAAACTATTCATACTCCATGGCTTGTCTTTTCTCATGCAAGCCATTGACGTCTCCCGTCTAGACCTGCTGCCCATCCGTTTTGGGCTGGTCAGGGGGAGTTCTTGGACCTATTGAGACCATTGCAGATCCTATGGCTGAATGCTCAGCTGCAAACTAGGGAGCTTCCTCCAACTGGAACTTAGCTGTCCCCGCGTGGTGGTCAGCAAGCAGACCCTGCTGAGCTTCCAATTCCTCGCGAGCTCTCCTGTGTTTCCTTGGGGCAGAGGACATCTGCACAGTGCAAATGCCCATGTGTTGGACCTTGGGGAGCCTGGGGCCTTTCCTGAAGGGCCTGTCTTGTATGTAGGAGGTGCAAATGGACCCGCCACTCCCTTCAGGTGCTGAGACCTGCTGCTTTCCTTGCAGGTGTCTCCTTCATGCATGGCCCACGGTTAGTCAGTGCTGTAGAAGGCAGTTCTTTTTCCCAGCCACATGGGTAACCAGGGCTCACAGGAGACTTGGATGAAGGTGCTCTTTTAGCTCATCAGCTTTTGAGGTGGGTGCAAGTTCTCTGCAGAGCAAATGAGCTGGAATTATCCAAGCCAGGATGATACTGTCACCACCTGAGACTAGTGTCTGCCACATGTGCCTCTTCCCTGCAGGTGATTGCCTTTTTCCTTAGGGGAATCGACTTCGTTCCTAGGGCTGGGGCAAGCTGTCTCTCTGCTTTCTGGGATATCTTGTAACACTACTGCTAGCTCTGTCACCTTCTTCCTAGGGATCTCGAAGCACTTTGCCATGATATTTGTAGCAGGGAGATGGAGACACAGGGAGGGGCCATGGCTCGGTACAGCAAGCCAATAGGCAGAGCTGGGAATAGAGCCCTGGATTCCTCTCTCTACAAGGGGCTGGGATTTCTCCTGACCTGCTGTGATGGGGATGGGGTGGACTGCAAGGGAGGACAAAATGACATGGGAATAACTTGATTTTGGAGTTGTAGTGTCTTCTGAGCTGCTAGGGCTAGAGACTGTGGAAACACTTAACTGTTCCTGGAGTGGCCGGGAGCAGTTTCTGGGGAGCCTGTCCCTGCCCTCTGGCTGCTACCACCTCCAGTCCCAGCAGTGGGACCTGTTGGCCCAGAAGCTCTTGAACTCAGAGTCACTGCTTTCTCTTACAGGTCAGACGTCAGAGCCAAAACCACCTGCCCCTTCCTCACAGAAGGCGGAGACTAACATGGTAAGGCCCGTTGGAGGTAGGAGTTTGCAAAATAGCACAAATAGGCTGTCCCGAAAGAGAGGACAGATCTGCCGTTACCCAGGGAGATTTCATTCTTCTACAACCAATACATTTTAAGATGTCTGGGTAGCGGGAGCTGGTAAGAGCTGCTGGGGAGGGCAGCATCAGCATATCTCCTCAAGGGGGAAGAGTAACCATTCCCCAGGAATTGATGATGGGCTCCAGAACAGCCTGCCACTGTGGCACTGGCTCCTCTTTGCACGGTGCTTCCCTGTGCCTGGGCGTAGTCGCTGTCCCACTGTGTTCCTCGCTGCCCCACGGGGCCGGAGTGACCAGTGCCAGTCCCCGCTGGCTGCTGCAGAGATGCTGCCTGCCAGGAGCAGCTTGGCAGTCCTTCAGCCTTCAGCCAGGTCTGACCATGGGAGTGGTCGCATGTGTGCGTGGGTGTGTTGGGGACTGCCGAGCTCCAAGAGGTGCTTCGGGAGTCTCTCCACCTTCCCCATGGTGGGGAAGAGGTGCTGCTGCCTTAGGTGGACACCAACCTCCTGCTTTCTGCATTTCCTCAGCTGTCAGCAAAGACCTCCTCAGCCCAGATGTCTCCAGCTGCACCGCCTCCCCCACCCCCTCCAGTTCCAGCCACCCCTCGGAAAAACAAAGCTGCCATGTGTAAACCACTGATGCAGAACCGGGGTGTTTCCTGCAAGTTAGAAATGAAGTCCAAAGGATGTCAGACAGGTAGGAAAACAAGATCTAACTGCAGGATTACAGGAGCATTTTTGGAAAGGCAAGTGCACGTCCCTGCTCCGGACTAAATGTGACTCCAGCTTGAAATGCTGTACAGAGTGGCTGCGTGTTTGGCACCGTGCTGAGGAGTCTCAGGGCAGTGCAAGGCACACGTGGCAGGGCTGGAGGTAGGGAGCCCGTCTCCGTCACCAGCAAAAGGAGAGACACAGAGAGCACTGCAGCATGATTCCACCTCTTGTGGGACAACTCCTGTTCCTCTGGAGATCATCAGCTTGTCTGAGGGGCTGTCTGCTGAGCAGGTTCCCGTTAGGCACGTGTGCGTGGTCTCCAGCAAGGCCACTAGACCTCTCAGCAGGGCCACCTCTGGCTAAGGCAAGCCTCTCGTTGCAGGCCTGTTTGGCTTGCTGCTGCTCCAGCTCTGCCCATGAGTTACAGAAGCTGGCGGCTGGAAGGACCATGGTGCTGGATGGCTGGGGGCATGGCAGTGCGCAGCAGGGCTGGGTGGAGGAGCTGCTGGGAGCAAGCTCACTGATGTACTTTTGCTCTTGTCAGAGGCTGACTGGAAGCCCCAGGTGATTGTGTTGCCAATCCCCGTCCCGATCTTCGTGCCTGTGCCTATGCATATGTACTGCCAGAAAGTACCTGTGCCTTTCTCCATGCCTGTCCCGGTAAGCGACACACTCCACCCGCTTGTGTTCTCTTACTGTCTCAAACCTGCCTTGCTGCAGCCTCCTTGCTTCTTTGTTCGTCCTCTCCTGCCTCTGCTTGTACGTCAGTTTGGCTGAGTGTCAGTTTTCTGCCTGATGTGCTGCTGCTGACAGGTACCTGTGCCAATGTTCCTGCCCACCACGCTGGAGAGCACAGATAAGATTGTGGAGACCATTGAGGAGCTGAAGGTGAAGATCCCCTCCAATCCCCTGGAGGCTGACATCCTGGCCATGGCTGAGATGATTGCAGAGGCTGAGGAACTGGACAAGGCCTCCTCGGACCTGTGCGGTAGGTTCTGCCGTGGCTTGGTCTGGCCCAACAGCTGGGATCACATGGGGTTTGCCGGCTCTTGGAGGTAGAACCTCTGCCTGGATCACAGCTCTCCTAAAGCCTTTGAAAAGGGAGCAAGGAAGAGCAAGTCCTCAGGTTCTGCTGAGAAGGTACCGGGAGGGAAGAGCTGCAGCAGGGAGCAGTGTCTGCTACTGTCCCTTTTGGAGGTGCCAGTCTTGTGGCTCGTGCAGCACTGTTAGTTTATTCAGGTGGCTCTTCAGGCTGCAGAAGGCTAGCGGTCCTGATCTCGCAGGTCTTTTTGCTTGCAGGCTGCATTCCTCAAGCCCCATTGACTAGGGCTGTGGCTGGGGAGAGGATAAACATCCAGTATCTTGCTGTCCAGGGAAAGCTGGGCAGCACAGATGTCGTGGGGCTGCTCTGAGCACAGGACTATGCTGCAGGGAGCCTGACTTCGTTTTCCAGCTGTCCCAGGAAAAACAGACAAAAGACTTTCATGATAGTTGGGTTTATGATCTGCTTTTGCATTGCAGACCTGGTGAGCAACCAGAGTGCAGAGGGTCTCCTGGAGGACTGTGATCTGTTTGGACCGGCACGGGACGATGTGTTGGCTATGGCTGTCAAGATGGCAAATGTCCTCGATGAGCCGGGCCAGGACCTGGAGGCTGACTTCCCTAAGAGTAAGAGCAGGGTGAAGCAGGCACGCAGGGCTGCTGATGCTGCAGCAGGGTCCTCCTGCTGCCCTCGGCCAACCGTTGCCAGCAGCATTAAGAGCTGTGTGAACTTACCTCCCCATGCCCTCTGACTGACCATGCTTGAGGCCAGGAACTGAGTCTTGCAGATGACTGCTCACAGCAGGGGTGAGGACACCACCACTTTTGAAGGAGTGTGTGTTTGTCTAGACTAACTGACCTGTTGCGAACATAGGTCTGCAGAGAAGGGGGAGTGAGAAGCTGATTTTAACAGCACAAAGAGCAGGGCAGTGGCACTGGTGTGCTTATGGATGATGATTCCGTAGGATCCAGCGAGGTGAGAGAGAGACCTGGACAGGGCATGGCATCCTGGGAGACAGCTGAATTTCTGAGTGTCCGTTAGCAGGCAGGAGGTGGAAGAAGAGGCAGGGGACTTGCAGGAGCACAGCAGTGCTGAGGCAGCATGTTAGCAGCAAAGGACAGAGAACTGGCATGCCTGTGCCAGGCTGTCCCCAGTACTGGCCTGGCACAAGGGGATGAGGAATGTTCCTCGGGTGTAAAAAAAACAAAAACCAATCAAACAAACAACTGGCAGAGGGGAGAATGTGGGGCTCTGGTTAGTCTGAGAAGGCTTAGCATCATCTGCCAGAGCTGTATTTCCTTTGCTGGGCTGTGACTAAAATTTCATGCAAGGCCACGGTGGAGGGTGTGAAGAGTTGGGCTGTGTGTTCCTCCTTCATTGTGCTGTAAGAACCAGGCCAGCACGGGGGACAAGATGTGAAGTCTCAGCTGAGCCCTTCTGCCTGCGATTCCTTTCAGACCCCCTGGACATCAACCCCAGTGTGGACTTCCTCTTTGACTGTGGGCTGGTGGCACCAGATGAGGTGTCCACAGAGCAAGATCTGCCTCGTGCTGTCCGAAAGGTGAGCTCTCCGTGGGTACTGCCCGCTTAAAACTATTTGGGTTGGGAGCGGGAGCTGCCATCATGGGACATACGAGGTGAAATGTGCCAGTCTTGCGTGTGCTGGGGAGGTTGTGCCCTCTCCCTAGGCATGCCTGGCCTGTGGATCACTCCTTGAGTGAAAATACTTGCCTGTCACTTCAGAGGAGCTTTGAATGCTACAGGTTATGTGAGAGCTGGCCTCTTCTCTGCCTGTAGTCCTCATGATTAATGAGCCTTGTTGGCTTGGCTGTCCAGCAGAAGTGTGCCTGCTGGCATGGGCACAGGTACGCTGGGAGGGAGCTGACAGCAGGTGTGAGGGCTGGCCAGGACTCTTCCATCTGTCCCAGGTAGGTGCCCAGTCTCACAGTGCACCTCTCTGCAGGGGCAGAAGCGTCTGGTGCTCTCCGAAAGCTGTTCCCGGGACTCAGTGAGCAGCCAGCCCACCTGCACAGTGCTGAACTACTCATACGGTGTGAATGCCTGGAAGTCCTGGGTGCAAGCCAAGTATGCAGGGGGAGAGACCAGCAAGGGAGAGGAGCTACGCTTTGGCCGTAAGTGCTCTGGATGGGGTGGAGTGGCAGAAACCTCCCAAAAGCTGGGTCCCTGGGTGTTAAGGTGCTGCTGGCCTTGCAGGCTGTTGTCTGAGGCTACTGTACTTGTCTCCGCAGCCAAGCCCATGAGGATCAAAGAAGATATCTTGGCCTGCACAGCAGCTGAGCTCAACTATGGCCTGGCCCAGTTTGTTAAGGAGATAACACGGCCCAATGGGGAGCGCTACGAACCGGACAGCATCTATTACCTCTGCCTTGGCATCCAGCAGGTGAGGGAGGGCTTGCTGCCCTCAAGTCCTCCATAGCCAGACCTGGGGGTCAGATCTGGTGAGGGGAGCTTGCACCTTTTATTCTGCCTTCTGGGTACCCAGAGAGGCTCGCTGGGCGCTCCTTCAGTGCCTCACCCCAGGACAGCAACCCACCTGGTTTGGTCTTTGTTCCCAAGCCCAGTGAGTAGGGTGGCAGCTGTTCTCCAGCCTTGCACCCTTCTTGCACATCCTTGAGGAGGGCTGGCAGATCTCCCCAAATTCAGTCCCTTCTTCATCACTGAGTCTGTCTTGTTGTGTCCTGGCGTTTTCCTCACAGCTCTCAGAAGTGGCTGGTTTTGGGTGTCCATCCTGCAGCGCTGGCTGTACGAGGGGCGCTCTGCATGTGTGCCCTGGGCTTTCTGGGGAGGGTTTGCATTCCAGGTGCCGCTGTGTCTCTCTTGACTGTGTGTTCTGTCCTTTCTAGTACCTGCTCGAGAACAATCGTATGGTGAATATATTTACAGACCTTTACTACCTGACCTTCGTGCAGGAGCTGAACAAGTCCCTGAGTGGCTGGCAACCCACAATCTTACCAAATAGTACGTGTCTCCAAAGTACCTTCAGTCACCACATGTACCCAGTTTGTGCTTCTAGCCTTGGATCCTGTGGTCTGTTTGTGCTCCCCTAGCCTCAGCCCTCTTCCTTGGCATAGGCAGCACGGTCCCGCTGTGTCTGGGGGTCATACTGACCCATACCGACAGCATATGCCTCAGCAGCTTCTGTTGCCCAGAGTCGGAGCAGCTGGGAACAGAGCATGACAGCTTTGTGTCCTGAGACAGTTGGAACCTTTAAAACGTTTCACAGTGATGGCTCCACCCTTTGGCAAAGACGATACCAAGCTAGGAGGCATGCTGGCCCATGCCTTTGTGTTCCCAGCACAGGGGTGAGCCCTGCACAGTGTTAAGCATTGGACAGAGTTGCTGTGCTACTGCCTTGTGAGCAGACTAACTTAGAGCTCTGCAGGGGATTTGGCTTTTCATGATGCTGTGATCTGGGCTGCCTTCCCTGCTGTGTCTTGTCAGTGGTTAGTTCACAGATCCAGCCTCACCTCTGCATATTGGCTGTCCCAGGCAGAGGCATTTGGCTCCAGACCTGTGTGTCTGTCACAGCGGGAGCTGGCTGTGTCTGTCCTGCCTGCTGCTTTTCCTTTGTCTCACTGAATGTGGTGGAGCACTGACCTGGAGTTCACTTTGTGGCCATCTATAGGGATGAGCATTTAGGATTGATTTGGGTTCTGGCCCGTGGTTTGGCTGCGCTCTGGGATAGCTTGTGGCTGGGCAGAGCCAGCATCTAGCTCTGCTGATGGCTCTGGAGAAGTAACCTCGTGGAAAAGGGGATGTTGCAAAGCGTTGGTCTTTTGCAAGGAGTTTGCCTGGACAGGGTAAAGGGATTGCCACAAGGCCACCATTGATGTGACCTGGTTCTTCCTCTGTGCATTGCAGACACAGTTTTCTCACGTGTTGAGGAGGAGCACCTCTGGGAGTGCAAGCAGCTGGGCGTTTACTCACCCTTTGTGCTCCTCAACACCCTCATGTTCTTCAACACCAAGTTCTTTGGGCTGCAGACGGCGGAGGAGCACATGCAGCTCTCCTTCACCAATGTGGTGCGCCAGTCCCGCAAGTGCACCACGGCCCGTGGCATGACAAAGGTGGTGAGCATCCGCTACTACGCTCCTGCCAAGCAGAAAAAAGGCCGAGGTAGGGTCTGATGGAGCATCTCTTTGTCCCTCCCCCTGCCTCCCCCATCAGGTCCCAGCCGTGATCCTGCTCTCTCCCTCTCTGCAGATGGAGGCTCTGGAAAGCGGAAGCGTGAGGAGGAGGTACCAATGCTGGAGCAACGGGAGAACAGGATGAACCCACTCCGATGCCCAGTCAAGTTCTATGAGTTTTATCTCTCCAAATGGTGAGCCTTCCTCTGGAGAAGGAGCTTGTGCATTATGGGGCCACCTCTCAGTTTTGCTGGGACCCTGTGGAGTGGCTCCTGCTCTCCAAACATTTGTACAGGGGTGTGAAGCCTTGCCCAGTGTCTGTGCTGCTTGCATAGACTGTGGTTGAGAGAATGCTTCTCTCTGGCCCCTTCCACTACTCGCCTGTCTCCAGATAAGACAGCAGTGTGCAGTATGAGTCTTGGTACTTGGCTGGTTAGGGGGCTTTGGTCCTGAGCAAGGAGCTTCAGACTCAGTTTCTGTCCTCGTCCTGCTGAAGGCTGTGACAAGCCTTGAGCCCCACTTGATAACCATGAGAGCAGGCCAGGCAGGCTGAGCCTCTGGAGCTGATAGCCCAGGGCTCACCTTCCTCTCTCTTTACAGTCCTGAGAGTTTGCGGAACCGCAATGACGTCTTCTACCTGCAGCCCGAACGGTCGTGCATCGCCGAGTCCCCGCTCTGGTACTCTGTCATCCCCATGGACCGGAGCATGCTGGAGAGCATGCTGAACCGCATCCTGGCTGTGAGGGAGATCTATGAGGAGCACAGTCGGTTCAGTGGCCTGGAGGATGACATGGACTAAGAGCAAGGTGCTGCTGGGCTGGCTGCACTCCAGCCCTGGATGCCTCATTTCCCTGCCTCCGCTGCAGGGTGGGGGCCGTGCAGCGTGGGAGGGGATGGTGCTGTGGCAGTGCTGTCCCTTCATTGTTACCAGACTTGGACATCCCATCCTGCTCGTTACAGGCCTCTCCTATGTACGTGGCCCCTGCGCTCAGCCCTGCCTCCTGCCCCAGCTGCTGAGTGAGCCATCTTCCCTGGGCCTAGTCCCCACAGCACAGGGGTGGCAGAGCTCCTGGGGCAGCTCCCCTTGCCCCAGCCCTGTCCCCCGTACCCCTGGCCCTAACACTGCCCTCCTCTCCCCCTTGTCCTGGGGCAGGAACCGCACAATATGGCACAGTGCCATCTGGGACCAGCAGCCCCCAGGCTTTTAATTCCCCCTTCTTTTAGCATCCCCTTGCAATGGTGTGGGTGGTACAGCAGGAAGGGTAGCTCTGCTGCTGTCGCAAGAAGGTGTTTTCAAACCGGTGGCCCCACTGGCAGCTGAAGAGTTGTTGGGGCAGGGGGAGGGCTTGTTCCCAGGGGTGGGAGAGGTTTGGGCTGGCTGTGGGGAGTGGATGGAGCCAGCACTGGAATGTGGGGGCAGAGACCTGGCCTTGCCTGGGAACACCTGCCTCACATGCAGCTGGGCCACCTCCCTCAAATTTGTCAGTGTTTTCTTGAGTTGGTGGAAAACTGATGGAGACGGGTCTGTGCCAGCACTGCTCGCTCCCCTCTGTCCCCTGTCCTGGCGTAACCCCCCTCCCCGGTGCAAGGTGCCATCAGTGGGTCCCTCTGTTCTGGCCAGGGGCTCAGGCAGCAAGGAGCTCTGCCTGGCCTCCCCCTCCCTCCTCAAGCAGCAGCGGGGTGCCAGCACCCTGCCCGGGGCAAGCCTGGCTCTGGCTCTGCTGCTCCCTGCTGCCTCCTGCCCATCGTCGTGTTCTGGTCAGTTTTCCCGAGCTGTACATGGGTCTCCTGTTGAGCCTGTATATATTGTTCTGGGCCCTGGCCTGGGGCCATCTGTTCTCTGTGTCCATGTGGAGAGTGAGCCGCTCACCAGTCTTGTTGTAGTGATGCCAGGACGGTAGGACTAACCCTGTGTTTCTGGAAACCATTCATTTCAAATAAAGATGCAGAAAACTTTTGGCAGCCCCTGCTTTCGCCCCGAGGCAGTGGGATGCTGCAGGAGAGCACAGCCGCTGCCCCACTCGCTCCTGTCCCTCCCTGCCTGGGCTGTCTGCCTTGTCTGGCTCCCAGTGCGCTGCCCTCTCGGGAGTGCTGGGACCCCACACCCGCTGGTGCCCCCCTGGCGAGCCCTACCTGTCCCTTGCCCACAGAGCTGCAGCCCAGCCCAACCCAACCCCGCGGTGGCCCTGCCCTGGCCATGCAGTGTGCCCGTGAGACAGACCGGTTGGAGAGTGATGCCACAGAGCCTGCGGGCAGAGCAGGAGTCGAGTGAGGTGCAACGGGTATTTATTTACTCCCCCAGGGCTGACAAGCCCCTGCCCCAGCCCAGCCCTGCTCTCAGCCCTGCCGCTGCCAAGAGCACAGGGAGGGACCGAGCCTTGTCCTCGGGGCTGTGCCCATCTCTGCTGCTGGCCGTGGGGTCCGTGGCACAAGCCTGGCAGAGCCCGGAGATAGAACCACAACTGCGTGGCCACTCGTGCATCACCCATCCCTGAGCATCCGAGCAGTCCACGTTCACACTGCCAGGTCTGCTGCTCGTGCCTTCCTGTAGGGTCCACTGGCTACCCCCAGCCATGCACCAGCCTTCTTCAGGGGTGCCAGGCTGGGGGGGCGTCTCCCAGCAGCCATGGGGCTGGCATGGCCAGGCAGAGTGGCACGGGTGCCACGGGGCCCCACAGGGCCAGCAGGACTGGGCAGGATGCAGGATTTGGGGCTGGGCCCCTGCCGGCACTTGGTGAGACCCAGGTGGTAGATCTCCACCAGGTTGAGCAGCAGGGACGTGCAGGCCACCCCTAGCATGAAGAGGATGAAGATGGTCTTCTCGGTGGGCCGGGAGATGTAGCAGTTGACAGTGTTGGGGCAGGGCCAGCGGCTGCAGGTGTAGAGGGGCTTCAGCTGGAACCCATACAAGGCATACTGGCCCACAATGAAGCCCACTTCCAAGAGAGCCTTGAAGATGACATTGCAGATGTACGTCCTCAGGATGGCCCCCCGCATGCAGACCCGTCCCCGTGTGTCCCCCACAGGGAGCCGAGGCTGCCTCGAGCGCTGCCGCCTGGCCCCACTGCCAGCCCGTGCAGCCACTTGCTGCTGTGCCTTCTCCTCCAGATGCACCAGGTGCAGGATGTGGCCCAGGTACACGAGGCTGGGGGTAGAGACGAAGATGATCTGCAGGACCCAGAAGCGGAGGTGGGAGATAGGGAAGGTGCTGTCATAGCAGGCGTTCTGACAGCCAGGCTGCTGTGTGTCACAGGAGAAGCCAGACAGCTCGTCACCCCAGACCCGCTCAGCGGCCGCCCCCAGCACCAGGATGCGGAAGACGAAGAGGACAGTGAGCCAGACCTTCCCCACCACTGTGGAGTGCTCCTGGGCGTTCTCCAGCAGCCGCCCCAGCAGGCTCCAGTCCCCCATGGCACGCGCTGTGGTGCCCTGCAAGACAGTTGCCCTCCAGACACAGCCACCCCACACCCCCCAGAACGCCACCCCATCCCCCAGCTGGGCGGGCATGCAGGTTGTCCCCGGGGTGTCCCCACCCAGTGTCCGACGGGGCCCCCTAACCTGCCACAGGGAGGGAAGCGGGAGCAAAGACCTCCAGCAGAAAGCAGCCTTGCCACATTGGGAGCACCGTGGGGGACACCACAGTGGCGACCCAGCATGGGGACCCCTCACCGTTGGTGGGCACGTGGGGCAGAGCCCGGTGCTCCCGCGCCGTCAGGTCCCCTTGGCGGGGCGGGGTGGGATGCTGCGAGGCCCCTTCCTGGCTTGTCCCCAGCTTCTCAGTGGGGCGCAGAAAAAGGATCTGCCCGGCTCCGTCTGTCTGCCCACCCGATGGTGGGCACAGGGTTATTGGGGCATGAGGCGGCTGCGTGCCCCATTGGCTTTCATTGTGACTGGCAGACGAAACAGCCACTGGGGAAACCTTTTCCCTCTATTTTTGGTCTGGGCACTTTTCTAAATATATTCGGGGCTGCAGGGGCTGGTGCTGGGGGAGCGCAAGCCCTTGGACTCTGCTCAATGCCACCCAGGGGTCACCGCTCCTGCATGCCAGCTGCCAGGGCACAGTGGCCATGGCCCCAGCGCAGCCTGGGCACTGCAGCCCCCACAGCCCCTGGTAGCACCCACCTGGACTAGGGTGCAGGGGGAGGCACCCCACACGGACACCCCAGCCCCCAGCATGTCCTGGCCAGAGCAGAAAGGAGGGAGGCAGCGCCTGAGAACGGAGATTTAATGGCCCGAGATGCCCTTCTGGCTGTCCGGTAGGGCTGGACCGGCGCCTGGGGGATGCTCTCCATAGGGCAGGGACAGCACAGGGCTGTGGGGCGGGGGCGAGGGCTGACCCCCCAGTGGCTCTAGCCCTAGCAGGCAGAGCAGCGGTCGCCCTTCTCCTGCAGCCCGGGGTTGCGGCGCAGCATGTCCTTGAGGGAGCCGTCCTGCTCCGTCAGCAGCTGGTTGATCTCATTCTGCTTGTACTCAGAGGAGAGCTTGTGCCCATAGAAGGAACTCTTCCCCGACGAGGGGTTGGAGTGGTGCTGGCCTCGGCGGGCACACGCCCGCACCACCAGGTAGACCAGCTCCGCCATGTTGAGGATGATGCAGATGCCGGAGGTGACCAGCATGAAGACGGTGAAGATGGTCTTCTCGGTCGGCCGGGAGATGAAGCAGTCGACAGTGTTGGGGCAGGGGTAAGCCTCACACTTGACAAGCCTCACCATCTGGTAGCCCGGGTAGAGCATGTAGAAGATGTACATGAACACGGCCTCAAAGAGTAGCCTGAAGACCACGCTGCAGACATACGTCCACCACAACGAACCTGATATGCGCATCTTGTGCTTCTTCACCTCTTCCATGTGCTTGGGGTCTGCGTGCCCTGTCAGCACCAGCAGCTTCTTCTCCTGGTGCTGCTGGTAGGCCACATGCATGGCCACGAGGAGGGCTGGTGTGGTGACGAGGATGAGCTGCAGGGACCACAGACGGACGTGGGAGATGGGGAAGAAGTGGTCATAGCAGACACTGTTGCAGCCAGGCTGCTGGGTGTTGCAGGTGAAAGCGGATTTCTCATCGCCCCAGACGCTCTCAGCTGCCACCACCAGCACCATTATCCTGAAGATGAAGATGACAGAGAGCCAGATGCGCCCGATGGCGGTGGAGTGGCGGTTCACCCCGCTCAGCACCGTGTAGAGGCCGGCCCAGTTCATCGTTCCTCACGTCTGCAGGAGCGATCAACGAGAGATGGTGTTATGAGCGGGACGGGCCCTTGGCTGAGAGCCACCACATCCTGGCCCTGGTGGCAGCAGCAGGAGGGACCCAGGAGCAACTGGCCGCCACAGCCCTGGTAGGTGGACAGCAGGATGGATGGATGGCAGGAAGGCAGCATGGCTCCTGCTGCTGACATGGCTCAGGGCAGCGTTTTGGCAGGAGCAGACAGGAGACCCCGCAGTGCCAGCTGCTCCTGCCCTACTGCCCCACACTGCCACGGGGATCCTGATCCACAGCCGCACAGGCAATGGGGTGAAGCTCTCACACTTCCCCAGGGACCCCCCGATCAGCACCCAGCGCTGAGCCCTCTGGCTAGGGATTGACCCAAAGAAGCTCCATGGACTCCTCTACACCAGCACCTCACTGCCCTCGTCCCCCCATTCCCCGCAGGAGTGGGGCCAGGGAGCCCCAAGCTGGGGTGACCCCCTGTGCAGCCATGCATTGCCACCCTCCTAGAGCTGTCCCTGCATGGTGGTCCCTGCACACCCAGCATAGACCCCCCCACCCCACTGGGGCCACCCACCGGCACTGGGCAGCCCCAGGAGCTGCTTCCCACCCCAGGCACGAGGCTGGGGGACTGGGACCTGCTCTCCGGCTGCCCCTGGTGTGGAGGGTCCCGGCAGCACATACCTGCCGGTGAGGAAGGGTCCTCGTGAGCTGCCCCCAATGGCCCCTCTAACGTCTCATGTCTCCTGCAGGAGAGCTCTGCTCTGCCTGCCCTTGTCTCTATCCACCACTGCCCTGCGCTGGAAGTCATATGCTGCTTTATAAACTATTTGCATACAATGGGGCCTTTATCGGCCCCTGAACAACACACTTTAGCATTCAGATCCAACGCCCTGACTTCCGCCCACCCCGGCCAAACAAAGTGCCTGTGTGCTGCACTCCCGCTGCTCGGCCCTGCACCCGCTCCCACCTCACCCCGCGCCGACCGTGGCCACAGCCCCCCCCCGACCGCCAGCCACCCGGTGCTTGTCGCTCTGCCTGGTGGGACCCGCGCCGCAGGCATCACCAGGCTGGACAGCCATGTGGGGTGCCTGGGAGTCCCTTCCCCAGGCCGCATGGCAGAGCCCAGCTGTGTGCCCATCCCGCATGGATGGCACTGGGTGCCGTGACCGGAGTTGGGGTCTGCTGCTCCCCAGCATGGCAGTCAGCAGTCCGTGGGACCCGTGGGGCTGGGCGCGCTGGGTTTAGCCCCCATGAGTCCTGCCGTGCCCTCAAGTCTCTGCTGCGGGGGGGTGGTGCCAGCGGCGATGGCAGCGAAGGCACTGGAGCTGCCCTGCGCGTGCTTTGTCCAGTTGGGAACGTACGGAAGAGCCTGCCGGGGTGACACTGTGCGCTAACGAGGGCTGTGCTCAGTGCCCAGAGCCACGTACCACGGGAGCTGTGCTCCTCTCCTGGAACAGAGGGCCACTGACACTGCCGCACAGTCAGTGGGACACGCTGGTGGGGGCAACAGCCCCTGTGCTTGCAGGCCCCCTGTGCCCGTGTCACACAGGGCTGGTGTCCCAGCCACACCGTTGTGCTGTGCCCCAACCCTGCTGGCTGGGTAACATGTCCCTCAGGTTTTGTCCCCAATCTCAGATGGGGAGCAGTACACCCAGCAAAACCTACCAGCTGGGGGCCCGCAGGGTGGTGGGCACAATGCCATCCCAAACGCCACCTCCACCCCTTAGCCCAGGGTGCAAGTGCCCGGAGCCGCGCAAACAGTGCTGGGCAAAGGCTCTTCAGTGAAGCCACAGGGAGGGCAGCTGGTGCCCAGACCACGCTCTGCTCCTTGTCCCGTTTCCCCCCCCTTGGGGCCAGCAGCCCTGACTCTACCCTCCCTGGCCCACGGCTGAGCCCTTTTGTAGCCCCCACTCTGGACCCCCTAGTGCCCCCCAGCCAGGGGACAGGTGACCACCCCCACAGCAGTGCCATGCACACCAGGCTCTCACCTCAGCGCCGGGACAGGCAAAGTTCTTGGGCAGCACAGTGGCCTCAGCCTCCAGCACAGCACCCTGGACTTTATACTGCCCTCCGGCACGTTACCCGCCCCCTCCCAAACAGCCTCACTCCTTCCAGGACTTGCTCCCTACCAGGTAAACATTGCAGGTATGCCCAGCCCACACTTACAGCGCTGAGGCACCCACCAGCACCCACTGCCGCAGCTGAGCATCCCTTGGGGACAGCCCAGGGGCCACCACAGCACTGAGGCAGGGCCGGTCCCCCAGGATGGTCCCTATGGGAGCTCTGTGGTCCCCCTGGCCACGTCCCCCTGCTGCGAGCATCCTCCCCGCCAGGACCCCTGCAAGCCAGGCACATGCACTGTGGTGGGACCCCGCTCTCCATCCCGGGGGACAGCTCTGGGCACCCTTAGCACCCAAAGCACCTTGATCCGCTGCTGCAGGCTGCCAGCTGGTCCCTGGGGAGCCACGAACACCCAGATTTAATGTGTAAAAGTGCAGCCGGGGCAGGCAAACAGCCTGTCAACGATTAACCCGGCTAACGGCCCGCTCCAAGGTCTCGCCGCCCAGTACCCGGTGCGGTGTCGCGGTGCGCCGGGACATGGCGACCCTACCCCGCGTCTTGGGGCCCCGGGGCGGGGGGCGGGTGGGTTGGGGGTGCTGCAGGACCTCGCGCATCACCCCCTGCGTGAGGCTGGCAGCGGTGCCACTGCCCCTGCATGGGGGTGGCAGGGTGGCAATGCGGGACGGCGGGGGGATTCCCCCGCAGCGTGGTGGGGGCGGTGGGCAGCGAGGGGCCGGGGGTGGCCCGGGGGTGCGGGGCGGGTGGGGCCGGCCCGGGGCCGCAATCACGGCGCGCGATAAGCCGCCCGCTGAGTCAGCAGCGCCCGGCGGGGAGCGGGAGCGGCCGCAGCCGCCGGCACCGCCCCGGCCACGCACCCGGGGACCGCGACGTGCCGCGGGACCGAGAGGGCCCTGCCCGGAGCGGGGTGCGGGGGGTGCGGGCAGACGGGGAGCACTGTAGGGTGTCGGGGGGCAGACTAAGGGGGATCAAGCTGAGCGGGGGGAGCTGGGGGGTCCCGGGGGGCGGGGCCGGAGTGGCGTGCGGGCTAGGTTAAGTGGGGGGAAGCGCTGGGGGGGCTGCAGGGGTTAGTCTGTGGGGGGCACTGGGAGCCAGGCGGGGATCAGGGGGTGCTGCCGGTGGCAGCACAGGAGTGGTCGCTGCGCCCGGCCGCGGCGGCAGGTGGCGCTGCGGGGCCGGGCCGGGGGCGGCGGGGCTCGGCGGCACCCGGCGGGGCTCGGCTGGTGGGAACCCACCTAAAAGTATAATTAAATAAATAAAACAACCAGGAAGGAGGGAGGAGGAACGCGGGGCGTTGCTGCCCAGCCCGGTGCCCGACCGGTGTCCCCAGCGGGAGCGGTGGGAGGGCCGGGGGCTGGGCGGCAGTGCTGCGCAGGCCAGGGGCGGGGGGCGCGGGGCAGCCGCCGCCGCTTCCCGCCGTGAGAGAGCTGCCCCGTGCATGACCACGCGGACCAGAAACGGGCTCCTTGTTAATGACGTTAATTGTGAGGTTAGTTGGGTGTCCGGAGCTGCAGTGAGGAGCTCGAGGACGTGGGCACGTCGAGCGCAGACGAGCTGATGAGAAGGGCAGGGCTGAGCCAACATCCGGATGGGGGGGGGGGGGGGGGGGGGGAGTGTGACGCAGCGGCTGGCACCTTGCTGGGGTCGGGGACCTCACAGCCCAGCAGTCTGCATTGGTGTGATGGAGGAAATCAAGCTCCAACCACCACTGAGACATCTCTGCTGCCAGGAGGAAAAGGGTGCTGGCAGAGCAGGCTCTCCGAGCCCCCCTTCCCCCGCCATCCTGCCCCAGGCGGGGGTGTCCACATGCGTGGCTCCGCCTGGCCACCAGCCTGGATGGTAACTGCAGCGCAGGGGCCGCTAGGCTTCCAGGCTCTGGCTGACAGCAGCACAGGCGTCCCTGTATCTAGGCTGCTGCCCTTGCAGAGACAACACCCTCTGGTTTGACTCAGCCCTGCCAGGAAGGGCATTGGTAATGGGTGAGCACAGAAATCCTTTGTGCTGCTGCAGCATGGGGCAGAGGGGGTTGCAGCACGTGGCATAACAGCTTGTCCTGCCTGCCTGTGGGTCTGCTGTCCTATGCCCTGGGTGCGTCAGGGTGCAGGGACCAGGACCAAGACACTGTCCTGGTGCTGCTGCTGCATGGAGCAGCATTGCTGCCTTCCTGCTGGCTGTGACTCCTGGAGCAGGCAGGGGCCAGGCACAGGTCCTCCACCCCCTCCCCATGCCAGGGACACCTTTGCAGTTCAGTTCCCTTATGCTTCTTTGGCAGCAGCCCTACACTTGTCCCCTGACGCTGAGGATGTCCCACATTCGTCACACAGATGTGAACTGCACGTATCCTCCGGGACAGTGTCCCCTGGGCTTTGCCAGGTCTCTAAAGAAACACTGCTGGTGGTCAAGGACACCCTGGACAGATGGTAGGCTTGGGAGTTTTGCAAGGGCAGTAGCATAACAGAAACATGTTGTCTGTCACCAGCTTGCCCTTGGGGTCCTAGCTGGGGTGACCGTGCTGGCACATGGGGACAGCAGGCAGCTGGGGCCGTGCAAGGATGAGGGGGGACAGAAGGACATGGTAAGCCCCTATTCTGGGGCAGAAAGTCTTCTCCCCTTCAAGAGGGCACTAGTCACTGCAATGTGGCCAGTTGGCAGTGATGCTGGTCCATCATTGGGATGCGCCACTGGCCACCAGGCAGGGCTGGCCCTGCTGCTAGCACCATGGTAAGGTGTCTGTTGTTGGAGCTGTGCTGCAGAGCACCAGTATTTCCATGGTAACCCGGCCCCATGGCCTGATGTGGGTTTTTCATCTTGGTTCCTTTTGCAGCCAGTCACTAAACAGGGGCACCTGTGGCTGCAGGGGAGGGCCCCGGGACTGCGGTCCTAGGGCTGCTGCATAGTCGGACCAGATGGGCCAGCATTCGGGGCAGCACTGGATGAGGGCTGCAGGGTGGGCCACCATCCCTTGCCTGGAATGCTGAGGACATAAGAAGCCGCTTTGCCCATCGGCATGGAAAAGCCCAGGGGAAGGCAGCCCTGTGTCCTGGGCAGGAGTCCCATCAGCCCATCAGAGCCCTGCTGTGGCTCAGCTCTGCTGCTGCCCGTCCCAGGTGCTCTGCAACATCCCTGTCCATGGCAGCACGGCATGGCACAGCACAGCACATTGCCTGACTTTGGCATCTTCCCCACCTTCTCCGTTTGCCCCATGCTGCCATCCCAGGCTGTGCCCACACTGCCTGCCGTGTGCTGCAGCTCCAGTGCACAGGGCACTGGCTGCCAGGGGCTGTGAGACCCCCACATTGGGCAGCACCGGGGGTCTGGCACAGGGGCTGGAGCATGGTGCTATGTGCCAGTGGCCCTGCAGCTGCGAGGGCCCCTGGCAGAGCAGGGCAGAGCCCCCCCCCCCCCCATTCAGTTCCCTGCGCAGCCCCCTGCCTATCCCCTGCCTGCCCCCCCCCCCCTCCTCCCTCGGCCCCCCTGGCTTGGGGCCTCGGCCCTGGCTCGGCTGCCTGCACGCTGCCTGGAGGCGATTCAGGCCCCATGCCTGGTTTCCATGGCAACTCCAGTTGAAATTACATTAAAAAGAAATGAAACCAGCAGCTTTTCTGGTTGGCAAGCAGGGGGAAGGGAGCTGGGCTGGGAAAGGGGGGGGCTTCAGTGGGAGGGGACTGTGGGGCAGATGAGGTCCCACATGGGGTCCCAGTGCTGGGAGGGTGCCCAGCAGGGCTGGGGGCATGTGGGGACCCCCCCACTGTGGCAGCTGGTGTTGGCAATCCTGGGTCGCATGATGCTGGCTTGCATCTGTGCTGTGCTGGGGGTCCAGCACCACAACCTGGCGGGGTTATACGGGGGTCCTCCTGCTGCCCTTGTGGGGTGGGTGCCAAGGACACGGGGACTGTCCAGACCCTCTGCCAGCAGGCACAGCCATGGCTGGAGTGGCTCTGAGCCAGCACAGGGCACCCCACCCGGTTGGGGAGCCCCCAGCCCCTGCACGCTCCAAGAAGAGGCGAGACACACTGCTATTAAAAATACCACTTCTGTTTTATTTGGAATTTGTTACTCTGCGTGGGTGACAGGGTATAAATACATTCTCCAACGAGCATCCTCACCCTCAGCCCTGCCTGGGGGCCAGGGCAGGGTGCAGGGCCAGGGGTGCGCTGGCCCCAGGCAGTAGGGCCAGCCGGCACCGGTGCGTCACGGCCGCCAGCGCGGGCAGCGTCTGCCAGCCGGACCGTCTTGCACAGGGATGACGCGTGGTGTCCCCATAAGGATCCATCCTTTCTTCCTGCCTCCCCAGGCCCTGGGTGCCAGCGCCCACTATGGGGGGGGGGGGGGGGCGGGGGGGGAGGGGGGCACTGAGACTGGGTGCCCTCCGTGGGATGCCAGGCAGCAGCCTCTCCACACCCAGCCACACTGAAGCCCCTCACCTTGAGAGATGCTACCCGCAGCTGCGTGCGGTTCGGTGGCCACCACCAGCCCAGCGAGTGCCCCAGCGCCAGGGCAGGTGCTTGCAGCCCCAGCTGGTCACCCCGTGACGGGCAAAAGGCCCCAGCTGAAGCGAGGTGGGAGGCAGAGTCAGTGTCGGTGCCTGGCTCACCCTGCTGCTACCAGCCCCACAGCTGCCCACCCCTGCCGCAGGCTGCAGATCGCTGACTCTGCTTGCAGGCAGTGGCGCAGGCAGGGAGGGCACAGCGTGGCCCTGGGGCAGTGACTAAGGGATGGGATGCTCCCCGGGGAGCAGGGCAGTGTGGGGAGCACTGGGACACGGTGCTGGAGAGGGGATTGCCCTGGGTTGATAGGGGTGGGCAGATGGTGCTCACAGCAGGTGATGCCCAGGCAGGGCAGTGGGTGGCACTGGCCGGTGGGGCAGCGGGGTGGGCTGGGGTAGGGGGTGCTCACAGGCGGGCCATCAGGTAGGCTATTTGGCTGAGATACGTGGGCACAGGCGACAGAGGAGGGAGAATATCAAAAATACAAAAGAGCGCAGCCCCGCGGCGCAGGAGGCAGTGCCCTGCCTGGTGCCCGCCCGCGGCAGGTGGGGGCCGTGGGGGGCTGGCACCGCGCGCACACGCTGGCTTCTAACTGGCTTTTTATTTTATATCAAGAACACTTGGTTTTAAAATCTTTACAAAGGACAAAACGCGGCGACTCCGTTAGTGTGTAAAGAACTAAAGATCTGCTTAAAAAACGTCTCTGCAAAGAGAAACGACTGACACAAAAGAGATTCTCTGCAGCGCAAAGAGGGGCAGAAGTGCCAAGTCTCCAGCCCGGGGCCCCACTCCCAGGGTCCCCGGGGTCCCTGAGCCCGGCACTGGCCCCAGCGCCCGCACCCAGCACGAGGCCGGATCCCCGGACCCTGCCCACTCCTTCTGCCTATAGCACCATGGCCCGGGGCCGCTTCTGGACACGGTGAAGGAGCCTTTTCGAGGGCACTCGGGATGCCAAGCTGCCAGGGGATGCTTGGGCACCGGCTGAGAGGCATTATCCAGCCCTGCTCCTCATCAGTCCCGGGGTGCTCAGCAGGTGGAGCGCTGGGGATGCGATTGCCCCATGGGGAGGCACAGCCCCGGTGCAGGGAGCCCTGTGGCCGCTGCCAGCAGGGTCCCCCATGCCTGCCCGTGCCGGTGCGTGGGCGCAGGGGCTACACTGTGTCCCCCCTGCACCCCATCGGCACCCCGGGGCAACCCGTGGGACCCTCTGGCTGGGAGCCAGGAAAGTCAAAGCACTTCTCAAAAGTTAGATAGGAACGAAAGAAAGCGCCGGGGGAGAGCGGGGCATCCAGCCACACCAGGACCCCGCAGATCTCCGGGCTCAGTGCCACACTGTCCGTGGGCGCTGCCCCTCTGTCCGGGGGCTCCATCGGCCCTGCCGGTTCCTCTGCCAGTGTCTGCTGCTTGCGTGTGCGTGCGTGCATGCGTGTGCGCCGGTGGCGGGCAGCTATACCCTGGTGGTGGAGTGTGAGTGCGGGAGCCCCGTGCTGTTGAAGCCAGCGGTGAAGGTGTTGTAGGGGTGCAGGGTCTGCAGCCCCACCAGCGAGTTAGGGATCATGGTGATGGTGTTGGGGGTCATGAGCGGGATGTCATCTGGAGAGCGGCGCAAGGTGAGGGTGTAGTCGGGCAGAGCGGCCAGGCGCAGGGCGTCGTGGGGCGGCACAGCCTCACACTCGTGGTGCCCCTGGCTCACCTGCAAGGAGGGCATCTCCTCGTCGGGCGCGTGGGCAACGTCGTTGGCGGCACCGCGCTGGGGGCTAGGCTGCTGGTGCGTGTCCTGCCGGCGCTTGTCCTTGCGGTAGTAGAGAGCAGCAAAGGCCAGCACGTTGAGGAAGAGGAGGGAGGCACCCACAGCAATGGTGACACTCAGCTCGGTGGAGTAATCACGAGGGCTCTCCAGCAGGGTGCCCGCCTCCTGCTCCGGGCTCCACTTCTCCTTCCCGTTCTCACTGTTGTAGGCGGGCGAGATGGCGGGGCGCTTGGTGGTCCAGATCTTGCCATTGGGCCGGCGGGTAATGTGGGAATTCTGCGTGGTGTCAGGCGGCGGCACTTTGGTGGTGGTGGAGGTGTAGTGGAACATGTCATGCAGGTTGTACAGGTGAGGGACCAGGTGCTTCCAGAAAGCCACCTTGGTGGCCCGGTAGTGGTCACGTACCCGTGGCTTCAGCCCGATGTGCAGGTACAGCTGGTCACGGGGGTTGTACTTGGACCATGCCACCTCCTCAAACCGGTTGGCCTTGGTGTGGATGAACTTGGTGTCCTGGGGGACAGGCTTGTTGGGGTCCCTGTGAAACACAAGCAAAACAGAACTACCACCAGGAAAAGCTGGTGAGGCAAGGAGGGAGAGCCAGACGCAGAGATGGAGACTGCGGGACCTTTGCCCGTGGTGGCACAGGGTGGGCTGGCAAAAGGTCCTGCATGGATCAAGTCTAACCCACAATACCCGCGACCAACCAGCCTCCCAACCCCTGTGCATGGCTGGGTCCTGTCCTGGGGGCTGGCTGCGCTCTCAGCCCTCACTGTGTGTTGATGCCCTGACCCCAGTGAAGGCACGGCACACAGACCGCTGGGCACGGGTAGGCTCAGTGCCCCAAGCCAGGCATGACACCCCCCCCACCACAGCATGCTCCCAAGGGGTGCAGCTGCAGTGAGTGCAGACCCCCCAGGCACAGCACCCATCCCCACTCACCCTGTCTTGGCAAAGTTGGTCCAGTAGGTCATCACC
Source organism: Falco naumanni (assembly GCF_017639655.2). Taxonomy (NCBI): domain Eukaryota; kingdom Metazoa; phylum Chordata; class Aves; order Falconiformes; family Falconidae; genus Falco; species Falco naumanni. The sequence goes on from NC_054067.1 coordinate 13,008,882, forward strand.
ACAGCGCTGAGCATGACATCATTCTTGGAGAAGTTGCAGGGAAAGAGGTCTGTGGGGCCAATCATCGGGATCCCGAACACGTAAGGCACCTCATCCCCGTGGGCCGCGTCGGACCACGCAGGCTTCATCAGGCTCTGGCAGTGGTGGTAGAAGGCGTAGAAGTAGGTGGGAGAGCCATAGCGGGCGTGCAGGTCAGCCGTCACCACCGACGGCTCTACCCACTGGTGGTCAGTGAAGAGGGCCACCAGAGTCTTGCGGCGTGTCTCGGGGTTGTCCCTGTCAGCCCAGTCCGTGTACATGAACTTGATGGTCTCCCGCAAGGTGTCCTTGCCCTCGGGGTAGCCGTACAGGTTATCTACAAAGTTGGAGACTGAGTAGTCAAAGTCACTGCCCGAGACGCCGTCCTCAGGGTCCACCACGCCCTCCACGAATTTCAGCCCCTCGCCCTGGTTGACCCCCAGCATGATATCGTAGTTGAGGAACTCGCCCTGCTCCATCAGGATCTCTGGGTCATCCGGGATCACATCCCCATCAATTACCGGCCCAAAGGCCACATGGTAACGAGCCGGCTGGATGTCTTGCTCCACCAGCTCCTTAGCACTCTTCTGCCGCAGGCAGTCCACCATGTCCACTGTGTCCAACACATTGCAGCCCACCTTGTCGGCCAGCATGCTGGTGTACTTCACAGGCTGGTAGTTCACCGCCCAGCTGGAGAGCGCGGAGCCGCTCTGGATGATGGCTCTCTGGAAGAGACCTGCAAGACAGGCAAGGAGCGGAGGAAGCTCGCAGCAGAGCGAGCACCATTCCAACACCCCAGCGCTGTAGTGTGGAGAAGGCTTCGATGCCCTCGGACCCCTGCAAGAACGCAGCGCTCCAGCCCGCGCCTGGCCTTGACCCAGGCTGTGCTGCCCACTGAGCCTGGCTCACAGGGGGGCTCCGCTCAGGGCCACCACGAGGGTGGCAGGGTGACAGCTGGGCACGTAGTGGGTGCTCCTGGGAGCAACCAGGGGCTTCTGTAGCCTCTGAGGATCCCATCGCAGGGGCTGGTCGGGCACCCCTCTGTCCCGGTGCAGGGAGCAGAGGTGCCATGGCTGCACCGCAGCCTGGCTTTGCCGAGCAGCCTGTGCAGTCCCAGCCGCCCCAGGATGCGTTGCCTGAGCCCCCGAGGGGCACACGCTGCCCCCCGGCTCGGTGTCATCCTCCAGCCCAGAGTGGCACCAGCTTCACTGAGCAGCCAGGCTGAAGGCTGGCAGCAGCAGGAGGGTTAACGCCTGCTCAGGGACACTTAACCCTGCACATCCCACCCCACTGCTTTGTCAAGGTCCCCCGGCCCCCTCCCTGCTGCTTCCTGCCCAGCTGGGGCTGCTCGGTGCCAATCCGGCCCCACAGGAGCACACTGCCAGATGCACAAAGAGGGCCTTTCTGCCACCGGGAACACAGAGGGAGTGGACTTTCGCCCTGGAAAACGGGGCCACAAAGGCCCTGGCCCAGGCGGAGGAATGTGTGGCTGCGCTCCAGCCCCATGTCAATGGAGCTTGTGCTCAGAATACAAAGGGCGGTGAGGAAGCGGAGCCTCCGGGGTGGTGAAAGGCAGCCAGGCTCGGGGTGCACCCTGGGGTCCCTGCTTTTCGGCCAGCGCTCTCCTGCACCCTGAGCGCTGCCTGCACCCTTGCTGGACGACTCTGGCACTCACTCACCATGAGGGACTGTCTCAGGCGTCCCTGGATGGTGCTGACGCAGCAGCCTGGTGGCTATGGGGCTGCCCCTGCCCCCCTGAAATGCAGAGCACCTGCGTGAGACCCTTGTACAGGCAAGGCAGTGCCGCTCTGCAGGGCAGCGTGCACCTTCCCTCAGCAGAAGCGTTTCAAGTCTCCTGGCTCCTGGCCACCATGTCCATCGCTCTTGCCTGCATGCACAGTCCTTGCTCTGCCAAGTACCTGACGTACAGTCCCATGTGCTGGGACAAAGAGAAGTCACAAGCTCTGTTTGTCACCTCCTGGTGCCCTAGAAAGCTGTACCCAGCCTACAGGCTGGAGACTGGCCATGGGCTTGCTTGCTCTGGGCCGTCATCCACATGCCAAAGAGCCAGAATGGGGGTTCCCTGGCTCCCAGGAGATGCTGTCCCAGCAGCAGCTATTGCTCCCCACCAGCAGCATCACTTCACAGACAGAGCCACCAGGCTGGACTCTGTTCCTGCCTGCCCCTGCCTGGGGAAGCACAGGCAGCTGGTGTCATCAACAGCTGGGCATGTCCCTGATGGAGCCCCTTCGCTGTGTCAACGGCCACGTCCATGGCCATGTCCTGACACAGGAGGACCTGCGAGTCTGTGAGAGCCCAGACTTCCGCCTCCATGCCAGCACCCAGCTGAAGCCCAGCAAGCACCCCAGGGATGTATCACCACCCTGCAGCTCAGCCTGGAGCCCTCCAGCCTGCTGGGGCCAGGCAGGAAGATGCAGCTCTGCCTTCCCAGCCTGCTCCCCTCAAGGTGAGGGTACCGATGCAGCCTGCAGAGCTGGCTGTCACAGCACAATAGAGCCAAGCAGTGGGACCAGGGCTCTGCCGGAGGATTCCCAGTGCTGCAGGCTGCTGCCAGCTACTGATTTCCCCTTTGCTTTGGGCAGTAGCTGAGACTGGAAACACCTTTGGGGTTGTCTGCGCCAAGCCCTGCTCAAAGCAGAGTGCTGGCTGCCTTGTCCAGCTGAAGTCTGAGCATCCTTGGAGCTGGCAGTGAAGGGCAGCAGCCCCTATGGAGCAGGAGATAGGGCAAAGGAAGCACAAGAAGTTTGCCTGGCAGCAGCATGGCTGCCCGGGGAAAGAAACAGCATTTTGGTGCTTGGTGAGGAATCAACCCACCTACAAGGGCTGAGGCTGGCAGGGGAGCTGCGGGTCTCCCTGGCAGCCAGACACAGTGTGTGCTGCACCAGCCTCCAGTGTCTGCCTCTCACAGCACCTGGCAGAGCAGGCACAAATTAGCAGCTTCATTAATAGCTCTTGATCACTATGAGTTTTATTTTGATGCGATAAAAACAAACCCGCCTGGTCTGCAGGCTGCATCTTAGCACAACTCCCCTGCTGTGCTCCGGAGCTGGCTGCCCTGTCCCTGAGGAGATAGGTGCTCTGGCACAGGGTGGGGTTTGAGGTCATTTGATGGCCATTTGCTTTGATGTAACACTGTCAGCAGCACCGAGTGTTCCCCTTCCACCTCATGGCATTTACAGCCAGCAGCAGCTCCCCTGCCACAGCAGCGAGGGTGCCTGGCAATGCAGCAGGGACCACACCACTGGCATTGGGGCCGGGTGGGGTGGCAAAGGACATGCACCAGGTGCAGGACTTAGTGGCAGAAAGCCTAGTGTCACCTAAAAAGTGCTATACTGGATGACAGTTTTTTTCATGGCTGGAAAGTCAGGGAGCAGCCCCTCCAATCCAACCTCAGCCTCTCTCCATGCTGCTCCCTCCGTTCTGGGCCTGGACAAGAGGTTGGGGCCACCTGGGCAGCCAAGCACATGTCTTGCTTCCAAAGAGCTGTCACTGTCTGGCTGAAAAAAAGTCTGCAGCCTTGGGGCTGTCCTGCCAGAAGCACCCAGCCCCAGAAAAGAGACTCCTGCACAGAGAGCACCTCCCTGTGATCCCCACCTCCCTCCCAGGCACTCCTGTGATGGAGAAGAGCACCCTAAGAAGCATCACGAATGCGTTACACCCAGCATCCCCTCCCTGGCTTTTCACACTCAGTATGGGCAGAGAAAATCCTTTTTCTTTCTGCAGGAGCTTTCATTCTATAAAAGACTCCCCACCCCTGTGCCCACGCTACCCAGGGTGCCTGTGCAAGGGCAGGAGGGCACGCAGAGCCCTGGGTATCCACACAGGGACAGCATGGTCCCTGATGGGCCCCCGCAGCTGCAGAACATCCCTTGCACTGCCCACCGCTCAGAAACAAGTCTGCAAAGACCTACCCATGCTCCTTTCCTACATACTGCTCAATATACCATCTAAGACAAGTGAAGCAACCTCTGGCTTCAGTTGTCAAAAGCATCTCCTCCTGTGGGCTATAGAGCTGCTGCCTGCCCTGCATGGCTCTGGGTAGTTGGGAATCCTACCCCAGGAGCCCCAAGGCCAGTGAGGGCAGCCCTGGTGCTTCCCTCCACTGGCATTGCACCATCGGCAGCGGCTCTGTAGGTATAACTCGTATTTTCTATGTTCTTGAGCTTACTGTAGTCTAATACCCTTTAATATTTGTTCAAGTCACCTGAAGAGGATGAGGCAACAGGCTGAGAGGGATCCTGCTCAGGGGCTGGCAAGGGGGGAGCAGAATGACTGTGGCGCTGACTTCAGGCACCAGTCACTCATGCAGGAGCATGGACTGAGCACAAGCATCCTGAGTGCCCTGGGGTGGCAGGGAAAGGGCTGACCCAGAACAGACAGGTCCTGAGCAGTCAACAGCAGCTCCATACATGCTGCCAGGGCTGGATCACTTTGGTTTCACCTGTCTTTTTGTTTCTCCCTGCATTACTCAAACATGGCAGGGCACTGGTGACAGCGACAGCAGAGCCAGCAGGCTGCAGGGCAATTGTGGAAGACCAGGGACCACCATGGACTTAATGTGGAAGTGCCCAAGCTTCCCAAGGAAGCAGTTGCCCACCAGGTCCAGACATGCCTCTGTTGTCAGGTCTGTGGAGCAGAGCATCCCTCAGATCTCTGGTCCTTGCGGCACCAAGGGGAGCCCAGCAGTGGGAGCAGCTGCCCCAGGAGCAGGAGCACCCTGCACAGGGTGGGTTGGTGCTAAGTTTGCCACAGGCTCTGGCACAGCGGGACCGTGGAGCACTGGTGGGCTCCAGAGCCCGCTTGAGATATCCCACCACCTAGGAGGGTCTGGAGCTCCTCTGCATCCTCTGATCCATGGGCCACAGCAGCACGTCTCAGCCTCTCCTCTTCAGTTCCCTGGTCCATCTGAGGAAAGGCTGGCATCCAGCTGTGACTGATGGGCAGCAGGCATGGTATGGAGATGTGGCAGCCTGTCAGCCCCACTCTCATCCCTGGGGAAGGGCTATCAGTGGGAATCAGAGCCCAGCACGGTGACGGGTCTCTGCATGGGGATGGGCTCATTGCAGGGCAAGCGGTTTGCTGGAATCAGGCAAGCTTAACCAAAAGGGCAGCTGGAGAAATCTGGGAGAAGAGAGCTGGTTTGGGTTTGCCTTTGACTCCATGGTGAACTGCCAGCATCCTACGAGCCCTGTTTCATGTCCAGGCTCAGCAGGGTGCTGCCCTTCACTCTCCACCATGAGCGCAGGTCCTGCCAGCTCTCACCACACCTAACACCAGCCTCATGCTGCCCACAGCACCTGCAGACCTCCACATCTACCAGTATACTACCAAGCAGCCTGTGATGCTGGAGCTGGTGCAGCCACCTTCGCAGCAGCCAGGGCTGAGATCATTCTTGCTTTCCATATTGGGGCAATCAGTCCGTCAACAGCTCCCAGGGCTGGAGGAAGGCTGCCTGACTTTGCCGGCAGCCTGGCCAGCACCAGCTCCTCCCATACACCCTCTGCCATGCCATCAGCCCTGCTGAGGTTCTGAAGGTCTCCTTCATTCCTGTGCGGTTCCCATGCTGTTGAGCAGGGCTGCAGCTCTTTGCAATGGCTTCAAGTGCAATTTTCGGTGTGTCCCAGTCTCAGTCTTGTGTCCACTGTCCATTTGTGTTCCCTTCTTCCCTGCACCATCCTTGGGGACACAGCACTGGAAGAGGGCTGCACCCTCATATAAAGCCCCTGTGACCAAGTCCTTGGCAGGTTGGTCCCCTGTAGACCACATCCAGTTCAGGCTTTGCTCCTGCAATTTCCTTTAGGAAGTTTATCGAGAACACCTTTACTCCAGTGGTTATTTCCTCCCCCCCCAGTGCTCAATGTAAATGTCTTTACAGGTGATTTACATGCATTTGCTTTTATGCCAACACAAGCTTTAGTGTAAATAACGCCTTTCTTTATCTAGAGTAAATACTCTGCTATATTAACAGATACCAACCATATCACTTTCACCCGTGTTTTGCTCGTCGCAGCACTTCAGCTCTCCCAGTCTCACAAGATGGGACCTTCCATCCCTCCCCAGGCTCAGGTCTGGCTTCCCCTCTATTCCTAGCACTGAGATCCATGCTTCTGGTGCCCTGCATGATGCCCTATGTCCCCTCCACACCTGCAAATGGGCGAGCCTGGGCACCTGGGTAGGGTGCCGCCCAAGGGTCCCCACCTCTTCCCACACCCAGGTGCTGGCCCTGGGCTGCAGACCCACACACTGAGAGCACCAGCTCCATCCCTGGCTCCCACGTGCTCTGCTGCTGGCCTCTCCCTGCCCATGATGAAAAGGTTCTGCTTGCCAGCACTGGGTCAGGCTCTCACCAGCGACTAACCAAAAAGCAGCCCTGACTTTGCTAGGGTGGCCAGTGGTACCCGGGTGGGCTCCCTTCCCTGGGTTAGTATTAGCAAGGTGCTTGTCACAGCTGCAGCATCCTGGGGCACAGCTGGCACCTACCTTCAGAGTGGTGAGAGAGGGTAAGCAGGCTGACGCAGGAGGCACCGATGCCAGAGCCGAAGACGGTGATCCGCAAGGGATCTCCCCCAAAGAAGGCGATGTTCTCGCTGACCCAGCGCAGGGCCTGTATCTGGTCCAGCAGCCCATAATTGCCCTTGGCAGCCTGGTCCCCTGTGCTCAGGAATCCTGTGGGCCAAGGGGAGCCTGGTTAGGAATGAGGAAGCAGGGGGTGTCCTGACCTCCCACTCCCCTTCGGCAGGCCTAGGGGAGCTTCTGTGGGACCCTGTCCCACAACAACAAGAGACTCCACTACCAAGAGAGTCCTGTGAGCTCTGAGCTGGAGCAGGGACACTACCAAGCTGCTCCAGCCACCCTCTGCACAGCACAGAGAGGCAAAAGGCTGGGAATGCAGTTGCAAGCCCTGGGGAGCCTCTCCAGCCGGCTGCAAGCAGTGACAGGGTGATGGGCACAAAGCCCTGTCCTACACATACCAGCACCTGTGCTAATAACGAGTCAAGATGTCTCACTCATGCTCCAAGGAAAGCTGAAAAAGCCCCGGTGGCTGCAGGCAGGCTGAGTGCGTGCACAGCCAATGCTTTCCATGGACTAGCGTGGCCTGGAGGAGGCTCTATAAATGTAAGGTGGTGGGCTGGGCAGAGAGGAACCGACTGCAGCTTAAAATACAAAGTCTCTCAGTGAGGATGATGCTGAGAAATGCTTTCAATAACAAAGGGAACACCCAAGATAAGTTATCAGTGTTTCATTTGCTTTGCCTCAAAGCAGGAAGCCAAAATCATGTCCCAAGGCAAAATCCAGGTGGATAACCCTGGCAGGCAGGGAGCGGCACCGGTGCTGCTCCAGCACTGGAGGTGCTCTGCTGGGCATGCTGCACCACTTCAATAGAGATGACAATGGCACCATTAAAGTCTTATTGCATATTGTGACAAGTCTTTTAAAATTGCACCTGTCCATCTTAAAGGCCTGATGTTTAATATTGAAAGGACTTGAATAGGCTTGTTTTTACTGCAAAGCAGGTAACTGCCATCTTCCCCAAGAGACTATGGGGTCTGAAGGCCATCGGAGGGATATGGTGCCCCAGGTACTGGCCAGGAACTCAGCTGTCCAGGGAGAGCACTGTGCCAGGCTGGATGGCAAGGAAGAGAGCCATCCCTGCCAGCAGTCTGGCTGGGAAGGAGCTCTCCCCAAACTTCTGCACTCCTTGTTCTCCCTGCTGCTAAGGGCAGGCAGCAGTGATGCTCTAGACAAACCTCCTGTGTCCCAGCCCCCGGGGGTTTCTGCTGCAGCAGGCAGGGGACCACACTGCCTTTTGACCCCGTGTCCCCATTTTGCCTCTCCAGGTCATCAGTGTTCACGAAAATGGGACTGCCACCCTCCTTTATATGGCACCTGGCACCCTTCAGCCATCCCCTCTGCAGACAGCCAGGCCACGGTGCGTGGCTGTGGGGGTCCTGGCAGCTCAGCTGGCTTGGAGGCAGCCCGTGGCCAGGGAGGGAGAGCCCTCTCAGGAGGAGATGCTGGGTAAACACATTTATTATTTATTTAACCGCAGACCAATATTTGCTTTCAGCTGAGCCAGGTTGTGTAAATGAGCCTGGGGGGGGTGGCTGGTGCCAGGAGCCAGACCATGCTGCAGCCACCCAGTGGGGGCAATGCCACGTGCGTGCACCCAGCTTGGCTGCCAGGGCAGAGGGCAGGGTCAGCACCTGCAGTGCAGCCCCCATCCTGCTGGGCCCCACACCCCCCACCACCCCCTTCCCAGCTGGTTCCAGCCCGGTTGGCCATGGGGACTCATCCCGCCGCCTGGCCATGCTAGCAGCACAGCCCACGCTGGCCAGCCCATACCGAGCACTCCAACGCGGTAGTTCAGGGTGATGACAATCACGTTCCCGTAGCTAGCCAGGACGCTGCCGTCTATCATGTTCCCTGTGCCCTCCATGTATGAACCACCGTGGATATACACCATCACTGGCTTGGCCCCGCTGTCCCGGATGTCTGGAAGGAGAGGCAGTTAAACACAGGATCCCACCGGTGGTCGCCGCACCCTGCCCGACAGGCAGACCAAGGACGAGGGCAATGCCAGCTGCCAGGACCAGGGAGGGGGCTTAGGAGCCAAACTGAGAGCTCTCCTGGGGACCACAGCGTGGCCCTCCAAAGCCGACCACCACTGAACAAACCCCACCAGCCCCCTTCCGGATGGCAGCAGCCACCGTGCCATCCCCACACTGCTGTGTCCTCGGGGGTCTCAGCACATGCAGATGAGATGCTGGCTGGACCCCGCTGCTCTTCCTCAGAGCCGGGCTCTGGCTGCATGTGGGAGTCAGACCAGTGGCACCTCCGTTGCAGGTGGGAGTTGCAGAGTCTTGCCCCAGGATGCAGCTTCATGTCCTGTCTTTGTCTGGACCCAAGCCCTCGGCTCCGGGAGTCCTGGAATCTGGCATTGCAGGGGGCAGGGATGGGGGTGTGCAGGACCTGGAAGGCGGGGGGGCACTGGTGGGTGCTCCAATGTCTGACTCTCCCGTCCCCCACTTCCCATCCCCCTGGGAAGGCAGAAACCTGCCAGCTGCCTGGATATGAACCCATGGCACCCCAGTGCCCAGACACAGACATGGTGATGATGCAGACAGTGTGTGCACGTGTGCGTGTCAGGGAGGTGAGCACGGTGTCCGGACGAGGACAGGGCATGAGGCATGGAGTGAGGATGAGGAATGAGACCCCGATGGCCGGGGAGGAAGAACAGTGGGAGCCTAGGGGACAGGGAGCAGCCATGCTCCCTCTCTCGACTGGCCCTGCCTGGGGGACATCCTGCCCCTTCTGCCCCACTGGCCTTGGGTTCCTCATGGAACCAAGCCCTGGTGTGAGGAAAGAATGCCCGTGCTCGGCTCTTGGTACGTCTTGCCCATGTGACACAGAGGAGGGAGCTGCGCCCATTGTGGAGACAGTGCCAGGTCCCACATGCCCTCTTCTGGGCTGGCGAGCCAGCACCGATGGACTTTGCCCTCCCCTGTGCTCACACGCACCCAGCACCTTGCTTGGGCAGGCTGGCATTGCTTGCTGGGGCTGCTTGGCCTCAGCTGCCCCAGCCAGCCACTGCTCCCTGCCTTCCTCCCTCACTGGTGCACCACATTGTCCCAGCAGCCAGTCCCCATCGTGGTCCCTGCAGGGCTGGGACTCCTGGGGCGCAGCCACACCAACGCAGTGGGGATGCCCAGCCAGGGTGGACATGCTCCCTCGCACCCACCTAACCCCTGTGCATGTCCATGCCTCCCCACGGCTTGCCCATCGCAGGGGGCTACAGGGCAGGCTGATGGGTACCTCTGTCCATCCCCACCTGCACCTGTGGCCCGCAATGTGGCTAAAGGTGGCCTCCTTCCCATACAGAAAACCTCTTCCCTCCAGAAGAATGAGGATATGGCAAAACCTGTGCTGGCTTTTCCTGTCACCAGGATGCAGCCAGGCAAATGCAAAGACTTGGGGAGCAAAGAGTACTCGTGGCTCCTCTGGGACAGACGTCGCCCATGCAGCAGAACTATGGCGAGACAGCTCTTCCCAGGGCCACCTGGCCACCTGCTTGAAATGCAAAGGGCAGGAACGTTGGTGCCTGCGCCCGTGTCCTCTCCTCCCTGCCACATGCTCCCACCAACACACAAAGGGACATCCTCACAGCAGAATGGCAGCGATGTGTGGAGATGTACCAGGGAATAAATGGCTCCTAATTGCTGCAGAACATTTTAGTGTGCGGGCGTTTAGCACAGTCAAGTCACTTAGGCTGAATGCCAGTTTATGCCCTGGTACAAGAGATCCTGGGGCACAGGTTAGTGGGAGAAAACAACAGGGTTTTGGTACTGCCAAGGAAAAAGCTTTTCATCTGTTTCCCAGATCCCAAACACCATCTGCCAGGCTGTGCTCGAGCTGCCCTGGGACTCCCGCACACCATGAGGTTTTACTGTCCTCGGCATGTTAGGGCTGCACCCTGGCTGACCCTTTCTCCTGCCTCCTCTTCAAATCCATGCAGTCAAACACACCGACTCCATACCCTGCAGATGAACAACCTTGTTTTACTAAAGCTAGCTTATTCTGCAGCTTGCTTAGCCCTGGTGTACATCTAGAATCACATCTGCTTGAAAGCCCACTTGCTGTGCCTGGGCTGGTGCTGATACTCTGGTTGCAAACAAGACCTTGCTCACACTGGGTGGAGAAGGAGAGAAGTTACCAGAAACCATGTCCAAGCAGACCTCGGGTCTCCTGGGCATGGCCAGGTACCCTGTGGGTACCAAGGGTGCTAAGCTGTTGGCACGGCCAGCCTGTGGTGATGCCCACAGCAGGGCCAGGCAAGGGTGGAGGGGGAGGTCGCTGGCTCCCAGTTGCATGTCACCGACTCCGGAGGGATGAGGCTGGAGGTGGGATGTGACCGGGCTTGGGGTGAAATGGGCCCAGGTGCCCAAGGGCTCCTCTCCTCCCAAGCTGCCATGCTTACTCCCTGCCCTCGCTCAAGCAGAGCAGGAGCACACTTCTCCTAAAGCAAAAAAACCCCACGAGCTTCCCCCCCATCCCGAGGAGAGGAAGGACCTGGGTGCCCTGCACAGCTGGCCAGCCTGCCCCCCGCCCCGCGCAGCTGCCCGGCACAGCAGACGGACACACACAGGGCTCCCTGGGGATGGCAGCAGATGGCGGGCAAACGGACTTGCTTTGCGTGTCATGCAGTGGCAGCCTCGAGCACAGAAATACCTTCGTCTTCATCACCGTCATTATCCGCTAAGTCCTCGCCCTGTTTCTTAGCGCTGGCTCCTAGGGACCAAACACGAGGAGACAGAACAAAAAGGAAAACAAAAGGAAACAAAAACAAAACAAACAAAACAAAACAAAACAAAAAACAAAAGAGAATTCAAAAATAGCATGATAGCAGAGATGGTGGGGCCAGGCCTGCGCCCCACAGCACTGCTGGCTACTCACACTGCACCTCTCCCAGAGCCAGGGCGGCGCAGGGTGCGGGCAGGACTGCCCTGGGAGCTGCGCCAGGATGCTGCTTCACCTGGACCCCTTCCCACATCCTCCCCAGGGAGTGCCGGGGCGGCGGGGAGGAGGAGAGCAGGCCTGTGGCAGCATCAGCGCTGGAGGCAGATCAGCCTCTCAAAGCACTCACTGATCCTCCTGCATCCCAGCCTGGCCCCCGCCTGCTCGTGCACCCTCGGCTCCCTGCGCGGCGGCAAGGCTCCTTCTCCCACTGCCAGCTCTGCTGCCACCAGGGACAACCATCCCCCTACCACCAGCAGAGCCCACAAGAAGGGTTCCCCTTGGTGGCCACTGACCACCAGCCGGGGTCCTGCCCATCACCCCCACGCAGTGCATGGCCCCTTGTTGTGCCTGGCACAGCTAGCCACAAACCACCAGTGCCACAGCGCGGACCACCATGGCACGCTGCAGGGAGCCATCCTGACAGGTGCTCCCCTGCACTGCCTGGCTCCGTCCTGTGCCAACTCCCTCCTTAAAAGACCAGTTGCATGGTTCACCAAGGATTGAAAAGGCACCAACAAGCTTGCCCTGACCCAGGCAGAACCCTAAAAATATCAGTTTCTGTAACAGCCTGAATGTCTTCTCACCGTTGCATGGCCTTTAGCAAATCTGCGGTGCCAGGGCATGGGTCGGGTCAGGCCAGCAGCCCCAGCCTGCCCGTGGGATGCTGCTGTGGATAGTGTGCACTGAGCACAGCACTTTCCAAGCTGCACGTGCCTGGCATGAGCCAGGAGAGGCAGCCTGCATGCTGGTAGGGAGCAGATGCAGTGCAGACCTGTACCGAGGCTCCATTGCTGCAAAAGGCTCCATGCCTTTGTGGGCACGAAGCTGAGTTGTGCCATCCCTGTACCCTGCAGCCCCAAATTTCAGGAAGAGGTTTTGCTCTCCTTATCCCCTTAGAGCTGCAGACCAGCACCTGCGGTCCTCTGCTCCCTAATGCCTGCACCAAAAAAGTTCCCCAGGTAATGGTGACAGCAGGGTTTCCCCTAGGTGGGATTGCCAGTGCTGTGCCTGTGCTGCCCAGTGACCTCCCCCGGATATGCAGGGCTCTGAGGTCCTGCCAGGCCCTGCTGCTATCACCAGCCAGCTCCATCACCACCACAGCGAGGGTTCTGCATGGCCTCCAGCAAGGCTCCCACGAGCAAGGGCAGCCCTGAAGCTGGATGAAGCTACGACAAGGAGAAACTGGCCAGGAAGACTAAATCAGGGAGTGGGAGTCGTCCTCACTACCACTCCGGGAGTGGGATCTCGCAGGTGACACAGGTAGTGGATAACAGAGATGGCAGCATGACAAGGGGTGGGATTTGAATTTAAAAGAAATTTGTGTGGGGGTCTGAAATGGCTGTGGGGCAGCTCCACTTGGGCAAGAGGCTTGCACAATGCCTTAAGCAGCCATGACCTGCTGAAGAAAGTCTGGAGGAGCAATGACCAGAAGTCTAGAAAAATCCAGCAGGCATGAAAAGTTTGCAGGAGGCTGAGTCATGCAAATCCTGGGAGCAGATGAGTGATGGGAGCTACAGCAGCAACCCGACTCATGAAAGGCCACTGAGAGGTGGTGAGGTGGAAGAGCAACTCCTTCCTCACTGTCAGAGCACAGGCAGCCCCAGAGCTACACAAGGCAGGTCAAAGCTGGACAAGAAGAGAAGCTTCCTGGCACAAGGTGCAGGAAAGCACTGGAAGAGGTGGCCTGGGGAAGTGCTTAAGACTAGACGAGACACGCTGCCGGGAAGAGGTGAGGTAGACCTGTTCTTGCCCAGGGCAGGGATGGATTGGCTGTCTCCAGAGCACTCCTGATTCTCTTTGATTTGAAGTTCACCTCCTGACCTACTCTTGCCAAGTCCCAGCCCTGCCTCCTCACCTCTTGCTTCACCATCCAGCCATGCCCTGAGCTCCTCACTTCGTTCTCCTGTTTCTACCCAATGCCATCCCCACCCCTGCCACCTCTCGCCCCCACTTCTGCTGCATCCTTCCTGCATGCTCCCCCCCAGCCCACCCACCAGCTGAACACTTGGCCAGGCATGTGCGGCTGCCCAGCCTTTTGCAAGCTTGACCTACTGCATCTTCATTAGGAAGAGCTGCAAGCCCAGAAAGCACTTAAATGACGAAGTACTCATGCAATATTTGCTAACCGGTGCTATGTGCCAACCTCCTTGGTACTGCTAAGGGATAGGGATTTTTCTCTAATGAAGACCACAGGCAGCGAGCCTTCATCTACACCGTGCTTCAGAGCTGGGAAGCCAGTCACAGGCATCTGGAGATCCCTTTCCACTGCTGAGGGCTCTGGTGCTGTTAAAGCCCCAGGACCAGTCGGCTGTAGCCCTGAAGTCTGGTCTCCTTCAGGGGACAAAGGTCTCCATGCAGACAGGGATGGAGGAACTGGCTATGAGGAGCTGTCAGGCTGTAGAGGGCAGTGGACAACATCCCTGTGATATGAGCTACTGTCCTGACTGAGCAGGGAGGGATCTGGCTGGAGACCACTGCCCCGGAGCTCAGGGATGGCTGGGACAAGCCTAAGGCAACCTGAGCTTCACACACCGCAGAAGGGGCAGTAGAAAGCAGTGCTGGGAAGCTAAGCAAAGCAGGAGCGCAGTAATGCAGGCCAGGGGGAAGGGGAACAGCAGCGGCACGTGTGTGTGGCAGATGCAAAGCATGAGCCTTCCCCATTGGCAGGAAGGTGCCAGGGTGGCTGGGGTTACAGTGAACACAGACTACTGCAACCAAGCGGGCTTTTTGCCTTGCACTACATTGTTCACCTCCACAACAACCCACCGATGCCCCACAGCTTATGACAGCAATTACAGCTTCACTTCCCTCACCCATCCCTTGCACTTCGCTCCACCAGTTATTGCCATGTTCAAGGACACCCATCCCAGGAGATCTTCTTCTGCACTGGCAAAAGCCAACACATAGAGCTCGCAGCACCTACTCTCATGGGGATGGATTTAAGCTTGTTGATTCACAGCTGGAAAAACCAAAAGGACTCATGGCTCTTACTCTCTTACCCATTGAAAACTCCCTTGCACTGTAAATGCCTGTTGTGCTGCTTCACTTTAAGCTGACTACGAAGTGACATTGTTCAGGATGATAGGAAGGATGCATATGCCCTTATCTGAAGGCTCTAGAAAGATTTAAGCTCAGGTTCAGTAAAAAATAAAATCACTTTCCCTGAAACAGGGGCATCCATGCCGGATTTATACTATCTTAAGTAAAGCATGCCAACAGCATTGACACCAGCGCAAACAGAGATAAAGGAGGGCAAGGAGCCTCAGTCCTTGGAGCCTTTGCACTCAGCATGGTGCGGATAAGAGAAGAGCAGGCGCCTGAGCTCACATCTTTCCAGATCCAAATGTCTGCTCAGGGCAGCCCCGGGCAACCGCAGCAGCCCCTCCTCTGTCCAAGCTCCCTGGGACACCCACTCCCATGCAGCAGCTGCAATGCCACAGAGAGCAGGAGCCCACAGCAGTGCTGCCACCGTGTCTGACAGCCACATGCACCCAGAGGCATACATGCTGATGGCCACACTGGCTCAGGTGTTTCTCCAGGAGCGACAAGGAATGGGACCAGGACTGATGACAGTCGTTGAACCTGCTGCTGCACAACCCCACGGGCAGGGGCAGCTCCCCTGGGACCTGTGTTGGGTGGCTCCTCCAGCCACCAGCCCTTGCTCTAGGACTGCAGTGCACCTTGGCGCTGCCCTGCCCCTCCCTGTCCCTGGGTGATGCAGAGGAGTTACCTCCATCCTTGAGCAGACTCCATAAAAGCACTGCATCTTCTCATGATCTGCTGCGTCCGCCAGCACAAACACCTACTTTCACCTTTGCAAATCGCTCCCCGGAGCAGCAGTGGAGCTCCAGGGCAGTGGTCTGCTCCCAACCAACTCTGCAAAGCAGCAGGCTTTGCAGGAGGCTGCTGAGAAGCCTTCCAGAAAGGGAGCACTGCAAAAGTCTCAGCCGTAGGGAAGCCTCAGCCAGTACTCAGGCAAATGTGCTTCTTGGAGAGCAGCGGAGAAGCCATAGTGCTTCTCCCGCAGAGCAGCTGAAGTGTATCCCAAGCCTGGGAGCTGCTGGGAGGTCAGACACCCTCACACAGCACAGCATGATGCTGGACTGGCACATTTGTCACCGCAGCAGCGCGGACTCTGCACAGCCCCAGCCAGAGAGATCAGGGCAGCTGCTAAAAAAATAAACAGGGGATGGCTTCTATGTACAGGGCAGCCACGCTTTTCCCCTCCAAAAATTGCATCCACCTCCTCACGCCTTGCAGCAAGACCTGCCCAGGCTGGTGGTGAAGGGAAGGGGAAAGCATCCCAGCACCCGCCGCAGCCAAGCACAGGCTGGAAGTGTTGGCAGCACAAAGCAAAGGGCAGAGCTGTGTTTCGCACAGGTACTGTACCACGTGTGTGTGTACATGCTCTTCGGGTGAGCAGCATTATTTTCACAGCAAAACCTGAGCTGTCAGCTCCCCCAGCACTATGCGTTCTCAAAGCACCACTGCCCTGCCTTGCTCCCAGAGAAGGGGCCAATGTGTATGGAGGAGACTGGCATGCAGGACGTTTCCATATAGGAAATTATTATGGGCAACTGGGCAGGGAAACAGGGATGTTTTTCTGTCCCAAGGATACATTCTGATGAATTCTCAGTCCTTTGGCTGCTATGAAATACACTGAGCTTAGGGCTGACAGAAATCATGAAATCTCCAGTAAGGTGGGAGCCGAGGTGTTTTGAACCACCAAAACACTGCACAGCTGCCTGCTCTGTGAGAGGAGAGCTTATTAACTGCTCATGTGTGGCCTTAGAAATAATAAAGAATATTCCAGAACGAGCCAATGTTCAAACGACATGCAGCCTGAGGAAATCAGCACTGCAGGTACGTTATTCTCACCCCAAGCATTACTAACCCAGGATACATGACAAGGGGCGGGGGAGCCCCCCTCCTTGTCACATCACAAGTGACTCAATTAATTTGAGCCAATGGCCACCAGAGCTGTGGCCGGGGCTGAAGGACAGCGCCAGTGTCTGGGTGCTTTATTCCCAGCACGTCACACCTGGACGCCCAAGTGGCCAGCACCGGGGATCCGCTGGTCCATGAGCCAGCAGAACCAGGCAGGGACAGGGGGTACACCCCCCACCAGCTCTTGGAGAGGTGACCAGAGGCAACTGCAGATGGGCTGCAAAGAAACGCTGCTCCTGAGCAGAGCCAGTGGGGAAGGGAAAACCAGGATACAAGTATGCCCAAGGTGTTTTGCCATGCCTTAAATGTTGTCTCCCTTCTCCAGCCGTAACCCTGGACTCTGCTTCCCTGGCCCCAGCCATAGGGCTGGGGGTGGCGGGGGTCCGCCAGCCCCAGCAGCCGGTGGGAGGACCGGGAGAGGAAGTGCTTTGAAGTGGCTGGCGATCGCTGGCACAGCCAGCTCCGGAGGCAGCGTGCGGAGACTCCCTAATGCGCCAGCCCTTTCAGGGGCAGCCTTGGCACTCAGAGAGATGGCGTGTGAATAGCCAGGACAGCAACAGGAAAAGCAAAGCAAAGAAACCCAACAACAGAACTGGGGGAAATGGCTGGAAGGAAAGCGCTCCCCAAACCTCCAAGCCCAGCTGCGCCAGCCCCGCCAACCCCAGGGGCGCAGGGAGGCGGAGGCCAGGATGCAGGGACCATGCTGCCACGGGACGCCCAGGACGGCAGCCCCTGCCCACCAGACACCCCCTCCCTGCAGTGAGCCTTTCAGAAGAGCTTGGCTGCCCAGCCGCCCACACATCCAGCTTTGGGATGCACAGAACAGCCCGGGCTCTCCCTGCCTGCAAGAGGGCTGTGCGGTGGGATGGGCAAAGCGTCGTGTCCAACTAGGGGCCGGGCCAGCTCCCGTTTGCACGTCTCCACTCCCCAGCCCACAGCGCTAGCCAGAAACACGGGATCACTTTGGGGCAAGGGGGGATGAGCTACCCCCCTTGCCCCAAAATGCAGCAGGATGAGCCCTGCGTGGCCCTGGGGATGGAGGCAAGGCAAAGTGGAGATGTGTCTGGAGTTGCTCGGCCACCCGAGGGGTGGATGGGGCTCAGGGAAGATGCTGTGCCAGGGGGTAGAGAGCAGATCCTCACTGGCAGAGCTGGCAGAGGCAGGGGGGAGCAGCCCTGGCAGGACCACGGGCTAGGGCAGAACATGGCAGCATCTACACAGCCAGGAGAGGTTTTATGCTTTTAACCAAGGAGCTTTGGATGCAAAATGACCAGGGATGCAACAGGGAAAGAGCTCAGCCCAGGACAGGCTGCAGTCCACCATCACACAGGTGCTTCCCTGAGCAGGTCTGTACACTCTCAGTGGGGGATGCACCCCAAAGAGACAGGTGCGTTTAAGTGCTGCCCACCATCAGAGGCTCTCCCTCATTTCCAAGGGCTGGGAGGCTGCCGGTGCCAGCAGGATGAAGGCGGGAGCATGGGCTCAGCCCAGGAGAAGCTGTTCTGAAAGGCCTGGAGCAACATGAGCGTCTTCCTCTGACCTGACGCCAGACCTGCGCTGCCAGCCGGCACTGGTCCTGGCTCCCCCGGCCAGGGAGCGGAGGTGGCCGGAGCATCTGCGGGGCTCCTCCGAGCAGGAAGCGGGGGGCGGCAGGGTGGGCTGCTCGGAGGGCCCACAGTCTGGGTGGCGGCACAGAGAGGTGCCAGAGGAGCATGCCGCAGGCCGGGGGCCGGCCAGGCACCCTCTCACTCTCTCACTCTCTCTCTCTTTCCTCTCTGTGCCTCTCTGCCGGTCGGCTTGCTACATACCTCCTTTCCTACATATTTTCTTGTTGGGCTTTCGGGTGCATTCCTTGGAAATCCGTTTTACTGTAAAATGAATAAAAGACTACAAAATAACAGGAGGCTCCACTGGCAGGAGAGGGCATGCAATCACAACCACGCTGCCGTCCTCCCGCCACCCCTGGGACCGCAAGAGGTGGGGAGGGAGCGTCACCGTGGGAGGAAAACTCTGGGCCAGCCGTGCCGGGTGGGAAGGAAGGCACAATGCATCCCATGGCCAAGGGCTGCAGGGACAGAGGAGCGGAGCCAGCCGGCCTGAGAGAAGCCACCAGCCTGCCAGGCTGCTCCGCTACACGCAGCAGAGCTGCTGCGGGTCCCTTCCAGCCCGCTGAAAATCCCCGGGGGCTCCCGTTGCGGTGAGGCTGGGGCAGGCGTGCGGGCAGGCGCTGCCTCCTCTGCCCTCTACTTACAGTTCAGGTGGGATCCCCTACAAAGGAAAAGGTTAGACAAGGAGGCACCCAGTGCCACTCAGCCTCACCCCAATGGGACCATGCCCCGCGGGTCCCCGGCACCCCAGGCCCATCGCTCTGCTGTGGTCCTGCTGGAGGAGAGAGGAGCAGCCAAGCGATGCGCCTGTCAGTGCCCCCAACCTCCCGTCCGTACCAGGGCCTGGAAAAGGGCTCCGCAGTCCCTTCCTTGCCAGAGCATCTCCTCAGGGAGAGGCAGAGAGTGTTCCTCCCAGCCGCAGCCGCAGCCCACGCCCACAACTAGCGCATGGACCTGGGGAGGGTGGGAAGCGGGGAGGAAGGACAAACCCGAACCAACTCAAGACAGAACCTGGCACTCGGCGCCTAGGGAGCACAAACCAGCTTGTCGCTCTGTGGATCTGCTGTCAGAGAGTCGGATTCAGATTTAGCAACACAAGAGAGGAACCCGTGACGATGCCATGGAGGTGGAGGGAGGGGACCGGGAGGTGTGGAGGAGCAGGAGCACGCGAGACAGAGATGGCAGCTGAGGGCAAGAGGGCGAGCTGCGTAGCCAGAGAAAGCTTTCCACAAACAGACAGCATGCTGCAGGGTCCACAACCACATGCTTCAAACACAACACCCAGGTGAGACCAACCACTGCTGAGGAGGGGCAGAGCGGCCCCCCCCCCCGCCCTCCTGCGGGCACCCCGGTGGGGACTCACCATCCTCTGTGGGGATGTAGATGTTGAGGTACAGACAGTCCTCGTTGGGGTCCTGGATGTACGTGGCCACGATATCCAAATTGGAGGTAAACCAGATGGGCAGCATGATCTCAGGAACGGCATTGTGGATGTTCTGCGGGCAGACCGGCGAGAAGTGGGTAGCGTTCCTGATGCCCGACCAGGACGGCGGTGGCTCGGGAGGCATGAATCTCTTCTCCCCGACGGGAGGGGCAGCGTAAGGCACCCCCAGGTACTGGTCCACGGGCCCCAGGATCTCGCTGGGCAGTGGCACACGGACCCCCCGTAACTTCCCATAGTGCGTGTTGACAGTCGGTGAGTAGACCTGGCCCTCCATCCGCACAACTGCCGAGGCGAAGCTCAGGACCCAGAGTGCAAGACGCAGGTCCCAGCTGGCCACCAGCTCAGGCACTTGGAGAACAGGGGGCAAGAGAGGGCTTCTCCAGAGTATCAGCCACATTGTCCGGGAGGAGCAGCACCAACATCCAGGCCTGAAGCTCCTGGGGCGAGGGCTCAGGGCATCCCCATCATGCCAAGCCTCTGATTTGCCCACCGGGAAGAGATGGAGCAGAAGAGCACGCAGCCCAGCCACACCTTCTGCTGCGTGAGTCGGGAGCACGGATGCAGGGAGATGTGCTACCGCTTCTCACAGCCTCCCAGCTGCCTGCTGCTGCCCGCCTGCCGACAGCCTGGCCTGGAGGGGACTGCTGATACTGCGGAGAGATGGAGGGAATTAACAGCAGACTTGCTCTGGGAAGAGTCAAATTGCTGCAGCGCAGAAGGAGCCAGGATCCCTGGCCCGACCCTCCCCACCACGGGTGCTCGCTGGCTCTGCCGCCATCCGGGCAGGCAGCTCTGGGAGTAGGCAAGCATGGGCAGCACAAGCAGAGCACATGCAGACGCACAGACTGCATCTGGCCATGCCTGCAGAGCCTGTCCCCAGCGCTCGGGGCCAGCCCTGCTCCTGCCCTGCCTGGGTGAGCGCTGTAGCCGCCCACCCTGGGTGGTGGCACGGTGCCCTTGCCCCACGCTGCAGGAGGTTATCAGCAGCAGATTGTGGGTGCCGAGATAAGCAGCACAGCACCACTTCCCTGGCACCATCCCTCCCCACAAGGAGCCTGTCAGGCACTACCCTTGCCCAGCACGGCCCCTGCACCAGAGCTTGCCAGCACCTCTTCCCTCCTGGCTGAGCCGGAGCCACCAGCGCTCCCACGCCTTGCAGTCTGTGCTCCTTGCCCAGGCTCCGTCCCAGCACCACTCACCTGTCCAGATGCCACCATCCCACCCCACACACCAGCAAACTAGAGCCACGCATCCCACCCAGACACCCGTCTTGCCCGCCCACACACTCCCCAGCCAGCTTTCTCCTCCCACGTGCTGCTGGCCAAAGTGGCAAGACCCCAGGAACAACCCAGGGCAGGAACAGCCAACATGCTTCTGGGCAGCATCCTCCTGTGCCGGCACCGCAGCCCCCCTGCCACCCCCTCCCCACTCTGGCTGCCTCCTGGCCACCCAAGCAAACCCTGGGGAGGCAGAGCCCTGCTCTCATATCCCCATGCCAGGCTGCTGGCACAGGGGGGAAGCAGATGTGGCAGCCCCCGCGGGGTCCACGGGGAAGGGAGGGAGCTGCAGGCAGGCAGGGCAGGCAGCGGCTGCAGATGGGGACCTGCAGATGTATGTCAGCGAGCAGAGCTCCTGCGCCAGGGAGCCCTTGCTGGAGGCTGTGTGGATTTTCAGTGCTCTGCCCTTCACCTCCCTGCAACGCCTGCCGCATTCAGTGCTTATGTAAGTGGCCACCCTGCCTCCCCCCGCCAGCACCGCTGCTCCCGGGGGACCTGGGCAAGGGGAGATGCGAAGGCTGCGCTCACCCAGGGCTCGCCCACACCCCAGCCAGGCGAGAGCAGCGTCAGCCGGAGGCCTGCTCTGCACCTCGGCTTTGCAGCTTGGTCCCTACTAAAAGGCACTGCTTGGTGGTGGGTCAGAAGATGCTCGTCCTGTCTTAGCCACTTGTCCTTACCCAGGAAGAGGTGGCAGCAGTGGCAGGACACCTCCATTTTGCCCCGGAGCATCCTTACATGCCCACCTGGTAAATCTCTCCCAAGCTCAGAGGGGAGCAGAGTTGCCTTGGAATTATTGGAGCGCAAAATAAGGGCTGTATGCAGATGGGAGGACACGGCTCAGCTGGGCAGGGACTCCACGAATGGAGAACACCTCGTCCAACGAGGAAAATCCGCAGGAAAAAAAAATACAAACAAACCACGGAGGGCGTCTCAAATCTGCATTGCACATGTGCAGGCAATTCACTGCTGGTCATTAAGGAAATGGGCCCGTGCTGTGCCTGCCCTCCTGATATGCCCAGGGAACACAGCAGACTCAGAAATCAGGGTATGGCAGGCATAATAAGAAACACTCAGCCCAGAAAATCATGTTACCACATCCAGCCCACCCGAGCAGCGAGGCCTTGCAGGGCTGGGCGTGCAGGCACCTTTCCAGAGCCCACGGAGGGACTGCAGGTATATGCCAGACAAGGAGGGTGGTACAAATGCCGGGGAGAAGCAATCACACCTACTGCCCCATCCGTGGCACGGGGATGACCTGAGGGCTGAGCTGTCATGACCAGGGCTGATCCTGCTTTACCCCTGACCCCCATCACCTCTGCACATCATCCACCTTTAACTCCTCCTGCCCCACCAGACAGTGACAGAAACACACTCAGCGGGAGCACAACACTGCCGCATTATCCTCCAAACAGCTGCCAAAGCCTAAGAAACAAAAGGTATATCAAGGGACAGAAACACAGCCGAGACATGCAGAGACCCCAAGCTCTGCTCTGCGCCCCCACCACTGGAGCTGCCTTTGCAGCACAGATCTCGGCAGCTCCGCTCTGCCTCCAGCTCTGGAAGAAAACCATCATTCATCCAGTATTCCTTGCAGCAATGCTACTCCTTCAGTGGAGGACTGACCTTTGCCTAACAGTGACATCCCAGGGGCGCAGTGATGGCTCAGGACCCCCCAAAGCTGCGTTCCCAAGTGGAATCTCAGACCCCACCACTCTGCCTGACATTGCTGGAAGGCAAACCGCCCAGTATAAATCTTCTGCTCAGGTTCCTTCGGGTACCACAGGTTAGGATAAAGCCAAATTATTAATGACTGTCATATCTAATTTGTATGACTGGAAGCTACAGGCAGCTTCCAGTCTTTATGATAGTGCCCACAACTCCCTGCAGAGCCATTTCAACCGACCCGTCATCGTTTTCCCTCTGCAGGAACACCACAGCCCTGCCAGCAGTGGTTTACCAGCCCATTTCCCGACTCAAGAGCTTCCTCAGGGCTGCGGCTGCACGCTGCCATGGGCATTGCTGATCCACCAGCTCCTCCAGCCAAGCAATTTCACAGCACCAGGCAGTGCCGCTGCACAGCTGCCCGGATGGGCTGCACACACCAGTCGCTGCAAAATCAGGGCTGAATTCACCACCCACTTAGTGGCCTTAGAGTGGCTGCACACCCAGCGTAACCACCCTGTCCAGGCACAATAAGGAATCTCTTTTTATAAGACACAGCCAAAAATCAGCTTCTTGCTACAGCTCCTCAGAATTATGTTATGATGATAGTCCTTTGGGTTTTTGTTTAATCCTCATCCACGGTTCTTTCAATAGCTTTTAAAAACCATGGAAATCTGAAGACAAAAACCATAAGCTAAGATAGAATTAAAGTTCCAAGCATACATCCTTAAATAAAATGATGCTACAGGACTTGCAACTGTCTCCAATTATGAGTTTCATGAAGCGTCAGGCACAGAGGTGAGTTATGTTAGCAATAGCCAAGTACGGCCAGATACGGGTAACACAGCCAAGACCCAGCAGCCCTAACATTACATTGGAGAGCCACGATGCCTTAACACTCAAATCCAGATCATGGTATTTTAACATTTGTAATTCCACATTTGGTTCTATAATTTTTTTAAGACTTTTCCCCTCCATCTGCCCATGTCCTCACAGCACAGAATAAAGGCACTCGAACAATCTCAGCGACATGCTCCTAAACCTTCCTATGTTCAGATTGTTTTTCAATTACATACCCAAAAAACAATGCAAACCCTAAATCTGGAATTCCCTGGGTTTCAAATGCCTCATTTGGGATGATTACAATACCCCCGTAACACATCTTATACCCTCATATTGCTGTTCTGTGCTCTACGCTTTCTGCTGTAACTTCATGTTAACATAACATTTAGGATGGGAATTTAGCATTAATTTAATACTGACAGACTGCCGTGAAAACCTGAGCTCAGCCCCCTTCTCCGGGGGCTGTTGCATGCGCCTTGCACCACTGCCTGGCTGCCTCAACAGCTCTCAAGCCTCCCCTCGGTCTTTTAAAGCATGCAAAATAACCAGGAGATCTGCGAAAGGACATTTCATTCAGGGAAGCGATTCCACTCACATCCCACAGGAGGTGGGAGCAAAACTTCCCCAGTTTTGCCACCTACAGCATTCCCGTTCTTCCCTCCAGCAGCGAAGCCAAACGCATCCCCCAGCGAAGATGGCTGCTGCCTCCCTGCAGCCCTGCGCCAGGAGCAGCTGTGCCTGCCAACTGGAGGGGAAACCGGGCCGGGCTGGGCAGATACGGCCAAACTGGGGATGCTCAGACAAGCGCGCAGCAAGGAGCCGGGAGGATAAAGCCACCACAGGCATCCCAGGTCACTCTGCCAGACCGCTGGTGGGGCGAGCGGAGGAAGTGAGGCTGCTAGCTGTTAGGGATGTTATTCATCTGCTTTGGAAAACAAACACTGTATCGGTATTTCCACGGCTGTACTGTCTGCCAGACAGCTCCCTCCTCAGCAAGGAGACGCTCTCCATGGAAACCTGGGCGGGCAGGATCCTCTGGAAGCCTCCCTCGCAGATACACAGTCAGGCATCTCAACACCAGCTAGACGAGCTGGATCCACACCGTCCTTGGCAGGCAGCCCAGGAGATGCGAGCAGACAGCCTGCCCTCATGTCAGACCCTCCATCGGGGTCCAGCCTCCTGCCCCTGAGCGCTCCAGCTGCCCCAGCCCCAAGCTCATCGCGCTGGTGTTGTGCCTCTATGTCCCATGTGGTTCAGAGCCAGGACAGACGGGGACCTCAAACCGCTCAGCTGGCACGGATGGATGATCTCCACCAGGGTGTCCCAGTGCACCCTCCAGCCACTCTGCCTCGTGCAGCTCTGCTCACCATCTGACCCCATTGTACCATGGTGAGAGGTAACTGGGGGCCAGTCCATTCACCCCAGCACAGACACGCAGCGGCAAGCGGCATGAGAAACCTCTGCCTCCTCCTCCCCAGGGCGAGTGAACTCCAAACCTTTCCACCAGCCTGTGCTCTGGGACCTCAGGCTGACGCTCAGCTCCCAGGCAGCAGCACCTGCCAGATGTGCTCCCCACCCTGCCAGCTGCTCTCACTCACTGGGCAGAGACCCTGGCTCTCACCAGTCCCCGGTCTCATCCCACCAGGCCTGCAATGCTGCAGAAATCCCATAGGAAACCTTGGGGAGCACAGAAGCTGCAGTACAACTGGACTGACATGCTTATGTCCCTGTGTCCTGGTGGCTCCTCAAGAGCATCCCTCTGCCAGCAGGTCTTGGCTTGCATGGTCTGGTGCTTGTGGCCTGGATTGATGCTTGAGGATAATACTACAGAGCAAAGCTGGTGGTTACATGCTATGGATTGTGCCCGGTGGGTCTTTCTGACCCACCACAGGTTACCCATCCTTGCAAGAGGCAGTTGTTTCCCAGTCCCACAGCAGTGTGGGAACAATTCCCAGGACTTCAGGTCCATCACAGAGGTGGTGCACGGTAATAGATGATTACCAGTGGCTCACA
This sequence comes from Falco naumanni, assembly GCF_017639655.2. Classification (NCBI taxonomy): domain Eukaryota; kingdom Metazoa; phylum Chordata; class Aves; order Falconiformes; family Falconidae; genus Falco; species Falco naumanni. The sequence continues at coordinate 13,034,228 of NC_054067.1, forward strand.
GTTACACTGAAAGGGGACAAGTAAGGTTTCAGAAAGGTCTGCCCTGCTGCTGCTACTGCTCTGCTTTTCCATGAACGACCTAAATGACAGAACAGAGTATGTTTTAAAATCTGCACATGACACCCAGAGCCTTGGAGGCCAGGACAGGAATTTGATATGATTTTCTTTTTCCGACAGACTGGGGAAAGGACTGAGAGATGATGGGCAGGGCTGTAAGTCATTGGGAGGTAAAAAACTGCACAAATAGACCACGGAAGAAAAGACAGCAGCGTTTCTGCCAGAAGGGTCATAGAGCTACAGAGGAGTACAACCTGAACGTGAGCCAGCATGTCATTGCCACAAAAAAGCAAATACAGTAGGATGTGTGAAAGGCCAGCTTATAAAGACACATGAAGTAATTACTGTGCTCTCCTTTCAGCTCATAAAGGCACATCAAGTAATTATACTGTTCTCCTCCAGAGAACCAGTTCATTCCCCAAAAGATCTGGACCAACTGAGAGAGGTCATGGCAGACCAGCAAAGACCACCAAAAAGCCTTGGACAAAAGCCTGGAAGAGTGGGGCTAGCCTAGACAAGTCAGAGGACAGAGGTTTGTTACATGTAAAGGCCACTGCAAGAAAGGTCAGAACAGTCTGACACTGAACTTTGTGCTAGGTAGGAGACACCTTCATATCAAGAAAGCAGAGTCAAGTGTACACCAGGGAAGTTAAGGCGCCCCATGCATATCTGCTACATGGCAGATGGATGGGCAAAGACGCCTTGGCATCCCCTCCAGCCCAGTCTCCTACACTCTTTGTCACCCTGGCTGGCAGCTCTGTCCCTGCCCTCATTCACTCAGTTTGCCACCATCTGGGCAAATAAAGCCACCCTGGCCACAAAGCCTTCAGCGTTTGGGATGCTCTGAGAGTGCAGAACACTTAGGAGGCTTTCCTGCACCATGGAGCCCATCACATATGTTCTCCACTCTGCAGAGGTCTCTCCCAGAGTCCTGTGTCCCCTATCTCACTCTCCTCCTAGAGGGACACTTGCAGTAGCTCCAATATCTAGGCACCACAGTCACTCTGATGGGACAGAAGGAAAAACAGTCACAAACCTCACCCTTGTTTGCTTCAACTGCAAGATACACCCCAGTGACTTGCCCTTCCTAACTTCTACCCACACCACCACCAAAATTTAAAGCAAGCTGAATGTCAGAAGCCTACAAGACACTCCACTGCACATCCTTTACCCTGGGGCAAGGATGAGACACCACGTGAGAAGTGTCAGTTAAGTTTCTCAATGCTGCAAGAACATATGTGGGACAGAAGCTCTTTGACAACTCCCAGACACATGCCAAGATCCTCGAGAGCTCCCATTCAGAACAGAAGAATGCTACCCAAAATCCCTAGAAACAGACAATTTCAAGTACCACTTCTGCAGTGGTGCCAATGGCCTCCTGCTGCAATGTGGCCTGTTCCCATTTTCTCCATGGCCTTTAACGAGTCCTTCATAAAGGAGCCAAGACTGCCTTGGGAAGGACACAAGGGGCAAAGCAGACCTTTCCCTTGTCTACATTTCAGCCTTTCCATACATTTTTGGTGTTGAATGCCGGTACATTGTGCGATGCCCAGCTCCAGAAGGCACGCTACCCAGCAGGTGAGATAACCTGGCTCATTTCCAACTCCTGCTTAGCATCAGAAGCTCCAAAAATGCAGGAGGTTTCTCAGTGTCATGGAGACTGACAATGCTGCTGAAGGACAAGCGCAACAGGGATGGTGTTGTGGTCAGCACCCAACACTGCCAATGCAAGCAGTGGGTGACCCCTATAGAGGACTGAAGGACAATTGTGCTTGAAAGCCTGGGCTCTTTCGGAGTGGGCTACATGCTCACCTTGAGCTGGTCTAGATTTTGAGTGACCTTCCCACTCACTGCTTCCCAGGAGTCAGGTGGAAAGCTGAGGCAGGGCCACGTGGCACAGGCAGCAGCTGCTGTGTAAGCCAGAGGCTCTGCTGGGGCACACACCTGGCTGTGGAGAGGGCGGCAGCAGCAGCCCCTTGGTGGGCTGCTGGGTTCCCGTGTAGCTCAGGGATAGCTGCTGCAAGTAGGCCGTTTAGTGCCACATTCTGGATAGAAATAATCTGGATTATCTCACGTTATGGCTTCCCTGACCTCACCATGAAGAAATGGTGGCAGCTTTTCTCTCCTTCAACTTGCTGCTTGCACAGTTTTAATTTACAAATGCTTCCCTGCCGGGGCAGAGGTTAATGAGAACCACTGGCTAAACAGCAGACCCAGTGCCCTGGCGCTGGCACGGATAGCCATGCACTTGCTCCCCCGCCAGAACAACTGGCAGCCGAGGAAGAGAGCCTGCCCCATCCTGGAAGATCGAAGACCCCCAGAGGAGCCTGCAGAATCCCCTGCAATGGGGTCACCACACCCGCTGCCACAGCTGGATGTGCCATCGCTCCGTCCCAGCCTGAACCCGCCTGCCCCGGCCTGGCAGGGCCCACCACACGCGGCGGTGCGTGGGGCTGCTCCCTGAAGACCGTGGGAGGGGGCGCCGGCTGGCAGCGACCCCCAGCCCTGCCGGCACCGCGCTCCCTGCGGCTGCCCCGGCCCGGAGCTGTCCCTTCAGCACCGCCGCTGCCGCCGCCCACCGCCGGGGGGGCCCAGCGCGGCCCGGCAGCCCCCCCAGCACGGCCAGGCAACCCCCCCCCAGCGCGGCCCGACAGCCCCCCCAGCGCGGCCCGGCAGCCCCCCCAGCGCCGGCCGGCAGCCCCCCCCCAGCACGGCCAGGCAACCCCCCCCCAGCGCGGCCCGGCAGCCCCCCCAGCGCGGCCAGGCAACCCCCCCCAGCATGGCCAGGCAGCCCGGCAGACCCCAGCACAGCCCGGAAGACCCCCCAGCACAGCCCTGCAGGCCCTTCAGCACAGCCCTGCAACCCCTCAGAACCCAGCACAGCCCGGCAGACCCCCCAGCACAACCCTTCAGCCCCCCCAGCACAGCCCTGCAGCCCCTCAGAACCCAGCACAGCCCTGCAGCCCCCCCAGCACAGCCCTGCAGCCCCCCAGACCCCAGCACAGCCCGGCAGCCCAGATCCTCTGAGAGATCCACATGAAAAGTGCTCCGGCTCTCTCGGGCTCCAGCCAGCCATCTGGCAGCTGGAGGAAAGGCAGGATACACAGGGATATCTGCCAAGCAAACTGCATCACCTGGGCGAGGTGAGGGGTGACCTTATTGCTCTCCACAGCTTCCCGAGGACATGGAGCACGAGGCACTGATCTCCCTGGTACCCAGTGATAGCATGCATGGGGATGGCTGAAAGCTGCACCAGGGGAGGTTTAGACTGGACATCAGGAAGCATTTCTTTACCAAGAGGGTGGTCAAACACCTGAACAGGCTTCCTAGAGAAGTGGTCAATGCCCCAAACCTGTCAGTGTTTGAGGCATTTGGAAAACGACCTTAATAATTTGCTTTAACTTTTGGTCTGCCCTGAACTGGTCGCAGGCGGTTGGACTAGATGATCCTTGTAGGTCCCTTCCAACTGAAATATTCTATTCTATTCTGTCCTAGAGGAAACAGTGCTTTGTAAATAAATGGCAGAATTACTCCAGTGCTCTCTTTGTGCGGGCAGGTGACTGACAATGCAAAAGTGCATCCACAGAACCCTGGCATTTCCAGACATCTATTCAGGAGTGAACTGACAGACAATCTGCTTTCAGCAAGCCCTTGGCACCAGCACAAAGTTCATGCCAAGACAACTCGCTTGCTCTCCAACACATCACAAACAAGCACCAGGCACCTACTTTAAGGCAATATAAGCTCACTCACAAATCTGAGATCAACACTCCACAGCTACCAACTGGAGCGCAAGCCTCACCCAGCAAAGAGAGAGCTGTCTGCACCAGCAGCATTCCCCTCACTTCCTTCCCCAGCTTTGGCGAGCCGCGCGTTGACAAGATCCCAGCTGCTCATCACCACCCCCCTCGCATCTGCCAGAGCAATGGCTCCTATGTCCCCTCCAAACAGTTGCCCCAGAAACTACCGTGGCTAGCAGGGCGCCCAGTTTTTAAGTTAACGTGAATCATTATGACTGAACCATGCCAGGGAGCAATTACAAAAGCACAAGGCTCTTTTCAGAGCAACAAGCTTCTGAAACTCTAAATCCAAACACGTTCACATTTCTTATGTTAGCAAAAGCAGGTTTGAAATTTAACAAAGAAAAGAGACTTCAGTGACCCAAAGAGGCTGGTTCGATGCAATGACACCCCCATATCTGAAATGCCCCAAACTAAGCAGCAAGTATGAAACTCAGCTGCTGATGGAATGTCCTTCCCCAAAACTCTCATACCCCAGTCCCTCAAACCCCTTTCCAGGCTCCCAGCCACGCAAAGGGCATGGACCCCCTCCAACAAACTGGGCCATGGGCAATGTGCACAAAGCTCTGTCCTACCCAGGCCACCACCTGTGCTAAGAACGGGTCAAAATGTCTCACTCATGCTCCAAGGAAAGCTGAAAAAGCCCCAGTGGCTGCAGGCAGGCTGAGTGCATGCACAGCCAATGCTTTCCATGGACTAGCGTGGCCTGGAGGAGGCTCTATAAATGTAAGGTGGTGGGCTGGGCAGAGAGGAACCGACTGCAGCTTAAAATACAAAGACTTCCTGCAAACGCGACTGGAGAGGGTGGGCAACAAAATCCAAGAGGACTTTGAATGGGAACAGCTACACCCAAATTAGTTGTCAAGTGTTTCACTTTTACTGACTCAAAGCAGGAAGCAAAAAACACTTAATCACAGGTTGTAACCCAGACTGTGGCTGTAAGAACCTCTGGTTTCACCAGCAGAACTGATAAAGGATTGTTTCCTTTACTGACATATACCAATCACCTATTTCTGCCTGACATCACTGCCCACCGCTCTTCATCAGCTGTGCGAGGTTTTGTGAGGCAGAATTGTAAACCAGGTCACGAAGGTGATCTGGGCTAAGGGTGATGAAACCCAGGGCAAAGAACAAAGATGAGGAAAATAGTTGGAGACAAGCAGGAGCTGACTTTTCCACAGCAGTTGAAACACGACATAATTAGTCAGTTTTCCTGTGCAGAGATAAGGTTACAAGTTATCTGGCAGTGTACAAGCACCACCTTCCTACTCTGTTACCACCCTGTCTCATACCATGGGACACCAACCCAGCCACCAAGTCCATGGAGCAGGGTGGCTCTATGGACACAGCAAACCCCTGTGCAAAAGGGAGGTGTGGGCCATCCTGACAGAGCCACCCCCTCAGGTTCACAACACAGGCAGCAGGGCCATGCGTGCTGCCTGATGGTGCTGGAAAGCCCAAGCACTGCAGTCGAGCACCAAATCCTTTCCTCACTGCAGCATCCTTGGTGGCAATGCTCAGGAAAGCTGTCCCAGAAGATATTTGAGCTAGCATCACCTCCACCCTCCCCACCACTGCCACTTTGCTACAATAGTACCTACTTCCAGGTGAAACATCAGACAGGCTGTGCGCAGACCAACGCGCCCAGAGCCCAGGCTGCAGGGCTGTGCCACCCCATGTGCCCTGGCTTCCCACAGCTAAGAGAGCTACAGGTCCCATCCTGCACCAGAGAGACGCCCCGGCTGAACCCCAGCCCATTACCCTCCTCGGAGAGGCGAGTGCCCCAGCACATCCCACCTGACACAAGCTGCTGAATTGTGTGTTAATGCCAGTGGCCCTGACCAAAGACCAGACATGATTTTCTGACCATATTGCAAGAGTCAGGCCAAGGTCAGGGGAGCAGTGCTTTCTCTGCCCAGCAAGGAACACCCAGACAGACCAATCATCCTGGCATCACCATGCTGGTGTCCCTTCCAGGCCTGATGGCATCAGCAGTGACCCATCGCTCCATGACGCTGTGGCTTGCCTGGGGACACAGTCAGCCTTGGTGACAGTCACCACGGAGGACCAGGGCACTGCTCAGTCCCAGCTTTGCTGTGGCTGGCCTGGGTGACCATGCTCTCCTCCTCACAGCACTGATCTCTTCATCCACAACAGAGGTCTGTTCCTTGCAAAGCATTCAGAGGTGGGGGGCCCAGAAAGCTCTGGACTGGTACAGGAGAAGGGGAGCTGTGACCGCTGGTAGTAACGCACACAGAGGACAGAGCATGGGCCAGTGCAAGCTGCATTTGCTAATGTTGTAATGCCCATTCCCTCTGCTCCCGCCAGCAAGTGGGATTCACTGGAAACACCAGGAAGGGAAGATCCGAACGTGGAGGTGGGAAAATGCCATTGCTGCAGGCTGCAAACACCACAGTCTCCTCCGTCCACAACACCCGTCCTCCCTGCTGCCCAGCTCGGAAGCTGCTGGTGGCAGAGAGCACCAGGTCCCTCTCACTTCCAGCTCTGCCATGCCCGTTGCCTCCGCAGGGCAGGAGAGCCCAGCCCTGGGGCAGCACCTCCCGGCAGGGCTCCTGCCAGCGGCCGGGGCTGCACACCCGGAGCCAACATGACACAGCGTCGAGCAGCCACGTCCTGCAGCAGCCACTGCTCCTCCAAGGTGACGTCAGCCTCTGCAAGAGCTGGCAGGCAGGACATGCCGTGCATGCCGGCCGCGCTGCTCCCAGACACTGCCTGGCTCCAGCAGACGTTGTGGCCCGTGTTCCTCACCAGCTATGGCTTATCTACAAATTGAATTTCACACTTGCATGCTCCAGAATAAGGCACAGGTGCCGGAGAAGCCACCCTCCCCCTCCACATCTGTCTTCCCCCTCGCCCCACCCCGCCACCAAGCACCAGCACCAAGGATAAAGGCTGGTGGCCATGGAGGAGCTCCTGGGCAAAGCCACCGGCCGTGCACAGCCCGTGTTGGCTCACAGCAGAGCTGCCACGCTGCCGGCGGAGCCCTCTGTGCTCAGGGCAGCACCAGGGCAAGGGCGAGCCCCGCAGCCCCTGGCACAACAGCCACCCACAGATGCTGCTGGCATGGCACAGCGTCCAAAACCACCCATCTGCAGCTTAATGAGATAAAAGCCCATCCCAGAGCTACTGGTTTCCCCAGAAACCCTAAAGGCTTTCCCAGGAACTCTGGGAACACACAGATTTGCTATGTGCTCTCGTGACCAACCTAAAGGGTTCATACAGGATTCATGGCCAGAGATCACCACGGTCACAGGTCACACATATAGCTGGCAGCCTGGACAGATGTGGTGTCAGTCACCTTGCAAGGACCTCAAGCAGCTAGATGGCCCAGCTGAAGCCCACAGCAGCCTCGTACTCAACTAAGACAAGCAGCTTCCTCAAGCAGGAAAGCCTGCCCTCAGCAAGAGCCGCCAACCACTCACATTCCCTATCCAAAACCAAAGCTGGCGTGACTGAGCAGAAGAGCATGGAAACCCCCAGGGCTGGAGGGTCAGACTGTAGCCAGGGCAGCTCCGCAGTCTGCTCCTGCTCATGCAACCAGGGCTTGCTAAGGACTGGAGGCCAGGCAAGCCAGCAGCTAGGAAGGAAGCCTGTTCAAATTTAATCCAAAATGTATTTTCTATTTTCCCTTGTAGCTTTCTCCTCCCATATGTTCTATCTTCCAAGCACAAAAAAGCAGAAAGCCTAAAACCTCTGGCAAAAAATCCTTTAATGTGTTTTACTGTAAAGGCTGCCTAGTGTTAAGAAATAAGCTGGACCGAAGAAAATCAGGCAGTCTGGGAATGCCCTGTCTCTCCAGAGGGAGCAGACCAGGATGAAGCAGGACATACAGGCAGGCTGCAAGGACCAGCAATGCCAAGGGAAGGCAACCCCCAGTGCCAAGGCAGCTCCTGTGCCTCGATAGATGCCCACTTTGAAGCATCGTTCCTGGTAGACATGGGAGGAGGGTTTTGTTACAAAGAACAGGTAACCACTTGGCTCCTCCTAAAGCTGTGAGCATCAAAGTACAGCAGCTCCCTGCCCAATTCTGCAGCCTCAGATCCTCATCAAGAACGCCTAGGGGCAACAGAGACCCAAATGGCAATAAGGCAGAAACTGAGATCATTTCTGTCTTGAGGCACAGGATCTGTCTCCTTGTGGCCGCTAGCCAAGGGCAGATTTCAGTTTGGTGGTTGCAGGGATGCTGCTGGGCTGGCTGGATGCGTCACTCAGCCCTCACAGACCAGGTCCTCCTGGGAGTCATGAGGATGGGAAACAGTGTTCTCTCCATGAGCTTCAGCTTTTCTTGGCCTTATCCTGCTGCCCCCCACCCAAAGCCCACTGGGGACTGTAGACACCCAGCTCATCCCTGCATCCTCCTCTCCAAGTCTACTTCTCCCACAAAAAGCAAAACTCCCAAGCTGAGCCTTAAGTCCCGCTGCTGCCCTTGCACGTCTCTGGACTACTCAAGAGCTGGGGAGCAGCCTTGTGGCACCTCACATACGCCAAGGTAAGGCTGAACTGGACCCTCACCAGTAGCAGGACATACGCCTTCTCTTATCTGGGCAGAAAACCAGGAATAAAACTGAGACTGATGTTTCCTGATGTGCGTGAGAATAGGCAGAGCCAGGGGACTGGAGGAGGAGGAGATGAAGATCAGATCCCCAGTGATCCCGCAGTGCCCACCATGTGCAGCGAGTACCAGGCAACTGGGACAACATTGGGACAAGATTCCAGCTCTGCTGCCAGCCTGTCAGGCAGGTGTCCATGCCCAGGGAACCAGAGGAAGCAGAACTGCCAGGTATCGCAGGAGGGAAGGGATATTGCCATCCGTTTTCAAACCAACCAAATTTTGTTCAGTGGACAAAATTCTGTCAGAAGTCTCCAGCAAAGGGTCTCCAGCAAAGGGCCCTGTGATGCCGAGGCAGAGGATCGATGCTTAGCACAGGTCCCACCATCTGCACCTCCATCACGTGGCGGGAGCATCCCGTGCGAGAGCACGGAAACAGAACTGAGCAGGCATCTGTCACCCTGTGCCAAGCAAAGTAACACAGAGCTGGATGGGGATAAACCCATCCTTCTGTGCCACAGCCCAGTGCTTCCTGCTGGCTCCGTCCTCTCTGCTAGGCACAACTTTATGAAAATAACAGCTCAGACCAAGGGCCCACCTTGCCCTATATACTTTCTTGCCAGTAATCAGAAGCATGAGCAATTTGCAGCTCAGCAGTTGCCCAAGTCAGAGGTGGATCTTGGTGTATTTATTGGTTCTGGAGAAATCTCTTGTCCTCTTTGAATTCATCCCATTTCTCCTGGAACCAATGTAAGGTTTCACTGTTCACAACACCTTGTTCTGAGGACTTCTGCAGCTTGACAGCAAGTCTGCAAGAGGCACCTCCTCCTGTTTGGCACCTCCTGCTAGCTTCGTTTGATGTGACCTTGTACTTGCATGGAAAGAAACAGTGAGCAGTTAACCTCTATCCCTTCTCTCCTGGCCTCCTGTAGACATCTTATCCATCTTCTGTTGTTTCTTTTCCAGACTGCAGAACCCTGCCTTATTCAGCCATTTTTTGCACAGAGCCTGTCAGACCCCTGACCATTCCTGCTGCAACTTCCAGGCATTGACTCTACAATGATCTCAACGCCCACGCATCATTCCTGAGCTCCCAGGCACCTCTAGAGACAAAGACACAGAGCAACCCCTGCCCCCTTCCCCTCCACCGCTGTCCCATGAGTCCTCAAGTTGCTCAGCGGTGCCTGGAGTCACGTAAGAGTAGAGGAAAGACATGAAGGCAGCCGGACTCACAGACTCACCTCCATAACTCCTTTAGCACTGGGTGCTGGCACCAGGACATGGCCATGGCCACCTCCATGGTGAGTGGCATGCAGACACTTCGGCCACACTGCAGACTTGGCCTTCTTCTCCCATTCCTTTAGAGTAGCAGCTACCTGATGAAGGCGAAGTCCCTATAGCCCCTGACCACCACACCAAAGGGCATTCTTAGCATTCCCCTCCCCAAGTCCACCTCAAAAGCCTTCCTGATCGGCCTCTGCCGACTGTCCTCACCCTCAGAGCGCCCCAGCAGCCCAGACTCAAACAAGGCTCACACACAGTACAAGCCCCGTAACGTGCTCTCTCTGCAACCTTTCCCAGACTTTCCCACCTGCTCTGCTGGCGTGGCCAGAGCATCTGGCCACCAGCAAAACTTGGGCTCTGCTTGCCAGGCACCTCGCAGGATATGCTCACACTCAGATGCCGTTTGAAAATAACAGATGTTACTCCACTGTTCTGCATTTTGCAGTGTCAGGAACAAGGCTTCTTTACCAACAATCCCCTAAGCTCCTTGCCAAGGCAGTCTCAGCCCAAACAGTGTTCCCTGGCACAAAGTCTTGCTCACAGACACCCCCCTCACCATGCCACGTGCCTGCCCCACTGCCAGGCAGACAACACGGCAAAAAGAGCATACTGCAAGGGCAGTGTCCCCACACAACTGCAAAACTAAGCAGGAACACAGGTGTCATCATGGACTCCAACACCACACCGTTACTGAGCCCAGACAAGCCTCCAAACAGCACATATCCTCCTAACCAGAGAAAACTTCCAGGAGCCGCACACACCAGACATGACCCGGCAGCCGCAGGCAGAAGCCCCTGTGTCTTTCCACTGCTCCCACTTCATCCCTGTTTCCCTTCAGTCAGACTTGCTCCAGGGCCTGAATGATGTGGGTTCAAACTGCCAGCTCTGGCAATTGCAGGACCTTTTATTCATTCCCCTCACACTCGTTGCAGAATCCTGCTGAGGCCAGCACACAGCGCTGGTCACAGCCTGCTCCCTGCCCCCAGCTCCAAGGAGCATCACATTAGGGGACCACCAGAGCATTTAGTTCACCATGCAGCAACGCTCAGCTCTGTCACAGCCCTCAAACCCAGCTCTCCTCGAGCACCCCAGGCACCCAGGATCCAACATCTCTCCTTCTGCTGACGTGCCCCTGCCAACCAGCTGCTGACCCAGGACCTACACATGCCCCTGGTTGTGGATGCAGGTACAAATGCCAGACCCTGATTAAGAAGCATCTTCCAAAGTGCTCTGTCAGCGGCAGTCAATAACCACAGACCATCAGGGGAGGAACCTCTGTCTGGGATCCCAAGTGGAGCAAATAATTGTCGAATCCCAGTGGCACAGAAAGCCCTAAGAACAGAGCCAAGCTGTCCCTGCCCCATCCCTCTGCACTTTGTGCATAGCCCCAGGACAGCAGATACTTGGCTGTGAGATTTCATAGGTTCCTCCATGGCTCCTCCACAGCTCATGCCCAGACACATGCTCCATGTCTCCATCCCCAGCACTTCTCACCATCCTTCCACCCCCCTCCTGTTACTAGATTCCTCCAGCTGCCACCAGTGCAGCACAGACACACCACACCGGTCTGTTCAAGGCCACAGTTGCTCCTAGACAGCTAAGAGGGCTTCCCTTCTCCCCCACCTGCTGCACAGAGGCAGCTCCTAGCAGGAAGGATATGGGAAGACGGCAGCAAACAGCCTGGGAGGCAGCAGAACCGCTGTGACTGGGGGGTTTAGGAGCTGGCTTGAGCTGATGCTGCTCAGGAATGGGTTAGATGGAGCTTAGACCCTCAATGACCTCGAGGGCCCTTCCATACCTGCTGTCCTAAAACTCCTCCTCCTTTGCCATGAAAACCAACGTGGACTTGCCAGAGGATTTTAGCAGTTGCTATCTCCTTGCCCTCGCTGGTGGACTGAATATGAACCTGGTCAAAAGGCACCTGGACCAGATCCCTGTCTGTGTTGGACCTGAGCACCCAGAGCAGACCCCACAGAGAGCCAGGAGAGATGCAGTCACCACAGCTGGAGCCTCAACACAGCGCTCTGCCAATTCTCACGCTGCCTTCTGAAGCCTTGGCAGGCCCCTGCCTGCGGGCCAGGCGCTGCCAGCCTGCGCCACGGCTCCGCTCGCCACTCCCAGGCTCTGCCAGCCCTCACCACCCTCCCTCAAGCACCTTCACTCCAGTCCTTTGGGAGAAGGGCCTCCACACAGGGTCTGAGAAGGAGACAGACCCAGATGTAAGGTCCAAGGCAACACCCTTGGCATGGGCACAACCTTCCTCTCTGACAGCACTGCCCTAGATACACGTTGCGTGCTGAACACGGGCAGTTGGAGGCTGTGCAAGGCAGCAGCATGCAGACCCTGTCAAGATGGGCACTGTAATTCCGTTTCCTCAGCACATCACTGTGCAGGGCCCACACGCTCAGGGCTGAGGGCTGCCCTGCATCTTGGGGGCTGTCACTCGTGCCCTGGTCCTCCGGAGGTTGAGGGCTGCATGTTTGCAGGTGTCCAACGAAACTCCACATCCCGACTGCACATGTAACCATGGCAACTGCACATGCAAGCGGCAAAGCCTCGAGCTGGGCTAACTGCAAATGCAAATGAAGCAAACACATGCACAATGCTAAAAGTGTGACCTCTAAATGTCAGCCTTTAACCATTTTGCAGACACCAGCTCTGGTGGTGGCTACCTGCAGCATGCAGAGCAGGAGGAGGTCTGCTCCAACGGGGGATCTCGGGGCGCCCACCCCTGCGCCAGGGCCTGGCACGTTTGCTCCGGTGCAGAGCAGGGAGAAAAGATGGCACACACACGTTTCTCAGAGCTAAAAGTGATGACCCCTGCCTTGGCAACCCACAGCTCCCTCTCTAGGGACACATCCCCTCCTTCTTCAGATGCCCTCGATTCCACAGAGCATCCTGGTTTCCAGAGGAAAGAAGGTCCCGCTGGGCTGACACAAGGCATGGCCAGCGCAGGGGCTTGCAGGGAGCTGTGTCCATCAACTCTCCCGCTGCACCCACACATGCCCATCCATGGGGGCACCTCCAGCCCCTCTGCTGTTATCGGGGCCTGAGCCAGCAGCAGCAGCAGACAAGGCAGCCTCAAAGGACACAAGGAAAACCCCAGCATTGTGGGGACTTCACGCCAGAGCTACCTCCCCAAGGGAGGGCCATGGCCTTGGGAAGGGGCTGCCAGTGGAGGCACCGGGAGTTGTCACCATTTGGGAGAGCGTGGTCCAGAAGGAGACCGGCCTCGTGTCCCGCATCACTTCTCCTCTCCCTTGCTGCTGACAGCGCCAGGCGCGGATGGACCGTGGTGTGAACCATCACCCACTGTGCCTGTCCTGCTCTGAGGCTTTGAGCCCGGCAGAGCCAAGCTCAGGCGAACGGCACCAGCTTCAGCCACAGCACATGTGGGTGCCCCCTGCACCATGTGCCTGACCCACCACCCCGCTCCGGGACGGGCACAGCCAGCACCACAAAGCCCCTGTCTGCCACCGAGCCTGCCTCCATCCCGGCCCCCTGCCCACGCAAGAGACAGGGGATGCCCTTTAGCTCCGGGAGCCCAGTGACTAATGTCATTCCCCACGCTACGCCAAACAAACCGAGCCAAGGGGATCTCCTGCCTGCCCTTGACCCGGGGATGCTCACGCCAGCGGCCTCCTGCCGGGTGGCTCCAGGCGCATCCTTGCCCCCCAAACAACCGACCCCGCCCGCACCGGCACCCCCAAGCCCCGGGAGGGTCCCAGGCCCTGGGGCGGCAGCGCCCGCGCCGGGGCAGCCCCCGCTCCGCGCTGGGCCCGACGGGGCGGCCCCGGGCCGGGCTGCGGGGCCGGGGCTGCGGGCGGGGGCTGCGCAGCTGAGGCGGGCGCACAATCCCCCTTTCAGCGCGTCGCCATGGCAACCCGCCGGCTCGCCGCGGCCGCTCATCCGGCCCCGTTAACCCCCGCCGTTACCCGCCGCCGCGCTCGGCCCCACCCGTTAACCCCCGCCGCGCCCCGCCCCGATGCCCGGCCTGGCGGCGGCCGCTCTGCCGCGGGATCGGGGTGGGGATGGGGACCGGGACCGGCCCGCGGCCACCCCCGCCCCGGGACCCCCATCACCGCCGCGGCGGCCGGCCCCGGCCCCGCGCCGTGGGGCCGCTCGGTCCCGCCCGGCCGCCCTCCCCAGCAAGAGCCGCCGCGGGCCGGGCGGGGCGGGGCGGGGCGGGGCGCACTCACCGTCGGGGGCGGCGGCGCGGCTGGGCCATGCCGGTGGCGGCAGCGGCAGCTCCGCGCCCCGCGCTCCGCTCAGTCCGGCCCGACCCCGCACCGGGAGCGCGCGGCGCGTGCACGGCGGGGGCGGGCGGGGGAGGGGCCGTGCTGCAGCACCCCTTCGCTGCCGCCGCCGCCCGGTACCGGTACCGCACTGAGCGGGTATGCCGGCCGGGCCCGGTACCGCACGCCCCGGCATCGGCACCGCCCCGGGTACTGCACCGAGAGGGAGCCGCACCCGCCGGGCGCTGCGCACTTCGGTACCGCGCCCGCTGGGTACCGGCACCGACAGCGCCTGCACCCCCGGTACCCCCCCCCCCGGAACCCTGGCACGGCACCGGCACGGCCCAGCTACCGGCCCTGGGTAGGAGGGGTAAGCCCCACCGTCCCGACCGGGACACCTGCACACCCGGCGGCACCCCGCACCGCTCCCGCAAATGACCCCATCTGCGGGGACATCCCCGCACCGCCCCGGGCATCTCTGCACCGCCCTGGGCATCCAGAATCCCGCCCCACTGCACCCTGTCCTGCCCCAGTTCCCCCCTCCATCACCCCGCATAGCCCAGGGCTGTGCTGCCCCGGCACACCCCGCAGCAGCTGGAGCACCCCACATCAGTTGCAGCACCCCACAGCAGCCAGAGCACCCCTTAGCAGCTGGAGCTCCCCACACCCTCCAGCCCCGGCATTTTTCCCTGTGGCCAGAGGAGCATCCCCTGCCTGTACCACTGCTCCGTAGGGCACAGCTAGTCCAGGGAGGATTGACCAGGTCCTGGTGTGGGATGCGCCATCCCAGCCTCAGCCCTGCCACCCAGCCACCCCCTGCCATAGACCAGACTGCGGGCTCAGCAGCTACAGCCCCATAGGCCCCAGCAGCACCATGCAGCAAGACCCAGCGGTCCCCTTGCCTCCTGCCATGCCCCTTCGCAGCGTGGGGACATCTTCCCTTCTCACACACAGCCTCCTGGCAGGAGCCGCCTCTCCTCCAGCCTGCCTCTGCCCATGGCAGAGCTACCTCTCTGTTTTAGTCCTGCCTGATGGGATTACAGAAATAATTTGAAACAGGACATGGATTTGGGTCCTGCTGGATGCGTCTGGTCTCTGCATCTCTCTGTCACAGCCAGGGCAGTGTCAGCCACGATGCCTGATCAAAGAGGAAGACATGCAGTTGCCAGCAAACACTGCCATGCTTTCCAGTCCGGGTGAGGGGAGCTGGGCTCTGCCCCCCACTGCCAGAGCTGCAACCCAGACCCTACCCTGGCTCCACAGAGCCGCCACCGCTTCCTGTGCTTGTGAGGCAGCATGTGAAGGGCAGGCGTTTATTTCAGCTCTCCCGCATGCCACCGGCACGTACACTGAGCTGGTGAACCTGCAGTCACAGGGAGATGCCCACACCGTGACACAGGTTGGGTTTCACCTGCCCCAGCACCTTGTGGTTGCTGCTGCAGCCCAGGTCGGAGCTTTCCTGCCCCTCCTGTCCCGCTGTCTCCCCAGGAGACGCTCCCTGCCGGTCAGCAGCTTGACCGATTTTGTTGCTGGCCTGTTACACGCAGGGTGAGCTGTACGCTGCCACCCTGTATGCCCTTAAGCAGGCAACACGATCCAGTGCTACGTGGGATGGATGCACAACCCTGCCCCATGCCCACCAAGGTTCATCAGCCCTGAGAAGCATCTTGAAGGGGTCCCTGGACCTGTCCCAGGCTGTCCCACAGCTAGCAGCGCCCCAGGCATGGCTCCCTGTGTCCCATTGCCCCACAAAACCAGCCCAGGAGGGGGTCACAGTGCATGGCTGCAGTGGTGCCTTTTGAACCACTCCCCACCATGGGTACCACACTCACGGAGCTGCTCCACTCCCAGCTTTGGCTGCTTGAGCGGGCAGCAACCAATTTTCTCGCGGACCACCAGCTCTGATGGTGCCTGACAAGCTGGGGCCCTGGTCTGCAGGGACCACCTGTGCCAGGCTGCTGGGTGGGGTGGCTGTATGGGGTCTGACCTGCTCCCACTGGCCCATCACCCCACCGTGCCAAGCCTCACCCAACCTCGGGCTTCTCCCTGCATGCTGGGCACACACTGTGCAGCATCACCTGCACGCACCACCTGCGGACCCTGTCCAGGTGCCCCGTGGGGCTGCCCCCCGGGCCCAGAGAGCCCTGCATCAAACACACCCACCCCAACCCAGACCAGTGGCCACAGCGGGGCAGCCACCTGCGTTACTCAATGGGCAGCGGTAATAAAATCTCCCCGGTAGCCTCTGGCTCTGTCACAAGCAGTGTTTGGCCGTGACTTGGAGAAGGAGCAGAAGGGCTGGAAGCTGTCAGACCTGCTTAAAACCGCTGCGGCTCAGTACTAACGTGTAGCACAGCAGCAGTGGCTGCAAGGCACGCGGCTCAGCTGGGCAATGCGCAGGTCACCAAACGTGCCCTAAGCTGTGACTAGGTCTTGGCCCAGTCCCCATGTCCCCCCTCACCCGCTGGAAACTTTTGGGCAGCCAGAGGGTTTTGTGGGGTCTTGGACACTGGCAGGCCTGGGTCTGTTACCATGATGGAACTCTGGCATCCTGCTCGTCCCGTGTGGACCTGGCCTGCCAAGCAGCTGGTATGGCTGGGGGGAAGCCTTTTGTGGGAGGAAAGAGCAGGGACAGCCCTGTTGCCGGGCCATGTAAGAGAGTCCCGAGTCCCCTGGCAGCAGGCACCTGTCCCCAGGGAGGCACAAGTCATCCGCTTTCCGCCAGGGAGGCAGGGTGGTCTCTGGGGCGCTTTCACCAGAACCCTGGGGCCCTGAAGGGCACAAAGCGGGAGGTCAGCACCCGGCTCTGTGCTCTCCTGCTGCAGTAGCCCAGCCCTGCCATTGCCACCGTGCAAGCAGCACCCCGCTGCACCCCGTCCAGAACCAGCCGTGACCATGCCGCCTTCTGCCACTCCGCTCGGGCTGCTGCAGAGCCGCCCTCCTCCCCCCTCCGGCACAGCAGCGGTACAGAAGGCAGCATCCAAGATGCCGCTTGGCGCAGGCTCAGCTGCCTCCCAGGGCCAGGAGAGGAGGGGGCTGCCAGCCACAAACACCAGAAAGAGGAGCTTGTTCTGCCCAGGGAGAGCGCTCAGCTCCCCCCAGGCTGCGGCTCCACCGGCCCCGGGACGCTCCCTGCCCCCCTCCCAGGCAGGATGGCGGGGGGAGCACAGCCCCCCTCCTGCCCCAGCTACAGCCCCGGCCCCGAGGACAGCTTGCACCGCTGGGGGCACCCAGCACAGGGCTGCGGGCGAGCAGACCCCGGCCCCAGGCTGTCCTGGGGTATAAGGGGATGGGGGAACCAACAGCCAGCTCGAGGCTGCTGACTAGCCGGGTCCTCACGGAAGGGGACAGGCAGGGAAGCAGAGGAAGCAGCCCGGCACACAGGCCTCCAGCGAGGGAGGCCACCGCCATCAGGCCCGGCCAGCAACACCCTCCAACCCACCTGCGGCGCAGGTGCACGGGCGGTGCAGCCTGGGGGACGAGCAGTGCGCAGGGTCGGTGCGGTGCCAGGCGGCCCACGCAGCTGTCCCACACACAGCTGTCCCCAAGAGCGGCCACACACCTGTCCCCAGGAACAAAAGGGCTCAGCTCCACTGCCCCTGGGGCAGCAGGCACACACCCACCAGCCAGCACATGGGGCACTGCCCTGGGTGGCTGATGTCCCTCACAGAAATCTGAGGGCTCCCTCCCCCCCCCAAGCTTGCCTTCTTGCTACAGCCTACCCTCCACCACTGTTCACTTGCTCTTAATTAAGAGCAAGCACAGCTCTTCCGTGAGTCCCTGCAAGCCTCACCACATCTCACAGACGGAACAGAAAGAAGATATCGGTCAAGAACCAGAGGGAGTCCAGGTCAAACGGTACACAAGCACACTGCTAAGGAACAGCAGAAGAGAGAAGAAAGGTGCTAGTGATGGTGGTTTCCAGGTTCAACAGACAGCAAGAATGGAGGGCACTAAGCTAAAGCAGCCTGATACAGACAGAGATGAGACTCCATGCCAGCAGGCTGCATTAGCCAGGTCAAAAGTTGAGAATGCAGCACGTTACCCGTCCAGAGAAAGCACCGTGGCTGTCAGGAAGAAGCCAGCAGAGAAGCCTTGGTGCTTATCAGCAAAACCATGCTGCGATGAGTAGTGTTGTGAGTGCACTCCATCTGCAGCTCCTCCGAGGCTGCAGAGGTACTAGCTTGAGCATCTCAGTAACTGCTGTGGCTGGGAAGCCAGGCTTGTTGGGGCTCAGAACCACCTTGCAATGGAACTCCCCCATTGCTTTATACCTCTGTCCTGGCAGAACATGCCAGACTACTAGTAAAGCTCTTAATCAACATACAAATCCTACAAAGCTTGCACAAGCCCTTGCAAGCATGTGAACATCAGCTTGTGAAACAAACAGGGAAGAAGGGCTTTCTTTTCCAAACCAAAATGTTCAGCCACTCACGAAAGCTGAAAATGCAGACGCTAGTTCTACTGAGAAAGAGATAAAGACCATGTGTAGAGGTGATGCTGGGCTATACTGGGAGGAGTACTGAGGAGGAAAGGCAGGCTCTGAATACAACTCCTTTTGCAAAGTAAGCTCTCTGTATTCATCCGAGAATGTCTGCAGTACAGGGTTCATCTGGTATAAATAAAGTACAAAATTTTACATTGTCTTAATCATTATTTTAACAAAAATACTAAAAACAGAGTAAAAACTGAAACCAAAGTGGGAAAGGGAGACTATCAGCCACAAGGGATCTGCATAAACGTTTGTAGAAATCTGATAGTAAAAACACTTTCTCTGTACAATAAAACCATCCTCCTGGCATCTCCCTGTGAGATAGGCAGCAGCAGTACTGGGGGCACAGGCCCAAGGACAGAAGTTGGGGGCAGCCCCAGTTTGTGGGTCAGGCTGAAGAGGCTGTATCCAGTCCACAGTGATGTCTCCCTCCTGGACCAGGCTGAAGTGCCATAGGTCAGTAGCGTCCGAATGGGTTGTTGTTCTGCTGTGTCTGTGTATCTGTTGAGGTCAAGACAGAGTTAGACAGTCACAAAGTCTGGTTCAGAAAACAAAAAAAAAAAAGAGATCCCTCTCCCCACATCACCAGCACAGTATGAGGAGTGTGTCGCAGGCTGTGAGAAGAAAAATATAACCTTTATGGCACTCCCTGCTCTGCTCATTTGTCTGAGCCTTCAGGCAGCAGCACAGTCAGGACCCCACATTCTTTGAGGAAGAGACAGATATGTGCCAGTCCTGATCCTGAAGCTTCTGCAGAGATCTTTCCATCCCTCGTGGTGGAATTGGTGCACCATAACAAAGCCCTGAAAGGTGGCAGCTAGCTGGGAGGATGTTTATGGATGAATTATTTCTGATTCTGAAAGAAAACCAGCCCTATCAGATCGCACACCTGCAGCCATGCATGCTGCTTAGACAGCTAGTGTCAAACATTCATCCTGAGACACACCCAGAAACCGGTTAGTGGGAGACAACTATCCTGGCTCCTGTCAGTATTTTGGTACAAAGGAAGGACATTCCCAAAAGACTTTTGTACGGTACAACAAGGGCAGGAAACATGGTAAAGTTACATTCAAAAACCTCATGAACTTCCAAACTGCTGGGAATGTTTTGTGATGTACACTGCTCACAGTATACTTTGGTATTGTCCCATTAATAAAATTCTGTAGGTTTTTTTTTCCTGAAATCCCATCAGTATGTTTGACCCTGTCAGATTAAGTAAAAGGAGACCAGTGTAACCTGGACAGCCTCTCTCCTTCTCAACTCTGCTGGACAACAGCACATTCAGGGATACCCTGGAGCCTCCTACCATAGCCACTCATGGGCCCCAAGTATTCTTGTCCCCCTCCTACAGGCTGTTCTTGGTTTATGTCCTGCTTTCTACTCCATCCCAGACACTACAAATAAGAACTCCAGATGGCTCCTGGTGGAATTGATGCAAACCCAATGAGGGAGCACGGATACATGGCTGCATTGGACCCACGCATCTGTTCCATATAAAACAGCTCCATTTGCTGTACAGACAGGATACAAAAATATGGCTATTCTGCTATATTCAGATTCTTATATGAGGTCTTCCTATACTTGAATGTCCTGGCTGGGATCCTTGCACAGACTTGTGGTTTGTGAATCAGGCCAGTGGGAAGCTTAGCACATTAAAACTTCTGGTTTGGGGAGATTTTTTTTTGGTCACAAGGACCAAAAATTTTCCATCAGGGAACAAGCATAAGCACAATTTCCAAGCCTCCATTCCACACATCATTACATCTAGCACAGTCTCACACTTAATGCACTGCAAAAAACCCTGTGCTGTCCATTTCTGGGCGTTTTCATAGCATGTCTGCCATTTTTATGGCAGGAAAGCCAGTGAGGTGTCAGTAAAACAGCAGGCCATTCAGAAGGGAACAGCACAGACGTTGGGTTCTGTTTCTAGATCACCCAGCCAGTACTTCAATGCAATTATAGGAATACAGTGCCAGACTGAACACCACCTATGCCATTACTCTGTCTGTGACAGCAGCTACGGAAGCCCACCAAACACCGCAAACATAGCAAGTGTGCAGCAACACTTCCCAGAGCACCCTCCCTGCCTCCAAGAAGTCTTGTCCTGATCACAACACGAACACAGTATCTCTGGGTCATCCACCGAGTGCCCCAGGAGTACAGCCTCCCTGTGCCCCTCTCAGAAGTCATCTGCAGCATAGGAAATACTTCTGAATACTTTAAAGCTGCAGACTGGATCCTTTTGGGAGAGCTACATGGCAGCTCCTACAAAGGCTCAGCTCCCTTGTCCCTCTGCAGACAGTGGCAGGAAGCAGTCTTCAGCAAGCACTGCCTGCCCTGCTGCTGTGCCCCCTTGAGCCAGGAGCTCGAAGCCCTGATGCCACCTCCCTGCCAGCATCATTTATGGCCTCAGACAGACAGTCTGGCTTGGCCTTGCTTCTCTACACCAGGGTACCTGCAATAGAAAACGGCAGGGAGGAGACTAGGGACAAGACCAAGAACACTAAGGCTTACTGGAAAGCTGCTGTTGAAGCTGTCGAACCAGAGCAGCTGTTTGCTGCTGCTGCTGTGTTTGTTGAAGGCCCTGGCGCTGGAACTGCAAAGAGAGAAACATAGTTATAGCCACACCACCTGGCTGGCCATCTCTGCATTCACACAAGCTCTGGGAAGCACAGGGGAGGGAGAAGAGGGGGATGCAGGTGGAACACCGTTGGATTTGTGCTGGACTATGGTGTCCCTCTGCCTCCAAGGGAACACTCACAATGGGCTGCTGCGGGGGAAGAGCCTGCATCCCCAGCCCTGGGGGCTGGCCCTGCGCCTGTGGCTGAGGCACTGTGGAGACCTGGGGTTGCTGCTGTGGCTGTGGTGGCTGCGGCTGCTGCTGCTGCTGCTGCTGCTGTTGCTGCTGCTGTTGTTGTTGTTGCTGCTGCTGTTGTTGTTGCTGCTGCTGCTGTTGTGAAAACAAAAGAGAAGGGACCATCAGGGAACTGCCTGGGCAATGCACACAGCAACCGGGCACAGGAAGGGCTAAAGGAGGAAGGATGCTCCATGCAGTGACATACCATCTTACACCATTTTCCTTACAGGCGCCTAAGTACCCACATTTCACCAGGACCCTGCCCCGGGCTCAGAAATGGCAGGGACAGTAACAAAGTTCTTCTGCAACGTGAGGTATCAATGGCAGGAAGAGAACTACAAGTCTACTGGTCAGCTGGGGAACGACTAGCAGCAAACAAGATACAAGAATAGAAAACAACCAAAGAGCTGCCTCAAGAGGTTGGCTCGTTCATCTCGCACCTCCTGGTTAAGCACAGCAATACTGACTTGGCTGAGTATTTGCCTGCCCTGTTCTCAAAATTCTTCCACAGGTAGCAACAGAGCTCCTACAACCTCCCTAAGCAATCCACACCAGGTCAGTTACTCCTACGACTCAAGTTTTCCCTAATCTCTACCCTGAATCTCATAAATCATGATTTAAGTCCATCTCTTGTGCTACAGCCAAGGGACAAGAACAGATTTTTTTGGCTTTTTTTGAAGACAAAAAACCTGGAGACTTCTCTCTCCTGTTATCTCTGCCTCTCTAACTCAATGCCCAGCTATTTCAGCCTTTCCTTCTCAGTCACATTCCCCAACTCTTTGCTCTATCTTGCTGCCCCTCTCCGCACTTGTGCCAGCTGGTGTTGCACTTCAGTAAAAGGATACGGATAAAACTGGATGCAGTGTTCCAGCCTAGATGTTGACAGAACTAGTTATGGTGAGAAGAATATTACGCATGTTGGGAGTCAGAATGTACCCACAAATCTCAAGGTTTTTTCGTTTCTCCTAATTTTCAGACATTTCTCCCATCTGCCAATTCAATTTTGAGCTCTCTACATCAACAAAAGGATTTCTACCAGAAACAGAAAACTACTAACGCCATCATAAAAAAACCAACATGGTGACTCTAGGTACAGTGCCAACCGCTGGCTCAAAAGAGCACAGTTCAAACCTTGAAGAGACTCAGAAAACAGACAAAAATACAATCAGGAAAAGGGACAGTATCTTATGAGAGGAGGTTAGAAAAACCTGACCTATGGAAGATGCAAGAGCTCCCTAGGGATTCACTGGGTAAACATCAGAGAAAAAGAGAACCAGTAAACAACAGGACAGAGTGGACAACAGTAACTGGATACAGGAACCAGTCACAAACACACTGAGGCTTAGATCAAGGATTCTACTCAAAAGGGAGTGATTTTCTAGAATGGCCTCCTAACTTCCACCTCAAACCAGTTTGGCCACTTAAGTTCTTGAAATGGATGGCATGACCTGGGTATATAAGAAAGCAGATGGCTGACTAAATGAGCCAGGATACCCCTCCTGATTTCATGTCTTACGTTCTTGCAACAGCTGACTACCAACCCATGGAAGACAAACCAAAAGGCCACCCGTCCCTTCTACAAGCCACTGCATCACGACAGTCAACTCAAGCACCAGGAGTCTGTTCTGCATCTGGTATGCCTCCAATAATGCAGCAGGAGTCACAGTAATAAGGGAGATTTTGGGCACTCCAGTTTTTTGGTTTTTTTTTAAGCAACCCAGCACTGTCAGCTAAAAGCTGGAGGTACACATGAAGTTACTGAGCTAGGAGAAGTGCTAGTAATTTGTCTGAGGCAAGTTCCTTTTCTAAATATGAGTGATGGAGAATGTTAAAAGGAACCAAGTGAATAGTCAGGGGGTGCTACTCATCAAAAGGACTAAAAGTTGCTGACCATGCTACAGGCAGCCTCTTGTCCAACGCGAGGCAGCAATTCTCAAATAGTGCTGACCACAGCTCCCTGCAAGAATCGCCGTCTCACTCTGGCCCCTCTCAGATCACAAAGCCTCAGCACTCCATGCCATGTAAAGTCTCCCCATATTCTAGTCTTGTCATAAGGTATGCAATTCACCAAGTAACCCAAACTATTTCTGTGTTTCTCTGTCAATTCAATATATTTCTGTAACTCCAAGAAATGTATTCATATTTGTATATAAGTATTTAATATTGATAAGACCATAATGCAAATCCATGGAATACTCTTGTCTGTTAACACACATCTGTGAACTTCTTCAAAACTAGAGAGTTGGGTCTAACAGCTTACTTTGGATCAGTTTTTCACCGTCCACTGTTAGATGTGAAGTACATGGACTGAGTCACATCAGATTTGCTGCCATTGAAACTGCAACCAATGCTTATTTTCATTGTGTGAAAATGCAGATATTCCCCTAAAAAGGATCTTGTAAGGAACAACTCTGCTTGCTCCTGTGTGGGCATGGGGATTTTCACTTTGTTTCTAGCTCCTGCAATACTTCTAAGACAGACAGCTTTCTGCACAATCTTACAGGCTCAGCTGGAGCAGGAAGAGGTGTGATGCAGGCCACAGAAGACTAAACAAACCTCTACTGCTCCTAAACTCCCTTTAGCTCATGCTGGGTGACTGGCAAAAGGCAGCACAGCAGGTGTCTCCATCAGGAGTGGCCAGCTCTAAGGAAGGGAGGGCCACCTAGCAAATCATTAGAGACAGCCCCCAACAGAGCTGACACCCTTCCTGACACAGAGGGGCAGAGCAAAGCATTGCTGTTGCTGACGCAGAGGTATAAGCAGCACTGGGCAAGCCTGCTTCAGCAGCCTTCCTCCTGTCAGCAACCACTCACCCTCAGCATCTGCTGCTGCTGCTGCTGTTGCTGCTGTTGCCTCAGGTACTGCTGCTGCTGCTGGTCAGGCAGTATCTGGCTGGGTCGAATTCCCGAGGGGACTCCTTGCGGACCCAAATGGTTCATCCCACTCATCATGGGGGCCTGCTGTATTGACTGGTGAGGAAACCTGCAAGAGAGAAGGACAGACTCATGGAGTACAGGATTCATGGGCCAATCTAAACCAAATTCTGCATCAACAAGACAGCCCTAACAGCGCCTTGCAATCCATGCTGCCTCTGCAGACACCAGGGCCTCTCAAGGGTTTCATCCAACCTGTTTTTCCAGAAGCCCTAAGTAACAGTCCTTGGTCCACCGTTCTGCACGGCTTCCCTGCTAGATTTATGCCTGCTCAGGAGCAGTGGGAATCCCAGATCTAGCCCTTTGATAGTGATTTGCTGGTTAGATTTAAAACCAAAACTACGACTTTCCCAG
Source organism: Falco naumanni (assembly GCF_017639655.2). Lineage (NCBI taxonomy): Eukaryota > Metazoa > Chordata > Aves > Falconiformes > Falconidae > Falco > Falco naumanni. The sequence continues at coordinate 13,058,810 of NC_054067.1, forward strand.
GTAATTTTTGTCACACTTCCCAATTCCATCTTTCTCTGGCTGGTAACACTGTCTTCTGCCTGCAACTAACATCTCTGAATTTCATTCTGTCTGTATCTTCCTAGGACTGAAAGCTGAATAAAGATGTTCCCCCAAGGGTGTGAAGGACTCACACAGCACAGAGCACAGATTGCTGTTAGGGTTGTCTGAGCAGAGTGGGTTCAAGAAACACAGCTTGTAACATCCAGTAGGGTGGGAGGTACCTCTGTGTGTTACTCAAGCTGTGCCCGTAGCCAGGGGCCTGCTGGTGTACGTAGCCACTTGGTCTCTGCTGCATCTGCCTAACAGGATCCACCAGAGCAGGATTAGAGCTGGGGTGGGAATTCTGATAGGGCTGGCCAGAATAGGTAGGAGGTACCATCGTGCCTGACTGGGAAGGGTGCTGCTGAAGGCCTATGTGGGAGACGTAAGGTGTGTAACCCTGAAATGAAACAAAAAGCTTTTATCAGTCATGAGGTAAGGTACAAAAGAGAACTTGGAACACAGGACAGCAGCCTCCTGTAAATACTGTCACAAGGCTGCTCATCTCTGCTGCCCAGTAAATCAGGAGTGAGAAAAGCCAAGAGATTTCCGGATTTAGCAGCAGAAATGAAGATGCTGATGAGTGCTGGAGTCAGATTCCAGTCTTACCTGCAGTCACTGCCAGTTACCTGGGAGGGCTGCAGTCCTCCGTAGGATGGGGTTGGAGCCATCTGGCGCACAGGCTGCTGTCCCATTATGCCTTGGCCTTGCTGGAAGGCAACAGAGAAACACTTTTTTCAACATCTCCAAAGAGCAGAACACTGCTGCTTTCTTCTCAGCAGCTCCCAAACCAGGCAAGTAGCTTCACTGCTAAACCTATGAGGCTGCTGCACAGCATGCAGATGCTAACGACTTCTGCCTCACCCCAAGTTGGGACACAGAAGCCACCAACATCCCTACTATCCCACAGCCAGGATGTGCACCTCCCACTGCCCAACAGCCAGAGATGCCCCAGTTCACTTCACTGACAGCCTCCACCAAGTGTTAAGTGATACGGGCCCACAAAGCAGGTGGCAAACACAGCGCTGCACCAGAAGGACAGAGCAGAAATAGGGACGGGGTTGGAGAGTTCTGACTAGAAGGGACAGCCCCAGCAGACAGCTTGGGCTGGCTGTACTGTGGGGTCCAGCAACAGCAGGAGCACAGCACTGACTTACCAACTTTGCTTGAAGCTGCTGCCTCAGTATCTGTCCCTGGGACACTGGAGGCTGCTGTCTGTATACTGCTGGCTTGTAAGAGGGGTCAATGCCCATCATGCTCCCCATCCCCGGAGGCAGCACACCACTATAGGGAGGACGACTCTGAACAAGTTTCCCCAGTGGCATGCGTACAGGCCTGTAGGATGTATCCAGACGAGGGCCACCTGCAAGAGGAAGAGAAACAGTCTCACTAGTCACGTGCTATTGCTGAGCCTTGTAGCTCCAGAAGGACTGCTCATCACTGTATCTAGACACACGACAGGCAAATGGGGAAGCGTAAGAACCTGTGTAGGACGATCTCACAGAAGACGTTCTTACAAGAGGTTCCCAAAGAGGTGCGATATGCCCACCTCTCCTGTGCACCCACCTGCTGGAAGAGGCTGATTCTGAGCATAGAGACCCACTGGTGATTGCCCGTAAGCCAGCCTCGACATAGTGCTTCCTGACTGGTGATGCAAGAGATCTGTAGGCATACCAACTCCGTATGAAACCCCTCGGCTAGGACCCAACACAAAATCCTGCAAAGACAAAGAAGGAACAAGAAAGATTAATGTGCACTGGGAATTCATGAATGGATGAGGAGTATGAAAGGGCTGCAAAGTCCGCAGGAGGAAGCCTAGGATGTTGTCTGAGCTGGGCAGCCTATTTCCCTCCCCACCAGGGATTAAGAAAATGTTTGCCCTGCCCCAGGCTAGGGAAAGCAGGAGAGAACTCCAGCACACCCAGCTTAGAGGAAGCACATCCCATCTTCACCATTACAACGCTCTCAGGCTCCTCAGGAAGCCTCAGGGGAGTGCTCTGTGACTAGGAGGGGTGGACACAGGAAGTCCATAGCTGTTGGGCAGTCAATTACCTCAGTTTTGCTGGCAGATTGGTTACGTTTCTTGGTTTTGCTCTGTTTCTTCTTGCGTTCCTCAGTAGAGGTGGCAGGGTTGGAGCTCGTTTTATCAGCCTTGGCTGGTTCCGCAGCTTTCTTCTCTGGCTCTAAAGCCACAGGTGTAGGAGGCTCTTCCTCTTCAGGGGGCAGTGGCAACGGCTCCAGGTAGTAACTGCGGGGCTTGGGTTTCAAGTGTGTGTGGTACAGAAGAAGCCTCTGCTGCTCCTCAAATCTAGACACCTTGCGATCCACTCGGACTGTCCCAAACCATCCCCAGGAGAGGGGAGCTGAGTGCTTTAAGCCCTCAAACAGATCCCAAGGGGAAATCTTCTGCTTTGTAGAGACTTGCAGACCCTTTAAAGCAAGAGAGATAAGAACCTCTAAGTCCCTGTTGATTCTCCTACAAGGGTACAGGAAACTATGCTTTCTTCAGGCTCCACCCCACGTGTCCCAGTAAACAGCCTGAGCCCTTACTAGTGGTCCCTGCTCTTCCACATGGCAAAGCAGCGACTTCTAAAGGTTTTCATAAAAACCTGCCCATTTCCTTCATCCTATCTCTGCCAGTCTTCTGCACACTGGCACTGCCCAGTAACTCACATCACAGGGATTATGGGTTTCTCTTTATGTCTTACATAGCCGTAAGTACAAAACTAAAGTTTAAGTAACTTCTCAGGCCACAGCAGCATGTATCGCCGAGCACTAACACGCAGCTTTGCCCTTTCAGGACACAGTTATGTGCCAGCTTGTCTGTGTGCAGCCAGTCACTTCAAGCTCAGCAGGCAACAAGGCACTGCATACAGATGCCTCCCAAGCTGTACAGACTCAAGGTATCAGAGGACAAGGTGACACCTGCACTCAGGAGCTGTGATGCAGACAAAAGAGCTTCACTTACCTCCTTCTTGAAGATGGAGTCAAATCCAGCTATTTTATTGCCTTTGGTGTCAATGAGGGATCCCTGAGGTTCACAGGTGATGACATCTCGGGTCTGCTTGGGAAGCGGCAGTAGCTGTCGCACCTTCTCCAGGCTGTCAGACTGCCGGTCCCCCAGCTCTTTCTGCACAATTGGAATAAAGACTTGAAGAATCGCTCAGGAAAAATCATCCAAAGTCCACCTGTGCCTCTTCTGCTGCCAACCTCCACCCCTGAATTACCTCTCACCTTTGCACCCTTCAGCTCTACAGAGCTGTCAGGGACACCATCACTGTTTCATCAAAACAGCAGCAACAGGCCAAGTACCATTCATTAGATACAGGTAAATCTGCACAGTTGGACAACCACAATACAGCACATACTGGTCTCCAGAGACCTGGTGTCCCTCACCCTGAGTTTCTTGACAAGATTCATGTATGCCCGCTTGTTCTCCTCCATGCTGCCCTGAGAAATGCTGGACATATCAGCAGCCAGGGTGCCATTGATGAGAACACTCAGCATGTCCAACACTGTGGTGAAGAGCTCACTGTTGGTGAAAGTGGAAAGGTCAAAGTCACCTGAGAAGCAGATATAAACCCTCTGCCATCATAGTAAGACCAAACATTATTAGACTGCCTACAAGTTAGAAGTGCCAAGTGCTCTTCAGACTAACATCCCACACTAATCCTCCTTTTGCTTATACACCATGGGGTGTTCACACCTGAGACAAGTGCAGCATCACAGGTTAAAACTGGCCTCCTGTCTACCCATTCAGCTTCTTCAAAAAGCAGGTCCAGATTCAACTCTCCCCTGCTTATCTCTCTGTATCTGGAAAGTCAAGTTTGCTCTGGATATACCAGAGTGCACTTGGATACTAGGACCTAAGTTGTGTGTAGCCTCTTTTGGCTGTCACAGTACTTCTGACAGATCATCTAGAGACAGCTAGCTCACATGAGAAAAGGGGCCATGTTAATGACTGCCTCTCCCTTGGGAAGTGTATGGATCAGAAGTCAGCCAGAAAGTTACTTGTTTGACTGCATGTCCACGGTGCCACTGCTGATGATGTCCAGGAGAAGCACAGCCCACTCAGTTGTCTGCTGTGTACTGCGTTGAACTGTGTCAAACATTCCCCCCACCTGGCAGAGAAATGTAGTTTAGTCACAAGGACACCATGAAGAAACGTAAGATTTAAAAGCGAGAAGGGAACCTAAACCAGAGCAACAGCTGTGCTACAGCAACTCCTACTGAGAGCTGAAGGACACTGCAGTCAGCAGGACAAACCTCAGGTGCAAGTAGCAGTGCTGTGGACTGCAAAAGCATTGAAATGGGAAGGCACATCTCCAAAACAGAGACCAAGGCTGTGGATTTCATCCAGGAAAAACACAGCAAGGGAGTTTTTTCATGCACCCTATCCCACTCAGGACTCAAGGCCTAGAAGCAGCACAAATGCCTCTCCTACTTCCTTGCCTCAGAACATATATAGTCCCTCCAGTGTGTGCATGTTCCAAAAAAAGGAAAAAAGGCAGACAACTCCTCACCCCAGATGGTTAAATTCTTTTTTCTGCAACTGCTCACCAAATTCAGCCGTAGTTTCAGGGCCTCATGCATCAGCTGCTTGGCTTTGCAGTCATCTTGGTACTGATCTTCCCGCCAATTGGTAACAATCTAAGAAATTTAGAAGAGAGGACAGACCTCACAAGCTGTACACTGAATTCAGTTTATAGAGCAGCTGGTACTGCCTGCTGTCCAGTAACTCAGAGATGGTCAGCTCAAGCACCCTATATTAACCAGGATAAGATCTTTTCCTTACTGAGCATAAAATCAGGCAGACGACATCCCCAAGGATGTGCCCAACAGCCTGCCTGCTGGAGGAGCAAGCCCTTAAGGAAAGTGAGGTGAGAAGCAAGACACCTACCTGCTGCACCTGACTGTACAGAGAGGTGAGGAGGCCTTCCCGCTGCTCATCCTGTCCTTTCAAGCATGTTAGCACCAGTGACAGAAATGGCTGCTGGCTCAGGAGGGACATGCTGCAGAGAGAACAAAGATGGAGCTACACAGCCAGGCTGGGGGATCAGCACAGCAAGCATTGCCTGCCCTTTCCTCAGGACTCACCTCTTCTGCTTCTGGCGGTCCCGCTCTTTGCGGGACGATGACCCCAGGTGTTGTCCTTTCTCTAGTTCTTCTCCAGCAGCTTTCAGCACGTGGCCCTGAACTGATGTTGGAAGCTTGGCAATCAGAGGGGCCACCAGCCACACTCCTGATCTCTCCAGGGAGCTGTGACAACACAGGAGGAAAAAGCAGTTTGCAATCCAGCCTATGATTCCAACTCATCTACGTGGCAGCTGCATGCCAGGACTACACCTACCTGAGGATGGGTTTGGATTTGTTGCTGGCAGGCGTAGCACTTGCTGAGCCACTGATACTGTTGACTCCATTGCCAGCAGAGCTAGCAGAGCTGGTCTCTGCTGACTGCTGGAATACTTCAATGGTGGCCTTGGCTATATTTTCTAACAAGGAGTTCATCTCCTGGTGATAGGGAAGAAAAGACAGCCAAGTCCTTCTCCGAGAGCACCGACAAGGACTGCACATTTCAACACAACTCAGTACAAACCCAGTTTGCCAGCTTCCCCGTGGCTGCTGCTTTTTGGGTCTCACGCTCATTGCATCCTTCTCATGCGTGTCTCTCACAGGGCTGACTCCCTCTTCATTTACTTTCTTTCTATTCCCACTTCTGCCAGGCCACCTCCCACCACCTCACAAGCAGCCACTTCCAACACTGGCAACACACATCCCTGTATGGTCCCTCTGAGCAGACACTCACGTTGTTTGCTGTCTGCTTAATCATGAGCTGCAGCTCCAGCGAGGACTGCCTCATGGTCCACTGGTCCAGATTCTGCAACACACACACATGCATACTTCATATGACTCCTTATTTCTGTTTCATGTCAACCCACACCCTCAGCTCCCATTGCTAATGAGTGTCAGATCCCTCAGAGGGCTGCATTTTGGCCAACCCTACTCTAATGCTACATTAGGCAATTACTAGGACACTCTGCCAGATTCTGCCAGGAGCCTGCACCTGTAAGATGCGTTTAATCCTCTGCCGCTGAGGATTTTCTCCTTCCTCATTGTCCAGCAGCCGGTGTGGATAGCAAATCAGCTGCATCAGCCTCTGGGCTTGAGTGCTGCTCAGGACAGGATCCTGCAAGTCATTGCTGTCTTCACAGAGGGACTTCAGGCATCGCTCACCTACCCACTCCTGCAAGATGAAGGCAGAGTCAGCGCAGTGAAACTGATGTCTGATTCCAGACCAGTGCCCCTGCTTTCGATCTCAGAGAGATGAAAGGAACACGTAAATCTCATAAAAACCTGATTAGTGCACAGTTATGCCTGATAATAATTTCTCTTCATGAACTGTACTATCCTGATTCAGCATGTGTCAGGCACAGCACAGCAATCGCAGCAGAGGAAACATCAACTTCGACAAGTCAGCAGCAGTGAAACACAGTAGCTGCTATTTCTTTTGATAAAATATTGGTATGATTTAACAGTACATAGTCACTGCCATGCCCAGGCTTCATCAAGACTGCCACTTGGGCTCAAAAGATCAGAAGGGATCACTGAAAATTATTTGGTCTATTTCCTGCACAACAAAGCCCTGGAGCTGTCCTAAATTAAATAATTCAAGGCTGCAGCTAAGGCTAAACTAGAACACGTCTTAGAGAAAAGCACACCCCTTAATTCTTAAATAGTGATGGAAAACACACTGCCATCCTTAGTAAAAACCAATGACTTTAATTCTCAAAGACTGGAAGGGTAAACAACTGACTGGATGCAAGCCACTTAAAGTCACAAATCATGAGAAGGTAGACAGAAGAGTCAGACTCTCAATTTCAGCTGGTGGTACCTAAGCGTACAATAATAAAGGCAGCAGTTTCCAAAACAAACATGAGGTAGGCAGTACTTCACGCAATTTACAGTTAACTTGCAGCATTCGTTACTGCAGGATTTTTCCATATTGAAAATCAGGCAAATTCATGAAATTAGAATCTACAAAGGACTGTTGTATAAGCACTGCTGCAGCTGCAGAGCAAGCCTGATCAGAGAGCTCTTCCACTGAGAAGTGACAATCAGAGAAGAGATGAGAATCCAGTTCATGAAGCACAGGTGCTGGTGCTAAGCCTAGAAAGCTGGGAACAGTCCCTCTCAGCAGCAGTTCAAGCACTAGGTAAAGCACAAAGATTGGGAAAGCTAAATCTCTGGTTCGAAATCCTTGTGAAACCACAGCCTAGATCTTCACCTTCATCCTAGATGAAGTTTCCACTTTCCCAACACACATGACCTGGTGAATTCTCCAATGCCTACTGCATTTCTCCCCTTCAGTGTTGCTACATCAAACTTCTCTTCCTTGCATACATAATATGCACACCCTCGGGAAGACCCTTTTTGCCACTTGCTCAGCTTCCTACAATTCAGATGTCATCTCTGATCCACTTTATGGATATAATCTCACAAATAAGTATGAAGTAAACTATCATCTTCAACCTTGAGGGACTTCTAACCTCTCTTAATCCCTGCAATGTGTCTTTACAAAACAACCACCTCCACAGGCTTCATACTACTGAAACAGTGTCTCTCATTTGTCTCTTCCCAGGAGAGCACTATGAGCATATTTTCCAAGCACAATGGACAACTCTACCACCCCAATCACCAGATTCAAGTTAGCAACTTTGACTCAGTCCTCCCTCTTGGTTCCCACTGTGGTTTATCGCAGCTCTATGAAATTAACCTTTTCAAAAGGCCAGTCACAATTACATTTATTAATTTAAACAGGCTAAAGGTCAGACCAGCAATTATGTCATAATCATACACACCCAAGAAACAAAGCTTGAACTTAATTCTGTAGTCTGCTCCTTTTCTCTACCCTGTCATGATGAAATCTATTATAAACTATGCATCTGCATATGAGATGCAACATCACAGTCTGTAGTTATGAAGGCATTCTACAGACATTCAGAATTAATAGTCCGAGTTCTGCAGCATCCATTGCTCACACTGGAGGTGTTAATATTAAACACGTCATTTTACAGCTCTTTACAGCTGCAGGAATCCTGCAGGAGCTCTGGCACGACTTGGTGGTACTCACTGTTATCTGCTGGAATACTCACTCCTATATAGCCAGTGCTGCCAACAATTGGTACAAATAGTGATACCTGACACTGCTACTCCCTCCTGTATACACACACACACACACACTTTCCACCTGCTGTGAGTCCTTTCTACACAGACTGGGACCAGCAAGGGAATTATCTACCTCTATCAATGTTACAGTCAGGTTTCAGTAACACTAAGTATGTTGAATTTATGCTTATAAATAGGTGACTCCAATTCTTCTTTCATAGGCTGGTAACATTACTATATAGCAAGCCAATTACTAAACCACAGCACCACAAAGCATGAAGACAGCACAGCACTGATGTGTTGTGTTTACACATTAATAATATGGACTGCAGGTTTCAAATTGCAATATGGACTACAGGTTTCAAATTGTAGCTCTATATCTTTCCTGCTGACAGGATAAATTTGCAACTGAGGCCAAGAACACCCTTCAACACCCGCTTTCATACAGTAGTGCTAACAGCCACTTCACTTGGCAACCAAGTACCTTATTAGCCAGGTTTCAGTTCCCCAAATGTCAGTTTTTTACAAAGGAACAGAAATACTGGTGCTATCACATTAGGCTAAGCAAAAGATTTTTGTTGTTGTTCCTTTAATTAAGTAAACAGGGCACTGCAAAGCCCAGGGATACATTAACAGCCTAGCTGCAAGCAACACTTAAGCTGCATTCTGAAAGGCACCATTTATCACTTCAACAAACTGTCTTTCTTGCGCTTATCTTCTCTGCCTCCAGCACACATCTCAGCAAACCACTCCCAGCACTCCCCTCCTTGGACATGAGCCCCGTGCTGTTGCCAAAGCAAAGGGGACGTGCAGTCCCTGCATACTGCGACACCTAATCCTTGACAACTGTTTGTGGGTCTATTTTTTTGTCACGGTGAGCAATTCTTAGCACCATCAGGCAGCAGAATCATCACAGGTTTCTTGACTGATGTTTTGAAGAAATACCTGCCAAACCCAACCTGCCGAAAGTCATGTGGGATATATCTGTCTGCAGGGGGAATAAGGACAAACCTAGAGATGGGACAGACTCACCTGTTGACATATACTCCTTAGCACATACTTGGCATAAATATCCAAACTAGCCGTTTCTACAGTTACTACCCGACTACCAGCCTTCCTGGTGCCCAGCTCATCATCCATGAGATCGTCAACACCTCCAGGGTGGGAAAAGCCAGAGCCTTTCAGTTCTGCATCTCCTATGAGAAAAGCACAACTGTCACTTAATCATCAATGCTAAACCTAAAGCAAAACATCCTGAGCGTTCATAAACTCTCTGCCATGATCTCTCCTGCAGCTAAGAGATACAAAGCTTATTTACAGCTGAATCAAAGGGCTTCAGACAAGCCACATATCCACCAAAGCAGATCCCTGGCCATCGGTAGAGCCAACACATGCAATACAGTGCCTTTCTCCCACCACACTAAAAACATTCTTACAGGTTCAGGCTAACACAGGTACGCACCCAGAACAAAGACAGCCTTCAGCACTGCAAAGACCGCTCCATCCACAATACGATTTTGGGAAGCTGCCAGTAAGTGACGGTCACAGGAAGAGCGGATTCCCACCGTGGGTTTGTCTGCAAAGAGGACAATGGGGAAGGGCAATATCCAGTAAGAGAGAAAGGCGCAGGCTCCAGAGCTGACTGAATTATGTGACAGCTAGTACCGTAGAATCCAGCTCAGAGAATCCTGAGGCTAGTCCTTTTCCAAACTGTAACATGGAGTCAATTTAATTAAGTTTCACAAAGCACAGTGCCAATCATGCTGTGACAACTGAACCATGAAATCAAAATGGGGCGCAGTGCCTGTGTCATGAACTCCAAGCTCCAACAGGACCCTAACCTAGAACACAGGCTGGGATTAGAGATTTGAGCTATCAGGATACTTATGAGGAGCCAAGAACAGAGCTTCCTGGACTGTTTCCATCATCAGACAAAAAGGGAGCGCTGTAAAATAGCAGTTTTTGGCACCATGTTAAGAGGCTATACAAAGCTCAAGACATAAAAAAAAGAAGTGATCATTACTCTAATGGCTTAGTGACAGCAAGGCCACCTCTACTGGCTGGCTTCCTGCCTCCAAGGGCCTCCTCCCCAACTTGCGGGGCTACCATGGAGTGAAATAAATGGAAGGATATTGTTCTTTGTCCTCTGCAGAAAGCAGTGTATCAGGCCTTGCCTGCTTTATTCAGAGCAAGCAGGTCATGACTCTAATCATAGGGTCCAGTATCTCTTTTCTTAGGGTGCAAGAGCCTCAGTACTTTCACAATAAAGGCTCTACTTCCATTCACTTACTGCCATCTTGCTGGCATGGGTTCAGCTGTGGAGTCTTAAACAGATGGAGTAAAATCCGGCAGGTCAGACGTGCTCCCGGTTCTGAGTCCTGTTCACTGCAGGCTATGTAAAGAAAACAGTCAGCTGAGATTTCTTAAGCACTGAGACAGCTGACTCTCAATCCAAAAGCTATTCACAGTACACTGCCCTGGAGCAACCAGTTGAGAAGCTGCAGCAGCCTTATTGTATTTACAAATATAGAGCATGTGCAGCAATTAACATGCAAGTGAGCAAATCCATCAGTATTATCCCCAATGAAATGCACTACATTCTGCTTGCTCTGTCTTCCCAGCTTCACCCTGTCAGAGTCTGGATGCTGCAATCCCCAGAGCACAGCTAGGAAGGCTGGTGACAGAGTAAAGGCAGAGTGAACCAGGCACTGTAGGCCCAACTGGTCAGCTGGCCGCTCTAGCCAAAGTGTGAGCTGAACCATACCAGCAGTGAGAGGCGGACTGCTGGAGTTCAAAGCTGAGGACACTGGTCAGACAGCATGGCTGATAATATCTCCATACTCATTTCAGCTCCAGAGAGTAAGACACTGAAATACCTTCACACAACCAGTTTTTGATAGAAACCAAAAGGCCAGAAACTCTCCAAAGCAAAATGTTCAATTCTTAAAAGATTGATACCATCAATACCATAAAAGAAGTATTGGAGGCATGTTTCACAACTATGGGCTCACAAAGTATCCATTAAGCACAGGCCTTTGGGCTAGAACTGAGACTAAGACCAGCTTTCTGCAGGGATGCACTTACCAGCATTGAGGAGTGAGGGGATAGCAGCACAGCGAATCAGGTCCTCCAGCAGCAAGCACTGCCGGGCAATGAGAATGGCAACAAAGGTGGCCAAGGAATCATGGAAAGATAAGTCACTGACCTGGAAGAGAGGAGATCAGCCAGTGATCACAACAGCCTCTGCCTCATTCCCTCTGTCAGCAATTCCTCAGCTTGCCTAGGAGCTGGGGGGTAGAAGGGCCCATAACCCCAGGTCAATGTCCATGATCAGCCCAGGCTGCAAACACCAAAAGGTAGCCCTGGTATTCAAAGCCTTTCCCCTGTCCTCAGAAGACAAAGCCTCCATCCCTTGTTCATTTCTGCCTTCTCCCAAGGGATCCCTCCACTCCTGCTTCAATTCCTTTTCCCCTTTTGAATGTTTGCACTTGCATCAACATTGCAGAGGAGGTCATTGAAGCCACAGGTCCCATTATTGGAGGAACAGCACAAAGCTTTGAGCACACCCAGCCACTCGGCGCTTAGAGACTTGCAGTAGCCAGTTAGCTCAGCACACAGGATAGCAATGTCGTTCACCCTGTTAAATAAATAATGAAAAAAGCAGAGGGTCAACTTTGCTACTAATGCATGCCATCAGGTGAATGATTCTCTAAGGGATCCCAGCCTTGGCTCCTTCCTCACACCCCAAGACAGCCAAGGAATGGCTACTGGCTTTCTTACCCTCACCTGAAAATTTTACTATCTCAGTAGAGCCATGAAAGTTCTGCTTCTCACCTGTCTGGATCGTGGTGTCCCACACATACATGCATAAGTGCATTACAGACAAAACTGTAACGGTTGGCTGGGTTTTCATTGAGGCTCTTTCCCAGGTTGGTGTATGTAAAGTTATGTGCAGATGGATTTTCAATAGTATCAATCATGAACTCTGGTTCCCATAGCATATTGGAGTCAGATGGCTCAACATTGCAGTAGATTGTGTTCTTCACCTTGGAGCAGAAGTCACTAAACAGGACAGGAAGGAGAGATTAGGAACACAAAAACCTAAGATTCCACTGAACTCTGACAAGCAAAGCAATCCTGTGCAAGGCAAGCCCTCCCTCAGCATGAACGTGGAAACTCAAGATCACTGTGTACCAACAAAGTCTCTTCCAAAAGAGTGAAGCTGGTTCTTTGTTGGGGAAGCACCTGGAAGTTATCCAGGCAGCATATATCCACCACTACGAAAAGTTTAGAAGGGAACAGGGACAATCCTGTGAGTATTATTTTATGATTAACAACACTAAACTTAATCTGCCAGTTTAGTACTCGTCACTATCACTGTGCCTTACTACAACAACCTGCAGCCAACTTCTATTGTTACATGCTGAATAACAGTTATATGAAAAGTTTTGCTATCACCACTCATACAACTCCCAATATACAGAACAGTACGAGCACTAGCCGAATCCTATGAGACTCCTCAGGGAGGGATCACCCTCAAAATACAAACTCCTTCTCACTCCTTGTCTCCATCTCTAACCTATTGTTTGCCTGCTACAGGATATTCCCTTTTATCTGTGGCCATTTACTTCAAAGCCTTGCTGAACAGCTTTTAGGAATTCAGTTAGTCTAATATCAGGTTTCTCATTTCCATATGTGTAGTGACTCCCTCAAAGAACTCCAATGCACCTGTGACCACAGCACGCCCTGTTCCTCTCGATTCAGTCCAGAGAGAGACTTCAAAGGCTCTCAGCAGCCAGAAGCTTAGCCAACTGACATCAAGGCACAAGCCACTCTCACAGCCCCTCAACAGGGGGTTACACGGAGAGTTAGATGTTCCTATGGCATGCCTGCACAGGAAACGCTGATAGGGAGCAGGGGCTGTGAGAGAAGACAAAGTGAAGCACTGCACTGGGAAACAGGGCTGTCAGGAGAATTACCCGTTCACAGGATCATGTAAGCAAAAAGCCAGAGAGATCTGTGAACTCCATCTCTGAGCTGCTAAGGGAGGAGATCCACAGGGAGCTGGTGAGGGGGACAGTTCCCAAGTGAAGAACTGCAAAGAGCGGAAGACCACAGAGTAAAGTAAGCCCACAGGACAGAGCCTGGGGGCAACACCAGCAGAGCAGAACCTGAAGAGCCAACAGGGGCAGAACAAGCATAAGGACTGCAAAGTAGCACAGGAACAAACCCAGAACCAAACAGTGCAGGTTCAGAACCAGCCCAAGGATTATCAGGGTGCTGAGCATAAGCAGAGCACAACCTTCAGGATGAAGTGCTCAGTCATCAGAGTTTGGTGGGAACAGATCTCTCTACTTCTATCCTCTAGGAATGGGATAAGAACAGACACGTGGATGTGCAGAGGACTACCAAAGGCAATTTACCAAAACCGTGACGGTCTAAGAGTAAAGATTACACACCGGGTCATTACTGCCTGTAAAACAGGCACTACTCCCAAGGCTTCAGTCCTCCGCTGAGACGATATCAGGGACAATCACATCAAACAAGACCACAAGCAAAAGCTTAAGCTAAAGGTGCTATACTAGTCAGTACCCACCGCATCCCACCTGCCTCAGCCTCACCTGAAGAGCTCCCCAAATTTACTTTTGAGGTGACTGCAGGACGTATACAGGTCATAGAGATAGGCCAGGATACAGCGCTCCGCTGAGGACCCATCCGAACGGTTCATGCCATGTTTCACCACCCCACACAGACTGCACAGAGACAAAAAAAAATGCTGCAGCAACACGAAAAGAAAATCTGAAGGAATAATTTCATTACACAGATATCTTCCCGAGCTCACAGCAACAGCGTGCGCTAAGTAACATATCCTGTCCCCCATAAATTCTGTGAGCTGAACTCTCAGGCACAAAGTTGCTGCCTTTTAGGAAGGATATAGATACATCCCTGCCCCTTACGAGCCCCCAGAAGACACGCTGCTTCATTCCACACAGGGAGGTGAAGATTGCCTTACCCTTCAAAGACCTGAGCCATCTGGTCCTGGTTCAATATAAGGCAGGAGTGGTAGTGCCGCAGCACAGCCACGATGCACAGGCACAAGCTGGTGGTGTAGCTGCCAACAAGGTCGGAGGATTTCAACAGCAGTTCTGCCTCCACCACGCTCAGTTCATTCAGCAACTGCACCCAATGACAGAAAAACCCTTCAACAGCCACAGGGGTAAGGTATGGTCAGAAATGGAGCAGGCACACCACACTCACAGCCTATAGGACCTGCCAGGAAAGGGACTGGCAGGCACTTTCTGCCTAGAGATGTACCCCTGGAACAGTTGGCACCCCAAACTTAGGCACAATGTCTCACTCAGGCAGTACAAGGGGCTGTCAGTGCTTGGGTATCAGAGGGCGACTGGGATATTGCCACGGGTAGTAGCAGACAGCTTGTTCGGTAATTCTGTCCTGTATAAATCTAACTCGGCTCCCTTTTTAAGGTTAACAGCCTCAATTCCATCAGCAACCGTAGCAAGGCTTCAAGAGACACCTGGCACAGGCTGCAGAAACAGCAACAGGATTTTAGCAGGATCCAGAAGGCAGCCTGCACTGCCATGTGCCAAGGATCCTTCCAGGGGAGCAAGGTGGGAGAGCTGCCAGAGACAGATGATCCCCTTCTCACTCAGAACAAGGCCTTGCTGCAGCCAGGGACAGAGATGCAATGCAAGTCCTTTGGAGACAACCTTGAAGTTGCTGGAAGAATAATCCTCACAACAGAACATGTAAGACTACCTACAGCTGCAGCCCAGGAGCACTGCAACAACCACATAATCTGATCACCTCCATAACACAGGTTAGAGGGTCACCAATGATCCCAGGAGCAGCTCAACTATCACAGCACGGATCTGCTGCCTTTCAGGCTGATGAACCCCTCCCAGGAACCAACTGAGCACAATGTGCTTACCTGGATGGCAAAGTCGATAAGACCACTGATATTGAGTGAATACTCCATCAAGTCAAATATGAACTGCACGTGCTGTACCAGAGGCAAGTGGTATGACATTCCCAAGGCAAAGCTGGTGATCTGTTCCAAGACATTGCGAGATACCTGCAAGGGCAAGATGACACACAGTACTATCTCCCCTTGCAGAAGTCCCCCAGCAGGCCCATCTCCCTTTCCCTCCAGGAAGCTGCTCTCAGTAATGCAAAGGGACACAGTCAGGGCTCAAGAAGGACAGCAGTTTTGAAAGGGTCATACCTGAGATGTGACTTGGTGCTGATCAAAGTGAGAAAGGTGCTGGAACTTTGCAAATATATCTTCAGCTGTTGGGAATGCTTCTGGCTTGCTCTTTTTCCTCTTCTGACCTTCCTCTCCACCTACCAAAGTTGGAAAGGTCAGCAAACGGTATTAGGCTATGTTCCCCATCAGAGGAAGACTAGACATCAGTCATCAGCACTGTCAGTCCCTCAGCAAGACCAGCTCCTGCCATGCAGCATAGCCAAAAAGCCCGAGTCCCACATCTTAAGCTGATAAGGACCATCTTGAAACCAAAACAATAAACTGCTGAGGAAGGAATTCCTAACCCGAGAATGACAGCAGGGTTAACACCTGGTTTATCCTAAGTGAAGGTACTCTTTGGATGGAGAAAATATTTTTTCTCTCAATTTAGAGGTACACTGATTCACTGATGAGAACAGATGTCCTAGACTGGAGATGTCCAGCCTCAAAATTTGTCAGAGCACCCCACCTTTTAAAGAATCATCTTTCTACCACATTGCAAGTTGCCTTTCAGGAATCGGAGTAAGAGAGAAAAAAAAATTGCAGCCAGATTCTCAGCTGACGGAACGCAGAGGCTTCCTACTGATTTTACACAGCTATCCAAATTTCCTATACTATGCATTTAGCACGTGCCCCAAGCATGATGGCGTGCTCCGTTTAATCAAGATCTTTAACAAATATGCATAGGCAAAGTCCTCTTTGTTTCTTGTACAAGGATCTAAATGCAAGAGCTAAAGCAAATAAAATTTGAAAAGCCAAAGTTTTGGCCAGGGTCTCACTCGGAACCTGGTATGATCTAATCCTCTTCTGAAGAAAAGTTCAATTAAACAGATACTGTCAGCAGGAAACCGGTCGTCTTAGTTGCTGGTTAGTATGTTTGGGAACAGAGCACCATTCCAGACTCTCAGTGACTGATACAGCTTACCAGGCACTGTAGATTTTCTATAATCCTTTCACTGTGAGACTCCAAAGGAGCCAGCCAACTGGAATGATGCTCCTACTTCAGAAAAGAGTGGCTCAAGCTCTACTAACCTGTCTCTGCAGTGCTCTTTCTATTTAAGACTTTTAGAATGTCTTTGGTTATTTTCTTGATCGTATGCCGAGCATCGTCCCGTTGTTTTCCAACCCCAAAAAGAACTACCAACCGTTGGTTACACTCATGGCTGCATGACTCCTCCTAGGGAACCAAAAGACAACTGCATTAGCAACTATGAGGCTGAATGCTTTAATTTTGTTTCACATCTGGATCTCTTAAAAGAAAAGGAAAGCTTCATCTCAGAAGTTGTTCTGGGAGTAAGCAAGGAGACATCTTACGCAGATCACTTCCTGCAGCAGTGAAGGAAGGCATGACTGCTCCTTACCCACCCACAGCTGTACTGCAGGGAAACACAGCAGCCTCATGACCAGCACACAGGGCAACAACAGGTGAGCAGATCTCATACCTGAGGAATAGGAAAGTGTGTTGCATACTGGATGTGCCGAGGCTGGTCATACAGGGATGCTAACATTCCTTCCACAGATTTATCCTTCAGCAAAGGCTTTGCTTCCTTTTCAGGATCTGGTTTCTCAGGGGAAGGGCTGGCTTTAGATTCACAATGCATTGGAGGAGAAAACATCTAGGGAGATACAAGAATAACAAAAGGTAGTTAGGAAATACGGTCATGCAACAGTGAAGATGCTGAAGGAAGGTTTATCTGCTCAGGCCTAAAAACAAGCAGGAAGAGGGAGGGTTGGAGAAGCATCCTGTTCTTAAGGCAATGTGCGAAGTGTCCCCATATCTGCTTCCAGTCCATGTTGTATAGAGAGTTAAAAACAATAGGAAATAAATAACCACAACTTAGAATTTTGGGAACAACAACATCCACAGAACAAGCAAGGATCCTGGGAAAGCCTCATAGCTGTGCACATCACACCTGCCTAACATGTACTTTGAAAGGCCAGAAATGGCTGGAGGAATGTAGGTACTCAAGGATTTTTCAACCACCCCAAGTTACTTTTATTATCAAGTGCTTTAGAGTGTTGTGCAACCACGAACTACGCACACAAATATGAAGAACTGTAAAACTGAAAAAGTACTGGCAGCCACACACACGAGGATAGCAGAGTCTTCTCCCAGGTGACCAAGAAAACCCTGGCTGACAGTAAGTCACTCCCAATCTCCTGGTGCTATCATAGTCATCCAAGCAGTCCACTTCCTATCCTGCCCAAACACTGGGCTGGCAGTGGCTAGAGCCTAAGAGATCCCAAGAATGACTGGGACTCACTCTACTCTGATGGACTCCCAACCTGCATCAGTAGGTTATATGGGCCTTTTTACAGTGTCAGCTGCCTTACAACCCAGCCACTTCCAGCTTACTGGCTCTACAGCAGTGGAGGGAGTACTCGTACAAAAGCAAAGCACACACTGTCCCCGGTCCCACTACAACATATTGACCTATGTACTGAGTAGCCAGCAGAAAAATGCAGGAACATACCGAAAAGTCTGTCTTCTCCATGTCATCAAAGAGCATGTTGGAGTTGTGGTCAATGTCCATGGTTTCAGAAAGACCTGTGTCCTGGGAACAAACAGAGCAGCTTTGCATCTCAGTGATGTACCAGGGAGCAAGAGAGTATTTATTTACTACAGCACTCGATGTCCTTGTTGGACAGTGACAGCAATATGTCAACACACCCATGGTACTTGGCAAGTTGAAGCCTAATACACTGCAAACATCAAGGACAGGCCTCACACAGCACCTCATGATACGCTGCTCTGCTCCGAGCAGTGCAAGATTTTCCTGTCTACCCCTTTACATTCTAAGCCACTCTAAGACTTCTACTTTTAAAACTGAAAAGCTAAGGAAATAGGCTGGGGGAAGGAGAAGCACAAGTTGCTGGTATACCCTCCAGCAGGTAATAGCAAGGAGGCTGCAAAGCTGGTAAAAACGGACAAGCACAACAAGGGGACATGTACAAGGTGGCCATGGTGCTTGTGCTCTCACCTCTAGTTTGATGCCACTGTTTCCCTCTGTCTCCTTCCTGTCGTGCTCTTCAGCAGGATCATCGAAGGGTGAGGGCGGGCGAGGCCCATGAGAATCCATGGCAAGATCACCCCGGGAGATGAGCGTGCACATGTAGATGTTGTGAGAGAAGACATCATGTCGGATTAGCTCACAGAACAGCAGCACCAGGTTAAAGAACTCCACCTTCTCATTTTCCTTCCCAGGATCAGCTGAAAGGACAAGACAGTCAGGGCTGTCAAGAGTTCTCCTGCAACACTATGAGCAACACCAGCCACCTAACCTAGGGCTAGAGAAAGTGTTTCCAGAGATTTAAACGTAGTGACTGATATACAGTTCTGAGATTACAGCAGGGACTAAAAGCAGAAAGCTCAGTTTCAACAGGTGGTAATTAAGTCAAACGTACTCCAGTTAGTCGCACAAACCAGAGGCACAGCCTGGAAGTACCATTCCCAGGTGCACAAACAGTAGCCTACATCATTCAGAGTTGGATCCTGTCCCCCTTAATCTGTTCACAGTACTTCCACTGAAAGACTATTCCAGACCTTGGTCACTTAATAGTTAAAACTGAAAAACTTTTAAAAGTTCTCAGCCTGAATTAATTCCCTATTAGGCTATACTCATTTATTCTTGGCTAACACTCTGTTAACAGAAGTGCTTCTGCATTATCTTTCTGTCATCTGGCCTTCCAGGCTGCTTCCCTTCCCTCTCCAAGGTACGCTCGGGATCGCAAGGAAGCCAGAGAGAGAATTCAGGTACATTCAAGACCTACCACAAGAGAATAGCATACAAATCCAAAGTTTGCAGGAGAGGGAAAGCTAGAAACTGGGAGACCACAAGTTCTTATTACATACTTAGCATAGGAGCTTGAGTGTCAAGGAACTGCATAAGGACATCCTGAAAGACAGGAGCGCTGGCTGCTGAGAGAGAGCCTGAGGAGATGGAGCCCTTCTCATCCACAACTTCAGAGTCCCCACATCTCTGTAGAAACAGGAAAAATTACCAACTGCTGTCACAGAGGAGAAACTATCTGTAAGACCCACAAAAGTCTTCAAGAGACTTTTTCTATCTTGCATTTACAGGAAAGTCCCCCCACAGGTTTCTGTAAGCTACTTCACAGTCTCCAAGTATGCCAGTACTTCCACACTGCCATCACTTGTCTTCAAACGTACCCAAGAAATGGGATACACACCATCCCACAGGCTCATTTATGACCTACTTTGGATTAGATGGAGCAAATACCACAATTAACAGCACTAGCGTTGAGAGGCATGGTGTTGATCAGCCTTTGTCTTTCAGTGTAATAGTTAGATAACTGACTTAGGTAACCTCTGCTCTCCTTTCCTGCTGCTAGCCTTCCAGGAATAAGGACTTACCTCAGCCTCTATCTCTGCTTGACGCTTCTCCAAGAGTTTGGCCACAACCATAGCCCTGTGGCGTCCAGAACGTTTATAACTGACAGCCCATTCGCACAGTAAGGCCACCACTGCATCATCATCGGGGGAGATCTGCTGAGATATAAGCCCTACAGTGAGAACCTGAGCCAAACTGAAGAGGTGAGCAGTCCTAAAGCCTCCATTTGCATATAAGTGAGTCTACTTCCAGTAGAGCACAGCCCGAAGACTGCTATATTCCCCTCTTCCTAACATGGAGGACAGATGCCAAACTAGAGCCTTCCTGCTTTCTCTCTGCTTTGACTCCACTTTGCAACATGAGGTGATCCACAGCCCTTAACAAATCTCCAGTCTGGCTTTGCTTCAGAAAATCATCTCTCTTCCAGCAGCACATCTATGGAATGCTAATCTTAGCACAGAGCGAAAACCAGCTTCTCAACAGAATTATACGTAGTATGCAAACTGCCAGTCCTGCAGCTCACTTCCAGGAACCAATGCAGTACTGGCTGCACCATGGTCCTACATATCAAGTAGGCTCAGAGGAACTTGAACTGTGAGCTCCCAGACGCCAAGGAAACAGCTACCAGCCCAGAATTTGACAAGACTAGCATTTACTTCTCTCAGACACATAGCATGTCTTTATCATCGATCCGCCATCTGGACTCATGTCTTCCATCAGAAGACTCTCCTCAGTCAGCTGCGTGGATTCTCTCAAGCTTATATGTATTTGTTAGCATAGACTTTCTAGAGCAGACCCCCCATTCTCAGTTTAGTACCTCCCTAACTTAAGGCTGCACGAAATCCTTTTTAATGGAGAACACATCTCTTGGCCAAAGGCCACTACCTAGTTAGCTCTCGGCAAACACAGGACAATAACAGTGGAATATAAACAAGAATATAGCCACATCCAAGACCAGGGCCCAGCACCAACATCCCAAAGCACCTCATGACTGTCTTTGGTTGGACCCAGCCCAAATATCCTGTTATACAAGGAATCCAAAGAGTTGCTGAAGTCAGATCTTTCAAAGCTGTGACTGTCCAGAACTTCTAAAGTGTGCAAGACACGGCCGATAGTGAAACCTAGAAGAGAACAGAGAAGAGAAGAAAAATGCGTATTTGGAGACCGGTACAATGGACTCGTAGCAAAAGTCTGTGTGAGCTCATTGCTCAGGAGACTGCCTAAGGAAAGCTGCACCAGTCAGGCAAGGGTCCACCTAGCTTTGTATCCTGACTCTCACAGTGGCCAACAGCAGACATAAGGGGAAAGCATCAGCACATGGCACATGTACCAGAGAACTATACTCTTGTATATGTTTCCAGCTTCCAGTAACAGAAGCTTCCCCTGGGAAACAGACCCACGCAAGATTTTGCACTGGCAAGAAACTATTTGTGGTTTTTTTTAACTGCTGACAGTAAAACACCAATGTCATCAAATAGGAAAAAACAAAGAAAACAGGCAGACAGGAACTTTCTCAGGGTAACACATGAAACGGGGAGAGAAACTTTAACCTACAGCAAGTTACCTGCTGTGGTTTCCTGGCACTTGTCAAATGACCAGCGAACCTCCACAGCCTGACCACGTTCCTTTATCTGCTGCTCAATTTCACGCAGCTTTGCCCGAACCTAAAAGTAATGGATTGTGTAAACATACAAAACCATGCCTTAAAAGTCCTGTGTACAAAATTATCAGAAAACAAAGAGCATGACAGTAAATCTACTGAAGATTAGACTTCGCCTATCTTCCAGGACACCAGTCTTGCTTATAGCAAAACAGGAGCAGTTAAAGCCTTGGGAGCGAGACTCCAAGCTCCAGTTCTGCTTATCACACAATATGAAAAGAAAATCCTGAAAGAGTTAATATACAGCTATTATCCTGGACCACAAGAGCTGCCTTTTTTGAAAGCTGCTCACCTGCTGTGTAAAGGCTGAATTCCCTCCTGGCATGGGCAAGTTGGATGGGGCTATAGGCAGGTGGTCCAGTGGAGAGCCGGTCTTTATCCTGCTGTCAGTCAATGAGTAATGCCACACAAGGGCACTTGGGCAACACAAAATTATACTCTGCAACAGATGGAGCAAAACAAGGTCAAAACAATTAAGTTAGATCACTTTCTACAGAAATAACCACTACTTTATCCTACTGCCCGGGCATTCATCGTCCTGTACACGTATTTACTATTTGGGTTTTTTTTGTTCCAAGCTCTGAAAGGGTCTTTGTGCTAAAGACTATACTACAGTAGAAAGAAGTAAACTAGTATTCTTGCCGCACTTAGTTTCTTGCCCTAGGTATGCTCAGGAAGCCAAGACCAGAGTTCCACGCTATCCAAAAGCAGTAACACGTTGCTGCAGAGCTCCTTGCTGCTTCTAAACAGAACTTGTTTTGTACAACTCACACCACCAATATAAAATTCAACCCTCGTGGTCCAGAAGCAGCATTTACATCAGTGACCTACCGCCCTCATCAAGAGTGAAGTGTGAGAAGAAATACAAGTCAACAGACCCAAACTCATTATACTATATTAATAATTACAAGTATGATTACAGTAATGATTATAATAACAATACTATTATATATGCATTTTCATTCTTTTATGATCTTGTACACACACCCACACAAACACAGACAAAAACTTTACTGAACGGTTCCTAGGATATGCTCCTACAGCTTCCAGCTCACAAGAAGCTGCATGTTAAGATGTGCAACCAAGGCTGTTATAAACATCAAACCAAAGCATCCATCCTGTCTCGAGAACATGTGAGCAAAGGTTAATTACATACACAAAAATGCATCTGTTTCCAGCCTGACTTTACCCAGCTGCAACCTCCAACCACTAGATCTTACGCTGCCTTAGCCTTATCTACTATCTGCAGATCAGAAACGCTCTTCTGAGACACACTAAACAAGATCAGATCATTATTAACCAATCTGACCTTTTTAAGAAGGTTGTGTTCAAACCCCAAATCAGCCAAATCTTTGAGGTGTATATACTCATATTTTCCCTAAAGTAAACTCCCCAAACGCAGGTTTTTTATATTTAGAAAGACATGTTTTATCACACAGAAACCAGAAAACAAACCAAACTAAACTTTTAAAAGTGAAAGTGACCAAGACAGACGTAATGGGAATATAGAGGGGTTATTTATAACTCCTGCATTGCTCTCTGGTCCTTGCAGGCAGATTGTTACTTCTAGCCAGCTGTACTCCAGGAATTTTCTCTCTTTCAAACATGAGAGCTGGCTGGCTGTTTCCTGATCCTGTCAGGGCTCCTTGATCTCAAGTTTCTTTGTTGAGTTGCAGGTTCCCAAGCTCTGTGCTTGCCTTCCTCCTCACCTCATACTCCATCCTGCACTCTCTGGAATCTCCTCTGCTTTAATGCGCTCCTTTCCTCCCCTGCAAGGAGCAAACTCCACTCCTCCTGCAGGGAACCACCTGACCTAGTCACTCTCCTCTCGAAGGACAAAAACACAACCATGAACACACACGCTGAACAGAACTCCTCTATCTCCCTCTGACAAAGGATGGTATGCACCAAGTCCCACAGTGACACAACAGCATTTGCCCTTCAAACATCTACCAATACAGCTTCAGGAACCTTGCCCTTTTTACCGCAAGGTAAGGTTTAATCAATTCCAAGTATAAAGATTACGAGTTGAGAGTCGTACCTTTTCATAGCCTGCTGCTGCTCCTGAGTGGTCTGCCTAAACCATTAAAGTTCTTCCATAAAGATGTGGGAGGGGTTGTTTTTTTGTGTGCTGGTTGTTTGGTTTGTCGGGGTATTTTTTGTTTTGTGGGGGTGGGTTTTTCTGACGAGGCGCTGTTTGCTTTTAAGAGCTCAAAATTACTCTCATTTTTGGCATAATTTCCTTTCCTAGATGACAGCCTGTTATTGACATACACAAGATGAAATAACCCTTTCTTTCTCATCCCCCATTCTGCAAAGCTTTCCCAGCCATCTGAGGCACCTGTGAATGGATCAAAGGCTCTATTCCAACCTATTTTTCTTATGCAAGCCAGTCAAGGGCACTGCTAGAGCACTGATGTCTTGTACAACAGCTGTGCAACACATCATCAAAGACCAACCCTTTGACAATCATGGTTTGATATTTCTGTACTCAGGAAGTTGCTGACTCAAACTGTAATGATTTTTTCTGTGATAGCATACAACAAACTGTCCCTGTCGATCCAACTATCACCAGTCACTACTCAAACTTACCTGGAGGATGCAGCTAAGCCCATATACCACTGGCCGGTGCTGAGGGCACAGCAGTAAGTCACTGAAAGGGCTGGGAGGAGGATTCCCTGCAGCTGGCTGAGGGGTGGGAGTTGAAGGAAGAGCATTCCCTGTCTGGGCAGACAGGATGTGGGGTGGGTGCCCACCAGCACCATCCAGCTGCATAGCAAGCCTGCGGGTGCAGAAGTAGGCCAGACGTCTGGACAGGTATGCAGACTGCACAAACTCTCCAGAGTACTGCAGGGAAAAGGGACGGGGAAAAACATCCTCATTACAAGCAACAAAAAACCCCACCCCTGACCCTCCCAAAGTAGTATACTGTGTGGCACTGCCTGGTAGATACAGTCCGTTTTTACAGAGAGCTCCTTAGCATCATTGATCACCCACTGGCCACTAAACATCAGAAGAACCCTTTCAATGCTCTACAGCACGGATTCCTTGTATCAAAATGTACCCACACCCAGACTTCCCAGGGCTTAAAAGGTCTGCCTAGGATCTGCTGCACCAGAAAGAAAGAAAAGCAATTTCCATGCAGTGGTGCACAAAGAATCCAGCTATCACAGCTATACACGGGCAGGGATTACCAAGTCATGCATGGAAACAGGGTAAAGGAGAAAAAAACAGAAAAGAACAGGACTAAAAAGGTCTCCTTGCACAACCTAAGAATGATGCTTAGAGGGACGCTCCCTAGTGTTCTCAGCACAAAATAGCTCACCATCCCTTAGGCAACAGGAAGGGGACTGACAACAGGGTAAGTCAGCACTCTCCTGAAGCAAGCTGGGTACACATTTCTCACCCGCAACAGCAGGGGCAGCAGCATTTTCAGAAATTCATCTTCTCCTGACCGTATCTTCTCAAAGCACTCAAGGACCCACGTCAGGAATTCATGCCGGTCCAGCATGCCGTCCTGCACACAGATAAAGGCAAAGCAAATGCACAAAAGCTGAAGCAGCATCCACTAAGGAAAGGCAGAACAGCAGCAACAGCTGCTTGCTTTCCAACAGTGGAAATAACTCTAGAAGTTCGCACAGTTCTGTACTACCCCTGTTCTACTACTAATCTTAAAACTGCATCCAGCCCTAATGGTCTATTCACAGAAAGTGAACATTCTGCAAAAATACACATCACTTTGCATCCATTTCCTCTAGCCCTCCTCTGCTACAAACCCACCCAGTAGCCCCCTCCATTTCCTCACCTGGAACATGAACATAGCTAGTTTCTCATTGTAGTCCCACTGCTTCAAAGCTTGTTCCACCTCTTGGGGCACTGGCCCAGGGGGTGAACCACAGCCTTGCCCTGGGAGCTGTCTATAGAACTCCGCAATTTTCTGCAGCTGCTCTGACAGGTATTTGGTGATGATCTGTGTCCATTCTGAAGAAGAAGAAACAGGTTAGCAACAAGTGCTGTGGTAAACAGAAGCAGGAAAGAACCAGGCTGATGCACAGACAAAGAAAGAAAAGTAAGTACCACAGCATTAGCTTTGCTTGTGGCCTGGAGGTGGCAGGGAGGAAGAGGCATCCACAGGAATGGAGAACAATGGGGAAAATCTGTGTTTGGGGGGCAGGGTAACTTTGTACAAGAAAAGTTGGGAAGATTCCTCAATTGCAGCTGTTGAGAATCAGCAGGCAGAGAAGAAGAGGCTTTCTAGCAGGGAGCAGCGCTAGGCCAGCCTGGTTTCACATTCTCAGTAATCTGACAGACAGCAGAAACACTGGAAACACTTCAACTCTGCACTTTGTTCTTTTTCTTTTTCAGATTTCAGCGTAAAGCCATGATCAACGATTTTTTAAAATAATTGTTTTTTAAAAAAACTAACTGCATAAGAGACAATCTCCATACACAAAGTGACAGCACAATTACACTCTGCTGGGACAACGCAGATGGCAAAACAAGGACAAAATACGCAAGAACGTGAAATAAACACAGCAGTAGGTCAAGGGTCAGCAGTAGGACAAATACCCAAAGGAACAGGATAGTAAATGGAATAAACATATCTAACAAACAAATCAACCTCCAGAAACAGAGCTAAGAAGCCTGTGTAATTTTTATACCAAAGATAAACAAGGAGGGGAAAAAAAATATCGATGGACTTCAGCGGCTAACACTGCTTTTCAAAGGACTGTGGTCAGGGCCTGTAGTCACAGCCACACAAACCAGAACACAGCCAAGGGAGCTCTCCTAGACCACAGTAATCTGAGCAGGCCAGGATGCAAATGACGTTAGATATGGGATCCAGTAAGGCTTAATGAAATTCAAAACAAACAGGGACTACCATACCTGAATTCTCTAGGAAATGCACTTACTCACTTATGAAGCAGCTAATCAGTCAACACTAAATTATAATGTTTGCAGTCTTTGTAGAGTAAGGAAAAAACAGGTTATACAGCAGAGGAGCACAACAGAACTTAGCAGGGAGAAAGAAGAGGTAGGTTCTCAGGAAGTACTTGCAGCTGTTAAGACTTATTTTTCAACAGCATACTCTTACAGGTGGGCCCTGTTGTTTTAGACAGTTATGCACATCAGAGCACTAGGACTCATCAGCAGGAAACAAGTTCATACGGATTTCCAGGCTACCTCTTATTATTCAAGAGCAGGCTGAGAAGGAAACATCTGAGATGAACAAAACCAGTGTTCCAAACAAAGTGCTTACCAATGAAGGGATCAATGACATGACGCTTTTTCACCTTGGTTTCTGTGATGGCAGCATAATAGGCACAAGTCATTTTGATGAGCCAGGCTGCTCTCATTACTGGAACAGTGTATTTTGCCAAATAACCAAAGACCTCTTCCTTCTTGCTAAAGATGGGCACCTGTAACAGAATTGAGAGGGAAAATTGCAACCAAGGACTTACATGGGAATTATTCCAAAGCAACTGCACATGCTGTAGGTGCTGCAAGGTGTGAAAAAGGTAAAAAGGGAAAAGGTACTCTGTTGTTCTGTATCTCAAAAAACCTACTGCGAGAATTCACCTCTGGTCAGAAAGCAACAAGTACCAGAACTGCATTTCAGTATAAACAGAGACAAAACAAATCAAAAGACAGAAAACATCATTACACATCACTGTAAATCCACACCCTGAATCCTGCGAACAGCTTTGAGGACATCCTCCAGAGAGGATATAAACAACTACAAAAAAAGTACACACTAAGAACTGAGTCAGAAACACCGAGTATCTACTATACAGACTGAAGATCAGACTCTTCATTTTATGAACAAAAGAGTGGTGACAAAATTCTTCAAATACCATGAGTAGCCAACAGAAGACACTGAGAAACAGGGAACCAAGTACCATAGTAGGAAGGAATTCATTAATCCGAGATTCAAAATTCAAGATACATGGGAGGATACCAGTGAAATCACCAGACTGCACATATATAACCAGGAAGCAATAACAACACATCACAGGAAAAAGTACAGCTACAGGCCTCACTTCTGCAGGATACTACGGAGAGCAAAAGCATGCATGTGTTCACAGAGGACAGGTCCATTCAGTAGGTATCTCAAAGTCTGTGAAGTACGAAGAGTTCAATCACTTACTTGCTGTTTCTTACATTCTTCCCACTTATTCTCTGATGCCTCAAAGACACAGGCTACTTGGCTACCAACAGTCTCTGCTTTCATGTCTCTGTCCATGAAAACTGATGGAACTCATTGCAGAAAACTGGGGAAGACCTTGAAAGGTACAAGCTTTCACACTGACCTCAAGAAACTCGACAGCCAACATGCAAAGAAGGACACAAGGACTAAGTTTATAGAGACAGATTCTAGGAAAATCTTACTACTTTCTTTTCCTCCCCAAGAGTGACTCAGAACACCAAGGAGCAGACAAACTCCAGCTTCTAAACTATGTGTTCTGTTAACATTTCGCACCCGAGCGCTCTGGTTTTCCACCATGCATGTTAGATTCACGAGTTCTTGTTTATAAGCCCACCCTGACAGAGAGTCAGCTCCCCTTGCTACGAGGCCTCATAATATGGCAGATTAAGACCTTTCTTTCTTCTTTGATAATCTGTAGAATTCAGTGCTACCAGAGAAATATCTAGCTCTAGACCCCAGGGCACAGAAATGCTGTAGCCTGGCTGAGACCAAGCTATAATACACATACTCTTCTCACCTTAAAACCAGAAACGTGAGTCACTGAAACAGAAGTCTAGGATGATCTCCAGTAATTCTCACTATGACTTTCGAGAACTTGAAAAACCCTCCACAATACAAATGGTCCTAATCTAAAATAACAGACCAAAGGCAACAGTGGCAGCTCTTCTGAGAAACATCCAAAACTCAAAATAAATCAGTCGTATCATACAAGCCAAAAGACAAAGCTGAACACAAACTCCAAACAACAGATGAGGGACCAGTTCTTTGACAACTATAGCCAGTGCACTACATATCCTGGGTAAGTTCTTCAAGCTGAAAGCTTCAAAAGATGTAGAGAGAATAAACTTCTCCCAATAGTACAAACATTCTATTATACAAACACTTCAGAAACAAGCATAGCCTAAATGCTCTGCCCTGCCAGGCAGCCTCTGCTGTAACATACCTTCTTAGCAAGATGAGTGAGGGGCTTAGTTCCAGCCAGATCTGTGAACCAGTTGTTTATGGCACTCTGAGAACGTGCTGTCACCAGCCAGAAGTTATCCTTCTGATTCACCTGGGGCTTCCGTCTTCCAGTGTCAGGCAGTGTATTACACCGCAGCTTTTCTGCAATAATACTGCTAAAATTTGAACTGATCTAGAAAAAAAAAAAGAAAAAAAAAAGTTGAATTACATTTCACAGGTCAAAGATCTATTCTATGTGCTTAAAATCTCACTCATCATTCCTACCAGAAGTCTCATCAGTATCAACTTTTGAGACACAAAAAAACCTGCCAATAATTTCCTTTGTTATACTTGGAAAAAGGAACGCTTCTAGTCAACATATACAATAGCCAAGCAGGGACTCAAGTTGAGACAGACGTAACTCTGTATAAATACTTGTCAGAACAGACAGAAGGCTTCTCAGACATCGGCCAAGGAAAACAAACATACTGTGCTTATTGATTGCCTTCCGTCCCAGGTCATTACTAGTCCTCTTGCCAGGGAGGCCAGGAAGTTAACATCTTGATTTTAGAGACTGGAAAAATGGTGTTGAAGCCTGTTATGACCCATGTTTAAACTGCCAGATATTTCAAGAAATCTTACTTCTCTTCTACCACGACCATGATGTAACCAAACCAATAAGAAGTAGTTTCCTGCTTCTGGTATCCTAGTCTTCTGCTTTATTCATGGAATACAGGGAGTTTTAGATGCTGGTTTAACACAGACTGCAGACACAAACCTGTCGCTAAGATGTACAGAGCAAGACAAGAAACTGCTCTCTCAGGGGTAGGACACAGTTCCAAAAGTATGATGAACTTTGATTCTACAAGGACAGAGGGTTAGGTCCTGAAACACCCATCCTACAGCAAAGGAATGAGACCCAGTACTGCCCCTGGACCCTGCAGCCCGCTCGTACAGACATCAGGCCTTGCCAAACCCCCACACCATCCCGACCCTCTCACCTTCGCTGGGTTGAAATTAACATTTTTGGCACTGCCATGCTCATCCCCGGAGACCGCTGGCTGGTTATTGAAGCCTTGCTTGACGTTCAGAGCAGTCAGCTCATCCTGCAGGGGAAGGACGATCAACAGGGCCCGGCTACACGCCCGCAGCCCCTGACCCTGCCAGGCGCTTGGCCAGCGCGGGGCCAGAGCACGGCGCGGCCCGGCGGGCCCCAGCCGGCCTCCCCCAGGCCCTCGGTGCCAGGCAGCGCCCAGGCGGGTCCTGGGACATAGGAGCCGCGGGTCCCTCGGCCAGCGCCCCCCGGCCCAGGGTCCTGGGGAGAGCCAGCCCCCTCACCCAGCCGCCGCGGGGCGCAGGGCTCCCCACCCCCACGCCAGGCCCCCCGGGGGCTCCCAGCGCACCCCCGGGCCCTCCTCAGGGCCAGCCCCGGCACAGCGGCCCCGCACGCCAGGTGCCCCCACACACTCGGCCCCCGCACCTCCTTCTGCTTGGGGTCCTGCGGGTAGACGTCGGGCGGGCCGAGGCGCGGGCGCTTGAGCGGGCGGTGCTCGTAGCTGAGGACGCCGAAGGCCGCCATCCCGGGCCAGCCGGCGGACAGAGGCGGCCGGGCCACAACAAGGGCCGCCCGCGCCTGCGCCCTGCGCCGGGGCCGCCCGAGCGTTGCCGGAGAGGCCCGACCGCCGCGCCGCTGTCACGGGCGTCGCCGAGGGGAGCCGGAGCGTCCCGAAGCCTGGCCGAGGAAGACCGAAGAATCCCGAGTGCCGCCGGGGAGGGCCCGAGTCTGAAACGAGCGGAGGCGGAAAGTGTCGAAGATGGACGGGGCGGCCCGAGGGGCGGGTGGCGCCCCCTGGCGGAGGAGCTGCGCTGGGCTGAGGTCACACGACCGCCCCCCACCGCCGGCTAGCTTCGTCATTAGCCTTGGGGGCCCGCAGCGCCCCCCTCCGCTGCCACTGATACCGCCCCGTGCGCCCCACGGCCACCATCCCCCCGGCCATACCCCCACTGCTGTGCCCTGGCCATCCCCCCTGTCGTTAACCTTCACAATCACCTCCCGTCACTGCCCCCGTGAGGCCCTTTGTGACCCCTCAGCTGCCCTTGGCGCTGCCCCAGTGGTGCCCAGTCCTGCCCAGTTCTCAGGGACCCAGCCCAGGACACCCGTGGTTGGGCCGTGGGTTGGGAGCCCCACGCTGGGCCTGCTGCTGGGGGGCAGCCCTATGGGGGTGGGCCCGGGTGAGGCGGGCGGTGGGCCCCAGAGGGGTTAGCCATGGGGCCTGGGCAGGAAGGATGGTGGGGCCCGGTGGGACGAGCTGTGGGGCCCTGCTGGGGTGGGCCGTGGGACCTCGCTGGGCGCAGCCGTAGGTGGGTCCCTCGGTGGCGGGTGCTGTGGGGCAGGAAGCGGCGTGGGTGCGGAAGCCGGCAGCCGTGCGCAGTGGGCTGCGCGCTAAGGCTGTTTGCACGCGTCCCACGGCTCACCCCGCCATGGCAGGTCCCGGCACCTTCGTCGTGCCCATCCTCCTCCTCCTCTGCAGGCTGGGGCCCTACCTTGCTGCTGCCCACAGCCCCCCAGGTAAGGAGGCACGTGGGCCCTGGGGGAGGGCAAGAGGCCCACAGTGCCCTGTGGCTGGTGAGGCCGGGGGGGATGTCGCTCCACAGTGGTGGCGGGTGAGGAGGACAGGACGTGGCGTGGAGGTGTAGTGGGCCGGCGAGCCACTGGGGCATGCACCGGAGACCCCGTGACCCCCCAGTGGACCCCAGGACCCCCAGCAACTACATGGCCCCTTGCAGTGGGGCTTCTGGGAGAGCTGGGCTGTGTCAGGAAACCCCGTTGGGTGCCCCTACTCCCACCCCGGCGCTAGAGCATCACTGGCACCACCACCCCCATGGCTATCAGCCCTGCAGCTCTCCTGGCCCGATGGCTCCTGGCCTGATGGCTGTACTGGCCCCACAGCTCCCAGCCCCACAGCTCTGCTGGCCCTGAGGCTGCCAGCCTAGCAGGTGGTGCTGCCAGGAGGGACCCTGGCCACGGGTGTCCCCCCTGGCGGGCCAGGGCGGGGGGCAGCAGCAGGATGCGATGCACAGATCCTATCAGCCCTGCGCATCAGAGCTGCACCAGCTGTACTTTCCATCCCAGTCACGTCAGCAGTGCCGTGCGCAAGCAGGGGATGGGACAGGGCACAGCGGATACTCTTTCCACCCAGCACCCTCACCCCAGCCGTTGTTTTCCAAGAAAAGATCCACTTCTTGGTTGGCTGTCAGTAAAATACCAGCTTTCCATGGAAATGCAGCCCTTCTGTATCCCTGGGCTTCCTGGGCTGCTGGGAAGGTGCTCTCCATTTTCGCATGCAGAAACAGTTCAAGCACAGCACCTGCTCACTCCATCTTGTTACATTACAAGCCAGGAAAGCCTGGCTCTGGCTTTTTCCTGCCTCTGCAGCACTAGCTGATGCATTTAGACTTCAGAAGGGACCAGGTGTCCCATTGTCTGATTTTTAGGGGGAAAAGTTCCATTTTCTGGGAGCCTCCAGGGCAGCTGTTATCTGCCAGCAGCTGGTTTGGCACTTGCCAGGGCTCTGTGTGGCATCTTGGTCCATCGGAGATGTTTGTCCCACAGCGAGCCATGCCCACAGCCATGTGATAACTGATGCAGGGACCAGCACCACCCCGGTGGTCCTGCAGCCCCCAGCCAGCCCAGGATGTGGCCTCTGACTGTGTGGGCAGGATCAGGGTTGGCACAGCACAGCGGAAGGAGGGGGAAGAGGAGCCAGCATGGGTACCTGGAGCAGCTGCTCAGCCTCCAGGGGCTTGGCAGTGTTTCCTGCAGAGATCAACCCTCTGGGCTCAGCCCCTGGCCCTGTGGTGGAGGAGCTCTGCAGTGGGAAGCACAGCCCAGCATAGCACCCATCACCCAGCCACAGGGACACATGGGCACCTGCAAGCACCCAGAAGGGTAACAGCAAGATGAATTTAGCCAGGATGTCTATCAGGCAAAAATCCTGGAAAATCCCCAGTTTTCTTATGGGATAAGCAAAATGGGTTGGCAGGGAGGGGTTTCTGTCCTGTCCCACAATGCCATGAGCTGCAAACAGAAGCCACAGGGTGACTAAGGGGATCACATGGAGGAACCAGGGCAAAACAGCACATCTGGAGTAAGAGGAGCTAATGGCATGGGTGCAGGACAGACAGCTGCTTGGCTGGCAGTCCTTTGGAGGAAGATGTGGGGCTGCCAGCAGCCCAGGCATCACTGACACAGCGTGTGTGAACGGGGCGGAGGGAGACTGGCATTGCAGGCAGGCTGCATTGCAGCTCCACCAGGAAGAGCTGGGCTTGTTTGGCTCACATGAAGGAAAGCTGACAGGGGTGTGCAGGGACTCCTGGCACGTGTCGTGTAGCCCATCCGTGGGCCCTGGTGCAGCTGCCTACCACCACAATGCCTGTGTCTGTCTCTTGCAGGAGTGGAGTGTGTCCTCTTCAATGAGGACTACATGACCTGCAAGTGGGGGAGCAGAGAGACGCTAATGGCCAACTACTCCCTCTACTACTGGTAGGTGCCTCTTCCCTACAGCCAGTCCCACAGCAGGGTGTCCAGCAGTGGGTCCCTGCACGGGAGGCTCTTGCCAGCATTGCTGGTCTCAGCATCGGCCTGCTCCTCTTCCCTGAGCTCAGCATGGGGGAGGCTCTGTCTCTGGGGCAAGCAGGAAGGGATGTTCTGGGGAGAGGGCTCCTGGGGCAGGTTTGGGGTGTGCGGGGTCTTGGAGAGCCCCAGTAACCTGCTGCTGCACAGGTACGAGAACAGGTCCCCTGTGGTAGAGTGCAAGCGCTACCTGCAGGACCAGGACATCAATGTTGGCTGCTACTTCAACCAGAGTGAGATCATCCAGTTCCAGCCTTTCCGTGTCCTTGTCAATGCTAGCCTTGGCGGCAGGACCCTGGAGATCCGAAGTGAGCGCATGGACCTGCAGGACCTGGGTATGGAGTGGTGCAGGGCACCCATTCTCTGTGGAGCTGCTGTGGGGCAGGAGCAGGGCTGTCAGTCCCTAGGGCTGCTCCATCACACCCCAGGTGGCAGCAGGGCCACCAGGGCACGGGGGACAGCACTCACTGGGCATCACCTGTGCCTTGCAGTGAAACCAGAGGCACCTGTCAACCTGACAATCCGCAACATGAGCAGCAACCAGCTGCAGCTGAGCTGGACCTCCCTGTACCCCAAAGCCCAGTGCCTGGAGCACGCTGTCAAGTACAAGAGCAACAAGGACACCAGCTGGACGGTGAGAGTCCCCTGGATGCAGCACCCCAGTGGTTGTGTCCAGGGACAAGCTGTGCGCCAGCCTCCATGGCAGTGCTGGCCCTCATCACATGGCCCATGTCTCTCTGCAGGAGCACCGGGTGAAAGGAGACATCTTCTCCTTCCCCAGTGTGGACTACGAGAAGTACTACACCTTCTATGTGCGTAGCAAGATCAACAGTTACTGCGGCAACACCAAGCTCTGGAGTGAGTGGAGCATCCCCGTGGTCTGGGGCAGCAACTCCACCAGCAAGGGTAGGTCCTGTGGGCTGTGGTGGGATGGGACAGGCTGGGGCATGGTGGGGCTCAGCAGGCAAGGGGTGGCCAGCAAGCAGAAAACTGGCCCAAGGCAGCGGCTGTAGGGGGGAGACCCATCCAGGTGCCTGGGGCACAGGCAATGGCAGCGGCCCTTGTGTCCTTTGCACTTCTGCAAGGCAAACACGCACTGCCAGCAGGACCTGCTGGCTTTTGCCAGTGTTTCTTAGCTCTGGAGAGCTGCTCTGGCGGGGCTGGTCCAGGACAGGGTCACCAGCCAGTTGTGGTGACAAAGTGACATGGCTTGAGGACAGGCCCCTTCTCCATCCTCCAGTCCCAGCTGAGCCCTGCCATGGATGATGCCGAGCTCCCATGGCCACCCACAAAGGGCCACTGGCATGGTGCACTGGTCAGGGGTCCATGTCACCCCGGCTCTTTCCAGGCATGGCGGAGGACCAGCTACACTGGTCCTGGATCCATACGGTTTTGATCCCCATTGCCTCCTGCCTGATCTTGTTGGTCCTTGTCATCCTACTGGTGCGCATGGAAAGGTGAGCATGGGGGGCTGGTGTGGGGCAGCAGCACTGGGGCCTTTCCCCTCTGACATGTCTCTTATGCGCAGGGTGTGGGTCATCCTCATGCCCCGAATCCCCAATCCTAGTAAGAACTTCGATGAGCTCTTCATCACCCACAATGGCAACTTCCAGGTAAGGCGGCTGTGGGCAGCCCTGCCCTGGGCTCACCCCCGGCCCTGCAGGGTTGGGACTGGGCTGGGTGGTGGCTCCTCTCACCCTGCTTTGCTCTCTGGAGGAATGGGCTGGAGTCCCCAAAGACATCTTGGAGAGCTTCAAGCCCAACTACAGCGAGAACATCTGCTATGTGAGTGAGCTGCCCCCCAAGGAGAGCTACGAGCCCCTCTGGGAAAGCAGCAAACACCCACCACCAGTGACGCCAGGGGCTGTGGCCACCCCCCATGAGCATAGCCCCTACAAGAACAGCTACATGGGAGTGTGATGCACTCCTGCACCCCTGCACCCCACATGCTCTGCACCACCGCTGCCTGAAACCTCACCACCCCACATGCCTCGCTTCTTGCTCCCACCCTGTCTCCACCAAATGCCTGGGACCCCCAGCCCTGCTCCCTGCCACGGCCACACTTGGACCCCCATGACACAGCAGCTGTACTGCACTGCAGGGTGCTGGGTGCACTTGCAGGGCGCTAGGTGAGCGCAGTGTGCTGGGTGCACTGCCCACTGCACTCCGTGCTCAGGGCAGCGCAATGGGTGCAGGAGGCAGTGCATCGGGGGCAGTGGGTAGTCCCCTGGGTGCACTATTTTTTGCACTGGGTGCTCTGTGTGATGCATTGGGTGCACTGCACAGTGTGCCAGCACCTGCCCTGTCCTTGGGGTTGTCCAGGAGAGCAGAGTGACATCTCACCATGAGCCCTCCTGCATGCAGGATCCCTCACGGGGTTGCTGCGGTGAAGCAGAGGGGAGGGCTGATGGGCTCCCACACTGCTCTCCTGTGGGCCGCCACACTGAGTGTCCTGGACCTGCTGGGGGCTTGCCGAGCCACCCTCCCTGCTCCGAAGTGCCTGCAAGCACACCCAGGGATGTACCCCAGGGAGGGGGCAGGCGAGGGGGCAGCTGTGGCCAAGCAGGCAGGAGCCACTGGATAACTGATGGGGATGCCAGGGCTGAGGAGCACGAAGGGCCAGAGGGGCCAAGCCACCATGTCACCCCTGGCCTTGAGGGCTGCTGCCCCAGGGCACCAGGTGAGCCCCTGTCAAACGCCGAGGCCTCGCCTGTCCTTCGCCTGTGCTTCAGGTTTGCTGCTGCAATAAAACTCTGCTGCACTGGGGGCTTGGCCAGGCTTTTCTTGCAGGGTCTAGGGGTACCACCAGCAGAGCCCCCACCCACCTCTGACCTCGCAAAAGCTGTGAGGCTGGGTCCAGCCCCACCATCCCACCCCCATGGTCCTGGGCTCACAGCAGCAGCATGTTCAGCTACTTCAAGGATGGGGCTGAGTCCCCTCCTGGCCATCCGGGTGCGTGCTGCCTGGGCACGGGGGAGACACACCATGGCCTCACCAGGCAGTGGGCTCAGCTTCTGGGCTGTGCGGCCGCTGCCAGGGCCAGCTGCTGCTCTCAGCCACCACCGCTCTCTGCAGATGACCAGAACTTCCTGGCCAACACCAACTGCACCATCCTGTGGCTGCTCTCCTACCCGAGAAGGATGGTGGGGGTACTTGACACCAGTGAGCCCTGGCTGCAGGGCTGCAGCTCCCCCCCACCCAGCCTTGGCAGCAGCACTGGTGCTTTGTCCCATCTCCAGTGGGATGCCACACAGGCTCCCTGTGACATGGACGCAGTGGTGAGGTGGGGAGTCCTCAGCTTGCCATGCTGGCAGCCCGCACCCCTGCTCCCTGGCTTTTCCAGATGTCATCATCCCCACACCCGAGGTGCTGTTCCAGGTGAGCAGCCTGGGTAAGAAGGCTAGTGGGTTCCTCCGGGCATGTGCCACCTACTGTGTGTGCAGGGTGGCGTTTGGGGTGCCTGGTAGGTGCTCAGGCAAGTGGAGCCCCCAGCCCCTGGGAGTCCTGCCAGTGCATGGAGTGGTGGGGCAGGAGTGAGGAGGGGCACACTGTGCTGGTCCTTCACACCCCTGCTGGAGCACCCTGGCCCAGTGCTGACAGGTGGGCAAGGGGACAGGGATGTGGAGCAGCTGGGTGGGCGGGCACAGGTGTGGGGGCCTGGCACTGGGGCCAGGGACTGCCACGGAGTTTGTGGCCCCACCTCTGGTGGCCCAGGCCCTGCAGCTGCTGCAGGGCCAGTGCTTGTTCAGGAGGCAGAGGTGCCCAGAGGTGTCAGAGGAGTGGGGTGCCTGACAGGGAGACAACGCCCTGCATGGTGCAAGGCCAAGGGGCGGTGGTAAGGGGCTGCTGGTGGCCCCCAAGGTTGGCCAGCATTGCCTTGCCCACCTTCACCAAGGCCACCTCTGCCCTGGGGACAGGGGGACACCGTCAGCCACAGGCCTGCCCTGCCCAGGGGACCTTCCCACCCCTGCAGCATCCAGCATCTCACAGCCCCATGGCTCACGGCAGGAGCTGCCCCATCCCCATGTCTGCCATCCCCACACCCCCTGCCCTTCTGTGCCAGGTGCCAGGACCCTTATGACCCACTTCGCTGTCCCACTGCCTGCCATCCCCACACGCCTTCAGCCTCACGGCCTGCTGCCCTGTCCTTCACCCCCCAAGCTCCATCCCACCATCCCCGTGACCACATCCTTGTGCCTTGTTGTCCCCGCAGCCCCTCAGCCTCCCACCGCAGCCCCCAGCATGCTGCCTCGCGGTGCCGAGGAAGGTGTCAGGGCGAGGCTCAGGCAGAGTGGGGACAGAGGGGACCCGGCACAAGGTGGCTTCACCCTCCAGAGCACGGCCAGTGCTGGGCCGGTGGCGCAGGCGGTGCTGAGGCTCTGTAAGGGCTGGGGCCATCGATGGGGCCAGGTAGGGCCCGGCTGAGGGGCGACAGCCACGGGAGGGGACGAGGACGGCGACAAGGGGACAGCCAGCCGCCCCCGGACCCACAGCGCCACCCCGTGGCGGGCAGGTTCGGGCCCGCCCCCTGCCCCAGGTGGGCGGGGCCTCAGCTTGACGGACGGGTAACTTTTCACCCCCGGCCACGTGGTGCGCTGGGCTCCCGCCCCTTCGCGGCAGGCTGGGGCGTGTTAAATGAGGCCACGCCCCCTCGCAGCAGTGATTGGCGGAGGCGGAGCCGCGGGCACGCCCCCCCGCAGCTCGGGCTGCCGCGGTGCCCGGCTCAGCGCTGCCGGCGGGCAGGACGGGGCGGGCAGGACCGGCGCCGGTCACCGGCACTGCACGGCACGGCGTTGCACGGCACGGCGCGGGCTCACCATGATCGTGTGTCCTCAGAGCGTGGAGCACCCTCGAGGAAGCCGGTGCCAGCGGCTGCCGGGGCAGGTAGGACCCGCCCCGCCGCCACCGGAGCCCGTACCGGAGCACCGGGTCCGGCCCTGCTCGCCGCCACCGGGCCGGCTGCGACAATAGCAGGCGGGGGCATTCCCGCCGGCGGTGCGCAGGGCCGCGCTCTCCCGATGCGGTGGCCGGCGTCCCGGTACCGGCACTGGTGCCGGTGCAGCGGCGCCGTCCCCGTTCCCTTTGTGCGGGATGCGGGAGGCGCCGTGCCTCCATCACTGCCAATCAAACTTGTTTTTCTCTCTCCGCCTGCATTGCCCGCGCCGCGCACCGGGGGCGCTGCCGCCGCCGCCGCCCGCACAATGGGGCCCCGGTTACCGGCTGCCGGCACCGGGCCCGGTACCGCTGTAGGGACTCCTGCCGCGGGCACTAGTACTTCCCCTGTCCCCTCGAGAAACGGGGCGGGGGATCGGGCCAGAAGTGCGCGGCCGCGGCCCCGGCGAGCATCACCGGCGGAGTCACCGGTACCGGCGGAGCCGCGGTCTCGCCTCGGGGGGGGTTGGAGCCCCGGGGGCTGGCGGGGCTCACACTGCAGAGTCTTGCCCGGCCGGTCGCGGGGCGAGGCGGGGTCTCCCAGCCCCTCTCCCGCGGCTCCCGGCGCTGCCCGGGCTTGTTCCCGGTCGCAGGGTGCAGGACCGGCTGGGCTCCCCCAGCCTCCTGCCTGCTTTACATGCAAACTGCTGCCCGGCGATTGGCTGCCCGGGCAGCGCCGGGCATCGTTCCCCCGGCAGCACCTGCCCGGCAAGGGAGGGGGTGAGGCTGGCGGTGGGTATGGGTTCGGGGTACCTTTTGGGGTTCAGGGGGCTTGAACACACGAAAGCCCCCCCCCCGCTCCCCAGGAGAGAGGCTGTAGGAGGGGGTGATGCTCCCACCACCCAGGGCTGCAAGTGGGCATAGGGGAGGAGGAGGAGGAGGAGGGTTATGGCTAGGGTGGGTGAGGAAGGTAACGCTGGGGGCGATGCAAGAGGCTGGGGAAGCAAGGCTCGGGGAGATGCGGCTGGTGGTGCCAGCAGGAGAGACCCTGGGCTGAGCTGGTGCCGTGGGCAGCAGGCAGGAGAGCTTAGCCGGGGGACCGGGGACCTTCCTTTCATCCTCCCAAGCCATGTCTGCCTGGTTGCTTGCTCCATCATCACCTGGACAAGCAGAACAAGGAGAGCTGGTGGCCCCAGAGGCTGAGCCATGGGCTAGTCACACAGCTCCTCGCTGGGAACTACCTTCACCCGGGGGAGCCGAAGGGCCCCCGGCTCCTCCACCTCTGCCCACCAGAAGGGGAAGACCAGTGGCTGTAGCCCTGTGGGTGTCCTCGGGGCAGCTCATTCCCTGAGCACAGGGACTTTGGGGGTACTTTTGCAGGTCACTTCTGCTTTGCACCTTCTCCTGTGGGACAGAGAAGCTGGTGTTCTTCATCCCTCCCCACTTTAATTTGGGCTTCGGGGTCTTTTTTGGACTACTTTGACCAAAAGTGAAGAGGAAGCTCCAAATGGCATCAAGTAAATCTCTTGACCCTGACTGATGGTGTGTTTTTCAGAAGTGCAGGACAGTAGAAAATAGCCTGAGCTGCTTCCTCTGCTGCCTCTGTGGGTGCAACTGCTCCGTGCTGCTTCACAGCTCAGGCCCCTCTCTGTCCCTCTCACCCTGGCGTGCTCTGCTCTGTCCCCGTGGCTTTGCCATCCTTGCCGGTGCTGCTCCGACCTTCTGGGTTGCTTTATGGCAGCACACTGAGTTGCTGTAGAAGTCAAGGCCTGATGTGGCTCTGATTAGTGAGATAGCTGCTGGCAAGGCACAGGGCATCAGGGCTCCTGGTCAGGGCTCCGAGGGCTGTGTGTGTGTCCTGGCAAGTGGTGACAACCCAGGGTCATGGTGGAGCAGGGGCTGGTTTGCAGATGTGTTCCGGGTTTGCTGTTGTGCCACTGTGGTCACTGTGCCCCAGTCACCAGCCTTCGGGTAACTGCACCAGAGAAACAGGTGGGAGGAAGACGACAGCGGTGTCAGTGTGGCCAGTTGCTCCCAGGGGAGATTTTGGTTAGAGCTCAGGATGGGATGTGCACCCTCTGCATCTGAGGGCACTGCCTGGGCTCCTGCGCAGGAGCCGAGACTTTCTGTGTGATAAGGGTTAGCACCAGCTGCGCCCAAGCCTTGGTGCAGGTGGGCTGCAGGTGCAGACCCGCTGTTGGGTATGAGGTGTGGCAACGGGGCCGCTGGGGCTCAGCAGCTGCCTGGGCACCTTTTGTACATCCCTGCCCTCAGCTCCGACCACCCTCTTAGGAGAGACTGGGGTGGCATGGCTTGGGGCTGTGCTTGACTGGGGCCCCAGTGCAGGGCTGGGGCGGGCACTGCTGGAGGTGTATGGACACCCCTTGCTGCGTTGCCTGTCGGTGTTTTCACTGGTGGGCGCACTCAGTGTCAGCTGTGCCACGCACCCGTGTGCTGTGGAACCTGCTCCCACACTGTCTCCTTGAGCAGCACGTGGGGAGACTTCTGCGCCCCTCCATGTGCTCCCAAATGTGTGGCAGGTGGCAGGACATTGCTTGTCCCATGGCCTGCTGCAGCAGGAGCCCAGCATCAGCTCAGTTGGCTCGACGGCTCTCCCCCTGTCCCACTGCTAGATGGGTGGGCTGGGTGCTGGTGGTGCAGGGGCCTGGCATTGAGGCTGATGGGTTGGTCCATTCTGGGGAGGTCTTTTGTCTGTCATGTTTCTCCTGCTCCAGCCTTGCATTTGCCCCTAAGGCTGCAAGGAAGCATCCCTCCTAGTTTGCCCTTCGCTTCTGCCCACCAGGCAGTGCCCTCTCCGAGGCAGAGACCAACCTGTGTTTCTTGTAGCCTGTCCTCCCACTAGCAGTGACCCTGCTGAGCTCTGAGCTCTGCCCAGCTCCCCAGCCCGAGCCCTCTGTGGTGGCTTCTGACCTGGTGGTGTCCCTCTGGGAGCACCAAACCAGGAGAAGGGATTCCAGCCCTTTGCAAAGCCTGGGCTTGGCTGCGGTGGGATGCTGCAGCAGGGGCTGCTCTGGGGAGAGCTAAGCAAAGCGTGTTCCCCACAGGTAGTGAAGATGTCTGGCAGTGACCCCGAGCGCCCTCAGTTCCTCTTTGTGAAGGTGCTGGCGAGCCGGGGGCGGCTGGAGGCAGTGACCCAGCAGATGGGTTACCACCCGCAGTACCTCGACAGCTTCCTCAAGACTCAGCACTACCTGATGCACATGGACGGCCCGCTGCCCTTCGACTGCCGGCACTACATTGCCATCATGGTGAGCCCCACTGGGAGCTGCTGGAGGGAATGGGGAGCTCTGCTCAGCCCCATGGGGCTCCCTGCTCTCGCCCCAGCATCCAGCCTGTGCTGCGGGCTTCTCTGCAGGGGCCAAACCCCTGATGTCCTGGAGGTTGGGCGAGAGGTGGGTGTGGGGTCCCAGGACACCTGTGTCACCAGTGCAGGGGATGCTGACGTGCTGCTTTTGCAGGCAGCTGCCCGGCACCAGTGCCGGTACCTGGTGAACCTGCACGTGCTGCAGTTCCTGCGGGCAGGGGGCGATCCCCAGTGGCTGCGCGGCCTCGACTTCATCCCCCCCAAACTCCGCAACCTCAATGAGATCAACAAGATCCTGGCACACCGGCCATGGCTCATCACCAAGGAGCACATTGAGGTATTGGGGAGGGGGCTACCAGCCAGAGACCAGGGTGGTGCTGAGGACAGCAGCATCCCCAGGGGTTGCCAGCACCCTGCCCACCTGCTTGCATTGCATCACTGGTCTGTCCATGTCCTGCAGAAGCTGCTGAAAATCAGCGAGTGGAGCTGGTCACTGGCAGAGCTTGTGCACGCCGTTGTCCTCCTGGCACATTGCCATGCACTTGCCAGCTTTGTCTTCGGCTGTGGCTGCGAGCAGGATGAAGGGCCAGGGGGCCGAGGCTCAATGAAGCCCTTGTCACCCGGGAACCAGTGCTTCTGTGACACCACCGCGGGCAATGGCTACAGCCAGGAGCTGCTGCGCATCAACCGCAAGCGGGTGAGCCCCTGAGGGTGGGTCCACAGGGGGATGTGGGACACAGCTGGGACCACTGCGCTCACCCCTGAGCCTGTGTCTGTGCAGTCCCTGGACTCCTGCATGGAGCTGGATTCCCTCCGGGAACGCATGCAGCGGATCCATGTGGAGACCGAGGGGAGGGAGGAGACGAGGATGCTGCAGCAGGACCGAGAGGAAGGTGAGGGGCAAGGAGCGGAGGTGGGTGTGCAAGGTGGGAGTTCATATGGCATCCCTGGGTTGCTCCCCCATGTCGATACTTACATTTTCCATGATGTATCGTTCGGAGAGGGGCTCCTGGGATGCTGGCACGGGGGAAGAAGGCAGTGGCACTTCCCAAAGACACACAGCAAGGCCCAGCTTTGGGTGCTTGCTGCGGCTGGGAACAGGGCAGCTGAGCATCACTCTGACCCATCTGTGGGGCTCTCCCCTCTCGCAGATACCGACGGGGAAGTCACCGGTGCCACCAACCTTGCATGCTACATGCAGGACCCTGACTTTGGATACCAGGACTTTGCTCGGCGCGACGAGGATCAGACGCAGGTATTCAGAGTCCAGGTGAGGTTCCTGCTCTCTCGGCAGGCAGCAGCCCGGGCTGCCACCTCTCCTCTCTGCTCCTGGTGGGGAGTGGACGGTTGTGGGGGTGCCCGTGCAGCTGGGATGTGGCGCAGCTGCTTTTGCAAAATGCCTGAGCAGCGAAGCGAAGCTCTGAGAGAGGGGAGCTGCCCCACTAGGGCTGGGGAGAGGGAAGCGACTGGTGACTTCTGTCCCCAGGGGCTGCTAATTTCTTCACATTGCCCTCATGGAGGCAAGGGTTAAAATCGCTCAGAAGCTGCCTGGTGAGGGATGTTGTGGTTTGTGGCAGAGCCACCCCTAGAGCGAGTTCTGCTGTGTCCTGAGGTCTCAGACCTTCTTCCTAGGAACATGCCCTGGGCTCCTTTTTGCAGTTGCGAAAGCCTCTTGCTGTGCCAACAGGATTACTCCTGGGAAGACCATGGCTTCTCGCTGGTCAACCGGCTCTACTCTGACATCGGGCATCTCTTGGATGAGAAGTTTCGGATGGTGGATGGTCTGCAAAGCAGCGCCATGGCCAAGAGGCAGGGCTGTGAACCCTCCGTCTTCAAGCGGGGCATCTGGAACTACATCCACTGCATGTTTGGCATTAGGTAGGGAAACCATCCTCATGGTCCAGAGGAGAAAACTGAGCTGACCCAGGT
Source organism: Falco naumanni (assembly GCF_017639655.2). Classification (NCBI taxonomy): domain Eukaryota; kingdom Metazoa; phylum Chordata; class Aves; order Falconiformes; family Falconidae; genus Falco; species Falco naumanni. The sequence goes on from NC_054067.1 coordinate 13,102,221, forward strand.
GGGAGGAGGGTAGGGCACTCGGGCTGTCTTGTAGATGGGCTTGGAAAAGAGACAGAGGTGAAATGCCTGCCTGGATGTTGGGCCAGGCAGGGAAGAGGTACTCGGCTTCTCTGGCCAGGGCAGGGTGCTTTGGGGACGGCACTTTGGTGCCTGGTGGCCACGGCCAGGTGTACCCCTGCCCCTGCGCCATGTCCTGGGCAGACTACAGGCAAGATGCTGCCGGTGACTCGTCCTTGTTGTCCCCGCAGGTACGATGACTACGACTACGCAGAAGTGAATCAGCTCCTGGAGCGAATGCTCAAAGTTTACATTAAAACTGTAACCTGCTACCCAGAGAAGACAAACCCAGAAATGTTTGACAGGTTCTGGAAGCAGTTCAAGCACAGTGAAAAGGTGGGACAGCTGGCCCCTGGCCCTGACAGGCTGCAGTGGGGCTGGGAATGGGCAGGAGCTACAGGCTGGGGTGCTTCAGGGGGTGCATAGGAAACCTTTGAGCCACCAAACCAGTCCAAGGCTGGGGGCGGGGAATGGAAACTGGCTGTTTGTAAGGAGCTGGGCTTAGTGTGGCATGGGGCGGGCTGCCTGCAGTGTGATGAGCACAGGGGCCACTGGCAGTGCTGGGATCTCCAAGGCCGTTACCTCATCGGTGAGTGCCTCCAGGTGAGCTCTGGGTCCAGCTGTAACTCTCAGGAGAAGCTGCTGTGGGTGGCAGGGACTGTGTGGTGCCAGCCCAGCGTGCTGGTGCCAAGCGCGCTGGGGACTCCCCAGCACGTGGCTGTGGGAGGCAGCCACAGCCCGCAGGACTGGGAGCAGGGAGAAAGGGCAGCTGCCCTGCGCTGGAAACATTGGTGATCTTTTGTCCCATGCTAAAAGACTCGCTAGCCTGGGTGAGCACTTGCTTGCACTGCTGTCCACAGCACACTGCAGCTGCCTGAACCTCTCTTACTTCTCCCTTAGGTCCACGTGAACCTGCTCATCCTGGAAGCCCGAATGCAGGCAGAGCTGCTGTATGCATTGCAAGCCATCACCCAGTACATGATCTCCTAAACGGTGGGGAGCTGTGTTGCGGCAGGGCCGGGCAGCAGCCTCTCTCCCTGGACTTGTGTGTGACCTGTCATGCTGGGATGGACAGCGAGGGATTACTCAATTTAGTTTACTTGACTGTCTTGTTCCTTTTTCCCCCCTCCCCCCGCCTTGTGGGGCTCGCTGAGTGGCCCCGTTACGTGCAATTACCAAACTGTGAGGCAAGTCCGTGCTGCTGAGATGTCGGTGTGATGCTGGAGACTTGAACATGTCCAAGGAGGACTGCCAAAGATGCGGAGGGAGAGGGAGGTGGGAGGGGACCAGGGCCAGTTTAGAGGGATGCTCCCCCCCCCGAGCAGAAGCTCCTCACCCGGGTGCTGCCGGGGTCTCGGCCGCTGCGGGGAGGGCAGAGGGGAGAGCTGGCTTCCTTCCCTGGCTGCGCCAGCTGCCCTGCTCGCCAGCCGCCCCGCGGTGCCTGGCCTCGCTGGGGTGATGCATCCTGCGGGCAGCTTGCGGGTGCGTTGCAATGTCCTGAGTTGCGTGGCCAGGCAGGGAGGGGGGTGGGCTGCCAGCGAGGGCCCTTCCCCAGCCTGGGACGAGGAGGGGATGCACTTGGCTGCCTACACGTCCTGCCCTTTTAGATCTATGTGCCAAACCCCTCTGGGCTGGACAAGAGATGACCCAGGTGAACTCCAAACTGTGAAGTTCTTGCTGGCAGGGTGCCCTAGTGCTCTGCCTTCTCTGACAGCAGGGCGAGGAGGTCTCTGGCAGCGTTCAGGCTCTGGAGGTTTCCGCAGGTGGCTTTGGGCAGTCCTCAGGGAGCTTGCCCCGAAGCCTCTCCTCTGCCTCCCATAAACAAGGGGCAGGAGGAACAAGGGAGGCTTCCTGAGTTAAGGTGGCTTGTATCTTATCTTCTTGCCACCACGAGAGGGCTAAGGTCCTGTGTCCGGTCACTTGCTGCTTAACAGCATGGTGGAGGAGCCTGTGGTCCGTGCAGGTGAGCTACAGGAAGCCTCTTGATCTTGGGCTGGGGGGACTCCCTGGGCTGTCCCCATTCTGAACAGGGACAGCCCACGCACCAGCCTTGCCCTCTGCCCGGTGGGCAGGAGCATGCACCACTGGTCCACCCATCCTAGGGCTGCTCCCAGCCCATGCCGCAGCCCCTGGCTGGGGAGGTACGAGGGATCCAGTACAGGATCCAGAGCAGCCACAAAAGGGGAATGAGGCCACCTGTGATAAGTGGGAGCCTGAAGCAAGAGCAGCTGTTGAGTCAGCCCAGTGCACGCTGCTTCAGTCGACCTGTTTACTGCGTAAATGTACAGGGAGAAAACCTTGTGTATGGAAGCTACAGAAAAAGCCTATTTTTGCTATAAATATATTACGTTTGACATGGATGCGTGCTTTATTTCTGCCAGATGTTGGGAAGGGATCCAAACTTACACAGCTGCTCTGAAGGCAGGACAGTGGTGCCTGGCTGACTGCAGCCCCAGCATGGCTCCAGCTCCAGGAAACCCGATGTTCCCAGCCATGGCAGGGTCCTGGGCTGACAACTCTGGTCCAGGGCCAGCAGCTGGTTACTATGGCTGGACCTGTCCTGTTCAGCTCAACTACATCCTCTTCCCATACTCAGATGAGTAACGCCCACAGTGTTGCATATTCAAGAGGAAGAGGGAGAAAGAAGGTTTTCAAGGGGCTGTGGTGCTCCAGCAAGGAGGGTGCTGGAGGCCTTTCCCCTGCCAGGTACCTGGCCACAGGTGGGTGAGGTGTGGGTGCTGCTTCTGCAGCTAAGGAAGAAGCATTTTGTTTGCACTCACTCAGTGAGCACCGCCAAAACCCAGGACCAGCTCTTTTCCTGCAGGCTGGGGGAACCTGCGCTGGGGCTGGACCAGCTTGTACTGGGCCAGGCTGGTGACCAGGCAGTAAAATGCCAGGACAACAGGTGCTGGGCAGTACTGGCTAAGTCAGTACCGGTGCCAGGACAGCAGCACCAGTGCCCGAATGACTGGTGCTGGGACAGCTGCCACCAGGCTTGGCTTGAGAGTAGTGGGAGAGGCACTGCTGTACCATCATTTAGCCCCAGCGAAGGCTGGGCACAGACCGGAGCAGCTGGGTGTCCTGCTCACCGTCAGGTGCAGCACTCCGATTAACCGTAGCAGCCCAGCTGCCTGCCAGTCCTTTTGCCAGCCTTTCCCCTGTGAAAGCAGCTCTGTTCCCTGCAGGGCTGGGACGATCCGAGCAGCCAGTTCTCCGCAGGGCTTGCCTCTCCCCACGCAAGCAGCACACCCGCAGCCCCGCGCCGCCCGGGGCTGGCTCCCGGCGACATCCTCACCACCTGCTAGGCGAAGGGAAGGCTGCAACAGCACGGCACTAGCTGGGGGCAGAGGGTTTTCCACCCTCGGGAGCCATGAAACAGGTTCCCTTTTTCCCTCCATCTCTGTTTATGCACCAAGAGCTGGCCTTGCAGCTGCCGCTTGCTGTGCTGGCAGAACAAGCACTGGTCGCAGCAGCAAGATGGAGGGCTCCATGGGCTGTCAGCCCCAGCCAGAAAGCAGCATAGCCGCTGGCAAGGCCAGGGGAGACCGTCAGCCTCAGCTCCCCCACAAGAAGAAAACAGCCCCACATGACCTCAGAGCTGGAAAGCAAGAGATGAAGCAACCACCTACTCCCATTCCCGCAGAGCCAGCAAAGTTACTATCTTGTCCCAAGTAGGTCTTGTAGCAGGTAACTCAGGTATGGGGGATTGTGTCACTAGACGAGCCTGTAAGAGCCTGTTGACCAGACACTTCGGGGCAGTTCTACACCCACGCCAGTAACTACAGCTTAGCTTTTGAAACCCATGAGCTGGTCCTTCATCTTATCAAGCCCCTCTGCTCTTCTCCTGTGCCCGGCCAGGCTGTGAAGCTCTTGCACTCAAGGTCCAGGCTTTGAGGCTTCCCAGGAAGGGCAGAGCAGGCAGTACGCCACTGCAGTAAGCCGATGACTCTAAGCCACGTGGCACACCGTACATCTGGCAGCTTCAATGCTTGGGACCCTGCCTGGTGTCCCCTGCTCCCTTCATCTGCTCAGACTGGGATATTCCTCGCTATTGCTCTGTGGCTGGAAGGAAGAGAGCTGCCAGAGCCTGGGGTACCTCTCCGCAGGAACCCTCCGGGATGTCCAGCACACCCATGCGGGAGCCAGGTTACTGTGACCTTACCTGGAATTACTCAGGGGAGGATGCAGGCACATGTTCAAAACAGTCAGTGAGTTTCTTGCAACAGCCTGTAGCAGAAAGGCATGCTGGCAGGCACAGCCAGGACTGCTTTTGTAACACCTGAGCCATCCCCAAGCTTCACGGTGGGAGGAACAGTGTGCCCCAGCCTGCAGAAACCAGCAAGCTGCACTGCAGCAATGGTTCCCATCACAGCTCCTACAACCCACCCATTAAAAATCAGGCCTACGCCTGCTGGTCTTACCATAGCAGCAGAGGGTGGAAAAAAAACCCGTACATGGGAGCTGGGGACAGATTGCCCTGCCAGGACAGCTCTGGAGCCAGCAGCATGCACCCCACCATCTCCCGACTGCCCAGTCTGCCTTCCCCCCACACCAGCCACTCCACCACAACAGCCACACAAAGTAAGGCAACAGAGTGCCCCGCTGTGCTCTCACACATGGTCCCATCTCTGGTGGCACAGAAGTGTTCCTCAGCCAGCAAGCACCTGGGGCAAAGCAGGTCTCTGGCCAGAAACCAAGCAGAAAAGGTGGTGAAGTTTTTGCACTGGCTTCAGGTACTACTGCTCAGCAGGCAACTACTCCATAGGCCAAAACGCTTATGGTGACAGCTTTGGAGAGCTAGGAGGTCTCCTAAGACAGCAAGAAAGGCCGACATACTACAAACAAGGTGCACCGAACCCACGTAGCTGTTAGGACAGAACACAGCAGGACTGTGACTGGTCACTACTGCAGACCATCACGCACATCAAAAGCAACTCTGAGCCAAAGCATCCAAGCCTGGCATCTATTCTGCACTTTGCTCTCCTTGGCAATGCTTAAGCGTCACAGGATAATGCTCAAATCAGCATACGAAGTGTTAACAGCTACTGGGAGAAATGCGTGGCCCCCTGTTCTATGTCAGGTTTTGAAGGCATCCACTCTGATCTGATCAAGAACAGCCAAATCCACCCTTGGCATACTGTTCCTCCAACAGCACCTACCGTTATGTGCTCGCAGGAAGCCCTAAGGGCCCGAGGAACAGGTGAAGGACAGACAAGTCCCTTAAGGGTCTCCTCCTAATCCCCCATTTTTGGAGATTGGCTTAAATCATGAAGCAGGAACCCTAAGATCCTTTCCAGAGGTTTTTTTGCATTAACTGTTTTAAAGAATACCATTGAAAAATAGTAGTTCCATCAGAACTGATGGAGTATTACTGAATATTGAAGGCTTTGAATGCAAGTTTTTTGGCCATACACACCACACAATTTCATGAACGAGACTTTCTCAATTTGCTGTCTGTGTCTAACCAGGCCAGGGGAATCCATGCTCTGTACTTCCCTTGTTTCTCTCTGACCTCCTTACCCATCCCCACTCCAAAGCAATGTGACCAAGGCACAGAACCGATCTCATCTTCTGCAAGACCTCTCCTGAGCTGTGGTACACAGAGCACCAGGAGGGCAGAGGGCAACAGCACGTTTTCAGCCTCATCCCAGCTGTGGGAAGACAAGACCAGCTGGAATGCCACACTGTTTTAAGGGCTCCACGATGTTCCTCACAAGCTGCTTCACTGGCTCAGACCGCACCTGCATTCCTACTTGCCTTATGTCAAGGTACCTTAAGGTACCTAGCTGAAGCTGCCTCCTGCCCAGAGGCCTCTTACCCACTTGCCTACCTCTGAGCAGTCCCAAGGAATGACCAGGCTTCCACTCTGACATTCGTATCACCTTTGATGGGCAGCTCCAAGCCATTATCTTCTAATATTAAAAAAAAAAATGCTCCTCAGCTGTAGTAACCTTTTCTAATGGAGGATTTAGGGTATGCAAGCAAGGATAAAAGCTCACTCACATGCTCATCTGTCCTAATTAAGTGTCAGCATCTGCTTGTGGATGGGGTGGCTGAAAGAATAGAGTAGCAACAAATCCATCTCTATTCCTAGAGATAACTGGTAGAGTTGCTGACACTCAAAAGATTAATGTAGCTACATAAAATGAAGAGAGTCTGCCAGCAAGTTGTAACAAGGGGCTCTACATACTGCAGAGCATACTGGACACTTTCAGGGCTGTCACACCGCAACCCTTCCACCTCTGGCCAGCTAAGGAGTATTTTGCCAAGGGGCGGCCCTAACAGGTGAGGAGGAGGGAGGAAAGAAGCCAAGGGCCAGGAAAAAAATAACTGGTCCTCACCAGTGAAACAGAACAAACCGCATGAGACACAGAGCAGAGGATTACAGGTTTTTATTTGTCAAACATTCTCCCCTAGTCTAGCACATTCTACAGTCTTGCTAGCACAGATGGTAACAAAGAGCCTGTAATGATTCAGAAGTTACACTGCTACAGAGAGCAAACAAAAGCAGAGATTTATTATGTAAAAAATGTATTGTGAGAAATGGGTGAAAGAGTGCAGAGGGGATGGGGTGGAAACTATGTCAGCTAGTGGTGCCTGCCCTGTGTGCAGCAGACATCTGTGCTAGCAATGCAGAAACCCTTCCTGGGATCACACCAGGTGAACACTCCACTGTGCTGGAAGCATCATTTCACAGAACCATCCCCATTGCCTCATGAAAAAGGCTCCTTTCAGGAGAAGTGACCTATCTTCTATGTAGCCAAACCTCTCAAGGCACCTTGGGGAGCACCACAGGGTAGCACCACACAGAGCACCATGGCACCAGCTGCGAACATCCCCTTCTACCACACACTGTAATGCTGCCTTAGCCACAGAACCATAAATGCAACACTATCAGCCCTTTCACCTTCAGCTTCTGCTGCCTCATCTCCCTGCTTTACCCCACAACATTAGATGCAATTTTGATTCCATCAGATTGTTTTCCATTGACTACAGACACATCCAGAGCGTGGGGAGATAAATTAAGGCTACTGAAGAGTGGGGATCCCTTTCTTGCAGGGCAAGCAACTGTGGTGATGGGTTACCACAGGCTACTGAGCTTTCACATGGGCAGATCTTTCAGGTTTCAAGACTCATCTCTTGCTTGCTTTTCCCACACCAATTACAACACGTTTTTCATTAGACATGCAGGTGAGGCAAACCCTAAGCTATCCCTGTTCATGCTTATGTCCCAAAGTTGATTGATTTGTTGTGTAGGGTTTCGGGGTTCTTTTGTTTTGCGCCCCCCCCCCCCCCCCCCCCTTTTTTTTTTTTTTTACAATGGGTACAAACTTGCACATTATTTTGGTGACAGTCCAGGACACCACGCTCAAGGCACTCCGACCCCTGGCACCAGACACAGGTTTCTCATTCCTGGAGCAAGGCTAGCCCTGAAGCATTTGAGTGTGGCTATAAATACGCAACTAAGTAAGAAAATTTAAAAATTATGATCTACATAAAAGCTTTCTAGGCATTTCCTTTGGAAAAGCTGATTAGTACTACTTGCTTCTAGTATGAGCCTCATTTATGAATACACCCAGGCTCTGGAACTCTCCCACTGCTTTCATTTCTCTCACTTACCAGGATGATTTGACTGTTGTTTTTAAAGCAGCACAGGGTAGGGTATGACATGTTTTTTAGACACACCAGCGAGGAAAATTAAAGGCTCTAAGAAGCTTTCAGTACTCCAAGCTCTCATAGGAAGCTGGTAGTAAAGTATGCTTAACTTATAAAAAAGGCTCAAGCAATCTGCTAAACCCAGGTGTAAACAAAATCAACAAGTCTGCCTCCTACTACGCTCCATGGACCTAGTTAACCTGAATCCTTTGCGCCCCGTGCTGCATGGTGGCTTCATGCTGTGAAAGATGGCATTTAATCCTCTGGAGATGAAGAAAGTTGTTACCCGAGCTCAGCAAGGACAAGGAAAACACAACGCAACATAAGGCTTCACGCCAAGAGTGCCCTGTCCACTCCCAATAGACACTTATCCAGAAGCATCACTCCCCATGTCACCGGCCCCCTCCCTCCCCACCCAGCTCGTAGCTACTCTCAAAATCCCAGCCCAATCCTTCATTAGAGCAAAAACTAGCCCACAAGTATGGGGCCCGCAGTGCTAAAGCAGAACAAAGATTCACCAAGACACCACCCTGAATCCAGCAGCAGTCAGTAGCAAATGCTTTGGGCAAGAATACAAAACACTGGACAAGTATTGGGCGACCCTCTGCCAGGTACAGCCTTTCAGCAAGCAGCAGTTTAGGAACTTCAAAAGTCTCCTGTGTCCTATAAGGAAATATCCCAGGCTAGAAAAGCTCAAGGTTTACAAAAAGGAAGTTATCTGTGAAGGGACTGGAGAACTCCTGAATTCTCTGCACCCCAGCCCTCCATGCCCATGATCCAAGCTATCCTGCTACACATACAAACAAGAAGCCAAGTGCCTGCCTGAGCCTGCAACATTACATTCATGGTTTACTGAGCACTCCTGAGCACTGTTAGTCCTCTGAACACCATCCTCATCACTAGCGTGCTCTCAGGCTTCTCCAGCCACTGTCTGCTCCTGTTGTGCTGAGGAGACAGTAAGCACCTGCATGGACCACCGCAAGACAGAGACATCACTGTCAGTGCGCTCGTACGGCAGGACTCCAGCCAGAGATGCTCCCGTCTCCAGTGCTGCCCCCAGGACAGCTGACTCCCCAGGAGTCTGGCCTGGGAGTATAAAAAAAAAAAAAAGATAGGTTGACTATTCCTCGATGAAAGGACAGAGTGTCTTATGAACTCACATTGTAGGGCACCAGCCACGATGAGCCTTGGTGTACTTGGGCTGCAGCTCCTTCAGCTGGAAGAGGTTGAGGGCATGTACTAGCTGAGAGCATGTCAGACCTCCCAGGGCACTACTCAAGTGTTTGGGGCCAGCCTCTCTGCAGTCAGAGATCAGATCAGGTCCCTAGTGCTGTCACACCTAGAGGACACCTTGCAACAGTATGAAGACAGCACTTCTTCCCCACAGACCAATCCAGCCAGAAACAGCTCATCGTGGATCTGCAGGTCTGAAGCGCTGGTTACTCATGTTGTCCTTCCTATTGATTTGGGGTCTGTTTTCATGTGAAATGAGCTAAAGATTCACACAGAGCATGACCACACATACTGATGTCTTGTCCTTTGATCCATGGCTATGAAGTACAGGTAGCCAGTCAACTTGCTCTGAAAAATCACAGGATTCATTTCCCCTCAGAGCCCAAGCCGACAAGATGGCCTATTATCTGCCAAATAACACAAATCCCTCCAGATCCATTAGCTGAAGCCCAGAACAGCCGATTCTTATGTGCAACACATGCCATCAGGTGTCTGTGGAAAGGTTATCTATCCATTTGTGTAATGAGCTAACTGCAGTGAGAATGTGCATCCACGATTCAAGCCTGCAAGATCTGGGATCCCAGCTTTGGATCTGCCTTTTTATTTGTTTGTTACAATGAAGTATGGCCAGACATGCAGATTATGGGTAAATTTGAAACTTGTCACCATGAGGTCTCCGCCATGAAGGCAATCTTCAAAGCAAAGGTTATCTAACTATAGCATGGTCTGCCACCAAAGCCTTTGAAAAGATAAAACTGTTGATGATTCCTTGTGGCAGGTAACCAGACAAACCACTCCTGTTCCAATCTCCACTCAAATGAAAATGAAATTAAACCCATTAAAACAGAGCAGACAAGGTGGTTGTACTGGGTCTGGCTGAGTCCCGTAGCAGCCTTCAGTGCTGTGCTTTGTATTGGTGGCTGGAGAGGTGCTGGTAACACAGCAGTGCTTTGGCTGCTGCTGAGCAGCGCTCCCACAGCATCACGGCTGGGGCTGGGCAAGATCTTGGGAGGAGACATAGCCAGGACAGCTGACCCAAACTGACCAAAGGGAAATTTCATACCATACAATGTCGGCTCAGATGTAAAAGCTAAGAGAAAGGAGGAGGGGTGTGTATGTGGTGGCATTTGTTATTTACGATATTTGTCTCCTGGAGCAACCGCTACACATACTGAAGCCCTGCTCCCCGGGAAGTGGCCAAACATGGCCTGCTGATGGGAAGTAAAGAATAACACCTTTTGTTCTCCTTCACTTCTGCACACACACCTTTTGCTCTTGCTTCATTAAACTGTCTTTACTTTGACCCACAAGTTTATTTTTCCCACCTTACATTCTCCTCCCTCTTCTGCTGAGGAGGGGAGTTATAGAGTGGCTTGGTGGGCACCTGGGGTCCAGCCATGGTCAACCCACCCATGAAAACAGAGCAGACAAGGTGGTATAACAGTATGGCTCATTCCACTGCATGACAAAAACCTTCTGAACAGAAGCCATGCCACCTTCAGAAAGCATTGTTGAGGCTTTCTGCCAGACCAAGCCTACCAGAACACCATGAAAGCACCATGTCTCCCACAGACCCTGCCACTGTAAACACCAAAAACGTAACAGGAACATGCCAGCTAATGCTCTGAACTAACCTCTTGACTCGTAGCTTCTGGCCTGCAAGAACAAAAAGACAGGGCAGGACCCCAGGCATATCCCCCCAAGGGTGTGCCTACAGGTTTCAAGTTCCACAGAAGTAGCAGAAGCTTCAGGAGGAAAACAAAAACCTTTGGAAACCAAAAAGCAAGCTATCAAATACAACAGACTGTTGTCCATAAGGGTTACCAGAGTGTCAGCATATCTAGCATGATGTAGTCCACACCATCTTCTCAGCAGATGTGGGAATCTGTCCTATGTATCAGCTGCAGTCCAGCTACTTAAGGGATTAGCTGAGAACGAGCACGTTGTTAATGATTAGCATTCTTTAACATCGTGCTCTAGGCTTGGTGGGAGTGCCCAGCTGAGGAAAGAGAAGCTTTCTGCATAGCTGTGGCTGAATGCCATGCCACGCAGGCACCTTCCGCCTGTTCTGGGGAGAGCAGCCATTCCCCAGTTACATTGTGGTGCCCTTCCCACTTTTCCAATGACATTTTCAGCTTCTTGACCCAAAATGCCTTAGGCCTGTCCCCTCCCATACTGTAGTGTTATCTGGTATCAAGGGGACAGATGCAGCAAATGCGGGTTTTTTAATCCAATAATCTCATTTTCAATTAAAATATATAATATATATATTTAAAAAGGTTTAGAAAAGCTTCTATGTAATTTGCAGCTACTTTTACATATAGATTACAATAGTGTACAACTCTTCCCCAAGGTGGTTTGAAACCACAGGGACCTGCCAATTCTTTCCCCTCAGTCACACACATTATCAAATATCAAATGCGTTTGTTCTTAATACAGCTCTGAAAAAAGAAGTCTGTCACTGGTACCTTCTCAGAGGGAGAGATGCCTAAAACACCTGATGGGGACACACTTAACATTGGCTTCATATTCACTGTAGAAAGTTCCCAGATTAGTAAAAAAATATTTCATCTATAGAAAATGCCCTTCTGAAAAGCAACCAGGGCTCTGTTAAGGCCACACCCAGGCTTTCCATTTCTCTGCTGTAGCAAGACAGATCAGAAACAAACCCAAAATGATGTTTTTATGTCCCAGAAACAGCTATTAGCATCTGTGCTTATTTTACAGCAGCCTGGTGTATCAGGAAAGTGCTGAGAACAGCATAGAGACTTCTTGAAACATGCTTCTGATTCAATGGGGCTCAGTTGGCACAGCGAAAAACTCCATGTCCTCCTGTTCCACTCAGGTGGACAAGAGGAAGCCTTCTACACTGCAGTCACCACCCCTCCCTGCAGAACAACAACGGGCGCTCCCAAGATGGGCACACTGAAACCAACCCCCTGAAACAGCACACCCTTTTCCCACAGGGCATCCACCAACAAGCTCCTTCCAATTCCTCTGCGAGTCCGTGGGATACCAAATGCACATCTGGTGGTTTAATCAAAATGGCCAACTACTTTGCCCTCGAGGGCAAGCCAAGTGAGCGCAGAGCCAGTCCGAGGCACGGGAGACTTTCTGCCATAGCAGAGAGAGGATAGCCATTGAGAGATTCCTCCAGCAAACCCAGCTCTTCACATGGGAAAACGCTATTGCCTGGCACAGAGTCTTCTGGCCGAGGTTTTTACCAGGGCTCCTCTTTGGACAGGTACAGACCAGGGTTTCTCCAGATGGTCCAAGGTGGGGTCAGGTTTGTAGGAAGAGCCATGGCACGTAACAGGATTATTATTTTTAAACTCTTCCTGTTGCAGCCAGATGCAGGTTGTCCCTTCTTCCCAGGCGGGCAACCCCTTCTGCCCAAGGTGTGGTGTGCAGGGAAACCGAATCCAACATGCTTCATTCTTTTCTCTGCCAGGGGTGGGAAGTGAAGTCAGAACCCGATGTTCAAAACCTGAAGGACACTAGGAAGAAGAAAAATAGAGTGAATGGTTAGATCTCAGCTTCAGCGGGAATCCTCGACACATAAGGAAATTACTATCAATCAGCCTCTGCTGCTCAAAGGATGCCAACTTTCAGCAAGGAACAAACAGATCACAAGAGACCTTGATCAATGGAAAGTCAAGCGGAGGATGCAACTGCTCAGCTCCAAGCTTCAGAATATAATTGAGACACAAAGACAAAACAGAAGCACAAAGGTCAAAAGTAAGCACTTCTGTAAGCCGACAGACCCAGAGCACTGCAAGATAAAGAGGTTTATAGGAGGACTTGGTTATTGCAGGAAAGCAGCATGGAAAAGGAAAATTACTCTTTACTTTAAGAAACTACAAATATCAATTGACAGGGAAAAGGGTAAAAAAGGGATTTTTAGAGATCGTACGCTTAAACTGCTTATGCTCACCCACTAAAAGAAATCCTGTATCTACCCACGAATAATTAAGCATTTCTAGATATCTCATTCCCCTGCAAGTCTAAAGATCCCTTTTCAGGTCTTCTGCCTCACCTCAACCAAGCTGCCTGTCGTGGTTTAACCCCAGCCAGCAACTAAGTACCACACAGCTGCTCGCTTACCTCCCTCCCGCCTCCAGTGGGATGGCGAAGAGAATCAGAAAAAAGGTAAACCCCATGAGTCAAGATAAGAACAATTTAATAATTGAAATAAATTATTATAACAATAATAATAGCAATGAGAAGAGGGATAACAAAAAGAGAAATAAAACTCAAGAAAAAAAACCAAAGACCAACCCCAAAACCCTGCACAAAACAAGTGATGCACAATACAGTTGCTCACTACCCACTGACTGATGCCCAGCCAGTCACCAAGCAGTGATTCCCCTCACCCCCGGCCAACTCCCCCCAGTTTGTATACCAAGCATGACATCCTATGGTACAGGATATCCCTTTGGCCAGTTTGGGTCAGCATTCCTGGCTGTGCCCCCTCCCAGCTTCTTGTACCCCTCCAGCCTTTTCGCTGTTAGGGGATGAGAAACTGAAGAGTTCTTAACTTCGCATAAACACTGCTTAGCTATAACTAAAACCATCAGTGTGCTATCAACACTATTCTCATACTAAATCTGAAACACAGCACTGCACCAGCTACTAGGAAGAAAATTAACTCTACCCCAGCTGAAAACAGGACATTGCCACAACTCAAACAAGCCTTTGAATAGGTCTAAACAGACTTAGGACACTGACATAAAACCTCTATCGCAGGTCTGTGATTCACTTTAGAAAGCAGAATAGTGAGATAAATGAGGGGTATCCCATCAGTTGCATTCAGCAATAGTGAGCATGAAACAAATTTGAGGAAAGGGAAAGAGGCACCAAGAGTGAATGAGCCCTAAACGAGACAAGACAGGAACTTTAAACAGAAGCCAGAGCAACATACTACTTTGGGAAACTGCAAGTTGATGAGGGTTTTATTTATTTATTAATGATTTGGTAGACAAAAATACAGCATTTGGAACAAAGGGAACCAGATAAAGCACAGCAAGAAAACCATGACTTCACACCAAGCTGGGCAAGGGATAGAGTTCTCCAGGGTATAAAGCTATAGGGAGTCTAACTGAACGACTAAAGATCATTAGTTAATGTCCACCAAAAGAGTGGATGGAATTTACACTTGTCAATGAGGCGCAAACTGTACCACTGTACAAAAGAGGTGATTCTATTCCTATGTATTCCTCCTACTGGCTTGCAGAAATACGTAACAGAGGTGGATGAACAAGCCCCAAGACCCTGAGCTGCTCAGGGACAGCCGGGTGGCCACCCACACTTCCCATGACTGGAACGGAGGACACTTGAATTAAGTGCTGAAGGCAAGAGTGGTTGCCTGTGACTGAGCACCTGCATGCCACAGTCTAATTCTAGCTGTGGCTACCCTTCTTCCATGACCTGGCTTGCTAAGGCTCCTGGAAGTCACTGTATGGCTTGCACAACCAGTGCCTTAACCAGTGAATGGCAGGTTTACAACTGAGCTGTAGCTACCAGACAACAGCAGCAGAAATTGTAGAATTTATATTTTTCCTGGTCAAGGAAAGTATTCACACGCTGACTTTCTTCCTCTGTGGCTAAATAACTAGGTTAGTGGGTGTTGCATCACTGCTGGGCAGAGGCAAAGTTTCAATGTTTGATCTCTCATCTCCTAGCAAAGACACACAAGGTTCAAACAGACTCCTGGTGAAGCCGTGGACAAGTTCTTCAGCATTTAACTTGCAAGAAGGGGTGAAGTCATGTCAGCTTTGAGCACTATGGCTAACATCAACTAGCTTGCATCTTCCCAAGTGCTACAGAGAGACTACGTACTTATTCCTAAAGATCTTCTCTTGCCTACAAAAAGTATCTCCCCAGCTTCAGTTTCATTCTGGCTGTTCAAGTTGCCGAGTGTAATTACTGGCATTTATTGATGAGCAGTTTTTGCTCAGTATTATACCTGTAACTGACCCTGAAAGCTACAGGTTAAACCCACAGTAACTACCCAGGACAGCTTTAGGCTAGCAATCAATTAAAGTAGCTTTTGCCAATGTGAATTAAAAAAACCCACCACATTCATAGGAAGGATGTGAAAGGAAAAAAGCCTGGCACACTGGAACAATATGTACAGTGACAGCCATGCTTTCCCTGCACAGTGATTTCCAAAGAGGGACCCCTGAGAACTCACTGCAGTAAGATTCAGAGAAGGGAGAGATGACACAATCTTGACCTCGTCACAGACACTGATGTCTGCAGCTCACGTGGTTTTGGAATTTGTAAATTTGTGAAAACATTCTGCCTTCTTTTCCCAGGGTCCTTCCTGGCCTCCAGGAACCCTCCTATTTCTCTCCATATACACCCTGTTCCCCCTTTCTTAGAAACCTGACCCACCTCTGTCTTGGCAGCATTTTACACAATACTTGCTCTCCTTTGGGAAAAAGTGCCCCTTGATCCCCTTCCATGGATTCCAGGATACAGGCAAAACTGAAAAGCTTTGCAAAGCTCAGAAAAAGCAAACAATCTAAGGACATACTAAAAGGCTCGACACAAAGCACGCTGAACAGGGCGTTACTTCTCCAAATGCAGTACTGCTGGTAAGAATTGTTCACTGGGAAGGCATGTAGGAGCTACACTTTCTGCTGAAACAGGATACCCGTTCAGAGCTTGCTCCAGATCTCGCTCCTTTCTTGGTGAGCACGTGTCCAGCATATTTCCCAGAAAGTATCACTTCAACTTCACGCATGGAATAAAGCAAATCCAGGGTGTTAAACATCAGATAGCTCCCCTGTTTTGATTAAGCAATCCACATGCTAAGTATGGAATAATATGGGACAGGAACACAACCATGCTCTTAAGAGCTCATGTTCTCCCTCCTAAGTGTTTGATTATAGCCACATCTTCAGCAGTACTAGACCTTACCCTCGGATAAACATTCCTTCAGCTTCTCTGCTTCACCCTCAAAAAACAGTAAGCCTGGTATTCTGTGGACAGAGGTCTTGCCTATCCAACTCAGATAATTAATGCAACCAGGACTGCAGGACTGTTTGCCTATGTTTTGAAAACACCCTTGTGCAAAACACTTCAACCCTACAAAGTCAATGTGTTCCCCAAATATGATGGCCTGCCCTAGCATGGCATGAAAAATAAAAATAAAAACAAACCAACCACAAAAGCTCAGAGCAATATCCAGTGGCAACACTGCTCAAAAGGCCACAGCTTCTGTCACTAACTTGCAAACAGTCCTAACACGGGTTGAAGGATGCCAATGTTTTGTCAACCAAATTTGTCTCTGAAATCAAAACTGAGTTGCCATATTCCACCTGAAGTCAGGATATTTAATTTAAGACATACACTTAGTAACTCAGTAAAAGCACAGTTAAAAAATGCACCAGACTATAAAAAGCCCTGTAACAGAACAGAAAAGCTTGATTGTTCCTCCTTCTTGCTACAGTGAAGTTAGATCTGTTAAGTAGGGATAGAACATTACTAATAAATTAAATCCTAAGCAGTGTGGTGGGACTTGGAATAAAAGGAGTTAAATTGTGTTTCAAATGTCAGTATATAGTGGTGGATCAATAACGTTCACTGGGTTTAAGTACCACTGGCTCAAAGGACAGCATTTCACATCGTCTAGACCCAAGACACTTGTCTAGAATGGCTATACTGGGACAGTGCAGGAAAATATTTAACTTAATATGCGGTCCCCCGCATGAACAGCAACAGAGATCACCAGAAAAATTAGGCTGAAATGGGCCTCCAAAGGTCACCTAGTCCAAACCACCTCCAGGTTACTCAGGTGCCTAGGAAAGAGTATTAAGGTCAAGTACATGATAATTTCAATCTCCATCATTTTGAAGCTCAAGGGCTTCCCACAGCTGAAGCAGTATCTTCATTTTGCCCTTATTTCTGCCGGCTCAGCTGGCCAGTATTAGGCATTGCATTTGCAACACTAACAAATGCCACATCTGCCTCCTAAACAGGAAATATTCTTGGCAAGGCTTCCTACTTTTCAACCAACATCCAGCCTATGCTCCAGTCCATAAAAAACCCGACCATTTTCTGTTAGCTAACTGAGCTCCAAGTGTGAAGTACACCTTCAGCTCCATTTCTCTAATTCTTCAACTGCCTCAGCTCTTTAGCACTTCAAATCAGGGTGTCACACCCTCAGAATAAGTCATTTTTAACTCTTGTTCTCATATACACTATCTGCCAAGCTGACTTTCAGAAATTTTTGTGCAAATATGAAAGATCACTGAAGAAGCAGCTTTGCTGTGAATGGGATAGCACCAACACATCCCTCCTCCTTCCATCTCCCTCCACACTGCAAACTCCCCTTCCCATTCTCATTCCAATAATGGGTACATCGGCAATTCAGTAAATGCTGATGAGCCAACTTACCAGACTTTACAGGCACTATCCCAGATAAGGAGAGGGCAAAAGGTCTGGTAACAGAGCAATTGTGTCCTGCTGCAGGCAAAGCAGGCAGTCATGACACAGACACACTTTGCAACTACACATACTAAAAAATTTTGCAAGGGTAATAACCTGAACAGAAACACAGTGTGTGCTCGGCTCAGCCCGACCATCCTGTATATATAGGATCATGTCTTCATGGAAGTAGCATACGCTTACATGTCAGCTTCAGAGCTACAGACACTGCATGGCAGAGATTAACGTCCTGCAACACAGTCATCTTTGGTAACAAGAGACAACAAGAGTTTCATTCAGATTACTGCTTTACTCCATAAAGGAGTTTACTACCCAGTAAGTTAAATCTACCTACCTTTACACAGCTTTTTCTCCTTCTAAAAAGGGAATGTGGCTCTCCCAGAAGCTTTTTACTGAAACACCACCTGTGCTTCCAAAGAGGTATCTTGTAACTGCCGCAGAGTTGGGCACAGGAACCATCCCAGACAGGGCTGTTCCCACTATAGAGCTGTACCATTTTACATAACTGCCCCTACCTTTTTGTGCTCCTGAAGTTAACTTGGTACCCAGGTATGGTTGGAGGCCTGTGAGGTGCTGGGATAGCTGGGAGTAGACAAAATGGGTTCAAAATTAAAGTCCAGTCCTTCTCCATCCATGAGTTCACTGTTGATTATGTAATCCATATCACATTCGAGGTTCTCCATGTACATGTCAATGTCCAGGTCAGTGGGCAGCCTGTCCTGGTTCAATCCCAAGGGAGCAGGGCTTGCAGAAGAAAGAAGCAGTGGACTGCCCAGCTGGACTGACTGGGTAGTTGTTGCAGAAACGGGAGCCTTCAAACTGGTGATGCTGGCAGTGTTTTGAGGAGATGTTACTATGGGAAGCGTTGATGGCAAAACACTGGCACTGACTGGTTCTGCCTGCCGCTCTGTAGGCTTTCCTCGTGGATTGCCTGAGCTCATCTTACTCTGGGCAGCTTGACCACCTAGAAGCAGAAGAGTTCGGCTGCTCATCCTGTTACCAGACTGAGGGAGAACTGGATCGACCTGAGTCATCATAACATCCCTCGGAGGCGGAGAGCTGGGTGTCAGAAGAGCTTCCAAGGTCTGAGGGGCAGAGAAATGGCTGACCGAACTTTGCAGCGAAATATCAACAGGGTTAAACAGGGAATTGCCAAAAGTAGTGGTCTGACCAGCTGCACTTGGGCTCCTCAAGGAAAAGCTGGAATCTCTCTGGATCTGACCACTCGAGGCAGACTGCTGGGTAGGTAACACAGATGAGCTGGGAGACATCAAATTTAACCCATCGATGAGTTCAAGCTCCTCAGTCACAGTTGGTGGAACATTGCTGGATGCACTGGAGTATACCAGAGAAGGAAGCAGCTCTTCATCATGAAGGTCATCCTGCTCTGTCAAGATAGGAGAAAGTCTGGCACTAATGGTGCTTGCATTTGAACTGGTTCGAGGCCGGAAGGTGTTCCACATGTCAGAGTCCTCATTGCTTCTTGAGGATGGGCTCCCAGGCCACTTAGGGAATTGGGAGCCAGGACTGTCAGCAGTAGATTCTGGAGCAGACTGGAGAGGAGGCTTCTTTTTGGATGCTTTACTTCTGACTTTTGCAAGTTTGCTGCTGTTGTCCATGGAGGCAGCTCTTCTTCTTGGTGCTTTTCCACTTTTACCACCCTCAGGATTGAGCATCCACCAAGAGCTCTTCCCTGTAGCTTCATTATGGACTTTAATAAACTTGCTGTGCAGGGACAGGTTATGTCTAATAGAGTTCTGGAAAAAACAAACCAAAACCAAGGTATGAGGACCTGACAGTTGACACACTTCCCATCTAGAAATTTCACAAGCATGAACACATTCAGACAATATCCAGAGAAAAAAAGATGTAACAAAGACCTACCCATAAAAATCTGCTATTTCTGCTCAAACATGCTTGACAGCACTGGCAAGCAGTGCCATGTCTCACTGCAGCACCAAGGGTGAAACTACCATTGACAACTAGCGACTTCCAACTAGCTGAATACTAACACAGAAGCGCTTTTCAGGGCCACACAGAATCTGCGAAAACTAAGTATACGACAAAGCAAGTAAGCGAATTCCCAAACACAGCTTGCAACTTCAACATGAGCCTAACAATCTGAGCTAACGCTGCTCCCACCCTTCTGCCAACCCTATTAGCCAGCATAAGCCTGGCTGAAGTTTTTAATTTTTATATGGCTAGCTTTCAGATAGATTCAAGCACAGCACAGCAGTGAATCAAATAGACTGGGTAAAGGGAAGTAAGAAAACACTTCTAATTCAGTACACCTATTACCATCTTTATCCTAACACCAGAGAAATGAGAGAAACTTTGTGGAACAAGAGTCCTAGTTATCCTGGAACCTGCCAGCCTCGCTTTGCAAGGAGGCAGTACACTTTCCTCTGTGTACATTTCTAATGGGGTAAGATGTTCAGCAGATAGTACACTCCCACACAGTACATGCCAGTTTTAGCCTCTCCCATCTTTCCATTTGGCAAGGCACGCATTCCTTGCCTCTCCCAAGTCCCTTATTTTGGTTTAGCTTTGCTGGAAATTGCAAGCCAACATATATGTAACACCACCAAACTGAATTTTCATCCTGCAACTGATAAAAGTCCCCAGTATTTTAGAATTAGCAAGTAATAATCTCACTGTTTGAGCAGATCCTCCATGAACTCCCCTTGAGACCTGTGTCATGCATTTGTTTCATATTTGCATTTAATTTGTTCAGATGGTCAAATTAGCCATCATTAAAATGTGCTACGCTGCTAGCATAACAGAGGTCCAAGAGCAACATCTTTTTCATATAAACTAAAAGGTATACTGCAGCCTTCAGCCTTCATGCATGCTCTCCTAATTCTGAACCAAGTTAACTGTGCTTTTATCATCCTTTCCCACCACCTCTGAACACAGTTCTTTCCTGCCTGCTGCTTTCCCTCTCCCCACCCTTTTCCTCTCAGACAAGTCCTCATCATGCTAATTTTGGCCACCTCACCAAAAGTACTATCCTAGAACAAAGCAGATGCAGATAAACAATACAGGCAAAGTGGAAAGTTTTCACGCAGAGGGAAGGAGATGCAAGACTTATTCTGTGATAGCTTTCATTTTAACCTCTGGCCGTTAAGGACTTGGAGAAGACTGGCTGTTTGTTGTGATTGGCATCAAAGAATACATATGCTCTTACTTGGAAAGCACCCCAATGGTTACTGCGGAACCAGGGCCTGACGGAACATGTGTCAGTCAATGCTCTTACATAGTTTTATTATTTGAGTCGTTCACAGTAATAGCTATACAACACTCCTGCTTGGCATCTTGTCTTGAATTGTAATTTAGACTGGTACCCTGTCTCCCAAAAGACTGTTGCTTTCATTTCCAAAGAATCCCCCTCCCCTTTTCCCAATGTGCATGATTTCAAATGCATACTGCTACAGCAATAAGAACCACTAGGTTGTCACTAATTCTTCATTTATTCTCCTAAAAATAATCTGTGAATTTATGATGACACCCAGTCCCATCAGGCGTGGCCCAGTAACTTGCACACACAGTGCACATTTGGAGTCTCATAACCATCCATATTTAGCTCCACTTAGTAAAATGGAACTTTAAACCAATAGGCTCAGGATTTCAAAATTTCACAACAAACTATATTCTGTTTTTTTCTCATGTACGGCTATAGGTTTTAATTCCTGTGCCAACAAAAGCACACTGCACGGGTGCAAACATTTCAGTAACACTGAAACCTCAAGAAAATTAGCACCACTTTGCGTATCATAAGTGACAATTTTAGTAACTAGGTTTTTTTCGCTGAAAAGCAGCTTGAAATAAGACATCTTGAAATAAGACTAGGATTCACATGAACACAGATAAGTGAAGCCTGGTACCTTTTATGAAAGAGTCTCAAAGTCCTTTTACGTGTTACTGCTAAAATGACATAACAGCTAACAGCTGTAGAAACAGATAATTGCTGTACCACTCCTTCCTTCCTCATCTTCAAACTCTCCTCCTCTCCTCTCATAACACAAGCACCTATGACCCTATGAGCTAGTTCAGAGAGCTAACCCAACCAAAAAGCAGCCTCATCCTTCCCTTAAAATTACTGTTCCTGCCTCTCTTATCTCTGCCTGCTTTTTGAACTACCTCACTGCGGGGGTCAAGCACTGAAAACTAAGGAAGAGAACAGCATGTGTGGTTGGAGGCAGAGGAAAAAACTCGGAACACGTTTTACATTAGGGTTAACTGCTGTCAGAACTGCAATACCCAAATTATCACTTCTCTAGTGATTATTAGCACCTCTCCCGCAGACTTTGCAAGGCAGCTCACCACTGCAGCATGCACAACTATAACCCACAAGCATGACTGAGCTTGCCTGCATATGGGAGACTCACGTCCAGAGAGTCCCAAAATACAACTGAACCAACACACCTACCAGCCTGGGTGCTGTAAGACAGCACAAGAGATTCACACTTGCATACCACACGCTCCCCAGCACAAGAATGCATCTGCTAGAATGATTTAATATACCTAACATATGGAGGGCACCCTCAAATCTCATTGAGAAAGTGAGGGACAAATGAGTTATGCTAAAATAATCACAGAACTCCAGGTCAAACCTGACAGGAAAGGAAATGACAGACTTCAGTCACCCAGGCAACCCTGACGTATTTCCTTTCTTGATGGTAAGCAACTCAAACCAGAAACATATAGATGACATTAACTTTTTAGATGCTCAACCTCAGCAGTGCAGGAGCATCCCAGCTGGTCTGAGCACCTGCAACCCACACAAGGTCTTGACTCTGGAATATCTTCGACCATAAGGAAGCATGACCTGAAGGAAGAGGTACAGGCAGGAATCCTTCAAATTCTTAAGGACCTCTTGAACAATTAGGGGTGGTTATTGCTGTTCGTTCAGCTACCTTACAGAAGTTCTTATGGCTATATATTAAGTATTATAGTGAGAACAATGCCAGTCTGTGCGTCTGTACCCATCACAGATCGAAGATGATTCCTGTAAACCACATTCAGACAAAATCATTCTGAAAATCATCACAGATATTATACAAAAAATTAAAATTTGGTTAGAAACATTTATTGTACACTGAAGGGTGGACCATTCACTAGGTTCCAGCCACTGCACGTACAAGCTAGGATGTATGGACCTGCCACAGAAGTGTGGCTACCAGCACACACAAACTATTTCCTAAATCTCAGTTACCACAACAATAAACCACCTTCTTTGATAAAATCTCCTAGCCCTATTTAAAGGATAGGAACATTCCTCACCATTGTGCCAGGCCTGCCCCCACACCAGCATCAGGGCTGCTGTGCACGCTGCCCAGCACCGAACAGTGCCTCAGTCTCAGAACGGGGAATTAGCCATGGGAACTGGCAGCACAACCAAGCAGTCACCTACCTGGGCAGCCTTCTGGACAACCACCATAGACAGCAAGATTCTATGGAAAATGCACAAGTGGGTCATACAGAAGACAGAATGCCAGTGACAGCCTTCCCAGGGGACTATATGGCTTTGTAGGTAAGGCTGAGCTTATCTACCATGGAACTGAAGTTTTACTCAGGTTGGTTGGTTTGTTCAGATGTTAAGGCTCCTCACACTAAAAACAAGCTTAAATTCACCCTCCTGCAGTGTACTTTCCTCTAAGCACTGATGTGACAAGAGCAGAAGGAGGCTCTTGTGCCCTGCCCAGAAGAACTCGTCCATGCAGCAGTGGTGCATGGACTGTGCTAGCAGAGCGCTCAAGGCCAAGCACAAGTTATGCTGAGAAAGACCTACGAAAGAGTAGCTATCCTTGGAAATTCTGTGCTTGCCCATATTTGCCTGGATTTTCAATCACTGCTCCCTAGTGCCAAAGCCATTCTTCTGGAAAACATCAAGTTGCTACTACAAACCACAAAGGCACCAGATTTCTTCACAAAAAAGTCTCTCTCAAGAATGAGCGACTGGGAGGAAAAAAAAGCTATGCAATCACTGCAGCTGCTTGTAATATACTTTGCCTCGGAGGCATACAAAGAACATGGTCACATCCCAGCACAGGGCCATGTTCCAAAGCCAGGCCTATAATTGTGCGGAATTATCATTTGCCATGGCATTCTTGGGAGGCTGCAAGGGGAGAATGCCCCACCTGCTGCATTTGTCAGTGCCTGTCTCAGCACTCACCCAGCCACTTGGCTCCAAAGGCTTCAGGGAAAAAAAAAAAAAAAAAAAATCATCATTGCAGAGATTTTGCAAAGTTATGCTCCAGCAAGTAAACAACTCCTCCAGAGCCAGGGAGCTGAAACATTCCCCCAGCAATCCCCTTCCAGAAGGCACACGTGAGCACAGACGTCAAGCTTGGCAGATGGGGAGCTGTATCTTAGGAAGAACATTTTCCTTTCTGTAATCTTTCAATGGCAGCCCAGAAGAAAGTCCTAGCTCTCTAAAAAGCAAAGACTGAGGCAATTTGCAAGTTTACCAAGACAGGCAGGCATATACAACAAAAGCTGATCAGGATTAGATAGAGCAGAAGAAACTTGTTGGAACAAGTAATACCAGCAGCCCAGGAGCAGCTTTCTCTGAGGACTGCTGGGAAAACTAAGCCGTGCTGCAAGGAATAATCTTTCAGCAAAGCAGCTTTCCAGAACAAACTGGCAGGGAGCTGGAAAGAGTAACAGCAAAAATCTTCAGGTACTTTTACTGGCATTGCACAGGGCAGACAGACTTTTGCCAAAAGATAATCTCTCCCCCACTTCTGAGGGGGACAACTACACTCCGTAAGATTTCAAATGAAAATTAATTCAAGGCATTATACCTTCTTTGGGAGAAGGGGCTGTTAACATCACTTTAATGAGGGCTTAGTACATGCTGCTACGTTGCCATGGTGGGCCCTCGCCATAGCTGACCACTTGTCACAGTTTTATCCCACCTGAGAAACAGGACACACGGTGACCCCACACGCACACCATTGTCCTGCTTCTATGCACTGCCACGGCCTCATGTTTCACATCCAGCACTTCACCATCCTCCCATCATCAACACCCTGCCATGCCCAGCTCCTTCCCCCCCTCTTCGCCAAGCCCTCACCTAGGCCAGCCACCATTTAAAGGACTAATAGAATTAAAAGGTAAAATATTCTATTAAAAGAAAGACCGATGGACAAAAGCATCCATGCTCCTCAAGTTTCCACACTAGACTCTTCACTATAGCCTCCGAACAACCATCATTCAGCTTCTGTTTGTTATTTCCCCCTCCTGCTTTAAGGAAACCCAGCGAGGCTGTCAGCAGCTGGGACAGAGAACATCTCCCCACTGCCAGGACTAAGCACATCGCTAACGCCACATGAAGGCATTTGGGGGCATACAAGGTAATGGCAAGAGTCCAGTAGTCAACATGCCAAGAAACAATAAACTTTTCATCTTTACCAAAACAAGCATTCACATACTTTCGTATCCACTGAACTGGAATTTATTTGCAAGGTGTGAAGATAACCTGGCAGAACCTACCAGCTGCAGCACAGAAGATATAGTCCAGAAGATGGACAGGTTTGCCTTTGTCTGCTGGCTTATTACTCTTTCATGGAGGGGCTTCAGAGGGACACAGGATGAGTGGTTGCTCCAACCTGAGGGAGTTCTGCACGAGGTCTGCCAGAAGGTCAGACACCCTAAGCCCTGGGGGAGCCCAGGGACCTTCAGAACCAGCACTACGGCACTGGAGGGCAGTGAAGTTTGTCATCACAAACTGAATTGCAGGGTACAGGCAAGGAAGCACCTAAGAGCCCTCAGCCAGGTCTCCTAATCTGGTCAACAGTCAGTATCAACTATGGGCAATATGGATGTAACACAAGTGTGGAATAGAAGGGTTTAAAGTAAAATGCTGCCCGCTATATAATGAAGATTAAGAGCTACCTGAGTTTCTAGAGGGATGACACCTTCGGTTTCAGACAAGCAGAGTGCTTGGTAATTTTAAATTCATAATAGAGCTACTTGAGTTGTTGCACGTATGCTTGTGTATATACATATACACATGTGAATCAAAGTGAATGCAGAGGTGTGACTTCAGCCTCCTGTACCTAATGTGATACCGTGGAATCATTTATTCTTTCCTTTACATTGCACGCATAGGAAACACCTGATTTTTGCTTTAGTGAAGTGCCTTTGGAAGGTGAAAAAGATGGGTTTAAAGTTCATCCTGTTCCTACAAAGGGAAAGACAACAGCTTTGGGAGAATACCCAATGTTTCACTGAAAGGGACTAGTTCTTAACGTTGCTCCTCACCGTGTCAAACTTACTCGTAGATGTGAGAAATGCAACCACCAGTGCAAACTGCTTCAGCGGGGTTTATGCACTTCTAGTTTATTCAAAAACCTCAACACCCTCCTCCCCCAAGTAATCTCAAAGCCAGAAGGAATTTATCCTCTTATTCACAGAGCAGCTTGCAAAGCACCAAGGGGAGGATTACAAAGGACCCCTATGACACACCCCTTGAAGGACACTTCTGCCTTTCAGGCTGGTTAATTCTTGGCTTTGGCTGAATTATTGCAAGGAAAGGACAGACTGCACACCCAGCAAATCTGTCCTTTACAAATTGCTTGAAGCAGTTCAAGAACAGCAAACACCACCTTCCTCGAAAACACAGATTCTTCCGGAATTCACAGAGGTTACACCACACCCTGGCAGTCTGTAACAGCTGTATTTCCCCCAATTGTATAGTAGGACAGCCGTAAAGTAATTATGAAGCAACAATGAGTTTATGGGGTTTATATTAACTAAAGTAATTTTAATAAAATGTTTTTAAAGACACATTTATTTTAATTTCCCCATTTAGAATTCTCTATCAGAACTACACTACATTCAAATAGGACATCAGTACAGTTCTGCCCAAATACTAGGACTCTAGGAGCTGTAGTTCTACCTTAACAGGCATCAAAATGCTACGTCAGCATTTAGCAGCAGTTCCACATTATTTTCCTTTATTCAAACTCGTGCTGTTAAAACCTGAGAAAACAATAAAGCTAAGACAACTCAAGAAGTTTTTATTTTACTTTACAAATTAAAAAAAAGAAGCAAGCAGAGCTACACAGCTCTAAAAATAACAAGGAACAGTGAAAAAAAACCAACAAAAACAGGCAGGTCCATTCCTCAACTGCAGAAACATGTTTTGCTTATTCCATTTGTCTTAAATATAAAATATGCACCTGTAAAATTTCCACTACATCTACAAAATCAAACTGAACTGATTTGATTGATTCCACATCTTTAAAACTGTAAATGTCTAACCTCCCTTCATCTAATGCACCTTGATGCAAATAGACTAAAGTAAAACAAACAAAACCTCTTGCAAATCTATGTGTGTTAACATAAGGCAAGACTAGAAGTCAGAGCTCTGTGGTCACACGTGATAGGGCACGCATCCTGCCAAGCCCTGCCAACAGGATTTGAGAGAGTGAGCAGGAAAGAAAACTGAGCAAAGGGAATATACCACAGCCCCTTTTACCTCTCCTGGCCACGTAAGATTAACTGCCTACTTCCTACATAGCAACCCAAACGTTGGTAATATTTGTTAAAAATTAAAACA
Source organism: Falco naumanni (assembly GCF_017639655.2). Taxonomy (NCBI): domain Eukaryota; kingdom Metazoa; phylum Chordata; class Aves; order Falconiformes; family Falconidae; genus Falco; species Falco naumanni. The sequence goes on from NC_054067.1 coordinate 13,129,189, forward strand.
AGTTTTAATGAGTTTCCCCTAGCATTTAAACAGTTTCAACTATATTTATACCACGGTTTTCTGTTTGCTGGTTAGAATCAAGGGTTTTAAACTGCTCTAATCATAACGGCAGGCTGATTCCCACCACAGCTGCTGTTGTTCTGCCATCCCTCATCTCTCCTGGCAGAAAGATTCTGTTCTCTCCCTGTACTAAAGCCAGCCTGAGTTAGTCCATTCCCAGGCTGAAAAAGTACAAACGAATTTCACACTGAAAAGTCATCACAGAACAGCTACAGCAACAGCCTCCTGAGCAAGCACCTCAAGCAACCCTTGTGCGTGCACAAATTCTCATCTCTGCCTTTCTGCAAGTTAAATCCAACCGTACGTGTCCCAAAAGCGATACATGATTACAACACAGGGTAAAACCAAAGACTGATAGTCCTATTACATGTAGTGAAGGACACTTCACTATATTCTTCCACCTTCCCCACGATATCCAGGGATGCATTTTGGAAGCCACAGTGAACTTTAAGGCACTACTGCCAAAGAGATACAGACACATCCCTGAAGAGAAAATGCACAATTTCCATAGATTGTCTGCAAAATAACATGACTAGACAGCAGCAGCAACATACCTAGGACAAGGACAACATACCTAGCCTGAGGAAGCAAGAACTATCTTCCAGCAAGACCATTAAGTCTTCCGAACAGAAAGAAAATGCACCCAAATACTCTCCCAAATCAAAACTTAGTAAGGAGGATTCAAGTGACAAAGGAGGAAAAAAAAAACCCAGTCAATTTTAGTCAGACTATATGCACTCTCAGGGAACTAACTGTCCATAAGCCAGATAAGTGGGAAAGGTGAAAAGTTTTCTATCAACCCATGCCAGCCTAAGCTGTGACAGCTGTGTCCCTCTCACCGCACTCCTACCCCCTCTCAAGCAAACATTCACTCTCATGCAACCACATGGTGTGCCACTTCAGAGAGCTGAGCCAGCTGAAAGCTAACCTACCAGAAAAAGCTATCTTTTTTTTTTTTTTTAAATTAACTCTGTGCTGACTTACTGCTCAGTCACACAGGCAGAGGAACGTGTGGCTGGAATCACAGAAACCCCAAACCACACTGGCTCGAGCTGCCAGAGAACTGCAGCACGGACGAACTGCTAACCAACACCGCAAATGGAGAGCTACACTGCAAACAAGAGCGTGGCATTAAGCGTAATTCCAGTCTGCAAGGAGAGCAACAGGTCACACTCTTTAGACTCTTGTCACTGTAGCATCCACTGCAACACATCAGGACAGCCCCAGGTACTATTTTGCAAGGCAGCACTCACATGTCCCTTTCTCTTTGCTGGAGTTCATCTGACTGTAGAGAAGGGGAACAGCAGGCTGCCACCTGCAGAGCACGGAAACAAGAGTTTAGCTCTTGCCACAGAGCTTGGCACGTGTCTATTTCCAGGGCGAGAGGAGAAGCCACCACCAAGACTCTGGAGCAGCATATCGCTTTCCCTTTTCCCAACTCCTGCAGAGGTCCCCAGCACTAGCACCACCTGGGACCCTTTTTCAAAAGAACCTCTTAGAAGTCAAGAACGCCTGCGACGAAACTGTTATTTCGATTGAGCTTTAGCACAGTCCAGCGAAAAAGAACAACGACCCCGTATTAAAAACCCTTCCAGCTGACGCTCTGCCTTGCACAGACGCTTAGCTACAGCCCTGACACTGCCGCTCCTCTCCCGGAAACCTTTCCGAGCCCACAGGGTGCAAGAGGCAGCCCCGCAGGGCCCTGCCGTAACCGCCCAGCCCCGTGACACCACCACCCACCCCCGCCCCAAGCCCACTCCTCCCCGCTCCCGCCGCACCGAGCCGGGGCCTGGGCAGGGCCCGCGCAGCCCCTGCCCCGCTCCCAGCCGGGCACACCGCGCCAGCCGAGCGCGGCGGGCAGGGCCGCGGCCCACGCGCTGGCACCGGGGCCGCCCGGCCAGGGACGAACAGCGACAGGTGAGCGTGGGGCTGGCGGCGGGGCTGCACCGGTACCGGCTCGGCGGCGTGCAGGCGCCCCGAACAGCCGCCCCCCGCCCGCCTCGGCGGAGGCCAGGCCCGTCCCTCCCGCCCCGTCCCGGCTCGCCGCGCACCTTCCAGCCAGCAGAGCTGTTGCTGTCGCCCTTGTCCTTGAAGTAGGGGACGGAGCGGACCATCCACTCGTAGATCTGCGCCAGCGTGAGCCGCTTCTCGGGGGCGCTCTCGATGGCCTGGCTGATAAGCTCCGCATAGGACTGGTTGCCCCAGGCGTTGCGCCGGGAGCCGCCCTTCCGCGCCGCCGCGCCGCCCGCCCGCGCCCCCTCGGCCCGCCCGGGCCCCGCCGCCGCGCCGCCCGCGCCCTCCTCCGCCGCGCCCGCCGCGCCGCCCGCCTCCGCCGGCGCCGCCGGTAGCTCGGGCCGTGGCAGGGGCCAGGTACAGGAGCGCGGCCGGCTCTGTGGCTCGAAGTCAGGGTCGATGTCCGGCGCCACCGCGGCGCCGCCCGCCTCCGCCATGGGCGCCCGCCTCAGCGCCGCCGCCACGGGGTCTGAGTCGCTCCGGCACGGCGCATCGGCCCGGCCCACCGCCCCTTTGTGAGACCCGGGCCCCGCCGCCGCCGCGCCGCTCTGTTTACCAGGGAGCAGCGCCGCGCCCTGCGCCTGCGCGCGTGGGGCACGCCGGGAGCCGCAGTCCCGGCCAGGCGGCGGCGCGCGGCCCGGCCCCACGCGCGGACTGCAATGCCCAGCGGCCCCCGCGCCGCGGGGCGGGCCGCGGCCCCCGCCGGCAGCGCGTGGCAGGCGGTGCCCCGGCGCGACTACAACTCCTAGCGGGCACTGCGGCGGCCGCGCTTACATAACCCGCTGCGCCGGTCTGCGAGCCCGGTGCGCCCCCGTCCCCAGTCGCTTCTCCGTCCGCGCGGGAGCGCGCCCCTTAGCGCTCTGGGGCCTGCGGGTCCGAGACCCCCGCTCCCTCGCGCCGTCCCGCCGCGGACCGGAGCCCGCTTCCGGGACATGCCCAGCGCGAGGTGTAACGCGCCCCGCGTCCCGGTGCCGGTCCGTTCGTCGGAACTGCGACAACCAGGTTCCGGCGCGCCGTACAGCGCCCGGAGCTGGCCCCGCCCAGGGCGCTGTATGGCTCAGTCCCTATTTACGTTTTGAGTCCCAGCGGCTCCGCTCCCAGCTCGAGCGCCCAGCGCAGCCAACCCGGACCCGGGCTGCGCGCCGCCCCGCGGGTGCCCGGCTGGCGCGGCCCAGGTGACGCGGGGCAGCGTCGACAGGGAGCCCGGCGTGCAGGTTCCGGGGCTGCGCAGTGGCGTGCCCCACGCCCTGAATACCCGCTCCGCTTATTCAGGCAGCGGCCGGGCGGCGGCGCTGGCGTGCGCGGGCGGGGCAGCTGCTTAGCGGCCCCGAACCCTGGATACCCGCCGTATTATGCAGGCGGCAGGCGAGCGCCGTCGCGTCGTGCGCGGGGCGGGGCGGGCTGCGGCAGCGGGCGGGCCGGGCCGGGCCGGGCCGGGCGGTGGCGGCACCATCATGTCGGAGGCGGCGGTGGCGGACACCCGGCGCCTGAACGCCAAGCCGCAGGACCTGACGGACGCGTACGGGCCGCCCAGCAACTTCCTCGAGATCGACATCTTCAACCCGCAGACCGTGGGCATGGGCCGCGCCAGATACACCAGCTACGAGCTCCGGATGCGGGTGCGGCCCCCGTGGGGCCTGCGGGCCCGGGGCGGGCGGGGCGGGGCAGGCCGCGGGGCCCCGTGTGGGTCCGGTCGGGGCTGGGCTGCCCGGTGGCCGGGTGTACGGCCCGGGGAGGGGCAGCGGCGCTTGGTGCGCGGTGCCGGGGTGGCTGGGGGAGGGCGGCCGAGGGAGGGGCGGGTGGTCTCGTCGCCGTGGCCGAGCGTGGCCTGCGCGGCCGGGACAAGGAGCTGCGGTGAATGTGTAGGGAGCCCGACCAGGGAGGCCCCGCGCTGCCCGGGCACAATTCCTGGGGCTCGAGGTAGCCAGGCAGGGGCTGTTTTCGTCTGCGATGGTGGGGAACGGAGGACGTGAGCCCCGGCGTTGGAAACCGGGCAGGGCTGGGCTGGTGCTGGCAGCTTGCCCGTGGCTTTCCAGCTGGCCAGGGCTCAAGGTCAGAGTGCTCGCAGGTGGGGGGGTTTGCCGGGACCCTTCGGCATGCAGCGAGAGCTGGTATGCGCAAGGACGAGGAAGGTGCTGCCTCAGCAGGCTCCTGCTCCTGTCCCCTCGCTAGAGCTCCAGGCCTGGCACTTGGGCACTGTTGGGTGGTTGCTGAGCAGGGTATGGCTGCATGCAGCTCCTTATCTGGAGCAGGGGAGGAAAGCTAGCCAGCAGTATCTTGGGACCTGATCACAGTGCAGTCTAGCTACTCCTCCTGAGTCAGCTTGATCGCTGTACAAAGAGCCTGTGATCTGGGAGTGCATGTAGCAGGCTGAACACTTCTTGCAAGGTTCTCTTCGCTGGGCCTTAACCAAGCCAAATGGGGGACCTCTTCATAGCTCTGTGTCTGATAGCTGAAGGCAGTAAAACTATGCTTCCCCTGAACCAAGCAACCTTTAGCATATGTGCTAGCATTGCCGTCTGTTCATAGCATGATTTAGCTGTTAAGTCTCCACTGCATTTCAGAAGAATTGGGTGTTAGTTTTTTTCTATTCTGATGCTCAGTTTCCATCAGCCTGCCAAAGAGTGCCTGGCAGGTGGCAATGAGAACCTCTTAGTCCCCCTGAAACTAGCTCTTGCAGAGATGCTTTGAAAGCAGCTGGTTTTATTTTGCAGATCTCATAAGAATATAGTTAAAACATGTTGCAGCGATACTTGTGTTCATCTGGGTGCTGCTTGTCAGAAGGTTTTGCTACCTCAATTCCTTCAATGTTTCAGGCTGCATGGATAGGGTAAAGGTGACGTTACTGTAGCTGTGAGTCTTTAGTGGCAGGGGTGGAGGTTGGGGAATTGCTGCACATTCCTCCGGTGGCACAAGCCAGATATGAAAAAGCTGCTCACCTGTTAGGGTACGTGATATGTTCTGAGAGAATATTGTAGCACAAGGTCTGGCCTTGAACAGTTGCTGGGACAACATTTCCTCCCTTAGTTCTTCCTTGGAAACACTGGTGCCGGGTTGGAGGTTCTTTTGCTCTGCAGGCTACTGTGAAGCTATCTTGTAGATCCCTTCCAAATGGAGTGAACTTTGGGGGGGGGATCAGCCTTCTCTGTATTGTGAGCCCTTGTTCCAGCACATGCCCCTGGGACGGGGTGTGTTCCTGAAATAGTCACTTGACAGGAGGGAATGGCTGGCTCAGAGTAGCCTGGCAAGTGCTTGCTTGATTCTGAAGGGCTTCAGTACTTGTGCTCTGTCCTTAGTAAAGAAACTGGGTGTTCTCATGATGCCTCCTTCTCAGGGGGCTTGGTTTTCTAAACACAGCTTCAGGTTTCAACTACATGTTGAAATACTATCTGGCTTCCAAAGCAACCTGCAAATTAACTACTTCTCCTTCATTACAGACAAACCTCCCGATCTTCAAACTGAAGGAATCTTGTGTGAGGAGACGATACAGTGACTTTGAATGGCTGAAGAATGAGCTGGAACGAGACAGCAAGGTGAGGCCTGGCTCAGACCTGCATATTCCTGAAAACAGGACATGTGGGAATAGTTGTAGCAATAATCTTGAGCTGTCCGTAAGAGAGGCTGTGGTGGTGGGCAGCTGTTGGGGCTTGATCTCTATCCACATAACAGGGTTGGAGACGAGTGTCAAATGGCCAAGGGTATCTGCTTGCAGGTGGCCATTCTGCTGACAGGGCAATTCTCTGCTTTCAGATTGTAGTGCCACCGCTGCCTGGAAAAGCTTTGAAACGACAGCTTCCTTTCCGAGGAGATGAAGGCATCTTTGAGGAGTCCTTCATTGAGGAGCGGAGACAGGGACTAGAACAGTTTATTAACAAGTAAGTTTGGTGTCCTATGTGCTGCCTTTCTGGCTGCTGTCAGTAGAAGAGGGCTGTGGGAAGGAGTCTTGATCTGCTGCACAGAGGTGCCTTGCTAAAGGATGGTGCCTGCAGCCAGGTAATGACGCCGTGGTTCTTGAAGCAAGTCCTGCCTTGAGTGTGGGTTGTGTTCAGCCCTCTCTTCCGAGAGTGAATCAAATACTGGCAGAATAGCTGTGCTGCAGAGACCCACTGACAGGGTAGCGTTGGTTGCAGGAGGGAGCGCCCTGTGCTCAAGCACCTCTTGCTGGCCCTGTTGCACACTGATCTCATCACCTTGGCCTGAGCCCAGTGCAGGTGTACTTGGAACTGGCTGCCTGTTAGTGAGGAGAGGTCTGCCTTACTGCCTATGGAGAGTGCAGGTGTGGGGGTCTCGGTGGTGGCTGTGCTAACCTCTGCATCTGATTTTTCTTCCAGAATTGCTGGACACCCGCTGGCACAGAACGAGCGCTGCTTACATATGTTCCTGCAAGAGGAGACTATTGATAGGAATTACGTCCCAGGGAAAGTGCGTCAGTAGGAGCACCTGGCACTGTCTTCCTCCATTCCACCCTCCCTCCTGCAAAAATGACATTTATTTTTACACTAAATCTGTCTTCTCTGAACCAGCTTTTCCTCTCTTGAACCTCCCAGTTTGTTCAGTATTTTCCTCTTTTGTAACTGGCAGCAGCTTGTTCTACTGGGCTGTGGTCTTGGCCTAAAGGTATGAAGATTTATGCAAGTGAGCTTGTTGTCCTGCACCTAGGGGCACGTGTGAATAGGTGTGGAGCGGGAACTTGCTTATGGCGTTATGGTGTAGGAGCTGCCTCTCTCCCTGTACAGGAAGGTATGAGATGACCTTCACTCCCCTGTCCGTGCAGCCCCAAGCATCTCTGCACGAGACTCTGAAGAATAGCAGTTGTCATGTTGGTCAGTGATCGCATCGGGTATTAGCGTTTTAGTAAGGTTTATCCAAAACAGTGAGTAGGTGCCTGGGTGTGTTGGTTTCTCGTCCACCCCATTCACCCTGCATGAAACCCTCATTCTTCACTGTCTGGAAGTGCTGAGACCCAAGACCTACTCTACCCCTGCTCTCAGCCTCCTGCATTACAGACCCGTTTGGTGTATTCGTGTTAATCCCCCTCCTTTCTAATGTGCTGCTGGCAGCTTGAGGGGTTTCCATGACGTGTGCTCTCATGATGCTCTGTGTGGGCAGTTTGGAGAGTGGAAGCTGGGGTGGCCTAGGTTATAGCAGCGTGTGCTGTGATGCCTTGGTCCGGGGTTTAAAAAAATGCCACAGCTTGCTCTGCCATGGGCTGCTGTGGTGGTGTTTCCAGCAGCGCCCTGCTCAGCTAAGTTGCGGTGACCTTATCCTGTGCCCCAGCTGCAGAGGGGAGGACGTGGGTCTGGCTGAGGAGGAGCAGGAGAGGGCTAGTGGGGGCTGTTGTGTTGTGTGGCCGTGATGGCTGCCACAGGAGGGGCCTGGGGTGGGGCCACCTCTCCAGAAAGGGATGGCAGAGAATGGCTGGTCAGGCCTGGGTTAGACATTTGCTTACGAAGCAGGAGAAGTAACAGTGGCTTTTTGTGTGTTCTCCCCTGTTCTGCAGTGAGCTAGGCAGTTATTTTTGTGGACGTGAGGACACAAGACTGGTCAGGAAAGCATTCAGAGCTTGAGGAGGGCTGCTAGGCTGTGATTTGCTGCAGCAGAACTGTCTGTTGGAGGCTCCTCCAGCTGCCACAGCTGTGACAAGCAAGGTTGGGTCTCAGCTCCAGGGCTCCTTTGGTTGAGGCCGGCTGGTTTATAAGTGCTTGGTCACTTTGTGGTGGCATGGTTGAGCCTTTCCTGGAACATAGGCCTACAGTGGCTGCCCTCCTGTTCCTGCCAAGCGTGTCCCCCAAGGTCTCCTTGAAGTCTCCTGGGTGTTTGGTGAGGAACTGGTGCTGCTGGGCGAGAGGTGGCTCTCGGGGAAGAGGGGAAGTTGCTGAAACCGGGAGGGAACTGCTCCGGGGACCGGCTCGGCTCGGGAAGGGCTGTGGGGCAGCGTGGGGGTTGGTGCCGGTGGAGGCGGCCGTGCCCGCAGCAGGGCTCAGCCCGCATCCCCCCACCGCTGCCGGCCCCTGCTTGGGGTGGCCCCTTCCTCCTGCTTGTTCTGCCGTGGGGCTGCCATCCACCCAGCTGTCTCCACCCTGTCCAGTGTAACGTCCCGGTTCCGTTCGCATTAAACCACTGTGAAGCCAAGTCTCTGCCTCGTCCTGGGGGGGCTACCGGGGCGGGGAAGGCACCGGGAGGGGGCGTGGTCTGGCGGGCGCTGCGCGGCGGCGGCAGGTGCCCTCCCCGTCGGCAGGCGGCGCTGCGCGACGGCGGGAAGGGCCTCAGCCGGCGGCGGCGGGAGGTGTGTGGATGGCCCTCCTCGTGAGCAGGGGGCGCTGCGTGGTGGCGGATGGCCCTCTCGGGAGGCAGGGGCCGCTGCGCGGAGGCGCCGGGGCGGGATGCGGCGGTCAGAGGAGCTGGCGCCGCCGGCGGGCAGCGGCTCGCCGAGCTGCCCCGACCTGCTGCGGAACGTAGGCGGCCCGCACTCGCCGCTGTACTATAGCTTCTTCGAGGAGGAATGCCGCGCCATCGCCACCCGCCTGCTCGTGGGCGCCACCGTCGCGGTAGAGCCTTCGCAGAGCCTGGGGGAGGCCAGCGTCCTGGGGGTCGGTGCCGCCGCGCCCGCCACCTCTACGCCGCTGCGCGCCTCGCCGCCCCTCGATGAGGGGGCCCCGGCCAGCGCCCCGAGCGCGAATGCCAGCGAGGCCGGGGCGGCCTGCGACGAGCCGCCGTGCCTCCCGCAGCCCAGGCCCGGCCCGGCCCGGCCCCGCAGAGCAGCACGGCGCGGGGCCGGGCAGTCCCCCTGCGCGCCGCGCCCCGCCGGCCGCCCCCCCGCCCGCTCCCAGGGCCGCGGCGGCGCGAGGGTCTCGGTCTCCCGGGGCTCTCTAGCTCTGGAGCTCCCGAAGGCCGGCAAGGGGCTCGGTGCCCCGGAAACGCGGCTCCCCCAGCCCTCGGGTGAGCCGGGCCGCGGGCGGCTGCCCCGGGCGGCCGCTGCCCCGCGCTGCGGACCCCTCTCTCCTGCAGGTACCAGGCCGAAGCTGGCGTCGGCTGCCAAGTCCAGGCTTCGGTGTCCCGGCTGGGCCTCGCAGCTGGCGCAGCGTGCCGCCCTTCCCAAAGCCGCCCGCTGTGCCGCGGACACGGAAAGTAATTCTGCCCCTGCCAGTGGCCTGGCACGGAGTGGGAAGCTGGGGAGGGGGGTTGATGCTGCGGGGAGAAGGGGGAAGGCCTGGGCTGCGGCATGAGATGGGGATGGGGACAAAGCGTGGGGAGTCCCTAGAAGCAGCGCAGGTAGGAGCCTGGGAGATGTGCTCGTGCCCCAGGTGCTGCACTAATTAGTACTGCCAGGCCTCCCACCAAGGTGGGCTGGCAACCTGTCGGCTTGGAGCCCTCACCCCGTGGTCTTACGGGGTTGGTGGGGTGCTGGTGCTCGTGGGCCGGGGATGAGCAGCCTGGCTGAGCCCCTAGGAGCTGTGCGGTGTGGCAGCTTCGGGGTAGCAGCCTCTGTCCTGATGTTTGTCCGCTATAGCTGCTGTCAAGGTTGAGGGTCGCAGACAGCCCTCCCAGAGGCTCGCTACAGCAATTCCTACTGTGGCTTCTCATGCCCGACTGCGGACACTGGGAAAAGAGGCTTCCCCCAAGTGCTCTTGCCTTGATAAGGGTGAGTCTGGGCAGAAGCCCCAGGGGCTCTGGTGTTGTGGGAGCCTGGAGCTGCTGCCCTGGGGAGAACATCTGGGTGTTGGCTGCAGGGTTAAGGCTGATCACGGGGAAAGGTCGGGAGGGGAGCAGCATGTGCTCAGGCTTAGAGGAGGAGGGGAAATGTGATGTGGAGCTGTAAGGCTAGGTGAAGTCCCTTTCCCTGGCACCCAGCAGAGAGCCAGAATGGATCTGATGCTGTGGGACATCTGTAGGACAGGGAGCAGCCCTTGTCAGCACATGTTGTTGTCCGGGCACTCTCTGAGCAGGGGTTGATGCTCTTGGCTTTTATTTCCTGGACTCCAGGATCAACTACCCAGGAGCTGATACGCAATAGGACCCAAGAGCTGGAGGAAAACGGTGAGAGCAAATAATGGCTGGTTGCAGTTTGAACTGTCTTGGGAGCAGGTGAGCAGTGTGGAGGTGTGGTCCCACACAGGAGTGGGGAGCTGGAGCTTGCTCCCCTGTAGAGAGGGGCCCCTCTGGAGCTTTCCTGACTGCAAAGGCCTGCTGAAAACCAAGTGTCCTCTGAGTGTACCGCAGTGAGGAGAGTCTACTTTTCTGTGTTGGGCTCTGGTGGATTCTCACCTTGTGTTGGGGTGAGAATAGGGAAACATGGGCAGCTGCTTGTTGGACAGAGCCACTCCCCAGCAGGGCCCTTGCTGAGCACCTCGGGGTGCTCCAGTCTGTGATGCCTTCCCCAAGGACTGCAGCTGGGCAGCCTGCAGTCCTGGGCCCTGCAGAGGAAGACGAAGCCATCCCCACTCTGCTGGGACAGCCCTGCCCTGCCCAGTGCAGCTGTCTGCCTTCCCTGTGCGAGCAGACTCCAAGCGGGAGCCCAGAGTTGCTGTGAGCTAGGCCGTGCAGAAGCACCTTCTCCCAGCAGCACCCGTACAGGCTAGGCCAGCAGCATTGGGTTGGAGGGGCTTGAAGACCTCTGGCTGCCTTGGACAGGTTCTGCCCCTGGTCTGGAGCAGCTCTGTAGCTTGGTTGAAGAGAGGCCGGGGATGGCAGTTATGCTTCTGGTGGCAAGACTTCTCTTTATAGGTAAGGTTGACCAGACGTGGGTGTGTGTGGAGTCCTCTTTATTCAGTGAATTGGCCCCTGGCCCGACCCCAGGGTGTGGAGATGCAGTCCCTGCTGAGCAGGTAAGAGACAGCTGTGTCCTGGCACTGCAGAACACCATTCAGCTGATGGGCAGTTATGCCAGAGGTGGGAGGTGATGGGACCTGGGGCTGTCAGTTTCTAGGCTGGCACCTGAGCTGTTTTAGCCTTTCCCTGGGGTTTACACAAGACCTTGTGCTTTTGCTGCATGGTTTACCATCTCTCCGGTGCTCAGGGGACTGCAGGCTTCTGTCCAGTTCATCTTTTTTAAGGGGTTTTTGAAAGGTGCACACCCCCAGTGTCTTGTGGTGTCACTTTTATACTTCCTGACACGTTGGACATGTCCCCAAGACGGGGTGAGCAGAGCCTGCAGCAAGGTGAGATTCCATGCTGGAAGTCTCCTACCTGTAAAATATGTTTGTGCATTTGCCAGCATTTTTAGGGCTCTTCACTGTGAAGCAGTAGCCTGCCAAAGGATCCTTGTGACCCATGGGCATTGGCAGTTGCTTGCCTACAAGCGAACAGTGGCTCCTTTGCCAGGCACCACGGCTACAATGAACACTCCCTGGCAGTGGTCCCATGGGTGCTAGGCTTAGGGTGTTGTGCTTCAACAGTTCCAGGCTTGTGAAGCAGAGGTGAATGTCAAAATGATGCCCTGCTCTGACATGCTGAGGGGGCTGAGCAGGGCTCTCCAAGCCCAAGAACCGCTGGTGTATGTGTGCTGCCTGCAGAGATGCTCCTCCACAGGAAGGGCTGGGCTGTGGGCCACTGCGTGGGGGTGACCGCCCCCACCATCACACTTACACCCTGCTCTTGCCAGTCTGCAGGTGATCAGCTGTCCCAGGAGCTGAAGCGTGTAAAGAATGAGTTGGAACAAGTGAAGGGTGAGCTTGGTACGTCGGACTGGCTGTTTTGGGGGCTGTGGGACACCCACAATCCAGACGACACCCCTGCACTTCTAACTGGAGTCCAGGGCCTGCAGCATTGTGGGGATGGGGATGGCTTCTTGTTTGGGTGTAGAGCAGGATCCCCTACTGCCCAAGAAGGTGTGAGGGTGAGGTGTTTAGGACAGGCTGAGCACACACCTATTTACCTACAGCTGACAAGACTGCCCAGTGTGAAGCCTATTGCCGGACGATCTCCTCCTTGCAGGCTCAGCTCAGAGCAGCGGGTATGTTCCTTTCCTGGGGTGAGCCTTTGCCCCTGGCCAGGTTGCAGGAATGCTCTGGTGCTCCCTTGCTGGTACAAATGAGGGCTGCCAGGTGGAAGGGACACAGCTCATGGCCTTTCCCATGAGGCAGGTGCTGAGTGTTGCGAACAGCAGTGCTTTGATGCTGCCATTGCTTCCCAGGAATCTGTCTGGAAGACGCAGCAGTGGAGGAGTGTGGTGACTCAGGGAGAGACTGACAGCTGGCACATGGGGACAGACTTGAAATAGCCAGTTGTCCAGCTGCCTGAGCTGCTGAGCCAGTGATGTATGTAGAGCTCTTGAATGAATTGAGTTTTTTAATTCATTCTATTTAAAATAAAGGTGTCTTTTCTTAGTGATGCTTGTTGTCTGCTGGGATAGGGCCAGTGCCTAGTGCTGCCTGCTGATGCTGTTCTCCAAAGGACTGGGCAGAAAGAGCAGGTCTGTGTACAGCTGTGGCTGGTTCTGTTCAGCCAAAGGCTTGAGGTCTGTTGGGTGCAGGAGGTGGGTGATGGTGGGTAGAAGCACAGCAAGGCTCTGGGGAAGCCTTTCTGGACAAAGCTGGTGCTTCCAGGTGGGATGCTTGGATGTGTGGTGGTGGCAAGCAGCTGTACGAGTAGGTTTCTGCCTTAAACTACCTTCATGTTTGATGTGGGAAGAGGCAGTGCTGGCTGGTGGCATGTCAGGCTTCTGCAGCTGTTAGCTGACTGTCCTGGTTTCAGCTGGGGTGGAGTTGATTTTCTTCTCAGTAGCTGGTGCAGTGCTGTGTTTTGGATTTGGTGTGAGAACAATGTTGATGGTTTTGGTTGTTGCAGGGTAACGTTTATACTAAGTCAAGGACTTTTCAGTTTCTTGGGCCCTGCCAGTGAGAGGGCTAGAGGGGCACAGGAAACTGGGAGGTGACACAGCCAGGACAGCTGACCTGAACTAGCCAAAGGGATATTCCGTACCATATGACATCATGTTGAGTATATAAGCTGGGGGAAGAAGAAGGAAGGAGGGGGTACTGGGCATTATGGCATTTGTCTTCCCAAGTAACTGTTACACGTGATGGAGCCCTGCTCTCCTGGGCATGGCTGAACATCTGCCTGCCGATGGAAAGCAGTGAATGAATTCCTTGTTTTACTTTGATTGCACGCATGGCTTTTGCTATACCTATTAAACTGTATTTATCTGAACCCACGAGTTTTCTTGCTTTTACTCTTCCGATCCTCTCCCCCATCCCACTGGGGGGGGAGTGAGTGAGTGGCTGCGTGGGGATTAGTTGCTGACTGGAGTTAAACCATGGCACTGATATTTGCTATTTTATTAGCTGGTGGCGTGTGTCAGTGTCTGGGAGCAGGTGGTGGGAAAGCAGCACGTGGGACTCAGTCCCTGACTGTTTGTGCCTGCCAGCACTGGAAGCCCTGCCCTGCTGCCTTTCTGTGACAGGTTCATGCAGGCACCTTGTCATGCTGCCTCACATCTGTGTCAGGCCCTAGAGAGTCCTGCTATCTGGTGTTGGCGGCACCCTGAGGCTGGGCCAGGAAGGCTGGCCTGCTCCCGCTCCCCCGTTTTCTCTGCCTGGTGTTCCTGGCTGCTCCAGAGTGCTGCAGGCAGCCCACACCCCTTCCTGGGGCAGCTGCCCTTGACCATGCACAGGGACGGCTGCTGCACAGGGATGCTCCATCCACTGCCTCCCACCTCTGCTTGGCACTTGGCCACGGAGGCGAGCAGCTGCAGCGCTGGCATCATCTGCAGCAAAGTGCTCTAGCACAGTGAGCAGCGGCGGTTCCTGTACATGCGTGTTGAAAATACCTTCTTGGTGCAGGTACTGAGGGAGCTGACTAGGAAGAGTGCCCTGCTAGATTAGTTGTTTGTAAACAGAGATACTTGTGGGTGAAGCAGTGACTGGTGGCTGTCTTAGTCACAGTGATCATGAAATAGTTGAGTTTTCAAATCGTTGGTGATGGGAGAAAAACTCCAGCAACACTTTGACCCTGAATATTGGGAGAGCAGACTTCAGGTTGCTGAAAGAGCTAGTTAGTAAGGTCCCCTGGGAATCTGCTTTTGAAGTATTTGGGTCCATGAATGCTGGTCATTTTTTAAGAACCATCTCTTAAGACATGGGAGCAGGCAATCCCAAAGTCAGAAGTCAAGAAAGCAAAACAGAAGACTGGCTTGGCTGAGCAGGGATCTTCTAGAACTTAGGTGGAAAAGGAAAGTGTGCAAGCAAGGACAGGCAACGTAGGAGGACTACAGAGATGCTGTCTACCACTGTAGGAAGAAAATCAGTGTAGCCAAAGCTTTACTAGAATTCAGGCTGGCCAGCACTCTGAAGAACAATAAAAGGGCTTTTAAAAATACGTTAATATCAAAAGGAGAATCAGAGGTATCTTTGGTCCATTGCTTGACAAGGTCAGTCACCTCATGAACAGGGATGTAGGGAAAGCAGGAGCACTTAATGCCTGCTTCACCTCTGTCTTCAACACCAAGGATGGGCCCTGGGACCCCTGGAGCCCTGTGTTGGAAGACCATGGCTGAGGGGATGATAAACTCGCAGCTGCCCCCGAACTTGTTTGAGACTTGCTGCTCCAGCTGGATTCACATAAATCCGTGGGGCCTAGGGTACTGAAAGGGCTGGCTGATGTCATTGTGGGGCCTCTTCATTATTTTTCAGTGGTCCTGGGAGTCTGGAGAGGGCCAAGTCAACTTGAAGCTGGTGGATGTTGTCCCAGATTTCAAGAGGGGTAAGAAGGAAGACCCTGAGGCCTGTCAGTTTCACTTCGGTGTTTGGTAAGATTATGGAGAAGGTTATTCTGGAAGTTACTGAAAAACACTTGAGAGACAGTGCAGTCATTGGTCAGAGACAGCACAGATAAACAAGGGGAAAGTCCTGCTTAACCAGCTTAATTTCTTTTTATGGCAGAGTCACCTATCTGGTTGACCAAGGGAAGCCAGTAGATGGGGTGGATTTAGGATTTAGCTGAGCTTTTGATACCATCTCTCATGGTATCCTGGATAAACTGTCCGGCACACCACTCAGCAGGTCCATAATATGCTGGGTGGGCGGTGGGCTCACGGGTCAGGCTCAAAGGGTTATAGTAAATGGGGTCACATCAGGTTGGGGGCCAGTCACCAGTGGGGTTCCCCAGGGCTCAGTTTTAGGGCCAGTGCTCTTTAATGTTTTTATAAATGATCTGGACGCAGGAATCAAATGTAATTTTGCCAATGATACTAAACTAAGAGGAGCTGCGGACTCCCTGGAGGATAGAGAGGCCTTACAGAGAGATCTGGGTAGACTAGAGATGGGCAATCACCGACTGTGTGAAATCTAACAAGAGCAAGAGGCGGATTCTCCACCTGGGACAGGGTAATCCTGGTTATACACACAAACTGGGGGGCGAGAGGCTGGAGAGCAGCCCTGTGGGAGGAGATCTGGGGTCTGGGTTGATGGCAAGTTGAATACGAGTCGCCAGCATCCCTTGGCAGCAGCTGTGTGCTGGGGTGCATCGAGCGCGGCACAGCCAGGCGAGGGAGGGGATTGCTCCTCTCTGCTCCGCGCTGGTGCAGCCCCACCTGGAGCACTGCGTGCGGTTTGGGGCACCTCACCACGAGAAGGACATCGGACTGTTAGAGTGTGTCCAGAGGAGGGTGGTGAAGATGGGGAGACGCCTTGAGGGCACGACTCAGGAGAAGCGGCTGAGGTCACTTGGTTTGTTCAGCTTGGAAAAGAGAAGGCTGAGGGGTGACCTCATCGCAGCCTGCAGCTTCCTCAAGGGGGGCAGAGGGGGGAGAGGTGCTGGTCTCTTTTCTTAGGAAAAGGTTCTTTACTGAGAGGGTGGTCAGTCACAGGAACAGGCTCCCAGGGAAGTGGTCATGGCACCACCCTGTCAGAGTTCAAGGAGCATCTGGACAACACTCTTTAGTCATATGTTTTAGCTTTAGGTAGTCCTGCAAGGAGCAGGGAGTTGGACTCAGTGATACTTATGGGTCCCTTCCAATTTGAGATATTCTGTGCTGCAGTCATAAAAGGTGATGGGGCTCCAAGAACTGATTTACATCTGCTTCTGCAGGGCTTTTGGCCCCCTTTCCAGGCTGGAGCCACCTCCTACCCTCCTTGGAGCTGGCTATGCACGCCTTGCTGCTGTCTGCTTTCCCGCCGGTCCTGTCGAGATGTGGCTTGCTCCGTGCTTCTGCCTGCTCCAGGCCCTTGGCCTGTGCTGCTGGATCAGGGCCCTGAACTGGGTAGGGGGGAGAGTGGTAGACTGGGAGGTGAGGATGGGGCACTGGGAAGATGGATGTGGAGCTGCGTGTGAGGTCAGGGAGCTGGAGCCACAGTTGCTGCCCCAGTACTGCTCCCCGCCAAAATTGCCTCCTGAGAGCTGCTGTAGCGAGAGGGTTTCCAGGACAAGGCAAGTCTTGATGTTATTCCCGCCCCCGCTGCTCTGGGTACCCAGCCTGTGGTTGGCTGGGCTGGGATGTCACCCCATGGAGCCCTGCTGCGCCCGCGGTGCTGCGGGTCCTGCCCAGCAGCACCCTCAGCGGTGGGGCCGGAAGCATCTGGGCGCGATGAGCAAGGCTGTGGGGGATTCCTGGGAGCTCACCGTTTCCCAGTGGGGAGCGTGGGGGCAGGGAGGGGAAGGGGTGTTGCTGCGTCATGGTTCCTTCGCAAGGGCTGAGAGCGGGAGGGGAGCCTACGTCACTGCCTGCCAGCTGCGCTTCCAGGTTGCTGCGGGGGGGGGGGCGGGGGGCAGGCGTGAATCGCTGCCCGTTTGAATGGGTGCTGGTGAATTGCGAAGGCCGGATTGCGTGTGCAGAAAGATGCTGGCTCCTGCCTGCCGGCCCGGCTCCAAACAGCTCTCCGGAACCTGGTGTTTCCCATCACTTAGAGCTGCCTGTTGCTCCCGGAGTTGAGCAGACTGTAGCGGAGCAGCGTGGGCGCTGGCCGGGACTCGCTGCCTGCAGAACACATGCGGGTGGGGGCAGAGCCCCCCTCCATGCCTCGGGCTGCCTGTGGCAGGGCCGGCCACCCCGCTGCTCCCCGTCCCGGGGCAGGCTTTGCCCTCCCGGCACCTCTGGGCTCAGGGGACCCTCAGCCGCCTCCCCCGTGGCCTTTGTTGGGGGGAGCACGGCGGATGCCGCCGGCCGCATGGTCCTTGCCCTGGGCTCGGCATTGCCGCCCGCGGTAACGTTGCCCCGCCCCCCGATGCTGGGGGCCCCGGGGGGGGTGTCTGTGCCCGCCCCACCCCCCGGTGCCATTTATAACTTGAATTTATATTTTTTTAAATCTGTCACCTGGGGAGCGGCACGGCGCGGGGCAGTGGGCAGGGGTGGCACTGGGAGGTGACGGGCTGCCCCGCACCGGCTGCCCTGCTCGTCCGGGGCGCGGGGAGCGGGAGGAGCCGCCCGGGCGCGTCCAGCCACCGGTGCCCGTTCACGGCGCTTCGCTGGAGGTGGGGGCGGTACGCTCCGGCATCCGGCGGGCGGGGCCGGGCAGCTCTTCATCACCCGCGGCGGCGGCAGCGGCGGCGGCAGTCCCGGTGCGAGCGGAGCGGTGCTGAACTGAACTGAACTGACCTGACCTGACCGGGACCGCACCGGATCCAGCCGACCCGAGCCGCCGGTGAGTCGCGGCGGGCACCGCCGCCGGGCCGGGCGCGGTCTGGCGCAACCGGTGCTGCGCTTGCATCAGCCGCCGCCCCCGCGTGGGGCCGGTCCTGCCGTCCCCGGGACAGCGCCGGGCTCCTCGGCCACACGGAGCCTGGCTGGGTAGCTCCCCGGGGCTGGAGATGCTCCCGCGGGGGCTGGGGCGAGGGTCCCGAGCGGGGGCTGACGGCCCCCGGCACCTGCCCCGAGCCGCGGCGGGATGCGGGGGGCACGGGGATGCGGCGGGAGGGTGCCGCCGGCGGGAGCTGTCGCTCGACACGTTGTTTTTCCTCTGCCCCGCCCGTGGCTCGCTGCGTGCTGTCCATCCCGGGTGGCAGCGTGGCTTTCTGCGAGACACCTCTCGGGCCTGGGGCCAGCCCACCCTGCCCTCGGCGGGGGTCTGGGTGCTCAGTGTGTGCCTTCCGCCGGGCACGGCCAGTCCCGGCGCGGCGGGGCCCGCGGGGGCTGGGGGGGGCGCTATCCCACATCCTCGTGCTCGGCGCCGACCACGTTTTTCTCTGCGCTGCTCTGAGAATAAGGGCCGAGTGCGTTTCTGCTGCCAGCCCCGGGCTTGCAGTTTTTGCAGAGCCTGTGTCGGGTGTCAGAAATCCGTGGAGCCATCGAACAGCCCTGGGAAAGGCAGCCGGAGCTGTCAGGGCAGTGGCTGGCGAGGGTACCAGTGCTGGGGCACTTGCTGCCTTGCAGCCTGGCCCAGAGGCTGTCCCACGCTGGGGTGGCACCTTTGGCCAAGGCTGAACACGGCCTGTGCCAGCTCATGGGGAGGTTTCTCCTGAAACAGGCCTGATTTGCTGGTTATGGGGAAGCAGCCAAGCCGGTGGCTGCCACTAGCAACCCTGGTAATCCCCTCAGTGAAAAACACCACAGTTACCCCCGGGTGGACTTACGCTGACCCATACAGGGTGATGTTGGTGCTGCCCCAGCTGCCTGGCCTGGAGCATCTTTCACTTCCCAGTTAAGGGAGCAGCTGGTGCAGGGAAGGCGCTGGTGGGCAGGCGGTCCTGTGCTGGGCAGGGGGAGCCAGCCATGGGCACTGGGAGCCGATTTCCTTGCAGCTCCTCTCGCTCTGTGCCAGCTGCCTGCTCCACAGGGTGCTCATCTCCCAGAACTTTTTTGGGATGGGCAGCTGCTGTGAGCAAGGGGAATGGGGGTGTCGCACATTTAGAGCCAACTGCAGCCTGCGGAGCATGTGGGCTGCTGGGCAAGCACCATCAGCACACGAGGGATGTGCTCCAGGGGCCTGTGCTGCGTGTTTAGCCTCCCTGCCGAGGTGAGGTACAGATGCTGGGAGCAAGGGAGGAGGAATGGCCGTATCCCAGTGAGTCAGCCCAGCCTGCCAAATCCTCCACTGGAGGAATGCTTTGTCTCCCTGCCATCGCTGCTGTGCGTGCCCACACACCAGGCCAGAGGGATGTGCCAGCAGTCAAGTTTGGGCTGAGGTATCTCTAGGCTGCCAAATCAGTGGGGAGTTGCTGGGAGACTGTGCAAGCTCTGGGGTGTGCCTGGGGGCGCGGTGGAGGGGACCACGCGGGGCTCGTGCAATGACCCTGTTTTCTATCATGAACCTGCTGGGTTCATCCCTGGCACACTCTCCTGACACAGGGGCTGCGCAGGTGGGGTACGTGCAGTCCCGCGGTGCCTTGGAGGGAGCTACCACAGGCTCTGCCCCACCAGTGTGGCAGGGGCTTGGTGCTGCTGGGTCAGTCAGGAGCAGGCACAGCTCCTGTGGGCATTGCTGCCAGCTCTGCTCCCTGTGGTGTGGGCTTACGCTCCTACAGTCCCTTCTCTTGCAGGGGTTTTGAGCAGCTGAGCACCACCCACGCGAGAAGATGCTTAGGAGAAAAATGACCAGTATTGGGAAGAAGCTGATCCGCCGGCGCATGGTGGATCTGAGCTCTGAGGACACACGTTTTGCTCGCTGCCTCTCCACACTGGACCTCATAGCTCTGGGGGTGGGCAGCACGCTTGGGGCCGGTGTGTACGTGCTGGCCGGGGAGGTGGCCAAGGAGACGGCTGGTCCCTCCATTGTCCTCTGCTTCCTGGTGGCTGCTCTCTCATCGGTACTGGCCGGACTCTGCTATGCAGAGTTTGGAGCCCGCGTTCCCAAGACCGGCTCTGCCTACCTCTACAGCTATGTCACTGTTGGTGAAATCTGGGCTTTCACAACCGGCTGGAACCTCATCCTCTCCTATGTGATAGGTACGGGACCAGGCAGGGTGTTGGCATGTGTGCCTGGGCTCCTTTCAGCACCGCACTGGCTGTGAGGGGCTCATGGAGGCAGCCTTTGGTGCTGTGGAAGCAGGGTGTGAGGTGGCATCATCAGGGAGGTGGGTGCTGGGTTGAGGGTGGCCAGTGCTGCTTTGCCCTGGGCTTGGACTGATGGACAGATTTGCCGTCAACCAGGTACGGCCAGCGTGGCTCGAGCCTGGAGTGCGGCATTTGACAACATCATTGGCAACCACATCTCTACCTTCTTCATGAGCAAGACCACACTGCACCTTCCGGGGCTGCTGGCCGAGCGCCTGGACTTCTTTGCCCTGATCCTGATTGTGTTGCTCACTGGTGAGTGTGTAGGAGCAGCTCTGTGTGACTGTAGGTGGTGGCATGGGAGCCCAGCAGGTCCCCACTCATCTCTTCCATCCCTGCAGCACTGCTGGCCTTTGGCGTCAGTGAATCTGCCCTTGTGAACAAAATTTTCACGGCGGTGAACCTGGTGGTGCTGGGCTTTGTCATCATTGCTGGCTTTGTGAAGGGAGACATCAGAAACTGGCAGCTTTCAGAAGAGGACTACAGCAACCTCTCGTACTTGGAGCCGACGAATGATACTATGTGAGGAGAGCAAGCAGGCCAGGGTCTGGCACAGGGCTGGCACTGGCCCTGCTGTCCATGGACTCCATGGCAGCTGCCCTCCTCCCTCCTTTCCAGGAAAAAGGCCTTTGGCTCTGGTGGCTTTGTCCCCTTTGGACTGGAAGGGATCCTGACTGGTGCTGCCACTTGTTTCTATGCCTTCGTGGGCTTTGACTGCATTGCCACCACAGGTACGGCCTTGGGCGATGGCGGCGTGGGCATTTCCCCACGAATGCCCATCCCACCACTCCTGGGAGGTTTCCCCATGGTGGTTCTGTCCCCAGCTGGGCCAGAACAGAAGGGCTCACAGCCTGCCCTTCCCCAGGCAAAGGGGCTCCCCACACCATGTGGTGGGAGCAGAGATGCTCCCGGGGCAGCAGGGAGCCCTTCTACTGATGACTCCAGGCTGTGATAGTGCTGGGAATTGCTATTGCCTCCTGCTTATTTCCTAGCTTCAAGCAACATTTTTCTAAATGACTTGAGTTCATGCAGAACTGCCGCTCTGTGGAGCACAGGGAGCCCTCTTAATTTCCTCTCATTCCCCCAGGAATCTACTTAGTGGGTGGCTGGTACAGGCTGTTCTGCCTGACCTCCCTGCCTGTGCCTCCCTGGCCCCAGGGGCTGCCCAGCAGCCTCCTCCTTCCCTCCTACACTGGCCGCCAAGCCCCTTGCCAGGGAGTGCGGTGCAGCTGGAGAGCATGCCTTTGCAACGGCCGGGGGCAGAGGGTGGCTGTGTTGCTGTGCTGATGCAGACAGAGGATCTGCATTCCGTGCGATATGCAGGGAATGGGAGCTGCTGGTGGGGGCGGAGGGCCAGCACAACTGGGAGGCTGCAAGCCCTGGGTGGCCACATGCCTGGAAGTTGGGGCTGCAGCCTTGTGCCTCTGCTCTTGGCAGTGCTGAAGCCTCTGCCAGTGCAGCAGCATGGCTGGGAACCCCTCCTCTCCAACAGCCCTTGCCTGCTGCTGCCGCCCAGCCCCATGCTGCCATGGAAAGTCCTTGCTGTGGCTCATCCCACAGGGCCAGCTGCCCTGTGCTGTGTGTAGAGCAGGGGTGGATGTTGTCTTTTGTCTCTGCACAGGGGAGGAAGCCAGGAACCCACAGCGCTCGATCCCCATTGGCATCATTGTGTCCCTGCTCATCTGCTTTGTGGCTTATTTCGGGGTCTCCGCGGCCCTGACACTCATGGTGCCCTACTTCCTCCTGAACAAGGAGAGCCCCCTGCCTGAGGCTTTCAAGGTGGTGGGCTGGGAGCCTGCGCGCTACGCCGTTGCCGTCGGCTCACTCTGTGCCCTTTCCACCAGGTAGGACTGGCTCCATCTCCGGCACTGCCTGGAATGGCATGGGGACCGGCAGCACTCATCCCGGCTGGGCTAGGGGTTTGCCCTGTCTGGCTGCTGTCCTGCTGCTGGCACAGGGCTGGTCCCATCCCCATCTGGCTGGTGGGTATGGGCAGTTTGCCTGGTGGGCCCTGAACCATCTCTCCCCGCGGCAGCTTGCTGGGCTCCATGTTCCCCATGCCCCGTGTGATCTATGCGATGGCAGAGGACGGGCTGCTCTTCAAGTTCCTCTCCAACATCAACAGCCGCACGAAGACCCCTCTGTTAGCCACCATCACCTCTGGGCTTCTTGCAGGTAAGGCTCCTGGCCACTGCCTCGCACTTGGCCTCACAATGGTCTGGAGCCACGCTCATGCTGCATGTCCTTGTTGCAGCGATGATGGCCTTCCTGTTTGACCTGAAGGACCTGGTGGACCTCATGTCGGTTGGCACGCTGCTGGCCTACTCCCTGGTGGCAGTGTGTGTGCTCATCCTCCGGTGGGTGCCTTCTCTTGTGTGGCAGTGCCTGGGGTGGATGTGCCTTGCACTGAGCCTGGGGCTTGTGGCCACAGCTTTTTCCCAGGGGGATGCAGTTTGGGGAAGCATCGAGCCCTCGGGATGGAGCCTGCTCACAAGAGCCTGTGTGGTGTCTCCGGGCACATCCGTGGAGTGGCTGTTGCAGGGGCCAGAGCAGCACATGGGGCTGGGGGAATGGGAGGGGTATGAAGGTGCTGTCCACTGTCCTCATGGGCTGGGAGGTTCCCTGGCCTCACTGCAGCTTGTCCCGTCTGCTCAGGTACCAGTCTGGGCAGTTGAACTCTCCAAAGGCCATGGAACTGCTGGAGCTGAATGGGAATGAGGAGGAGAGGGTGATCATGAACCCAACTGTCACCACCACCAATGCCCAGCAGAAAGAGACACTGTCCCTGGTGACACTCTTCAACCCACCCACAGACACCCCCACTGCACTCTCGGGGCGCATTGTCTACGTTTGTGTCTCAGTCATTGGTGAGTGAGCGGGAGCCGGTGGCCGATGTCGCCTCCTGTTGGGGGCCAGAGGGCCAGAGCATTTTCGCGCATCTCCGCAGAGCTGGGAAGGGATGGTGGGCATGCTGGGCAGCAGAGAGGGGCCGGGCAGCATAGGCTGCCAGCTGCTGTTGGCAGTGCCAGCAGGCACTGGGCCTCCTCTGCCCTGAGCAGGGTGCCAAGCGCAGGGCACAGCTGGGGTTTGAGCCGCACGATGTCTGATGGAGGACGTGGGTGCTAAGCCAGGCATGGGCAGGTGGTCATGGGAGCTCCCTGTTGACAAGCGTGGCCCAGGCTGGCCACCCAGCAAGGGTGGTTTCCAGCCCCCTGAGAGCACTCGGGCAAGATTTGATCCGTCCATCAATGGCTTGATTGTGCAGCTAGAACGGGGCAGCTTAGCCAGGTCTGGGTAAACATCAGAGCTGGGTTTGAGCCCAGCCAAGTGCAGGCTCCCCTCGGCTTGCCAGGCTGGCGAGTTCCCCTGGCAAAGTGCTTTTCTGAGGCTTTGGGGTGGGTGTTGGAGACAGCATGTGCTGCACCCATACCTAACTGAGAGGAATGGGTGCCTCAGCCCAGCCGCTGGTGAGGCTCAGGGTCCCAGGGACACCACATGCCATGCAGCTCCCTGACTGCCCCCTCTTTTGCAGCCACACTGATCATGGTCATCTGCGTGGTCCTGACCCTCAAGGTGTCTGCATTGAAGAGCGGCAGCGTGGGCTGCATTGTGGCCCTGGTGCTGCTCATCGTGGCTCTGCTCATTCCCACCATCATCGTTTGGAGGCAGCCGCAGAGCAACGCGCAGTTGAACTTCAAAGTGAGTGCAGCCCCCGGCAGCTTGGCGTCTGTGGCCCCACAGGCTCCTGGCAGGGTCTGGGCCATTGCAGGATCTGCCAGGGCTCACGGCCAGGCAGTCGCCATCAGGAGAGCCCAGGGTCCCAAGACACAGCTCTCCAAGGTGCAGTCCCACCGTGGAAGGGCCTGGGTGCTCTCTGGGCTGTGGCAGGGGTGGGGGTCCCTCTGTAGTCATGAGGACCTTTGAACCCCAGCCGGGTGCTTCAAGGAACCGCTACAGCTGACACAGCACCTCTTGTCCCTCACCAGGTACCTTTCCTCCCGCTCCTGCCAATCTTCAGCATCTTCATTAACATCCTGTTGATGGTACAGCTGAGTGCCGGCACCTGGGTGCGGTTTGCCATCTGGATGGCCCTCGGTAGGTGTTCTGCAGAGGAGAGTGTGGTGTTGCGGGGTCTCCCCTGGGGGGCTGTTACACTGGCAGCCTGCTGCCACACATTTCATTGTGGAAACTGTCCTGCAGGTTTTATGATTTACTTCGGCTACGGGATTCGGAACAGTGTGGAAGGGAAAAATGCAGAGTAACCCTGTGCCACAGTAGAAAAGCCTCTGCACCACCCTGGACTGGACCTCAGCCCTGGGGCTGCTGCGGTCTGAGGGATCAGGCACCAGCACTCCATGGACCTCTGCCAGTGTTCCCAGTCAGGAACTACATGATACAGTCATGATCTACATGGTATATCCATTCCCTCTCCCATGGGGAGCGAGCTCCAGAGTCAGGACTGCGGAGCCAGGTTGTGCGCTGCCCTTTACCTTCACAGACCAGAGGTCACAAGATGAGTCCCCGGGCCACGTGGGAGCGTTTGTGGCACGAGGCTGGTCTCTGCCATCCCCTCAGCCCCATCGACTGGTATGGCACTCCTGCTATGGAAGCTGCTGTTGGAAATGCTGCTTTCCCTGCGCACAACAGGCCCCATGTGATGATGCAGCTGTATTCATTCCATTTGTCCTTGTCGTGTGGCTGTGGTCACACCTCCTCTCCATGCTTTCCAAGCACGGGGTGCGTACATGACAGCCATGACAAAGCTGGGAGCATCTTGTTCTCGTGCTGCCAACAGTCCGGTACTCCGCAGCAGCACGGGGCTCAGCTGGCCAAAACCCTCTGTGCTGGGATCTGCATCCCACACTGAGCCCCGTACTGCCCTGGCCATGCTGCTTGGTGTGAGCTTCTAGCTCGGGTGTCTGTGAAGATGTCCGTAGTGTAGCTGTACCAGTGTCCAACCTCGTGTATCTTTGTATAATTGGTGGTTTAATGTCAACTTTTATACCTATTAAAATAAATATTTTTTAAGTGTCTGGCTATGGTCCGGCTGTATCTCATGTTAATGCCCCATGGTGACAGACCCCCGGGCAGGACCCCACGTGTTACTGGGCTGGGTGCCAAGCTGGTGCCAGCACAGAGCAGGGCTTGGCCACAGCTGGCTGTGCTGGGGGAGCTCCCTGCCTGAAACCTGCTGCTTGGAGCCACCAGCCCTCACGCTGTCCGCTGGGACAGTGAGCCAGGGACTGTGGAGCAGTGCTCCAGGCCAGCTCAACCCAGCACTGCTGGTACCTTTCTGGCACCTGTGAGCAGGACTCCAGCCTGCCACGGTCCCCCCTGCAGGCTCTGTGCTGCGTGGGAGTGTGTCACCAGGGCAGTGGCTGCAATAAAGACCTTGGAAATATTTCCTGGAGGCTCCAGTAATGGCCTGCAGAGGAAGCACAGCCAGAAGCTGGGCTGCATCCATGTGAGATCATGATTTCCCAGACTCTGGTCTGGTCTAAATCAGCCCTGACATTATTTTACAAAATAAACTAATTTAGGGCAGATGTATCTTGTGTGGGTTTGGTATCTCTCCCTGTTTACTGGCAGTGGAACAGGGTCACTGCATGGTCAGCAGCAAAGGCCTCACACCGTCAGCTCTGCTTGGCCCCTGGGCTGGAACTGTGAGCCCTGCTGGGGGGGGGGGGTACCTGCCAGAGCCTCAGGCTCCAGCCCTCAGGCACAGCTGACTCCTGGCACTGGCTCCTCGCTGGTTCTTCCAGCTCTCCTGGTCATGCCAGTGCCTCAGTGTGCTGTGCTGGGTCTCACCACCCCACCTCAGGGGTACCTTCGGCCAGGGGCAGCACACGGGGCCCTGCTGAGCCCTGAGCCGGCAGACCCCCAGCACCCGTGCAGACGGGTTCAGGTGCTGTCGCCCAAGCCTGGCGGGCAACGGGCCCACGATGTGGCTGCAGCCCTCACCCTCTGGCTCAGCGCTGCTGCGGCCCCCCCCGTGCCTTTGTCTGTGCCCCCGTCCACATGCGTGGGTGCACATCCATGCCTGTGGCCACGCGTGTGTCTGTGCCCGCAGGCGTGTCTGTACCTGGCTCCAGGCCATCCCACTGGGCACTGGCATCCCATCCCAGGCACCCATTGGGACTGGCAGAGCTCTGCACATGGAGCTGGGTGCTGGAAGCTCTGGGCAGCTCCCACCACAGCAGCCTGGCAGGGAAGCAGCTGTCTGGCAGCTGCCAGCCCGTGCCGGTGCGGTGCGTTGGTGCCATCCCACCACAGGCACAGGTGCTGGCAGGAACACAGCAGCCCTGTCCCAGGGCCCTGTGCCCCAGGCCCTGTGCTGGGCACCCTGCTCTTGGCTGCCTGCCTGGAGGGGTCACCCCAGCCCTGGGAGCCCACTCTTGGGGGGACCCTGCCTCCCTCTGCCTGCCACCTCCTTCCACTCCACCGGCACTGGCAGAGCTGCCGGGGGTGGCACTGCATCCTCTGCTGGGCAGCAACCCTGCCTTTCCCAGGCCCCGCTGGTGCTGTACACCTCCGCACATCAGTTGGTGCGTGAGTAAAGCCCAGTGGAGCCCCAGCGTGCTGTCCAAAACTGCCACCATACCAGCCTGCATGTGGCCTGCTGAGATGCTCCTTGTGCAGAGAGGGGTTGGGTGAAGGCTGTCGGGCATTGGGGGCTGTAGGGTGAGCTTTCCCCTCCTGTGCCGGTCTGGAAGGGGGAAAATTCTAAAAACTGAGAAAATGCAGCAAAAAGCAGAGCCTGACTTTGCTGCTGAGATGTCTGGTCCCCAGCCCTGCACACAGCTGCCTGCCGTTTGCCCTGTCAGCGGGGAGTTACCACCCAGATTTGCAGCACAGGCTGTGTTCCCGTCTGCTGCCTGGCCGTGGGCCTCGACAGGTTGGCTCCAGCCCCCACAGAGCGGCTGGCAGAGCCCTGGAGGGAACCAAACAAGCCCAAAGCTGCTCCCCTGCCTGTGCCTCTGCCGATGCATGGGTGCCAGGCAGACTGGGCACAAGCACGGGCTGGTGCATGGGCAGGAGAGGCAGAGCAGGCTCCTGTTTCTGTGCTATCTTGCTGGCTGTAGTGCCAGGTAGGCACTCAGGAAGGTCCCCCTGGGAGCTATAGCCAGGTCGTGGTTTATGATCTCCCCGTTGCCATCCCCCCTGGATTTAAAGGGGAGCTGGAGGGTTGTTGGCTCCAGCTGTGTTTGGTCCAAGCCATGCTGAGGGGGCAGGCAGATGGGGAAGCATTGCAGAGGAGACCTGCCTGTGGCCACCGTCTGACCGTGACATAGTCTGGCCGTGGGCCATGCTGGGGATGCAGCACTGGTGGCTCAGGGTGCAGGGGGTGCCAAGAGCTGGTGCGTCTCTGCCTCCCTCCCCACCTGGCTCCAACCCATCCCCTGTGGCTTTCATACTTTAATAACCGCATGCACTGCCACGTGTCCAGTGCAGACCCTGGCTGCCTTTGGGGGACACAGGGCTTTCCCAGCGGAGGCATCGAGGCAGCTCACTGCACATCAGCTGCTTGCTGAGGAAGAACCTCCTGGGGGGCTGCTGAGAGGAGCCTATGTGGGTGCATAGGCTTGGGGCAGGATGGAGGGGTGCTGTGCCACTGAGCCATTGGAAGGAGAGCTGGCACTTTGGATCCTGAGCCCTGCACTGCTCCCCTGCCACAACAGGGTGTCCCTGGCACTAGAGATGTAGCAGCAAATTAAATTTTAAATGGGGTACAATGATATATTTGGGAGTTAAAATAGGCTGGCGGGTCCACACTGCTCTGGGACACCAAATACTTCAACCTGAGGAGCTAATGCACCTTCTTCCCTGTAAGACCAGCAAGCAGGTACCCTTCAGATCCTCCTTCCTGCAGGTGGCCAGTGGGCTGCTGGGTGGGATGCATCCATCAACAGCACCTGAACCCTGGAATCCAGGGAATCTGCTCTGGGGAAGACAGGGTTACTGGTGTGACAGAGCAAACTCCTCAGGTCGTGATATTTCTGCAGTGCTGGGTTGCCTGCTGGGCCTGGCTTCCAGAAGGGCTCCAGGAGATCAAAGCCAGTGCTGGGTGAGATTCCTATCACACCTTACTCACCTGGCTCCAGGCAGGTCCCAACCCTTCTGCTTTCTGTGGTAAGAGCTTAAGCATGCAAGACCCAGTAGCTGGCACGATAATCCTCCCAGCCCTGAGCCGCGGCAGGTGGCCGGCTCTCTAATCATGCAGGCTTAATGCTCTCCTCACTTTGCCTTTGCAGGTCTGGCACGATGACTTGCTGCCAGGTGGTTGCTCTTCTCTTACTTGCCTTTCTTCCCAGTGCTGCATCTGGTGATCTGGTTGCTGCTTTTGTTCCCCCATCCACGCTGCAACTAGCCAAAGTGCAGTTCTTGTCACAGCCTGTCCTGGAGCTGGCAACATGCTGTGATCATGCCTGCACCCATCAGGAGGCTGCCTTGGTCCCTCAGGACTTCCAGGAGTACCTCTCTTATGAGACTGTACCCCAATGGCACCTGCACCCTCACATGGTGGAAGTGAGTTCCCGGGCAAGTGGCGTGGAGAGGAGACAGCGGAGACAGTGTGCGCAATGCAAGTACCAGATTTATGGCACAGACAGGCGGGTTTCCATCAGTGGGATGATGAACTACCCCTCCTCTGCCACTGTTAAGATCTCCATGGGCTGCACGTGCATGCAGGTGTCTGAGCACCTTGTCCCCACTGCATTCACAACAGCAAAGGCTACGTGAAGCGGGCCAAGAAGATCAAGGTGGGTTTCCTGACACCAACGCAGGGCACTAGCGACAGGACGAGAAGGCTGGTGATGCGCTGGGCTTGTGTACAGTGCATGTGGGTGCCCATGGGCTGGTTCCGGGGCTCCAACTTGGTCAGCATGGACTACATCTGTACCCTTTTGAAGCTGTGCAGACCACACCAGCACCTGCACATGAAGCTAATGGCAGCTCTGGCAGTGGAGGAGGCAGCTGGGAAGAAGATTGATTTCTCGGGTTTGACAGTGATGGGCTGGGCGAGCTGGTCTGCTGCTTCTGTGGGGTGGAGGGTGAAATGGTCCAGCTCATGGACCCAGCACGGTGATGCCGGGCCTGGTGTGTCTGCCTCTGGGGTCTATGGCAAAGTGTGGGATCCCATATGGCACAAATGGGAGAGGAAGGTGATCAGGGTTTCCTCAGGGCACCAGTGGCTGGAAGTAGCTGTGGAGCACCATGACTATAATCTTGCTATTTGCCTGACCACTCTAAAGTTTGCTCAGATTTGCTACCGGCTCAGAGGGGACTCCAAAAGCTGTCACACTGAATGAGAACCACAGCTTGCCTCTTCCCCTCTCCAGTGCAGATGGCTTTGAATGTGGTGCTCCTGAGTGAGAGCACGGCCAAGGAGCTTGAGAAGGAACATAACTTTCTGGCAAAACTGCTCCACTTTGTTCTCTATGGTGAAGGAAAAAGGTCTCCACAGATCACAAGGGATCCAGCAGAAACTCACTGGAGTCCAAGTCCTGATTCCCCAGGAAGCCTGAAGGGTGGTTTAGGCTCCTTTGGTTGGTGCTGGCATGGACTTAGCATCAGAGTTCTTCACAGAAAGAGCTTGGCTGTTGGCTAGGGAAAGTGGCCTCTGCTTCCAGCGTGTTAACTGCTCGTGGCTTGGAGAGGCAGCCTGCTGCTAAGCTGTGCCTGGGCTCTCTTGGGTCTCATCTCTTCTCAGTCTGTTGGCTGCACAGCCAAGCTTGGCTCTGCCCCAGCAATGTGAGGACAAAGGGTTACCTCTCCTAACAGGACCTTTGTGTGCTGATGAAAGGTGTCTGAAAGGCAGCCCTGGAGCCTGAGCCTTCTGGGCACAGAGTGTGCCACGGTCAGGAGCTCAGCCAGGGCAGGAGGGGCTGATCCAGGACCTTGGCAGCCGCTGTGCTTGGCAACACTCTTGGCAAGGACACCTCTTCCGATGGATGCAGCACGGTGCCACGTGGGTACCTACATGTGGCAGCACAGGCCAAGATCTGGGAGCACCTACTGACTTGTAAACTTTCTCATCTCTCTTTGGTTCTGTCTGGGATTGCTGTAGAAGGAAGGGATCCTGACATTTACTGCAGCTGTAGTATTTGAGGTGGATTCTTTTAGGCAAATACATGTATTTGAATAAAAGTCAGCACAAATCTCTTTGCAAATGTTTTGTTGAAAGAGGAATGGTGCATAGATTGCTAGCCCTGGTTTGGGACTGGCTGAAGGAGACACTCTTCCTTCAGACTGGAGTGGAACAGGGAGATCTCTGTAGAACTGAAATCACAGTGTCTTGCAAAAATATGGGCTGATGCCTTCTGCAGTCATAGGCACCTGACTGAACAGATTTCTGCATGTTCTGTCACATACATAGGACTGATGTGTCTAACAGGCCACACCAGGCTCTTCCAGGAGCAGACTGAAAGCTTGCCTTGTGTTTCCCTACTCCATACACATGAGATTCCTTTACTAATCCTAGAGTATCATGGCTGATACCTCTCCTCATCTTCCATAACTTTTCCTGTTTCCCTGCTGTGTTTGCCCAGGCAATTATTCCCTCTGTAATTCACATTCTCCACAAGGGACCTCACACTGAGGCTGCTTTGCCAGGCTAGACAGATGACTGCTTGTACTTTTTGCTCTTAAGTCAATGTCTTGCTCCTCGTCACTGCACCTCAGGAGCAGCTCACATCACGGGCTTCTCTGGCGCTGTCATTGCTTAAACCTGCTGAAGACTAAACATGCAGCTCCTTCAAGACCTGTGACAGTTGTGCAGGCACAGCAACCTGACTTGCAAAACAAACAGGTAGGAGACATTTTAACAAACTAGTAACAGCCTCTCCTGCTCAGTTATGGAGACATTGGGGTAATGTGAGTGTTAGAGTAATTCAAATTGTATGCCTGGTCTGCAGATGGGTGTGCAACAGTTTCTATCTTGGATGAGATAATGCATGAAAAATCATGATTACACATTACTGGGCAGGGAGCAGCTGCTATTATTTACATAATACAAACCTAATTTACAGACAGAATTTAACTTGTTCAATGGAATTACTTGCCCTAGCTGAGATGTTCTTGGGGACTGATCAGAAAGGGTTTTCATCTCCTTTGGTCCCTTGTTTGGACCCTAAGAATAGATTAGAGAGTATTAGCTGTGCTCTTCTCAAAATGGGACGAAAACCTCTCATCAATGCAGGGAAGGGAGTTCCTGGTTCCTTTCTCTGTGAAGTGCATACTGAGCCTTTGTTTTGCTTTACACACTGTGACCGTGAAACAGGTGACAGGATAGGGAAAGTTCTCCTAGAACCTGCAGATGTGAAACATAGGGACTTGTTTTATTCAGAGCAGCCATACACTTTATAAGCAACTTTCTTCTGACATCAGCCATCAGCTATTGCAAAACAGAAGAGGAGGAAAAGCCCCCACCAAGAAAAAAGCCAAGAGAAACACAGCAAAACTTGTGCCACGTTTTAGTGTCCATCTTTGTGTTTGCAAGTGACAGCAGCTTTAAGATACCAACAGGAGATGTTTCCCCCCCCCCCCAGTTCATGTCACAGAGCAAATGGTTTTGATACACAAACTGCACCAAGTGCAGGACTCACTGTTGTAGTGGGTTGACCTTGGCTGGACACCAGGTGTCCACCAAGCTGCTCTATTACTCCTCTCCTCAGCAGGACAGTGGGGGAGAAAATAAGATGGAAATAGGAACTTGTGGGTCAAGATAAAGGCAGTTTAATAAAGCAAAAGCAAGGTCACATGTGGAAGCAAAGAAAAGCAAAAGATTTATTCTCTATTTCCTTACTTCTTTTTACAGTGAAACCAGCTTTCAGAAGAATCTGATTACTCTTTTCCCTTCTCAAACACTTCTTCTGCCTTGTTGCCCCACATGATGATGTCATTAATGTATTGTAGATGTCCAGAGGCATCACCCTTTTCCAGTGCACTTTGGATTAGTCTGTGACAAATGGTAGGGCTGTGCTTCCACCCCTGGGACAGTTTGTTCCAGGTGTCTTGGACACCCCTCCGTGTGAAAGCAAACTGTGGCCTGCACTCTGCTGCCAAAGGAATTCAAAAAAACGCATTGGCATTGTCAACTGTAGCATACTGCTTGGCTGCCTTTGACTCCGGTTCCTGTTGGAGCTCTAACATGTCCAGTTCAGCAGCACTCGGTGGTGGTGTGAGTTCGTTCAGGCCACGATAGCCTACTGCTAACCTCCACCCTTCGTCAGACTTTTGCACTGGCCATGTGGGACTGTTAAAGGGTGAGTGAGTCTTGCTGATCATTCCTTGGCTCTCCAGTTGATGAATCAGCTCATGGATGGGAGCCAGGAAGTCACAGCTCGTGTGATACTGCTACCAGTGCACCGTCCCGGTGGCATCTGGCACCCGCTGGTCTTCAACTCGCAGCAATCCCACCATGAAGGGATCTTCCAAGAGGCCAGGCAGGGTAGATCGCTCTTTGATCTTCTCGGTGTTCACAGTGGCTACACCAAAAGCCCATTGGTACCTCTTGGGTCCCTGAAGTACCCTCTCCTGAGGCAGTCATGCCAAGAATACAAGGGACCTCTGGGCTGGCCGCAATGGGGTGCTTTTCCCACCTGACCCCTGTTAAGGTCACTTCAGCCTCCGATACAGACAATTCTTGGCACCCCGGCCACTCCAGAGATCCGCACGGGTTCTGTGCCTCTACACCCTGATGGCACCAGCGTACACCGTGCACCAGCGCCTACCACAGCCTTACACTTCTGTGGGTCTGATGTGCCAGGCCATCGAATCCACACAGCCCAGTATACCCAGTCACCCCTTTCCTCCTCCTGGCCAAAGGCAGGGACCCTCTGTTCCTGTTCCTGCTCAGAGTATTCACTGTCTGACCCTTGCAATGCCAGGCCAGAAGTCCCCTCACCAGGGGCAATGGAAGTGACCTCAGTCTTTCTATGTCTGGGAGATCGCTGATTGCCTTCTTGTGTCTCTACAGCAACAAAGCTGACAGGCTTCTTGCATGGCCCCTTTGTAACAACTGCCTTCCCTCCCAGTTTGCATACACGGGCTTCCAGCTTGAAGGTGGGTTCACCATCCCACTCCCCATTGTCCTCCCCCTTGTCACACAGGAAGAACCAGAGTGCAGCCCATGGCATGTGCCTGGGGCTCCCTTTCCCCTGACCCGGGCAGGAGGGGACTGACCCCTTGGGGTGCCCCTGACAGCCAAGGTGCTGGCCTGTAGGGGTCAAGAGGGACAGAAACTTTCTTCAAAGTTTTGGAGCCAAGAAGACACTCTCTCCACAGCTGGTGTATCCATATCTGGACAATACATCGCTGCCAAGCTGTTAAGAGTATCACTTTGATTCATGGCCTGTGTGCACAGGCCATCCTCTGGATCTTTGGAGACCTCATCACTGTCTAGGTCACTGTAGATGACTTCCAGCACTGCTAATTCTCTCAGCTACTGGATGTCTTTGGCTGTGGTAGTCCACTTTCCTGAGGAGCTCACAAGACTTTCCTTGAATGGGTATCTTGCACTCAAACTCAAGAGGAGTTGCCTCCAGAAACTGCAAATTGCTGCTTCTTTTCCAATTCCTCTCTCAATTCCCTGGTTCCTAGCAAGGGATCCCAGCTGCTGGGCTTCCCTACATTCCATTTGCTGACTGTCAGCCCCATTGCCCCAGCGCCGGAGCCGCCAGGCAGCAATCCACTCACCCGGCCGGCAGCTGTACTCCTTCCACATGTCTCAAAGTTCTGATGAGGTCAGAGACAGAGACCAGGTAGGTTCCTATTTCTTACCTGAATTCCCTCACTCCTTCCTTTAATTTCTTTGCCAAAGGACAAGCTTCTTGATTAAACCCTTCCTCTTCTTCCTCCTCTCTTACTCATTGGTGATACGGATCCATAGACCCCATTGTTGTTTCTTTTTTGCCACGGGGACAATTACTGTAGTTGTTGTTGTTTGGGTCCCCACCTCAACCATGGTGTCCTCAGATGTGGTCTGGATCCCTATCTCTACCATCATGCCCTCAGGTGTAGTTTGCATCCCAGCCTTAGTCAAGGTGTTCTCAGAGGTGGTGTGGGTCCCTGCCTTAATCACAGTCCTCTGACAGTACCGAACTGCAGCTCGGCAGGCACAGGCCAAGCCCCAGCAGTGCTAGAAGCTGCTGGTTTTTACTGGTAGGCAAGGCACCCTTCTATCCAGTGGCACATCAGTTTGCCTGTTCAGGTGTAAAGTCCCAGGCTACGGGAGGTGATAACCACCCCAGGCACCTACCCAAATCTTTCCACGCACCCTGCCACCCAGGGACCCCTGCCACCCAGGGACCAGCCGCCTCAGGGCATGCTTCAGCATCGCCTCACCCAAAAGTTGTCTTCTCCTACAGCAGGATGACACCACATTCCACAAACCCCATAATATGTCCACAGCGTTAATTAGTTGCATTAAACAGCTCATGCAAGGGTGAACAAGGACCTCAGGAGCCTGCATCATAAACCCACCCAGACCGGGCAGGAAGAAGGAGATGCATTCCCTCACCCTTTCCACAAGACAGCTCCCCCAGCACAGCAAGGCCATTAATGCCAGGGCAAAGCCCAGGCTCAGCAAAATAAAGACAAGCAGTGCAGCCAACAAACTCCATGACCCATGTGGAAGCTTACTACTGAGCAACAACTACTGCTATAGCACGCTTAATACAAAACTGCCAGTCTCAGGCCCCATGTTGAGCATGAAAAAGGACTGCAGTGGGTTGACCCTGGCTGGATGCCAGGTGCCCACCAAGCCACTCTATCACTCCCCTCCTCAGCAGGACAACAGGGGAGAAAATAAGATGGAAAAGAGCTCATGGGTCAAGATAAAGGCAGTTTAATATAGTAAAAGCAAGGTTGTGTGTGGAAGCAAAGGAAACAAAAAGATTTATTCTCTATTTCCCATTGGCAGGCATTGTTGAGCTGCTGAGAAGCAGAGCTTCAGTAGGTGTAGACAAAATACAAATATTGTAGTAACGAATACACCTCCCCATCCCAAACCCCTGCCACCTTTCCCTTAGTTTTTATTATTGAGCAGAGGTCATATGGCAATATCCCTTTGGTCAGTTTGGGCCAGCTGTCCTGGCTCTGTCCCCACCCAAGATCTTGCCCACCTCCAGCCTACTGAGTGAGGCAGGGGGAAACACTGGAGACAGCCTTGATGCTGTGAGCATTGTTCAACACTAACCAAAACGCTGGTGTTTATCAACACCTCTAACTACCAAAACAAAGCACAGCACTATGAGGGCTGTTAGGGGGAAAATTAACTCCATCTCAGCCAGACCCAATACAACTGTTTATTTAAAAAATTAAAAGAAACTTTTAACAAAATCACGCTGAACAGTGAGGATCTGAAAAAGCCAGGCAGCACTGGGGGCATCATTAAGAGAAATGCTCTGCAGGCCCTCACCAACCCAAGGGCTAGATGTGCAGACAAGCACCTCCAAGGATGATTAGACCTTGTTCCACTTCTCTCATCCAAACAGCGATACTGCTTTGGAAGCTGATGAGGTTGTAAATTAGAAACCTGAATCATCTTGTGCATCCCCATAAGGTGCCCAGACACCTGGATGGCTCCGAAGGTGGTATGTTTTTAAGAAGTTCCATTTGAGAGCAAACATGGCTGCAGTCACAGCTTGGAGGACGCCACCTGCTTAGCTGTGTCATAGCACAAGGTGTGTGTGACATGCTGCATTTCTTCTTACCCAGAATCCTGCAGAGCTGTCCATTTTTTTTTTCCCTTGTTGCCCTGTATCAACACAGAACATCATCTCTAGCCCAGAAGGAAGGGGGAATGAATACATGTATATCCACAGTCTAAGGAGGGTCACCTTTTGCTGGAACTTGGATATCACTCCCTACCCCAATCCAAAATGCAAGAGCAGGGCTAGCTCTGGAAGGACAAAGCCCTCTACGAGCTAGGACCCACGAGGCAATTAATAGATTGCAGGCTGATGATTTGCTTTCTGCATCTGAATGATCTTGCCAAAGCCACCTCTTCCCACATCGTAGTCTGTCCGGTACTCATCTCGCACCTGAGGCAGAACAGTAACACAGATGTTAGTACCCTGCACTGCCTGACTCCTGCTAGACTTCAGAATCATCACCCTCTCCTTGCTCAGTTGCTGGGGAACTGGAATTCAGGTTAGAAGAACTTAGATTCATTTGAAATCTCTTCAAATAATCCCCCAAAAAGGTGGTAACGGTAGTGAAAATGACAAATTAGCATATAGCTGATGGCTGAGATCTTTTTAGACAAGAAGCAAGTAAGACCCCAAACTATTTTCATTCAGCTTTGTAGTCCAGCTTTCTGAACTGCCAGGCTTGGCCTCTCAAACATTTCCTCCCCTCCACCCTGGAAATCTGCAAAGGAACCTCACCTTCGCACTGGGGCAAAGTGCTGCTTTATAAGATTGGCCTAGCAGCTTTGCTGTCCCCCTCCATTCAAACTCTGCATCTCTTTAAGAGTACTAGCTTGGATTAGGGAACATTCTGCTTACATGGTGGGATATGTGGCCTTAAGTTCTATTTCTAGCTTTTTAACCAGGCATCAGTCGCCAAAACAACCTGGGAGTGACTAAAGCTCATTATCAGGTCTTTACAGTTTACACATTGGTCTGCATAAGACAAAAGTAGCAAAGCAGTACAGAGTCTTAGGGGGATCAAATTCAAGGTATGAAGTGGTATTGTCTTCACCTGTCCTCCAGTCTTTCCTCTTCCATACTGTCGCCCCTCCTTAAACCCTGCATCCCAGTCAGTTCGAATGATGCGGTCATCTAGTCGTGTGCCATTGATAAATCGCATTGCGTGCTCAGCATCTGCTCTTGTGTAGTATCTGAAGCATACTATAAGGAGAACTAAGTGTGATATTTTGTTGGGTACAAGGAAAATAAAAAAAGACAACTATTCCATTTGAGAAGCAGAAAAACCCTGCCTTCCAGCCTCTTCTATTCTTTCTGCTCTCCTCTATGGGATCAGAAACTGTGCTCATATAAATCAAAGCTAAAACCAGCTGCCACCCAGAAAGGATTCTAAACTGAAAGGATTAATGTTAGTACCTGCACAGACAAGAAGTAGTTTTGGAGCACTTATTCCACACGTAGATGAAACAAAACATGTTAAAGCCTTGCTAACGGCAAGAAAGCTGTAATACGTCTTTTTGTACTATTTGAAACTTGACTGAATTTGAACAAGAGGGAGAGGCCTCGCAAGAGCTTTGCAAAGACAGCTCATGGTACAACTTGTACAAGCGTGTACCCTGTACTTGGGAATACCGCCATGGCTTATTCTGCTGCCTCATTCAGGTGTAAAGTTAAGGTAAGAAAGTGACCGTGCTCTGGCCATACAAGACCTCAGAATGACGACTGTAACAGTTCTGATTTTGGCCCTAAAATCATTAACGAAAGTAACAAATTAAAGGAGCTCTTTGCCACCTCCAGGAAATACAGCAGTGGTAGCACTCTCCGCCTATGGCACTGCTGTCTCAGTTAAAGCAGTGGTGAAGTAGCAAGGGTGGGAGGGAAGTGCCTGGTAGAAAGCAGCTGACTGTCCCTCCTCCTCAGCTAACCTTGCTGCACAAAGAGGAACTAAAGGTGGCAACCACCCAAGACCTGAGGGTAACAGGGCACCAGAAAGGATACTCGACAAAGCAGAAACCACAGGGAGTTTTCTTGATCTTGTCCAGCCCCATGACAATCCTCTTGACATCTCCACACTTGGAGAAGAGCTCCTGGATCTGCTCCTCGGTGGTATAGAAGGACAGGTTTCCAACATAGAGCGTAGAGGAAATTTTCAGGGATTTCTCCTGCAGCTGCCTGCTACCCTGAGGGCAGAGGGGAGCACGCAGCGGGGTGAGCACGCCTGCCGCCCCACTTCTGCCGCCAGGCCCCGGCGGGCACCTGCCGCCGCCCCGCAGACGCGGTGCCCTCCCGTTCGCGGGCTGCTCGCACGGCCTTGCCACAGCAACGGCGCTCCCGCCCGGGCCCCGCTCCCGCCCGGGCCCCGCTCCCGCCCGGGCCCCGCTCCCGCCCGGGCCCCGCTCCCGCCCGGGCCCCGCTCCCGCCCGGGCCCCGCCGCCCCTACCCCCACGCCTCAGGCCCGGCCGCCGGGCGCACCCGGAAGTGCTGGTCGCGGTACTGGCTGATCTCGCAGTAGGAGTCGCTGTTAAGCCCGCTCAGCGTCGTGTGGAGCAGCCCCGACATATCGCCTGCGCCCGCCCGGGCCCTGCTCCCGGGATCCTTCCAGAACGGCCGCGGCGCCCACCGCACGGCCAGCGGGGAGGCCGATCCGCCACGCTGTCCGATTGGCCCCGGCGCCTGTCGCTCGGGGGCGGTAGGCGGGGCGGGAGCTTCGGACGGCCAATCGGCGCGCGGTGCCACCGGGAGCGCTGGGTTCGGCGCGGCTGTGCCGTAGGGCCCGGCATGCTCCGCGGCGGCGCGCGTGCGGGGCCGGAAGCACGCATGCGCGGCGCGCGCACCGCCTCCTCTCAGGTCGCCTCACGGGGCGCGGGCGGGGCGGCGGCCGCCATGGCGGGGGCACGGCGGGAGGCGGTGCGAGGTACTGCCTGCCGTGGGGCGAGGGCCGCCTTCCCGATAAGTTTCTGGGGGTGGCTGTTATCACTCCCTCCCCTCTCCTGTGTTACAGGGCTGGTGCAGGAACTGCTGAGGGAGGAGGCCCCGTCCCGCATCGCCGCCCTCACCGAGGAGCTGTTCCAGGCGGCGGGGAGCATCTCTGAGGGGGATGGGGGCGCGGCTGGGGCAGAGCCCCGCTCCGCCGGCCCGGTGCCCCTCTCGGGCCCGCCGGAGGCAGCGGGGCTTTCCGCTGCTGCGCCCCAGGCGGCGGCGTTGGCCCAGGTTGGTGGCTGCGGCTGGCGCCGTTCTGCGGACGGGGGCTCCCGCTGCCCATCAGCTGCGGTGGAGCTGAACCTGTAACTGCAGCGCTATGGAGACGTAGACAAAAAGTTTAGCTTTTCATCTTTTAACCCCATAGCATGAAATTCCAAAATAAAGTGGGAAATGTTACGTTTAAAAACATCGATGTGAAAGGATGATCCGAAGTATAAAAGTGCATCATAATGGGAAAATTTACTGGTGGCTTAGTAATGTTAACGGTTTTTATTATTTCAATTTTCAGGTAGCCTCTAATCGTAATTTCACATAAAAATGTAAGCATGGAGTGCTGATGCATTAAGAGTTGGGTACAGGGCCAGATAAGAGGTCATTCCTCATCTTGTACATGGATTCTGATAAGGATTGCAGATATTTGAGGAAGAAGAAAACAAGGAAGCATGTCCTTTTAACTGCCTGATAAACCCAGTACATAGTATCAGCGTGAGAAGTACTCGTTTTCATATGTTACGAAAGTGAACTAGGTTTTTTTTATAATGTTTCTCATTTTAGGAGTTTTTTCCTTCTGTATTTTTTCTAGAGCAGTAATTGTAAAGTAATAAATGTCTGCTTTAAAAAGCCTTTCAAAAAGAAGTCTGATGGGTAATATATGCATCTGGCGTAAAAACAGGTCCAGTTGAGATACAGGCCAACCTTTTCCTCCACAGTTTGTATTTTGAAGAGAGATTTAACTCATAGTGATTATCATCTAAGGAAGACTGATTCTGAAAGTCCTAAATTTGTGACAAGAAGCAAGATAGGCTTGCAAGTGTCCATGGCAGAAAGTATGCTCAGTCTGTAGAGAAAATACAGGAGCATGAAACTGGTATCCTTCAATTCTTTCTGGATAAGTTGGGCTAAATTATTTTTAAAGAAATCATTAATTTGTAATCTGATGTCCAATAAAAGGGCCTGTGAAATGTCTCCTACTTAGGCAAGAGTATATTTGTAGGCAAGATCTATCCTGGAAACTAGGATTTGAAGTGATGGGAAGTGCAACCCTTCAAGGTGGGTTGTTAAAGAAGCTTCTTGTCTTTAGGTAGAACTGCATCATCTTTTCAACCATAGTATATATACAGTAGCCCTTGTTCTTTCTTTCTTAACATCAGAAGTTTCCTGATGTAGGTAGGTATTTAAAGTAATTCAAGCTACTTAGTTTTCTTCTTGATAGGCAAAAAAGATGAAGCGTTGCTATAGATATATTTTCAAACCTGAAACAATTCTTACAGCTCTTTTCCAATCCCTTCAAATTCTTCAGCACCTGTTTAAGGTGTATGTGATGTATTCTGAAAGCTGCCAGTGAATCAGTTGTGTTTTGGACATGATGATGTGCTGTTGCACAGATTTTGTATCTGTGAGAAACCCTGTCCATCTGCGATGAAGTGAGGTCATGTTTTGATAAGTTTGGGAAAGGACTTGATAGAAACATAGGTTAGGACATTTCATAATATGACAGATTAATGGGATTTGTTTAGGAATATATTTGAATGTTTCTATAATCCACCACTTCACTTACAGAATTCACTGTTATGCATAATTTCACACTGGAGCTGAAGGCAATGATGGATGATGTAACATATGTGCTATCGGTCATATGATTAATTAGGTTTTTTTAGTTCCAGGTCTTGTCAGCCCTGGATTTACAGTCATGTTCTCTTACCTTGCTTTGTCTTGGAAGTGCTTTCATGTCTTTAGAAGATATGAAATAGTCTTTTATAAGACTGAATATATCTTCTGAAATGATGAATCTGTAGAAAAGAATGATGCATACTTTTAGCTGAAGAAATGCTAGTCCATTCAGTGTGCTTGTTTTCAGGTCACTATCCCAAATCTCCCTGTGGGATCATGTTAACAGTTTTTTGGAAAACCCACACCCTGACTCCAATGTAAAAGGAAGTTGTGCAAACATCCAGACAGATCGTTACTGTGATCCCCATGACAGAAGGTTCCTTTTCCAGTAGCAAATTTCAATATTGACACAAATCCAGGACAAAGTTAAATCTGATGGAATTCTTCTACTCAGGTTGAAGAGAGTGCAATAAACCTGTGGAACTGGACTGTGACCAAACACATGGGTTGCATTGTCAATGATGAGCAAAGAGCTAAATGTATGTATGTGTTCTATACCTTCTTAAATGTGTTTGTGTGCTGTAGCATGAAAAGGA
This sequence comes from Falco naumanni, assembly GCF_017639655.2. Taxonomy (NCBI): domain Eukaryota; kingdom Metazoa; phylum Chordata; class Aves; order Falconiformes; family Falconidae; genus Falco; species Falco naumanni. Next base: position 13,170,243 of record NC_054067.1, read on the forward strand.
AAAATTTTGCTGACAGGCATATATGTAGTGCTGTAGATTTGTTTGGATCTTTGCAGCTATAGGGTGTAGACAGGAAAATACACAGCTGTTCTTCTATAAACAGTTCAGTAAGGAGCACCCTAGTGTAATGGTGATCTCGTTGAGACACAGAATTGGCGTAGACAGTCGACCCCTGCCCCCTTTTCCATGCCAGAGCATCAGTAAAAAGGTGATGTAACCAAAGAAAGCTGTAGTTTGCCTTCTAATGCTATGGTTTTAATTAAAAATGTATGGAAATAACACAAATGTAAATTTTAGACAGTTGTCTATATCTTAATTTATATCAAGTGAGAATGTTTCTTTAATAGAACTATCTCATCAATGTTTACAGAAAAACTCAAAATCCTCTTTTTACTTCCCTGTTTTAGCTGGGTATACAGCTAGTGGGTTTGCTTGGAGCCAGGAGCAGGGCCAGGAGAAAGCAGAAGTGAGCTTTTGGTCTTTTCCCTCAACCTGGTCTTTATGTGGTCCTGCAGGACTGCAGTATCTGGCCCACATTTTTGTCTTGAGGGATTATAGTCAAAATTATGTATAATCTGCATCATATAAATTATATCAGGTACAGGGAGAAGGTTAAGTTTACACAAAATAAGTAGTAATTGTAGAGCGTAATGTTCTCAGATCTTGTATCACAGCTGAAGGGCCAGGGAGAGGCTATTTTAAATACATTAAGTGGTGTCTTTTCCATACCTGATGTGTAAGGAAGGCCTGAAAATATTTTTGCTTTTTACTTTGGAAATGTCAAGATTATTAAACTTCATTTCCCTATTTTGCTGAAGGCTGTTTTGAGGCTCTGAAGACATGTTACTGTAAGCACATAAAATGTAATTAAGTCTTTGAATACCATGTATTTAACTTAAAGTGTTTAATAGGTGTTTTGATGAGAATATATTTTTTTTCTTACTGCCTAAAAAGCAATTTTAAGCAGCTTGGCTAAAAATCAGACTGCTTTGACTCCCGAAGCTTCCAAATTCTTCTCTCTTGTAATTTAAAATGGCAAGCAATCTTTGAGATATGGCAGGGCTTGACTTTCAAAAAAAAAATGCACTGTTTTCTTGCAGTACGGTTTGTTGCTTGCAGACTGGTGTGCTTTTGTGAAGGCAGCGATCCTCCAGAGGCAACTATTCGAAGACAGATTTTGGTAAGGCTAATGGTGGGTGAGTAATGAAGTACAGTTGATCACCAAGGGAAACCTTAAAACCCCATTGTGGTTGCTTTACAAAGGCAGTGAAATATACCTGTAGTTCTGGGGAATATGTATATTGAAGGGGGCCTTTATAATCACAGGGGACACCTTGCTGAGCCAGTGCAGTTAGGAATTTCTGAACAGTGCAGCTAGCATCCCATCTTTGTCATATGGTAAAATGTTGTATGAGCAGCCTATTCATTTATTTTAGTATCTTACTGTATTTTCTGGTAGGGCACCATAAGCCTTGTGCTGCATCTAAGTGTTAAGGACTTGATTCAGTCATGTGAGGTGCATGTCAGGAATCGAAGACCTGAAATACCCCTCTCCTATATTAGATATGTACATCAAAGAGAGCTAACATTGCTTTTCTTGAAAGTGACTATATTTTCACAAAGCCACCTGTTTTCTCCTTCAGATGTCTATGAAAACTGGGAAAGGGTGGATAGATATCGGAAAAGCAGATCTTGCTGATGAATTTCTAGAGATTGCCATGAATGTAAGTTCTTTTCCAGTTGTAATTTCTTACAAACACACCTATTTGTAAGTTCCTTGGTTGATGCCTACACTTTGTTTTCCAGAGTATAGAAAAACTGTATGCGAAGTTACTTAAGGGGAGCGATGGTGAAGCAGATATTCATGTGCACAAAGCTGATGTGGAGAAGAACCTCTTCAAAGTACTCTCTTATCAGGCTGAATCAGTATGTGTTCTTCCCAGTTTTCCTTATAAGTCACTGGGGTTGTAGAGGGAAACTCTGACCCAGTTATTAGTTGTATGAATGCTTGGCATTGAAGACTTGCTGAGGGATACATTTCCTTCACTTAGATGTAAGATAGCAGATCTCGTGTTTGCATTCAGTGTTGCAATCATTTAATGGTTTTTAATTTGCTTAATTTATCGCAGTCATTTCTGCTGTGGTGTTTATATCTTCTAGTTCAGATTTGTTGCTTTATGATTTGGCTAGCGTGGCTGATAATAAAACAAACAGCTGCCTTTCTGAATCATAAATGTGTCAGGTGGCCTGTGCCTGACTGAAGAAGGGGGATAGGGCTGGTATAGAGCTCAGGTCACCCTGCTTTCATGTAACGCACACAGCAAGACTAGTCGCTTTGGAACACTCATCATACTGCACTAGTATTTGCAGCTGGGCTGATTGAAAGTATATTATGGTAGTATTCATCATGGCTGCAGATAGCCAGTGTTCATATATAGCAAGTAGATATTATTAGCCACTTGTGCGAAGTCTTCTGTAACTTAAAACTTTCATGACTCTACAAACTCTTGAACATCATCACAGCTATTAATATTATATGCCATCAGACAGAGATCTTTCTATACATTAATACCCTCTCTTCCACGACCTCATATACGCTGCTTTCCACATACAAAGGCTTTAAACAGTGGGAGGATCAGTATAAAATTACAAGATCTGGAAATACTGAGATCTATGACATTTGATATTTTCTTTAAAGTCTCAGTCTCTGGCATCATACAATGAGGTAAGAATCATGGTGATAATTACAAAAAAAAGCACCTAGCACAATATGAGAAAAATCTGAAAAAAAACCTGCCAAAGGTTTTCTAGGGGATCAACAACACAAATTACAATAATTCAAAGTATGTAATGTAGAAATTCAAAGTTTTGTGAGGCATGGTTGTGCCTGACTGAAGTTTCTGAGTGCTTGATCAGTACTACAGAGTATTACAGACATATAAGTATAAATATGAGAAAAAATAGTTGCCTGCATCACTGACCTCACTATCTAGAAGGGGAGCATTGTCTCTAAAATTCTCAAGAGCCTCCCTAAACAGACAAAAGCAGTGGCCAAAAGTTTTAATTTGATCGTGGAGACAAAAGGGGACCTTAAATTATTGAAGAAGTGGTTTGAGATTTGCTGAACTGTTGTGTCATCTTAACATCTGAATGAACTTGTCACATGCATCTAGCCTGTTCATGCTACCTGAGGACTGCAGTGTTTTGCTGGATGTCTTTATTATCTGGCAATATATAGCAATATACAGAATTATTGTAGCACTCTAAGGACAGATATCTAATCCCAAACCTAGCTTTACTGAATGTGAAAAACCAAAGTCTTATTTTAGAGAATCAGTCTTTTAATGAATTTTAAAGACAAGTTGCTCACTAACAGCTTGTTGGCGTGCTCTACTGCTTTCTTAGGCAGTTGCTCAAGGGGATTTTCAGAAAGCGGTTATGTGCATGCAGCGCTGCAAAGATATGTTGATGAAATTGCCAAGAGAGGTAGGTGAAATCATCCCTTCTTTATCATTCCAAACTTTGAAAATCTGCTTTCTTCTTTATATATTAAAGAATGACATATACCATAAAACATTTTGAAAAGTACTGTGAACTGTGTTATCTCTTCTGTGGTTGGTTGCTTTTTGAGATTTTCTTACTAAAAATGTTGTATGAAAATAGCAGGGTTTTTTTCTTCAAACTTCATTTTTTTTCTTGTTTCTCATAGTTTATCATTCAAAATAGAATGATAAAACTCTTCCTAAAGAATGAGAGAAGACAAATCAGCAAGCAAGGCAAAAAGATTTCTAAACTGAATATGCCAGCTGCATGCCAGCTGCATTTTACATCTTGCATCTTATATATTGCTTCCTCATTTGTTCCCATGTAAACTTTTGTCTGGAGACAGATGGGACAAGAGAAGAGCTGAGTTACTAAGGTTTTGATTTGCAAGTCTATCACTGCCCTCAGTAATAATCTTCATGAAACTGTAAAGCTATGAATAGAGGCTTCCCATTGCACTAAACCGTGTTCTCTGTAGTTCTTGTATCACAGAACAATGTCTAGAGAAAACAAACTCTAGCATATGCACACTAGTTCTTTGTTTGCAGAGATAGAAGTCTGATATGTTTATATCAGACTAAACTTCACGTCTATTTTCATTTGCTCACTTTAATGTTTTCCCAATATTTAGGAAACATTTTGTTCCTCTCTTTGTGGCACAGGTAATTGGGCTTTTAACCAATTAAACTCCCAACAAATTTTAAACTGAAACTGGGTTTTGTGATCTGCAGGCCTTGTTGAGTGCATCTGAGTGACAAAGTCAGTTGCAGGGGTCTAGCTTTGATTTGAATCATAAGAGCAGAATTTCCCACTGTGGGTTGTTGAAAATGCTCACTGGGATCTTGGCACTACTGTTCCTCATTTAATTTTAAATTAATCCCATACTTTCTGCTTAAACTTCTCCATTAAACTTCTCACGATGAATGCTCTTCACAAACCAGGAGCACTGATGCAGACAAGGAAAATGCTTCTGATCATGAGAGGTACAATTTACTTGTGGTTTAAAGAGTGGTATTTAAACAATGAGAAAAAAGGAAAGAGCTATTGGTTGCTGGGTGACTTTTAAGTTTTTGGACTACTAGGTAGCTGTCAGTCCTTAACTCTTCCAGGCTCCCACTGTACCAGAGAGCACTTGCAGAGCGCTTGCACTATGGTCATGTATGGTACCACAGGTCAGCTGGAGAGGATTTGCAGCTTGTGGATCATCAGTGGTCTATGAACCATAACTGGGAGCTCTTGCCGTACAGGGTGAACTGCCACAATTGTTCCAAACACCTGTTGTTCAGAGAGGTGCCAGGTTTATTGGGATATTTAGTGTTACACTTGATGCCTGGAACACAGTCATTCACTGAAAGAATATTTTAATTATCTTTTAAAATACTTCTTTTCCAAGCATGCAGGTAAATGAGTGGGGCATGCCACAGTACGCCTACAGCATTACGCTGAACACTTTGCATGAAACCTCTCAATACAGTAAACTTCCTGTTCTGGAAAGAAATCATTCACAAATGAACTTATGAAAAATAAGGGTTTCACATCTGAGAGTGATCATTATTTCTGTTCATGCATACTGAATGTGCTTTTGTCTCTGAACTGTAATGAAATGATAAATTTGAAGCAAAATGTTGTGCTACCTCTCTCATTCTTGCCTGAGGATTTGAAATCTGTAGTCACTTGAAGGAAGCATCATTTATGCTTGGAAAAGAAAGTTTCTGCAGAGGCAAAATAGTTGTAAGTGTTGGCAGTATATTAGCATATAAAATGACTTTTCTGTCTCTTCTTTGGACAACATATGACAGCTGCAAATAATTTCAAAGGAAAGACAAATTGTTATGAACAGACATTGTCAGGGCTGACTGATACAGCAGAAAGCAATAGTGCTCTGAATAACCAGGCATTCAAAAACAGTTGTCTCCTAAAACTTGTATGTGGATGATCCTTTTTTAACCTCTAAGAGACATGCCGGGAAGAAACCTACCATGGAAGATGTATAGTCTTCTTACCTTAACTGTGTAAAACTTTTGTCTTTTTTAAAAATCAAGTTGTAATATTGCAGGTTTTCCTCTCAAGTTTTAATTTTTATTTTTTACTTTACACAGTTTTAGTGCTTTCAGTTTGGTATCTTGAGGAATTATTCTACCTTGTGTGTCAAGAATCCTGCTGTTTTGCACACCTCGACTGGTTAATGATGCTTCCCTTTTCCACACAGTTATGATTCCATTTTAGTCACGGTCAATATCTGCTTGTATAAGGTCAGAAGTGATAATGGTGGATATATCTTTAAAGTAAAAAGCATTCTAAATAACTTGAGACTGGAGTGTCTTAGATCTAATGTTGTTTCTACAAGAATGTTATAGGAGTCTTTTATTGCAGACCTGTTACCTGTCAATCCTCTGCTACAATTTTGGAGTGGAAACCTATGAATGGAAGAGGTATGAACAGAGCTCCTTCTGGCTCAGGTAATGTGCAAAAGCAAACAAAATAAAAGCCTACTTTTGAGATCTAAAAATATGTGTGAAGGGGAGTGGGAGCAAGGGAAAATAGAGGTTTGATTAAAAATGTGAGAATACAAAATTTTAGGTGAACAAAATTAGCTGAGCAGATACTTGGTGACTGTCTTACCCTGCTGCCTAACATTTATGCCTGCTTTCCACATCTGTTTTCCTGTCATTGGAATGAAAATTGTCTTTCCATGGTTCTCATTAATTCTCTCCCTAACACTTCTTCCAAAGAGATTATTTTTATGAGGAGGCTGCTCCCAGTTCTTGTGCCATTCATAAGTGATAGTGAAGGGATCTGAAAACTTCAGAAAAGAGTAGGTGGATTCTTCTGATTGGTTTTCAATGGATTTGTTTTAAAAATTAAATATTAAACATTAATTTCTCATAAAGGAAATGTTCATTGAGAGCAAGTCCTTTACTGATGAAAGACACAAACATCAAGGTGAAAAAGAAATAGAGATGGTTTGGGTAGGATCCAAATAAGTAATGTGGTACTACTAAGGAAGAAAAAACGTAGGCTATTGGGAAGAGTATTCTCGTGCCAAGGTCACAGCCTTAGCTCAGAAAAATTGTTTTTATTTTTCTTTTAAATAGAAGGAAATGCACAATATCTGTTCAACTTATCAAATTCAAAATAGTTATCATCACATATGTTGTTAAAGAGGATTTGTAGAAATACTTAAAATTAATTACAGCTAGTGCTTTGGAGATTACTTTGTATTTTATTCTTGTGGAAAACGAAATACCAAGTCCCTATGACAAAATTTGAGGAAGAAATAAACCTTTGCAAAGTGCAAATAATTATTTGGAGAAAGAGATGCAGCTCCATCTAGTGGGTTAAAATTCCACTGTACTGAGAATAGATTAGAACAAATGCCCAGTTATTGTTTTTCTAACAGTTCTTCGTTCACAGCGTTTGCTGTGAGTCAGATCTGGTTTTGTGGCATTACCACTGCCTTTTCACTTGAGTGGTCCTTTGTGCTGTCATTTAACTTTTCAAAAAAGAACGGGGAATCATGAGTCCCAGGTTCTGTTTCTGTCTCTGATCTTGATTTGCTGTGATCTTGAGACCAGGTCACGTATAGCCTGTGTGTATGACTATATTATATGTCAGGTGAGAATGAGAACACTTGCTTTGTCAAACCCCCTAGAGTTAAAACTGATAAAGCCTACTGAAATGCTTGAATAGAAGATGTTACAGAAGGTGGTGCAACAGATTGAAGAAAGTGATTGAGTCCAATTTTTAACATGAGGATGTAGAAAGAAAACAAAATTTTCTGTTCTGTGGTCAGAGAGAGTACTGAGATTAGTTTGTGTGATATATGTGGTTTCTGACAGGTTAAGTGGGAAAGAACAGGAATGTTGCATGTATCAGAAGATTGTCTGAATTTGTTATCCCATTTAATTCTAACTTTTGCTTATCATTGATAGTCAGAGTTATGACATTGGGAAGATGGACATGGAGTATTCTGTTGGCAAGGAAATGCGGGTAAGAAATAGAGAAATTGCTGTTTAAAAATTGGAGGATTTTGTTAGTGTGACTGTTGTATCATCAGCTTCTGCTGTGCCAAATCTGACCAGTGATTTCTTTGGCCTGCTCTTTAGGACTCTCTGCTATGAAATTTGGCAAAGTTGCAAGGTCAGTTGCTATGAGTGTCAGTCTGAGAGTTCAGTCACCGATGGGTGCCCTTAAATCACATTTGAATCTAATGTTTTACAGAAATTAAATTATAGAAAGTAAGGCTGAGATAGACCCTGAAAGCCATTGCTTCTTCCTTTCCTCCTCTTCTTTCAAGGCATCATCAATTGCATCTGTGTCATTTGACAGATGTTTGTCTCTCATTCATAAGCCTGTTACTCCTTTTGCTACCCACAGTGGATATGGAGAAGATTTTAATCTCTTCCTCTTCATATAAATTATTTATGTATTTGAAGGTTATTATCATGTATATCTTTTTGTTGTTTTTTTTCTCTCAGTGAAGTTTGTACCTCCTGTTCCTTCAGTTTCTTCTTTCGTTCTGTTTTTTCCAGATCTCTTTTTCCTTGCTACCCTTGGCTTCTCCTCTGAACTGTAGTTGATTCATGTTCTGTGTGAATAGTAGTGCTGAACACTGGATATGCTTCAGAACTGAGCAGTCACTCTATATGTCTGATACCAGGCAGGCATTCTTTTGACTCAAGGAGCTTTTATTTTTTGTGACCTTAATTTTTAAGTCTTTTGTATTCGTATGTATGTTCATCTGTGGCTCTTCCCCCTGCCCCCAGCCCCTGCTCTTCAGGCATTTAAACTTCCTGGTTTTTTTTCTCTCCAGGCTAAAGTGCTGCGATTATTAGCTACAGTCTGTTTCGAGTGGGATTGCAATCTGTATCTTGACAAGGCATTGAAAGCTATAACCTTGGCAAATCAGGTAGTAACATCTTACTGTATTTGTGGTGAGCAATAGTCAAAACTCAGGCATTTATCAACATAATAATATGGATCACTGTGTGTTATCCTTGACATCAGATAGAGGTGTGTTTGCTTTGCTTTGGTTTTCATACTCATGTTTTGGTGTTCCCAGCTTTTTTATAGAGAAATATTTCTTTGCATGCAGATGTAGAACTGTCTTTCTGCCTCAAATCTATTAACAGTGAGGTCTTCTGTTAATGATATGACTAACATTTTTCTGTTGTGTATTCATGAAAACTGTCCAGAATAAACTACAGCGTGGTCCACCTGAGATTTATAGCAGCTGTTTTTTTATGCACCAGACCTTTTGTCTTGCTTTGGGTTATAATGGATATGTCCATGCTACATTTTGAGTCCACAACTTGTTATCTGTACAAATACTTGAGCAAGCACCAAACAGAGTTCAGTTTTGAAAGCTGTGTAGCCATGCTACATCAGTCTTATTTTAAGTAATTAATTTAGCTATTGGACTTTACGAACACGGTTGTATTTCTTCTGGAACCTGAAAAATGAGCTGTATACACATACCAGCTAACCTGAAGAAAGTTCATGTATCTCTAAGCAGTCACTACAGTGAGTTCTTTTGCTCTAGTACAAATTCTATTTCTTATATAAAGACTTGGATTAATTTTGTGCTTCTGTCTTTTTGGGTTAGCTAGATTGACTTAAATCTGAAAAATTTGTATTTGTCTTTGGTTGACCATTTTAAAATTTCCATTATCTGTTTCATACAAAACAAATTTTAAGTACAATTACTTAAATAAGTATAATTAAGTATAAAATCCTGTTTTAAATGAAAGCTCAGATTCGGTTTTCTACATGCTGTTAAAACTTTCAGACAGATGATGATGCATGTGCTGGTGAGATCAGAATAAAAGGCAGTGTATTTTAATAATTCAAATAACATCTTACCACAGTATCTCAGCCCTTTGCAGTTTTTATTGTATTTACTTTCACAAAAACTTTTGAGGTGGAAAGTGTTTTTATCATCATTTTGGTAATGTATGTTTTGATATTGTGTGAGGATATGGAAAACTAGAAAAAAAATTATTCTGGAGTCTGAAATGTGCAGTGTTTTAGTGAGGGCTGTAGTATACAGTCTTCATTATTTCCATTTGCTCCCATTGTTGTTCTCTGCTAAATGTTGTATTATTATAAGCTACTTGGAATTCTGCTCATTAATTCTAGAGTAAGCCAGCCAGTTCACACATAGAAAAACAGGAAATGTTTGTATCATTCAGTATTGTTCATCTTCTATTTATAAGTATTGAAAATGGGCCACATCAAATTGAGAATCTTGTATCTCTTGCTTTCATTGTCCTCATGGCCTTTTGGCAGTGTAAGAATGAATAATGAAGATGAACATTGCATTTAAGAAGAAAATATTACCAGTTGGCTACCTGTTGCTTCAGTCATTAAAATCAAACTGAAGAATGTAGTGGAGTGTCTGTGACGTACTGGTATCTGTCTGTGTTATGAACGTGCTGGACTCTCGCAGGATCCGTATTCTACAAACAGCTGTCCAAGTAATGTATTGTTTTTCATTGTGCAGGAGAATATGCATCCAGCGGGGGTTTTTTTGAAAGTTAAAATTCTTCTTAAAAGTGGAGCATCAGATGAAGATATCAACTCAGGTATCACAGTTCTGTATAGGTTTCTTAGTAAGATCATATGACTCCATATCCATGAAGATGGACTTGAGTTGTAGATAGAAAAAAAAAATCCCTTTCTCGTATGTTTTAGAGGAATCTTCATTAGTGAAATGCCCTTTTGGTTTTTGACTATGAGACATAGTAGTCAGTGTTCACAGAGGAGTTATCCAGGTGCTGATTTAAGTTTGAATTAAGCATGACTTTATTGAGAATTTAAATAGACATGCTGGAAATAGGGAAGGGTGAAGACTTGGAAGCCTGTTAGACTGAGGACAGTGAAAATCTAGCAATGTAAAGGTGTGGTTTATTTTAGACACATGTCTAAGATTAGTCAGAAAGGGTGAAGGTGGATTGTCTCTTATGCAGTCAGCATAGAAGAAAGGCTTGTGAAACACCGCTGTTCTCTGTGTGTGACTTTGCAGATTTTAGCCAAGAGACATCAAGTGCCAGTCGGTGTGTTGTTATAAACCTGCGTTACCGGAGTTTGTTTAGTTTATCTAGGACATATAAACTCTTTTCTCCTTATTCCTCAAACTTGTCATTTGAAGAGAACTGATTTTTCTGTTGACATGAGAGGAGAAGAAAGTTTTTTCAGGGGAACTTTCGTGTAGAAAGGGTAATGTATCAGGAGAAATTTATTTCCATGAATGATGTAATCTTAAGGAAGAGAGGCTTTGTACTCTTCATGGTTGGAAAGCATCAGATATGTAATGAATGCTCTGAGAAATAAATGTAGGATGAGACAAGGAACTTGCAGAGAGCTCACAAATAGTTTGAATGCTGCCAGACTAGCAGGAATGGAAAGTCCACTTTGGATTGCTCCGAATTTCAGCCAGCTTTCAAGTGGACAGTATTCAAAACTTAACATTGCAATAGTTGGCTTCTGTTTTGCAGTTTGAATTGTGAAGCCATAGTGTTACCTATCAAAAAACTCTGCACATGTCTAGTAGCACTAAGACTCCAGTCAGTTTTTCAAGCAAGTTAATTAATGAGTGGGTATCTGTCTTTTCTTGTGTGGCTGGCAGAAAAGAATGTTGTGTCCATGTGCTGCAAATTCTCTGTCTTTTGAGTAAAGATTCCTGCTAAGTTTTAGGCATTTGACTAAAATCTTGTATTGTGCACTTGTACACAGCTACCTTATAAATACTTAACAACTATTAGTCATGTCCCTGTGTGTTCTCTGATCTCATCCAAGCTACAAATGTATACATCTTGATATTAACCATCCAGCATGGTCTAGCAATTTTTAAACTTTATCTGAGTGGCCTAAAACTGATACCTACTTATCAGTACCAGTTAATTCAACAGCTGATGTTAAAGGCATTAGGTTTAAGTAGTTCCCATTGCAATGTGATACCACCACACAGCCTGAGCACTGACCTCAGTCTTAAATGGTTCCTGCTGGATAAGGATGAGACACTGATGGAAAGCAGCTTGAGGCAAAAGTTTGTGCTACTAATTCGAGACAGAGGGCTTGAATTCCAGGTCTATCAGTCTGTCACCTCTCTGTAGTACTACAGTAATTGTACAGTGAAAGTCAAAGCACAATAGAAATATTTTATTCTTCCTTTTGTTTAGAATTTATGTATTGGTTTGGATTTGGTGTTGTTTTTTTGCTGCAGGCATGGGATTTTGGTTTGATTGTTTGTTTGTTTATTTGTTTTTTTCCCCAAAGAAGCTGTAAGAGGCAAATGGTAATTTGAGCAGTTAAGTGTCTTAAGCTGATTAAACAATCTCAACCGCTTTGTGTTCTGTTCAGCTGTTTCAGAATTGCTGCATCATGAGATGTCTCTAGACTTTTATTTGAATACTGTCAAACTGCTGCTGGAGCATGGAAGGTATGAAAGCATCACTAAGTGGGGTGAACACTATTTGGGTTTTGTAGTTGTTCTTTTGTAAGCAAATAACATCTATTGTACAATGATGCTTTATTTTAAATGAAAACTCCCAGAGGTAGGTAAACAATTTTGAGGGGGAGCCTGTCTTTTCTGTAGCAAGGGGATACAGATTATGGCAGCAGCAGAACAGGGTATGAAATAATGTTGAGCGGCCATTTGCAATGCTGTAGCCTGATTTTAAGGTTTTCCCTATGTAGTTTTAATGTATATCTGGAATAATGAGTCTGGAATTATCTGAATGATGTCTTTCTTCCATGCTAACTAACAAATCTTCAGAATGAGAATTTGGAGTCCTAGAATCATTCTTGTGAAAAACAGTATAAGGTTGAACAAGTTACTGCAAAATAAACTGAGACATGAAATCTCACGCTCTTGAATGCTCTGTCATGATTATATATGTATATGCTTCTATCTTGCAGTAAATTCTTACTCTTTCATTGTGAGGAGTAAACTCTAATGAATACTGTGGAACAAGCATGTGCTAATAGGAAGTTACTACTGAAAGATGAACTGCAGTAAATTCATACCTTGACTCACTCAGTGTGATTGTGTGCCAGTAGCATTAATTAGAAACATGCTGTATGGTGTGAATGTTATTCTTTAGAATGGAAAATTAACAGCTCTTCTTATGCAGCCTCTTAAAAATGCATCTGTGTGAATAGGGAATCAGTTGGTTTTGATTTTCTGAAATCTGTTCCTGAACGATTTGAATCTTCACCTGACTTTGGAAAAATTACCCTGTTCCACATCGAGTTCCTGTTGCAGAATAAGAGGGAGCTGCTTGCTAAGCAAAAGGTTGAAGAAGTTATTATAGGTCTGTATTCATCTTTTGCTGCTGTTTACTGAAAGCTGAATTTAGTTGACTGAAATCTTGAGTTCTGATTTTCATGTTTTTTGCTTATTCTCATCTTTATTTGTGTCTGTTTTCCCTTATGTTTCTTTTGCATGGTAACTTTCAACTTCCATAATGAAAGACAGTCATGATAAAGCTCAGGGTTAAATTAACTTGCTAAACAATTCTTCCTTTTTAGTGTAGACTGTGTGTGACTGATTAGGAACATTTATCAGAAGTTCTTTGTGATGTTAATACTTTGTCCATCCAGCCCAATGTGGGTTTTTTTGTCAGTATTAAAGCAGGTTGCATATCCTTGTTTGAGCAGCTGAATAATGGTTTGTTTTTCAGGTCTACTGCACTTGCAGCGCTGTAGTAATTTTTGACTGTCTGACCTGCTGGAAATCAAACCATATTTTATGTAGCATCAAGCTAGGTTCAAGAGCCACATTTATGTTGGGTGGTTTGTGGGTTTTTTTTCAGCAGCAGGATATGAAACTCTGGGTCCTGGCTGAAACTATTGCTGTGTCAGTGTTGTTTGTTGTAGACTATGGGACAGTCTTTCTCAGATAGTTCTTGGGTGCTTCTCAGTGTGCTGCTTAAAGTTTTTGTAAAGTGATGATTTGCGGTATCTTTTCAGGTCATTATACTGGGAAACAGCTGTTGCCTGAAGCCTTGAACCAGCTGCACATCATCTTGTGGGACAGAGCTGCCAAACATTATGAGGTCTGGAACCAAACAGTAGTGTTGTTATTTGTGTCAGTGAAAATGAAGATAGGCTTTTTCTGACCTCTTTGGTATGTCTGTTATTGGTTAGAGTGCCGGCTGTTATTAAGATCCCTGTTCCAGTTTGCACTAGTTTTATTTTCATCCAGCTGGGTGCTGTTTTCCATTACAACATCAAGTTTTGAGTAGCCTCATCTCAAGGTTTGTACATGGGGAACAGTTATGGTCAGAACTGATCAGCAAAGGAACCTGTGCAGCCCATCGTTTTGGTTCTGTCCTGGAACGGTGTCCTGGTTTTGGCTGGAAAGCATGCAAAAACCTGAAAATATTCTTTACATTGAGCTGCTTATTTTATAGTTCCTACCCTCTGATGGTCACTTGTTGCTTTAAGGAGCATGAATTTTTATCATTTGTACATTGATTTTCTTTTTAGCCTATATAAAGTAGCTTTGGATGCCAACATTGTATCTTAATATACAAGTTCTGTTATTCAAATCCAAATACCTTCTTATTCTTTCAGTATTTGAAGAAGATGAGCTCGTGTTCTACTCTTATATTTCTGTCATATGCACGTTTCTTAAATACATAAAGAAAAACATGTGCCATTTTATTACTTCTCATCTGTGAGGTCAAGAATGAATTTTGCTAATGACACAGCTTCCTTCCTCCTAATTTTAAAATAAGTTCTCTATCCAAATTGGAACTATAGTTGGGAGTACCATCCAGCATAGTACCATCAAGTTGCACAGTCTAAATGGGATAAACACATTTGTCTTTTTCTCTTAGTTTCCATTGCTTTGTATTATGGAGGGAGAGGGGGTTTTAAATAATATTTCTGTTCTGTATTTAGTCATAAGAATGTCTTTTCTGGGTCAGATGAATGACACATCTAGTCCAGTGTGCTGTCTTTATAATGGCCATAAGAATAAGGGAAGAGTAGGAATAGGTAAAGCGTCAGTTCTGCTAACGGGTGTTACCTGTGTTGTGGGATCAATGATTGCTCTTCTGGGGGACATATTACACTAGAACATACTTGGTTATCTAAATCATTCATTTCCTATGAACTTTTTTTTTAATTAAATTTGGGAAAACATAGACAGTTTAGGTGATTTGGATGGTTTTTGGATTTTTTTTTAATTTCTTAGGCAAAAAACTATTCTGAAGCTCTTCACTGGTACAGTTATTCTGTCAGCTTCTACACACCTGGGCAGATAGATCAAAACTTGGCTAAGCTGCAGAGGAACATGGCTTCTTGCTATCTTCATCTGAAACAAGTTGACAAGGTATATATATGTATACATATTTATTTACTTATTTATTTTCATTGCTTTTGTTTTTGTAGTTATGTCATTGGGACTTAATTTACATCTTTGTTACTGTACCTCTTTTGCTTTGAGAGAGGGAGCTGTGTCTTTGCCTGTCATGCATCATCTGGCAAAGAGACGTAGTTTGTCATCTTAGCTGCTGTGGGGGCCTCTGTATCACCAGCCATTCTAATGGGAGAAATCATCCACAAGCCGTGTGACCATGCCTTAGTGTATCCGGTTTCTTCTCAGGTTAGAGGTCCTCCTCTCTTCAAGACAGGTGAACCCTGATGGGAAGCATGTTTGATGTGTCTAACTAGAACTTCCCACAACAGCGTGTTATCCCTCACCTCTGCAGACAAGTGCATCTGCTTTACCTATCTAGGCTTTCTGTTTTGGGGGCGTTAAACTTCGCAGTTCAAAGTGACGGGGAGTTTATTTTTTCAGCATTCTCAGGGCTTCTCTTGCTTTCTGGTTCTGTAGGTCTAATTTTGAGGAACTGGCTTTTTCCTCAGTCTGGTTACTGTTGGCCTTTGGTGCCATCTTCTACTCTCATCACTTTTCTTTCCAGGGGAGATGTTGCTAAATCACTCTTCTTGAGTAATTATATTATTATATATATATTTTAATATTATATCATATATATATATTATATATAAATATCAACAATGTAGCCGTTAACATTTTGATATCTCTTTAGCTCTCTTCTGTTGCAAATTATATTACTGATTTAAAGATGTTATGTACTGATTTCCTTGAATCTCTTCTTTGAATAGGCTAAAGAGGCAGTTAAAGAAGCAGAGAGGTGTGATCCAAACAGCATCTTTACTAAATTCTGTGTCTATAAGATTGCAGTGATGGAGAAAGAGACTGATAAAGGTAGAACTTAAAAGATAAAAGGGTCCACTACAAGGAAGCAGAAGTGCTGAATATATTAGGAAATACTAAGCAGATTTGGACTTGTTCATCTTGAGAAAGACACAACAGAGGGTAGCTAGAAGAAGCATCTATAAAGTCATTGAACTGTCAGGCTGTAAATGTAAACTGTCAGAGTGGGATGCTTTTTGCATACAATATGTAAGATGCGGAGGCCATCGCCATACCTGGTGCTGTTTGGATGGAGCCTCTGGCTAGGAAGGCTCTAATCTTCTCATGGGCATAAGCTGTAGTAGCATCCCAGGGTGAGAATCATTGTATACTTACTGTTTCTAATATTTTGTATGCAAATATGATGTTAAATGAGCTAAATGAACCTTAACGGAACCATTATAGCTGTTCTTCATTTCTCTGGACAAATAGAGCCTGAAGTTACCAGAAAATACATGAATTACTGAGACAACTTACGGATTGACATTTCTCTGTAGATTCTTCCTTCTTTATAATGAGTTCTGCCATTTCATATTTTAATGATAGTCTTAGCTCAAGAAATGAAAATTGAGAAATACAGTCTATACTTACTTAGAATACAGAGTAACATGCAGAGCTTATTTTCTGATGAGTTCTGTGCCAATTAATTGTTCTCTATACATCTTTTTAATGACAGCATAATTTGCTCACATAATGTAGAGTGGGAACCACAGCAGAGTGTGAACATAAAAGCAGCAGCACCCTTAGCGTAAGCCAAGATGTGGGAGCTTGGAATCATGCCCAGAAAATGTATTAGAGAAAGTCTTCTGTCTTTGGTGACAAACATTTAGCAGAACAAAATTAAGAGTGTGAGATAGAGTATCATTTGTATGGCATCCTTGTTTCCTTGGATTAGCTTGGAAAGCCTTTTGGCACCTCTGTAGGAAGAAATGCATAATTATGGAGAAGTGCTGGTAGGGTCAGGTTTTCTTGTCTTGGTTTTTCATACTCAAAAATAATAAGTAAGTTTATATTTAATCTTTCATAGGTTGTTGAAACAGTAGAACTTTCCACCTTCCAATTGCTTCTATAAAAAAAAATTATAATTTTTCCCTATGTATATTTCAGCTGTGGAAGCAGTTATTGAAATGGGGAAGCTAGCAGAAAAGCTATCTCAACATGAAGACAAGCTGAGAGTGGATGAAAATACAGGCACTAACCTCCTGAGTTTAGTTGCCCAAATTGCTTTAGAGGTAGAGCAGATAATGTTGTGGTTACTTTGCTTTATTGATATAAGTGGGACAGCAATAGCCTCTGTAACCTGGCCTGCTTTCAATATTTATATGTATTTTATGCATTTCTAAGTATGTCATGCTTCTATGACCAAGGTCTCACTCAAATGTGTTGTGTAATGCAAACGAAAAATTAATTTCATGTATAAATACATTGTATTTTTTAATATTTCTTCAGGAAAATAAGGGGTTTCAAGTTATTAATGTTGGAAATTACATGATGTATTTCTGTAAAATTCTCCTCAGGAAAATGTTACATCTTTTTCTGCCTCTGGGATTTGATCTTTGACATGCGAGGGGGAATGTGTGTACAAAATACACATAGTCAGTGATAAAAGACTGAAAAGTCACTTGTCCCTCCTCTTTGCTTCTTGGTTGGAGACTTGAGTGGTGTCTGAACTGGCTGATTACAGTGGCATAATTAGAAGAGGCTTTTGGTTGCCTTTTAGGACTTTGTTCATGACTCTGTAAGGCATGAAAGCCTTGCCAGCCTGTACTGATCCTGTTCTTAACATAGGCTCTTTGTGCATGGAATCGTATGTTCTCTCCTTATGGTTTTCTCTTGACTCTGAGGCAATTCAGTGCAGGGTCCTTTGTTCTTTTTCCTGCATAGACTTGTGGAATATGCTGTTGCTTGGGGTGGGTTGGTTGTTTTGTGGGTAACGGAGGCAGTGCAGTTTATACAAAACGTGTTTTAATTTCTTTTCAGAATGAACAAGAAGGTGTGGCTATAAAAGCTTTGGAGTATTTGTCAGAACATTTACGAGACTGTCGACAATTATTTGCAGCTTTAAAGTGAGGATTTGATATATGTACAGGGGAAGAAATTTCTCTTGTTCCTTTTTCAAAAAGAATTTATTATATTGAGGAAGGTGGAAAACAGAGTACATCAAAGATTAGTTAGCAGTCTTTTTGGTGCTGCAGATGTACCTCAAGCCTGAGCTCTTAATATTTACAGATATTCCAAGACTCCCAAGCAAATAGTGTTAGTTGCTTTGAACAGATGACCAACAGCGACTAATAAGATTGCAACAATGTATTTGGTGAAAATACCTGTTCGTTTGTATCCTCTGATACAAATCTGACCGTGGTATCTTACTGAAATATTCCGTCATGTTTATAAAAACACATATTGTGAGACAGATGTATTTATTCCAGTATTTGCCAAAAGCCTTTGTTAAAGTACATTTATTTACTTACTATTTCATGATTTAGCAAAGTGATATACAAAATAAGGCAATAGGGTGGGAAATAGTATAATCTTATTCTCAGTTTGATGTTTTGGATTCTTCTGTGAGTTCCACAGGCTGATAGCATGGGAAGAAAAGTGGGATCCTTTCTGGAAAATTAGGACATTATACACTGTTGGAAAAAAAATATCTTGTTTCTTTATTGCTTGTTTTTCTCATATTTAGATGTTTGGTTCGTCTTACGTTGTCAAAGGTCATGACAGAAAATGAAGAGAAAAAGTGAGTGCATTTGCAAAACCATTTTCTTATGGTGAATTTGAGGTACAAATGGTGTAATTTATTTTTTTTGCTGGGTTTATTTTCTTGCAGAGTAATCAAGAGATTAGTTTTTATGCTAGTAAAAGGTCCACCCAGATGAATTCCAACTTTACTAATGACATCACATAGGAACATCTTTCCTGTGTTTTAAATATTTGCTCTTTGCCTTCCTCTTTTATTAATGCGTAAGACTGTCAGGTATTTTTGATGGGGAGTGTGAGCTAAGCAACCTCTTTAACTTTGACACTAGGATATGATACCTTTCAGAGGTTTTGAGTGAGGATTACAGAGTGGGACCTTCCTTGCTGAAGACTAGCCACTTTGCAAATGGTATGCTGGCTCAGAAGTGGAACTGTACTGCTGGATTTGAGTGTCAAGTAAACAGTGTAGTGTCAGTGGGGTTTGAAATTTAACCTGCAGCCCCAACCACTGAGAAAATCTCCTGCTGCCCTTCTGCAACGACCTTCACTGCTGCAGATCAATAAAACTTTTTGCAGCCTTAGTACTCCTTCAGCATCTTCAAATGCTAGAAGTTTATAATGCTGGAGATGTCAGGGGAAGAATGATTATATCCGTAATTACGGAGATGTTGTATTCCAACATAAATAATGTGTTCTGTTGTAAGAAAGTTAATCAAACATTTTCTAAAACTTAATTTTTCCTCCATTCTAGAGATGAAGATATTAGCTCAATGCTGACTTACTTGACCTTGGGTATGCTTTTGTTTTATTTACATTTTCTGTAGTTTTTCCATCTGCGAACATGTTATGATATGATCAGGTCCATAGTAACCAAATGTTTAGACTCCTTATTTCAGTTTAGGTTCCCATCTTCCCACTGAAATCAGTGGAAATTAGAACTGAAGATTCAACAGTGTCGTGAAGTTGGATCTCAGTGCTACAGGTTTTTGCTACAGAAAACTTGCAGGCTAGCATTGGAAAACCCGTTTCTAGTAAAGCCTGTACTTGGGAGCTTCTCTCACACAACAGGGCAGTTTCTTCTAGGCAGTTTCCCTTTAATCCTTCATAAGGCCATGTATGCAAACAACAGATACTTGGGTAAAAGCCACAGCCTGGGTGGCGTCAAGTGACAGGCTCCTACTCTGACTCCATTGGCAAGGGACAAAGTTAGTATCTTTAGTAGCAGGGCTACCACAAAAGGAAGAAGTTTGGTTTTGTAAACTGAATTAACAGTCTGAGTTTTTAATGATTAATTAAATGGCAGTGGTGGTCTTTGCTGTTTTAGCTGTTTAAAAGGAAGCATTTTTTAAAATTAAGTTAATGCTATTTTTTTTCCCCGGAATGCTTAGAAAACTGCAATGGGTAATAGCAAATTGCTGACAGACAGGATAGGCATGTCAAAATTGGTTCCCACTTGTAAGTTGTGCTGTCCTTTGAAAAAGAATTGTCTTGTTTGCATTGGAAGAGGTACAGGAGTTTTACAGAGGACTTTTCTCCATCAGAAGAAATACTTATTTACACTAAGGCTTTTTTACCCCCCTCTTCTTATCTTGGACAAGAAAGTTAATGAAATGGTAGAACTTTTCCACACTAGCCATTCTTAGTGCAACTAGGAGAACAGAATGAAGACTAGAATTAAATTAATTAAAGGTTTCTTGAAGAAAGGCCTCAAATGTGTTATTAGATCTAGAAACCCTCAGCTTTTTGTGAAATTAAGTAAGGTTCCTCTGCATTAGACTTCAGTGTCAGTAAACTTTGAAGAGGCAGTATTTGTTGGTAGCCTTATGTATCTTATCTAAAATGCTGTTTGAGGCACCTTTTGATGTTTTTTGTAAGCCTTCCTGGTCAAGCATATTAGATTTAAGTTGTGAGAATAACTATTCATCGGGAATCATATGGGAGTTGTGGAAACTTCTGTTTTGTAGTGTAGTTATTAGACTTGGAAATGTTTTTATTCTGCTCAAAAAATGTTACTTATGTTTTGAACAACCCATTTCCTGCAGCTCACAAGAGACTTGCTGAGTCTTTCACAGAAGAGAATTTTACAGGGGACATGAGGATCTTTGAAGCTCACTGGTTTAGAAGAGTTGGTAGGTTGCCCTCTCAGCTAAACTGAATCCCCTCCATCTAGACAGACCTTAAGGAAGAAAGAAGTGTTTAAATGTGTAGTAGATTTATAAAACTCATCACTTTTGGCAGTCACTGCCTTGACTAGTCTTAAAGCTATATCCTGCTGCATTTTCTGTCTTCTGAAACTATCTGATACGTTTTAAGTCAGTTATCAAGACAAATACTTACACAAGGCCTATTTGACTGGTGGGATAACTGATACATTATTCCTTTCACCGCAGGAATTGTTGTGTGTGTCCATGATACTACTCTTAATAGTTCACCATTTTCCTCTTAGTTAGCCCTTTACTATCAAGACTCTGTTACAGAAGTAAAATTTAAGATCAGGCAAATAGAATAATGTTTTTCTTCAATGTCTGAAAAAACCTGCTGCTAACAATAAAAAAACTTACTGTTGATCCTGAATATGCGTGTTATCATGTAAGCAAAATAAGAATTGGGAAGTTCAGGTGGATACTGGTGTGATTGGTGCAGGATGAACTTACCTCTGCCACCCAGATACAGTCCCTTAAACAGTCCTGGAGTTTGCTTTGAACTATGCTGTGTGAAATCTAAACAGCAAATATTATCATAGATAAATTGTTTCCTAGTGGGAAATGCAGGTCCCATGGAGGTGTTCTAAACATTAACTGTAGTGTGTCTCTGGATCCTCATTTAGAAGTCTTTGTTATGCTTTTTTTGGTAAAGGAGTCAGCGCATTTGCTGTGTATAAATGAAAATACAAGTGTAGGGTAATGGGTTGAACCAGTTTTTCAGATTCTTGCTTCTGCCAGAGCATGCAGGAGAGAAAATAGTTGAAATCAGTAACAGAAGACGTCTGCCATGATGAGCTTGTGCACACATCCTCACGATGCAGCCATGCTCCAATAAAGAGTAACAAAGGATGGAGAGAAGCGGCAGAAGTCAAATACAGTAACATGAGTGTGAATGGAATCTGGGGTGACTATGACCTTACCAAGCTTTCTCATTCATAGAATAAACAATTCAGAGACTACAAAAACATGTCCTAGGGAATAAATTAATGTGAAAGTTAGAATCTGCAAAGTCACTGTAGAATCTAATAATTTAATTGGGTCACATTCTCATACATAAATGGTTTGAATGTCTTTAGATAGCTCCTAATCAGAATTGTGTATTTAACTGCCATGTACTTGACCCTGCTGGGGTAGAACCAGAGAATATTTCAAAATGTTGTGTTTGTTTTTTTTTTTTAATATTTTTTATTTGTCTTGGGAATATTGTTCAACACTTATTCAGATACTAGTTTTGTTTACTAACAAAAGAAAATGCTTCTTCCAGTTCATACTTTTGTGGGAAGGGTATGTGGTTGAATGAATATTTGGTTATGATGAAATTAAAAAATTTGCAAGCATGAATAAGCTGTTTTACAAATCACTAATAACGGTGTTTCTTGCTGTTGTTAAATGAGCTGTTGATGATAATTTGATTAAGAAAATGTATTGTAGAATCTGAACTGTCTGTTACTAGAGATTAGATGGGCATACTCATAACACTGAAGATTTTTATTCTAGGTCTCCTTTTTTGTGTCTTTTGTTAGCTTGGAACTTAGCTGTACAGTTCAAGGACTGCCCTGACAAGATGAGAGATTTTTTTCTGCTTTCTTTCAAGGTACGTACTCTTGCTAATAGTATCTCTGAGGAATATTGTCATCTGTCTAGTTCTGTTAGAAGTTACACCCATATACCTCATATCTCTCTGGAGACATGCTTGTATGTGCTTAAAATGGAACACTTGTCACAAGGAGATTGACTTGCCATACAAAGTGTAAGCATTATTGTCATATTTTACATTCTGTTGCTTAAAAATCTCATAAGAAACTTAGACTTCAATGAGAACTTTCTAAAATAAATGGATTCTGGTGTTTGGAAATTGAAATAAAAAATCTGAAAATGAATACAAACATGTTAAGTACTTGAGTCCTAATCTCCATGCAGAACTTATACTGACACTGTCAGTTTTGTATGTGTTTGTAGAGAGGGGACTCCAACACTGTTTTACACTTTATATTTAAATAATCTTGTGTAATTGTACAAGTAAAATTACAAGATGAATACATACTATTCATGACTGATTATTGAAAGTGTCATAGAGGAGACTCAGCAATCATCTGCTCACAAGCAAATTGCTTTATATGGGCAGAATTCTCAGTACCTTTTTTTATTTTTGTTGTCAGTTTTCCCAGTTTTGTCCTTCTGACAAAGCTGTTCTAATTGCTCAGAGGACATGCCTGTTAATGGCAGCTGCAGTTGATCTGGAAATGGGGAGACAGCAAGTAACACCTTCTGAACAGGTACGGCATTTCTCTGCTAGCTGATTCTGTATGTATTAGTGCAGCATTTTTTTCTTTTGATCTTGAAGTCTCAGATTTTTTTCACTCAGGACAGGATACTAAGAATATAAGCATGGGAACCTTTCATAGTTAACTAGAATCAATGCACCTAAGACATTCCAGACAATTTTAAATGTTGGATTTCTGTAAATTAGTTGATTTCAGTGGATTTGTACAGATTTATATCAGCAAAGGGTCATAGTAATACCTTCTCTTAGAGGAATTTCAGTCTACCTTATATATTATGTAAGGAGTCTGTTGCTAAACATGGTTGATCAAACAGGTGATCACTGCATTTTTTGTTTTATGCTGTTGCTTAAAGTAGTTACCAGTATGGTGGTGATAAAGCTCATGGGGTTTTTTTATGCATACATCCTTTTTTGTGGTGTTCTACTTACTGTGGTAATAAGATTAAGGAAAGTGTACAGTGGTTATGGAGGAAGTACGGAAGTCTGCTATACAGTGATTATTGTAGAAACTTACTTTTGTGGAGAGCAATGCACAGCAATTTGCGTTGTGGGATTTAGTGGTTTGTCAGTCTCAATAGCAGTATTTTATGCTTGGGAGCTAAAATAAATGATGTCCCATAAGAACCCATATGGTTCTTTCCGGACCAATGGAATGTTCAGTGTGAAGAGGCTTTGTCTGAGATGTGGAGGTCTTTGAAAAAGAGGAAAAAAACTCTAAAAACCCCAGAACAGTAACTTGTGTAGATGATGTACTAATTAGGCTGATTCTTAATTTATTTTATAGTTAGGTGTAAAGATCCTGTAAGTTGTGACATGTATATGTCTTTTAAAACTATGACAAAAATAACTTCTTAAATTTCGTGAAATAGATGGAACTTTTGACTCAGGCCCTTCAACATCTCCAGGCATGCAAGGAGATATGGAAAGTTCTCAAATTAACAGGTAAGCTACAAAGTGTGTCTGTTTAGCATGTGTAACTGTTAGACTTAATCACTATATTCATGAAAAATACAGGGCATATGGAATTGCTGTCTCAGCTGAAGAATGTTATGATACGGCAATATGATAAGAGAACTTGGCAAAGCCAACTGCTGGTTTTTATATGTCATTGCAGGGTTTTTATTGTACAGGTGCTGTGAAGTGTGGAACAGTCTTTCAGAGGGAAGCTGGATTGACTGTTCTGTCTTAACTGTTAAGAAATTCCAAGCTTTTTGCTCTACAATGGAGTTGCTCTTGCACTGGTTTAATAGTTTTACTAGCCTCTTTACATTTAAGTCATTTAAGACTACAGAAAGGTTTGCTACCATGCTTTGAAGTGCCAAACCCCATCCTCTGTTCCCTGACTATTCCCTGTCAATTTAGATCAGATATTACTGGAGACTGGTGTGCTGTCAGCCAGCAGTTGAGATACTGAGTGACTGTTAGCGTAGGGGATGCATGCTTCACTTTTTTGGTAGTATATTGGTAGAAGAATTCCATTAGGCATTCTTTGTCTGGCCTGTGGTCTGGTTTCTTTTCAGTTATAGGTTTGGGACACTGTGGAATTTTCATTGTAAGATGCATTAGTATTTAACTTTTGTCAGGAAATTTACATGCTGGAGGATTTTTCCCCCCATAAAATTTCAGAGTACAAGGTATATGGTCTGGATTTGGGATTCTCTTTGCCCTTTTGCACTGAAGGCAAGATAACTCAGAAAGACTTCTTCCCTTTTAATTTTCCATCCTTTAAATCCCGAAGGGTTGAATATCTCAGGATGGGGACATACTGGAGTTTCTCCTGCAGAGGTTTGTAGAATGGTAGCGTGGTGCTTCCTTCACTTCTTCACTAGGCCTTATCCAACACGTGGGCAAGTCTGTTGCTCTGAAGGAAGCTGAGAATGTCTGTTAGATGTAAAAACAAAGGTCTTTGTAGATACTTCAATAAAAGATAGTTTGGTGTTTGTTACAGGTTTACACCTTCCTAGCAGTTCTACTGTTCTCCCACTCTTCTGTGTTTAAGGTTTCCCGAGAGCTTTTCTACCAAAAAGTGGACAAGTTCTATAGAAAAATTTGAAGCTGATGATAAATTCTTTTATAAGCTGACCTTCTGTGAGCTGGTGGCCTTGAGTTATCTCTTTCTCCTGTCTATGGTAAAATGGCTTCACCAGTAGCTATTACTTTGCCTAGGAGGGTTGCATTAATTTAGTCAATTACAGGCAATCCAGATTTGTTTTTTTTCAGGGGAGGCATGGTGATCGATGGGGTTGTGCTTTGGACATCTGAGGTTTCTGTCCAAGACTGCTTTAGAGTTCCACTCACTCTGCTGTTAAATCTGTGTACCGTAATGGTTTTCCTGCCTGTTGGAAGCAAAATTTGTACCTTATGGTACGCCATATGACTTTAAGAAAATGAATCATTACATATAGGCAATTCTGTCTCTTCTCTAGGAGATTTTGCTAAAGACCCAACAGACACATTGTTGCTGCTTTATGAATTTGAAGCAAGATCCAAACTGAATGATCCAACACTCTACGACCTTATGGAGTCAGTATGGGAGCAACCACAAATAGAGGTCAAGACGCTAGAAATCATTGCGTGTAAGGACTGCATTTGTATTTTCATAGTTCTTCAAGTAATGAAAAACAGCTTTTGTTCCTCTTTCCTGTTCATTTGGGGTGACCAGGATTATCATGTATTGTGCAGCATGCATAAAATGAGTCTAACCATATATATTTTGTCCTGAAGCAAAAGTGCTTAGGATCTCAACAACGTTAGGAGATCCGTGTTTTGAAATACTGTATTACATGGATGATGAACCAGAAGTTTGTGACATCCTTCCATTGCTAGACTCTGAGACATTTGTGTAGGTTGTGAGTCTGGAAAAGATGAATTTTTACAAGGTCCAAACTGGCAAAGGCCAGAGAATGATCCTAGCTGATTCATGCCCAATACAGAAGTTTTAGGATGTGGACTTCGAATAGATAATGCAGTTTCAACTTAGTGTAGTTAATTTGTAAATAGCACTTCTCTATATTGTACCATACTTTCATCACAAAGTTCTAGTCATGCCTCCTTGAAAATCTAGAGTAGGATCCAAGGAAGATGAGTAACATTTAAAACTGCCACGGCAGATATTTGGAGGGGGTTCTGTAGGATTGCATAAACCCCTGCTTACCTCCCTTGTTTGAGGGAAGATACACCAGGGCTTGGAAACACCATACTGACATCCCATTCCCACCTAATTTTTCCATCCAGATTTTCATGTTGAAGGACACAAACAAAACTCTTACCTTAGACCCCTCCTGACATCTTCCTCAAACCCCATATTTTTGGGTTACTGCACCAGAAGTAAACAGCAGTGAGATTATTTGTAAATCATGAAATCTACTGTGTTTCTGCCTTACTGTCAGTCCTCACTGACAATGTGCACAGTAAGAAAGTAGTAGAGAAGCACTAGCTTGTGATCAGCCCAAGCATTAAGCAAATCTCTTTTCATTTGTTTATCACAGGGATCTGGCAGTATGCTGTCATTGTATTTTAATGACCAATGAAATAAAAGCCTGGGTCTAGTAATTTCTTTCTTCGTCTCTATTTTCTTTTGCTTTTAAGCATTAGCAATGGAATCTCCAGCTCGGTATCCTGTACTGTGCAAGAAAGCTCTCAAGAGTGCACTAAACCTTCACAGAAAGCAGACTGGCATTGATGCTGTGAAATTTAGGTTAGTGATATCACATCGTTTTGCCATGAGCCTGTGGCTGGAAATGCTGACAGGGGATAAAGCCTTCAGTCTGAAAAAAGTGGATTTTAGCTTATGTGGAAGATTCCACTTCTCGCTGGCCAACCAATATACCTTCCAAGCATGACTGTCTAACAGATGTGTTAAGTGCAGTTTGTTTTCTTGGCATGTTTTCTGAAACATTTCCAATAAATGAATCTGTTGAGGAAGGAAAATTAAAATTGGATCCAGAAGTTTTCTGGCTGTTTCTTGTGAGGAAGGTGTTAATTTCAAATCTTGCCCTGCAGTAGTGAGCTAGGTATTTCAAAGACAATCAAGTGAAGAGAAACGAAGGACTGACAAGAAAGCCATGAGTTATAAGTTAGTGATATGGTGCCATAGTACCTATGTGATTTATTTTGCTGGCTAACTGTCTCTCTAACAGCTGTACCTTATGGAATCTAAAAAACAACCTGATGTGTGTCCTTGTCTCTCACTTGTATCCCATAAAGGATTTTTTGCTTCCTTTCAGAGTTTCTTGCAGTAACCACTGGGCAAAACCAGTTGCTGATACTGCCTTTCACACTTCACACTGAGAAAGACCTGTTTTCAGAAAAAATGTATTTGTTACTGATATTCTTGAGGATGCTGCCTACTTAGTTCTTGTTGGTGAAGTTAGAAAAGATACTTGCTCCTGGCTGTCATGTGTGGCACCCTAGAAAACACTGTGTCTTTCCTTCTGTGTTACTTTGGAGCCCAGCAATGAAAATAATGAAGTACTTGCTGCTTTTGGCTCTTTTTTTGAATAGTTTGTAAGAATGAGATCTGATACTAGAAAAATGTATGTTTCTGCTATAAGGATGTGAGTGTAGTAAGCACCAAGTTGGACATGTCTGTCTGACAATCATAAGAGACCTAAGTTAGTGTGCTGCTGATATTAAAAAGTAGCTGTTTGTGCACATATTTAATGTTTCCTCTTTTGCTCTGTTTTGATTCTCAGCAAATGCTTACATAGTTTGATTGATCTTTCATTGCCGGCTGGATTAACGGACTTGGATATCTGTGTACTGCAGGAGGTGTGGGACTACTTTGAAGATGCTCTGAATGTAGTGAGCAGCACAGTAAGTTGAACAGGAAAACAAGAGATTGGGAAGTGATCCTGAGCACATTTTAAAAAAATTCTCATTGGACTGAGACTAATTAGTAGACTGAACATTATATAGTGTTATATGTGGAGCACCTAAGACTTCTTCAGTAAAAGATACACTGAAACTACCTCAAAAGAAATGCCTCTTGAATATTTATGACTGAATGACGAATTTCCTTGGATTTTGTAAGGGCTTTCTTAGAGACATTTAAGGCCAAATTTTCAGTGCCTATTTTAGAATCTTCTTGAGCTAGAACATCCATCTTTCGTCCTTGCTTTCTACGTTCTTACACTGAATATATTTTTTTAAATGCAGATTGCTTTTCCAGATCAGTTTAAAGCCAGCTAAAATTTGGATACCAGTCTTGCTTTTTTTCCCAGCTCTGTTTTGTTAAATGTATTTGGGAACTTAGTAAGTTACTATTTTTTCCAGATAACTAGAACTAGATTCTTGTGGCACTACGTGTCTTGTTTCTGTGAAGACAGGTATATGGAGAGTAAAATCTTTATTTCAGTAAGCATTTTTGCTGCTCCTTTCAGGGCTGAAGCATAATGCTGTATAGTGAAGGCAGTTGTACAGAGGAAATCAGACATTTCCACTTAAAATTTCCTAGGTAAAACTCAGTTAAGGAGTATTCCTGTTCAGGACTAATGAAGCCAATACTGTGTTTCATAGCTTCATTCCATTGTATGGCTGTTTCTTTAGTCAGGTTTGAATGTCTCTCCTTCTGTAAAGGTGGCATAAAGATACGCTGTTTCTGACTTCCCCAGAAAAGAATGTGTCCGCATCCATGCCTGCCTTTCCCTGAAGTTCTCATCTATAACTTTGCTAATGTCAGATTTAAAGTGAAGAGTCTATTTTCTGATGAGCTGCTGCTTCTTGTTTGCTCCACCAGGATGCTTACCCAGAGATGGAGATACTTTGGTTGATGACAAGAGCCTGGAATACAGGAATACTTCAGTATACTGTTGGTAAATATAATGAAGCTGAGCAGTGGTGTGGATTAGGAATGCGTTTCCTCAGTCACCTAGGACCTCTGAAGAAAAGCTATGAAAGCCATGTAAGTGAAAACAGATGGATTTGAGGATGTGGGATTGGATGTCTGGCTTGAATCTGAGATATGCATCTGGGTGAAGAAACCACTGCAAATGATCTTTAAAGGGTTTTAGGAGAAGCGTGGTACCTAAGTACTTTGGGAGAGCTTGATGCTAAAACATTTTTTCAAAGTGAGGCCAGAAAATATTTGATAGGCAATAGAAAGAGTAATGTAGCGTCCTTTTACGGGAAGGATCGCGTAGATGGATTACTGGAAAAAACTATTTGTGGCCATGGGAGAACCCTTGTACCTTGCCTTCTTTCACTGAAGTCAAGGTGCTGTACCGGTTTACTTAAATCAGCTGTTGTATGATCTGTTTTTTTTTCTAGTATAATCTAATGTCTTGTAAAAAGGGTTTAAGCTGATGTGAATAAAATCATTGTAGCTCATCTTTTGAGGTGTAGCTTAGCCACTTCACGTGAGGGAGAAATTTCAGGGCTAGCATCTCTGTAGAAAGCAATGACACTTTTTCTTACTCTGTCACAACTAAGCTCTCTACAGTTTGTAGCTGGTGCTCCTACCTTGATTCAGCACAAGTGCAAGTGTGGCTGGTGTATGCAGTCATTGTTCATTCTCTTATGCACAAGCTGAGCAATCAAGAGCTGGTTGCAACTTTTATACCACTTTAAGTACATTTGTTAAGACAATAAGAACTGAGATCACGCCCTTCCAATCTCAACCCTTCTGAAATTCTGGGAATAGGTTTATTCACTGATGTAAGACTCAGCTACGAGCTTATACTTTATGTCAGTATAAATAAAACTACCTTTGTTAGGTTGCACTGATTTTAGTATTTTTTTCTTAAACCACTGTAAATCTGTGCCAGAATCTTTGTATCAATCTGAAATTTTAGGTTTAGAAGGTGGTGGTACTTCCACCCATTCCTTTGCTTTTGTTCCCTGTTGGTTTGTTGTATTATCTAATTGAATGTTACAACTTTATCTATCATTGACAACTGTGGTGCTTATATTCTCCAGATGATTGGTCTTTATAGTGAGGTTCTGGACAAATTGGACAGAGCAAAAGGGTTTCTTCCAAATGAAGAATAATGACAGCCACAGCTACAAAAAAGGAGGAAGCAGTCATTCTTGGACACGTTCTGATGAATGAAAGAGGCTGATAGCTCTGCAAAGGCATGGGGTCATAGGAGCAGTGGAAAAGAGACCGGGATCTCCTTGTTGGCAATTAAGTTATGTACTTTTTGGGAAGTGTTTATAAATGTAACTGTTTTCCTCTAGGAAATAGTTTTCGTTCTCTGGAGTATTATAACAGTTAGAAATAAATACTTATTTTTTTCATGAGACATGTCTGCTGTTGTGTAACAGGTTGGTTTAAATACCTGATTTTAGTAAAGTGACAAGGAGAACAATAAAAGTATTCCAAGACCAGGCATCCCCTCTGGATGCCATAGCTGCCTTGCTACATAAGTATTTATCAGATTGTTTAGTATTCAGTCCCTTTCAGTATGGACAAGAATTCAGAAGCTGTTTGTCAGTTCCACAATTTAGTTAGAATAAAAAAGGGCAGGTACTATACAGCTCACAGAAAAGCTAAAGCTTTGACTAGGTACTGCTCTTTATGGACTACTGGGACACATGTGCTCCTCCTGTTTGAACTAACTGAACTTTAGTCCAGGCAGATGCTCAGCAAGTAGGCCTAATCAAAGTTAATCCTGTTGTGTAAGGCTATCAGTGAGAACTCGGCACCAAACCAAAAAGAAAGAATGGTTTGGCTGGAGACTGGGCTGGTAAATGGCTGAAACTGCATTAACACTGCAGAAGGTCTGACTACAAATCAGTCACTTCACGCTATAAATGTCTGCAGCCATCAGGGCCCTGAGCTCTCCCTCCACACCACCTGGCTGTGCGGCAGTGATCTCCCCTTCGGTAAGGACGCCTCTCAAGGTTACCCCTCGAGGCTGAGAGATCCCTTACCTGACACCAGACATCGATGAGTTGGTAAGTGACCTTTTTTGCATGCATGTAACATTTAAAATACATATAGTATGCTTAAGCAATAATCTCCATGTCTCTCTTCTTTTCATAGTTTGAGTAAATCAAATATTAGTGACTTTAGTGCTTTTTGTGTGCACCAGGCACCACTTTGTATCCTAGAGCTGAAGCTAGAAACCCACTCTTTGCAAAGCTGCCACATCCTCATGTCTGTTGTGCAGCTGCACACTGTCATTCCCTGAAGGCAGCACCATGGGGTGGGAACATACTGTGCTAGATGCTTTGCAGTACTGCACAGGTTAGTGCAGCTTCTGGATAATAGTGCAAAAATGGGACTCCCCGAAGGAGTGAATTATATTGAAGGTGCCAACCAGAGAAGTATTGGGAAGTTTATAGGATCTGGTGCCTGCTGATAGCAAGATACTGGATGCTGTAGCTGAGACCGGTGCTGTGCCCCTGCTAGTTTGTCGTGAAATGTCATGTTGCTCTTCAGGCTCAACTAGCTAGAACTATGCATTGGTAGGAACAGCAAGGTTCCTTTGTGGAAATAAGCAGGATGCAAAGATGAAAGCAAAAATAATTATGTTCGGCTGAAGGTTATGTACGTGTTCTTGTTTGTGAGGTCATCTACAGGGCCTTTATTCTTCAGGCTGAGGTTGTATAAGCAGAGGAGGCCACTTCCGCTGAACTTCAGTGGCATTCTGCTTATGGTACCCAGGCTGCCTGATGCAGATGGCTCCTGTGAGACACATAGGAGGATGGGTCTGTTTGAATTCTCCACCTAGTGTGCTTGGTTTACCAGGTCTAATTTGAATTTCTCTGAGCCACTGCTTTCAGATCTTTAATGCACAATGTTCTGTCTGTTTAAGAAACACCTCTGAACCCATAAAAAGCCAGGTGTCAAATGCCACAGCAAATTCTTTCGGAGTCGCAGTTTTGGAGATGTATGCTGCATCACATTAATGGAGGGACTGTAAACGATGCCATAGAGTCAAAGGTATCCATTGCTGCATGTAGTATCTCCTTGGTGCCTGCTGGGCTGGTTTTAATTACTGTTCTCAGTTCTGACTGGCACAAACACATAAACAGGTAAAGGTGTCACACTGTACCAGATGAAAAGGTCATGTTTGCCTAGTAAGCGTAGCAGGTAATTATATACAGCCATAGAAGGCAGCAAGCATTAAATGTGGGTTTGCCTACAGCTAGAATTGTTTGAATTTTTTCCTTGGAGATGCTCAATTTGATTTCTTTTATGCTACAGACTTTGCTAGGGAGTCCAGATCAGATCAGTTACAGAATCTGCTGATAGTACTTTTCACCTCTTCTCTGTACATTTTTTGTATTGTATGTTTTAGTCTAGGCTTAGTATTTGCCACAGGTTTCCAATAGGGAAAAAATTCCTGTCCTAGTTGAATCAGACCTTAATTGGCTGGATTTCCAGTGGCCATTCCCAATAGGTAATTTGCGTGTAGTCACTCTGTTTTGCAGGTGTTTGTGCACTGAATTTGCTAGTATAAATGCAGGCTGGTCTAGTGTTTACTAAGCTAAATGTTGCTCTATAGTTCAGTAGCCTAGCTAGGATGACTGTGGGATACAAGCCTTTTTAAGCCAGCAACAGCTCACCCAGAGGAAAAAAAAAGTAAATTAGTGCTGCTTATTCCTCCCCCAGTCTGCTCTTTTTATTGATCAGTATTGTTGCAGCATCGTTTCAGCTTTAGAGTGTCGTCTGGGTGCTCATCCTGAGATGTTAGCAGGTTGCTCCAGAGGGTGGCATTGCAGCAGTAGTTTCTGATTTACACGTTATTGGGGAAGCTACAGGCTGTGCTGGACATTTGCTCTGAGAACACAACTGTATCCTCTAGAGTAGTAGTTCACAAATTTCCCCCCTTTCCCCAGCCTGTATTTTATGCCCTGTCTTTTTTTCTAATCTGATAATTTCTTAACAGTATGGGGAGCAGCAACAGTCTAGAGGCACAAAGGAAATGCAGTGCCACTTGGAGAACAGGTCTAGGGAGAGGGTATTTTTACTGCCGAGCCACTAGGAACGTGGCTGCAGGGGACCTGCCCAGAAAAAACAAGTTTTTGCTGAGAAGAGTGTGGGAGTGGGGTAGGGCAGGGAAGATAAAGCCATAGATGCTGAGCCCTGGTGCCCCTTCTGCCACCTGTCACCACCAGAGGCACCTGCAGTAGGAGCACTGGCTTTCCAGCAGCTTTCCACCTGGGGTGCACCTGGGACTGCCTCCCACCACACAGCTTGGGAAGAGCTTTGCTGCTGTGAATTTTGTGGCTGCACTGAGCATTCTGGAGAGGCAGGAAGAAGAGGGGCTGACCTGGTCACTAGCACTTAGAATTGAAGTGATCACAGTAGTCAGAAATCAAGGTAATTGGAAGAGGGCTGAAGCTCATTAGAGGATTGGGCAGAAGCCTTTTGTCAAGTAGTGCGCTGGAACTCAGGGGAGGAAATACCACCATCACCCCTGTGGTAAACCAAATGTGGCCCCAACAAAGTACTGCTTGTCCCACAGTGTGTGCTTGTGCCATTAACAGATGCTGCACTGACTGACCCAAACAACTTAATGTTTTTCCTTAGGGTTAAAAAAAACCCTAAAGTCAAACAACACAACCCTCATTTTGGAGGCGAGGGATATAAACAAACACTAAAGGCCAGGGGGTACCTAAGGATTCTTTAAGGAAAGAGACACCTGTAACATGATAACTTTTTACCTCCTTCACAGCAGATGTTTTGGTGCCATGAATCCTGCTGTGACAGCCTGAGGGAAGCAGAGAATAGCAGTCCTTGAGAATTTTGCTGCCAAGCATCATTAGCAAGACAAGCCATACCTAAGAGCTGTCCACCTGCCTCCATCTCTGGCACCAACAGAGAGAAAATTTTTGAGAAAACTACTACTAAATTCCTTTAAATCCTCTCTTCCAGTAGCCTCAGAGATCCTGTGCTCCTCTGCTTAACAAGGACCAAGACAGTTAATTAACCAGAGCTGCAGACAGAAGCATGGACATGTTTCTCTCTAGCACAAGCAGCTTATGGCCTAATTTTCTGGAAGTGTCTTAGGGCAGATTAGTTTCATGCCTGTTGCAAGCATCTGTAGCAGGACATCTTGGGAGAGAAAAGAAACCCCCCCTTACATTGCACAATGAGAAAGGACCATTAACAGGATAATGCTCTGCTATTGTATGGTCCAGGATTTTGCGAAGGTCCTGATAGGCACAGCAATTTGTCCTTAGCCAGAAAAATTGCTCGTTAAGAAGTTTTAAAAGAGCAAGTTCTTCTTTACTTACATGCCACCCTCATTCTCGTAGCATGTGTGTTACTCTTCTAGTGGTCACCTCCCCCTTAACAGGAGCGGCATGATTTATTTGAGAACATAAATAACCTCTTCCTCTCCCCCCTGGAACTGTCAGAGCAGATCAAGATCGCACATCAGCTCAGTACACACCATGGATTGTCTAAGGAGGAGTGGCAGCAGATCCACATACTGCACGTACAGAATTACTGGAACAAACCCTGTGGACTGGACAGAGAAGCCTGGCAGCTACCATGGCAGCCGTTAACAGACAATGTTCCTGTGATGCTCTACATCAACAATTTTATCATTCCAAATCCGTCACTATGTAAGGAAGCAGTTTGATTTTTGGCAGTGGTAACGCTAGCATCCGATCTGCTTAGCAACTGTTCACTCTTCCAGTATTTTATGGACAACAACCACCACAAGACTGTTGATCTGATCAGTTAAAGGAGTTTCTGAGCTGTTTTATTTGTCCAGTGAGCTTCACGCATCGTGAATCATCTGCAAACTGCATGCCCATGCCTGGTATAACACCCCTCTTCCCCTGAAATCTGACTTTACTTCCCTTGTGTGCAGTTTGAAAGGAAAAAAAACCCAGATTTTAAAACCCTCTCACCTTTCAATTAGCTCAGCTAAATGAAAAGGCAGAGTCAGGCAGGAATGTGTAATGATACCCCGTTAACCACATTTGTCTTCCAGCACACAGTCTTGTTCTCTGCACTTAAAGGTACTAGAAAAAGATACTAGTTGTCTTCCTAACTTCTTTCATATTCTCTCTGATGTCTAAACAGCATGTTAAACTGTGAAAAGATGCTCTATATTAGCTGGATTACATATTTACTTTGCTGTCTTTATATCCAATACAGGAACAATTACATAGCAGTATATAAACCCTATTATTTGATCTGCATTTGTAAAGCAAAGTCCCCACAATTCAAGCCATGACCCAAAATATATTTATGGCATCAAGTCATCAGACTGGAGTCAACTTGTGTTCAGCAACCCAACCAAAAGAGCTTTTCAGTGGCCTAGTTACAGCTGTAAGTAAGCCCACTTCCTTTTTTTTTTTTTTTGTTAATTTCCTTTTCAGCAAGTTCTCAGTGACCACCTTATACTTAAAGTTTTTAGTTGTTGTTTTTTTTTTTTTAAACCTCTGTCAAAACTTAAGTATGCTGTGGAGAGACCATATGAATAGTTGCTAAGATCAGCACCAAAAACCCAGGTCTGGCACACAATGAAGGACTCTACAAGAAGGTCTCAAAGACAGAGTTCTTTGCAACTCTCTGTTTATTAAAAATATATGTCTCCTTGGAAGAAACACTGGTAACCAACTAGTGATGTCATGATCGATTCGATACTGTCAGCTATGCCATGGAGTACATCATCTTTTTCTCCATGTGACTTGATGAGAGGGAGACAGGCTATTAGGAAAAAAAAAAAAGAAAAAAAGAAGAAAAAAAAAAAAGACAGGAACAGCGTGACTAGCATCTTAATGACTTTTGTTTCACTTACTCCACGTCTCCGGGGACCAACATTTATAGCAGCCGGAGCAGGACCAGCAGGGCAGGGGGCCAGATGCTGAACAGGAATCCATTGCCAAAGTTCCCTCCTTTATGGTCAGTCCAAATGATGGCAGAATCCTTCCTGCTCTCCACCACGCTAGTGGCCGCATCTCTCCTGCAGCACTGCTTTCTGTCCCAGGAAGCTGCTCGGTCCCTGCAGGGCTCCTTGTGATGCAGGACGA
The DNA here is from genome assembly GCF_017639655.2 of Falco naumanni. NCBI lineage: Eukaryota > Metazoa > Chordata > Aves > Falconiformes > Falconidae > Falco > Falco naumanni. The sequence continues at coordinate 13,206,142 of NC_054067.1, forward strand.
GCAGAGACAGCTTCTCACCAGGCAGTACGTGTACAGTCTTACAGCAGTTCTTGTTCACACTGAAACGCTATGGCCTGTGCACACCATGCACTGACACACTGCCAACCGTGACCCGGCACCCCGCACGTTCACTTATCTCTACGAAACTGGGGAAGGGAGAACGGGCCAAGACTTACCTGCGTGTACGGTGACCTCCTTTGCTCTGGTGCTTGGCGCTGTGTCTGAGAAACAGCATTCGCCAGTTCTTTGTAAGGTGGGAGCATTCTTCTACCTACTCATAGCACGTGAGTACGCAGCAACATAGCTCCTGCTCAAAAACTGTGCGAGTTCCCCCCCCAAGTTTACACAAGGCTCGTTCCCACGATAGAGCTCCGTTCAAGCATGGGAGCCAAAGACAGACATTTCTCAGCTTAGGGCCAACCATTTCAGCATTAACGGTTGCCTCACATGAAAAATCTTAGTGCACAGCACATGGGTGCAGCTCTGCATCCCCCTGCCCCACAGCCTGGCCAGCACAGGGCACCCAGTTCCATTTTCTAAGGTGACCTTGAGAGAGGAAGCAGAGCCCAAATTCAGAAAGAGGATTTAAGCAGAGATGTCAGACACAGAACCAGGCGAGGTGGCTGCACCTTCACCTGCCAAGCCCCAGCTCCCAGAGCAGCAGGCCAGGTCCCTGCAGTGCTGGAAGGACAGCCCTTCTACTGGGAAGGCCACCACCTGCACGCAGCGGAGCTGGGAATTTGGCATGGAACAGGGAAGAGAGGGAGGAAGTTTTTGAATTGTTACTGATTTGGAAAAGTGTGAACATCCATCCAAGGCACAGCTGGGGGCTTTTCCTGCCAGTGGCTAACGCAGAAGGGAATGCCAGTGTGCTGCCACAAGCTGGAATGGGTCACAGATACAGGGCCAGCCCAACGTCCCAGGTTTTCCACAGCAACACAGGACAGCGAGTACCTTTGTTCCATGTGGCTGGTAGAGTATTTCCTAACTAAACACTGCAGATCTAGATTCTATTTACAATAGAGCCAGCTTAAAAAATAAGTTAAAAAACTGGATTTTATACCCATTCAGTTCATTATTAACAAGAGAAAAATGGAATAATGAAAAAAAAAAAAAAGGCGCCAACACAGCAACACAATATGGTTTTGGTTTAAAATCAGCTTAAAAAAATAGAACCAAAAGGAAACCTCTCATGCAAACACGTAAGGTGGTGTGTAAAACAATGTGCAATTTAATGTGTAGTATCATCCATTCTCTTGCTCTGCAGCCTCCTGCTCAGTCTCTATCTCCCAGCCTCACTCAGATCAGCTGCGGCTCCTTGCTGTGTTACTCTGGACCACTGGTCCCTTCTGCACAGGCAGCGTACCAGTCTCTGTGTGGCCTCACAGACCTGGGGCAGCTGGCGGGACGCTGGCCCTGAAGGGAGACACTTCCGAAGCACCCGGTACTGTTTTGAGCTCTGCCTGCTCAAGCGGGCTCCCTCTGCCCAGTGGTTGGGACAGAGAAACCGAAAGATCCTTGCAGTAACACAATACCTTTTAAGAGAGGTCCCTCAGGTTTCCTAGTCCACATACATATATATATATAATATATATATAATATCTCTCTATATATTATATATAAATTACATATACAGATAAATAAAATGCTTTCTGCTGCCTTTCTGTTGAACTGTTCAGAGCTGCTAGACAGTCACACTTGAAAAAAAATGCCCCTGGAGCTCTGATACTAGCTCATGTGCTCAGAGTCCACATTTCACTTGTTTCTTACGTTAGTCCTTAGCTGCCTCCTCCCATCGTGATTCTTGGTTTAGTTAATAATAATTATAATAATAATAATAATAATAATAAAAAAAGACCTTGAATGGGTTCGCATCTGTCTCTAATGGAGCAGTAGGAAGGTCCATGCAGGAACGGTGGGAACAGTCACGTGATGAATGAGATGAGTTCATCCCGACAAAAGAAACAGGACTAGAAAACTCAATTTTGCGACGATCTAAAAAAGGGGGCAGGAATAGTTTTCATATCCCCCCTCCTCAGGGCAGAGGGCTTGGGTGGGGTGGGACTTCGGAGATCTTCTGCTCACAGGGAAGCAGGTGGGGGACATCTTCAGAGTTTCTCTGGGGATGGGACCCAGATGTAGTGCCCGGACTGGTCCTCGATGATCTGTTTGATTTTGCTGTAAATCTCTTCAAGAGAGTCTCCTTGTACAATGGCTGGAAAAGGAGAGAACAAGCAAGATCTTGAGCATCGGGCAGCACTGTGCTTCCCCTGCCACGAGCTACAGGAGAGGCCTTCGCTCTGCGCCAAAGGGGCTGCTGCGGGGTGGCCAGCCACTAACCAACGAGACAACCTGTGTCAAAGGAGCTGTAACAGGCACACAGTGACACAGGGTTAACCCAGCGTATCCAAGGGGATTAGTGAGAGCGGATCCCACGCTGGCAGAGGTCCTCGTGCGTGCGTGTGAAGTGCTGGCCGGGCTCTCCACAACAGGCTGCTAATTAGCTTTGCAAACTGTGTCACACCACCGCGCCCCGGCACCGCAGCAACTCCACCGCGGAGAGCAGGAGGGCCTCTTGGGTTAGCCGGTGCGTGCCAGGCGCATACACCAAAGTGCCAGATTTGTCCGTCCCCTCCGGTCGGCTGCTGAGGGCTCCTCGTATGTGTTCCTCTGCCATGGGGTGGGAATCACAGTGCTGTCGGGCTGGAAAAGGCCAGCTTACGGCTGTTGCTCCCAGCAGCAAATCTTGCCCAAAGACCAGGGACGGTCTCGTCACTTAGCATGGACGCAAGACAAAGCACCTCACTGTGCTTCCTACATCAGAGGAGGAAGATGCGCATGGGGGGCCAAAGCATTCTGGTAATTGAGCCTGCCTCTGTAGCCCAGCCAGGACCATCCTCCAGCACCTCTGGTTCCCTCATTATAAGTTCCTGGCATAAAACCGGCTACAGCAACTGTCTCTCTGCCCATTACCCACTTTCAATGATGGGTTTCAGCCAAGAGCGATCCTTTCCCCGGTCAACTTCAAACTCACCATCCAAGCCTGGTGATGTAGCATGCCAAGTGTCTGGCAAAACCACGGCGTGCGCTTTCATTGCGCTCTTCCTGGAAGAGCACACGGCAGCTCTGGAACTGCTGCCTGGGACAGGAGGTCTGGGGAAAGCTTTTACAGTGTTTGTACCCATACATTTGCTCAGCTGAGATCCATTTTTGGAAAATATTCTGCTTGGGATTTTTCCCAGTAGCTGTTAGGTGGGTAATGCAGGGGCTGGCAGGATTATCACTCCTCAGCTTTAGAAGAAACAGTGCACTGCAGGAAAGATGGCACACCAGTTTCTCTGCCTCTTCACCTGCCCATGATTTTCCAGAATTAATCGTTAGAAACATGAATTCCTTAATGCACAAGGATGCCTGTGTCACAAGCAGCTCACGTCTGCAGGCAGAAAGCACCAGGCAGCCCCTGACCGGCTCTTCAGCAAAGACTACTTAGGAAGCCAGCCAAACTTCCAGTCTTTTTCTGGGAGATGTTTTGTAATAACTCAGGACAGTCTCAGCCATTTAGGTCACTAATTTTTACTCTCTCCTCTTTAAAATGACTCTCTTTTCTTCTTGAAAACACTCCCCTTGCCCATGTTCAGAGAGTTTTATTTCCTGTAGCCTTGCAGCACCCTGAATCTACACTGCACTACTCCTGCCTGGGGATTTTTTCTTTTTTTAGTATTATTAATGTTGGCAATAAGCTCTCACAAACTTGGAAAATCCTGCCTGACAACTTATGTCCTTCTCTAGAGCTGGTTTACTCTTATCCACTGATCTTGGAGCAGTCGCTTTGCAGAGCCCTGCTGGCAAAGAGCCATTTCTTTTTTGCTTTGATGAAGCTGGACATTTTCCCATGACCCTGCAGTGAGACAGTGCTGGTAGAGAGGTCACAGCTGCCAGCCAGAAAAATAAAACAAATCAGATACAAGCCTGTTCAGGACACTCACCTGTAAAATACTCTCCAAACTCTTGCTCGAGTTTCATGGCTTTGTCAAAGACCTTGTTGGCCTGTTCGTACGTCTGTCTCCGGTTCATCTCCCTGCCACGTACAAAAAAATAGCAACTTAGCTCTTTTTCTTAGCAATGAACAGAAGTAAAAATAGCTCATGGAGCCAGGGTGCCTGGGAAGCCTCCGCACACCAGGGACGGAAGCTGTGCAGGACTCAGGACCCTTCCCCATACGGTCTCTGCTGCCTTGGCACTTCATCTCAGCTTCCAACAGTTCTTCCCATCACCATCGCCACCCCCCTTTCGCCACAAATGTGGACTCAAATCCAGACAATCCTCCAAATTTTCAAGACCACTGCAGAAGTCTCCCTGCTTCTCCAGAGCTTGTCACCACCCCCCTTGCCTAGGTTCCCTCACTTTCATACAACACCCAAATAAGCAATTTGACTGCTTCTGGCTTGAGAAGGGGTTTTCCCAGTCCCCTCAGTGCCAGTGGAGTCTCTTCTGATCTGAGAGCCCATCTCCAGCTACTAGATCTCCTCACACGTAATCTCCTCTGCTGCTGCTTGGAAGAGCTGCAAGCTTGTCTCTCACATCTTCCCAGCCTGCGTTCCCCAGGGCCAGCAGGACAAGCAGAAGGTTCCCCCTTAGGCATACAGGGAAGGTCTCCCCTCTGCTCCCCAGGGCTGTCCCGGCTCAGCAACCATCCAGCTGCGATCCACCACTACAAGCTGTCAGCAGCTCGCCTGGCTGGACTTGGGGCCCAGGTGAGCAGGTTATACCAGGCACATTTGGGAGCATTTTTAGATTTCCCATGGATAATCCTCTCTGGGGTGAACAAAGGGCTTTAAGCCAGAGCAATCCATGGAGCCTGGGATGCACCACGGCATTAAATGTGGACGGACACCACAGAGACAGCAAAGGGCCCAGCCACCCTTAACAAGCGACAAGTTCAGCACCAGCAGCAATCTCTGCTGCTTTCTAAAAAGCAGAGGCAGCAGACACACAAATCCCTGATGTGTCAGAGCTGCTCGCCATGGAGAGGCACAGAACACAGTATTGCACTTACATGAGAGCTTCAATGGATTTTGGTTTGATGAAAATGGCAATGGGATAAAGTTGTGCTTGTTGCAACCTCTTGATAGCATTGCCAGAGACATCCAGGATGCAGTGTTTCCCCTAGAAAGGAGACAATCAGGATCAGACCTACCCACGCAGTCTATTCTGCGCAGAAAACAGCTTGTTCATACAGGGATGCTCACAAGAGGAAAGGAGCCACACAGATGGAAGACCAGTCCCGAGACAGAAGCCAGCTCCCAGTGGCCTTACATTCCCACCTTCTTAGGGTGGGACAGCAGCAATGCAAAGGGACCGAACCCTTGAACTGGTGACACAATTTACAAGCCATCAATACAGTCCAGCGCTCCTGTGGAGCCGCTGCTCCGAGGAGGGCAGCTGGGCACCCCTGCCCTGCCAGCTCCTGAGCACAAGGCTGGTGCCACCAGTGCCAGGCTTTTGGGTGGAGCTTGGATGACGGAGGTACCGCCCCGAGGTGGAGTAACGTGGCTAAGAAAAGTAGCCACGTGGCTTGGCAGGACCCCGGAGGGAGGAGAGACTCGTGCCATGCTTGTTTAATGTGGTTACAGCCCTTTGTTAGCAATATGGGGAGCGGAGGGGAACTGCTGACACGTCCAGGTTCGGGCTGGATGCTGGTCTCCAGAATGCCACCTGGCACTCACCCTCTCCGCCACTGCCCGCACTGACTGAATGCTGGTCCCATAGAGATTGTCATTGAACTGCCCAGCCTCTATGAACTTGTTGTCCTGGATATCTTTCTCCATCTGTTCGCGGGATACAACGAAGTGGTAGTCTTGTCCGTCCACCTCGTTCTCACGCCGAGCCCTGGTAGTGTCTGGAGGAGAGCAGGCATCGTGAGCAAACCAGGAGGGATGCACATCAAACCTCCCGGGAGGGAGAAACCCCACCCACGCTGCTGGCCCCCTCCCCACGCCGTGGGCTGAACCCTGCAAGTAGCAGAGCCACCGCTCTCCCCACCCTCCAGCAAGGGCACCGAGCACCAGCTGGGACTTACGGGGCACGCAGGAACCAAACTTGTGTGGGAATTCGGAGATGAGGTCATCGTTAATTCGGTCCTTTGTCGGCCCCAGGATGATCACTGGCCTTGCATAGTGAACTGTGAACAAGAGCCAGAGCCTGAGGTCCTGCCGGCACAGTGGGCAGCTGACCCTACTGCCACTGCTGGCATCAGTGGGTGCTCCTGCTCACACGGGCACACAAAGGTGCCTCCACCTATCTCCTCCTGGTCACAGTCATCATCTTCCCATCTTACCCAAACCATTTCAGCAGCCCTGGGGAAGATGCTGTGGGTCTCTGGGGCTGCAGATCAGCAAAGCTGCTCCCTCACTTGGGGCAGGAGCCAGACAACAGGGACAGCTTGGTGAGGATGCCACAGAACCAGGGGAGTGACAGGAGCCCAGGAATCTGATCCAGCTTTTGGCAAGGAGCGACCACCAAGGCTGAGACCATTCAGCCTGCAAAAGGGTCTGCAGGGACTGAGCATCCAGCAGGATTAAACGCTGTGGGCTGAGGTGAGGGTTGCTTTGCAGCAGGCACCTGGCCTGAGGTAGGGAGGGATAATCCTGGTCCTCAGCTTGGGACTACAGCCCAGCCCAGTTTTAGCTCTGGATCTCTCCCTTGGTCTTGCAGACCAGGTCATGAGCCTCCTCTGTTGATTAAAAAGGGACAATCAAGGCCAGGGAAAGCCCCGTGAGGTGACGTGCATGCCCGGCTCTCCTGCTGCACCCAACAGACAAGAAATACCCCTTGTGTTCACCGGGTGTCATACTGGTATGGCAGAGGAGGGGAGCAGGTTGTACCGGTCACCTTGGCTCACAGGTACCCACACTGGAGCAGGCACAGGGCAGCTCAGTGCCAGGACTTACTTTCTTGCCGCGTCACCGGCTCGTACGATAGGATGGTGTCCTCTTGTCCTTCTGCAACAGAGCCAGGGAGAGGCAGGTGAGTGCTTGCAGCAGCTTTCCAGCCCCTCTGCACCAGCGAGGGGCTGCCTCCTGCCCCCGCCAGCCTCCCGCAGCTCTGGGGACACCTCCGGGCTGCCCTGTCACGCTGCCAGCTGATGTGGAGCATGATGGGCATGTGGTTACCAGCCCGTGATCCACGTTAATTATTCACGTCCCAGGTCTAGGTCAAGCCTCCTCTTTCCCTCCCTGCTGCTGCAGGCTCGGGGCCCACTGGGACACACCATCCTCCCTGTGGGGTGGGTGGCAGATGTGCTGCAGATATTCAGAAGACGTGCCGGGGAGAGGGGGAGCTTTCACTGCAGCTGGACCCCCATGCTCTTGTACATGCTTGGGCTCCAGGAGCCACCTATGCTACAGACCCGGCCTCTGGCCGCTGCTTCCCACAGCGGGCACCGAGGATGGGGGACAACCATGGACTGGGAACCCACCATCCAGCCTTGGAGCAGAGCCCTGCAGCCAGGAGAGAGCAGGGAAGCAGGCAGGTTTGCTCCTGCCCCCCAGCCCCTGCTCCCCCCAGCCCCAAGGGGGCAGCTGGCTGCAGCATCCTGGCATCACCAGCAGGAAGGACCAGCCTCCAAACAGAACCTCCACCAGGACAAGACAAGATGGAAGTGCCAAAACATGCACAGACAAACACACACGCGTGCACAGGGGCAGGAGAGCAGGCAAGACGCACACTTACTGGAACTGCTCTCGCTGTCACTGGTGTTTGATGTCACGCCCTCTGCAAAGCAACCAGAGAGACCCCCTTCAGAAGGAGCACGGGGGGAAGGCACGGGGCACCCCGGCTGTCACCCAGCACTACTGACCCAGGGCAGGGCAGCACCAGTCTCCCAAAAAACCTGCACCCCAGCACCCGCTGGGATGAGCCTGCGCTGCATGCGCAAGGGCGGCATCTCTCACCTTTTGCTGGGAAACTGGGGAGCGCGCAGGGATGCTCGGCTACTCTGGGAGAAGGCAGGGATGCCAGGAGCGGGCTGCCTGGCAGGCACGGGCAGACACGTGCAGGTGCTGGGCTTCCCCGGCCGAGGGAGGCAGGGTGCCCACGGGGGGGGGTGTGGGTGCAGCATGCACACAGGTGGCAGGGGAGGGCACAGCTCCACGCTGGCACGGGGGAACCTACCTCTGGGGCTGGGGCTCACAGAGACAAGACAGCGACAGGACGGGACAGAGTTTGGGGCTTTGCTTGCTCAGGCTGATCCCAGTGCTGCAACTGCCCCACCGAGGCTTGCTGGCCGCTGCCTGCCCCCAGGCGGGCTCTGTACCAGTCACTGGGGGTGCAGAGCTCGGCAGGGGACTCACACCCAGCTGGGAGGGCTGAGAGGCTCCCACCATGGTTGTTTTGCAGCTCTGGGTACGCAGTGCCCCAGAAGAAGGTGGCAACACTTCAAAACACTGTCACCTGCCCCACTCAGAACGGACCCGTCATGGTCACGGCCACCTCCCACCCGCACTGGCAGTGGCTTCAAGTCTCCGAGAGCTAAACCAGCAGCCAGCCCAGCCAGGAGCAGGAGGAAGGGGAGGATGAGGAGGTACAGCTCACCCCCGGTGTGGCAGGCAGCCCTCAGCTGGGCACACTTAGGGCACGGCCAACATCCCCAAGCAAACTGCCCCGTCCCCTCCCGCGTGCAGCAGCGGCACCTCAAGCCCAGCAGCCTTGCCGGCAGATGTGGCCCAGATGTGGCGCATCCCGGCGGAGAGCATCACCCACGGGGCTCCTCCTTCCCCACACCCAGAGAAGCGCAGCTGCCCTGACCAGAGCCCGGCCATTCCCCAGGCACCACCAGGCATGCCAGCGACGGAAAGTGAACGATGTGCATCAAAATTAGACTTACTCAGGTTCTTTGCTCCATAATAATCGTCACTTAACCCAGGGAAGTCCTGATTTCACAAGACAGCGAGAAGGGGGAAGAGGGGGAGAGAAGAGAGCGCAGGAGAGGGGAGTCAGAGGGACGGGGGAGACAGAGCCAGACCAGCATTAGTGACAGGAGTGCAGAACGGCCCAGAGCTGCAACTGCAAGTGAGGTTAAATGTTTTTCAGAGCTGACACCATCAGCCTGCTGCCAACATCTTGCCTTGTGAGGCTGGACCCCGCCTCCCGAGCTCACCCTCTCTCTACCAAAGAGCCCCCCAAGGGCCACCCTGGGTCTGGGGAGGGCAGGGTGGCCACGGCAGCACCTGCTGGACCAATGGACCAAGCGGTTGCAGCCCCGAGCTGCTAGCAAGCAGGGCCGAGGCGTTCCTCCGTGATGCCCCATGGGGTGCCCTGGCAGGGCGCAGTGGCTCTGTGCTCCCCTAGGACAGCCTGGCCGCTCTGGGGGCAGGCACAGCGCAGCCAGTCCTCTAACGCATGGCAGGGGGGCACGTTCTTCCACCCCTGCTTGTTAGCTGCCCGCGCCCCAGTGCTTGCACGGGCTGTGGAAACATGGGGGAAGGACCCCCCCACTGCAAGCTGGGATGGAGAGCAGCAGAGCACAGGGAGGGAGCTGGCTGCGGGTCTGTGACATGGGATGCTAAAGAGCATTGCCTGCCTCATCCCCGTGTCGTACATCGCTGCGCTGCAGGACTGGCTGACAGCAGCACCCACTGAGCGCCCCGCTCCAGCACAGCGCAGAGCTGACGGGAGCCCAGCCACATCCAGGCACTAAGAGATACCCAGACACAGACTTCTTCACCGCAGGCCCGGGGCTCGTGCTGGCTGCTAAGCTCACGGGAAGCTGGCGCCAGCCTGGCACGGGCAGCAGAGGGATGTGGGCAGCCCCCGGGAGCAGCCTGGCTTCAACCTCCTGCCTCTGCATCATGCCCAGGAGAGCTACCGGAGGGGAGGGAACGTGCTTGCTGGGCTGGCACCAGGGCAAAGACACTGCTCTGCCTGCCCACACCCTCTTCCCCAAGGTGGGAGGACGCCTGCTGAAGGAGCGGATGCAGTTTCGCACCTGGGAGGAAGAGGAGCTGGGTTCAGCAACTCTCTCCAGTGCTGCCCTTGTCAGGATTTGGGGCAAGAAGCTGAATGCCCTGCCTTCACTGGGAGCCCCACGGTGCTGCCAGGTGAGAGCTGGGGACCCCCCAGTGTCTGCAACCAGCTACCAAAGATGTGCCCAAGTTGCAGGCAGGCAGCCCCTCCACCAGCGAGGGCACGGCTCCCCAGTGCCCACGGGGTTTAACCCAAGGCAAGGGCTCTCATATGGGAATACGGAGCTGCGAGTCACTCCTAGGGGAGATGGGGAGCTCTTCTGGGACCCCCCCCCAGCCCCTTAGCCCTGACAGGGACAGGAGAAGCTCTGCAGGAGGTGGCCAGCCCCTTGCTTGAAGGGGAGAAGCCCTTGGCAGGTGGAGGGAGGGAGCAGAGCCCGCAGCAGAGGGGGGAGAGCAGGGGTCAGGTGGGTGTAAAGTTGGATGAAAGGATGAAGACATTGAACATGAGAGAGAAAGAGAGTGCCAGCCCGCAACCGTTGCTTTTGTTTCAAGCTCCGGTTTCTCCTAGCTGCTGGCATGACTGTGGAGCACAGACCCGAGCACGGGCAGATGCCAGGACCCCTGCCTGTGGAAACGTGCCGAACCTATCCCCGCAGGGCAGGGGACCTGAAGGTCGCACACTTGCCCTCTCTGGCCAGCTGCTACTTACGTTCCTGTCCGCTGCTCTCCTGGGCCAGGTTCTCTTTGCTCTTGTAAAATGGAAACTTTCGGGAGAGGCGGAAACTCTTTTTACGTTTCGTTTTGATCGACTGAAGAACATGGAGATGGAAGGGAGGACAGAAAAAACAATGGTTTTTAACGCATGTGGGAAAAATTAAAGTGAAGAGACAATGAGGAGCTGTGTCAGGGCAGTTACCCTCAAATGAAATCATGGAGATTACATGAAAATTGTAATGCAGGAAAAAAATTAAGTGTGGAGAAAAACATGTGGTAGGGATGCCGGGAAGCTGACAGGGCAATCAGCAGCTCTGCAGGGGTAGCCAGGCCATTCTCCCTTCCTTGTCCACTCACTAAGTGCTCCGCACGAGGGGTGAGGGCAGCTGTCTTCACCTGCATGAGCTGCCTGCAGTCAGCTCCCAGCCACAGGCCATGACGGGACAGGCTCTGCTCCCGCACCACTCCAACCTGGGGTCCTTCCCCAGCGCTTTCACACCATCCCAGGCTCCTCTGCTCACCCCCTGCACAGTCACAGAGGATTCCTGCTGAGCAGATGCGGGCCCGGACCAGATGCAGACACACTGCTCTTTGCTTTGAGATGCTCCAGCTGCCCCACACTGGGAGCTCTGGCTGCTGGGACTCATCCTGCCCCTGCTAGCTACGGGCTCTGGGTGCCCCGCTGAGCCCCAGCTTGGCACTTACCCTGTTGGACTCAATCATGCCAGTCCTGGCGTGGAACTTCACTGTTTTCAACCGCGCTCTCTCCTTCTTTTCCACCCTGATCAGAAGTTAAAGGGGAAAAAGAGCTGCTAGACCCGTGCGTGTGCCCTCCGTACCGCCCGCTTGGCTCCCCAGGTGGCTCCATGCACCCTTGGGTGGTGGCCTCGGTGGCAAAGGGCAGCTTGTTCCCCAAGAGGGACAGATGTAGGGCTGCCTGCCTGAGGTCTGGCCAAGGCCAGCCTCTACAGGAGCAGCAAGGAGGACAAGTCAGCCTTCCCAGGAGGGGAGGGATGGAGAACGGAGGTGGGGCTCATTCTGTAGACCCGAAAGCAGTGGCAGCCTGGTCCTCTGCTCCCTGCAACTGCCAGTCTCAGGGGACCTGGGCTCACACAGCTGGGCAGGTTGTCAGAGGACACAAGGAGCAGCTTGCAGTCATCGCTGTGACTCGGCTCTCACTTGAAGCCGCAGACTGGCTGACACCAGCTATTCATCCCCACAGGGACCACAGATGGGGCCAAGCACTCTCCTCCTCACCTGCAGGCTCACCCAGCTTTGGGGAACATCTCCCCAGGGAGACCTGCATGCAGCCCCAGCTCGCAACCGGAGTGCCCTCCGTACTGCATGGCCACAGAGGGGCAGGTGGGCTGGGACCACAAGGAGATTCCACCCTGAGCAGACCCCCAAGGGCTGCAGGGCTCGTGGAGGCTGGGGAGCTCTGGGAGGTATCCTGCTGACGGACACTCACCTTTTCTTGCTGGGAATGACCCCAATCTGCTCACTCTCGCCGTGGGGTGTGACAAGCCTGGCTTGCCACCACTCATCATCAGAGGCGTTGATGACATGCAGGATGTCCCCATAGGAGAAGCTGAGCCCCTGACTGGGCAAGCAACTGTCCCGGGTCCGGTCGTAGTCAAACAGGGCTCTGCAGAGGAGCAGAGAGAGGAGCAATGCCTTCCCTGAGCACGGCCAGGCAGCGAGGGCAGCAGCACTGCCCATCTCCTGGGGCACTGCCACCTTCATACCTTAAAGGACTTAAGCCCAAACTTTGGGGAAGCCCCCCGCCAAAGCCACCAGCACGCCCCTCCTTGCTGGTGGGTTCAGCACAAGCCCTGGAGCACGCAACGTGGGAATAACGGTGCTGGACCAACCCAGCTGCGAGAGGCACGCGGACCGGACACATTGCAGGTGGCTGTGGGTAGGAGCAGGCGAAGCTCACGCGGGCTCAAGAAAGCAGCAGTGTGCAGGAGGGCAGCAGGGAGCTGCGGTGGGGGGCTGTTCCCCACCGTCGCTTCCCAGTGGCTGTGGGGCCAAGGAGTGGGACGGGGAACATCAGACCCCAGTGCTGGTGGGTGGTTGCCCAGGCAGAGACCGCGGGGTGCTTGGAGCACACACGTTTTTTGTGTACAGGGGGACATTAGTTCAGAGCCTGTGAGTCAGGAACGCATCTGAGGGCGTATGTCTCTGCTTTCACAACTGATCTTTTTCAGACTCCTGAATACCTTCCCCGAGAACAGTTCATTTAGTTTAAAATTATCTTCAATGTTAAACTAACCGGTTGCAGAAAACATTTTTTAATTATTTTTTAAAGCTAGATTTAAACCCAAACCCTTCCTGCACACACTTCATTGCATGCAGCACTGCAGCCTGTACCCACAAGCTGCTCTTAGTGGTTTCACGTTCACAGGCAAGTCATTCTACTGATGTCTTATCTCAAACAGTGTCTGCTTTGATATATCCACTTTGCAACAAACCAAACCAAGGTCACCAGCACAACCCCTACGTTCACTCCTTTTGACATTGGCCCTGCTCACCCCCTAGCCCAACACGAGCCCAAGCACCACAAACACCGGCTCACTGCTGATTTAATCCTGGCACTAACAAGCTTCCCTCAACCGGGAGGGACACCCTCTGACCTGCTCATCACCTCCCCTTCCACTGCAGCGTTTCCCAAGGGGAGCGTGTGGTGCAAGTGGGAAGGCTGAGGGACCCTGCAGCAGGTCCCTGTGGAGCAGCAGCTTCCCATGGAGCAGCAGAGCTGCGAAGGCATTTCTTCAGCCAGATTCCTGCTCCAGTGCTGCCAGGAGAGCACCAGGCAACGAAACCTTTCAGGTCACTTGGGACTGGGTCAAGGCAGCCAGTCTTGAATGGGGAGGAGAAGAGGGTTTGTCCGGTGGCTCGGGGAGGGCTCTTTGGGATGAGACCCAATGCAGCCCTATTCATCCAGGCACATCCAGCCACCAGGTTGCTTCCCCTTTCCCAGCTTGCTCAGGGCTGGGGCAGCTCTCGTGCTTGGTCCCTCTGCACCCAAGCGTGGCACGCTGGAGCTGGCAGCAAAGCACAACAGGGCACTTTTGCTGGAGGTAAGCAACCCTCACAGGCAGCTCCTGGCGAAAATACAAGGCTACGCATGGCCAGCAAGCTCCTGCGATACCAGCACCATCCGGAGCAAAGCACGAGCCAAGAACTGGTCAGGCCGGTTCCCGAACGGTTCCCGAACGGAGGCGGGCTGTGGGGTGCCCTGCCCACACCCCGCACCCTGCCTCGCAGAGCAGCGCTGGCCCCACGGCTCCCTGCCTCCTCCCACAGCAGCCACGGGCATCCCAGGGCGGGCATCCCAGGGCAGGCGCAGCAAGATCTGCACAAGGGCCAGACACCTGCGAAGCTGATGCATGAGATCTGATGCACGAGATCTGATGCACGAGACATTTGCTTCCCCAAGGCACGATGCTCCCGGAGACCAGCCCCTGGCCGTGCCGGCACCCAGGACCCACGGCACCCAGGACCCACCGTGGCTGGGTGCTCCCCGGTGTGCCCAGGGTGCAGGGGCCAGACAGCAGCGTGGTCGCTCCGTTCTGCCCCCGGGCCAGCTCGCAGCACACAGCGGGAGCAGCCAAGAGAGCAGATGGTTTGGCTGGAGGGCAGGGGAGCAGTGCCAGGGGCTCCCACGGCCTCCGCCCGGTGCCCAGGCACGGTGCCCGCCTGAGCCCCGGCCCCACGCGGCACAGCCCCGGCACCGGCGGACTCTGCCCTAATGCAGCGCAGGCAGCACGTGAATCCGCTTTGCCCCGGCCCGTGCTGTGCAGCTGCAGCTCCAGAGCAGACGGTGAGGGCCGGCACGCCCCGGTGGGCCCCGGCAGGCACTCGGGGGCCTGGCTCTGGCCGCGCTGATGGCACGCGGGGTGCAGGGCAGCCTCACGGGGCTGACTCAAGCAGTCGGGTAGCGAGTCCTGTAATTGATGTCCTGTCGGCTGCGCAGCAGCTCATCAGCTGGTTTCGGGTAAACTCTGCTCGAAACTACCCCGCCCAGCAGGGCTGGCGCAGCCCAGGCACACGGTGGCTCGCGCAGGCACATCTGTGGGGCGTGCGGCCGCCGAGCCGGGGAGGGTTGGGAAGGGCCATGCTGGAGAGAGCTCGACTCTGGGGTCACCCGCTCAGCAAGGTGCTGCCCAGCGATCACCTGAAGCCACCTGGGTGCGTATGAGGGGACACTGCTGCCGAGGCCACCAAAGCCAAGTGGAGGCATGCACTGAGACGTAAGATGCTACAAGCAGCCCAAAGGCAGCAGGGAGGTCTCTGGCTCGCGGGCGTACCCCGATACATGCAGCACTTCTCCAGGCAGGGATCAGGAGACTCACAGGCTCAACTCAAGCTGGACCCAGGCTGGAGCCTACTTGACCTGTGAGGGTGGTCACGGGACAGCAGGGGAGCAAGGGCAGGACTAGCAAGATGTTTATTCAACACAGCACCCAGCAACTTGCACACCCCCAATACGGAGCACTGGGGTCCTAAATCATGCAAGATGCCTGCAGAGCCTAACAGGAAGGTGTGAACTGCAGGAACCCAGAGCTGCAGCTCCCTCCCCTCTGGCCAGGCTGGGCTTGCACCAGGTCTGGCAACAGCCTGAAGCCCCTCTGCATGGGGCAACAATGCAGTGGGAGATGCAGGCTGAAGCTGCATCACCCTCAGCCATTGTCATCCTTCCCACAGGGAAGAAGCATCCCCTGCTCCTGCCAGCTCCCACCTGCAACAAGCTGCGCTTGATGAGGATTTACAGGATTATTTTAATTACCAAGTTAAAATTACTCATTAGCTGTCACCCAACTCGTGCTTCGGTGGGCAGGAGGGGGCAGGAGGCAGGCAGGGGCTGCCCTGGCACACAGGACTAGCAGCAGCTATTGCTGCATGGCTGCTTAACCCCTGCCTGCCCTGTGCCTGGCTCCAGACCAAGAGCACATCGAGGGCTCAGAGCAATAATCCTCCAAAGAGCTCATCTTCCCTCCAGCCAGATCCTGCTGCAGGACTGGTGGGAGGAGACAAACAAAAGCCTGTTAGTAGGGAGTGGTTTGAGGAGAGCACCCTTAATGCTGCCCTGAGCAGAAGTGGCACTGGATGCCTGGCATTTCCCTGTTTCCCAGTGGTCCCCAGTAGGTCGGCCTGACTGGCAGCTGCCCAGGGCTCTGTACAGACACCAGTGCTTTCCAAAGCGAAGCAGCCCTCAGAAAAGGAGCACAGAGCATCTACCCCTAGAGAACCACGGCAGAAGTATCACTCTCCCTGCTGCACCCTCTGGGCTTCATGATGCATCTACCACACTCGCTTCCCTGGCCTCCAAAGCACCTGTTCACAGAGGTGCGTGGACCAGGCTGAACCATCCCACCCTGTGGGGATATACCCATCCCACCCACCTCTGGCTGCCTGGGGCAAGGGGGCAGGCGGGGGGGGCGAGCCTTACCGGACATAGAGAGATCTCTTCTCGCTTGTCCGGAGCGAGCCGGAGCCAGAGCTCATGCTGCTGTTCATCATCTGCTCTCTCAGGTCGTGGATCTTTGACTCGAAGCGGCTGTACTCTGTGGGGAGAGAGCTGGTCACTGCAGGCAGGAGCTGCCCCTGAGCCGTGCCCCCCCAGCACAGAGCATGTAAGTGCCAGGAGAGGCAATGACAGCCTGTCCGTGAGGCATCTTGCCCATGAGCCCATCCATCCCCCCACACAAGGGAAGCCAAAGAGGCTGCAGCAGCCTGCGGGAGCCCTGGCAGGTCACCTGGAGCTGGCAGGGCACTGGCTGCTCCCAGACCCACTCCAACGTCCCCCAGGCAGCTTGGGCAAGGGCTGCAGACACCTCTACCGCTACTGAGCTGCAGCTCAGCGAGGGAATGGCTGGGCAGGGCTTAGCAAGCTGCTGACCTACAGAACAGTTCAAAATGTGCAGAGCCTCTCCAAGAGACCCTCACCCACCAGACGGAGCAGCAAGGCATGACTGCAGCCATGGGGGTCTCCACACCCACCGCTCTGCCGGCAGCACAGCTGCTCTCCCCAGCAGGCACGGGGAAGAGGGTGACAAAGCACAGCTCCCATCCATGGAAGGGGAGCAAGGAGGAGGAATTCACCTTTCGCTCCTACATCCCGGTGGCAGAGACCCGCAGGAGGAGCTGGGGGACCATCCAGAAGCCGCTGCCACTGCCACGTCCCTGCCAGGCGCTAGGCGGGGAGCAACCGCCACCCTGGCGCCTGCCACTGTGCCAGCCAGACCTTCAGCCGGGTGCAAAGGTTGCGCCGGCAAGCAGAGGGTGGAGGTGCTGGCCCTGCTTACCCAGGGCCAAGCAGGGAAGGTTTGCCAGGCGGCAAGCAACAGCAGCACCGTGCCACCACCGCCACAGCGCACCCCAGCAGTTCTCACCTGGCACCCTGGATTTCGTCCCCTGGGCACACCCTGCAGTTACATCCCTGCATCCCAGCGAGAGCGGACTGGTCTCATCTCTGCTCCAAGACTTGCCTAGAAAGCCTTGTCCGCAACCCAGCGGTTTAGATGCTGTTTGGGGCTTTTTTTGTGAACCAGAGCACCCCGGCAGCAGAAGAAACTGCTCACTGCAAAGCGGAGCCCCAGCAGCGCAGGGGGTTGTGCAGGCTGCTGCATCGCACAGGGGCAGCGGGAACAATGTGCTGCTAACAAATGCACTGCGGGCTGCGTCTGAGAGCCAGCCCCTCACCAAAGGAAGGGGAGAGATGACACTCGGTGCAGAGGCACGTGGGCTGGGGTTATGGGGTTACGCAGCTACAGCTCAGCATTTCCTGGCTCTCCAGCCCTTCACTCTGCAGCTGAAACCACCTGGGCATCCCCCTCCTGCACCCAGCTAGCAAAGATGCATTTTTACTTAAAGACCGAAGAAAAAAAAAACACACAAAACCAAAAAACCAAGGTAATACACACACAAAAACTGCCAAGGAACTCCACATGAAGCCCCTTCCCCTGCTACAGGACCTCAACAGGTGCCACACACCGGGCAGAGTTGGCTGCTTGATGTGGAGGTCACCAGAACCCCACTGAGCCCCACTGCCTCACGCTAAGGGGCACCCACTGCCCCTTCTGCTCGCAGAGGGAAACACAGCTGCAGCCAGGCATGGGCAAAGCTTATAATATAAGAAAATTGAATTTTGACACCAAAGCAGCACCGGGGTTTTACAGAGTTCCCAGCAGAGGTAGGTGAACTGCATCCTGCTCTGCTCCTCTCGCCCCACACCGGGGTGGACCACAGCATCTGTGGTGCAGCTCCTTCTGCCCCAGGATGCCCATGAGGTCTTATAACCCCGAGGAGCACCTGTCCGAAGCAGGTAGCTTCTCTGTAAAGCCTCTTTGATATAGAAGAGCTATTTCCCCTAGAAAGCTGCTGAGCTGGGCACTGCAACTCCTGCACCAGCCGAGTCATCCCAAACCCAACCAAGGGCACAGACCTTCTGCACACCCTGCACTAAGAGGACCGCTGCTCCCTGCCACACGGACTTGCATCCCTCCCACAACATCCTTCCCCACAAGAAGCCCGGCATGGAGGATACACCACCCAGGATCGGGCAGGCAGCAAAGGGCAAAAGCAGGTTCAGCCGCCACTGGCATCAGGGCGGGGATGCTGGGAGGGCAACCTTTGGGTGCCACCGCCCTGCCAGAAACTGTGTCCACTGCATGAAACCCAAGGGCAGAGCTCAAATGCCCCCACCTCAGCCAAAGCACTCCATGGAAATGGGCTTTCCAAGTTTTGCTGGAGCAGCCACGGTGCTTGGAGGGGCTGGAAAAGCCTGCAGGCACAAGAAGCACAAGCCAGACTGGAGGCAGCAAACCGAAGGAGGACACAGGGATTGCTCTGGCTTTATCCCCCAGAAAGAAAACACAGCCCAGTTTAGGAAGGGGTCTCCGAAGGAGCCACCAACCCATACTCCAGCTGCGGGAGGGTGCAGAGTGGAGGAACAGCCAGCTCCAAAACCAAACCCACCACCACCCTCCCCAGTGCAGAGGAGGCAATGCTACCCTGGGAGTGAGCATGGGATGCTCCCAGTTGCCACCCCCCTTTATCTGTGTGCTGGAGCAGCCTCTAAGACAGTTACTGGCAGATAACCCCCAGCAAGCAGCGCTCCCGCCTTTGCACCCTGGCTCGCAGCCACCTCGCCTCTGCATCCTGCAAGATCTCCTGCACAGCCAAAATCTGTCTGGGAAGCCCGTCCACAGCACAGCAGGGAGGTGAGCCACAGCTGATCCCCACCTCCCCAGCATTCCCATGGGACCCAGGTGTCGGGTATGTTCAGTACACACTTACCAAGACTGAAAAATATGCAACAGGTGACCTGGCGCCTCTCGCTGTGAGCGCCACGTGCCAGGACATTTGCTATTCCCACTCAGCAACTCAGTAAAAACACCGCTCCACCCTCCCACCGCTCTTCGCATCCCAGCGTGCGGGTGCCCCTGGAGCTAGGCCTGACCCTGCACCTCAGGCTGAGCTCAGCACTGGGAGCAGGATACGGCCCTGCACGCCTGAGTGCATGCAAGTCACAGACCATTACGATCAGGCACCAAGGATCCCCAGCACTGGCACACACTCGAGTGTGCACCTGCAAACATACCCAGCAGAGCCAACAAGACAGCAGGTCTGGGGGTGATTCCTGAGCACCAGAAAGCAGTGCAAGGGGAGAAGGTGCTTATAGGGAGGGGAGTTGCCTTGGAAAACACCCCCTGCGCATGCATAAAGCCTCATGCACGTGCCCCACTCTCCCTAGCACACAAACTCACCCACCCAGGGCCAAGCTGGCTCCACCAGGCCATCAGCAGAGCCTAGCGATGCTCAGCCACAGGCTCCAGCCTGGCCACCAGCAAGAACTACCCCCAGCTCCACCCTTCCCCTCCAGCCCAGCATACTGTCACCTTGACCCCGCACACCTTCCAGCTGCGGGATTACAGACACCTCCCTGCACAGGATGCACGCACGTGCCACGTTCCCAGGTGAGCAGAGAGGAGTGCCCGCGGGGAAAGCTTGGAGGCTTTTTAGAAGTTGTTGCGCGGCCTGACACTTCCCTTTGAGTGACCAGCTCAGAGAAATGCTGTCAGTTTTTGTATTTTTAGGCTAGGAATATCAAGGCTTTGTTGCGTGGGGTGTGAGGAGGGTGAATCACCAAGTGTTGGTGATAGTGGCGGGCAAAGGTCGGGGGAGAAGTGCTGAAGGGGAAGGGACCTCACAAACAGCTCAGAGGCACCATCGCAGGGAGCAGTCTCCTCCTCCTTGACGGCATGCAGCAGTGGTCAGAGGCACTGCGCCAGGCGCAGGAGCTCAGAAGAAAGGCAGGACCACCTTCCATCCTTCCCTGGTTTTGTCTTTGCTTCTTTCCACTCCTAGTGACTGGCGGGATCCTGCAGGGAGGGCACCTCATCCCCTGAGACCTGGGGGCAAGCAGCCTCTGCTCCCTCAGAGCCTCAGTGAGGTCAGATGCAGAGCACGCCTGTGGGGTGCTGGGTGAGTGCACGCAAGTCCTACCCATGCTCACGTACAAGAGACCGGTGCCACACTCCACCTCTGCTAGCAGGGAGGAACTTCTCAAAGCCCCTTTCCACCAGCATCTCCTCCTTTGGGCATCTTACGATCCAGCTTTCCCTCTCTTTCCACAGCCACGATGCACACAGAAAAGGCAAACATTTCCAAGCACGCATCCCCTCGAGGGCACCCAGTCTCACCAGCACCTGGGGCTCGCGCCAGGGAGACCCCTGCCCTTGGCTCCCAGGCCTTCAAGCCCTGCAGCACTGAGGTGAGCTCCCTGGGCACAAGAGCCTGTGTTTCACAGCAGCCGCCTGTGTGCCAGGTGCTGCTGCCCGCACGGGCCAGGAGCCGTCACAGACGTGGAAAGCCACCGGCAAGAAAAGCACTGACATTTCAGCCTAGGTCTAAAGGGGTTTCAAAACATTTTGTGCTGTTTGACATTCAGGAACCACTCTTGGTTGGCATCTTTGCCAAATCTCAAGTGGCGATGAGAGCCAGAACTACAAGAACATTAAGTGCTTCCTGGAAAGAAAGGGAAAAAAAATCCCAAAACAAACAACAACAAAAAACCTCCAATAAACCCCACACAAACCAAACAAACCCCACACCCACAGCACAGCCCTGAGTGGCACTAACGGCTCCACACCCCAATGGCCGCTGCCATGGGACAGAGGGGCAGCGGGGACAGGGACCCGCAGGGCACTGCCCAGCGATGCCACCCGGGAGGTGGCACCAGGCCAAGGGCGAGCGAGGGGCCGCACGCCGGCCCCACTGGAGAGGACCAGAGGTCCCGGGGGAGAAAACCAGTGGGTCCCAGGACACCTTCCCCAGGGGCCGGGAATTGCTGCATCCTGGCAGCGGCACGGGGCTGCTGGGGACACGGCGACGGCGCGGCAGCAGCCCCGGCCCCTCGCCCGCCGCGGGCTGCCCCTTGGCCCACGGGCGCCGCTCAGCCCAGCACCGCCGGCCCGGGGAGGGGTTCGGCAGGGAGCTGCCCGCACCCCCCGCAGCCGCGACCGGCCGCCCCACGCGGGACCACCAGCCCCCAGCACGTCTGCGAGGGAACTAAAGGCCGGGGCCAGCGAAAGGCACCGGCGGGGCGGTGGGGGGGGGGGGGGGGGGGGAGCGGCGGGGGGATGCTCGGAGTAGGGGACGTGCCCCTCCACCGAGGCCCCGGTTCCAACGCCCACCGGCCCCGTGGTCGCAGGGGCGGTCCCGGAGCCACCCCCTTGGGCCAAGCCCCTCTCCGAAGCTCCCCCCGCACCCCCCAGCAAGGTCTACGGGACCACGGAGCGGGGCCTCGCGGCGACGCCATGCCGCAGATAGACACCCCCCACCCCGGAGACCACCCCCCTCCCGGCGAGCCCCCCGCCGAGCCCAGAGCCGGAGGGAGCGGCCCGACCCGTGCGGCCGGGCCAGCCGCGGGGCCGGGGAGGCGCGGGCGACGCCGGCGGAGCCCCGCTCACCTACAGGCCGGAGGGGGGCGGCGGCAACCCCGGCAGCAGCCCCGGAGCCGCCCGGCCCGCACACAAAGCCGCGCAGGCACCGCCGGCGGGACGCCACCGCCCCGCCCTCTCCGCCGCGCTGACCAATCGGCGTCCGCACCTCCCCCCGGGCCCCGCCCCGCCCCAATCGGCGCCTCGCCGGCCGACCCCGCCCCGCGCGCCAGCCGACGCCCCGCCCCCTCATCTCCATGAGACGCCCCGCCCCGCCCCGGTGCCGGTGCCGGTGCCGTACCTTCGGGCCGGTACTGCGCGATGATGGTCACCGTCTGCCCCGCCCGCTTCAGCGCCGCCGCCGCCTGCTCGTGGGTAGCGTTGCGGAGGTTCACGCCGTTCACCTGCCGGAGAGAGCGGCTCCGCTGAACCGGACCGACCGAGGCTTGGTCCGACCGGGTCGGCCCCGCACCCCGGCCCTCGGCACCGCTTCCTCCCGCCCCCGTACCGGTACCCGCAGTATCCGCACTCTCACTGCCTCATCACCCAGCCCCTGTGCCCCCCAGGACCATGCCTGGTACCGGCATCCCCAGTACCGGAACCTCCAGTACTGGCCTCTCTGGTACCCGCTCCCGGTACCCGCACTGGGGGTACCCCCGCCGGCCGGCCAGGCACCCAGAGGTCACCTCCGCACCAGGGCTGGGGCTGGGCTCTGTTGAACTGCCCTGGGTGGCGGGGGACAGGGGTACAGCAGCAGCGGGTATCCTCCGCAACTCACCGAGAGGATCCGGTCTCCCCTCCGCAGCTCCCCGCTGAGGTCTGCAGGGCCTCCAGCCAGGATGAAGGACACAAAGATCCCTTCACCATCTTCCCCTCCAACAATGTTGAAGCCCAGGCCGGTGGAGCCTTTGTGCAGGATAATTTTCCGGGGCTCCCTGGAAGGGCAGACATGGGACAGGGAGACATTAGGGTGAGCAGCAGCGAAGCTGGGGACAGGATCGGCCGTGCCCGGGCTTCCCGACACACCGGCAGGGCTGGAGTCACCCCCGGTGCAACCTGGTGTGACTCAGCCCTCGGCACCAAGGAGGATGATGAACTGGCAGAGGTGCGGGCAGTTGCACGAGCGACATGAGACACAGCACGGACAGAGACAGAGCATCTGCTGCGAAATCACACATAGGAAATATTGGACTGCGAGGTGACACTGGGTACCGCCAGCCTGGGCACTGAGGATGGTGCAGCCGTGCCGGGGGTGGATTTAGCCCCTCGGCACCCGTGCAGCACAGCAAGCGTGCCTGCAACTCCACACACCCCCGTGCCACAGGCTGTGCGCCGCTCAACAGAAGTCCTCAATTTTTCAATGATGACAATCCTTTTGTTGCAGCTCAAACAATAGGCAAGCGAAGGCAGAAAAACTGCCTGGCATTGCAAAAATCCTGTGTCAATTTTCATCTGGGAAAAAAACCCCAAGTCTGATGGAAATAATGGCAGCTCCCAGCTCAAGTGCTGGATTAAAATAAGAAGGAACAAATGACACCAGACAACCAGCACAGGCTGGCAGTGACTGTCAGCCAACACGACACTGGGGACGATCAGTGCATCCGCTGCAGTGACCACCTGGATCGCAGGAGCTCTGGTGGGTACCGCAAGGACCAAGGACAGGCCGGTGACTTCAGCAGCCTGATGAACCCTGCACCTACCGGGGAGCAGAGGGAGATTTCTGGGATGCAGTAGGAGAGATGCTGGAGCTCCAGGCATGGCACTGGCTGAGCACACCCACAGCGGACCCTAAAATGGTGGCAGACTTGTGCTAAGGGGACCCTGGCGCACCAGGGGGGCTGGCCCAGCTGGCCCCCCTGGCTGCCGGCAACAGCCAAGAAAGGAACAGGGCTCAGGCAGCACAAGTGGAACAGGGTCCCAGGGGAATAAAATTTGGCTGAGCAGACAGCACAAAGCCCTGCAGCCTGGCAGCATGCTCCCAGGCCGCTCTTGCAAGAAAACATCTTGTTCAGCCCCCCCTGGGACAGGCTGGAGCATCACTGCTGTCACCTGGGCAGATAAGGAAAGGTTTTGATGCTTTCATGGATGCTGGTGGCAGGATTTACCTCCAGGGACACACACCAGCACCCCAGGAAAAGTCTCCCCCCCATCCTTCCCTGTGGGGGAGTCCTGATGAGCTTATAAGGAACAATAGGAGCAGGAGACAGAAGTGCAGGACACCTTGCAAGAAGGTCTTGGTGGGCTCCTGCCCTGTCCAGGACTTCGGGCTCAGCACAGCCTGACTGTCTTGGCTCTCCTAGCAGCTCCTCTCCCTGTCCCTGTGCCTCCCACGAGGCACAGCAGCATCCCAGTCCCCTATCTTTGGCCACACTTGCTTCTGTGGCTTCACCGCTGCCTTGAAGGGGACAGGGATGGCTGTCCCCTGTAGGACATGAATGATGAGACATTGACAGTGAACACTGCAGCGTGGCAGGCTCTGCTGGTGGCACCAGCCAGGAGGTGCGAGGGGCGGAACGCACTGAATGCTCCATGCCACAGCCACCCTGCACTACCTGGCTGCCTCTCACCGGCTGCAAGGCCCAAGGCTGCCCTGACCCACACACAGGGGTTTATGGAAGCACAGAAAGGATCCAGCCTTCACTCTGCTAGACCCTACAGACTTTACTCCTTCCTGCCCCTGCAGGCACAGACAGCACAGCCCTGACTGGGGGGAGCAGCCAAGTGAGGGCAAATTCGCAGCCTGGCTCCCCATGCCTGCAGCTCTACACCATGCATTGCCACAGCCCCTTGCCTTCAAACGCAGAGGTACAGCAGAGCTGTAACTCCAGCTATGCATTTCTGATGGGGCAGAGGCTGAATCTACCTTGTGACCTTCAGAAAATACCTGCTTTATCTCTATGGCCTCTGAGATAAGCAGGGCTCAAGACTCAGCTGGACCACAGCATGAGGCTGGGATGCAGTAGGGCAAGAAGACACCAGGGAAACACCATGGAAATGCCATTTGGGTCAAAACAGGCTTAACTCCAAGTCCTTGGGATGCCACCAGGGCTTGGCTCAGGGCTGGCTGCAAGGGAGCAGGGAGGGCTGCAGCCGTCCGTCCCTCTGCAGCAAAGCTGTGCTGGGGCTAGAGCTTTCCCAGGGGAAGAAGCAGGTCAGATTTCTGGGTCTGCAAACCTGGCCTCCAACCAGCTGACGAACTTGCTCCGCCTTTGTGTTTTGTTGCTGCTCAAGCAAAGTGCAGGAACCACCACTGCAACTCAGCCCAGGGGGAAGCATCCTCAGCACCCATGAGGATCAGACAGTTTGGTGAAAGGTAGAAAGACACTACAGGAACCAAGGAGAGGAAATAAAGCCCCAGACAGGTACATCTCCAGTCTCAGTCATGACGTGCACTCTCTGCTTCCTTTCTCATCCCAGGAGGCAGGACATGGATCCTGCAGGCAGATCCTGTGCCAGACGTTGCAGCGTTAACACTGGGACTTCAGCACAGAGTGACTGTGGGGATCCAGTGGGGCTGTGCCAGGTCTGTGTTGTAGTGGTGGAGCTCACCGGAAAACAGATGCTCTGTTCCTTGGCCCTGAGCACTGCAGGACATGAGGGTCACTACGTCCACGTCCACATCTGCAGCAGCACTTGTGCCCGTGAGAGGGGAAGAGGCTTGATACTGGATCCAGGCTAGGTCCCTCTGCTTCTCCTGGTGAATGGCTAGCAGAAGCCTCCTGGGACGCAGCTGCTTTTTCAGGGGAGTCACTGCCTTTCTCCACACCAGTAAGATGCATTTGGACCACGTGGGTCCTACTGTACAACCTTGATGATGCACAAACCAACAACGTCTTCATCCACAGCAATAAAGCCGTCCTGGGAGGGTCGGTGATGCGCACGAGGTTTTCAGTGCTGGGGTGGATGAGGGAGGGGCTGAGCCCACTGCTGGCCGCAGATCTGCCGGGGAGCAGAGGGCTATCGGCCGAGCAGTACCAGCCCGTCTGCAGCGGGACCCTCCCCAAGGCAGCACCATCCTCTAGCGGCCACCAGCCAGTGCTGCACCATGGCCACTGCCAAGCCACCGCTGAGCCCCTGCCGAGCCATCACCGTGCCACTGCCACTGGGCCGTGTCCAGCCTGGGCTGGGCTGCTCGCTCTGCCCTCTGGCCCGCAAATAAGGACATCAGCGCGTGGAGGAAGGGACAACCTGGTGAGACCGGGGTCCCTGGCGAGAGACAGATGGTTGTTTTCCGAGCGCTGGGACTCAGTCCCTTCTGGGGTGCAATGTAATGGCAGAAAGCACTGCTCCTGCATGTGGCATCATCCCTCAGTGCCCTGACGGCACAGGAGTTGCTACACCCAGCAAGGATGCAGCACCAGGAACAGGCTGTTGAACTGGCACCGTTGGTGCCAAGACCAGCGGGGAGAGACGGGGCACAGGTGGAGGCCAGTGCCGCACAGGTCACGGTACACAGAGGCACCTGGCTGTGGCCAAGCACCAAGAAGCCAGAAATCCGCATGATGAAGGTGAGTGTAGCCAGTCTCCAGGAGGACAGTGGCCCTGGCACTGGATGGCAAGTCAGGGTCTCCTGCTCCGGCATCTGCCAGTGCCCTGCGGAATGGGACAATCGCAGCCGAGGCTACTGCACCTTCCACTGCAAATGTAACAACAAAACCAGCCCGTGACCTTGCTCCTAACCACAGAGCCAGCACTAAGCCTAACCTGAGTTTCAGTCCTAAGAATGCAGCCTGAGCCCTACAGCCCTGGCCCTGGGGATACCAAACGCAGAGCAGGCTCAGCACTGGCCCCGAGGCTGTTGCAAGTAGAGGGAAAGCTGTGAGCCCTGGTAAGCAGAGCAGGACCAGCTAGGTCTTGCTCTCCTGTCCTCAGCACAAAGCTTTGGAGAAGTTTTACATCGCATTTAGGCTCAGAGCAACGTCTTCTTTGTGCTCCTCTTTATTTCCTGGGCTCAGGAAACAAACCTGCTCGTGCAGCATAGATGATGCTAGCAGGGAAAAGGGGGCCATGCCAGGGCTGCGCAGGAGGCTGTCAAGCCTGGAGCTGGCAGCTGGTGAAATGGCACCTGGGTGCAGGTGGTTTGGGATGCTGGGCTCAGGGAACACGGGAGGAGAAGCCCTACCTGTACCCAGAGCTGTGCCCCCCTCGGCCCCTCACTCCCAGCACAGCTCGACTCGGGGACAGGCGGCTCACAGCCTGGGAGCCTGTGGCACTGCTGGCACTGGATGGCACCGTAAGGGCAGGGAACACCTTGTATGCCAGGTATTGTAAAACAAGTAAAAGAACAAAGCTGAAATGCAGACATGTAAGGCTCAGGGAGGAGTAGAAGGGAGAATGGGAAAAGTGGGGATGCAGTGAGCCAGGGAGCGATACAGCAGGGCTGGTCTCAGTGGGGGTGAGCACGGACCTCAGTGCAGGGGCCCCAAGCTTTGTACCGTGCACCCACAAATGGGCTTTTGGCCGAGGTTCTGCGCCGGCAGCGAGGGAAAGAGGGAAGGAGAAGGAACAAGAATTAGGGATGCTCATGCCTGGTACTCACCTGGTGAAGTCCTCATCCCCGATCATATGCCGAGGGATGGGCGAGTACCGGGATGGAGTCACCTGGGGAGGGACAGGGTAGGCAGGCTTGCTCTCAACGCTGCCCAGGTAGCCCAGACTGGAGTTATGGCTTATGTGGTTGTCAGCCAAGGCTGAGAAGGCTGCAGGGGAGGAGAAGGGCATCAGGAGCAGAAATCCATCTGCATTGCAGACATGGAGACCAGCCCAGCATCGCCCATCGCCCCAGCACGCTCCGTCCCCCCAAGCCCTGTGGTGCCTGGCCTGCTGCGCCAGTGGCCGGAGGCGTACGTACTGCTGGCGTAGTCGGGGGGCGCGTACATGTCGTTGAGGTGGATGTTGCCGGGCTTGGCCACTTTCAGGTACACCATGTCAGAGGTGTTCTTCAGGGCGGCCACCGCCTCCTCGTGCCGCACGTCCTGCAGGTTCGTGTTATTCACCTGCCGGAGGGAAGGGGCTGCATGACATGGCTGCAGGCAGGAGGGCAGGCAGGAGGGCAGGCAGGAGGGCAGGCAGGAGGGGGTGCCAATGCAGCCCTGTGGGAGTGGAGCAGTTTCCCACAGGGTAGGTGCCATAGTAGCTCCAGAGACAAGGTCCCATCTCCGTGGGTTTGACCCTCCTGCCTGCAGCCGGTGCTGCGCCTGCCCCTCCAAGACCACCATCCCAGTGGGGACCCCAGGGCAGAGGCGCGGAGCTGCTGGCGGGAGGGGTGCTGGGGTTCAGGACTGGCACTGAGGCATGGCGGAGGCTGCCCGGCTTTGCACTGCAGCCGGCTGCGGGCATGGGGCTTACCGCGAGCAGCCGGTCCCCGATCTGCAGGCGCCCGTCCTTCTGGGCAGCACCTCCCTCGATGATCTTGGTGATGTAGATGCTGTTGTCCCCAGGGATGTGCTGGTTCCCAATGCCCCCTGCAATGCTGAACCCCAGGCCTGAGGGGGAGAAAGAGGTGAGGAGTGAGGGACAGATGGACAGAGCCCTGGGCTGGCCCCACGGCCCCACTGCCTCACTGGGCTCCCACCCTGCCCCAAACCTGGCAGGCGATGGGCCACTCTGCTGCTGTGCAGGGACAGCACAGCCACTGCACACTGCACTGTGGGGCTGTCCCACACCCCATGCCCCATAGCATCCTGCACTGCTGGGCCACCCTGCAGCCTCCTGTACCATGGCGGTGCCAACTCCTGCCTTGTACCCTGCAGCATCCCACACTGAGGGGTCACCCCACGCCGTCCCACAGGACAATGGGGCACCCTCGTCCTGTGGACAGAGTGAGGGGTTCACCTTTGGGGCCCTTCATCAGGTTGACCTCCATGATGGTCTCTGGTGGGGGCTGCCGGCGGCGCACCACGAGCCGCACCACAGGGCCCGCTTCCTTCAGGGCCTCCACGGCTTTGCTGTGCACCACCTCGGAGACGTCCACGTCGTTCACCCGCAGCACACAGTCATTCACCCTGCAGGCACAGAGTAACTCTAAGATCCCCTGGGGAACCGCCAGCCCATGCCACCCTCCTCCGGACACCTCTACCACCCTCCTCTGGCTGCACGGACCCTTCTGTGGAGGAGAGCTGCTCAGGATGGCCAGATCCTGCCCTGCCAGGGTGAGAGCGGGGTCCTCTCCAAAGGGAGAGGCAGTGGGGCTGGTCCTCATGGTGTGACCCTGGTGGAGATGGGAGACGAGGGGAAAGGCTGGATCCTGCCCCAAGCCACACAGGGAAGGATGGGAACCACAGCCTGGCACAGGAGGGGAGAAGGGGAGGCAGCGGACAGGAGGCTGGTGGCAGGGGACCATGGGCATTCCTGCACTGATGGGATGTGGCTGTGGGGAAGGGAGAGGGAGGTGCTGGGGACCATGGCAGGGGAGGGGGGCAGCAGTTGCCTAGAACATCCCTGGGGAGATCCTGGGTGACACTGATGGGACAGTTCCCCTGGCCCTGTACTCACCCCAGACGGCCGTCCATGGCTGCTGCTCCCCCGGGGATGATTTTGGTGATGAAGATACCTGGGTCATCTGGAACATGGGGGTTGTCGATTCCTCCTGCTATGCTAAAGCCGAGGCCGGAGTTACCCTGTGGGAAATCAAACACCGTGTCTTTCCCCGGCGGGCAACCGCTTGCTGCTGGCCCTCCTGAAGCTGTTTCCCCCAAGCTGCAGCTGGCCGGGGCACAGGAGCCCTTACAGCATCTGTCAAGCCCCAGGGTACCCGGCTCAGGGGGCAGAGGGATGCGCGGCCGGAGGGGAGGCCAGTGCTCATCAGCTGAGGCACTCGGTGCAGCAGCGCGGAGCACCAAACAGATGGAGCGGGAGAGTAGGAGCCGCCAAGGACCTCCCTCGCCACCGCATCTCCGCTGAGAGACTCTGAGGCAGGCAGTGAGCTGAGGGAAGAGGGGGTGGTCCTTGGCGGAGAAAACCTCCCCTTGCTGGCTGCTCCACAAGAGGAGACACTGATGCTGCAACCCGCACGGAGCAACAGGGTTTGTGCCAGTCACCAGCATCCCACCCCTGCCCCCCACACCCTGGGATGCAGCCCTGGCATGGAACCAACCCAGGGAGCAGCAGTGCTGATGCCAAAATTTGTAGGATAGGGTGGAGAGGGCTGTCAGAATGGCGTGAGGTCTCCAGTTCTGCCTCCTCTTCCTCCTGGACACGCTTGGAGCATCACTTGAGCTTCATGCTGCTGAAGTTTGCCCAGGGGGAATGCAGGGGCCATGCTCTGTCTCCAGCCCCGTCCCGGCAGCATCCCAGGACAAGCAGCCATGGCTCTGCGCTGCCTCTCCCACTTGCAGGATCCCCATTAGTGACACACTCACAGGCGCTGCTTCCAGCTCCATGCTTGATGCAAGTGGACAATTCCTGCTTTTTCTGCTCTGCCTTGAAAATCAGATGGCTCGTTGCCTTGTTTTCTCATGCGGAAGAGCTGACACTTAGTCACATCCTACTGTGCCTGCCTCTCTCATACACAAACAGGCTCAGGCCAAGCGCTCTCCCGGCTGCCCACAGCCCCAGTGCTCAGCGTGGGGCAATGGGGAGCTCTGCCTTTCTGGGGGACCTGTGGCCAGGAGGGTCACACCAAAGCTCAAGCTCTGCGGGATCATCTAGCACCAGCAGCTGGCTGGGGTTTGTGCTTGTCCTCAGCAATCTGGGCTCAGCATCAGCTCTTGCAGGGACGCAGAGGTCTCTGCTCTGACTTTACACCACCCATGACACAGCACATGGCGACTCCAGGAGCCACCATGGCCTCTCACTACAAGCACTCCTGGATGTCTCCTGCCGGCTGGGATTTGACAGGCAGTGACAAGGAGGCACTCGGCAGTGAAAGGCCTGAGGCCGCTCTCCTTCCTCTAACCTGGATTCTGATTACCCTGTTCCCAGATCAAAAAAGCTGCTTACTGTCACTACAGACCCAGCCTGGCCCCAGTAAGGCAGGTGAGACTGTGCAAAATGGTCTCCAGCCATTCGTTGT
Source organism: Falco naumanni (assembly GCF_017639655.2). Lineage (NCBI taxonomy): Eukaryota > Metazoa > Chordata > Aves > Falconiformes > Falconidae > Falco > Falco naumanni. Next base: position 13,236,783 of record NC_054067.1, read on the forward strand.
GCCTGTCTATGGAAGCTGCTAGCTACAAAACCTGGAAACGATTAAGGAGGCGTTTATTTTCATTTTGATAAACGTTGAAATGGAGTTCTAGGGATTTCTTAGCTGGTATTGGATTTGATGTAGACATGGGGGCAGCTCCTGCTGCCAACACATGTATGGTGGGTAAACCCAAACCCATGTCCCTCTGTGGACAAAGTTTCCTCAGTTATTGCCCCCAAAATGCTGCTGTATTTGCCCTTGTCTTTACAACAAGGACAAGGATTAACAACAGTGACAGACAAGCAATTCTGGGGTACAGTCTGGGAGCTGAACACCCCAGGAAGGGGACAGCCTCACCCGCAAACACCAGAGTGCTTCTATGGCAGGAAGATGGAGCTGCTGGATCCCACTGGACATCAGGTGAAGAGGGAGGACCTGGAAATGGTCCACGCTGGTCCTGGCTGCTAAGCACTGAAATTCCCTCATGGTTTCTCGCTGCAGAGAGGGAATCACTGCCTGGGGCTTTGAAGTGGGGGCAGCAATGAGTGCTGCCTCTCCATTCAACCCTGCCAGCTCCCTCCCTGCTCCTGCTGTGGGCTGAGGACAGAGGATGCTCTGAAGAACCCCTGAAAACAAGGCTTTTGCCTCCGATTCGGGCCTGGAGCAAGAAGCACTCAGCACAAAAAGGAAGGATCCCCTGGGCTGGTTTCGTCAGGCACGCCGGGGAAGCGGTGGGTGAGGCGGCAGCCCCAGATAACCTTCCGTCCACCCACCTCTGTGATGCAGAGACAAGGGGAGGAGGGAGATGACTAAAAGCAGGGAGGAAGAGAATAACGAGTGATGCGTCTTCCCCTGTGAGGCTGGCCACGCGGCGTGGCCAAGCTGCCCGGCGTGGCAGCAAGGAGGAGGCCAGGCGTGCCACAGAGCGTGGTGGGCAGCCTCTCATTCCGGCTGTCCCCGCTGGGCAGGACTGTGCCCACCTCTTGGAGCAAACCTTGGGCCAGCTTTACCCACTCCCTCTTCACCCCTGCTGATCCCTGGGTGCCAGAGGAAAGCCCTCCCTGCCCTGAGTGGTGCCAGCTTGCCCCTGGATAAACCCCATCTGTGGGGGGAGCGAATTTTAGCCACGGCCGGTGTGTTGCATGCCACCACCTCTGTGTTGCCATCAGACAAGAAAAGGCTCCAGCGGAAACTCCCCATTGTGGTCCAGTTTACTAGAAATCCTGACCTTACAACTTAGCATCCCCAGGCTGTGTAGCCCAGAACGATGGGGAGTCCGGTGGCAGGGAGGCTTCTGTCCCCTGTGCCCGGCTCTGGGGTGCACCTGCCTGAACACCTGCATGAGCAGAGTTCCCTGCACCTCTATTTTCCAGCAAAGGCAGTGACAAAACCTCCCTGCTGGCTCCACGCTGGCATGTTTGTGGGGGCGAGGGTGTGAATGAGGGAGGCGAGGGAGAAGTCCTCCTCCCTCCCTTCTGGAGGGGTCTGTGGTGGGGAGGAGCAAGCCCACCTCTCCCTGTGCCGTGGGGGCTGTGTGGGGAAGGCGAGCGCAACACCCCTGAAAGCCCCTGTCGAGAGCAGGGAGCAGAGACCAGCCTCTCCCCATCAGCTGGCGCGGGGATTCGGGGGGTGACGGTTGCACCGGTAGGAGGGTGAGTGGGAAGAGGCAGCAAAGGCTGCTGGTGGGTGAGTAAAGAGCACTTACCCTTTCCAAGACGATCTCCTCATATTTGAACATCCCATCACTGCCGTTCACCTGGGGAGAGGAAGACAGTGTGTTACGGCTCTGTGCTGGTGCCAGGGGGATTTGCTTTACCCCTCTGATAGCTGAATATCGAGAATCCAACCTAAAAGCTGCACCATCACCACTGAAAAAACCTTAAATGCAATCACTCAAGCCTGCCCTGGAATTAAACCATGCGCTGCTTTTCTTTCTGGGCAGGAGCCAAAGCCCACTGACTTTAATGCACTTCAGCGCAAAGCCTTTATTCTCTCAGCTCATTTCTCCAGCCATGAAAAGGAACACAACCGAAGGCACAAAAAGAAATAACGCCTTTGTTACGCAGCGTGTAATTAACCTCGGGAATTCACTGCTGCAGGAAGGAAAGAAAGGGGGTCGGTCCATTTAAAGGAAAAAAGAATAATATCTGTACGTAATAACATAATAAGCACCTTTAGCAGCTTATATCTTTTAAATCTTTCAGTAGCATGATTGTGTTAACAGGGAATTCAGAATAATTTATTCTACCAAATTAGTTGGGTGCAAAGGAAATGAGGTGTGAGTGTGGGGCACAGTAAGAGGGGAAAACATAGTGATGCCCTTATATAAGAAAATGGTGTAGCCTGTCTCAGTGCTGTACACCACACTGATCCCCACACTTAAAAATCTTCCATATCCAGAGTATCAAAGCGGGGCTCTGGGAAACATAATGGATTGAAACAAAAGGGATGCAACTGTAAGCTCTAAAATAAGAAATGGTATATGCACAAGTCAAAAACTTCCATTTTCTCCATAAGCAACAATGCACAGGAAAATAAGGTGGCAGTTTCACTCTAGGTCAGCAGGATGAGGCCATAAACAGCTGCCAAGGTCTAAAATTTAGAAAGATTTGCAAAGCAATTGGCTATTGGAACATCCAGAGATGTCACACTCAACAGCAACAGTTTTGGAGGAGACCGGACTCAACCTCATACAATTTAAGTCACTCTGGCAAACAAGGGATGGGACGCGGGCAGGTCTGCGTGGCACAGAGAGGTGATGGGATCCAGGGCTTGGCAGGCAAACACCTCTCCCATCATGCAGCCCTCCCTCTGCCTGTGGCCCCTGGACGACATGCAGGGTTCCTCATGTGGATTTTACACCCAACATTAATTGATGGCTCGTAGACTGTATGGAGCCACTTTCTGTATGCATTCCATATCCCAAACCAGAGCTGCCATGCCTTTGTTTGGACACAGGTTCCCTTACCTGGCACCAGCACACCAGTTATCCCCTGCTTGCCCAGTTCCCTGCTATCCACCTCCACGGAGGCACAGCCCAACCGTCTTCCAAAACCCCACGGTGCTGGGTCGTTAGATGGAGGGGACAGCAAACATCATTTATGCTAAAGCCATCGCCTGACATCGTGGAAGAAAAATCAGCAATGCAGCTGTGAGGCCCTATTTATAGGTAGGAAGAGGAAACAGGAGTTTTTCTAGGTGGGAATAATCAGGTTCTCAGGTGGAAGAGCAGTTCTGCATGCCAGGATCTGGGACACCTATGATGCATGCACCCTCATCCCCTGCCTGGTTCAGCCGTGGTGAGGCCAAAGCAATCCCACACACAGTTGTGGGTACCGCACTTCAAGAAGGATGAGGTTGGGGAGAGTCCGGAGGGGTGAGATGGGACAGGGGCTCCAGGGAACACGGGCTGAGAGGGTTGTCCCTCCTAGGATGTGCTCTGTGTCTGGTACCTCTCAGCCGTGGGAAGATTACAGGGCACAGTTCAAGGTCGGGACATCCAGATGCTCCAGTATTAGAATGCTCCCTTAGGAAAGGCTTTGGTCAGCTCTTGAACAAACCCCCTAACAGAATCCCTCTGCAGAAAAGCACCCGGACTGGTGGGATTAACCCACAGCAGGATCCCCGACAGCCTCAGAGGGGCACGGACATGTGGCCAGTACCACCTCCTGCCACGGCACTGCCCTGGGCTGTGCTCCCGCTGGCAGGGGGGCATTGCTTCCCTCACCACAGGCTCCCCCTCTGCCATGGGTTGCCTTTCCCTCCTTGCATCCTACCTTACTGACTAATCCTGAGTGGAGCCGGCTCGCCGGCCCGCACCGCCCTCACAGCCTCCCTCGCCGCAGCCTCCGGGCTCATCTTGTCTCCGCAGTTGGTAGCCCGGTGCGTGGGGAGCGGCACCACCTCTCCCGGGCTTTCCAGCAACTCGGATTCCTGGCACCCTTTGCTACTACACACATTGTCCTCTCTGCTTTGGCATTCAACACAGTTGCCACACAGCCAGCCATATGCACACCCACGGCCGCAGAGGAACAGCACATACATACCTACAGGATGGGGACATGCAGAAAACTTTGACAATCTGTGAGCCGCAGAGAGAGCCAGCAGCGAGAGCCCCGCCAAGCGAGCGGCTGCTGCTGGCAAGCACCCGGGGCACAGAGACACCCCAGCATGCAACCCTGCCAGACACCCTGCTGCCAGGCAGGTACGTTTGGGGGATCCCCACTCCCCAAATCTTAGGGCTGCCAGTGCTGAGCAGTGTTTTGCATCGCTCCCTGAAAGCGAGCTGTGTCGGCGCTCGCCCGGCGCAGCGTGTGCTGGTAGCAGCCTGCTCCAGCTGGGCACGCCAGGGTCAGCCAGGCCTGACCATGAAGTTTTAGCTCCGATTATATTTTCAAAATCCGTGCAACAGAACGCCAGTTAATTGCATAAGGAAGCCAAACGGAGAACTTAATATATACCATGTAACCAAGGGAACGAGCCAACAAAGCAAACGTTCCAGCATCGGAAAATTGAATACCAGTCACTCACTGACGGCAAAACCTCCCCGCGACACCCACCGGAGCCACCGCGACCTGGCTCTGCCATGGCTGTCTCCCTTCTCCTGCTCCAGTGCCCTGCACTCCTCCCCAGCTCCCACCCGGGGCTGTCTCCGTAAAGGGCTACGTGGGGAGATGCCCGGCCCCATCACACCCAGGCACAGAGAGCGCACCCCACCCTGCTCCCGTCTCCCCATGTAAAGCCTGCAGAGCTGGAGGGGGTGCTGGGGGCTAATTAGCTGTTCCAAGCATATCCTGATCCTAAGCGCCCTCTGATTTCTCATGGAAAAGAGTGAGGGTATTATTTTCCAAGCCCTTCCCACACAGCAAGCCCACCTGAGGGCTCAGGAAGAGGGTCCCTTTGCTGGCCTTTGCTTCCCCTTCGTGTTTTGAGCAGGAGGGAAATAGTTAGCTATGATGACATTTAAATCATCAACAGAAGGCTGCAGAGTTAACACTCATTTGATAAACAGAAGAGCACACACCTTCCAGAGCTACTGCAAGCTGTCTGCAGGCTCTGCCGGCCAACACCGCACCAGCGCACGTGGAATGTGCTTTGCAATTTGCTAGAGAGTCAGAATTTGGTTTTGGTTGTTGGTTTTTTGTTTTTTTTTCTTAAATAAAAAGAGGCCAAATTTAGAAGACTAAGATGGGGTTCCTCAAACCCAACCTAAATAGCCCACCAGGCTGCAAGAAGAGGATATCCTGCAGGAAGGATAAAGACACCCACAGCCACTTTTGGAGCAGGATCTAGCCCTTATCTTGTGGTTAGGACATGATGGGGACAGGCAGTGGGACCTGGTGGTGGAGCAGCCACGTGCCAACACAACGAAGAGAGTCTGAAGGCTGGAGGGTCAACCCTCGGCAGTGCCAGCTGGACACAGGGGCGGAGGGTACCTGGTGATGCCCCACGCCCCCCAGCAAGGAGAGCAGCCCCATGCCAGGGCAGTGGGTACAATGGGCGCCTCCTCACTGGCATGGGTACTGGCAGCACTGGTGAGGGAGAGCTCTCCTTGCCTCTACATAGCAGGGGACCCAGAGAAAGTAGGTCAACAACTCCCTCCCTTCACATCCCTACATCCACGCATCCTGCTGCAGCACCAAGATCCACCAACTCGCTTCCAGCTGACCCCTGGCCTCAAGCCTTTTGTGTGCACTGCCCACAGAGTTGGCCATGTGCACAAAGTAAATAAATGCCTTATTTCTGGTCGGCCTTTGCCAGAGGGCCACGGGGACAAGCCTGCTGAGCTCAGGCAGAGGGAAGGGGTGTGAAGCCTGACAGCCCCAGCACACAGCTGGGAGGGCTCCCCAGCCACGCTGTCCTCAGGAACTGGCAGTAGGATGTGACACCACCAGCACTTGGGACCAAAGTGTGAGGGGCAGTTTAGTTTTGATTTTTTCTGGTTTTTTTCAGGCTTGTAAGCAAGTTTTTCCCTGCTCAAAGGCACAGGACCATGGTGGCCATCTCTGCTGCCCCCACCCAGTGGCAACTGTGACTGGGGACCCTGGCAGCCGAGTCAGCACTGCACAAGGAGGTTGCGTCTGCACTCACCAGTGGCAAAGCCTGGGGCTCCCGTGGCACTTGCTAGCTGGGATCAGGCCTGGGAAGCGCTTGGCTTCCTCAGACCTGACTTTTAGAGACTGAGGAGGTGGTGGCACCCCACTTCTGGGCAGTGAGGCACCAGAGGAGGGCTCCAAGGACCCAGACTGTGAAACCTTCAACTCCTCAAGGGCTTTGGAGCAACCTTCCCTGCTCACTTCAGGACTGCCTGGCAGCAGCTGCTGTGCACCCTGGGCAGCAAGAAAGAAGTTGTTTCAGCTTCAGAGAGGCAGCTCGGAAAAGCAGAGACCCCATCTGCCACAGGAGTTGTGCTTCTGATGGTCCATCTCCCCGCTATGGACCTGCTGGGCAAAACACACCAAGGGGTGAAACTGAGCAATGACCTGGAGCTGGCACAGGTGAACCCCCCCAGCACCCATCCTGATCCTTCAAGGGATGCTGTTAAAACTGCAGCAATGTTATAAGAATTTTTACAGCCTGGGGGTGCTGGGCTCTGCACAAGCCACAGGCAGCAGAGCTGAACCCCAGTGATAAGTGGGGCCCAGCGCTGCAGCTCGTACCTTACGGTGCTGCTGGTGCCACATGCTTTTGTGGATGGAGGTGGGTGGACAGAGAGAGGACTGAAATGTAGAGCAGACTTCTTGATAAACAGCCGGGGCCAAATTCAGCCCAACAGCTAGTCCAATGCAATCAATGGAGCTAGAACAGGAAGGAACTAGACTACATCCATCTGTTTATCATTAAGGAAAGCATTGAATAGTTAAGTAATTAAAGACTAGAAGATGTGACTTTAACCCTTCCAAATACACACTGTACCAACAGGCTTCAGTTTTTGGGTTTGTAAAAAAACATGCTTCCCGATTTGCCATTTTGGTGTACTCTTCTGCAGCAAGCCCCTGGTGTGGCTCCTGCTGACCTGGGACAGTGCCAAACGGGAGGTCTGGTGGTGTGTTTTCTCTGGAGCCTGAGGAGCCCAGCACCCTGGCAAAGGAAAGGATGGAGCAGGGCTCATTTCTGTGTTGATATGACATAAGTAGAAGGCAAAAGAGTTTCCAGGCTGGAGGTTGAGAGGAATTAAAGTGAGCTGTCTCCCCTGGTCTGGGCACAGGCTCCTCCAGGCACCCTGCAGGCAGCACATGCCTGGGTGCGAGGATGGTGGTCCTCACTCCACCCAGCAGATGACACAGTCTGCCCCTTCTTTTTGACCACCGCAGGGGAGCTCCACCCCCGGCACGTGGTGCTGGGATTGGATGGATGGGGTAGGTGACTGCCATCCCCAGAGTGATGCTGGTACCGGCCAGGGGTGCAGAGCACCCCCGAAAACCCATCCAAACCCAGTCCATGGGCTGCAGAAAGGGAGGTCCCATCCAGCACATCAAGAAGGAGCTGTGGCCAAGGTGCAGGGAGAAAGGATGGGCAGGGATATGGAGCTAATGAGGCGGAGGGAGAGGGGGTGAGGGGGATATGGAGTTCATGAGACGGAGCGGGGGAAGCAGCCAGGAGGGCAGGAAAGTGGAATGCACTGCGGTGGGAGAAGGTGGCCGCTGGCCCCATGCAGCCTGGCTTCTGCAGGGCTTCTGCTGTGTCTGAGGTGGCACAGCCTGTCTTTGGGCCTCTGGCTCACCTCTTGCTGCCCTTGGGCACACAGGCAGGGAGGAGGGACAGGCACAGCTGGAGCCTGGCAAAGGATGTAGCACTGGTGGCTGCAATGGCAAGCAGGCATGTTCCTCCAAGGGAGGGAGGGTACAGAACAGACACGAAAGCAGACATCCCCAGGAATACCTTCCTGCCCTGCCCACAGCACACCCCTTCACTTGCCCCAGTCCAACTTTGTGTATGTCCTTCCCCTCCAGGAGACATCACCCTTTTCCCAGTTCCCTGTAGAATGGCACCAGTCAGGTAAGCGCAGAAGACAGGCTGCAACATGGCCCTGCAGCCAGGGTACCCAGCATGCTGAGAGAAACCTCCAACCCCACAAACATACTGCCATGGCAATGCTTTCAGAGGAAGAAACCTTTGGAGACAGCAGCTCTCTTCCACCACATTCATACATGGCTGCTGGACCCAGGACCATCACACTGAGAGGCACCATCATCTTCCTCCCCAGTGCCAGGTGGCTTTGGTTCAGTACCCAAGGCATAATCAACCCATACAGCCAGGGTTGCAGAGGTCTCAGCTGGGCTTCCCTTCCTTTTCATAGCCCTGGCCAACCAGTCCAGCACAGCTCTGATGCTCCCTGACCCCAACAGGCTGTGGGCTGAGATCTGCAGCTCTTTACAAGGAAGGTTCAACCACCAAAGTCACCTGCAGCCCTCCATCATGACTCCAAAGACAAACCAACCCCAGTTCTGAAACCTGGTGCTGCTTCATTAATGTGGAAGGCAGCTGAAATCTGCTGCATCAGAAGAAAACTAGGTGCAAAGCACCCAGCCCTGGCAAGCTGTCAGCTGAGCTCCCTTTGGTGAAAAAAAAGGGAGCACCCCATGAGCATGGAGCCAGTGCTGCAGAAATCCACGCTGGCCACCCTGCTCCCTCCATTCCCTCAGCAGGAATGATTCGCAGATGTTTTGGGAAGGGATGCAGCAGCGTGCAAACCCTCTCTGCAACAAACTGGAGAGGATTATCTTTTTACTACGCCAAGAGTGCCAAATGCACTGTGGCTGCAAACACAGCCACCAAGCACTGCTCAGCTGCTGGCAGCCGTCACTGGGAGAGGAGCAGCATCTGATAGGTCCTGCTGCCCTGAGGACCCGCAGCTGCAATGGCCATGAGTGCCTGGAGAGCCCTGCCTCCCTCCTGGGGATGCAGGGCTGCCAAAGTGGGCTGAGGTAGTGCAGGAAGGTAAGGGATGCCCCAACAGAGCCTCACAGCCACCCTTCATGTGAAGCTGATGAAATGGCTGGGGGGCTAATGCTGAACACAGCCAACCCAGCTCCCACTGCTCCTCTGATGCCTGATTACCCCACAGCGTGTCCCTCTGAGTGCCTCCTGCAAGGCACCCTCCATGTGCTGGAGTCCCCACCATTGCTTGCTGCTAGCCTTGGCTCTGCTCAGTGTCACCCAGCCCCAGTGAGGTTTAGGGGTGGGATGTGCTGTGGGGAGGTGGCACGGGTACCAGGCTACTCTGCCACCTCACACGGACTCCTTGGGCTGGAGGAGCCTCTCCTGCACTGCCAAGCAGGGGAAACACACCGCTTGTTCAAAGGAAGCGAAACAAAACCGGGAGACTTACAGAGAGCCCTTGTTCCAGCGATTCTGTGTTCACGATAATGGGAGCAGGGTTGGCCTGTGAGGAGACAAAAGTGGGATGTCACCGAGCTGAGCGAAGAACCCAGCCCTTCACGGTGCACTGCCTCTCCCCTGGCCATACCACCACAGACCCTCCAAGCCAGGCAGAAGAGAGCGATTCAGGAAGGGCTCTGCTCTTGTCCCTCCTCCAGATGCCCAACAGCCCTGGGACAGGAGCAGGGCCACAGCATGGCTCTGAGCATCGGTCCCCTCCTCAGGCCTGGTGTATCCCACCCAGGCTGCTGGGCAGGAGACAGGGAAGCCTGGAAACTCTCCCAGCCTCGGGCCAGAATCTCACCAGCACCAAAATTTACTTACAATCCACATTACTGAGGGATTAGGAAATAGGAGTGTGGAAGCAAGTCCTTCTGAGGGAGGGATTTATTGCCAGCAGAGCAGCCCTGAAGCCTTCACACACCTTCCAGCAGCAGATGCTGCCGCCCCTCCTAAGCACGGAGCCACCAAGCCCTGGGAGAGGTGGCAGCGTTCAGTCCCTCATCCTCATCACCCCTGGGGTAAACCCTCTGCTCGGCAGCCTCGGTATCCCCCCCCCCCCCCAACCACACACCCCCCCCTCCGCTCTTGCAGGGGTCCCCATAAGCCTCCTCCTGGGTCCCGCTCCTCCCGGGCTGCCCTCCGCCCGTTAGCTCGCTGCACATCATAGGAGGGCCACGGGTGCAGAGGGCAGGGGGAGGCCGGGGAGGGCAGGGGGAGGCCAGGGAGGGCAGGGAGCCCCCCGGGAAGGGGTGCGGGGGAAGCCGCAGCGCCGGGGGCTGCAGGGGCGGGGCGGACGGAGCCCGCGGGGTCCCGCCGCCGGAGCTGTCCAGCACCGCAACCTCCTGAAGGCGCGGCCCGCGGCGCGGCCCCTTCCCGCGCAGCACTCTCCGGAAGGGACAAGGCCGAGGTCCCTCGCCAGCAGGCGATAGCGAGCGGTGCAAAATCCGGCAGGTCAGGGGTGAGTCGGAATTCACATCATCATTGCAAGGCTCGTGTGGAGAACAGCCAGAGCGAGATGGGGAAACGCTCAGAGAGACGAGCTACAAGGGGAGGTGAACCCTCTGCCTTGGGGCATCAGAAACATCTGAGTCAGGGTCAGCAGCAAGCAGGTCAAGGTGTGGGCCAGTGCGGCAATGAACAGGGACCACTGGCTGGCCAGTAACGTGGGTGGTTGGATTGCACAGCCCAACGGCCTCTGTGAGCCTGCGATATTTTCACAGAAACCATGCCACCTCCTCATTGCCCTCTTCTGCATTTATACGCCCCTGACAGAGACCAACCTCCTCACATAACCCAGCACAGCAGTCCCCACTGTCTTCTGTTTTAGTTGGTTGTATTTCTGGACTTTTCACTCTCCTCATTTTGTAGGTGGGAGAGTTAGGGGTCAACTGGATTGTGGTTTAAATCTTGCCCTGAAAGGTTCTGCTCTTACATGGATGGAGCAGAAGGTATCGATTTCATTTATTCAGAAGCCTTCTGATCTTTCCTGCAGCTGTAACTATTGGTTACAAACCCATAGTTTTTATGGCAATTAATTCCCTAGCTCAGGCAAATATGACCGCTTCCAAGCGCTTCTGCCAAACCCCTCCCACACACATAAGAGAATCACAATTTTCAGGTCCAATGTCTTGGGATCTCCATGGCCCAGAAGCAATGTTAAGCTGGGAATATCCCCTCTCTGGCAGTACACAGTCCTTGTATTTAATCCAGATAATTTGTGAGATAGCATATATTAAACCTGGCACTGGCTTTTATTAGTCCCCAGTGCAATTCTAGGAAGGGATTCCACATTTCAAGGCAAAAAAGAAGCAATTCTACTGCCAGCAATTAACAAACAATGGCTATTTGAACCTTGATGTGCCAGAGGCCAGCTCTTATTAGATGGGTTTCCAGGAAGGATGCAGAAGAGGCAGCCTAAGTGAATGTAGCCCGTCGCGTGCTCCATGATTTACAACATGAATTCAACTCCACAAATGATGCTTTGGATCCCTCCCAGGGAGAAGTGCTCTGTATGATAATGTTATAGAGGCTTTTGCAGGTCCAGCCCGAGTCCTCCACTGAGCCCCACTGCAGTCTCTTTGCTGAATTACTAATAGCCCACAAATCACACATCACATTGCCTCGCTCACACAGTGGTGAGCCCTAAGGACATATTTTGTCTAGCCTGCTCACTGCGCACTAAGCATCCTTTGCAGCCATTCCACACTAGTGATTTCTATATCTCAAAATACTGCTAGGAGCACAATTTCCCACTCAGGCTCCAGATGAGACCCAGGAGATGCTGAATGTGAGTGGCTGCTTAAAACAAAGTCACACATGGTCAAGAGAATTCAGACCAGGAAATCCCCTCTTGCCTCCTGTGGCCAGCTATTCCAGCTACTACAAGAAAGGTGTCTGAACATTAGCTCTGACTTCCACTTGCAAATATTCCAACGTTTGCACCTTGCCTGTTCTACTGCAGAGCAGACAAGACCCAAGACTCAGAAATAAGCAGAGGGCCTGAAAATGAAAAGCCTCCGCCTCCCTCCATCAGGCAGGCACATGTACCGACCCTCTGCTAGCCAAGGGAGGGGAGAGAACGTCATCATTTTTTGCTGGGCAGCAGGAATATGCTGGTGAATTAACCATGCCCTCAATTCTATAGGGAACGGTAAGTAATTTATGCCCTAAGGAGCAGGGGGTTGCTGCATGCGGGGAGGAGAGGGAACAGCACTGTGCATTCAGGTCACATTCAATAGGGGCTGTCAGATCTTTTCCATCTAAACCACTTCATCACACTATTATTATTTACCAAGCCCTGTTTGTGCTTGGGTGGGGGGTTACAAATGGAAAGAGAAGAGGTCCAAGTCCTATGGTGCTCACCCCACAACAGCTGGACCACCAAAGCCCAGCAAAGCTGGAGGTGCCTTCTTCCCCCTCCATCAGGCAGAGGTGTAAGGGGCTGCACAGATCCTCGGGCTCAGTGGCTGGAGGCTGCAGGGAAGGTGGGACTCAAGGAAGACCTTGGGAAGTGAGGGGGGTCACCGCACAGATGCAGAGATTGATCGAGGCAGAAAGCCAGCAAGGCAGAGGACAGCTGTTGGGAAAAATCTGAGCAGCAACAGGAGTCAAAAGGAGTAGCGGTGAAGGGGACGAGGTTTGAAGGTCAGGATTCAAGAGCTCTCTGGTCTCATGGGGGCTGAGAAAAGCAGAACCTTGCATTCACCTGTGTCAAGGCACCAGCACTCAAGCACTACACTGTCCTGGTGGCAGGCACAGCCCACGTGCTAACAGGGAGCAGTAACCTGCTTCATGCAGCCCCCAGCAAGGGGCTGGCTCCCTGCAGAGGCGCTGGGAGAGCCTACAGCCCATCTGGGAGCAGCTGCCTCCTTGGCTAAAGCCATGAGGAGGCTGTAGGTCTGCACACAGAGCAGGAGGGACGTCTCCTCTCTGACAGCCCACAGCTTCCCTGGGCTGGAGTGATTCCACTGCAGCATGTGTGGGGAGCAGCAAGGCAGCTGGCAGTGTTCAGACACACCTCAGGTGCAGGATGCAGCCTTTCAGAAACACCTTCAGATATCACCTCTGCGCAGTCATCTGAGGGACTGCTGCTGTTTGGACTGTATTTCTGACGGGTGACTGCCCTCAGCAACCCAGGGGCACTAACACAGTCACCTGGGGGCAGCCAAGTCCCAAATGTTTATAGGTATCACCCTTCACCTCCACTTCCATTGCTGTCGCTGCTGGGGCAAAGGTAGAAATTGCAAAACATGATGATTTTCCAAAACTTTCAACCAAAAGAAAAGCTGCAATTAAATGCAAATGGAGGAGGTTCATCAGCTCGCTTCTGAGGGCTGAGCCTTGCCCTGTGGCATCTCTCCAAGGACTGCTCTCAGGTCTGGCACACGGAAGCCGAACGGGGAGACTCTGAACTGAAAGTTCAAGATATTCTCTCCAGAGCTGAAATCCCAAAGCTTTGCAACAGCATCACATCACTCACAGAGCCAGCACAGGGGCCAGCCCACAGAGGTCAGGAATTACGTACCTTTTCCAGACAAAGCAAATGCACTGTAGCTGTCCTAGGCCAGTGGCAACTGTATTGTGCTCACATACAAGCCCATTTCCATTTTAACTAGCCACTGGACTCAAACAGGAGACTCTAGTGCTGACAAATACCAGGCTTAACACATAAGCTGGCGTGCTCCATGTGTCACGTACCGAGAGATGCGCAGGACAGGATGACTATTTGTGATGTTGGGGTGGTGCATGAGAAGCAAAGTACTAACTTAACTCTTATCTCTTTCTGCAACTTCCCTAAATTGGATCAGAGTGCCAAGTCAATCTGCCTTTTAATATCCTTTGCTTCATGCCATCTGAGGTATAACAGTAACACTCAAAAGGAAATGGCTCTAGAGATAAGTGAAATTCAGTCTTTACATTCTTTTAGAAGCTCTCAGGGGCATAGGCCAGGTGGGGAGATGCCCAACAGAAGCACCTAAACAGGGTGGACACGCGGGGCTGCTTGCAGCCTGCCTCCATCTGCTTTCATTCTTTTTTTTTTTTAAAGGGTGTTAAACCATGGAGAAAGCTGTGCATTTACAGCTATGAAAGCAGCTGCTCTGTGGCAGGACACCACAGTGCCAAGAATAGCTGTGAACATGCAGGTACCAGCTTGGGGACACCACGGCAGCGGGATGCCCAGGCACCGACAAGGTCCTACTGCTTGGGGGAACGGGTTTGCACTGAGCTAATGAATCAATTTCACAGGAGTGAGCCCAGGTCGTGCCGGTGCAGCACACACGGCAAGCCTGTGCTATACACCGCTCACCCTGATAAGCACAGACATGCTCATCTGCTTCTCACCAGACTTCCCTGCCCTTCGCACAGACACCGGTTTTCCCAATGCCAGGGCTGTCTCCTGTACCAACCCAGAGACCGACACATAGCTGCCAAAAACATCACCTCCCAAAGTACCTGAGATGACACAGTTCCTCCACAGCAACCCGTGGGCACTTCTGAGGTTGAGGCAGGACACAAACCAGCTCCTGAGGCTCCCCGTGCCCAAGGCGGGGGAGGTGACAAGCCTCGGCTCTGCCCCGATGGAGGGCAGGCACATGGAACAGAAAGGTGCTGGCACCCTCCCTGCAGGCTGCTTGGAGTGCTCCCTGCCCTGACACCTGTGTGCCTGCAGACCCCCTCGGCTTTCACCCAGCCATGCCCGGGCAAGCCACCTCACAGACCTCCCATTAAATGCCACATCCCTTCCCGGACCAGAGCCTAACTTCCAGCTTGCCCACAACATGTAGGGCTCTTCCTGCATCTCAATGCCAACCCATGCTTTGGCCTTGCTCTCCCTTCCCTTCTCAAGGTGAGATGTACCACACCGCTGCCAGAGGCTGGTCTCCTCATAGCATCCTGTGCTCACCTCTTTTTGCCTTCACGGGTTCTTTACAGTGCCCAGAGCAGAGGGTGCTTGGGAGCATCAGAAGGCTGCAAAGCCCCAAGCAAGAGCTGTAAAGCTCAGGGCTCCCACGGGCTGGGACAGGGAAGGGGAGCAAAAGAAAAGAGAGGCTGGAAACTTCTGGAGGTTGAAGAATTTCATGGCCAGAAATGAGCCTCTTTTCCCTTTAACTGGGCTGGACAAAATAACTCTGCATTTTTTCTTACCCACTGCAAAGTGACCTGTTGGCCGACACTGTTCAGGCAGAGGGGAGCACACACCACCCAACAGTGTGCCTGCATGAAGGGGAGTGACAGGCTGAGCTGACCCCACGCCCCCCTTCTACACAGCTTGAAATGTGGCGTAAACAACATGGGAAACGATGCCGGGGCCAACTATGGAGCTGGTGGGTGCCCCAGACCCCCTGTGTCGGTCCTGGATAGCCACACACCAGCTGCTGCCCATGCCCTCACGCCTGGCTCCCAGCTGGTGTGGTGGCCCATGGGTGAGCAGCCGTCCTCTCCAGGCTGCCTCTGGGAGCCATCAGACCCAGGCTGTTTCGGTGGTGTGAGCCGGTGCCGAGGTCGAGGTCGTGGTGACAAAGCCCCTACCCCAGGGCTGTGCCTCAGCACCGGCTCAAAGCACCGTGGCCATCCGGAAACAGGGAACACAGCACTTGAAAGGCCCCTGGTCACAAGGATCTTTGGCAGAGCCACTGAAGTGCCCAAAACGTAATGTGAACACAAGCAGCTACTGAGGGTTTAATCTTTGTTTTGGTGCTTGGTTTTTTTTTTTGTTTTTTTTTTTTTTTTTTTTTTTAAGAGTAAGCTTAAATAGAGACTGGAAAAAGCCTTCACTCAGCGGGGAAAGAAGAAAGCTTCCCCAAACAGAAGCTCTGTGGAGTCTAAGTTTCCATTTAGAAACCATTAAGGCCAGCATGTTCATACTTGAAAGTCAGACATCCTGTTCCAGGCTCAGGCCACTAAAATAAGTGACCCAATTTGCAGAGGTGCTGGGCTCCGGTAGCTTCCTCCTGACCTGACGGTACCAAATAAAATTGCCTCAATTCCTTTTTTCACAGGAAAAGTTATTATCATCTGAAAGACTCAAGTGCTTCCCACCCCCCACTCCCAAAAAATACATACATACGGGGGGGGGGGGAGAAAAAAAAAAAAGAGTGAATAAGAGACAGGGATTTCTTTGTCCCTGGGATTCAAGTACCCTGTTTTCTTCTATTCAGTAAATTCCAGCACACACTTAGTTACGAAATGTTAAGAAACATGTTTCTGTGGAACAAAAGCAAACCAAGATCCACCAACAGAGCCTCAAACTGAATTTCAGATAATACAAAGGTGACAAAAGGGTATTTAGGGTCTGGTCCAGGGTGCTCTGATGCACCACGTGTCCCCAAAAATAATTACACTCTCTGAGCACTCCTTCAGCAAGCCCTATCCAAGTGAGCTTGGGCAGGCTAAATTGTGAACTTCATTTCAAATTCAGGTATTCTGAACTTGTTCAATGCTGTATTAAAAGTCTTCATCTCCAAGTCCCTGGTATATGTTCACAGCGTATTGTTGGATTGGCGATGAGGGCCCTTGTGGGATCCCTGTATCATCACATCTTTGCATGTGTTAAAACCAGCTGCAAGCATTAGCACAGCCCATTGCACCCGCAGCGCTGGCAGGACCGTACAGGGAGGGTTACGCCCATTCCCGAATCACAGCTGCAGAGCTGAGCCAGAGATGCATTGTCCCTCCTGCCAGCGCGTGGGCTCTGGGATGGCAGGCAGAGCCCCCATGCCCCAACCACACTGAGCTCCTTGTGCCCCAGCGCACACCGGTACTGGACCTGCTCTCCCCTGGGACCCAGGGACCGTGGTGCCCTCAGAGAGCATCCTGCATGGAGCTGTGCGCCCTGGGCAGCTGGCACATAGCCATGGTCGTGGCTGATTACGGCCTGATTAGTCTCAATGATTTCCTCCCTCTAAATGAGCATTTGCAGCTAAGGAAGGAGTGGAAGTTCCTCTCCTCCCATCACAGCATACGACGCACCAAGAGGCTCATCCAAACGAGCAGCTCTCCAGGGACAGCAACAGCTTCTCCTTCGCTTCCACCTACCTCCACACTCAGGGTACCCAGACAGGACCCCTGATAAGGCCATCCCCTGGGTTTCCCTCTCACGCACCTCCCTGTGGGACCCTCCTCCCTTTAGCACACACTGAGGACAGCCAGCAGATCCCCACTGAATCTCTGGCACTGGTCAGGACTGGGCTCAGGCAGGTCACACCCATATAACACGCAAAGCCATAGAGGAAAAGTCAGGTGGAAAGCAGAGCCATGGGGGCGTGGGAAGCATCCCTCCAGCAGGGACGAGGGCAGGTGCTGCCATGGTGGAGGCTGAAGGTCTTCCTGCCACCCCCAGGTTCTTCACGAGGAGCTACCTCCTCCACATTGGCTACATCCCTGCTGAAACCTGCCTGTGCTTGGCCCTGGCTGCCTCACCAACACACTCTCCTCCTCCTCCGGCAATGTGGCAGGGTAGTATCCTCCTGTTTTCAGCAGTTCTTACCTCCTCTTCCACATGTAGCACTGATGGGGTCTCTCCTACCTATGTGGCTTCAGACGCTGCCTTTACAGCGGCAGCTAAATCCCTGCTATGGCCAGTTTGGACACCAGCTCCAATGCCTCTCCCTGTGCTGCTCCCAGGGTCCCTCTGGCAGCTCAACACCCCAAAACCAGCAGCGGGGTGCAGCCGTGGGGCTGCAGCCTGTGCACCTGGGCTGGCTGGCAGACAGCAGTCGGTAATCCAGCCAGAGAGGAGCTAAACTCAGTTCTTCAACTTCCCTCTCTAATTCCAGCGTTATCCCTTACTGTAAAAATGGAATGTGTTGGAAGGGTCAGCAAGTACAAGTGCACCACCTCTGTCTTGAGGGACTCGTGCTCAAGGGAAGCAGGAAGAGTCTTACAGGTGAATAAAGGAGACAAATGTCCTCAGCTGCCTGCTCCTGAATGAACTCTGTATGTTTTGGGAAGGAGCACTGAGAACATCTGACCCTCCTCAGCCAGTCCAGGGGATGGGTGACAATAGGACATAGGATGCTCCGGGGTGGGGGAGGGGAACGAGCTCATCCGGCATCTGGGTGTTAAGGCGTAAATTTTCCCAGGAGACGCACAGGGAGGAGGAATAACCTTATAGAGCATTAACTGTGCCTTGGTTCCACCTAAGCAGCAGGAAAGGAAGGTCAAGATCATCAGAAGTATCAGCTGCCTTCCAGGTCCACAGGGCAAAGGGCTGAGGGCGGGTGTGAGGCTGCGTTTGGGGGAAGGAGAGCAGTTCAGTGCCTGGTTATAGCAACTCAACTGGGTGATGACAGCAGGATCACCAGACGGAGATGCCCAAGAAACAAGCTGAGAGGTGAAATCAGATGGAGGGAGATATATTAGGAACAGACATGCAGATTTACACATCATGAGTGAGGAGGTGACAAACAGGTCTGTGGGATTGGAATCAAACTCTCACAACTAGGGAGTGGAGTGTGATGAGGAGTGGTGGAGAGGGAAGACCCTCCTGGGACTCCAGCTGGTGGGAGGACACTCTGGAAGAGATGCTGGAGGTGCAGGGAGGGCGGGGGACCACCGACAACCGCAGAGCAGGGGCCAAGCAGAGGGATGGGGTCAGGAACAGAAAGCACTGCATTCAGCAACAGAGCCAGACATGAAGGGCAAGTTTCACTACAGTTGTATCCACATTTAGGTTGCCAAAAATACCTTTCACAGATTGGCTGTCTTTAATTAAAAGGATGTCTCCTGTGCTCCTGGCACGATACAGAGCTCATCCTGCCACGCAGGGCTCTGTGTGGATGCTCGGGGGGGGTGGTGGGGTGTGTGCTTTCCCACGGGGCAGCTCCTCTCTGCCCATGTCCTCCCATGCCCTGCCAGCACCGGGCAGGTCAGGCAGAGATGCTTCCCCCAAATGCCCCTCCACAGCACAGGCACAGAGCAAAGGAGGAAAACTTCACCCCCTTCCTGTTTTGGCTTCTCTCCTTCCCTCCAAACGTGGAGAACGCCTTCCTCCTCTCTCCTCCTCCACCTTTCAGTGCAAAGATTTAGCTAATTTCTTCTATGAATAGCACAGGAGTAGCCATAGCAACATCACCCTGCCAACCTCACCACCTCCACTGCCTCCGTGTCCCCTGTTCCTCTCACCCTCCCTCGCACCTCCCCAGGGAACATCTGGGGCTTCAGCCATTTCCCACGAAGCAACCCGCGTTTGGCTTCCCGCCTGCCCCCTCGGTGCTCTCCCTCCTTCCTTCCAGCCGTGCCTGCCCATGACTCAGAAACCCAGCCTGGACCCCCACGGCCTCTCCAAGGCTCCTTCCTCCCCTCACCACCCCAAAAGCCAGGAGCCCCAGATCAAGCAGCATCCCAAGGCTTGGCGAAGGCTGGTACTTTTGCTAAGACATGTCACCCTGTGCCCAGGGTTGGGGCACAAAAGCCTGGCATGCTCCAGGCACTTGCAGGTGATGAGGGGCTCGTTGTGATGCTGCTCTAACCCCCCTCTGCATCCTCCTGGACCCCCAAGAGGGAGCAGTGGGCTGCAGGAGGGGGAGACAGCAGGACATCCCATTTCTGGTCAAGCAGCCCAGGAGCAGAGGGCACTTCCCAACCACGTGCCACGGAGCTGCACTGCCCTGGGCCCCTTCCCTGGCATCGAGAGGAGGTGCCCGTGCCCCTGCCACCCCAAATGCACACGAAAACATTGGTGACAGCCTCGCAAGTCCCATTAGAGGGCCGTGCTCTGGCCACCATACTCAGCACCAGGGACCTCCGGGTGAACTAAGCCACAGGGCTGGATTTCCCTGCCGGAGGAAAAGGTGCCGACTGCTGCTGGACCCTCAGCGCAGGGACAAGCGCTGGAGAAGGGGCTCAGCACAGCCAGGCAGCTCAGCACTCCTCTCCTGAGAGCCCGTGGGCGTCACTGTGCGGGGGAGAGGAGGGGTTTGAGCGCTCTGCTCTTCTGGTGCTGTGCATCAGGGATGCGTCCCTGGATCGTGCTGCCGTTCCTCCCCCAAAACCGGGAGTCCTCTTCTCACCTCAGTCTGGCAGGGGAGGACTAGAGTCCCCCACCAGCAAGTGAGGGAGGATGAGGAGGGTGCAGGGCCAGCTGGAGGGACAGCAATGGGAACAATGGAGGACAGCAATGACAGCAAGTGCAGGGAGCAGGGACTAATGAACAGGCAACATGGACAGATAAGGGAGAGGAAATGGAAGATATCTCAGAGGGGAGAAGAAAAGCAAAGCAAAAAGAAATGAGAAACCCAGTCAGAGATTTCCTCCATCCCACTGCTCAGGATTAGGGGATCTCAGTTACTGGCATTGCCTGAGCAAGCTAATTTGTGTCCTAGAGAAGGGAAGAAGCAGGAGGAGAGAAGCGCCAGGGCACCGGAGGTGGGAGGAGATGCAGGTTGATTTGGGACCATGCTGTGTGTTGGGCAGCACGTGTGGGCATGTCTCACATGCCACGGAGCTGCGCGCAGGGTCTGTGAGTACACATGATGTCAGAGAACATACGCGACCATATGCAACTCCAAGCACGTTTCCGATGTCAGAGTACACATGCACGCGGCTGCACCAGTACGCGCAGGCAGTGCGTGCTCTCCTCTGCTTGCATGAAGAAGCAAGGGAGAAAAAAAGGCTTAAATGAGAGGTGGTGAAGCTCCCCAGGACGTGAACAGATCACTGCTTTCCTGGGGAAGTCTCCTGGCCCGCACACCCCTTCCCACCTCTACTGCTGGAAGTGCTTCCAGGGACAGGGAGCTCATTTAAAGGGGCAGCCCTGAAAAATGGCAGCTTTGCCTCTAGCCGAGGCTCTTGAGGACACAGAGGCTGCCTGCTCAGCTCCTGCAAAGACAACCAGCGTTGCACCCACAGCATCCAGCCAAATCTACCCCAGAGTCCGACATATCCCAGCCTCCCAGAGCCAAACCCATCTGCCTGGGCAGAAGCCGTGGCCAGCTGTTTCCATTTTACCACCCTTTGTCCCTCTGCCCACCACTGGACTGGTGAGAACATGGATTCCAAACAGCTCAGGCACTTTGCACCCTTGGATCAGAAGGGAAGCATTACTGAGGTATTTGCTGCAAAGCTTTACTCATTGCATACATTTGCTACACACCAGGGAGCAATCAGCCTGCTCTGATACAGGCAGTGCACATACCACACACGTCATATTCTACATGCAGACCCCGCTATGCTCACGTAGCCTCACACACTGGCATCCTCTGTTGCTTGCAATGCCACGACAAGCTTTTGATTCCCCCCCCCCCCCCCCTCCTTTTTCTGAAAGGCTAAGGCTGAGGCTGAGCTGAGATTCCCAACGTGGACTTTCAGAGCAGCCCAAGCCCCAGGGCTCCGTGGCAGCACCACAAAGAGACAATGATTTCTCTTCCACCACTGCAAAAACATGAAAGGCTCCCCTGCCCAGCCTGCCACGGTAGCAATGCAGCTGGCATCACTTCCTTCCCAGCCTGCTTGCAATCGTCTTACCAGGAACCCTGGGCCGGACCTTTCATGCAAGCAGGAGTGGAAAGGAAGGAGCAGACATGCTTCAATTCCCTGCACCTACTCAGCTCCCTGAGCTTGCTGCTGTGGATGGAGGGAAGGAAAGAACGAAGGAAAGATGGAAGAATGCTTGCCAGGAATCAGCAGGCGAGAGAAACACTGAGGCTGATTTCGATGCAAAGAGTGGCAGAGAAAGAGACAGAAAACAGGACCAGGCTGATAGGAAGGTGGCTAGGTTTTTGGGTGCTTTCTGTAAACATCATCTGGGTGTATCAGCTTCGAATCTAATTATTTCAACCAGAGCTACAGACTGAGACAGTAATGAAGAAAAAACAGGGGAAGGGAAGAAGAGGGTTGTGTTTTCCGAGGGGAAAGGAGGAGAGAATTCCCATTGATTCCTGTGTGTCTGCCTGCTACAGCATCTTGAAATAATAATTAGAAGGATCAATAAGAAATCATGTGAGGTTTGAAGATAATGAATGAAAGAAGCAGAAGCAGCAAATTGAAATCCCTTTCTCTAAAGCAGGGTAAAATGTTTTTCAGGCAGGGTCTAGCCTCCATTTTAATGCTTTGCAAACAGATCCAACCATTTTCTAAGCTGGGTTGTGGGTTCAAAACAAGACCGGTCCCTCCATTTAGAGGAGAAAGAGAGACACAGCCAAGGATGGGTCCTGGAGAAGAACACTACTAAAATGAACATGTGTGGGAAGAAATGGAGGCAGTGAAATGGGGCAGAATGCACACAGCACGCCAGCGACCAGAGCAGGGTTACGTAATAATCTCGGGGAGCAGGGATGTAGCAGCAGAGCAAGGAAACCACAACTCAACGGAGAGCAGGTGCTCGTTTGGGAGCGCTGGCAGCGGCACCGCGAGCCCACGAGGCTGCCCGGTGGGCAGCACTCCCCACGCTTGCTGAACACGGTATGACGGGATGCTGCTGGGATTTCAGGCAACGGCATCATAAGCGGCGAGAACCTCGGGTGGGGTGCCCGAAAAACATCGCACCCGATGCCCGCCTCGTGCTGAGCAAGACCCAGCTGTCCCCGCTTGGCCCCGTGCAGGCTGCTCCGATGCAGCGCTCTTAGGCTGGGCAGCACCGTGGCGGCTAGCCCAGGCAACAACGATGGCAACCTAAGGGATGCCGGTGGGCAACGCCAGCAACGATGACGACCAACCGCAACAACACCGGCGCCAGCCCCAGCAATGCCAGCACGGACCCCGGCCACCCCAGGGGTGACACCGCACCCTGCCGCGACCCCGCCACTCTTACCGGGTTCCCCCCCACCGGCCGGCCGCCCCGTCCCATCCCGTCCGCGCCGGGGAGCGGCTGCCCGGGGCTGGCCCGTACCTGCTCGTACCAGTCGCGGCTCGAACACGTGCACTCGGGCCACCAGCCCGGGCCGCTGCCGTTCACCTTGGGCGCGCTCTTCCCCGGCGGCGGCGGCGGCTTCAGCGCGGCGGGGTCGCGGGCGGGGGGCCCCAGCTTGGCCTTGCCGCGGGCGGCGGGCGCGGCCCCCCCGGGCGCGGGCAGGGTCTGCGAGCCATACCCGCCGTAGCCGTACTGCTCGTGTTGCCACTCGCCGTAGGAGGGGGGCTCCATGCGCCGCAGGGCCGCCATCCGCGTCACCTCGTAGCACTCGGGGCACTTGCAGCAGTGGTGGTGCTTGTGCATCGCTGCCCTCACACCATAGAGCCGGCAGGGAGGGAGGGAGGGAGGCGGCGCGGAGGGAGGGAGGGAGGGAGGGAGGGAGGCAGGGAGGGATGCTCGGGGGACGGCAGCGGCCCCCGCCCCGCGCAAGGCGCGCCTGCCGCCTCCTCGCCCGCTCGGCACCCCCGGCCCCGCGGGCGGGGGCGGGAGGAGGAGGAAGGGGCGGGGGGTGTTACAGCGCGGTGCCCTCCGCGGGGGCGCGCCGCGGCATCGCCCGCAGCGCCGCTCAGTCCCGGGGCCGCTCCCGGCGCGGGGCGCGGGGCCGCGGTTCCGCCCCGCTCCGCTGCATGGGGCGGCTCAGCCCGGTCCGGCGCGGCTCGGGAGCGCGGAGCGCGGCACCTGCGGCGGCGCGAGGCATCCCCCGCCTCCCCCCGCCCCCCCCCGGCGGCCAATCCGCGCCCGCGGAGCCCCCGCGCCCCGCCCCGCCCCGGCGATGCGCGCGGGGGTGGGGGGCCCGGCTCGCCCCGCGCCGCGGCCCCGCGTACCCCCACCGGGCCGGGCAGCGCGTCCGAACCCCGCCTGCGAGCAGCGGGCCCGGGGGGCGCCCGCGCTGCCCCCGCTGCCCCCCGGCAGCCCCGGAGGGAGCAACCCGGCTGCTCCACAGCCCCGGGCATCACCTGCGGCTGCCCTCGCCCCCTCCCCGTCCCCAGACGCACCCGGCAGCTCTCGTGCAGCTCCGTTCCTCCAGCCCCAGCACGGCGCTGGGCAGCCCTGGCGGCTCTGTGGTTGACACCAAGGCGGGTTCGCATTGCTCGAGCCGTGGTCCATGCTGGAGTATGAAATATTTTTTCCAGACCTGAACCACGGTCACTAGCCCGGCAGCAACATCTCTGTTGCATCCCAGCATCAGCTCTCACCCCGCTCTGCTGGAAATGTTACTGCGCACTCCAGTCACGGCACCCTGGAGATGCTGCCATTGCCCAGGGAGCCACGGTGCATTGGGGGTGTTGGAACCCCAAGGGCCTTTGCTGGGCTTTCCAACTACCGCCTTCAAGGGGTGGTGAAAGCAGAGCAGAAACGTCTGCTGGTGCGGCAGGGCAAGGGCACTGCTCACAGCGCAGCTCAGGCAGCCCTTCACCTCTCGCACAGGAGTGCCAGGCTGGAAGAAGTTCCTTAGAGAGTCACCCAGACAAACTGGAAGGGTAGAAAGAAAAACCATTACAAAACCCCCACATCTGACCAATTAGAACCTGATACCAGCCTTCTAATGCTTAAGAGTTGTAATAAACACTAGGGCGAGTGAAGAATTATTTCAAGAAATGGTACATAAATATGTAGAAAAGCAATGAAAGATGCACAATACGTCTCCTGCGGGATACAGGTAAAGGAATGAGGCAGAAGCAGGAGGGGGCTGCAAGGTGAGCCACAGGACGTGGTGATTCAACACCACAGCTCAGGCTACAAGATCCATAAGCTCCTTCCTACTGGCCTCGTGCAGCCGGTGCAGTATGGCCCTGCTCACAAGCAGGGCTGCAGGAGAAGGAAGCTCATGGTGACAGACAATGCCTGTTTCCACTCCTTGTTTCTTTTAGCTCTTTAAACTGCAATACAAAATTACTTCTGCACTTGACCACTGCAAACAGAGGTGCTCCTGCAGTGTTTGCTCCCAGTCAAGTGAAATGGTTGCTTCTGGGTGAAGAGGAGGGGGCAAAAGACACCCCATAATTAGGATCCATGTTGTCCCCAAGCCCCACGGCCCCCACCGTGTGGTGCAGAGCCTGTCCTCTCCAGCACTGCCTGCGCTTCATTGCGTCTGGGCTCTCAGGTTACCTCGGTCACAGGATAGATGTGCTAATCATGATCATGTGCTAATCCATGCTTAATGCCATGGAGCCGTGTTGTGGCTCAGAACATGACACTGAAATTTCCCCAGCTGCAAGCTTAAGACAGTCATAATGTTCCTGGACAAGCAAGTCTAGAAAGCCTGTCCCCACCACGCTGGCCTCGAGTGGCTGAGCACAGCACTGCTGCTGAGCCCTGGGAAACAGCTCTGCTGGTAAACCTCACCCTGCTGCTCCCAGGGGCTCCCATGGTGATCACTGTTATGGGACCCGGCTGCACTGTGGCGCTGACCCAAAGACCCAGAGACACAGCAAGACGAACGGCTGCATGTAAGAAAGTACTTCTACCCTGCAGAGCTCAGTGCTACAGGATGCTGCAGACCCCAGGAGCTTGCTAAGGCAAGGAAGGATTGGATGCCTGCATGCAAAGCAAGCTTGTTCGGTTATTTTAATCAATGAAAACCTGTGTTTGTGTGCATGGAAGGAAAGCACGCAGTGCTGGCACGAACAGAGAACTTTACACTTCAGGCTTTAAGATATTAGGCTCATCTTCACATTTTCTGCTGCTCCTTGTGCCATCTCCCAGAGCACACAGTGCTGGCCCTGCAGGAGGATGCTGGGCTGATGAGCCTTGTGCTCTGGGGAGATGCTCTACCTCCTCCAACAGCCAGAGTGGACCAGGGAGCTGGGGGAATGTCACCCAGGCAAAGAGGGCATCTTGCAGCAGTGGGGGCAGAGGTGCGAATGAGGGGAGGGACCGGGGCAGGGATGAAGCTAAGGTAGGGGATTGCTGCAGCAAAGCAGAGCAATAAGCCTTACAGAAACAGGCAGTCAGTGTCTCCTGCATGACAGCAAAAAGACATGAAGTCCATCTTGGCTACCCACCATTTCCCCACCCTGCAGCACCTCCGAAATCTGAGTCACTTCATTAACAAGATGTGCCCAGAACCTGTAACAAAACCATAACTAATTAGTGCTCCAGCCCAGCTGCAAACCTCCCTCCCACTGCAGTTCTACCAGCATGGCATGGTTTGGCCGCAAGGACGATGCAGCATGCAGAGCCCCACTGACCACCCAGTCAATGAGCCCCCCTCTGCTACTGTGAGCCTCCAGCCAAAGCCATCTTTGAGTCCATGATCAGGCAGGAGACCTGTGCCTGGAAGCGGCTGACTTGGGTGGGAGGAGAGCACTGGGCAAGGGCATATGCAGTTTGTAACCCCAACTGCTTGCACCTGCCCTGCTGCAGACATCTCCTTTCACTCAGTCCTGTGGTGGGGGCAGGCAGGGACATGGGCATTCACTTAGGGGGGAAGTGCAAAAGCAAAGGACAAGACTTGTTAGAGAAAAATGCTTTAATAAGGAGCTGAGTAAACAATTAAGAGAAGCATTTGATTATTTTTTTTTCCCCACCATGGCAGACTGGAGTGCGTCCTCCACAAGGAAGGTGTCTGGTCCTCTCCCTGCTCAGTCTCCAGCAGCCCCGCAGATGGGGCAGTCGTGCATGCAACAGGCATCTCCACATGGAAAACACCTTCTCTGCCAGCCCCGGAGCACCAGCATCGCTGCCTCCGTCCCACTCTGCCTGCCAGCTCGCAAACTCAGGGACAGCTCCACAATCTAAAAGCTGCTGCTGCTTTCCCTAGCTCTCTTACGTGTTGGTGCCTCATCGCTGCCTGCAAATGGAGGGGCCTTGAACCTCAGACACTGTATCTCTGATGAAGTTCTTCCCTGCCCACTTGCAGCTCCCCTCCTCAAAACCTGCATGTCCCATTTTAGCTGCCCTGAGAATTGGTTAATTCCTACTCATTTGTAGTGAGCTCCATGTGCCTCCTGCTAGCCCAAATTAAAAGGAAAAAAACACCTGGTTGCTGCCACCTGCTTGCAACACTCCCTACCACTGCATGGGGCTTGGGACACATTAGTGAGCCCAAGAGGAGGTCAGGGCTGGCTGGCCAGGGGCATCCACACCCTGCACTTCTCCAGCTTGCTTCAGTGAGTAGCAGTTTTGGCTACTGGGAGTGGCCCTACTGGAGCCAAAACCAGCACAGGCACCTGCACTGGGGTGCCCAGACCTGGATCTGGCAGGGCAGGTGCAGTGCCCAGCACCTTCAGACAGCTGTGGGCATCTTGCCCCAGCCACATGGGCATTGAACAGAACTATAGGACTTGGGAACTGATTTCCAGGCAGGAGCCTTCATGGAGGGAAGTGCTTTAAGGAAACCAAGAGCTCTGTCATCCTCTACCCTCTTCCTACCAGAAGCCTGCCCGTCTTATTTAAGTTCAGCTTTTGCAGCTGCTCTTTTTTCAGGTCCTAATTTCAGCAAAGCGTCCAGAAATCTGCAGAGACAGTGCTATTTACATGGCATGAAGGCAGCACAGAGCTAGGTTTTATCTGCTATTGCCGGCATTTCAGCCCCTGTTGCCACTTTCTTCCTCTCACATGAAGTCCTACGGGAAAAGGAAGGCAAGTGTGAGGGTCCAGGAGCTGGAGGTTTGTTGCACCTAAAACCTTTCTAGGAGCAGAAGATGGGGCAGGCTGAAGGCAGCCAGCTCTTTGCAGAGATGATGGTCACATAAGTGCTATCATGCTGCTCCTTGCCTTTAGCCGAAGTGGTAGCTGCGTCCTGCCAGGGGAACCAAAGTCACGCGCTAGCGCTAAGCCTGAGCGCAGATGGGGAAGGTGTCACCTTTGTAGTGCTGCAGGAGGAGGAGGGGGACACAGTGTTGTGTGAGGAAGGTACCTTTCTTGACCACAATCACCTGCAAAAAAGCTACTCAAGGTCTGAAGCGCAGGGGAGGCAGCAGGGTCGGCAGCTGCTCAGCTGAGAACAGGGACTGAGGAGCGCCAGGAGGTAAGTGGCGGGGTGGGTGGGAAGCATGCCACAGGGAGATGAGTAGCAAAGGGAAGGAACCAACTGAACTTGGCTCTAGACCATCAGTTGGTTCCTTAGCACCACCACAGACCCCATCCAGCAGGGATTTGGAATTTGCTGTGGCTGTGGCTTGTCAAATGGAACTTGAACAGATGCTCTGCAGAGCTGGCTGCACAGCTAGAGGGCAAACAGGGTCCGTGGATCCTGTGAACACTGAAGTGTTTGCGCAGTCACGGGTGAGTGGGAAGGGGCAGAATAACAAACACCTCCTGCTGAGACTGTTCCTACCTGCCACCAGCAGCGATTCACACTGGGAAATGTGCAGCTGGGATAATAATAACCAGGCATACCAAGGGACCGATAGCTCTCAGCACTCTCAGGGCAATTGCCAAACAAATTATTCTCCTCTAGGGCAAAACCATTTTCATTCTACTAATGATCCCTGATACGTTGCCCAGTGCCACTACGCAGTTCCTATATCCTCACTTCTGGCGGCAACAGTGTGAGGGGCTTCAATAAACACCACCAGCCACTTTCTGCAATTTAAATTATGGCCAACTAAATGTCTTCCATGGCTGTGCTAGCAAGGAGAGAGGAGCGATGGAGACCTGTGGCAGGTCCCTACAGCAGAGCCCAGGCTCCCTGTCTGTCTGTAAAGGAGAGCCTGGAGGCCCTATTTAATAGCAATCAACGGAAGCAGCCTTTATAGATTTCCTGACAGTCTCACAATGCCTGTAGCCGCTCTCCCCATCACCCGGCAGAGCAGCTCTGCCTTGTGCTGGAACACCTGAAGTGCGGGCTGGCTGTGGGCTGCCTTCCCACGGCACCTCCCTGGGCACAAGGGGGACATGGCCATGACAGCACTGCCAGGTCTTGTGGTCTATGGGTGCCCAGTCCTTGTGTGCACTTTAGGAAAAAGGACATTTCCAGCCTGATGGAACAGAGGGAAAGTTTGAAAACATAAGCGGGGCACAACTTCACTGCTCTAAGCCAGAGTCAGAGAGAGGTTTTTCGAAGTCTCATGTCTTTAAGAGAATAGGTTGATGTTTTTTTGTCCTGTACCTCGATCTCCAGCTGCTGTGCCTAGTGTGACCCCACTAGACATCCTGTTTCCCCGTATCTTTCACTAGTCCCAAGCTGTCCCTGGGTCTGCTTACACACTCAGACTTAGTAGCAGCAACACCCCCCACCCCCCCACCCCCCTTGTGCTGTACAAGGCTGTCAGAGGTCTCCTGGCTGGCTCTGCCTAAGCTGACATGACCTTGGGGCCACAAAGTCCCACGAGTTGGCTCTCAAGGGCTCCCTACTGGGAGTCACCCCTGCAGGAACCAGTCCCATCCTTGAAGTGAGCCAAGATGTGGCCCTGAAAGTGCTGCAAGGGCTCAGCACCTCTCTGCTCAGATCTGGGGCTGCCCTGGGCAGCACAGACCTGCCCAGAGGAACCTTGCCCCACATCCAGGACCCAGAGATGCCCTTTCCCCGATTATTCCCACCCTGCATGGGGGGCAAGCAGGGGAGATCTGTGGGTCCACACTTTCTCTCTTTCACCTGGCCAGCCCTGCTCCAATCTGCCCATTCCAGACGGAGCAAAGCCCATTCAGCAGCTCCCACTGCCCCCAGCCAGCAGCTTGTGGGGATACTGGTGCCTCGTCTGGGCTGTGCTGCCCCAGGACACACTTCCCGGTGTGGGAACCTGCCCAACCTCGGGGAGAAAAACGAACGCTGCTGTCCCTGGGAGCCCTAGGCATCCGCGGTGGGCGGGAGGCGAATGCCCGGCTGGCCCTGACGCTCCCTGCCACCACTGCCCTGTCCCCTTTAAGGGAGAAAGTGCTGCTCGGAAATTTCTGAATGGCTGGCCCCGCCCCCAGCCCGCCTGCCGCCCGCTCGGCCAATCAGCGCCCGTGCCACGGGGCCGCAGCCGGCTCACGGGCCTCTCTTAAAGGCGCCCTGTCGCCACCCGCCCGTCCCCTCTGCTGCCAGCACGCCAGGAGAAGACGCCACCGTTTGGGCAGCTCCGAGGTGACCATCGAACTGGGTCGCAGCCGGGGGGTGAGGCAGTATTCCCGAGGCACAGGCACGCCCGTACGCGTGTTCCTCACGAGTGACACACTAGCAACGCAAGTCCTGGGTGACCGGTGACGTTGAGGGATGCTGCTTCCCTCACCCTGGCTTCAGGACTTGGTTTGGCCGTGGGATGGTCGGGTCCCAGGGACTGTGCGTCCACAGGAGCCAGGGCGAGGAGCTGGGCTGAGTGCCGCCCCAAAGGCAGCCAGGCCATGAGCTCCGCCACCCAGCCACGGTCGGTGAGAGCAGGCAGCTGGGAGCACTGTTTCATCACCACACTCTTCTTCTGAACCAGAGTGGTAACGTGGGGGTGCTTCCACAGCAGCAGAGCTCCACAGCTTCCAAACCCCCACCCCGTGAAAACACCCCATGAGATGCAGCTATGCAAAATCTGCCACTGCACAGAGGGCAACTAGCGGTGCGGCACGTGCCACGAAGCAGTGGGCAGAGCTTGCGCCCAGCATCAGCAATGAATCCAGCTCCAGGACCGGGGTAGGTCTCCCTGCTGCATCGCAAGCAGTGCCCCCTCACTTGCTCTGCCACAGCTCCTCCCGCAGTCT
The DNA here is from genome assembly GCF_017639655.2 of Falco naumanni. NCBI lineage: Eukaryota > Metazoa > Chordata > Aves > Falconiformes > Falconidae > Falco > Falco naumanni. Next base: position 13,267,111 of record NC_054067.1, read on the forward strand.
GCTGTAGCACGGGCTGTGAAATGATCTGGGCTAAAAATATGCCTTTAAAAGGGGCGACAGCCTGATAGGACATTGCCATGTTTCCTGGACACGTGCAGGTGGGAAGCTGGTTGTGAGGCTGTGCAAGTGATGCAGGCCAGGCATGCTGCTCTTCATGCCAGTGCTTTGGGCACAGATGCTGGTGTGCCTGAGTGGTGCCAGCCCTGAGAGCTATCTAGGCCATGAATCGCAGGTGGCCTTTGCCTGAGTTTCAACACTTGGAATAATTTTTAGGTGCAATGCCAGCGAGACTTCTGCAAGGTGCTTTGTACCCACAGGCTGCAGGGCTCTGGCAGGTGATGCCCTGGAGCCAACCCTCCCTTCCTGCAGCAGGGCACAAGGTCAGCTTGAAACGCTTGCACTGTGACAGCCATGCACGGTCTAACCCCCCAGAGCAGGCACAGCAAAGCAAGAGGAGGCAGCATGCAGCAGAGAACACCTTTCAAAGGGCTCACACTCGGTTTCACAAGAGGGACGATTTCCAAACCTGCACTCATCCACTGTCCTCCTTCCCCTGCAATTCCCCTAGCTTCTATCAATGCGGTGGATAATGGATCTCTCAGCATAGCTTGATACTGATCCTCCAAATCCTAAAGACTAAAAACCTTCATGAGCAGTTATTGTGGCTGGTCTATTTATAACAGTGCCGGTATTGCCTTTGCCACCAGAATCCTGATTTCCGTCCAGCCTGATGCCATTAAGATGCAGCAACGCTACCCCAGCTCCATCGCTCCAGATAGAAAGCAGCTGGCCTGCCAGGCTCTGCCTTCAAGCTTGGTTTGTTCCTTTAAAAAACAGTGAGGAGAACCTGTTTGTTTTGCAGAAACACACCCAGGAGAATTGTCCTTAGCATCCCCTGCAAGAAGGAGTGGAACATGGATGGGTGGAGGTTTGGGTGGCACATCCTGTGCTGTGAGCATGGAGGCTCTGCACTTCCAGAGCCTTTGGCTGGTTGGTGTGATGGGAGATGAGCTCCAATGCTCCACTTCAATTGCAGCAGGAATGTGGTCTGTCACCTGACAAGGCAAAGCAGGAAAGGAAGGACCGGGGTGCTGCTGTGCAGCTGTTGCACTGAGGCTGCACCAGCTCATTTTGGAGACTTGATAGCAAAGCGGACAGAGACCCAGTGGAGACAGCGCAGCAGCTCATGAAGCTCCTGGTCAAGGCACTGATGGGGCTGGCCCCTGTTCAGTCCCTGTCTTGCTGAGATGCCTGTGAATGGTCTCGGTTCTTGCTCTCAGAGCTATGCATGAAAACCATCGGCGTGTATCTCAGTGTGTGAGTTGCCCCAGCAGCTTCACCGCCCTGGGGATGGGCAGACACGTGCACTAGATGGAGGGAAATGAAGCTGCAGCATGAGTCTGGTGGGAGGATGGATGGACTCCAGGCTCATCTGGATGTCTCTGGAGCATGGCCATCTGTGGGATGCTCCCCAAAGCTTCCTCCTCACTGTCCCCATTCCGCCACTGCACGGGGAGCGCAGCATGCACTCGCACTATCACAAAATAACCTCAAAACCATGATGATGACTTGGATGAATGGACAGACCAACAGCCCTGTGTCTGGCAAGGCTTTTCCATGCTGCACAGCCAGAAAAGCCTTGCGGTCTGCCAAGGATCTTCCTTTTGCTGCTGGTTTTAGACAGAAAGTCACCCACGCATGAGCCTTTGGTTTGACAGCTTGGTGGCTCTACTGACTTCTCCGTCCTTTGCTGAAGCTGTATATTGAGCTGAGAGAACTGAGGTCTAAGCATCTCCTTATTTATGTCTGCAGCAGGAATAGCAAAAGCCTATAGTAAAGCTGAGGCCATTCAACCCCAAAACGTCCACTGAAGTGACAGTTCTTACTGACACAGCCTATGCTGACCCCCCTTTGAGCAGCAGCATCCTTGGGACACAGGTAGCCAGCCACCCGGCCAGGTGTCTGTGCTATGCAGGGCTGAGGTATGGTTCAGTCTGAGCGTGTTACTGCAGACAGACATCCTCTTGGCTTCAGCACTTCAGCTTTTGAGCCTGTGTCTGCAATGTCGCATTACAAAACTGCTGGAGAGCATCTGAATGCAGAGCTCTGAAGTAACCTCCAGGCACAAAGTGGCTCAAGTGACACTAGGGCAGCAGCTGGGGCCTCTGGGCTGTGGGTTGCTGCTTTTCTTCTCTGCTTCCCCTAAAATTAAACATGCTCTCAAAGATGCATGGAGATGCAACGAGGAGGGGGGCCCCTCCTGGAGATGGTTGCTCCTCTGCTCCCATTGCTTGAGCATTAGCCCCTTCCCAGGATTTTGGGGTCACAGGGCTGATGCTGCTGGGCTTGAGCTGAGATAAAGCAGTGGCAAGCCTGGCCTGCAGCAATGGCTTCAGCTGCCTGCCCAGCCAGCCTATGGAGAGGACACGGGATGGTGGGGACAGCAGGGTAAGTACAACCAAGCACAGGGGGCTTCTCAGGGGGGGCTGCATGCATTGTCAGACATCCACCTGCATCAGGGACCTGCTTAATTTCCCTGATGTTCCTTGCAATAGCAAACAGCTACTTGGTGCTTCCCCTCTCACACACCTTGCAGAAAAAATGAAGAGCGGTAGAGCTGCAGCCAGGGGAGGGGGAAGGGGGTAGATGACAGTGTGCATTTCTGCGGCCACAGCATCTGCCACATGCTGGTCTCATCCTGACCTGCTGCGAATGCCCAGAGCTGCTCCTGCCAGGAAAAGGCGCAGAGTACGGGAATGCCCTTCTCTTTGGCCAAAGGCAAATCGGGAAAAAGGAAAAAGCACTTGAGGGAAGGACAGAGGAAGCAGACAGCCGGTCGCCACGCTGGCGGCACAGCCTGCCTTTCTCAGCCTAATCCCCTGGGGAGCTCCACAAACCTTTTTGGCACTTGAGCTGTGGGTTATAGGGCAGACAGATGCATCTTCTTCAGCAGCAGGTGCAGCAGGGAGAGCTTCTAACACTCTGCCAGGGTGTTTCTGCAGAGCTAGGCTGTCCCCTCCCTGGCATGCAAGGAGGGAAGGGGACGTTTTTGGCCTCAGCCCAGCAGGGCTAAAGCACAGCTGGCACCTGGCACAAGGTGGGCATGCTTAGTAGCATCCATGCATCCACAGCCTGTGGGAGTGGCAGCACCCCCACCAATGAGGTTTCCCATTCACAGGTAATTTCGGAGCATGCACGGAATGTCTGTCCTTTGAAGCAGTCTCACTCGCTCTCTCCATCACGTTAAGACCTGCCATTGCTCAGTGTCAGCTGTTGGGCTGAGCAAGGACAGAGCTGTGGTGTGGTGTTGGCATCGGGCAATGAAACCCTTGGCAGGCAGGAGGGATGCACGGGTAGGCGACCGTGGGAGGGGTGGCACGGCACTGGCGTGATGACAGGCATGAAGTCAGAGTGGCTGCAGAGCCACACTGGGAGGCAGGAGAGGGTGGCAGGGGAAGAGCAGAGCTCCCTTGCAGGCGCGGAGTTTCTCCTCATCAGCGACATTGTTCCTCTTTCATTTGTCTTCACAGCTGGCTGCTCTCTGCTCCCCACGAGGAGGATGAGAACAGCGTTTCCTGAGAGAAGCAGCCTTCCTGCCAGCCTGTGAGTGCAGGTGAGTGGCACTGGCCACAGGAGCATCCTCATGGGTCTTCGTGCTGCAGATGCACACAAGCTCTGAGCAGCCCTGCTAATGCAACCATGGGGCTTGGGGAAAGGTTGAAATGGAAGATTCATCAAATATAACCCCACAGACAGCAGAGCTCAGGCAGGATTGTGCCTCTGACTGCCTCAACAGGGCATTTCAGCTGGCTGAGTCCCTTTGCTTTTGCCCTGTTGAAAGCTGAACATCCACTTTCCCATAGAGGGATGGTTTCAGCCCACTAATCCTCGCCATCAGGAAGCACATATTGCTGCTGTATTTACCGGTCCCACTTCCGTTGCAGCAGCCATTTGCACAGTGCAGGGCTAGTTGGAGTGCGCACACATCCTAGCCAGCAGACAGAAAATTTCCTGTTCCTGGAACCATTTGTGCAGAGAGGCAATTTATTTCTCATGTGTCTTCCTGGCTAAAGTAGGTTATGGTGGCTTTTGCTCTGCTATCACCACCGGGGAGAGCTGCAGGTAGGGGAGAGGACAATGCCAGGACAACAGAAAACTTATTTACACTGATGGATGCAATGAGAGAATTGCACTTACTTCAGGCAGGACAAGCCAGTTCATCATCTTGCCCTTTATCAGTGGCACGGTGTCAGCTAAAGCCCCGGTCGCTGGGGGAAGCTGCTCTGCCCTGCAGCTGGTGCCCTCCTGCCCTAGCGTTAAATATCACCTATTATAAAACCTTCCCTAGTTCTTCCAAGTGCCATTTGCCACCTGAAGTGTTTTCCTGAAACCCACTTTGGAAATGCCCGTGACAAAAAGCAGGCACCAAAGGCTGGGGAGCAAGAAGTCACTGTGGAGGTGGGCAGGAGCTGGATGTGTAGGTGCTGTCCTGCACGCTGGGGCTGTTGACAGCCAACATGGGAGGTGATGCTGGGCAGGCGCTGAGGTGTCCTCAGTGCCTTCAAGCAGAAGTGAGGGATGCAAAGGGCCCACGCTGTGGTACCACGCACAGCCTGCCCCCAGGCACAGCTGATCCTGTGTCATGGTCCGGATTGCTGACACGGGGGAGTGCTGGGAATGCTCCTGCTCTGCTGGGGCAAGGCCTGTGCACAGCGAGCAATATGGCATCTTGGGGAAGAGGCTTACCACCATGTCAAGGCCCCCATATCCCAGCACAGGGGCTGCCACAGAGGAGCAACGCTCGAGCCTGCAGCTCTCCAGCACTGCTTGGTCCCAGTTTCCAGGGAACTTGCTGGGTCTCCACAGAAAGCCGAGTGGCCATGGCTAAGCTCAGCACTGAACACTACCATCCCAGTGTTTTTTCCCCTCCAGGTCCCTGCTCTGCTTGCAGCCAGGCTGTGAAGTGGCCATCCTCTGGGATGCAAGAGGCTGCAGATGAGAGCCCTGCCAGAGCACAGCCCCCCTAGAGCCCTGTCCTGCCCACCCAGGTCCCCACTGCCCCCTCCCTCTCGGGCAGTGACCCCTTGCTCCAGGCTGGCAGCTGCAGTCCCCACAGATGGGTGACCCTGAAAGCACCAGTGCCTGGCACCAAGGACCGTCTCCTGACCCGTACCAACACAGGCGAAGAAAGGAGGAGGCTGAAAGTAAAAAAAGCTTCAGAAAAGAATGACAGGAATTATTTCAGGGCTCGAACAACCTGCCTCACACTGAGTGAGTGAAGAAGCCAATCTGTTTAGTTTATCTAAGGGAAAGTTAAGAGGGAACTTAGACGCATCTATAAATACCTACATGTTGGGAACATTTCTGATTGCCACGGTCCTTTATCCTAGCAAACAAAGCCAGCAAAATTTCCTGGGGCTGGGAGCTAAAGCGAGAGAAATCCAGGCTAACAGTAAAGTGCAGATTTTTAATGGGAAGGATAAATAACCATCAGGCCAGCCAGGATAGGGACACAGCAGATTCCCCATCACATGAAGGCTTAAAATCAAAGCTAGGTGGCTGCTGCTAAAGGAGACATCCAACTCAGCCAGACATTTGGGGCTGGATGCAAGAGCAGCTGCACTCCACAGCTTGGGACAGTTAGGAAGAAAATCCCTTAAAATCTGGCTGTTCCTGACTGATCGGGCTCTCACCCCTCGTGGGTTTTGCCCTATGACTCCCCCATCTGCGGTCGTGGTTCCCTCCCACTGGTGAGCGGAGACTGGCAGCCGAGCTCATCCTCCTGTTGTGTTCAGAAAACCACCACCCTGCCCTTCTAAAACGGGTAAAGATTTGGTGAATGAAATTGTAGAGAAGTAGCAAGAGGAAAAGGAGAAATTCAACAGCAAGGGAAAAAAAAATGGGGTGTTACCCATTTTATTGCAGTCCAGAATAAGAAGGGAAACATTTAAAAAGGAGAAAAGAAGCAGTGCAATTTTTGTATTTAGAATATTTTGGAAGAAGACCTTGACTTAGCAAACAAGCATTATTTTAAACTACCCCAAGGAAAACAACACTTCCATATCATTTTAAATCTGCAGTGAGCTCCATCCATCCTGGCCACTTCATCCCCCCCAAAAGTGCATTTTGGCATTTGCTCACCCCTAAAACTCCCCTCAAATGCGTAGCTCAAACAATGCACCAGGAGGAAGCTGAGATTTACAATGCACATCCAAATAAACAGTGTTTCCAAGTAAATAAGACAGCACAGAAAGCTACTGGTACGCTGAGGAATGGACCTGCCATTTAAGAGCTCAGAGAAAAAAATACTGAAATCTGCAATGTGGGAGTGTGCCAGTGCTGGGGGTGAGAGGGATGGGGCTGGGAGGATTTCCAGCTCCACGCAGCCTCTTTATTTCTGTATCATATCCACCTGCCCTCCAAGCCCTGAGGGCTGACACTGGGCCATGGTAGATGCTAATGCAAGGGGATGATTTTGGTGTTGTCCAGCCCCTGGCACAGGTGACAGCTAGATTTTCTAGCCTGAGCATCACCACAGTAGCCATGAGGAAACACTTTCAGCCCCAGGGGAGGAAACTGCCTCCCTAGCACCGTCCCTGCAGTGCTACAGGCACACGGCCCCGGTGCTGTCCCCTCAGTGCCAGCCACTGGCTGGGCTGGCAGGGTGGGACATGGCGTGGGGCGCACGGAGGCTCACCTGGGGCAGTGTGCTGTGAGAGCTGAGCACCAGGCTGCAGACACTGGCTGGTGCCTCCGTCCTCCGCGCTGTCACCCTCACCAGCCGCGGCGGCGTCCCTGGCATGTCCCCAGCCCCTGCAGGAAGCCTCCGCTCACTGTCCTGGGATGGATCCTGAAAAGAGAGAGGGGATTCATGCAGGTGGGGCAGGCCAGCTGCCTCCAGGTCTCCCCATCACTTCTGGAAGGGCCGAAATGAGCTTTCCCCCATGCAAGGGGCTCATATTGCCTTCGGTGAGCATGCCACCACCTGTGACAGCCTGCCCTGGCACTGGGACCATGGGCAGCAGCGGGCAGGGGACTCTGGGCTGTCCTGCCGCTGGGCAGGGGCAGCTCCCTGTTGCATTCCATGTTTCAGCAGCATAGGAGGCCTCAAGAACATTTTTTGGAGAAAGGAGGAGGGATTTGGTGGTGACAATGGGCTTGGGCTGTGTTTGGTGCAGGGAAGCCCTGGGATCGGCTGCTTTGCTCATCCCCCCTGCGTGCAGGACACTGGGCAGGGAGCAGGAGCACCCCTCCTGCCACTGCGTCAGGCCAGCAGCTGCTTCTCCACTTGTTTCCATATTGATTTGTAAATGTCCTTACTGACTGTCACATCTCCTCAGGGCCCTATGGACTGGACTGGCCACAAAGAATGGTGGCTGCTGCCAGTAGAGCTTGCCAGGGGGTGGATCAAGGCTACGGGAAGCCCAAAAACTGAAGTGGGGTTCCCACTGCCTATGGGGTAACATCACTAAAAAATTGCTCATAAACACAGACTAGATCTGCAGGTTTGCCTTTAACTAGAGGGACTGTCAATGTGAGAGGGGTCAAGAAAAAATGGGACTAAAACTGTTCCTGAGTCAGAGGGACACAGCTACCTCCTGCCCTGACTGCGGCAGGTTTGTCTCTCCTGTTACTGATCATCAAGCTCCTATAAAGTGTTCTTCCTTAGGAGACATCATTCAGCTTCATCGCCCCTGTGTGCCACTCAGATTTGGTGTCCCCACAGGTATATGATGGGAAGGCAGTTCAGTCCGTGAGGCAGAAATATGGTGTTTATCTGATAGGATTATTTCACGGAAAGGAGGAATCCCTGAATTCTTGCATTTTGCACAAATGTTCCTGCATCCCCAGTTCAGGGGGATCCCACAGCATCCCCTTGACAGGGCACAAGGCAGTGAGAGTGAGAAGAGGGCCTGCAAAAGCACGAGGCAATTTTATTTACCTTGGTGCCTTTGAGATAACTGAGACCCTGCTGCTCACTTCCCGCCTCCCCACCTGGTACCTTATCTTTTAAAAGGCTGTTGAAAATTAAAGATAATGCAAATAAGAGAGACAGAAGTTATCTGAGAGCTGGAAGAAAATCCTGAAAAGGGAAACTTGAAAAGACTCAACCTACTTCACTTATCAAAAGCAGCCCGCGAGGTGGCTGGATCAGAGCGCCAAAACGCCTCCGTGGGAGACAGCGTCAGACAGGAGCAACTAATCCAGCTCCAACAGCCGAGCAGGAACCAGCGCTGGAGCTGAAGATCTTTGCATTAAGAGTAATTCAATTAACACTTGTGAACCAGAGAAGTTGCCTCAGTAATGAGACAGGCTATGACAGAGGAGATGTTGAAACACCCTGGGTGTGAGCTGGCTGGGCTGCAGCGGCCAGAAGCCTCCCATCCCCCCCTGCCTCCCCCTCAGCACAAAGGTGTGCAGGATCTGGCCCCGCAGCACCGTGCCAGGGCAGCCCTTACCTCAGGTAGGTTCTGGGGCTCTCCGAGTGTGACCGCAGAGCTGGGCTCGCTGGCCGCATGCTGCTGCCTGGCTGTGCCACGATGTGTGCCTGGGCTGGGAGGCTGCGGGGGTGCAGAGCGCAGAGTGAAATCGTAGAATTCATGGATATCTGCAAAACAGCATGGGAAACATCCACAGGACCGGGGAGGCAGCCCGATGTCAGAATCCTGCATGGGGTGCAGCATCTGTGCTCACCCGCTCTGCCTCCAGAGCATCATAAGCCTGAGCCCTCTATGAGAGGCTGGCACCTGGGTGATGGGCTGGAGCAGGGCTCTGCTGGCTCCCCACCCTTGCCATGCTGCCCACCGTGCCCCCTCTGCAAGGCAAGAGGTGTACTGGGGTGCCTGGCTCTGGAAGGCATGGGCATTTCCACAGAGCAACGATCACACTCTCCATGGGGACTAAGAGCAAACAGCGCTCAGCAACATCAATCAGAAATCCACCCCATCCTGCTCTCCTCTCCAGGCTGTGCCAGCCCCATGTGTGGTCCCATGTCCCTTCTGCCCTGAGAAGCCTCCTGTACCAGCCAGCCCCTGCCTGCCTGCCCTGATGTTGCCAGGTTTTTTGCTCCCCATTGCTGCTCCCCAGCGACCCTGGCCCATCGAGGGTCTCCTGTCCCATGGGGACAGGCAGAGAAGGCACACAGCATGAGGACAGTAGGCTCACTGTGTACAAGCTCTAATACTGACGGCTACAGCTGTGTTATCTCCAGCTCCTTCCCCAGTAAATTCCCTCTTCCCACCCGGCACAATTCTACCTGCGTACTGCCACAAGCAGGTGCCAGGTATCTCCATTCTGGGCTCCAATGACCTGAACCTGCTGCTGTAAATCATACTGATTTAATAATAAATTCCAGAATGTTTTTTTGAATGAAAACAAAAGGAAACTCAGAAAAGACACTAAATCATTTTAAAATAGTACAACTTGTAAAAATAATTCACTACACGTAAAATGACTACAAGAAGCAAAATATAATTGTCTCTAGACCAAGACAATCATTACTAGTGATTATCACTACTGTTAGTTCACTGTCAGAAATATACACCAAGCAGACATGCCAAAAGACTCTGGAACAGATTTTCATTTATGACCTGAATGTTTTAAATGTTCTGCTTTTGGGAAGGAAATCAGTCCTGGACATAACAGTGAGCAGAAAGTTCCACTGAGATGGAGGAAGGCTGAGGCCTGAACAGTGATTTAATAAAATCCGGAGAGAGGCGTGAGAATGGGGTATCCCAGCCCTTGCTGCTCCAGAGACAGTTACGGGGTGACAGCGGAACCCGATGGCAGCTGCTGCCCAGTTGTAGCTCCAGAGGGGCTGTGGGAGCCCACATCCTCTCCTGTCCCTGCCAGGAGCATCTTACCCTCTCCTGGTCACACGTGGAGGATTGTAGGGAGCAGCACGGCTGCACTGGGCTTCACTTCTCCCTAAGGAAGCCCCCACTGCTGTGCAGTCAGGCAGCTGCTGACCCACAGCACCCCTAGCTCACCTCCAGAGCCAGGTCAGACACGGACCTCCAGATCCAGCACCCCTGTAGGAGCAACAAAAGCCAATACACCCGGTGCAGACGTGTTTAGCTTCAGAAAGAGGACTGCATCAAAAGTCAGAAGCTTTTTTACGAATGTGGTGGTTTGACCCTGTCTGGATGCCAGGTCCCCACCAAAGCCGTTCTGTCACTGCCCTACTGAACCAGACAGGGACAGAAATCGTAAAGAGAGGCTCTGGGTCGAGATAAGGGCAGGGAGATCACTTAGCAATTACCATCACAAGCAAAGCAGACCAGATTTGGGGAAATCAGTTTAATTTCTTACCATTCAAATCAGAGTGGGACAATGAGAACTAAAATGAAAACTTAGAAACACCTTTTCCACCACCCCTCCCTTCTTTCCAGGCTTACCTTAATTCCCCATTTCTCTCCCTCCTCCGCTGAGCGGCGCAGGGATGGGGAATGGGGGCTGCGGCTGCTCATCACACTCTGTCCTGCTGCCCCTTCCCCCTCACACTGCCTGGCACCAGGGGGGTCCCCCCGCAGGTTGTGTATGGGGGTGTCTGCTCCCCCGTGGTGGGCTCCCCACGGGCTGCCAGGAGCCTCTGCTTCAGCGCCTGGAGCCCCCCGGCCCCCTCCTGCCCTGGCCTGGGGGGCTGCAGGGCTGCTGCTCTCACTTCTCACTCTTCTGCTGCAATTTTGTTGTGCAGATTTTTTTTCCCCTTCTTAACCGTGTTACCCCAGAGGCGCTGCCACCGTCACTGCTGGGCTCAGCCTGGGCCAGCGGTGGGTCCGTCTCGGAGCCGGCTGGCACGGGCTCCATCGGACATGGGCGAAGCTTCTGGCAGCTTCTCACAGAAGCCACCCCTGTAGCCCCCCCCCCCCCCCCCCCCCCAAACCCTCGCCATGCAAACCCACTACAACAAAGAAACTGAAAGAGGTAACAAAGGGGGTAAAACATTTGTGGGAGGCACTGAGCCTATTTAGAGATACCCCACCAAGACAGAGCAAATGCACAGGTCCTGGCCAGAGGATACCGTAAAGGCAAAAGGGAGGAACACAAGGCTGGGCTGCAGGGGAAGGGAGGCTGTTAAAGGAAGAAGACATCAGCTGAGGCTGTGTCCAAATGAGGAAACCAGAAAGGATGGTAAATGCTGCCAGGTTAAAGGTAAAGCTCCAGAAGGTCGGCCAAAAGAGTTTGGTAAACGCCTTGCAAAAGGCATAAAACAGTAATAAATCCCTTCAAGCATCTGGGAAACAGGAAGCCTGGTAGAGCTGGCAGGGCCGAAGAGTCACGGCAGCATAAATAAGCACTCAGAGCGGGGAAAGCACAGCAGGAACCTGAGATCATTTTCTGTACCTGCGTCCATTGCAGAAGAGGCTGAAGAGTCCCTCTTCTGCGAGCGACTCCAAGGGCAAGCGGTGGGTCTCAGCTCGAGGAGGCTGTAGCCGTTCTCCCAGCACTCCCTGGGAGCTCAGGGATGAATTGGCTCCATCAGCCCTTCAGTGTGCAATTTCTCACCTGAAACTATGCCACACCAAGGCACCATGGAGTATTAAAAGCACACTATAAAGATTTTCAAAAGAAATCAGGTCAATGTGGGGCAGTGTAAGCAGGGATGTGCTGAGCATTGTCCGAGGTTATTTCCCAGGGATGCTTCCACAAAGCAGGATTGCACCCCCAGATGCAAGTCCTCACCCTCTCCCTATGCTTAACCACATGCCCATGCACCAGAGCAGCACATCTATGTTGCAGATGGGATGGGGAACAGTATTGACCCTCATCATCCAGCTCCTAGGGGCTGCCTGGTGACCTTCCAGCTTCAGGGAAAAAGATGCTATAAATCTCAGCTGCCAGCAGAGTAGCTTTGTGCTCGTGGGGAGCCCAACAGGCTGTGTGGCCACCCCAGTCCAGGGAGCACCATCCCACTGCCTGGCTTCGATGCCACTTTTGCAGCTGCTGCTTCGTGCTGCAACTTTGTCAGGCTCTGTCCTGTGCCCTAGCAGACATGGGGCAGCCAGCAATGACGGGAGGAGTGGGAGTCCCCAGATCCACCCACAGTGCCTGGGGAATCCCCTCCGCAGCCCCTGGGTGCTGAGCATGCTGCTGGCAGCCCCTGCAGCCCTCCCAAATCAGACATGAGGTCACAGCAAGCAGTCATTGCACAGCCAGACAAACAGGACTTTGTTTTCATGCAAAAACATCTCTCCTTCTGGTTACAAAAATAGTCATTGCATAACAGGATAGCAGGGGCTCCTGGCTGCATGGATTATGCTTGGAATGCACAAAACTTTGCAAAAATGAAAACAGGATTTGAACAGCCCCATCGTGGGGGTGCACCACTGCTGGCGTCCCTGTTTGTCACCCATCTGCTGCAGGAACACAGCCTTGGGCAGCCAAGCTGGCTGCTTCCCGTGGAGCGGGAAGCTTGTCCTCTGAAGCAGCCACTCTCCACCTCTTAAACCCTCAGCCCATTTTAGATGCTTGCCAGGAGAGGGAATCACCGCTGGCACCAGGGACCAGACGAATTTCAGGATCAGGGGGCTGGGTTCAGGCAGTCAAGGGCGCTGCTGTGACAGCAGTACATTTTAAGACACACGTGCACATGGCGTTAAAGATAATTTAACATGTATGCTGGTTTCCTTCATTTCTTATGGGCATCACAAGCTGCACACAAGTCTGCCTCACCTGTGCACTACCTGAAAAACCTCAGTAAGACAACGTTGTGGTAGCAAAAGATGATGCTGCATGTTCTGTCTTACAGCTCGATTTCTGTTTGGTGACAGCGTATCCACTCTAGATCTAATAAGGAAGAGTAACTCAAGATTTACAGAGATTAGAATTTGTCTAGCAATTTCCTCCTGGGGTCAGTATATCAAATAAACGTCATTAAATATTTCTATAGCACCAGCATCCGAGTGGCAATGCAGCACTCCTATGACACCCGGCACGCGAACTTCCAGAAGATGATATTTCTGATATGTCAACATGCACTGTCATCAGCTGCATCACTGCAGATCTACCCCAAGCAGAAACTTCAGCCTTGCACCAGCCTCCCAGCTGTGGCCCCACTACTGTAGGGAGGATCCACACCTATGGCTGCCACAGCAGAGCTTTCAATCCAGCTATGAGTTTCCATCCTTGGCTATGGGCTAATTTGCAAAAGGAGGAGTCTTCAGGGCTGGGAATCCTCCAGATTCCTCCAGTTTTCCATCCTGGCTCCTGCAGCCATCCAGGGAAGCCATGACTACCATATCTAGCAGCGCTGCTGGCGAGCCGAGTTCCCTGCTGGAGTTCTGCACCCAGAGAAGCACTGTGAGGAACCTTTTTTGGGGTAAAAGGACCCACAGGGGAAGGCTGGGGGCCCGAGCAGCTGACAGGACCTCATTGGGGTCTGTGCCAGCCTCTGCTCAGGCACAGGAGAGGAGCTGAGCCCCAGAGGGCTTTCGGGAGGAGCGCTGCCCTTTGGGCTGCTGGCAGCCGGGGTGGCTGAGCGCACACAGACCCTGCCTGTCCGCCCAGATCTGCCCGCTGCAAAGGGCACAACGGCCCCTTTCAGCCCCGGCTCCAGGAAGGAAAGGTCAGGGAGCTGCTTCTGCGTGCGAGCCCTGTCCTCCCCAGTGGCACCAGAGGAGGCCGACGTCACCCTGAGGGGCTCCAGGGATCAGAGGGAAAGCGGGGCCACAGTCGCCCCATCCCCACAGCCACAGCATCCCCCAGCCCAGGCTCCTCAAGCGCCCTTTGGCTGGGCCGTTTCCCTGCAAGTCATGCGCTTGGCTCCACAGCCTCAGTCGCAGGGAGAGGGGCCAGGAAGAGGGAGCCAGCACAGCCTGTTTTCCCTCTTCGAGCCAAGGAATTTCTTTTGTGTGGAGCAAGGGTTGGCGCATTCCAGCGCAGAGCAGCTCCCGCATCGCTGTGCCGCACCGAGCCAGCTGCTGTGGCACCTGCTGGGGCAGAAGCCACCCTGGCAGAGTCAGTGTGCCCCGGGGCACGGGGAGCTCCTGGGAGAGGGAGCTGGGTCTGGCACGATGACCACAAGGATTTAAGGGGCTGTGCTGTGCTCAGAGGAGTCTGGCAGAAAGTTGTGCATGTGCAGAGCAACACTGGGCACATTCATGGTGACAGAGACATCCAGCCCTGGACACCACGCAGGTTTTATCCAAACATCCCAGCAGATCCTCGCCTGGAGCTGGGCAAACTGGGGCTTCTAGAGTCCACAAACCAGCTTATTCTTAATAAAAAGGGTACAGAAAGCCATATCCCTGGCATTTTTCATGTGCACCAACTTGGAAAACTCCATGTTTGGCACTTCTGGTAGCTCTACTACAGCATAATGCATTCTGGTGTTCAAACTCGAGCCAGCCAATGCATGTCTTAGGAGACCATTACCTGTAGGAACATGCAATCTGAGGACAAGGATGTACCATGTTCATACATTCGTGTTCCCCAGGGGTTGAAAAAAAGCAGGAAAATCAGGCCCATATTGCTGAAAGACTGCAAGAGGAGGGACCTCTGCAGACTGAGACCTCTCCAGAGCTAGAAGCATCTGGCATGGCATGGGAGCTTCTATGCAGGGAGGTGTACCTGCAGCAGCTCCCCTGCAAATCCTCTTCCCTTGGATAAACTCTGAGCCAGCATCATGACTCCGAGCAAACTTCAGACAGGGACACAGCAGCCCAGTGAGAAAATGGGGGGGTGAAAAACAAATAAAATAGAAATGCTCTGCCACCCTCCCAGAGCTGTCACTGTGCTCCACCGGGTCCAGACTGTGGACACTAAGTGACCCCGGTGTGTGCTGGCCGTGTACGGGCACAGCGAGCACGCAGCTGGACACAGCATCACACGTGTCCATGCAGGGAATTCACAAACCCATTATCCGGGGAGGGGGAGGAGGGGGCGGAAGTAATTGATGCAAATTCCTAGTTAGGTAAACACATCTAGAGAAAGCTCGCTCTGGCACGGGGACCTAATATCCTGTTAAACCAGTTGAAAAGGTCACCAGCAATCAAGTGACACTCCCTCGTGCCAGCATTGACAGGACACCAAGACAGACGGCTTACAGCAGGGAGCTGGGAAGTCTGTGCAGCATCTGCGTGCCAGCGTGCAAACTGCAGCCAGCCTGGCGTGCACGCAGATGTGCTCTCTCCCGCTACACTCTCTGCAACACTTTTGCACTAATATGAACAGCCCCGGGCTTTGGGAAAGCTGCTTCGCTGCCTTCACGCAGCCCTGGGGAGGGCTGGGGGAGCACACAAAAGCAGCCAGGGGTGTTGGGCTCATGTCAGGTTTGCCAAGGTGATCACAGCCCTGCTGGGGACCACTGCCTCCAGTGTGGTCCATCTTGAGAGCGAGTTGTATAAATGAAGAGGCGAGAAAGGAGCTGCATGCTGGTCTCTTCAACAGAGGAGTCCACTGCCCCAGGGAGCCCTCCCTTGCTGGCTGTCTCTGCTGCCAACGGCACAGACGTCCTAGCACGAGCCCTGCACAAAGACGTACTCGGGCTGAAAGCCTCCAGGTGATGCTCCAACAGCAAGAACAAGGAAAGGAGAGAATAAAATCGCTCAGGGCATGATTGTATTTCATTTTCAATGGATAACCTGAAGCACAGAGGAGCTGCTGGCAACTTGAGGGCACGGAAATGGGTCCCTGGCTGCAGGGGTGTGAGGAAAAGGCAAGAGCTGCCAAGTGGAGAGTGACGGTGAGGGGGAATGCCAGGGTTTCCTGGTATTGGAAAGAGAGAGGGAGCACACGCCTTGGGTCAAGATGCACCGAGAACGAGGCACAGACCACACATGGACCTCTGCATTCCAAGGCCGAGGTCCTCCCCTGGGGTGCAGAGCTTCTGGGGTGCTTTCCCTTCCCTCCCAGCAGGAACTCAGCTTCTCTCCCATGAGACCTGGGAACAGAAACTGCCAGGCTATGCACACTTCCCTGAGGACCACAGCAAACAGAACTTAAAGGAGAGGAGCTGAGCAGGAGCTCATGCCCCTCTCAGCACACTGCAGCTTCTGCAAATGGTTCTCTGGGATTACCTCCAAAATCAGCGCCCTAAGTGAACCCACACAGCCAGGATCTGGTCTGCTCTGGCAGGGAATGGAGCCAAGCAACTTCAGAGTCCAAAACCATTGAATTTTTCTGAAAAAACATACTTTGCAAAGAAAGTGTGTTTTCAAATGCATTCAAAATGGCATTTTCTGGTGCTCAGCCCCAAGACGAGCCTCGCTGCCAAGTCTGTTTCTTGGGTGAAATGGAGCCACTTGCATAGTGTGTTACTCGCAAGTGCTTGTAGGTCTAAGTGCCAGAAAAACCAGGATACCCCAAAAGGAGCTGGGTATGCATCAATTCTCCCTCAAAGATAGAAAAATTTAGTTTCCCCTCAGGTCAGCAGCAAGAAGAGAAAGTAACAGGTCATGATGAAGCCGAGGGCTGCAGGGAGGAGCAAGGCCCTGCTGCGGGATGCCCTTGGTACGGCAGCAAAGCTGGAAATCCAGTAGTGGCTGCAGACACACCCCAGCTGCACTGTGCAGAGGGTGCTCGCAGCACTGCAGATCCTTTAGCGGGTGCTGGGTAGATCTGGCGTGGCCTGATGAAGGTGGCTTTACCCCTTGTCCACAATTGCTCTACTGAGGAATCCTGTTCACAACACAACCACCCAGCTACTGCAGCCTGGACCCCCAGTATCTCCAGCCCAAGCCCTGGAGGGGAAAGACAGCCCAGCTTGCTGGCATTATAGACACCCATGTGTTCATACGGATGCCTGGTCAGTACCAGGCACCTGTGCAGGATCAGGCCCCCCAGGAGAGCCCACTGACCACAAAGCCCCAGGGATCGCAAGGCAGGGGCTTACCCAGCAGAGCCTGGAAGAGTTCACTTTGGAAGATGTGCGAGACTTTTCCAATGGAGGCTTTTAGCTCCTGCTCCTCTGGGGACCGCAGGGTGCTTTGGTATCTGGTCAGAATTTCCACTGCCCGTTCAGTGTCTGCAGAGATGATACAGGAGTAACAAGGCATTAACGCTGAAGGGTGGACAGACATCATCAGGGAAAGCTTGAGTACAGCCTTGGAGTGGTGCAAAGGGTTCATCTGGATACTCAAGTTGCCTTCCAGCTCTGGATTTTTAAGAGTCAGACAGCCACAAAAGCAGCCTCTTTACACATACCTGGAAGAGCTAACCTTGCTGTGAGGGACCATGGCAGAGAGCTGGGCAGGGGCTAGATGGGAGGTGGTTGTGTCTACTGGACACGTCTTGGTTGGAGAGGGCTGTGGGTTGCAGTCTCCCATGCAGGGCCAGACGGCTGCAGCAAAGCTGAGCATGGCCCCACTCACCTAGCCCAAGATATTGCAAACAGTTCTGCTATGTGTATGTCAAAACCCGGGTTTCTATAGGGTGAAGTGTAAGAATTGCTCCACACAGCAAGCAGCCTTGGGTCAGCAGGAGACACAGTGGGAAAGGAACATGATGCCTTGGGGTCAGGGAAGGAGGGATGCTGGCCAGAAGGGGAGCTGGAGGCTGCCATGAAGCAATGTTTTGGTTAAAGACTGGGCTCACCACGGCCGTGAGACAACCTTGGACATAAAATAGTGGAGCTGTGATCTCTCTGTGCCAGGACACTTCCATGCTTCTCTGGGCTGACTCCCAGGGCTGCCAGTCCAGCTCCAGCCCCAGATATGACCCATCTCTCAAGCAGGTGGGAAGCTCCTGTGGACCTTGAGCCCATCCCATCCCTATCAGTGAATATTTCCCTTTGTCAGCCAGGCAGCTGGCAGACAAAGAGCGTCTGTGTGAGGAGGCGGGGAAGCTGTCCCGCCACTGTTGAGGACTCATCTCTTAACCCAGGAACTCATGCAGAAAGGATGACCCTGCTCATCCCAGGGCTTTCAGCAGGGAATTCAGGTCATGGAACAAGGGGGCCTATGTCTGCTAGGATGCATGCCACCTGCTGTCCCAGCTCCTCAACCAGAAGGGGAAGGGGGTTCTGCCTGTGTCACCGGTCCACCCTGACTCATTGTGGGAGCAGAACAGAGGAAGGAGCCTGGGAAAGCATAACTAGCTTCTGCTCAGAGCTGGGCTCCTGCTGGCTCCAGGAAAAGCAGAGAATTGCCCAAGCTCCAGATTTATTAGGCTTTATGGGCACCCCAGTCCTGTGTTATCACTAAGGGCTTCCTTCTGCAAGATCAGACAGTGGCTGCAGACACTGCCCAGGCATCCCGTAAGCAGGGTTGAGTCATCTTTGCCTGGTCAATTCCTGACCTTATCAGCAGAAGCTAAAGCAGGTGGAGAACCAAGGCTGGGCCGCCACACCAGGACACAAAGACCGTGAGCCTGGTGCGAACACCCCACCCCACCCCAGGCTGCACAGAAGGAGCAGCGTGCCACCCGTGCCACCAACCCTGGGTGACAGCCAGCTAGAGCAGGGGACGGCTGGCCCTGGACCACCCAACCCACGGACCTGCTGTGCCTCCAGCACAGGGCAGAGACTGGAGCACCCTCCTTGTGGCACCCAAAAAGAGCATGTGGTGTCCACAGCCGATCACACCATGCCTCAAGGTGCAAGTCCCGCTTACGGGAGGTGCTCCCTCGCTGGGCCGACACCCCCGTACCTGCCCTCCCGCCAGCACCCGAGGGTGCTGCAAGCACAGCATCCCACGGCCACCCGCTCCGAGCCACGGGGGCACGAGGTCATGCCCCGCAGCCCGGGGAGGGGGCGCAACCGGGGGGCACCCGGTCCTCGGGTCACAGCCCCCGTGGTGCGCCGGGCAGGGCCGCTCCGCCCGCGGCGGGGAGGGAGCGAGCTGCCCGGCCGGAGCGCTGGGCACCGGGCACCATCGCGGCGCCGGTACCGGCAGGGCAGCCACTTGTTGAGCGCGGCGGGCCGCGGTGCCCGGCGCTGCGGGCAGGGCAGGGCGCTCCTTACCTTCCCGGCGGATCATCGCTCCGCCGCGGCCGGCGGCCGCTCCGGTCGGTCCCAGCCCGCGAGCGGCCGAGCCGCCGCCCGCCCCGCCCCGCGGGAACCGGCCGAGGAGCCGCCCCTCGCCCGCCTCTCGCCGGCACCGCCTCCGCCGCCGCCTCGGCACCGAGCGCGCCCGGCCGCCCTACCCCAGGGCGCGGCTGCGGGGGCCCGCGGAGTACCGGGGCGGCTCGGCCCGCGCCCCCCGTCCCCTCTCCGCGAAGCCCGCGGGCCCGCCCGGCTCGGCCTCCCCCCGCCCCCCCTCCCCGCTGCGGAGGGCCCGGCCCGGCGGAGCCGCTCGGCCGCCGGCGCCGCTTCCCCGCGCTGCCGCTAGGTGGCACGGACGCACCGCGCACCGCCGCCGGCCCGGGCCGGCCCCGCGGCCAGGGGGAGGGGGAGAGGGGCAGAGGGGCAGCAGGCAGGCACGGCCGAGTCACCCCCGCGGGGTCTGTCTACCGCTCCGCTGCTTTATTGACATAAATAGGTAGGAACAAGTAAAACTGACCTAATCCCCCTTCCGCGTTCAAGGCCCTGCTGCAAGTGACCGATGCCGCACACCCCTCCCTCACACCCCTCCACAGCCTTGCAGCAGCAGCAGGTCCTACCAGCCCCTGCTCCCCTCCACCCCCAGCCCCTGCCCCTCGCCCCCCAGAGCAACAGGCATTCACTGCTGCACGGGGTACCAGCAGCCCAGCCTGCAAGCACGAGGCCAGCAGGGGCAGGACTTGCATCCGGCATAGGGGATGCAAAGAGCTCAGCTCCCCCTCCATCTCGTGAAAAGCCACCCCTGCACCTCGCACCCTCTTTCCTATTCCCTCAAGCCATGTGGCAGGGCAGCCCCCAGGGGAGCAGCAATTTAAACAAGGTTTCCCATCACTGGCTGCAGATCTGCTGATGACAGGCAGAGGCTGCCCTTGCCCTGCACCAAACAGCAACTCAAATCCCCACTAAGTCTCCAAACTCCAGGGCTGAAGGTCTTAGCCCCACACCTGCTGGCTAAGCACTCAGCCCTCAGGCGTGAACTAGTCCTAGGAAACCCCTGCAAAGGCTCCAGTTCCTCGCTGCCGGTAGGAACTGTGAACCCAGTTCCAGGTCTTTTCAGCTGGGGGCAGGTGTGCACCACACGAGGAGCCAGGAAGGCTACGGGAGATGGGATGCTCAGGAAGGAGTCTGCAAAGGAAAGGAGCCTCGAAGCTGGCCTGAGGAGTGCTGCCCACTTGAGCTGTGCAGGGCTCTGGCCGCCCCTCCCCATGGCTGATGCAGGCTGGAGGGTCACTCTTGCATCAAGCTGTTGATCTTTGTGAGCAGCACATCTGTCTCAGACTCTGGGGAGACAGAGAGGAAAAAAAGTCATTGCAGGCAGCCACCATCGGGCAGCGACAGGTGGAGCAACCTGAAAAGCAGGTTTAAGGAGGCTTGGGGAGCATGGGATTCCCCAGCGCTGTCCCAGAGGGCTGTTCGCTAAGGGCAGGACAGGAACTCCCTGGGCTGGGATTCCCTTCCCTCCCCCAGCCACCCCAAACAGCTCTGTCACATTCAGCTGGAGAAAGCTGCCTGCCTGCCAGGGAGCACCATGCAGGTACAGCCCTGCTCCGAGGGAGGGGAGCTCACATCTGTGCGCACTCACCCACTGGCCATCTTCTCTGGGAGCATTTCCTAGGAGATGGAATAGGAGAAATGTTAGCATGGCATCTGGCCTCCCTCTTCCTTCCCCCAAGCTCCCAGCTGGAGTCTGCAGGGCCCCACAGGGGGCACAGTCTCATAGGGATCTGCTCTTGGTGCTTGCAGCACTAGTAGAGGAGCAGGGCCAAGGTCCCTCAGTCCCAGCCCACCATGCCCTGGGGTGCAGAGCAAATTAGTAAGCGTGAACTAAGGCACGCAGCACCTCAAGGAAGGGTCAGGCCAGATTTTTAGCTGCAGCCTGGTGATAAAAGCTGCCTCCACACACTGCTGTCTCACTTAAGAGCCTGGGGGGTCCTCTCCTGTCTGCTGAGCCCAGGGTGGGGTGACAGCAGATATGGCTGGGTTTGGGTATGTACCAGCTGCCCAGGGTACGCTACAGCCTCCCCCAACAGACCTGTCATGGGAGGGTGAAAGGGATCAAACTTACTTCAGCAAGACGAAAGCCCAGAGAATGACAAGGAAGGAAGCGCAGTCTACAACAATCCAGATCATGAGGTATGTGCTGCTGGGCTGCAAGGCAACAAGATGAGCCATGAACACCAGCCAGGGTGGTATGCTGGTGGCACGGCACAGCCCAGCCTGCCATGCCATCAGTCCCTTCTGCAGGGTCACATGTTCCCATGCCAGCACAGCACTGAGCAAAACAACCCTCAAGGCAGTTGGCTGCCCAGGGCTGCTGCAGAAGGGAACCCACAAGTGCCTGGGGCACAGGGTGAAGGACAGTCACTTACAAGCAGCCAGATAGGGCGATTCATTTCCTTCAGCACCTGGCAGGCGTTGGTGGTGACAGAGCTCACCCCAGAGCACCACAGCACAGAGAACAGCCAGGGCTCATTCACCACATACAAGTTGACAGAGATGTTGTCCTGGCGGTACTGCCTGCATGGGGACAGCTGTGGTCAGAGCCAGCAGCAGACAGCAGGGTGCCAGCACACTCAGCATACAGCCAGAGAGGACCATATATCTGGGATGTGATCCAGCACTTGCAGCCACGTGGAGCAAGTGTCTGGAGAGCCAGACCCAGGGCAGGTTTACTAGCAAGGCAGAGGACTGCAGCCAGCTCCATCGCCTGCACCAGCCCTGCTTGATAAGGCGCGCTTGTCTGCAGGGCTGTAGCACACGCCCTGCCTTTCCCAGCAGTGCGCCAGCACTCAGCCTCAGCTGGCCCTCACCTCTGCGGCCCCCTGGGACAGAGCTGGGACAGTGCCCAGGCCCCACAGCTCCCAGGCTCTTGGGCACAGGGCTCTCACCTGATCTCCTCAGAGCTCATGTCCTGGTAGGGCAGATTAACATGCAGTAATGGCTCCTTCTCATTCTGGAGTCTCTTCCGGCCGTAAACTTGCTGAATGCCTGGGGCTTGCTGTTTGACCTGTTCCCTGAATCCATCCGGCAGCCAGAGGACCTAAGCAAGAGCCAGAGAGCACATGAAGAGGAGAGGTGCTCCAGAGAGCTTGCTCTCTTCTGGTATTTCCTTGCAGGTCCAGGCACACATGGCCTGCTCAGCCAGCTGCTTCCTGCCCCCCTCCTCCATGAGGATCTCAGCTAGGACAGTCTCCTAAGAGCTTGCCCCAGCTAAGAAGCAAACACAACAGAGCCTACTGAGTGGAGAAAGCAGTTGCAGCCTAAGCAGGCTGCAGCAGTTGCATCCCTTCTGGGTCCTTGAACGGATCAAGTACAGCATCCTTTTGGCTCCAACTCTGCAGCAAGAATGCACCTTGGGTCAGCACTAGAGTATGTCTTTTCTGTGTCTACATTCCCAAAAAGCCAAGAAGGGAAAGCGATTTGGGTGCTAATTTATCCCCTTAGGGCAGCACATCCTGTGCTGCAGAGGTTGGATGAAGTGCAAAGGCAACACAGGAGGTTGCAGCACGAGTCCAAGAGCTGCAGGGAGAGGTGTGGCACAGCGTGGGGAGGTGAAGCCTGAACGTTGTTTTCTTGCTCTTGCTAGCACTGTTGGTTCCCTCCCTAGACTGAGTCACTGTTTACACACCAGGGTGACCAATGCTGGGGAACCAGGTTACTTGGAGGGGTCTAAAGCTGCAGGCATTAACCCCCAATTATTGGCAACTTCTCCCACCTAGAGAGCCCTACACCTGGATAGGGTTCCCCAGCAGGGATCACACATGGGAACATGGTATATGGGGTGGCAGGGGTGTGACAGGAGGGCCTGGCAGCGGTGGGGTGGTGGCCAGCTCACCTGCTGTAGTGGGATGCCTGACTGTAAGATCACATCCAGGGTGGCATTGACGAAGCTCTGGTAGTCACTGTGGTTCTCAGGCCGGAGGTCAAACATGATTGAGATATTGCTCTGTTTGGCTGCCTCTAGTGCCTGTTCCAGGGATGGGATCCTCTGTTTAGTCACCTGGTTACGATCGCCAGCAGAAAGACTCTGCACAGTTGGAAACGGCCTCCGCTGCAAGGGTGACAGACTGTTAGCCATCGTAGGCAGACTCCCTGTAAGCTTCCACCTTCCTAACTGGTGCCTGTCTCTGGCTCTCAGTTTCCCACACTGGCCTCTCCTCTTCTTCCCCAGTGTAGACAAGCACAGGGATCCTTCTGCTGCACATCCACAGGGCACCTCTCCCCCTCTCCCCACTAACAGCACAGTTCAAGCAGACCCACCACCTGTGGGCAATCAGAGCAGCTCAGCAGTTGGTTAGTCACCTCTTGGGAAGAGCCTTGCCACAGCTGCCTCCAAGCCCAGGCAGGCTGTGCAGCTCCAAGCAAATGCACAAAACGTACAAAACCAGCCTCCTTCATGATTCAGCTAAGGAGTCAGAACAAACCCCAGCTTGGGGCACAACCACACCTAATGAATTTGTGCAGGTGTGGAAGTGCTTCTGCACCCTGTCCAGGTGTCTGCCACAACCAGTGCTCCAGAGGGAGCCTTCCCCAGGGCAGGGCTCATGCTTTACCCACAAATGCACCCATGCCTGATCAGCCACCCCCTGGGGCATCCTGACCTCTAGGAACCAGGTGCCAGCATCCAACTGCTGGAGGTCTGTCCAGTTGAAGGCAGTGCTGTTCAGGGCAGCCCTCTCGGGGAACACAGCCTGCACATTGGTGGTCCTGGTGAGTTCCTCGTCATGCATGAGGAATGGGACCCCATCAGCACTGGCAAAGGAGCAGAGAGGGAAGCCCAGTGTTGCAAGCTCTTTGTCTCCTATCCCTGCCCTTGCATTTCTGCCCCCTCCCAGCCACCCTGCTAGGGTAACCCCCAGCCTTATGCCTACTTGTGGTCCTCTACACAAAAAAAAGGGAGAGTCTGGAAAGCAAAGAGCACCTAGAGACCAAGCCAGGAACCAAGCAGTTCCTTGCTCAGTGCAACAGCTGTCCCCATAGCAGGATTACATGAGATAAACTAGAGCCAGGGTCTGTGTTCCAGCAGTGCCCCTCCCTGATGGTGCCTCGCTCCTAACGCCCTGGAAGACAACCTGCATGGGAAGACAGAAACCCAGTACCTCTCCCAAATCATTGGAACAGCAAGCTGGCACCAGTCCCACATTGGCAAGGTGGGAATGGCAGAGCTCTTTGCACAGGGCTGCCTTCAAACGAAGGCTGTATGAGTCCTCCCCAAGTGCTCCCAGAATGTCCCATGTGGGAGGTGACATCCCAGGATGCACAGACCCCTTCCTCCGAGTCCCTGCTGCAGATTTACCTCACCATGACGTCCGTCTCAAAGACTTGCACATCACAGTCCACCGCCTTGCGCAGTGACATAAGGGTGTTTTCAGGGGCCAGCTGGAAAAGGAAGAGTGTTAGTGCAGAGTGCACGGACAGGAGGGGGCAGGAGGCAGGCACCCACCCTGCCTGGCTGCACCCAGCAACCCAGCTGGATTCTAGGGCAACCACAATGAGACTGGGGTGATCCTGGTAGGGTGGGGGAATGGAAAAGGACAGCCAGGGCCTGCATAGTCCCTGCCCACACTACGCAGCCAGGCTTTCTGCTGAGAGTCACCTGCTCCTGCTCCAGCAGCGCTCAGCAAACAGCTCTGCCTTGCGGCTCCTATGCGCACCCTCCTCACCCATCCTCCAGCACTGTGCTGCCCTGGCTGATGTGGAGACCCTTCTCTACTGGGCTGGCCAGAGCTCACCCAGGCCTGCAGCACCAGGAGTCTGATATGCTGGTGCCCCATGGCCAGGCACAGCCAGGCAAAGCAGCCTGCTCCATCCACCCTAACCACTGTGCCAGGATGCCGCCGGTGCTGGTCACTCACCATGGGTGCTCCTCTGTGGCCAACCAGGGCTGGCTTGGGGGGCAGCTGGCTCTCCTCCATGATGCAAGGGGAGGTGATTCCCAGGGGAGCCAGATACAGTGCGATCATCACCGCGCAGTACACAAGCAGCAGAAACACCTTGAGACCTCCAGGCAGAGACAGAGAAGATGGAAGGGTGAGGTAAAGAGGCAGTATTTTGCAGACTGTTAGGAATAAGCCAAGGCTGCTTCACCTGGCATTAAGTTATGGTTGCCCTCGGTCAGGCATTGCATGCCCAGCCTCAGGAACACACTGCAAATTTATTCTTGGCCCACTACATGTCCTTGCACCCCAGCCCAGCACTTCTGCAGGACTCAGTCTGCCATCCATAGCTGTCCTTCAGCAGCAAAGCAGTGAAGGCTGAAGCTGCACCAAGGGCTGGGCATGAGAAGCAGCAACCAAGCGCAGGCTTTACTACCACATTGAGAACTGGGGACCTGTTCCTATTGCACCAGTGCTCTCTGTACACTACTCTGCCACCAGTGCCGCTCAGCTGGGTGGTAGAAAGCAGGGTACCAGCCAAGGAGGGAGGTGGAGACCTTGGAGGGGTGTTACCTGTGTTGTGGGTACGGTAGATGAAGCTGGCCAGGGGCCAGGCAAGAAGCGTCATTCCCCCCAGGATTCCAATGTGCAGGAAGGGACCTGTTGCCTGGGGAGGCAAAGGCAGGGTGTCAGCCAGTGCCAGCCCAGACCCTGTCCCAAAAATCCACATGCTCCAATGCCAGGGATCTGCCACTGCAGGCAGTACTGCTGGAAGAGCAACAGCGCCAGGGAGGGAAGGACAAGCTCCTGTGGGGACTGAACAAACTCCCTGCTCTGGTCCAGCCCCGTTCATCACCTTGACTGCAGATGCTCCAGGCAGGACTGCAAGAGCGGGAGAAGCACCTTGCCTGGCCAGGCAGCAGAAGTCAATGGCAGGGAGTTAACCCCCATGGCACACAGCCACACTGGGAACTCCAGTCACCGCCCTTCAGCTCATACCCACATGCCAGGTACTGGGTACAGCGGGGGAGTCTCTGGTATCGAGGTGACTCACCTGCAGGGAGATACGTGCACTTCTCCACTCCTCCGCCCACTTTATTCCCAGCCCTGTGAAGGCTGCAGCCACCAACAGGGCAGTTAAGATCAGCAGGGTCTGTGGGGCAGGATACAGTGCAGTTAGGGGAGCACACAGCACCCTGCAGGCCAGCTGGGCTCTGCCCTGGCAGGGCCAGCAGAGTCCTCCTCACCCCGTCCTCCTGAGCCCATCCAAGCTTCAGGACCCCACTTTGCCCATCTGAGTTTGCAGCTGAGCTCTGTACTCATGCTTTGAGCGAGGGGAGTATTTCCATCCCAGAGAAGTGTGGCTGGGGTACTAACAGCTGCAACCCAGCTGAGCAAGGATGCATAGCCACTCTGTGGGGTCACAGCAGCTGTACGCAGCCCCAGTAGGCTGGTCGCAGCTTCCCAAGGTGCAAGGACAGCAAGAGTAGGCACCATCCCCCTGCACCCCTAGTCTCTCACCTTGTGCAGCCAGTGTAGCTTCAAGGGCTGGCCACAGAGCTGCAAGCACAAAGCAAGGACCTGTGAGAAGAACAAGGAGGCATCAGAGATGGGCTGTACCTCACGCCTCAGCCCTCTAAGGACTCAGCCACAGGAACTGCGACCCACTGACACAGGCAGGGTCTCTGGCTATGTTTAGGCTGACACAGCTCCAGCCGGCCAGATGCTGTGGGCTCCACCTGGCTCTGCACAGGGCACAGCGCCAGCCTGTGCTCAGCACAGCTCCGTACCCCCATTAGCCCAGGCAGGATCAGCAGGGCTCACCAGCAGCACAGCAGAATAGGTGATCAGCACGGCCGTAGCTATGAGCAGGACCAGGGACCAGTCTAGCCACAACTTCCTCTGCTTGAAGATGAACCTGCCAGCAAAGGAGACTATTAGAGGGGCAGGCGGGACACGGGGACCAAGACTGGATGTGGGATCCTACTCACTCATTGAAGTTGTGAAAGTCATTGAGGATGATGACGGTGAAGTAGAGCCACACCAGTGTGAAGAGGAAGACACAGAAGAGGAAAAGGAACCAGCTGCAGTCACACTGAAAGCCAGAGATGACAGCTATGCACACACCTGCAGGGCACCTAGCCCCTGGCCACATTGCTGGGACTGCTGGGGAGCACCCAGCCTGCAGCAGGGTGCACAGGGAGTCACAGCAGGCACCGGTCTCATGGATCCAGGCACTGAGCTGGGAGGGAACGGAGCTCCCCAGGGGGGTTCTTTTGGCTGGACCCACGCTACAGGAAGCTGGACCGGCAGCTCCTACAACGAGCTGAAAAGCTAACTATGGCAGGCTGGGGAGGACAGCCCCTGAGGCAGGACTGTCTCCTTTCCCGTTCAGCAGCCCCTGGGAGCAGGCTAGGACTTCGCACGTGGGAAGGGGCAGGGAGCCAGGTCCTGTTTCCTTCTAGCTGGGTGATCTGTGGTTTGGGCAGTGATGGGTGCTGTGCCTCAGAGCTGCCATTGCAGTGGTGAGCTTGCAGGTTGCTCCTGCCTGCCCAGCCGAAGCCAAGTCCAACTTCAGGGTATCCAGCCCCTAGCCCTGCCTATGTGGGGAGGTGAGGGGTGCCACAGGTGCTGAGCAGGACACCCAGCAGCCCAGACCAGCTCATACATTCCAGGCAAGATGGGACATGCAGCAGCACAGCCACTCCCATGGGAGTTGGAGACCTCAGAGAATCTCAGGGCCTCACCCCTCCCAGGTTACAAATTGCCAGGGACACCCCCGCTGATGGGGTGCTGGAAGGGGGCAGCACCCAGCCCAGGAGCCATGCCTCCCACGTGCCCTGCCAGGCACTCAGTGCCTCAGGACCTGCCTGCCACGCTCAGCCCCCAGGGAGCACAGTGCTCTGCTCCAGGCACGTGGGAGCCCTGCCACAGCCACACGCTCAGCCAGGCAGGGACAGCCACAGCTCAGCCTCGCTGCTGCCAGCGTGCTGCTCTACCCTTTTTGTCACCCAGTGGGACCAGACAGCTCGCCCTCCCACCACTGCAGGCTAGGGCAGTCCCTGGACAGGGAGGGTGCCAGGTAGCACCACAGCTCTCCGGGGGCTCGGTCCTGCGGAGCAGGGCCAGGAGCAAGGGGTCAGCAGCCCAGTGTCTGGGCTGAACCCTCCAGCCCAAGACCCTTCCCACCCCAGCCACCACCCTGAGCTTCCCATGCAGGGGCTGGCCAGCCCCAGCTCAGCATCACCCGTGGTATCACCTTGGTGGTTCTCAGCCCCCTTCTCTTCTCCTTTTTGGCGGTGATCCACTGGCAGCTGTAGAGGCAGAGCAGGCAGGTGGCACAGGGGCGGCAGCAACCAGGGGGGTCTGCCATAGCGCCGGGCTGTCCCAGGCCAAAGATCAGGCGTCCTGTAGGGGATGCACACTGCGTGTTGGCACAGACCTCCCAACACACAGCACTCCCTGCCCCATGGTGATAGTGCACTGCGGCATCCTGGGTCCAAGTACCCTGGCAAGAGGCTGCCCCAGAGCCCAGGGTCATAGCAGGGCTTCTGGTCACGTCCCCAGGCAAGGCACGGTGCCAGGGAAAGCGGGAACACACGGTGCAGCCCAACCTGTTCAGCAGGCTGTCCTGGGACCCTTCACTTAACGAGCCAGAGCAAGCCTGGAGCTGGCAGAGAGCAGAACCTGCTCCTCAGCCCAGCATTCAGCACTCTGCCTGGGTTCGAGCTCCAGGGACTGGCAGCCTCACCAGCCAGCTCGATGCAACCTTGCACCCAGGGTCCCTCGAAGCAGCCCAGCTGCAAGGATCACGTAGCCCAGTGCCGCAGCCTGGGGTTCCTGCTGCGTAGCTAGGGGTATATGCAACAGCCTGGGAAGTCCCCATCCTCCTCCCTAAGCAGCACTATTGGCACCCCTCCAGCTTGGCTCATACAGCACGGGGTCCCCAAAGGTGCTGGAGGAGCTGCAGCTGAGCAGCCGATAGATGGGTTTTGGTCCAAGTGCTATGGGAGGGAGGGAGGAGAGTGGCAGTTATGGGAGGAAACCCACTGCTTCAGTCACAGGCACCCAAGCTGGCTGAAGGGCTACTACTGGGTTCCCCATGCACTGGGAAGGGGAGAGGACCAGAACGCTCTGCTGTGGTCCCCAGATTCCTGCTGCTCGACTGGAGGAAGCGGGGAGCCCCAAACAAAGTCTCCTTTTATCCACCCCAAGAAACCCCATGTTTATTACTGCTTGCCGTACTGTGAAGCTGCTCCCCCTGCTCATCCCAACCTCCCTAACAGGCCAAGCACTCCATGCAACACCATCACCCGGCAGATTAAGCCACACTTATTTCATTGCAGTCGCTGAGCCAGGCACACGAGCCAGCTGACCACATCCTCCCAAGCCACATCCTCTCCAGTGCTGGGGGCAAGGGTGTGCCTAGCAGGGCTGTGCCCCATCCCAACCTGGGCCCTGGGGAGGGGGACCAGAGCCTAGGCCAGGCCCTTCCAGCCCCAGCCAGCCACACCAGACTGGCTCTGCCATGCCCTGGCTACGGCCAAGGTCAGCATGGTCTCCCCCCCTGTGACAGAGCAGCACCCCAGCACACACCTTGCTCTCAACCACCACCAGTATGTTGGTTTCCAGTGCTGGGGTACAGAGTCTCCTCGAGACCCACAAAGAGCAGTGGCTACTGGGGCATGCACAGCCAGGTACCAACCTAAGAGCCGGACCCCTAAACTGCCTAGCCAGCTTCTACAGGCTCTGGGGGCTGCCATCAGCAGGTCCAGCCACCCAAGGCAGAGGATGCCGAGGAGTACAGTGGTACCCACATCTGCTGCTCCCTCTGTCTTCTAGGGACCAGGGCAGCAGCTATGACCGAAGGCGCCAGCCTTAACACAAGTGCAGGAAGCTGTGGGACCAGAGTTTCCTTCCCTGATGCCGAGGGGCTCTGGCTGTAGGCTCACACCCTTGCTGTCACCAGAAGCAGAGGCACCATTTCCACAAGGGAGCAGCCAGCATCCCCTGAGACTTGCCCTCTCCTCTCATCACTGCTCACACAGGCAGAGCGACAGTGCCAGCAGCTGCTCAGGGAAACCCCGCCACCTCCCCATCTGGCTCCCACACAGGGTACAAAGTACAGCAGAAACAGCTCGGGGCACCAGCTGAAGTTCAGCGCTTTGCTGCTCTGAGAGGCTGCTGCTGCCAGGACGGGAGCAGCGGCACAGGACTGGCCACAAATCTACACCAGCGGTGCTACCTGGAAGGAAAATGCCACCCTGCTCCCCAGCTCCGAGCGGGACTGCAGCGGTGGGACCAGTAGCTATCGTGCAACAGCCTTGCACGGGGCACAGGTCCCAGCTCTGGGACACACGGCAGACTCTGCTCGGCTTCTGCTCTGGCTCCAGGGGAGAGCTGCACAGCAGGAGCAGGGGGGCCTGGCAGGAGCCCTCCCTCAGCTCCCACCAAACAGCCCTAGTGTGGCAGACACCGGTGGCTTGAAGGGGTCACAAACCCATCGCTGCAGTCACTGACACAGCAGCACGAGCCTGCAGCCCCACAGGGCCCCTTGTGCCCCAGGGGTGCTGGCACAGGACAACCAGGTGGCCATGGGCACAGCAAGATCCCCATGTCCCCACAGAGCCGAGCCAGCCCGGGCTGCATGCCACCGGGCAGGCCGGCCGGAGCTGACGCCCAGCCCCGCTACCTGTCCCCTGGGCTCCCAGGACAGAGGGCAGCGCTCCTGGGTCACCGTGCAGAACAGGGCGACCCAAAACCAGCAAAGGCAGCACAGGCTGGCCCAGCCCCCCCCATCTCCCCATGCAGCCACCCCTAGAGCCCCTGTCCCCGCACACCACAGCGCGGGCACAGCAGGGCAGCCCCCGTCCTGCCCCCCCACCCGCACGCAGGACCGGGACAATCCGCCCCGCCACTGCCAGCAGCAGGGGACAGAGTCCCCGTGGCACGGGCTGCCACCGCAGGGCAGCGAGCCAAGCGGGTACAATACCTGCTCCCCGCCGACCTCGGGTCCCCGCAGCCGGGCCGCCGGCAGGCCAGGTAGCGCTGGGCCGGGCTCCCTGCGCGGCACGGCCCCGCTCCGCGCCGCCGCCCCCGCTCCCACCCCGCCGGGTGTGCCGGCGGTCCCGCCCGCAGGTCTGCACAGGCCGCGGAGGGGCAGGGCCGGGCAGGGCCGGGCCGGGCAGGGCGGGCTCCCGCCGGCGGCTTCGTGCCCCACCGACCGACCCCGGCGCGGCTGCCGCTTGGCGGCCGCTGGGAGAGCCCAGAAGGGGCCCGGGGGGCGTCACGCCCCGCGGTCAGCGAGTTTGCAGGCAGCCCACGCTCCAGGCAGGCTAAGGCCCCGGGGAGAGCGCCCGGAGCGGGACGGGAGGCGAGGCACGGCTTCGCGCGTTGCCAGGGCTCCCAGGGCGGTGGGAGCCCCTCTGTCAAAGGGAGGATTTTCCCCTCCTTGCAGAGGATGCCTGGGACAGATGCATCCCGGGCCACCATCTGTGGCTCGCTGGGTCATGCTTTGAAGGCAGAAGCACAGAGGTAAAAGCAGTTTCTGATCCTGAGCCAAGAGGAACACTTCAGAGCCAACGCGTCTGAACTTTGCTGCACCAGCATGTGAAAGGAAGCCCTAAGACAGGGGGCTGATACCTCCTGGAAATGGATGAGGCAACGCTCTCCATCGCCCCAGCTCTCTGTGGCATGGCACAGCTCTGTCCTGCTCCCTCTGCTCCAGGTCTCGGCAGTGGTGCAGCCCGCAGCGAGCCAGGATTTAGGATGGGTCCTCGGACCTTCCCATGTCAGTGACTTGCTCCATCATCGCGTGGGATCTCAGGGGACCCCTGTCATCTCCCACTTGCCAAGGAGCAAAGAAAGCTGATTTACAGGGACTTGATGGCATCCTGCAGTGGCACAGCAACTGCCAGGCTAGGCAGGCACCCCAGAACTCACCGCACAGCCGATCCAATGCCACACCGTTATTAACGGCTTTGGCACAAATCACTGAACAGCTCCATAAAACGTGCTGATCAAGTCCATCTGTAAGGCCGTATTCAGTGGAGGGCCTGGAACTCTGCAGGAGGGATTGTGTAATGTAACCCATTGTTCCACACCTGAAGGAGTAAACTGAAAGCATTGCAGTGAGCGGGAACGCCCCTGGGACCAGCAAGCAGCCCTGCACCCCAAGTTTTGTCAGCCGTGAGCAGCTGGCAGCAAGGCTCACCTCCCGCAGCCCGCGAGCTCTGCCAGCCCCAGCACAGCCCCACCGGCCATTGCAGGTGAAGTGCTGGGGAGGGGGCTGCAGGTTGTAAAGGGATCGACAAGCAAAGCGCTGAGGAGGGGTGAAGGACCACTCAAGCCAAGAAACAGCTTCGGCAGCAGGGAGGGGAAACCTGAGCATCGATAAAGAGACAAGGCGATATGCGAAGAGGGGGCATTGGAGAGCCAAGTGCTGTGGGTTTTAAGGGTGCAAAGCAAAGCTGGTGGGACAGGCACCCCTCGACCACGGGCAGATGGAGCGGCAGGGCCGACTGCTCCTCCAGGGACCCCCCCCCGGGCACTGGCAGCGGGGTCCCCTCTCTCCTGAAGGCCCGACTGTGACAACGGCGGCGCCGCGCAGGGGGCGCGGCCGCCGGGGCCGCCCCGGGCCCTCCCCAGGGGAGCCCCGCCAAAAGCAGGAGCGCAGCCCTCGCCGCCTGCAGAGGCCGCCTGTGCCCACCAGAGGGCGCTGCAGCCGGCTCGGTGGCTCGGCCGCTCCGGAACACTACCCCGCACTCTACGGTCCCGCCGCCGGCTCACGGCCAGGCTGTGTGGTCCTGCCCTGGCCGGACACGGGCAGCTACAGAGAAGGAAGCGGCGGCAGGGCCGCTATTCCCGTGTGAGCCCCCGTCTTCAGCACCGTGGGAAGCATCAGCCATTTTTCCGCCCCCCCCCCCCCTCGCCGCGTGAGGGCAGGAGGCAGCCATATTGAGCGAGGGCAGCGGCGTCGGGCCGGTGCCCGTAAGGGGCGGAAGCCATTTTGAGTGCTGGCACGTCGGGCGGGCGGCAGCCGCCGCAGCCCTGCCCGGTCAGTGCGGGCGCGCTGCCGCCAGCGGGCGCCCTTGTCCCGCGCTGCCACCGCCGCCCCCGCGCCCCGCCCAGCGCGGTCGCCTCTGGCGGGCCCGGCCCCGGGGAGCTGCGGGGGGCGCCGGGGGGCGGCTGGGCTGGGGGTCCCCCGCCACGGAGGTGGGCCTCGGCCGGGGGCTAGCACAGCCCTCACCGGGAGCTGCCTGTCGCCTCAGGTAGCTCCGATCACTCTGATGTTGTACAAGGCCGGTAGAGGTGACATTTGGGGGTTGCTTCTGTCGGCACTGTGAGGCCTTCCCGTAGCTGATGTCCACACGACGGGAATCAGCGGGTCACCGAGCTGCTGCTTTGTGAGGGAGACCCGCCCTGTGCCGCCTCCATGCTCGGTGAGCCCCACCAAGGAACGGGCCCCGGCTGCCTCAGCCCGCCACAGCACAGGAGCACAGGCCCGAGTGTCACCGCACAGGAGCCGAACGAACCAACGCAGGGATGCTTCACAGCCGAGGCCATCAGACTGCTGTGAGCAGGGGCATCCTAGGCACTCTGCCAGCTCAGGTGCTTGTCTGACCTCCAGGAGCCAAAGCACAGTTGAAGCTAACAACCAGAACGCATTGTCAAGCTAGCTTGCCTCTACAACTGTATCACGGTGGCCTCTGGGGTGCCAGAATTAGTTGGGAAGATGGAAAATAACATCCCTGTCAGCACAGTTGAATCGGTTCAAGCGTAACATCGTGTTGCATTGCCGTATGTGAGATTTGTGCCCTGCCTTCACTTGTGAACAGTCTCATCTGTTCTTTTGAATTCCGGTAAAATTATAAAAAACAAATGCACAAAGGAATTGTCTAAGTGAGCAGGGAAACTTCTGTTGGTGTACTACAGCTCAGCTGAAGTTACCTCCCTAGATTTTTAACTTGGGGAGCAGAGAAGGCATTTTCAACATATGGAAGTGACTTAATGGCTTTATGTTAGGTTGTCAGCTGAACTGGTTACAAACCAGTCTTTTCAGAAAAAGATTAAGCCACTGTTTCAATTACTTCTGTATTTCACTATAGCGTCTGTAATTGACAAAGAAATATGGCTTTTAATTTTGACTGTTTTAGGGAATGTTTTCCCTTTATGCAATCCTCCACAGGACTCGACGTGGGATAAAAGTGTAAGGTCACACAGGTTTCTGTAACCATTATTTGACACTCTCTCAGCTTGTAATGGACAGCAACAAAAATCAGTGTATCACTGTTCCTCTGCTGTCAGCACTTTAAAAGCCAGTGGCACAGACTGTGCTTCCAGCCCAGCTAGTAGCTGACCTACGTAAACCGATAGGCCAAGGCAAAGATCTCTCCATCATGAGTCTAAAAATCCTTGCTGATAATCTGCAGCAATATAGAACTTGCTATAATTTGAAGCTATCTTGCACAGGCACATTAAGAAGTTAAGCTGTGAGAAAGAACTACTCCAAAGGTAAAATGCCTACTTAAGGGTGGGTGTTGTTCATGACACTGGTCCCAGTGGTTAGGTTTACTTTTCCTAAATGCCAGAAGTTTATAAGGAATTAAAATCTGTGGTGAACAAACTTTGGATCAGAAATTATTCTTTTCCCCCCAGAAGCAGGCCAGTTAAAGAGATCAGGAATGCTGATTGTGAGATTATCGTTCAGCATGAGAAAAACCTCTATGAACTGTATCTATTTCAGCTCTTACCACTGCGTTTGTATGATACGAGGCAAATCACTTGACCCAAACTTTTCATGGGTGGTCCTTATAGTTTTCATTTCCTGAGTACTTGAAAACAGCATGGGGCTGATTTTCAGGAGTGCTAATCATTCATTGTTGTAATTGAGATGAATGATAGGAGCTCTGAGGATCAAATGCTAAAGAGTTAAGAGTTCAAGCTGCATAGTAACAGCACATCTCAGATCAGGCACTGTACCAATGCAGCATTTAGCCCCACTGTTTTCATAGGAATCTTAACACCCCTCAAGGGTTTATGGAGATACAGTTTTTCACATACGGAGAACACAGACTTTTAGAAGAGCACAGTAGAAAAGCAGAAAATAGTC
The DNA here is from genome assembly GCF_017639655.2 of Falco naumanni. Taxonomy (NCBI): domain Eukaryota; kingdom Metazoa; phylum Chordata; class Aves; order Falconiformes; family Falconidae; genus Falco; species Falco naumanni. The sequence continues at coordinate 13,302,077 of NC_054067.1, forward strand.
TGTTCAGTAAGCATTAAACTGTATAGATACAGTTAAGAAATTATTTTTTAGACATAGTGTCATGACATATCTAAAGTTGATAATAAGGCAAAGAAGACTTTTCTGAGGCTCTCTGAAAAAAAAGTGTTCAAACAGGAAAATCTTGCTTTCGTTAAAAAAAAAATAGTTACCAGATTCTGATATTTCTATCAGAGATCTATCCTGTAAGATTTACGTGCTGTATCTCATTGATGATTTCAATGACTGAATTGTTTTTGTCCAGATACAGCTTTTTCTTTTTGGAACTTGAGCTAGTTTAGAATCTGAAGATGTTTATTATTTGCCATTTCCTAGTTGTCTTATCATTGCATGCTTAACTGAAACCACACAATAACAAACCTAAAGCCAAATCTTAAGTGCTACATTTAAGCTATGATAGAAGGGATACTCACAGGGTATACTCACATGCAATTTTGCATCTTAAACCACATATTTTTGGTTTTTATATAATCTACAAAGTAAGCTAACTAATTTAATTATAGCAGAACTGTTTTTCTAGTTGGCCTGTTTCCTTTACAGGGATAATTAGCTTTACTGGAAGTAAAAATGTAGGCATAACTTACTGAATGCAACAACACTGATACCCTGCAGAGCTGGTTCCACTTATACAACACTGAAAAACATACTTGAGCTGTATCAGTGGTTTATGTTATTTTCTGACCAATATTTGTGGTTTTTCCAGGAAAAAAAAAAAAAAAGTACTTCCCTTGTCTATAAGCATAGATGCTCTATAACCATCTTATCTTCCACTCCCTTCTGTTGTTCTACTATGGAAACTTTTGTATTTAGCCTTCTTTTGTTTACTAGCTTTTAAGACACACCATTATTTTTGCTCTGGGATAAGCCTTTGTTACGGAGTGTTTGCTCCTGATACATCTCTAATTTCTGTTCAGAGTTATAGTTACTGTAGAACAGTATTTCCGCTCCCTTTCAGGATATAAAAGCAGCTGCAAGATCAATATGCTATGAGACATTTTTTTGTTGTTTTTGTTTAAGCTGCCTTTCTTTCATTGTTTCAGAAGCCTTCCATGAAGTCCTTACTGCTCACTGATGTTACTGCTAAACCACATACTTTGTTACAGTATTACTGAGGAGCTGACAGGAGTCTAGATAGGGTAAGGCTCTGAATCAGCATTTGTGTCAAAAATGAGCTTAAATACATGACAAAGGAAAGCTCAACTCTCAAACTATAGCAAGCACCTATACAGCCCAAGCTCCTAAGCACATAACGTGTAAGTACTTGCTTTCTATTCAAGTATCAACACAGTGGTTCAAGTCAGTCCTTGCTCAAGGAATACCACTTCCAATCCCTTACTAACCTTATCAGCCATGGGATTCCATCCCCTCTATAAATCTAGAGAGAAAACAGAATCCTATTCCATATCTATTTCAGTATCACTGCCTTCCTCTCAAATAGGTTATTTGAAGATAGATAACGCTTCTGAGAATCATGATGCCCTACAACCAGTAACACTTATATTTTACTTGTAGGGCTACCACATTTTTCCTACTTTATAACACCTACAAGCTGTTACTATCAGATACCTTCACAGAATTATTAGAACCTTTCCTGCTGTCTTACGGGAGACAATTCATTTATATCAAACACTTCTATGAAAGCAACCTTCCTATGGATGTAACTTATCTACGTCCCATATTTTTTCATTTACTACAAGCTATTAGTTTACATGCTAACCCCCCCCCCCCCCCCCCAACCATCAAAAAAGGCCCAAAACTTGCACACTTACCAGATAGAAACAGCTTCTTGTTTCAAACTCTTCAGTAAATATGAGCAACAGCTGTTTGCCATTGCCAAATTTATAGGACCAGCCTCCAGAGCACTGTGCTAAGGGTAGGTTTATATAAAGAGCTCTTGCTAGGGAGTAGTGAGTAATCTGATGGGGTGGTGGTGTCTGTGTGTTCAGAGCTGTCTGGGCTTATAGCTGTGTTGTAGTAAAGCTAGTATGTAGCATTGCTAATTGAGGAATAGTTTTTATTTGAAAAGATAATTTTTTGGGTCTAGAGTAATTAGTTTAATGTTTTTTGTTCCCTGTAAGTATAATTCCCTGACTATGTTTGGTTACAGTTTATTATTTTTTCTTTATCTATGTAAGGTCTTTTGAGTCATAAGTATCTTTGGCTAAAGGCTCTACTGAGTTGTTTAATGGAGCTAAAATGTTTTAGTAATTAAAAAAGAGCTTAGTACTGTCTCTTTTTTTTACTTCATAGTTATAGGTATCTGCTGTGAGTATGTACAAAGGCTTTATTTTCATAACTTGCATCTGAATCGGCTTTCTGAGCCTTTAACTAGCACAAAGGGTTGTGGGGGATTTCTAGCTAGTGGTCTATATCTGTATTTTTTATTTTATGTTTTCTCAGAGTTGCTATATAATCAGTATCTCTGGGACTTGGTATTTAGCTGCCTGTGGCTTCTCATAGTCAATATTTATGGACAATAGGTTGTTTGTTTTTTTTTTGAGGGGGGAAGCAAGTCTGCTTTCCAGACTGCAGAAGGTGGTCGTAAAGGTAACTTTTTCTTGACATAATGTGTTGGTTAGAGGGGGGAAAAAAAAGGTGCTTTTTTTGCATTGATGTTAAAAAAGTCTAAGTATAACCTGTTATCTTGCCTCCTATGAGACTTTTTTTTTCTGGAGCCTAGGCTGTAAGAGACACTTGCTGCTTTTTTGTGTGGAGTGGCTGACAGCATGGAGAAGTTTGACAGTGGCTGAGCTGTTCTGATTAAGAGTTTCTGTTACTAGAAAGCATAGTAGAAAGCTGTTTGGTTATTTTTTGTTAGTTTTCTGACGATGGAAAACTGAATTTCTGAATGTGGTGGAGAGGCTCAGCTGTAAGGTAGAACTTCAAAGTGTAAAAACCCCAGGCTGCCAAATCCCCCTCAACAACAGTGCTTTGGTTTCTACTTGAGGGACCTGCTGCAAATGACTGGTTCTGGCAAATTAGGGCTGGGTCTTGTAGCTTATGCAGGTAATTATCCAGAATCAGTGTTTCTCTGCTGCCAGCTTGAAGTGCTTGTGCCTGTTTGAATCTTTAGAAGAGTTAAATGCCCTTTCCAGTGAGCAAAGAGAACGTACTGTGGGAATGTATTAACAGCTTAAATAACTTGTAGTATCTTGAGTCTATGTATGTGTAGGCCATCTCTGTTGGAGCTGTATTCTTAGCTGCTTAGGAAATGATTTTTAAGTAGGCATTATGTGATCCTTTTGTTTAAGCTTAGTAGCTCCCAGGTTATCTGGAAGCCCACCAGCTTGTTTCTATTAAGTTTCCATTGATGACTGGAAATAAAGCTAGAATGAGAAGTCATACTTCTAAGGTTGTTCTGCTTTTGAGTTTGTAAAAACATCAGATTCAGATGTTACTAAGACTAGATAAATAGTAACTTTGGAGGTAGTGGTAATTAAAAGAACATGTGTACTTTTTTGGAACTTGGTGGATTCAGATGGGTAGGATATATAGGCAGATATGACTCTAATGCCTACCTATCATGAACTTCATGCTTATTTTTTTTGCTTAGCTACTTTAACAGATTGGAGTATTATAAACAATTAATTTATCATTTGCATATCTCTTTAAGGTGCTCTTTGAGCTTTCTGAAGTATGGCTAGCTTTCAGTTATACATTGGCTAGCTGTCTGTCTATTAGGTGCTTATTTGCCTATTCAGTTTTCCTTTCTTTTGTTTGTGTTAATTGATGGCTTACCATAGATCATCTTGTACCCAGGCATGGAGTTGAACTTCTGGGTGATTTCCAAACAACTAATCATTGTTTGGCACTTGTACCTCTTGATTGATGGTTGTTATTTTGCCTGGTCCTTTTTTCCCCGGCTTGCTTATATTTCACTCAAATGAAAAGCTCATGCAGTTAACTAGCTTGTGCAGTTAAAGGACGTGCCTATTGCTTTCCCTCACAGCTTAGCTTATGATAAAATGTTTCTCTTCTTATGCTTTTTGTGAAGTTATTCTTGGTTTTTGCTGTTAAGTATTTGAACCTGTGTCCAGAACAGACTGTAATTTACACTAAGAAATGAAAACAGACTTGTAATTCTTGTCTCCTGTGTTGCAGCAGACATGCACTAACAACTATGATCTAACAACTATTCACAGGACTTACCTTTACTTTAATAAGGAGCTTGAGTGCTTGGAAGAGGTTCTGTTCTTGTTTGGCAGAACTGGGCTGGTCCATGACTTGAAAGTGCATGGTGGGTTTAGAATTTGTGAAGTTTATGAAGAGGGTGCTCTGCCTTCTTGATCGCTGCAGAGTGATGCTGATGTGGGAGGATTTGTTGCCTAAAGTCCTTATTTCCAGCCCTGGGAGGAAAAGAAGCACACCTGGAAAAAGGCTTTTAGAGCAAGTCCTGGGAGGGACCTTCAGTGGTTGAAATGGATATTGAGATGAAAAATGCTGCTTTGTTTGCAGCTGTCATACTTGGAGCTACCGTCACAGATGGTACATCATCATTGCATTAGGCATCACATAGCTATAGGATGGAGGTGACTGTTGCTTCAGGTACTTGCATTTGCTTGCCTTGTCAGATACAGTTACAGACAGATGGTTATGAGGAACTGAGAATATGCATAGCTCAGCATGAAGGACATTTGTCTTGGCACTCTAGCTGTTTTGTCACTGTCAAGCTTGGTTTCTAGGTTCTGCAGAATTATATAGAAGCTGAGTGAGTACTGCACGTGTTTGAGACAGTCCCCATAAGTGAAGGCTAGTATGGGAGAAAACAAAACATACTTTTTTGCAAAAGAAAAGAAATGGTGAGGAGAATATAGGAGAATGCATTGCAGGATGAATATGAATGGAACGAGCCCAAAACAGGGATGCAGCAGTGACTGAAACTTTAGCTGGGAGTTCTAGTTGTGTGATAAAAATGTTAGGAATAAAACTGCAAAGCTTAGATGGATATTGCTGGGGCCTTGTGTCCAGGCTGAGTTGTGTGACACTGACATTCTTCTCCTGAATACTGTTGGTAATCAGTGGTTTGACAAAGATTATGGAAAGCTCTCAGTAAGATTTTGGGGCACTTTAGAGTACTCCCAGAGCTGGAAACCCAGGACTAGATGCAGCTGTGATCTGGTCTGTGGGTAGCAGAGACTACTGTGTGGTTCCTACTATAGTGTAGCCCAAACTGTCCCTCCCATGCTCTGTGGTGCTATGGGGTGCTTGCTAGGTTCTCCTTAACATCTTCTTTCACTTTTGTGATCATGATTTGCTATGTTTTGAACTGAACGGCTCAAACTTTGGGGAGTGTTAGGCAGATGGCTAAGAATGACCAGCAGTGCTAACTGCGACCTCTGACTTATTCCTGTTGTAGTGCAAATACATGTGCTAATTTGAGCTGTTTTGACAGTCATTTCTGCAATATATAAGCTACTTTCAGATGCCTAATTAAATATTACAAGTATCCTGACTAGAAATGCTTTAAGAATACTACTTGAGGTTACTGCTACTAGAAATGTATTTCTTTGAGTTATTCAATAACTCTAATGACATCAACATCTGGCCTGCTAAATGCTGTTAATAAAACCTTTTCTAACTACAAGCTTGTTATCAAATTGGTCCTGCTCTAAATACTGAGAATGTAGACTTTGCAAAAACAGTAGCAGGTAAGAAATTCAACCCATGTTGAAATCCAATAGATATTACCAAAACTCAACAGCATTATTTGAAAGAATGGATTTTGCTGTAACAGCACAAGTCAAAGTATTTAATGATTAAAAAATGAGGGGTGGAAGAGGCTTTTCAAAAAAACACTACCTGGCACAGGAACAGTCAATTCACTGGAACAAAAGGTCAGAGGAGCGAGGGGGACTTATCAACATCTCATTGCCCAGACTGCATGTATCATTTCTTTGGGAAGCAGTATTGTCCTGTCCTAGCTGCTGGTGGGGAAAGCTACTTTTTGATTATGGAACCTTGGAGTATCGTTCTGGAGTATGTAAGTTTTAACATTGATTTAACTGGCATAAATAGCTATGTTGTCCAACAAAAAAATATCTTAGCATCCTGCACTTAGGAGGAATAAAGGGTACAGATATTAGCTTTGCATAGCAGTGTTAAATGGGAATTGCAGAACTCTTGGAAGAAGACATTTGGGTTCTTTGGTTAGATTATGGCTAGCTGTACACAGCAGCAGATTTAGCAGGCTAAAGCAAGGACACAAGGAAGTGGCTAAATGCCTGTCCAGTAATCCATGTATGCAGTGAGAATATAACTTAATAAGGAAGAGCATCATAATTTACAATGCTAACTGGTAAACAGAAAAAAGGCTCTACTAAATATGCAGGGATAAAAGCATTAGACTTATCTGAGCTGCTGTAAGAAAGGAACCTCAATGTCCATGAGTCAGTGGGTAATCCATTCTTGGGTGACTAGGCTGTTTGTCAATAGGCTGATTTGGGTTGTCCTAATTCCACACTTTATTCAGTTATTTGCTTTGACACATAGCTGATAGTCGGGTCTCTATTCCAGCTGAAAGCATTGTGTCTGAACTCCCAGTGGGACATAGCAAGGCTACTGTGTACTTGGAAAACTATATAAAGATTTTCTCTAAATCATCTGTGCAGATTTGTAGTGTTTCAAAGTGAAGCTTTTCATATGCTCTGGAGCAATGAATCAATTTTGGTTTTAATGCCTGTCTGTGCAGTTCACCTCCCCAACTTTGCTGTCACTGAAATTGCCAAAGATACAAGAAGAGTCCTGAAGAGCAAAGCTCTATTGCTAATATTAGAAATAACGAAGTGCTCTAACAACTGCTAGGCTGTATGAAGCTTTACTGCACAAAAATAACTGTCCCAGTTGCATCTTTTGTGTATCCCTAATGTGTTTAAGTGGTAATTAAAAAAAAATTCCATTAAGTCCGGATCTCTCATGTCCTGTGTGTTCACACACACGTATATAGGGAAGGAAGAAACTGTTTGAAACAAAGCCCTTTCTGCAACAAATACTTGATTTACTTGAGAAAGTTTACCTTGAAGGGCTTCCCAGGACGATGGGCTATGCAGCAATATTTTGGTTTCTGCATGTCGTATTCTTTGTTTTAGGATTATTTGGCACACTTGCTTGAATTAAGCAAAAAGGGCAGTCCCATCCCATCTGGCATGATGCATTAATTTTCAGCTTGCTGAAGTCAATTCACTGGTTATATGCAGGTTTCCTTGTACCCCTTGTGCTTTGGGAGAGCATGTTGAGTAGGAAATTGAACTAGACTGAATAGTTCCCAGCTAAGAGTATCTGTAGTGTCCAAAAGCTGTTGATATTCTACTCTTTTTAGGCTGATATTGACTAACACAGGAGATAGTAGTGAAAGTGAATGTGCACAGACTTTAACCTGAGCTTTTCCTCACCCTACAAAGCTGCTCATGCACAGAGGTGATGCCACTAGGTTTGGTCCTACCCCTAAGGTACAAAAATAGAGGACTGCAAGCTAGAATTCCTGGGATCTCTTCCTTGCTCTCATCTGTGTTCTGATAGAGGACATCTAGTTTAGTTTCTCAGTGACCTCTGGGAAATGAGTTTTAACATGGCTGAAGTACACACTTTCAAACACTGCCAGCCACTTGCAAAGTGGAACAAAGCTAAAAGTGTTGCTTTTCATCTCATGGACTCCATCATCAAACTAAAAATGTCTCAGCAGAAGTTCCTGTGAGATGTGAATCCAGCGCTGTACTTCTGAAGTCCAAGCTGCAAGATATTTTGCATTAAAATATTGTCCTGATACACTGGCATCTTAGTATGGCTGAAAATTTCTGTGCATAGTTTTATGGAAGGAGGAGCTTGACAGGCTTCTCTCAGCCTTTTATATGGTTTTTACATGTCATTTGATATGCCTGTGAAGTAGTTTATAATGCTGCCTAAAATTATTAATGTAGCTTTTATGCCTAAGAAGCAAAAATATGCCAGAATATCTAAAAAGGCTTGATTCTACTACATTGATGAATACCATGTATCTTGTTGATGTATTGTTTACTTTCCCACATCATGCTGGAAGCCTGGAATGTTATTTACTAGGGAATAGTCTCACATGACCTAATGAAAAAAAAACCCCAAGGTAATAATTACTGTAAAATGATCCAAATTTTTTCCAAACTGTGTAGAAAAAATTAGTGTCTCTTTAACGCTAAAGTATGTTTCATCTGGTGAGCAAACTAGTTATTGCCTTGATTTGAAAGTGTCTATATTTAAAACAGGAAAGAGTCCAACATTCAAATATTCCCAGAACCTACTATCAACAAGGTGAAATCCTACTTCATGTTTTAGTGTTGCCAATTGGCCTGTATGCAGGGGGCATTACAGTGTGAAAGCTTTCTGGCTAGAAATGTTGAGTGGTTATGTAGCTGGATAAATTATTTTCCTTTTGAGCTAAACAAAATGTAGTGCTCATTAATCTAAACGGGTAATACTCATATGCTAAATAGGATTCTGTCCTTTCACCTTTTCTTTCCTGATGTCGAAGGTTTTGGAACAATTAAGTGATAAGCCCAATTTAGGCAGGAACAGATGCAGCAAGTTTTTAGGCTAACCTCATCTTTAGTGGACTTTACTGACTTTCAGTGTAGTAATGACATGCTTCAGAACTGGTCAATCTGAACAGTCTGAATCCTGTGGTACAGAGGCACATGTGGCACTGATAAATGTAGCTACATCAGTACAAGAGAATCATAGAAAGGGTTGGGTTGGAAGAGACCTTAAAGATCATCTAGTTCCACCCCCCTGCCATGGGCAGGGACACTTTCTGCTAGACCAGGCTGCTCAAAGCCCATCCAACCTGGCCTTGAACACTTCCAGTGATGGTGTAAGTTTTTGTCCCATGGCTGGGGAAGGTAGTCATCCATTAACTCAAACATAGCAGTAGTATCAGTTGGGGCATTCAGGCTTTGCATACTGTGATTTCTTTTGTTCTAATCCCTAAACTGAAGTTCAGATTAGTTGCTGTTGACATAACTGGTAAAGGAATGGCTAACATGGAACTAGGACTTCAGTGTTAAGGGTAACATTGGAATATTGTAATTAGAAAAATATTCTATACATATTTGCTTATGAAATCTATCTTAAAATGGAAATGAAGACCTGTGAATGATTCAGCACCTTGTCAGCTGTGACTGGGTTAATTCAAGTGATTGAGATAGTTGACTGAAGGCAAAGGAGGAGCTTCAGAACTGAAATTCTTCCAAAAGCATGTGGTGTTTATCTTCTTCCAGACTTAAATATTTTTTTAAAAATCATCTGTATATTAGCTTTGTCATTTGAGGTAACTTTGAAAACATTTGACTGAAATAACTTTTCCAGAGCCAGTGTGTTAATACCGTGCATGATCTAGGATGCATGGTTGTGTCTCACAGGGAAAGCTGTTCTTGATGTGGCTAGAGAGATTATGATGTTTCTTGGATGCTAGGGGGTGAGTGCGTACACTATGGAATTAGTTTGTATTTCCAATGTCCCTGGAGTAAAGCTAGTACTCAACATGAGTCTGTTCAGCTGATCAGTTACAGGATTTCAAGTACCTGCAAATGTCAGTATTTAGCAATTACTGTAGTCAGTAAATAACCTCTTTGGTCATTTTATATACCTCCCTTCAATTAGGGTAATTTCTGCCATGGTTCCTTTAAGGGTAGGAGATGCCATCTAAGAGGAAGATAGGGACGATAGCTAGGGCTCCTCTCAATTTCAGAGACCAGAGATTGCAGATCATACTTATCTTTAAGTAAGGCTGTGGAGCCTTGCTCATCTGTAATGATCTGTAATTGACATGCTCAAGGTGTTAAAGGTCATAAATAATTAGGTATTGTAACTTAAGGGCAATGCAATTTTGAATATGTACTCTTTGTGGTATGCCTTACAACATGCTTTGAAAGCTCACTTAATTTATTAAAATCTAGAATCCTAATCCTTTATTTCAACTGAAGCAAACTGTCGGAAATTAATCTCTGTTGGTTATTGCCAGCCAAATATCTCTTGATGCTTGGACAAGATATGCTGGGACAGTCTTGAATACAATTGCCCCCAACTGAGGGAGTAAATCTATTCCTGTCTCTTTGCCTACTCTAGAATACCTCTGAGAATGAAAGGACTGAAAATTAAAAAAAAAATCCAACCACCTCCTCCCCTAACCATTGTGCTTTTGGAGTTCCTTCCTCCTACATTTCTGAAATGGAAGTTAATTGTAAATACACAGAGGAGTCTGAATCCAGCAAACAGCACTGTCTTAATGTTGGGGGTGTTTGGCAAGGGACACTAACTTCTCAGATCAAGACTCTTGGCTAATGCGCATATTTTAAGCTGTTTAGGGGGATTTAGTCAAGTAATCTATGTTTAACTACTCTGTGTGCATTATGTAGGTGTTGTGTATTATGTTAAATTCTGAACGAGCCTCCTAGGATGTTAACAGAGCTAGTTAAAGCTAAAATGACCTTTAATTCTGTGAAATATTCTAATGACTTGGTTGGGTTTTTTTCCTTTGTGTGAGGCCTGGATAGTTGTGTTGCACTTTCTGTTTAAAAAAATAATCTCTGGACGGATGTTAATAGGAATGAGTATATCTTGCATTTCAGTATTCTTATACCTATGCTTTTGAGATAAGCAGATGGGAGATGTGTATTGGAAGAAACAGGGTATTACTAGAGTTATTTCAAAATGCATGCCGAGCTTCTGTGTAATCTGTTATAGCACTGCTGCCAATGAAGGACTGGTAATACTGATTTATATCGTTGATTAGCTGTAATATTAATACATCTAATCAATAAGCTGAGGTCATTATAGTCTTTTATTCACATAAAACCATTTATAATCAGCAATCAAATTTCTTGCAGGAAGAGCGAGGCTTCTGCGAACATATTGTGTCTGTATATGTACGTGGGAAAGAAAATAGAAAAAAAAAAACCAACCAAAAATTGAATATTCCTACCATAGGCTCTTGCTCTAAATCTGTTGTGAGGCTAAGCAGAGGTGGCAGGTAACAGCCTGACTGCCAATGCTACATCAGGTGATTATGTTCATTTCAAGAACATAGTTGCATTCAGTCACAGAGGGATGAAGCATTTGGAGTAGCTTCCTAAATGGCAGGGTACTGGTAACCCAGATGGTTCTTTCTGGCTCATTGCTAACTTCCTACCTCAGTGCCTTGTGTTAATGAAGTATCAGGGTTGTCCTTTCCTGTTCCCTTTGGAGAAGGGCCTGGCTATCCCTTTTACAGACCTTGAAGGGAATCCTTAGGAGTGCAAATGGGACTGTTGAGAGCAGAGGTGCTTTTTTTTGTAAGTGCAGGCCATTCCTGGTGGTGTTCCAAGACTAAGAGTGATGTTGCCAACCTGTGTTGGCAGTAAATCTTCCCTTGCTACCTCTTGAGGCGTGTGGCATGGATCCTGCACCAGACACCTCAAATCTATTAGGTGGTTGTTTTTCACCTCCATGAGTATGAAGTTGTGTGTGCGCTTGGCGGCCAGGGCTCTAAAATCAATGACAGCCACACACAAAATTTCAATCTGTTTGAACATATTGGAAGAAACTTGTCTGATATTAAATGGAATGTGAAATGTTTAGCTGGGAAATATATGGGTATGCTGTTGCTTATCAGAATGAAAACAGTTTCTGATAATAAAAATAAAGCGTCATGCTGGGGAAATTTAAACAGATACTTAGTGATGCTTCTGTATACAATGTGATACGTGCAAATGAGATTGGCAGATGGCAGGAGACAAATTTGCATAATTCTAGCTAAAGAAATGACGCTTCTTGCAGTGGAAGTCCACAACAAGCAGAAACACTTATAATGGATTATTTTACAGTAATAGAATACTCATAAACAAATAATAGATTCCAAGCTATCTATCACTGCCAAATGGAGGTGCTAACATCTCAAGCCTTGACAAAACTTTTGTCCATGGTTATTTAATTTTTCAAGTAATCATTGAGCAATAAGGATAGTAACTCAAGCTTTTATTTGAAGGAAGTTGTAACTCCAGTCTACTCAACTTGAATAGGAGCCCTCTAAACAAGCATGAATAGAAAGTTTCAGACATGTGTAACTAGAAGGAAGTGTAGGTAATTTTGAAAAGCTGCCAGCGCCTTAAAGAAATTAAAGAACTAAGACTTTATTCCCTAGGTGTCCATACAGCACCAAAAGGCAGATTATATTGATTCTTCTGACTTTGAAAGAACACTTGCTCTTAATGATGAAATGAAGTTTGTTTTATTCAAAGGTTCTGTGCTTCAGGGAGCAGCATGCATTATTGCTTGTGTTATTGCTTACATTATCAATTGATTGCACTTGCCTGGAAATTAATAGGGTGAAACCATTCAAAATTACACATGCTAGGGAGGATACTTGCTCAGTTATTAATCTGAGGGAATAGACTATTTTATATTAAAAATAATCCCATATAAAATTAATGTTTTTTATCAGTGTGATTGATAGGCTGGTGAATTCAGTTGGTGTGGCTTTTTCTGAAAGACTTAATTATGAGTAGTTGCAGAGGTATTTGGTAGTCTCCTCACACAAGTCAATCTTCCTACACCTTCCTGCCTCATCCCTGCATATGGGTGTGTTGTGCCGTTGGAGCTGGCAGGTCAGGCCTGGTGGAAAGCAGCACTGTGTAGAGTTACATGTGTGTCCCAGCCGATGCTGTTGGAGAAGCACAAGTTGGGTGAGACTGAAACTCTCCAAAAGGCTGGAGTGGCTTTCATGCAGGGAAGTGCAGGTTCCTGGGGAAAAGTGTAAAAATGTGATGATTTGGCTGACATCCCAGGGCCAGGGAGGCGGGAGTAGGAGCTCCGAGCCAGACTCGGAACAGAGAGGAGCACTTGCTGTAGGCTCAGATGGGTGGTTCTTCAGTCAGCCTCTAGCTGGGTTTGATACTCCTATGTACTCGGAGCACTTCTTAGCAACTTTGTGAGATGCAACCTCTTTTGACTCATGAAGCAGTGCAGGGCCTTGGTGGCTTCCAGCTAGGTGTTAAGCCTGTTTTAGATCCTGGAATTGACAAGAGGACATCAGATACTGGCTGTTCCACAGAACCCTTGAGAGGGGAGTCAGAATATCTGGGTGATCCTGATGCAGAGGCTGAATCAGATGTAGCTTTATGCCTTCTTAACTCAACCTGAACAGCCTTTCCACATATCCTGCCAAGGGCCCTACAATAGATGATAGACACAGCCTTTTTGGTTGAAAACAAAAAGGGGGAATTGTAGAGGAATGAAGGCAGTGGGTTGATTAGCATTGATAACATGCAGCTGTAGCCTTGCCTCAGCGGCAGTGGGTTGATCGACATGGACAATGTGCAGGTGTAGCTCGTTCCTGCTAAGTGGTTAAATAGCCCTGAGGGTTGTGGGAGAAGGGGTCAGATGGGGGAGGAGGAGCAGTGTGGCCTGACCTCTGGAGGAAGGAGATACAGCACACAGTAGAATCTGACCAAAGGTAAAGCCTTGTTGCAGCCTACTAGTTTGTGCTGCAACAAAGCATCATCATCATGTTGGGGATCTAACTCTCATACTTTTTGAAAATATTCATGGCAGTAAATGCACCTTAAGACCCTTCCATGTGGATAATTTTAATGGAAGGACCCCCAAACTGGAAATAGATTTTATGGTAGGGAACAGCTGTGTTGGAGACCTTCTCAGGCAATGTTTCTATTCAAGAGTCTGTTGTCTTAACACTGGTTTGGCATGTGATCTTTACCAAAAGCTGATAGCTACCTTTTTCCTGTGATAAGAAAGTTATCTATGCATAAAACTTAAGGTGAGATAAGTCTCAGTAATTAAGCAAGTATGAAGGCAATCCAGAGAGTCCTGGACTGCAGGGACCTGCTTGGGAGTCCAAGTTATGGCTGGTAGTATGTCCATATGGGAACTGCAGTGCTGGGAGTGGCTTTTGGGAAGGATACTACTAGCAGGTGTAGCCAAGTGTCCTGCTGCAGTGGGCAGATGGTGGTGATTCAATTCACAGCTCAAAGTAACTGCTGGGGATACAGGCATTATCTGGGATTTATGTAACAGCAAATGACCAAGGATGTGATCTTTAAATCTGTTTAAATACCTAAAGATCAAGTCTCTCTAATGGGATTTTAAAAAAAAGCACTTAAGAACAGTGTGAATTTCTTAGTTGCTGAAACCAGTGAGACCAGTACCTTTTGGTATCTTAGTCTAGTCACTAGGCTGTGCTAAAAGCACAGTGCTGTGCTCCTTTCCCATGATCACTCTGAAATTAAGTGATGCTTTTTGATACTGTTCTTCTTGTCAGGGGCTGTCATTCTTTTTTTCTCCCACTAGAATGGTGTGAGTGTGGGAACTTGGAGTGAGCCAGAGCAAGGGTACCAGCTAAATGTTGTGGAAGTGCTAATCTGGCTATAGCATTATAGCATCTCTGAAAGTACTGGTGTGGCTCAGCAGTGTGCATCCTCTTATGCATGTGCCAGAGCCATAGAATGACCATGCTTAGTTTCCATATGCATGGAAGAGTTTTGCCATTGAGTATCTCCATCCATACTACCTAGGAGCTAGACCCTCCTGTGGAAACTTACCCTGAGACAGCAGAAGACTGAAGCTATTTTGCACTGTTTCTGGGAAATGTGAAGACCCAGGGCCAGAAGTGGAAGCTGAAGTGTATGCGGCCTGGAATTAGCTGAATTTTTCCTGTTTTGCTCCATTTCTCTCCTTAGCTGTCTCTTTCACTTTCCTGGTTCCTGTGGGTAGCATGGTCCTAGAAACATATCCCTAGGAACAGGGCTCTGTAGCTGGGTTCTTTCCCTTTGGGTGAGTAAAGGTAGTTAAAATCATCCATGTAGTCTGCTAGAGTGGAGATAATTGCCAGCACTGTGTAGTTGCTTTCATACTAAAAAAGCACCTAATATGTGTGTATCTTACACACCAAGTAGCATTGCCTTCTGTATAGTTATGACAGTCTTGAGGGTAAGAATACCTCCTATCTCCTTATATGCCTTGTGTATTCCAATTCCTTGAGTGTATATAATAAACTACCGATACATAAGTTTTCTTGCAACACAGACCTCATTCCTGGAGCATATGGTCTACCTTTAGTAAGGAGGATGACATTAGTGGATTATTAATGACATAAACTACCTTGAAACTAGCGAAGCCCTGAATGCAGTGCAACAGTTGCTCGATTACACTTGGGTCGGAACGTAGTGGTGAAAGATAACGTATTAATGTGATAACAGTATAAAGGCTAAAAGTACCTGCAATGTACTAAAGCTCGTAAAGAGGCAGCAGAGGAAAAGTAATAAACAGTAAAAGGAGCAGTCCCTACGTGTTTCTCCTTGGATCTGCTGTCAGGGTTGTAATGAAGCATCAGGGCTGGTACTTACTGTTTTGCCAGAGACATCAGGCCCATCTGAAATCCCCACTGTTACATTCTCTTCTTTTGGCTTTTAGCTGATTTGCCTCTTAACCTTACATTTTACACCTGCTATTACGGACTGTTGTTAAACTACTGCTCAATTTACCTAATTTTCTGCAAAATGTTTTGAATTAGGTTGAAATTGTTCAGCAAAAACCCTGTGTGTGGGGTTTTTTTTGTTTTTGTCAGTTCCATTGCAAGCCAGGGAGCAGCTTGGAAGCCAGATTCAGGGCAGTATTAATGTTTTTCCCTATTTGCAAGGCAGAGAAGACACAATTGGAGATTTTTAACTTCTGTTCTATTAAGCCATTGTAAAACTAACAATCTTCAGACATTGCTGGTGGGAGTGTCTCAGAAGTTTCCAAATATGTTGGTGTTGCAGGAGTCTCAAGTAAATTGCTGAATAAATGGCATTCTTACACTGTGCTGCTGGACTATTGAATAAAAAAACCTAACTATATGCTACTTGGTTATTTTTATTATGATTAGCAGGAGATTTGGGAGCATTTGCTTATTCTTCTTTGTATGTTACCGTATGTTTGTACTGCATCACACTGCTAATTCAAAAATCCTGAAGTGAGTAAAAAGAATGTACTACTCTTGCTAGAAGAGTTACTGCATTAGGTACTGGACTGCTCCCACCTGAGATGGTCAGTGGCTCTGAGTTATGCAATAGTGGAAACTTGGTGAAAGGTGCTGAATTTACACAATTACACAGTGCTTGTAATGCTAACTTACAAGACAGTTTTGTTTTTCTTGTCTTGAAACATATAACAACAAACGGAGATGTTTTCTTCAGCTTTTCCAATAACCAGTGATTTTATGGAACTGTTTTTACATTTCTCAACTCTAGTTGCTATTGTAAAACATTTTATCACTGGCTGGGTGGTCCCCTATGGTACTGCACTGTATGACAGTTTTGAGCATCAGGCCTCCTGTTCTTAGTTCAGACTGAATTTTCCAAAGGTGAGTAGTGTGTAAAACTAAGTTTCTTGTCAGGGAATTTTGAAATATTGCAAAGGTTTTTATTTTAGTCCTAGGATGATATACAACTTGCAGTAGCTAGCCCAAGAACATAGTGATGGACCTAAAATAGGAGCTACTGTGTGCTATTAGATTGGATAAGGAGGGATTTCAAGTGTGCATTTTATTTGTATTTATTCCTATTGTCTAGGAGGTGTTTTCCAGAGGTTCAAGATACCCCTCAGGATAAACAAGTTCTGTCACTAATCTTTTTCTTTCTCTATAATACTTGTTAATGAGAATTTATTTCATCTTTGTCACATGAAAAGTATGGAGCTTCCAAAGTGAGTCTAGAAGCTGGTGATGGTGGAGTATAACATAGCATAAGTGTGTAGCATAGCATGTTTTTGTGCTGCAAGTGTGTAGATTCCTGAGGGAATGGCTGAATGGCTGCTCACATGGTATGGTAGGGAAACAGCTCTTCCTGGAGAGTACAGGGAAGATGGCCATTTTTATACTTTTTATTCTAGCTTTTTCACTTGTATAAATTCTACTTAATGAAAAAACTGGAGGGAAGGGTGGCTGTAGGAGGAGGTCAAAGCAAGGGCAGTTGTGGCCTGTCTTGTGGCCTCTGTAAGCAATTAGCTTATGCTCTACTTCTTCCAACTGCTTTGCTGTAACCTGTAAGCAATGCTTCAGGTGCCTGGGCTGTACCAGGACACCTGAGATTTGGTTTGCCACATCATGCTGTACAGTCATGGCTGTAGGCTAGAGCTGCTCCCCCTCAAATTCTTGCAGGCACCACTGAACAAGCTATGCTGCTTACAAGGTTAAATACCAACCATCACCTATTAAGCAATATCCTGCCTCTGGCTTACAGCTCCATCTGGATATGAACTCAGCAGAAACTTTAGTCTCAGGGGATCTTGCCTCTGTGAGGAGCAGTGGCTTCTTGCTGTGTGTGTCTGCTTTGTTTTCTATCTAGAGAAACTGAGCAGATACCTATTTCTGTAAGTGTCTGTAAACAAATAATTCTCACAGTCTTTGCAGAGGGTTGAGAAAGGTGAACAGGACTGAGAAACTGAAAACTGAGCAAAGCCTTGGTTCTGAAAAAGAACAATCATAAACTTTTTGGGACAGATTTTTCAGTGACTTTATTTGGTGCACAATGTCTTTCCTGCTAACCGAAGGCAGCAAGTTTTATTAACCAGGTTATAAAAATCCTTCTTGCAAACACAAAAGGGGAAAAAAAATAGCTAAACCCCAATGAACAACAAAAATCCTCTTCTGTCCTTTAAGGCATGAGTGCTCTTATGTCCCCCAATGGGGTAGTCTCCATTGCCCAACAGTAATTTACCTGTAGCCAGTTCTTGTGAAATCTCCTTACCGCTGTCTGTCCTCTCAGCTGCTGGAGTAGCTAGGAGTTGGAGCCCTGGCTGGTCCCTTGCCCCTCTGCACTGCTATATTACAGAGCAGTGCAGATTCTCTCCTAGCTTCTTTGAGGGTCCCTAAGCTACTCTACACACCTGCGGAACCCAGAGTGGGGTGAGGAACAGGATAGCTTCCTAAGGAACATAAATAACATCAGTCAAGTTGAAGTGGAGTCTTAGTAATAACTGCATTGGGTTGTTGTGGTAGGCACGTGCCTTACTGGGGTGGAAGATGCAGTGCCATGTCCAGGAGCCTGTTAAAGTACCTTGCTGTCATGCACCATGTGGGAGTAAAGTGAGAAAGTTAAGTCCAGGTGTGTCTTTACATGATGATAGGTTTCTGTTGATTAGTCTGTGTTCAAAAGTGTGCCATTTCTAACCCACATTAACTGGGGTCTAAAAGTGGCGAAGGCCAGGGAGGAAAGCAGTTAGCTAATCTGTGGCTTCGGTGGGAAGTTAAGGGAAAACTTACAGTTTGGGCATTGTTCCAGGTAGATTCAGTGGGGACAAACAAACATTCTCTTTCTGTAGCTAAGGCTAATGTATGTTTCAACAGAATAAATCTCTTACAAAAGCTGGTATATCTGTCTTGTATAATCAGCAGTTTTGCCAATTACAGATTGGAACACTTTTCTCTTTGGGGATCCAATTCATTCTATTAATTCACTCTAAATTTTTGTACTGCGTATCACCTGAAAGATGAATTCATTTACAATTTTTCATGCAAAGCTGGTAAATCACAAAAGCAAGATTAAAAGAAGTGGAGCCCAATCAGGAAATTAAAAGAAAAATACAAATGACTCACATCAGTCTCTTGGGGAAAAATGCTCTGACCCAGCAGGCCAGCTGCTAGTGGACATGTCCTCTTCAGTTTGTGTGCACTGAGTTTGCAACCTGAAGGATGTTAAGGTGCCAGTAATCAACATATATCCGTATTTGTGAGAACAGTAGGAGATGGCTGGCTCTGCACAGATAGGAAATCTCTCAATGCCATTTTGCAGTTTCTTCTTTGTTACAGTACTTCTGCTAGGCCCAGTTAGTGCCCTTTTTCATCTTCCTTTTACCTTTCTCTTTTTAACATGCCCCCCCTCCCACCCCAATTTTTCAGGTTCATTCTAATTTTTCTTCCTCTGCCTGTCTCCTTGATTCCTCCCTCTTGACCTTCTGTGCCACTTTGAGCTTAATTGTTCAGGTGAAGCCAAACATAACTCTTAGCAGTATTTGTTATTCAGGTTGGCTCTTTCTGGTCCTGAAATGTGCAGTGAATCTGCAGCTCTACTTTGTTTTGGTTATACATCTACTTAGAAAAGCTTCATGACTAACACTTCTCAAACTCTATTTCAAAAAAGACAAAATCGCAATATATAGTGAACTGGGTAACAGGGCTAAGTCGCAACCAAAACTCCCCATATCACCAAATGAGAATCTGATTTATCACTAAATACAAAATGCATATCCTATAATCTGCACAAAGCATCTATTACAGGATGTAGAGAGGAGGTCTGTACGGATGTTCAGACTCAGTGTAGTGAATGACAATGTGGGTTTTCTAATAATTCTACCACTATATCATAATTCCAAGCAACAGAACTTCTGTTGGCTGATTTGTGCACAAGTGGCTTTTCCTTTTGATTTCATTTAATTGCTTTATAGGATGCTTAATTCTTTAGGTAACCTGCATATGTGATTGAAGAAAGGTCTGAATAAAGGCTTGGGTACTTATTTTCTCCCTACAAGGGAAAATTTTATTATTTTGGGTCTAGAATTTCATACTAAGAATATAGAGGTGAAAGAAATTTGGAAGAAATTTCAGATCTCATATTAAAAACAATAGGCTAGCCAAAACTTCAGATAGAAGTCACCTGATCTTATACAACTGAGATGATTTAAGAGACTTTTCTTATCTGTGTCCATCAGATCAATGTTGCTACTTTTCCATCGTTTTGAAGTGCAAGAATTTTTTCATTTCTCACAGTGAATTCTCAGTAGTATCTTATCTTACAGTTCAAGTAATCATTTTTGTTGTCTAGGAATGTGGGCCAGTTCCCTGTAAAAGTGAAAATCTTGCCTTTGCTGGTGTTTGTGAAGAAATTCATAGCACGGTAAATGCACCTTGCATTCTACCTGGATACTTGTATATCTTTGTTAAAACTCCTCTGAAGTCTGTCTTCATATTGTCTTACTACATGAACATTTTGTGAGAGAAATACCCAATAGCTCAGGTGTCCTCAAACTACAGCCCGCGGGCTGGATACAGCCCCCCAGGGTCCTCAATCTGGCCCCTGGTATTTACAGAACCCCCTGCCACCGGGGGTTGGGGGGGAAACCAAGCAGCCACAGATGACTGCCTGCCAATTCATCCGCGCGCCGGACCCCTGCAGCTGAACAGTTTTGTTAAGATGCAGGAATTACTTGGCACATTTTCACACTCTTGTTTAAACCAGTGCATGGCTCAGAAAAGGATTCCCATGTGAATTCCTGTAGTTAGGTAGGAATATAGCATTCTGTGGCCCACTGTGACAGCAAATATGGTGGAGCAACATTGCAGCTAGCAAACTTGCTAGTTAAAGATTCACCAAATTTATTAGGCTATAATCAAGAACAGAGCTGGTGTCAGTTTTCATTTGTAATTAAAACATGGTCGTGAACATGCTTAGTCAGTGGTTAAGTTAGCAGCAATCACATTGGCTGTGACCTCACAGCAAAAGCTTCATGGGCAGATCTTTTGCTTACTTGAAATAATGTTGTAAAATTAGGGACAAATTGGTTAAAGCTCTTATTCCTCAAAGTACTTGAGTGTGTGCTTTGCACTAGCCATGTGCATAACTCCAGTTTTATTTAGCATGATATGTGCCTGAGGGAGGAAATTTCAAAAGAGAGAGCACAGGCTGCTTAACTGCCCCTTAAACCTATGACAATTCCCCAGGTGACATGCTGAACAGGACAGTGAGGTCAGAGTGCATTTATCAAGAACAGGGTTTCTTTATTTAGCATGAAGTAGCTATGCAAGTAAGCAGCTGCAGTCTGTTAGGTGAGATGTTTCCACTACACTGTAAACAAGGATGATAAAATCTAAAATTTAACAGGTACAGAGAAAGATGACCAAGATAATGGATTGTTTGTTTTGTAAGTGACTGGAAAACTTGGCCTGGAAAACTTAGCAAGAAGAAAGATGAAGAATATAGTTGCTTTCTTTGGTACATAAGGGAGTTCAGTACCAGAGAAAGAAAAAAGTCAAAAAGAAACATTTCCACATTTACAGGTGGATAGAAATAAATAAGGTATGATTAAATCTTCTTCCCTTAATAATTGGCCTAAAAATAGATTAGCCCAGGAAGGTCTGGAAAAGACTTCTACTAAAGGTAATGGGGACACAAATCATATCTGCTTTTGAGATGGTATTTGGATAGTTCGCAAAAAGACGGGTATGCCTGTAATAGTGGGGGCTGATTCTCATGGTCTCGGAAATCCTGCAGCTCTTTGCTGTGACAAAATCTGTAAGCTAAAACGCTCTCTCATTGCTTGATCTTTGGATCAGAGCTGAACTAAATTTTTCATGGGGGCTGGGGGAAAAACTGTGAAGAATTAAGTGCCTTGCAAGTGCTTCAGTTTACTACTAAAAGAGGCAGTAAAAGATTGTCAACCACATCTGGCCACAGCAACCGTGGGAGATGCTAAGATCTTCCTCATTCCTAATATATTTTTTTTAAATATCAACACAGAACAACTCTACTTGGAGCTGTGTTACTCCTCCCTCATTAAGCACAGCTGGAACCAGCTGAAGAGTTGCTTTGGGGACAGTAAGGTTGTGTGATGGCCTTTTTGAAGTTTTGGTAGAACAAATATGGATTCTGATATGCTCCCCAGACTCACGTGTTCTCTGTTCATCTGACACCAGCACTGTGTGGGCTGTGTGGACAAAGGGGAACATGGTGACTTGGCAAAGTGTGCTTCCTGCAGCCTGGGGATAACCATGCTGTCGTTGACTGTTATGGGGCTATGATGTTGAAGTTGGCCTGTAAGTGAGAGGTTGCCCCCAGAATTTTATCTTGGATGTTGAAATGATCACGAGAAAAACATTTGCCATAGTGCATGCAGCAAAGGACTGTCAGGATCTAAGGGAAGAAGTACTCACAGGCTTCATGTATGCTATGCTGGTTAGAAATTTGTTCAACATGCACAAAGGCAAAGGGAAATAGTCCGAGTGTCAACAACTCTGGGTTAGAAATGGCTAATTCTGGGTTGGCTATGGCTAATAATGTTTTCTCAGAGCAGTGTGTTAAGGGTGAAAGCTCCAGTAGCTTCTGACCACATAGCTGTGCTCTCCAAGGACCCAGCTTTCTGCATGGAGAGTTGAAGAGATGTCAGCTTATGTCAGCCAGGACAGGGAAATTATGCTTCCTTAAAAATGGTTTTGGGTACTCCCTACCCACCCATCCGTGGGTGGCTTTTAGACAGATAAGCACCGACTGGGAGTGTCCTTCATTGTGGATTTCCTGGTTGGCTCTGCAGCAATCCCCGTTTAGCCCTGTTTGCTACTAATTAACAACTTCTTCAGAAAACACAGATTCTCACTCCTAGCCCAGATCTCTGAATTTCCTTATGTAACAAAAGGTAATTGAAGATATCAAGCAGGAAGTAATTTAGAAGTGAAAGGATTGATCTCCAAGCTAGCAAACCTCATGGAGGATCCTTCCTGCTAATGACAAAAACCATTTGCCTGATCCCATGGGTTCAAACGGAGAAACAGCTTAATCCTAAAGTGTCTTGCTGTGCTTGAGTTCAGTTTTGTCCGTGGCTGGACTGACACCTCCATGCTGATGGGAAAGTAGGATTGTTGGAAGAGTGCTGTGGTGTGGAGCACAGGACTGATGATTCAGCAGAAGGTGACTAGGAGGTGCCAGTGCTTAACACGCTTCTCTGTTACTCTGTCAAAAAGACAAATACAAAGGCTGTGGTTAGCTTAGTTCCTAATCAAAAACTGGGAGTTTTACAGTGGGAAGAGATTTAATCAATATAAAAAGCTAAAAAGCATTGCTATGGTCCAAGCAGTGACTTCTGCACAGACTGGATACCAAGAACATGGCTGTACTGAATGTGCTACGCGGTCTTAGAGGAGAATGTCTTTCAGCTACTTTTGGCCCTGCCGATTTTAGGAGCTGAATTATTTATTATTGAAGGACTCTTTAATGTTTTAAATCTGCTTACAGGCTTATTTTTGATTCAGTGACTTAATTCTATAAAAATAACAATGACATGAAGTTTTACCTGCCCTTCAAGGGCATGTGTGACACAATTTCTGGATTTTATAGCTCAATTTCATCTTGGCTATTAATTGCACTAAATCTGCATTTAAATGTTTAAAGACTGCAGATTCTACTTTACTACTGAATTGTTTTTGTTGTCTGCAAACATGGAGGTTCTCTGATTACAATGATCAGTCCTGTCTTCAAGACTCAAAGATGCTGCTGTTTTAAAAAAATAATAATTGAATATATATGCATATATTCATACAGCTCCCTGATTTCACAGTGAGACCACTATCCTGAAACCTGCTCAAACACACACAGAGGCAATAAGGGTGATATATTGATAAATAAGATTTTGCTAACTCAAATTTTCAGTTCATCCACACAAAATAATTTCTTAATGTATAATATCTGTGCTTATCCGATACAGTGCTGCTTCTCCCTGAAGGGTTGTTGCTTTTTTTTCTGACAGCAGGCTTTTTCAGGTACTTCTGAAGGGCCTCAAGATCTGGCAAGCTGCCAGATAGTGAGGTCTTTTCTATTGTATTGAATAAAAAGAGATTTATTTACTGTTTGTGGTCTTTACTTCTCTATGGCAGTATCAGTAAAGATACTTCATTTAACAGGAATGTTGTTTCACTCCTGGAACTACTTAAGCTTACACACTCCTCTCTTGGCAGATACACATTTGTGTTAAGAACATCTAAAAATGCTTTGCCAGGATTTGTGTACAATGCCAACGACATGAGCTTTCATTTTTTCTTCATCCAGGTTTTGTTTTCGAATGTGGCTTACATTTTTCTAATAGAAGTGTGTTCATACTGGATTTTGTGTGAAAGAAATCGCAGTTTGGAAGCTACAGTGTGTTTTTGTGCATTCTAACGATTCTAGCTTTCTCACTGAGAATAGCAGAAAATAATTAGTAATCAGCAGTGGGAGCCTAACGTTATAATTCCTCAGCTGTTGTGCAAAATAACTTCATACATATCTGGTAGAAACAATTAATGAAATAACAGGGAATAAAAATTATGCACTGCAATTGCAGAATTTGTGAACAGAACAGTAGGTAGAAATTGATAGATTCTTTTGGTTTGTTGCCACTCATGTAAATGAAAATCTGAAAAACCTGTAAGTGGAAGAATTGTGATTATTAGCCTGAAAGTTGTGACAAAGTATAATAGAGGAGCTAGCTGGTCAAATGTAAGTGGAAAGAACATTTTCATAGTGTTTGTATGAGGTAGGCTGTTTTAGAAGCTTTAAGCCATTGTACAAAGTGCTGGATTCGTTTGGTTGAATAGATCCTAATGCTTTGGGCTTCCAGGTATGTGCTGTAGAAGATCCTGCTGTGATATGGCACCCTGTCAATAGCTCCTAGTAATGATATACCTCTTGGGCAATGGATAGTTCTTTTTCCAACTTTTATTGGATATTCTTTGATTTAGTAAACCAGCTTCAGTAGCAGCATAATGTGGTGCTTTTTGATCAGTGTACTGGAGGGTTGTTATTACTTAAATAGATTAAGATACTGTACAACAGGGCTCTTAAAAACAGCGGTTCTCAACTCTCAAGCTTGCATATATTACATCTCTATTTAGTCCTCTAGCTTCATGGGAACACAATTGAAACTCTATTTCAGCATAGCTGGTAGTAGTTAAAACCATTGCATGTATCAAAGGAAATAGGATCAACAAATGAAGTGAAAAATATGTAGTTTGTAAATAGAACTGTGAAAAAGAACTTGCCTTCTTGGCAATCATCTGGATTGTGCAATGTGGGACCATATGTCATTTGACCTTTATTTCCTTTGGCTAAATTCAGAAAATGGATTGGATTGCAAAACTTATTTGGTTAGAAAAAATCAACAAATTTTTTGGTTATTCTGTGAAATGTAACTGTGCTTTTTGCAATACCTTCTCTTCTATGGTTACATCTTTCTGCTTCACATACATGGAAACTGAGGTTATAGGTGCATTTTGGTCTGCTCTGAGTAACTTGGATTTTGTGTGAGCAGAGTGGTTGAGCAGCACCCCATGGTTAGAATCCGTGTGTTTAGTACATAAATTATTAAAGATAGTCTGTTATAGGATTTTATGGTTCCAACATATAGACCTGGAACTGGGGAAAAGCTTGTCTTCTATGGAAATGTTGCTTAAAATGTGTGGTTTGTGATGTGGCTTGTGAGAGCTCATTGAAAATCATGCAAAATTCCTAGTCTCTCTGACAATTTTGCCTGTGGATAATGAACTGTGTGACATCTTGGCCAGGGTGTGCCCTGGTGTGTGTTCTGTTCTTTGGGCTTGTGTGTGTGTATCATTCAGTTGTGCTCCCAACAGTTCCTTAATTGTAAGTTGTAAGTAAATGTAAGTTGATGACTGCCCAAAGCAACGAGTGTGAGATGTGATGGGTCTGTGGCTTATCTCCTGAATTGTAAGAATAGTAGAAAAAGGCACACTTTTGTGCATTTTGCTGTTGCTTTTTTTTTTTAAACTAAAACACTCATTTTCTGTGTGTTTTTAACCCTGCTTTACTCCACTTTGCAGTCAAAGCAATGCTTGTCGTAAGAAAACCTGATGCTGTATTAATACAATCTAAGTCTCCCAAAATGGACCGCATAATTCTGAGCTCCTAACTGGGCAAATAAGTCATCATCAGTTTTAACTAGTAGAAGTCTTGCCCGGAAGAGAAATCTTGTGGTTTTCAGTCAGGGAAGGTGCTGTATAAGTTGAAATGACGAAATTCCACAGACACATTGAGAGACTGCATTGCCTCTGGATGTCCTGTCTATTTATATGAAGCTGCTGTGGGATTTCTCACTGTTCCTTGGAGCTCTGCTGAGTGCAGAGGAATTGCACAGGTTCTGAGGGACAGAATCCACCTCTTATGCTGTGCGTGAGTGTCATTACCTCTCGTTAACATCCCACTGATTCTGCACTGAACTGCTGTGTCTGGATAATTATGTTCATGGGACAGAAGCTGTCACCAGTCATAAATACCTGGTGTTTTGGTGACATTGATAATGCAGGTTCTTATGCAAGACAGCTTAAAGCTGTGTCTGGTGCCTATGGGTTTCTTCTTAACTGCTGGGAAGCAATTGAAATGTCAAGAGACCTGTAGTTAGTAGTGCTGCCTTGAGTCAGCATTTGTGAGGCTGGTGTACAAGAAGGTGAAACTCATTTGTCATCTGCCTTGCAGAAAACTTAGTGCTTTTTGAAAAATAAACAAAGTAGTTCACAACACAGCCTGAACTGCTGGTCTGAAAGACTTGTAATGAGCAGCAGAAAGTCCAACTGGAGGCCATTTACTAGGGGTGTACCCCAGGGGTCAATGTTGGGGCCAGCAGGGTTTAGTGTTTTCATGAATGACCTGGATAATATGATAGAGTACACTGTCAGCAAGTTTGCAAAGGATACGAAATTGAAAGAAGTAGCTGGTACACTAGATGGTTGCACTGCCGTTCAGAGGGACCAGGACAAGCTGGAGAGATGGGCTGACAGGAGTCTCATGAAATTCAACAAAGGGAAATAGGAAGTCCTGGGCAGGTATAACCTCATGTACCGGTACCAGCTGGAAAGCAGCTTTGCAGATAAAAGACCCAGGGTTCCTGATGGACACCAAGTTGACTGTAAGCAAGGAGCATGCCTTTGCAGGAAAGAAAGCCAACAGCCTCCTGGGTTGCCAGCAGACTAAGGGAAGTGACTCTTCCCCTTTATTCAGCTGTGGAGAGATACCTCTGGAGCATTGTGTCCAGGATTGGGCTCCCCAGAGACATGGACATACTGGAGTGAGTCCAGTGAAGGGCTATGAAGATGATGCAGGGATTAAAGCATCTGACATGCAGAGAGAGGCTGAGAGAGCTGGACTACTCAGCCCCGGAAAGAAAAGGCTCACTGGGATCTTATCCATGTGCATAGTGAATGCCTGATGCGGGGGAAGTAAAGATGATGGAGGCAGACTCTTGTCAGTGATGCCCAGTGG
Source organism: Falco naumanni (assembly GCF_017639655.2). Lineage (NCBI taxonomy): Eukaryota > Metazoa > Chordata > Aves > Falconiformes > Falconidae > Falco > Falco naumanni. The sequence continues at coordinate 13,329,103 of NC_054067.1, forward strand.
AAGGACAAGAGGCAATAAAAACAAAATGCAGAAAATTGTGTTTAAACAGAATTTTTTTTTTTCCTCTGAGGGTAATTGAACACTGGAGCTGGTTGCCCAAAGAGGCTGTGGAGTCTCCATGCTGGAGATACTGAAAAACCCCTTGGACATCTGCTTTCGTTGATCCCCCTCTGCGCAGAGGGTTTGGAGGTGCCTCAGCTTCTGTGATCCTGTCTGCCCGGACACAGACATGTGCCTGAACTCTCCTGTGAAAGGTAGCAATCAAGTAGGTGCACTAACAGCTCTAATAATCCTGTGTTACAGTGTGTAATCATCTGCACTTAGATTTGTAGTACTTTATGTTCCTGGGTGACGTTAGCCTATTATACTATTGTTAATTGTTTCCACTTGGTAGGAAGCTATGAAACTTATTTAATTGGATACCAGTTAGTGAGCATTGCAATTAGAACACTTCTAGTGGGAAGGGAGCATAGCTTCATTATATACAATATACAATTGCAGTGAGCGTGTGGAATAAGAATTTCCTGAGATAAGCATGACGTGGAGGGCACTGTAGCCAAAACCTGACCCCTTTGAATTACTGTGTTAATGAATCCTAGAATTGCATTTATTATTCTTGCTTTGTTTTAGAATAAAGTAATAAGATACTAAACTGCTGGTTTATACAATCCCCTCTACTTTTTTTTTTTTATTAGTAATCACACATTTTTCTATGCTAGTGAAGAATTTTTCAAGGGCTTTGTGGATTGTGAGGAAGGAACTACTGCACATTCCTGGTCTTCCAGTTGTAATTGTAATTGCCTGTATGGGAGTGCAGACTGTCAGAGCAGGTTGGATGTGATGAATATGCAGCATATTCTGCACTGCCTGCAGTCTATCGAGAGCTCAAAGAGGAGCAAGCACTTGTGCGCTAACAGGTTATTTCTTACTAAATTAGGCTCAAGTGTTGCAGGAACATGAGACTCGATGAGATCTCTTGGATTACTTAAATCTTCTGCAGTAGTTGGCATCTGTGCTGCCAAGCTGCTTTGTAGAATATGTGTGTTGCTGTTGTAAAGCTCTTTGGTCCTCTGGCACCTCAGCTGCAGGTGTCTGGGAAACTCTGCAGCTTCTAGTTGTTAGTTTTTGCCTTCTGTGCTGTTCATTAGCAGAGCACTGCTTAACTGGTACATTTTCTTTCCTCACGCTTATACCCTAATAAATTCAGAAGGAAGTGTATTACATGGCAAGCTTCTGCTAGACTCAACAGATCAGTGTACGCTATTCCAGAAGAAGTCTTGTGAGGGATCTGTACAGTTTGCCTTTAATCTTTCTTCCATGATCTTAATTTCTTCCGTTTCTTCATTTTTCCTAAAACCTAGTGCGTTACTGCAGCTGAACTAGTGACCCTATAATTTCTCCCAAATCATCATTGTACCTGTAGGTGGACCCACTGTTCAGATCCGTTAACATGAGATATGAACACTTCTGTGTTTTCCTCTGCCTTCATCTTTGGAGTTGTGGTGCACAGAGGATCTGGTCTTGGGGCTGAGCCTTGTAGGGGCTTTGAGCTCTGCTTACATGATTTACTTTGCTTACAGTTGCTCTCCCTTCAACATCTGCCTGCAGCCTTTCGCCTTGTGTGTGTATTGTCCTCTACTGAAAATAGGATGGGACACAACTCCGAGTATTTGTGTGTGTACTGGTGTGTGTGCACATACTAGGAAGCTGTGACAATGATTTTTGCTGCAGTTGTGAGCTGCTGTTGGTGATAATGGCTCTAGTGCCTTTTGCAGTTCTGATATTTTAACTGAACAGTTAAGGTAAAAAACCCCAGCCTTAAAAAGCCAAAACCGCAGTTCTTAAAAATCATATATATTTCCACTGTGCTTTTCCAGGTTATTTTTTTTTAATTGCAAATCTATGTTGTTATTGTATCTTTTATTTTAAAACATTATTTATGCATTGTGTATTGAAAGTGAAAAGTGATTGTTAATCCTGAAATGACAACTCTAGCTTTTCTGTATATTTGCATTAACATTATACTGGTTTTCATTGGCTCAGGAGCTACTTGGTTTTGTCTGTCTACTTTTGGCACTGGATTTGTGGAAGATCTGATAATTGCATTTTATGGATTTGCTCAGCTGTGTGAAGTGACTTAAAATCCAGGTTCACTGTTCATTTGTTGCTTTCTGATCTTTATTTTAAATGAGCCAAGATTAAAAAAAAAGCCACCACCAACAACCTAAACAACTTCCTAGACTTATATACCAGGTTTGAATACAATAATTCAGATTTACTATTTAGATGGAGACTGTTATTTGTTGGTCTCTAAATTATCTGGGAATGACATGGAAGTAAAACATCTGACTCTCCACTCACTACTCAGGCATTCGGTCATCTCAGTGTTACTCATTTCATCTGGAAATTGCTGCCTTAATTTTTAAGTAATGCTAATGAATTTTTTTTTGCTGTGTGCTAAATATCATTACAGGTTTGAAGCTTGGGTCTGAACTTTCATTCCTCCTCCTCATTAAAAAGGACCTTTTCATCTGTCTCAAATGAGGTACATTACCACCATCCAAATTGGCTTTTAAAAATTATTTTCTAATGGTGGTTGGATGAAAAGGGTGTTTTACTGCAACATAATAAACCACCAGGAAATACATCAGGTGTACATTTTAAGTGTGTTCAGAAGTTTTCGCAGTCTGTAAGATTACATAGTTTGTGTGTTGTAAGTAAATACACATACTCATCTTTTTTGGCAGAATTGATTTAAACCCAACTTTTTATGAATATTTACTGCATTCTTAACAAAGGCTCAAATAAATGAAGAGTCAGTGAACTTCAGTTAGTGAAGAAGTCTAAGTGCATCAAGAAGAGAAGAAAGCTGCCATCCAGCTTAGAAAGTTTCAGTTAATGGTGATCTGAGTGAAAACTCTTAACATTGAAAAATGTAATGGTAAGCTTATCTAATGATTTCCAAAAAAGTTTTGAATTTGTTTTAAAAAGAATTCCAAAAGAGAGGCACTTAAGTATTTAACCTAGCGGCAAATCTTAAACCTAGATTCCTTAGGCAGAATTTGGTGTGTAGCAGAGTGCATCATCTACTGTCCTTTGCCACCCTGGAGGCAAATTAGGAAACGAGCTTGGTGAAGAAACATATGTCCCACCATCTTCGTGCTCTTTTGTTTTTGTGCAGCTGCCAGACCTTGGCACTGCTCCACTACAGTTCCTCAGAGTCATCTGAACGATCACACAGATGTTACAAGAATCACAGGAACATTCACTGGGAAAGGATTTAAGGATGAATTAATGTGCTCACAAGATAGCTGCCATCCCTCTTCGCTGTCTTGGAGAATTGGCCTCAGTAGGGCCAGAGTTAATGCATGCTGGATGTGGTGATCTTCCTTGTAACCAGGGATGAAACCTGGTACTGTCTGATGATACAACACAGCAGGAAAGCCTGGTTTGGTCACTCGTTCAGCTGGAATACAGATCCTGTCATATGTTATGAGACTTGGCTCTCTCTTCACAGCTGTGTGTGATCTTTGACTCTAAATTAGGTTTCACAGTATTTCTTTCAGTATCCACTGAAGCACAAGGAGATAAGATGGAAAATGCAGCAGTAGCCCAAAATCTGGAGTAGCCCAAATCTGGAAACAAAAGTGGGGCAGGGAAAGGGAAAGTGCTCCAGCAAGCAGGGAATGGCACTTTCCGCTTAGCTGAGTTGTGTTGGGAGCTGAGGCTCTTCCTATGCTTTTCTACAACTGGGTGGCAGCATTTCTGCAGCAATTCATGTGTATGGTAAGTTAATTGCTCAAAGATATTTTTTTTTTTGAGGGATCAGATGTTATGTGCTTATTTCTGTCAGCTGTGATTATCCTTTTTAGAGCAACATAAAACTCACCAGATCTTTGTTACATGTCTGTAATAGTAAGTCCTAATGATGCTACTGCAAATACCAGTAGGTGGAAGATTTTACAAAATGAGGAGTTTATAAAACTGTAGTGCAGAAACTTGTCTGCTGTCTATCCTCTGACTCCTGGAATTTAGTGTCTTCCCTTACGTTCAGAGTCTGTGTTCAGGATTCTCCAGCTCAAACACCAGTTTGCTTCATTTACACACATCAGTGAAGATGAATTCAAATGAACCGACTGCCTCAAAGATCTGAACTGATATAGCTTCCTCCACTGTATTTCCCATTTATCTATTGCACTGTTCACCTTCTACATTAGCAGATTAGATTTTAATTTCAAGGCTGAATTTTGCAAGCTTAAACTTTAAGCCATTGGATTTTATTAGTATTTGCATCAGAAGGAAAAATTTCTTACTATTTAGTTCATTGTGAAATTATCATAGGGTAATCGCATATCCTTTTTACATTTCTTAAGTTTTTTTGCCCCTCACCATGAAATTTACTTTTTCTGTGGAATTTTTATCTGTCCTTTGAACTCATGCCTCTGTTCCTCACTTTGTGTAACTCCACTTTTTGAATGGAGGTGGTTTTCTAGCAACACTTTAATAGTGCTGTATACATAATTGCTGTTGTTACCAAGCTTTTAATGGTTATTTGCCATTTTATGAAGGGTGCTCCAGACATACCCTGAGACCAGACTGATCCAGTTACTGTGTTGGCACTGTTACCTGGTGCTTGGCTGCGATAAAACAGATTTGGTTGGATTATGACTATTCAGTAGGCAATTCAGATGATCCTGTGTCAGTGACCTGTCTTCATTTATTACCCTACTGAACTTTGTGTTAACTGCAAATTTTATCAGCAAAGATTTTATATCACTTGTAACAAAGTTGAACAGCACTTGATTGAGTACTGATCTCTGGGACAACCACCAGTGATGTTCATGTTAACTGAAGTTTTCCATTAGCAACTCAAAGATCTGATACTAAGTCAATTTTCAATCTATTGTATGTATCCTTTTAGTAATACTTGGTATCTTTGTTGGAAACCCCCCCCCCCCCCAAAATCGAAACCCAAAAAGCTTGCATTATGGAATGAAATCTAACATCTTGAATGTCAAAATAGCTACCTTGATTACAATAAAATAGTTACCTTGATTATGAGTAACCTTGACAGCTGTAACAGGTTTGTTTGAGAAGATTTAGAAAGGTGTAGAAAGACTATGAAACTGTATTGACTGTTCCTGACTGCATTTTAGCTCCTAATCCTTTTTTGTTATGAGACTCACAGTAACTGTTCTGTGGGAGTAATATCACGTTATCCAGACTGTAACTCCCTGGGTGTCCATCTTGCCATTTTTACATCTTGAAACCACCCAGGGAGTCCTTCAAGACTTGTGAAATTCCTCAGTTCATAGGATTTATTAAACAGATGAACAGAGAAGCCTTCTAAACTCCGAAGTGGTGTTTTATGGATTCGTAGATGCAAGTCTTTCAGACGTGCTAATTTGACAGTGCACAGTCCAAGTGGGTTTTTCCTTCTGTTACAGATAGTAATCTTTGCATTGCATGTGTGATAGGCAGGATATACATGTCTGCTTAAAAAAACCCACCAACCAATCAGCAAACACAACAGTTCACAAGTATCTGCTGAACTTTTCCTTAGTCTATATCCCTGTTTAGGATTTTATCAACAAGCTGTGTCTGACTTGAGATTCCTTCTGTTCTCATACTATTTTAAAATGCTTTATTTCCCTTAACTGCACCAGTTTCATTTTCTCTAACCATATTGGCTATTGATATCTTCTTGGTTTGCTTTTTTTTCCTGTATTGGTTACATATGTTCAAACCCGTCACTTTTATTTGTCTCCATTAGCTTTCCTGTTCCACCATGTTTAATGAGTGTTTGTTTTCTTTGCTGTTTAAACATCCTCTGTGAACAGAAAGATTGACTTGCCAGCTTCTTTTTCACATGGTATATTTATGGCTTTCTGACCATCTTCTATTTTTGGGGTATCCTTTTAAATCAAATAGATGCCTATTAATGCACTGCAGAAAAATACTGAATATCTACAACAAAACTGCTCAGCTATCCTAAAAAAAATTCTTACACATGGACATATGATTGATTTTTTTCTTTGACTAACCAGCAGGCTAGGATTGTGCTTTCAATTAAAATGGCTTTGCTGTAGTAATTAGTATTTGTTGCAATCAGCAAGGATAAACTCGACAGAGGAGACTAAATTATTTCATGGTTATGTCTTGACTGTATTTTGTTAGCAAATCTAGCTAAATGGTTTGGAGCCATTATTGCTGAAAAGCCAGTTAGTGGTTTAATCAGGTTACAACTGAATACTGGCACTGTCTGTACAGTATTTAGTATGCTACAAACCACTGTCTTCTCTGTGATACACTGTTCATCCCATGGCCTGTGGCTCAATACAGGATACTTTGATTAATTATTGAATTAAATGTATGTTTTAGTGAACCTTTTGCTCTGTTCCCAGGCTGTGAATATGATTGTCTTGGCAAGCTCAGCTTCCTGTTGCTTTTTCCTCCTCCATGCTGGTTGCTCAGGAATGCCCTCTGCTCCAGCTGCTTGCCAGCCATTCCACCAGAGAATATTTTTTCCTCTGTGAAATGGCTAACTCATTTAACTCTTCTTGGCTCTCACCTTTAACTGCAGCAAAGTGTTGGGCATTCCCCCTCTGCAGGACTTGCCGTGTCCGTAAATGCAGCCAGCTCTGTGAGCAAGGTGGGACCCTGCCGCAGCTGTGCAGTGACAGCTCTGGGTTTCCCTGGGTTGGCTGTGTGGTGCTACTGGGTGGCACGCAAAATCACGGCATTGCAGCCCGTCAGGTAGGTGGCTGGCACAGATTTAGAAAGGTCTGTGTGAGCTGTGGCAACGACTCCTGTGGACTCCCAGGTACATAGCTGGTTGGTGCGGTCCATAATGGGCAAGAGTCCTGTGGGAGCACGGAGCATCCTGGCTAGTCTGCATTTGCAGGCCAGTGGGAATGGATATGCAGTGTGAAACAAGTGCTGCTTGGGCCGTGATGTCCATGCTATACGGATTTCAGGTTGTGTGGGTTTTTAAAATTTCAGGTTGTGCTTTTTTAACTAAAGATTGGTCTAGCCTGGGTTTGTGTTGCAGCTGGAATGGAGTTCTAGGCTCCATTCAGCTGAAAGGGAGGCAGTTCATGTGCTCTGAGGTACCACAGTGTGCATCGGAGCACTCTTAAGTGTGGGTGTTTGTGAGGTCCAGTTTAAAAGTGCACTCCCGGGCCAAACGAAGCACGCAGGTATGCTCAGGAAAGTGCCTTGGTGCTGCTGCAGCATGAATGATTACTGGGATTAATTTCTCTGGCTATAATAGATACCTGTAGTACCCCTGTGTGGCAATTACAGTGCAGCACTGAGACTGCTCTGAAGGTTTTTCTGCCAGGGCCAAGTTAAATTGGAGTTTGTATTTGGTTGCTACTGTTTGAGTTCATAAAACCAAAGTGCAGCAACGTAAGTATCTGAGCACTGGGTGAAAATTCCTTCAGTTTATAATAATATTCTAAACCCATGACAATCTGCTTAAAAACATATTTACTTCATAGATAGATACATTATTCTCAGTCCTACTCCTACAAAGCATCATATCTAACGTTCTCCTTTTATAGTATACCTTAGCTTGCAGTCATGCATGTTAAGCAATGCATTATTCATGGTAGAATGATTGTGTAAGAGTATGTAACTGAAGATGTGATGGATCCTTCACACAAATGCTATTTCTCGTTTCCTTTTCCATCGTAAATGAGTCCTTCAAGAATGTGGGAGAACTGCAAGATGCAGGCAGTGGTAATTGTGCAATAAATTGGAGAATAACAACAGTCTTAATTCAAGACTGGCTCAGCCCTATGCTTCATCATCAGAATTACTGTCTTGCTATAAACATACCACGAGACCTGGGTTGTGATGGTGTGGTGGATTAACCTTGCCTGGCTGCCAGACACCCACCCAGCCACTGTCTTGCTCACCCTCCTCAACAGAGCAGGGGAGGGAGTAAGATGAAGAAGCTCATGGGTTGAGGTAAGGACGAGGGCAATCAGTCACAGGCAGAATAGACTTGACTTGGGGAAAATTAGTTTATTGCCAATTAAAATTAGAGTAGGATAATGAGAAACAAATACAGAACTAAAACCACCTTCCCCCTGCTCCCAACATCCTCTGAGGCACAACTTCACTCCTTCATTCCTGACACTACTACCTCCTCCAACCCGAGTAGTGCAGCAGGATGGGAAAGAGGGCTGTAGTCAGTTCATAATGCTTCATCTCTGCCGCTTCTTCCTCCTCGCTGTTTCCCTGCTCTAGCATGGGATACAATCCTTCGCAAATTTCTCCGATGTGGGTCTTTCCTGTGAGCTGCAGTTCTTCAAGAACTGATCCAGTATGGGTCTTTTCCACAGGACGCAGTCCTTCAGGAACAGACTGCTCCTGTGTGGGTCCCCCATGGGCCACAGGTCCTGCCAGAAAACCTGTGCCTGTGTGGACTCCTCTTCACAGGCTGAAGCTCCAGCTAGGAGCCTGCTCCAGTGTGGGCAGTGTAGACTCACCATGGCTGCAAGCTTCCTTCAGGGCACATCCACCTGCTTCAGCACAGTGGGGCTGCAGGGGGATATCTGCTCCAATGTGGTCCTCCATGGACTGCAGGAGGGTGACCTGTGTCACCATGGGCTCCAGGGGAATCTCTGCTCTGCTGCCAGGAGCACCTCCTCCCCTCCTTCACTGACCTTGTTGTCTGTAGAGTGGTCTCTCACTTTTTGCCCCTCACTCATTTCTCTCACAGCTGCCACACAGTGCTTTTTACCCTTTCTTAAATACATTGTCACAGAGGTGCCACCAGCTTTGCTGATGGGTTCAGCTTTGGCCAACGGTGGGTCCGTCTTGGAGCTGACTGAAATTGCATCTGGTATGTGCAGCCCCTGGTCTCAACTCTCAGAGCCCACCCCTGCTATTAAAACCTCGCTGCGTAAACCCAGTACAGATGAGAAATATCTGGTCACTGGAGAAACCCCTTGAGGAAAAGTGCATCTTACACTTCTGTTGATGCAGGGTTTCAATTTAATCACATATACCCTCAGGGCTGACTAAACACATGTGCTTTTTATTTTTGACGCAGTGCTTGCAACCCTCTCTCCCCAAAAACATGTCCACATGGACCTGCCTGCATCTACATACAAATACTCAAATGAAGCCACATTTCTCTCTTGCCTGATTCCTTGAAGGGCTTTGTTTGTGAATTCCTGAATCTGATGGGTGGATGAGAAGAATATTTATTTGTATTTAATTTATTTTTAATCAATTGAGGATTAGTTATGCTTACTTTGTGATGTTATCTCTCCATGCTCATAAGAAAAGCAGCTTTTGTCCAGTCTGGGAAATCCTGGTCACTAACACAGCAGAAGGGAGGAGTTCATGCAGTCTCTTTTTAAAGTTAATATTTTGTCATCCTACTAAATGTTAGGGTTTTTTTTCCTGTGAAGTGCCAGATTTTTGAAAATAATGTGCTTGTGATTTTTTTCAAAAGAACCTGGTAGCCTTGGTATAAAGTCCATCTCAAACAGTCATTTTCTGCCTACCTAATTCCCCAGCTTTCAGTTTCAGCTGGATGTGACGGTTGCTTCACTTTCTGTTAAAGTTATCATGCAGTGTTACTGGGGTGTTAAATAGCCATTTTTACCCCAAAGATGGCTGGTTTTCAATATTAGGGTCTCTGTAATAGGATGTTTTGAATCAGAAATATTTCTCTTTAATGGTGCTTATGCACTAAGTCATTGTGTTAAATAACAATAAAGCAGGCAAGTTATAAGAGAATTAGCTTTAGTGGTAATTAAAGTTATCTGTACTTCAACGGGACATGAGTACTAGTTCCTTACCTCTTCAATTTCTGTAAACTGTAAAACTACCCTGGCTGGCTAGGGAGCTGATTAACAAGGAAAGATTTCTGGAATGTAAGTGCCGATAGAATATCACACTTGGCTAACTTTTAAGAGTCAGTTTAGTTTCTGTAGGAGTGTCAGCTTTGTCAAAATGTTACATCAGGAAGTGATATATCTTTTTTGAATGAGATTTAATAAAAAATGAAACTAACTTCAGCTTTCTGCAGTTCGTTTCGGATTTCATTTTCGATTCAGATTCAGAAATATTGAATAAGAAGCTGAATTGTTCCATAGATACAGATAATGTTAAATTCCTATGGGATTCTATAGGTGGAATAGAAAACACCCTTTGCTAGTGAAGACTAAATTCAGTATCTCTGTAAGCATCCTAACTTATTTTCAGATATTGTGATATATCTTCAAATAAATCTTCTTTATAGTCACCCCAACAAACTTTTTTTTTAAGAATTAAAAAAATGTGCATTTGGTGTAGCCTGAACAACATAATTATGTTGCAAATTTATAAGGCAAAAAAAAAAAATATTGAAAGAGCTGAGGTCAGTGACAGCACAATTAGGACAAGGAGAAAATAGCTACTAAATTATAATGTGGGTTTAAATAAGAAGAAGAAATAAGATCATTTGCTACCTATTTAAATAAAAAATGGGTGTATGGTGCAAATCTTTATGATTTTATTGGACAGGATGTATGTTAATTTGTTGACATACTCATTCCCATTGATTACAAAACCAGCAATGAAAACAAAAGTAATGAAGTAAGGACTCTACTACTGGTAAGGCTCTAACAATTTTTTTGTTTAATTCAAGAATTATTTCTGCTTTCTCATTGATAGAAGTGATGGAGTAGATATGGAATATTTTGTTGGAGAATTGGAGGCTGAACCTATCAACATTCTCAATGGTTTGCAAATGTTTTACACATCACATAATCCTAACCCAACTATAAAGAATCCAAAGTTCTTTATCCAATCTAAATAACAGGGCAGACCTTTCTTTCCCAAAAATGTCCAATAGTTTGACTGTTTATGCTGGTACTTCCTGCACCCTTTATGCAAGGGAGAGTCTTCCTAAGGAAAGGGTTTCGAATTGTGATTCTGTTTGGTTTTTTTTTCCCATAGTTGCTCAGTCATGGAGTTTTGAAAGCTTTTCACAGATAAGTATTATTCTTGTTTAAAGTTTTTGTCCTGTTTCTGATGATGTAGCTTTCACTGTTGCCACAGGCAATTTATCCAGTCTTGTTATGAGGTATCTCATAGCGAAGCCTTAGAGCTGTCACTGAGCGATACCAGTTCTTGAACTGACCCCTTCAGTTTAATGGGAGATGCACTTGTTGACTTTTCAAACTTGTCTCATTTGAGGCAGTTTACAGGATATCCTTGCATTGCCATACAGTTGGGACTAATGTCAAAGAAGTAAAAGTATGTGGGAGTTCTTGCTGACAATTTAAAAATCAGAGTGGTAAATTTTATTCTAGTGAAATGGTTACAAAATTGGAATAAATTTACAGAAAAAAAGAGCATCAAATAAAAGCAGCACTTCTGCAGAGAATATGCCTGGTATTAAGCTGTTACCTTACATCATGTTTCTCTGCAGCATCTTTCGCAGCATCTCAGTCCTCTGCCTCTGTGGCTAGGTCTTTCAAAATGTATTCTGCTCTGATACCCCTCTCTAATTGCACTCGAACATTATCAGGATGCTGTTGAGCACTAATGAGTCGTCAAAGCAGTAGGTAGGGACTTCCACTTGTCTCTTGTTCATGCTAATTAAGTTCGGGAAATTTAATATTGTGCCTTGGTTAATTCTGGGAATTTGTAAGAATGCAAATGAAACATTGTTTATCTGGGGCTGAGTTATCTTTTGATATGCAAACACACTTTGATATGCTGATTTTCATTACCATGATTACCTTGCTCTTTGGGGAGGCAGTTAAATTACAATTTCATTCAACTCCTCCCTGCACAAACGTTGCTACTTCCGTTGCTCACGTTTCATAATTGTATACAAATTCCATGCTGTAGCCATTATCTGAACAATGTTCCTGTTAGTCTAGCAATATCGGGAATTTCTTGTTTTCTATGTCTGTCCGATCTATATTAATAAAACAGATGACCATCATGGTCCTGGATTCTTCTTAGACATAAGTTATGTTTATGTAACTGAGGAATGATACTGCATAGTCTTTGCTTATAGTAATATTACTTCTTGGATACCTTTGAGACTAAGGTAACTACATTCTACCACATGCTAAAATGTTCTGAAACAGTAATGAAGTATTAAATTAACAGAGTAGAAATATGGGTAAGAATTCAGTATGCAACAATTTTTTTCAGGTTTATACCTCTGAAGGACATCTCTCCTGGAACAGAGGTCTGTGCTTTGCTGGTTGTCTGGACAGTTACTTTTTTATGCAGCTTTCTGCACCTCCAAGGGAGCATACTCCAAACCATAGCACTGAGTTCAGAGTATTTTTTTTTCTTTCATCCTCATGGTTGTGTGTAGCTCATGATTTTGCTTACAGATTTACTGGAATCCCAATCTGAATTTTTATTATGACTTCAGGAAACAGTACTTGCAGATGTCATGTATAGGTTTCATCTACACTGTTTTTAACTGCAATTTTGCTACATCGGTGTGGCAGGGTTTCTTCCTAATGGCAGCTGTCTTTCCACGAAAATACTACTGTGCAATTTTTGGTCCAATATCCATCTTGCTGCTGTTACACAAATGTGTCTCCTTTTTTTTTTTTTTTTTTTCCCCACTCTCTTATATTTCTTGTACCTTGAGCTGTCCTCTGGCGCACTATTCTGGTCACAGACACAGCTAATAGGGATACAGATTTTCACACTGCCCTTGGGATACTCTTACCTGTTATGAGTCTCCTGTTCAGCACTCATTTCATTCAGCAAAGCCAGTTCAACTTCCACGTTTTGCACCGGAGCTAGGAACTGCTGGCTGAGGCCAGCACTAGTGCAGCAGAGAAGCGCCAGGCACCAACAGTGATTTGAGTTTGTTTGTGGAAGTCTGCAGGCCTGAAGAGGGGAAAAGCTCTCATACAATGAGCTGAGAGATGATGCTTTTCAAATGATCACTCAGGCTGTGTTTCTGTGGATTGGAGCATTGAGCAATTCCTTCTGTTGCTGCACAAGTTACTGGGTGGCTTGAGTGTTGGTGCATTTTCTTCAGCTGCCCAGTTGGGTGAAAAGTACGTGCCTTTAATACAAGTGGATGGATGTGCCCTTGGGTCTTAGCATAGCAAGACAGACACAGGTAAGTTTGTTCAGAAAACTTTGTAAAAATTTTCTGCAGAGCATCTCCTGATGTCAAACCTGAGTATTTTCTTCCAGGTTTTTGCCTTTCCTTTCCTCTTTCACAGCTATCATGGTTCCAGGATATATAGACATGGTCTGCATTCTGCAGGTCTTCATCTTGACTAGTTTTGCTCAATTATGCCCAATTCTTAACTTGTTATCTGGGGGAGTCATTGAGTAAAATATTCTATATACCTATATTCAGTGAATAAACAGTTTTATAAATGCTATATTTGTCATATATTTGTTTATTTTTCATCAGCAAGGTGCTGGTGGGAGCTCCTAAGGGATCTGTTTAATGTTTTTTTCTAAACAGATAAGACAAGATTTATATATGAAAAATATGCATTCATTTGGTTTCTTTGTAGCTGACTTGCCTTTGCATGGTGCTTCTTGCTGGAAACACATACGGAGGATTGTTCTTGATGCTATTTTAGTTCTTGGTTTATCTTTTAGTATATGTTGAATGTTCTATTATAGGGTACAGAGCTAGATAATGTGTTCAGTGTTGTGGATATAATAAAAAAGGATCTTGTAAAGCTTTTGCTTTCTAATTATATTCTGTCTTAGCCCACAATGCATCCATACATCTCTTCCTTATCCTGAAAGACACCCTAAACACTAGAAAGTGCCAAGACGAATTAAAGCACCCATCTAAGTAAATAACCACATGGCAAGAGTCCATATGTTCTAAAATTAGGCTTATCTATGTTTATAACAGTATATTACTTTTGTGTCTAGAAAGGGAAATCAAATAAATTCCCTTGCATAGAAAGAATGCCATTGCATTTTGAATTACTTTAATATTAATCACTTCCTATGATATTTTTCAGTTTAGTTTTTTGAGTCATCCCTGGAAGAGGAATTGATCTAAAATGATTAGCCTCTGAGACTTTAAATCCACACTACTTTCAGTCATGTTGATGTACCTTTAAAACTGTCTCTTAAGTAAATGCACTGCCCCAAAATGAACTCTGTATTTTGTATAAGAAACTGGGGTCCAAGTTTTGCATGCTTTATGGAGGTGACCTGCTACAGAGTATGTTTTGTGACATAAGTGATTCCCCATACATTCTTCTCTGTTGCCCTTCAGCCCTGCTGTGCTGTGTCATTGCTGGTCCCAGGCAGGGTATTCTGCACATTTGCAGGGGGCAAAACTGATGACCCAGGGACCTAAGGCAAAGGCTGATTCTCTTTGTGTCTTTGGGGTTTTGTGACAAGGCAAACAAAAATGACGTCACTGTGTTCTGAGCAATATGCTGCATCTTTGAAGGGTTAGGGCTTAGTTATATCTGAGACGTGGATGCTTCCCAGAGGATTAATCTGTGCCAAACCTCACTGCTTCTGTAATATTTCTCTGTGAACCCCAATTGCTATGCTAGTGCTTTATTGATAATAGCAGGGGGTGGCAAAGTTGATGTTATACAGGTGGGAATGATGGATGCACGTTGGTTTGGACTTTAGAAGAATGATAGTGAGCAGTGCTGAGAATTTTAATATTCGTCCTTGGTTCCAAGGACTTTTGTGCATCTGATAGTAGCTAGCTGTCATAGTGGTAGAAAACTCAAGCCAACAAGGAGTATTAACTTGGCAAATCATTTTGACCAGTTTTGGGGTTAGGAAGGCTATTATATTTGGGTTTAGTTTGCTTATTTTGATTTCTCCAGGAAAGTTTTCTGGCTGTAAGGACAGATTAATCCACTGAAGAGCAAGATAAGTTTTGTCAGAACAGCTGATGCCAGTGAACAAGTTGAGTGTTCTGGGATTTGTAGAGATCTGCCCAATACACATAAATCTGAATATGTACCAGCTTGTAAGCCTTAACAAAACATATGGAAAAATCCTTTGTGACTGCTTTCACTTTTGGACCAGTTCTACTGCTATGACTTCAGTGAACATAATCTATTTTTCATAAGCAGGCTTTCTGGTGGCCTGGTGCCCCTTGTCCTGTCTCACATACTATTCAACTTCTAGGTAGCACAAGTCTTTAAAAGCTCGTTTTTCAAAATGTATATGCCCTGGAAGTGAAATAGCATATATATAGTGAAAAGTTTTCTCATCCTGAACTGTGACTCTGAAATGTTGCTGGCCAAGGTCAGAGAGCAATAACTATCATGCCAAGGTCTTGCCTTTGGTAGCAAGTTTGATATTCTGAATGGATGAAGCTGCTGGGCAGAAACCTAAGCAGCAGGGCAGTGTCTTATGCTGGGAAAACAGGATTCAGAGAAGTGGTTAACAAGTCTCCACTTGGAAATGGGAAAGGTATTGCAGTTCGTTTTCTGGTGGCACTTACAAAGCCAAGCTGAAAGCTCTGCTCCTTGTCCTGAGCTGCTTGTATATTTTCTTAAAACTTCTCTGGGAAATGTTAACGTAATGGGTAAGAAAGTGTTAATTTGTGGGATTCTTCCTGTTCTCTGCATGGCAGTAGTTCCAGTAGAGTGTATTACAAAAGCCTTTAATATCCTAATTATCAGTTTTCCTTTAGACTGGAGAATTTGGGCCTGGAAACATAGTGAAAGATACAGCTTGTGGCTCCTAGGTGACAGCTTTTGCATTTGGATGAATTACAATTTTTTAACACTTAGTGTCTCAGGTACATACTTAAGCTTTTCCATAAAAAAAGTAAGAGTTAAGAGTGATGTCTTAGTTCTCCCATTTTTTCCATACTGTGCTCCAAGTATTAATTCAGTGCAAGTGAGGAATAACTGACTGGTCTTACTTCTGTGAGTAACTCCTGTCTTCTCAAGTCTTTAGAAAGGAATTGAGAGCCCTGTGCTGGGTGGGAGGCAAACAAGAAAGTACTGGCTCTGCTCTCTCAGGTGGGTGACACTGTCGTGCAAAAGGCCATTACAAGAAGATCGTCTTGGTCTCATTCTGACACAGCTTCCTTCAAGAGTGTCTAAATATCTAAGATGATGGCTCAGAGTGCTATGTGTTTGAAATTCAAGTGTATCTTCTAAAAATAAATTTTCTGCAAAGTCCTTAAAATGTTGTTAAGGCACCATCTGTAAACTGATGGGTGTTCACTGGGATGGCAAAACAGTCACTTAGCGAGCAGCACAGGTGCCCTCCAGTGTACAGCTTGCACCCAGTTACTCGGATCACACTGATGCAAACCACAAAATAATTGCTTGAAATAAGGTGGAGCTGTTATTCAAAATCCAGTTAATTTTGTAACCAAATACCTCTCAATGTCCTTTTGCAAAGCAATAGCATAACATAAAGCAAGAAATACTCACTAGAAGGTTATAAAATTTTGATGTCAGTTTATTTTGAGCATGTATTTCAGCTTCTTAAATGTCTAATATAAGAGATTGTTCACTTTTATTTGACATACTATATTTTTCATTTTAAGTTTGCTTTGTAGCACAAGGTTCTAAATGCAATGAATGACTTAGTCAACCTGTACCTGGAAAGAGCTTTTCAGCATATTTAATCTGTCTGGAGATAGCTTAATTTATGTGCTTAAAATGCTTGTGTTATGATATAAATTATGCTAAAAGGAAAAGTACAGTGGTTGAGGCAATCAGACTAAAAGTTAGTCTGTGTAATGAGCACTCTGCAGAAAGTCAAAAACTGTTCACTTGTTACTTATTTATGTGATCAGATCAAGATGATTCTTTCCCCTCTTGCTGAGGGCAGCCAGCAGTACATTTGATTTCATAACTTCTGAGGTGATTTGCAAGTGCCCAACAGATATGATCAAAACTGAAATCTAGCTACATTTTATCATGTCATTCTTCCTGTGTATTTTATTTCCTATTTAAAAGGAGGGCAAGGTATAGGAACAGGCAGAACAGAAGCTTGAGCTTGAGCGGTGTGAATGCAGTATGCAGAGATCCTTCTGGCTCCGTGGCTACTCTGACCACTCTTTCTTCCCCATATTTTAAGCTGCTGCAGCAAAGTGAACACACACTTACTATTGTGAGTAAAATCCCCCAAGAACCGGGTTCTTTTGCCTTGTGTCCCTGTTATATTCTATAAAATGTGCCAGGCAATTGGAGTTTGATGCAGGATTCCTCTTGTGTCTTTACCTACTCATTCCTTCATTGATCTAGCCTGCCAACGGGATACTCAGCTGCACTGGCAGTTTGTGTGACGTACATAATTATCCAGCAAGAACTAGGCAGAAATTGCCAAATAATTTCCTAGTTTGCTGATTAGCCACCTGCTTGGCATGGCTTTCCTCACAATTGCAATTACTGTGGTGCTGGTGGTTGTACAAAAACTTATGTGGAATAGGGAAGAACACTGCCAGGACTGCTTAAACTTGACCTGCTGAGATGTAGATACAACACTGAAATAAAAAAAGAACAACCAACCTGCTTGATGAATAGCACATATATGTTTTTTGCTACTTGTTCATCTTCAATTGAAAGATGTCAGCAAAATTTGAAGTGAAGAGAAAGGAATGTTTGAATTCAGCCCTAGTTCTAAAGCACTGCAGTGTATGTGCTTCTGGGTTTAAATGAATAATCCCTCTTGATTGGCAAGAATTTATGTAGTTATGGAGGAAAAATGTTCGTAGTCAAACACAATCTTAATAGAGAACAATGCTCCAGTCTTGTTTTCTTCTAGTTTATCTACATCCTAAGACAATCCTTGAGGATAATCATCCAAAGTTTGTACACAGTATATTTACAAAAAAAATAAAATTGCTATGTCCACAGTGAATAAAGAAACAGAAATAAATTCTCTTTTATGTGCAAGAAGGTGAAGTGAAATACTTGGTTGTAGTAGTCAGTATGTTGAATGATGCCATTTTAAAAAATGTTGTGAAGCAATCTGAAATTATTTGGGAAGCAGGTCAGTGATACCACTTATGCATTTATATCAGGGAATGTAGGTGAGATGAATATTTGTTAGAACTGGCAGGCTGTAATGGACACAAATATCACACATAGTTGCACCATGTCACACTTATTGAATAAAGTGCAGGGTAGAAATGTTTCTTCATTCCTTCTCTAATGCAAGTCTGCTGATGGGGTGCACTGGCGTTTGGCTGGTTTGAGATGTGTCGATTGTTTTTTTTTTAGGTGTTTTTGTTCATTTCTGAAACACTTAGAGCCTTTCTGTAGGTTTGTCAGAGCAGTTAGTGGCTTTAGAAATTTACGTGCTATCTCCTCATGCCTTAGTGAGCCACAGGGTGTTGTTTGTTCCTAATACCTCCCATCTGCTGTTGGGATATATATGTCCTGATACCTGCTCACTTTCAGGACCCAAAGCTGTTACGTCTGAAATCAAAGCAAAAAAATGGCATTTATTTTCAAGGAAACAGAATATGATTCTGCTTTGTTTGGTTTTTAGTAATACGCAGGGTATAAAGCTAAATGCATATGATGTATCTTCACGTAGACAAATAAGATTCAAATATAGATTATACTACAAATAGGAAAGCTTTGATTATGAGATGAAATACAGGTAATCTCTTCTGGCTTCCTCTGAAAACTGAAAATGATTGTTCCCTACTTGAAAGGTATCAGCTGAAGAGCAACCAGAACAAAAGAATTTTTATTCCTGTCTAAAATAGAGAATTATTGTCAGGCATTTGAGATCATGAAAATCTGTTTTATAAAATGGTACAGCTGTCTAGATGATACACTAAGATCTCCTGCTTTTTTTTTTTTAAGGAAAGAATTATTTCCCTTTTTCCTTACCAACTTTTTTGTTTTTACAGATTCATTTTGGTTTTGCTTTTTGCCTGTATTGCAGATGTTACTGACATTTAATTCTGACCTTGCTTAATCTGGTTTTACACAATATTTGAGTAGATTTGGTCTCAGTTTATACCTGAGACCAGAAGCTCATTGTTTCTCTGGGTAAGAGTGAATGTGTCGAGATCTGTGATTGAGCCTATTGAGAAATCTGAATACTGAACCAACCATGAAAGCAGCTGCAAAATTTGTTAGACCTCATCTGACAGAAGGCCTGTTGGAGGCTTCAGTAGTCACTGAACTTGTTTGATTCATATCAGAAAGTCAGACACCTTTCTGAGTACTGTGACATACTTAATGTGTGATAGAAGTGCTGCTGCTGAACCAGTTTAACTAGAAAACAAAGCAGAAATGTAACCACTCCACAACTGCATTTTGTTTCCTGATCAAAACTTGTTTTTGATGTTTTAAGTGAGCATCTTAGGGAATTTGCTTTAAGGTACACAGTGAGTTGTAACTGGGAGTCTGGTGTTCTACACATGAACGGTGAAAATACTTTCAGAGAGTGTTTATGCAAGCTCTGGAACTTTAATAGTTTATGCAGTCCTGGAAACAGGAGGAAACTACTGACACATGCAGTCATGTTCTCTGGTGCGATATTTCACAGAAAAGCAAGAGCTTCTGTTATCTGCTCTATGTGAAGCAGTTTAAATGTGGAAGAATAACAACTATGTCTGCAAAATCTCCCTTTAACTTTATTCAGTTTCAGGAGAGGGAGCATTGCCACTTGTTCCCACTTTGTGCATTTTGGTTGAAAAGAAAATATTCTGTTAGTCTCTATAAGAGCCTGGAACATTTTCTGAAAACCTGCCTGTCTTCCCTGTGCAGAGAGAAAAGGAATCATTGCAACTGACTCTCCTCCTGATGTGGCTGAAAATTAGTTCTTGAAGCCTTGGTGAGTTGTCTTCAGACTATATCCCACTGCTTGAGTCCCAGTGTTGCAGGCAAGCCTACATTTCCCTCTCCTCTTTCCTCTGTCCCAGTACTCACTCTCCAGGCTTAGTCCTTGTCCTTTTTCTCTAGGGATAAAATTCTGCAATTCATAGCCTGTGTTGCAGGCAACAGTTCAGCCAAACCTTGCCTCCTCTGCTTGTATCTTTCAAAAAGATTTTGACTAGTAGAGAATATCTGATCCTCTCAAAAGCCGTAAATGCCAGGTATTGTGGATTTTGCATTACCTTTTAAGCATTATGAGCAACATATGATGTTTTTGTATCTGATACCTTGCCGGATGATAATTTGCAAACTCAGGTTCTTAGATACTCACACTACATTTCTGTGCCAGTTTCATTTTCCCTCGCATCGCTGCCAAATTTTCTTGATGATAAAATGTCCTTTGAAGCCTGACAACAAATCTGTGTTCCTGTTTCTGAGCTTTAATGAAACTCAGAAAGGTAAGCTAACTTTTTTCTTTTTGAAATTGTTGCCCTGGCATTAGTCTTTAGAAATTAATTGTTGAGTCGTTTATATTGAACTTGAACTTTTTCCTCCTTGTTTTCTTCCCATGGACCTCTGAAGCAAACCATTATTATAACAAACATCCCATTATTGAGGATAATACAAAGTATACAGGAATTGTTACAGAATATGCCAAAACCTGTCAGTCATGTTAGTCATGCTATAGTGTGGTTTTAAGCAGAACAAAATTTCATCTGCCACCCTAAAATCAATGACTTACTATTTTTCTTTAAATGAACCCGAGTTTGAGAGCTAGGTTTCCTAGTTTAATTTCATGTCATGTCAGTGTAACACTGAAATCTACATAATGTAACGTGAACTAAAAGTGATGCCCTGCAGAAAAGAAGACAGCATGTGAAATTCAGACCTGTATATGTCTGCATTTGCAGTTTGGTAGGTGCATAGTAACCTGAACGTCTGGGAAGGTTTCTAGATGTGTTGTAGTGTAATCATTCTGGTTTGATTTCTGAGATGGTAAGTTGAAGTTTGTTAAATCAATTTTGGAAAAATTAAGATGGAAAATAGATCTTCCCCAGGAATTTCATGAGCGTTAATGAACCATGCTATAAAACCAAGGGTGGAGTTCACATCTTATGTTAAACCAACATAATAAGGGGAATTTTATTGTAACTGTAAACTGTTGGTAGGTGATTTTACTTTGGGACAGAAAATAAAAACTGAAGTGAGGCTCTCTGTCTTTGCTAGAAAGGGTCTGCCTGCATGGACTGCAAGACAGGTGCCCAAAACCAAAGGACAGCAAAGTTATTTTGTAGAATGAATTGTTTCATCCACGTACTATAAAGCCTGTTTTAAGCTACTCTTGTGTGTTTTGCTTTTTATGCCATCTGAAATTTTACAGACACATTTCCTGCTGCTTCCCAGTATTACTCCAGACTAGAGACTTGCTTGTTACTCTGAGAGCACAGCAGGGGCAACGTGGGAAAGCAGCACTGCTGGGAGGTAGGCTGCTCTGTGGAGCTGTTACGAGTGGGGTGTGCACGTGGAGCTGTTGACCTCCTCATTGTCCTAGGACATCGTGGTCTTTCTGAAGCAGGGTCAGACAAGACTGGAGGTGTCTGCTCCTGCATGGTGCTTCCTAGAATTCAGCAAGCCTGTGTTGCTCAGGCTCGTGCAGAAGTTCCTGTCTGGTTTGCTATCCAGTGAATTTTTGCACTTTTTTCAGTTGTGAATTTAATTTCCTTCCCTATCAGTGTAACTTCTGTAGAGGATGACAATGTTTAACTGGGCTTGAAAAGCAAAGGTAGCATACCCTTTTTACTGGTTACACACTTGTATTACCCTGATGCCACTTCAAATTTTTGTGCCTCAATACAATTTTGATGGATGTCTTTGGATCTCCAATTTAGGAACTTCACATTAGGTTATTAGTCTTCAGGTTTTGACAGGACTGTGAATGTATTTTACAGTTCTCATCTGTGCTGAGATCTCTAGGGTCCCTTGTAATGTCCACAGAAATCAATAAAGAGACTTTTGTTGCGGCTTCCTGTTGGATCTGGATCCCTACATTTGAGCATACACAGGTAGTTAGGCCTCATGATTCCTTGTTTTTAGGGTTTTATAATATAGGAGGTGTCTCATGAGGTAAAAACTAAGTCCTCCTTCTCTGCACTCTATCTCTAGTGATGGTCAGGATCAGCTTTTTGAAGGGAGAATGTGAAAAATGTTGATGGAGCAGCACAAGAATAGGTTGCCCCAGAGGATTTTGCTTCCTCCTTACATCAGTAAGAGGCTGAATAAACACTTGAAGCAGGAGAACTTACACTCGTCAAAGTTTCAAATGTTCTTACTACTAAAAATAATTTTTTTTCATCTAACTGGGGGCAGTTTTCCCTCAACTCTTCTGCTGCTGCTAATTAAATCCTCTTCATCTGTCAATAACAGAATGTGAGTTTTTCTTAGTATCCTACATAAACTAGTTAAATTCTATTTATTTTATACAATGTCCTGAATTCTGCAGCATCATTTGCATTTATATCTAACTTGTTTTGTTATGTATACTTTCCTTAATTACTTTTTTGGGCTGTGCATTTTTTCATAACCATGTTTTTTTATACTTCTTGGTTTATATTTACAGAGCTTTGCAAATCATAACATGTTTCATGCAGTCTGTCTCTGCTGAAAAACAGTTACTGATTTGGTAATAGGCCAGTACTTTTAAAGTGGGTGACAGAGTCAGACTCTTAAATCTATATATAGACAAGTGAATGTAGGTTGGCTAGTTTCTAAGATATTTGTGCTCTCCTGTTGGTTTAGCAGTAGGTCTGGATATGTGGATGTTGAAGGACTTCTGGTCTTCCTGTAAGTTATGCAGCTTAATTTTGAGCACCAGAACAAAAATGCCTGCCCTTGGCTTACGCATGGCTGTGCTGGAGAAGACAACATTGTGCATTCTCACAAGCAGCTGTGAGAGAAAACCTGCAGCTCAGTCTGTGTGCAATAGCAGTTCGTGAGCATCAATTGATAAATTAGGGTCCTGCATGGAAAAGAAGAAATTTAATTATAAGCCTCTTTGTATTTCCAATAGCTGACCTTTGAGAGTGATCTGAATCCCCCATGTGCTTAATGGCTCAGTTTGCTGATAAACCTAACGAAACCTGACTAAGGTATGATTCACAATTGTCATTTTTATGCAGCAGAGAATGCTGATGGGAACCCAGTGGTGGCCCTGAGAAGTAAACAGGACTTAGTCACTGTTGTGGCCACTGTGGTGTTTTAACAAGTGTCTCCTGCCTCCCAGAACGCTGCTACTCTTTGCATAGACCATCTTCTGTTAGATGCTCTAGCAATGGGAATGTGCTGCTCATTCCTTTCCCTCCCTCCTTGATGTCTGTAGACCCCTCCTGTGTTGCACTTACCTGCCTGTGCTGCCATTTAGCAAGCAGCTATCTAGAGATCAGCCAGATTTTACTGTACCGCAGGCTGTTGTGCATTCTGGATATATCCACTACAGGTCTGCTGTGTCCGATAACTGCGCATCAAAACAGAGAAATCTTTTTGGTTTTATGTAAATTAAGTAATGTATGTAGATTAAGGCTTAAAAGTATTTTTTAATCTTGTAAGGACTGACCACACATGGTGGGACTGAAGGTTGATCTAGCCCCGTATCCTGGTGGTTTTTTTTATGGTATCCAAAAAAGGATGCTTAAGAGTGTAAGAACAGGGCAATTGTGAAGTGAGACTCCCTCAAGGATACCTCCCCTGACCCTAGAGATTTGTGGCAACTGACACTGTTAATTAATGGGTACCCTCTTATTTTTTATTTTGTTGATGGTTAAATTAGTGCTACCCAGACAGGTTAGCAGGGAACATTGTCATCCAGACTGATTACATGTGCAACAATATACTGGTACTGGTATTTCTCACTATCAAAGGAAGACTGTGTTTGATAAAACAAGGTGTGATGGTTTTCTTGTTTTATAGAAAATTGATTTCTGCTCCAGAGAAACCTTGGATCGTGTTATTTTTCAGCTTGTTCAAAACAAATACGTTGTTGTTCTCTTTAATCTTGTTGTCATAGACCGTGCAATTCAAAAAGTGTGGCCTCTTCTAAAGGAGAAAAATGTTGATCAGAAGAGCTTGCGAGTACTGTTACAAGACAGAGAACAATGCTCTGATCGTGTTTTGTCTTTTTTTCACATTTGAACATTTGATTTGCCAGCCATCTTTTTTTTCTTAATCAGAACTCAATATTTTTTTTTGTTCAATTAAAATAATGTCTTGGAGCTGCAAGGCTTCAAAAAGGTCATGTTGTAGAGCCTTATGCAGGACAATCCTTAGCTGATTCTCTATTCATTAATTCTGCAGAAGCACTTTTTTTTAAGACAGGATGGAAAACTTTTTTTTTATAGCTTCACATCACTGAGATCTCGTGTCCCATAGAACCAAGAATGGAGTCGCAGAGTGGATGGATGCTGTCTGGTGGTTCCTCTTTTCTTCTGGCTCCAAATTTGTTTTGCACGTAGTATGCAGCCCCTAGCATTTTCTACATGAAAACTGTGTGGTATACTAATTTTTTTTTCTGTTTTCTGCCGAAAACTTTTCTGGTGAGTCTTGATAATCTCCCTCACAAAGGTTTGTCCTTCAGTCTAAGCTTTTTCTAGAGTTCATGTGTGCTTTTGGGTCACTCAGCATGCATTCCTGGATTGTCTCTCATCTTATGCTACTTGAACGCCAGCCAATAACCTTCCTCAAGTAAGTTCTGCTTCTCTTCTACTGATGTTCAGTCTGCTAGTATTCTAGCAGTTTGAAGAGACTTCTGAATTAATCTGGCTTGGTTTTGTTTTTTTTTTTTTTCTTCTTTTTTTCCCCTCCCTTCTCAGCTAACCCTTTGCCTGTTAAGAAGCTGCAGTTCAGTCCTGTGCACCCACACAAAGGGTCTGGCTGCCACCCTGATATGAGTTTCCCACCAGAGGTTTCAGGAGCAGCAATCCCACTCCATTGCCTTTCCTTGCCCAGAATTCCTGAAGAGGTTGTTTGATGTTGGGCAACTTGCATTGCTGCCAGACGGGATGCAAGGATGGCTCTGGGGTTTATTGCCTCTGAGCATCACACACTGCTCTGGGCAGGAAAGCAGCCCCAGCCTCTGGGCTGCTAAACCTTTGCTGGCTGCTCTTAATTAACTTGTGCCAGAGCTGCCAGGTCACCTGCTGCACCTCTCCAGGGTAAGACCTGGCTCACAGAAAAATAATATACTTGCCTGGTAATGCTTGAATGGTTAAGCTGTTACTGTACAGATTTTGGGGTGGGGTTTTTTGGTGTTTTTTTGGTTGGGTTTTTTGTTTGGTTGTTCTTTTTGTTTCCTTATTTCTTTTACAGAAGCACCATCTGACTGCAAGTGGATGGGGAGTTTTGTCAGGAGCTATTCTTTCACCAGCCATCTGTGGCATTTTAGTTTAGAATTCAGTCCTAGCTATAAGAGTCCTTTTAGGAAACACTTATCCTTTATTTGCTTTGAGTATATAAAAATTATGATGTCTACTGTTTTGTGTAAATCCATGGAAACTGTTAAACTTAAGAGGGTGAACAGGGGTCAAATACTGGGCCTGTTGCCTTGTCATAAGCAGATTTTAAAATATTCTTTTTTTTTTTTACTTTATTGGGTTTTTCCACAGGAATGAAAAGCATGACTTTTGTTTTCAAACTCTATTAGAGTTTTTTCATTATTAAACTAATTCACTTTATAATTTTATATGATGGCAAAATAATATGAGTAATTTATTCAGTTATCGAGTTTAACTTTCATAGGGAATTAATGAGCAAAGTCCTCAGCAGAGCTGTGAATCTGTTTATTTTTGCAAGATAATACGAACAGCAGTCGATATCTTTTCCATGCTTGAGCAGTTTTGATTAGCAACTTTCAGATGTGGATTATCTGCACTTGACAATAATAATTTCTACTGTTTGCCAAGTTTTTGCCCAGGTTCATTGGGTCCTACTTCTCTAATCCAAAACAAACAGAAAAATTCAAATGCAAAATAATGTCAGAGATCAAATCCCTGAGAAAAATATAATTTCAGCAAGAAGGAAATATCTGTTGTGACAAAAATTGTTGGTAAAGCGATATGTTGTGGTTAAAATTGTGTCAGTATGTGAAATAACAGTATATGCTAAATCTAGTAACACAGCAACTGGTTGATATTCTGTGCTTGATCACAAACATATTTTATAATATTTCCCTTGTTTCATTGCAATGAGAGTATATTTTACTAGACTGCACATGTTTATCACATTTATTTACCATTTCTGGCAGCCGAAGATACCAGTGACATTAAACTGACATGGGTAAATCAGCAAGAAATGTATCACCTTCCAAGCAAATTTACATTGTATCTAGCAAAATAAAATCCTCTGAAGTCTGAGTTATTAATTCACTTTATTTTCCTCAGAGCTTTAATGGAATTCCTGGTAAACTCGCAGATGCAAAATTATGGATCACTGTAGAATAGCAGGTTTACTTTAATTTCCTGACTTGTTAAGGTAACTTAGAGCTGTACATCTGGGTCTGTAGCTATTCTGTGTACTGTATGTCATAACTTTTTAACAGAAAATTGTTTGCACAAAGAGGTAAAAGCAATTGAAAACATTACTATATATGAGTGTATTATCATTAAATTCATTATCCCAGTCAAGAAAAATTAATTTCAAGAAATAAAGACATGAATTAATAAAAGATGCTTATGGAAAAGAAAAATGTTTTCCAGTGGAGAAGCTGAATCATTACAGACTAAGGTCTCCTACCTGGTTGAGGGGAGCCAGCACTAATCTGCTGAGAGGCCAGTAGCTTGGTTTGTATATTAATTTGTATATTCCAGACCGTTCGTTCTTGTCTGTTACTTTTCCAGGGTAATGCAAAACACCTAGCATAGTCCTTGGCTTAAGAGTAGTCTACCCTTCAGTAAAAAATATTACAAAATAGGAATAGATTCATTCCCCCCCTTTTTATTATTTTATGTTGTTTGACAAGTAACTGAGAAATACTAGATACCAGAAGTGTCTGAGAAGGAGCAAGCAAGAATAGATCTGAGGGTGGGCGTTTGTCTAGAGACACTGACCCTGTGGGTCCTAAGGGAGTGATCACATGAAATCCCTTCCTATGGTCTCTCCCAGTTCTGCTCATGGTCTGCAAGATGTTTCAGTGCTGGCATTTGATCTCCAGTGAAGACCTTGCGATCTCTGCAGCCTGGCGAAAGGTGCTGCTTTTGTTTTGGTGACAGCACTATGAATCCTGGGTTTGGTTAGCTCCTCCCGCACTGGAATGATGGAGCTGGCCATATTGTTGGCTGCGTGGTGTGCACTGTGGTGAACTCGCCTGTCCTTTGGGAAGGGGAAGAGGGGGAAAATGGATGCTGCTTGGAGAAGCATGGTCAGGATAAAAAAAATAATTTCCGTGTGCCAGGTTCCTTGTAAAGGGTTTTTTTCTAAATTTCCTTTTCAAGGGATGAATGAGGGAGGTTTGTACAGTTCACAGCCAGAAGACCAACTTGCTTCCAGCATCACCTCTGCAGTGGAAGCTGGGATATGTCTCTACAGGAGAGGGGTTTGATATCTGATGTGTGACAGTCAGATTTCTGAGGTGTGGATTTGGACAAAGTTTGAAAAAAAGATGAGTCTTCTGGTCACCTCCAAGCAAGTCTGGAAATGAAAGGAAGGAGTGCTGCGACATGGTGGGACTTCGCCACACATGACAGCATCTGTATTACACACTGCTGTGTCTGCAAGCCCTGCCCCTGCTGTTCTGGTTCTGGCTGGGTTAATTGTCTTTGTAGTAGCTAGTATGGGGCTATGTTTTGGATTTATGCTGAAAACAGTGTTGGTAATACAAGGATGTTTTTGTTACTGCTGATCAGTGCTTATACAGAGCCAAGGGCTTTTCTCCTCCTCACCCCACTCAACCAGTGAGCAGGCTGGGGGTGCACAAGAAGTTGGGAGGGGACACAGCCAGGACAGCTACCTCAACTGACCCAAGGGATATGCCATACTGTATGACATCATGCTCACCGATATAAAGCTGGGGGAAGAAGAAGGAAGTGGGGGGGGGATGCTTGGAGTTACAGTATTCGTTCTTGCCAGGTAACTGTTACGTGTGACGGAGCCCTGCTCTCCTGGTGGTGGCCGAACACCTGCCTGCCGACGGGAAGTGGTGAATGAATTGTTTTGCTTTGCTTGTGTGTGTGGTGCTTGCTTTACCTATTAAACTCATTTTATTTCAGCCCATGAGTTTTCTCACTTGTACTCTTCTGATTCTCTCCCCCATCCCACTGTGGCAGGAGTGAGTGGACGGCTGCTGTAGGGCTTAGCTGCTGGCTGGGGTTAAACCACGACACCCACATTCACACAGAGCTCCAGTATTTCTCTCCTCCTATTGCTCCCGGTACAGGGAGGAACTGGAGCCACAGAAACACCTGCACTGCTTTCTACAAGCCCTGCTTTGTCCTAAAGGAACAGGGACGTGACTCTGACTTTGTGAAGGAAATCTCACCCTCCATTCTAGCCATGGCCCTTAATGCTACAGGACAGGAGCATGGCCTTTTAAACATTTTGCTTTCATTTAATTGACATTTTCTTATGGAAACTAGAACATTTATGACTCACTGTAGTCCCTACTGCAACTCAGTTTGCTAACATTGTGCAAAACAAGTAGGAAATGTGATATCTGCTGCAAATGACTTAGCCTCAAATTCAGTATGGTGTACAGTGACATGAATTCATCTCTCAGTGTGCTCTGCAGTGCTGAAAAATACTTCAGACACCTGAATACAGCATTGTAACAAGTTCTGCTGACAAAACCACGTTGCTATTCTCATATTTAATACTACTTCTGTGACAGAAGGTTGCTTTTCCAAGATGTGAATCTTCCTGGCCTGGAAGATACAACAGTAATATTTTACTGGAATAAGGTCTTCTAGGACCTGCCAATAAATCAATCAGAAATAGTAATTGTTTCTTTTTTTCTAATACATTTGATCAATGAAGAGGAAAAATTCACTACATTTTTGTTTAGAATAAATCATCTTTTCAAAAGCCTGACCTTTCTGATAAATGATATTTTATCCTATCAGAACTTTCTGTGTATGTGCAGTCCAAGTGTTCTCAATCAATTGCAGTAGTTTTCTAATTTAATAGACCATTGCTGGGTCAATGTCACATTTATAACCATTGTCTGAAGATGCTTCTTCCTGTTGTCATCAGAGGAAGAAGTTAGCTTCCTAACACTTATGTGATTTAACTTTTTAATTTTTCTTGTAGTAACCTGGATGTTTTACTCTAGACAAATCTGGGAACTTTATTTTGAATTCTGCATATAGAGTACAGGACTAGAGTTGATGAAATATTTGAAAAATTTGTGCCAATTTATACAATCTGCCTTGAGGTTTTTGTTTATTCTAGCAGTCTTTTAGTTTTAATGAATCTGATAAGATTTTCCAGAGCATGACATGTAGAGTAGCTCAATCCGCTGTGTATCTTGAATTGCAGTTGTCCTGGGTGTCCTGTGTATCCTTAACCAACTCCCTAACAAGCACCTGGTGATGCAGTATTGCCAACTTTTCTGGTTTTGTTCTCGTGATTATAGGTTTGCTGCATAGTAATCACAACTTCTCATTGAAATTCTAGCAACTTTGGATAGCAGTAGGAAAATATCTAGCACTGCCTAGTCAGATCGCTGGTGGCTTCCTAATGCCGATGTATTTGTCTTTGGTAAGAGAAACTTAATACCCATCTTTAACAAACGCTTGCTTTACTTTTCCAAATCTCATTTAA
Source organism: Falco naumanni (assembly GCF_017639655.2). NCBI lineage: Eukaryota > Metazoa > Chordata > Aves > Falconiformes > Falconidae > Falco > Falco naumanni. The sequence continues at coordinate 13,358,706 of NC_054067.1, forward strand.
AAAAAACCCAACCTCCTCAACAAAAAAGAATGTGTTTAACCATTCTTCCTAGTGTTTTGTGCTCTTAGTTATTGGGAAATCTATGGTTTGCCATAGATCTCTGGAATATTTAATTGTATTCCGTGTTTTTACTGATAGAGCCCAACACAGCATGCCACTATATACCCTATAGGTGTTCTCTATACCACAAAGCCATGGGAACATGGTATTATGCTGCAGATGAAATACCGTGGCTGTCACCAAGCATGCAGGCTTGGGTTAGTGTAGCATAAATGTCTTCCAGCTTGAAGCAGGCTCTTGTCCTGCTGATTCAGAGGATGGATGTAGCCCCAAATAGCTTTGGTCTATGTTTGCTATCAAGAAATCTGATTGCAGATTTTTTGTAGTAAGAAAATATGAGTGAACAGAAAAGCATGCAAAGATGTGCAACATGTAGGCAGATGGTGTATGAGCTATTTCTACCCCAAGGCAGGGAAAATCCATATTTTGGAGCGTTTCAGGGTATAGAAGAAAATCATAGCTACTCATTGCCAGAAAAGTAGACCTTATTTGAAGTTTAAACCAATTCTTCCCCTCTACCCACCAACCATGCAAACATTACTGTCAAACCAAGATGCCTTAGCAATGTAAATGGACAGATAAAACCAAAAGAAATAAAACAAAGCTGAAAGATGTGGAGGTTTCTGACATCTTAGAAGAAGGAGGGACAGTGTAACATAAAGCGGGGTGCAATCAATCTTTGCAGACAGGATGCAGCTAAGACAGAGGAATCACCTGCTGCAAGCTGACTGACTGCCACCTGAGTAATTGAGTTCCTAAAAGTCTTCCAGTTAATACAATGTTCCAGATTATTTTAAACTTTGGGAATTGAGAGTCCTAGTTAATTTATATTTTCCGTTCTGTTTCTGAGCACTGTGAGGTCAAAGTATATAATTTTGACAGAAGAAGAGGAATTAAAACAGTAAGGTTAATATCTAACAACCATATTCACAGTATTTGATAGTATACAATAGAGACTATGTGCATGTGTGAGAGCAGATGTCAAGAACTCATGAATTTAAACTTAAGAAGGACAAGGCTTCATTCAAGCACATGTGTTTGGTTCAGCTTTTTCCTCTACTGAAGTAGTTGGGAGCAGACAATGATGAGGACTGGCAAGTCTCTTTTATCTCAAATTAGCACAAAATGAGTGAGAGCAGCTTCCAGCACTCACCTCTCAAGTTTGCTCTGAGAATTTAAATAGTCTGAAGCATTGCTGGGAAAGCACATAAGGGAAAGACTATTTGTAGTCGTTAAAAACTGCTTTCAGTAACAGCTTTCCATCCTAGAAGGTGTTAGGGGTCGGTGTGGGGTGGGTACTAATTAGGGTGGGGATCACACTGGTACTTGTCAGGGGAATTACCCTACAAAAGGTGCAGCTGGACAGGAGTGAAGTTGTTGGTGGCTCAGCAAAGATTTCTGCAGCTTGCTCTGTCTGCAGTGTTTGCCATGGCTCGGTGGGCTGTGGGTTTGGCTGGACATGGAGTTCTGGAGATGCACGCCTCAGGTTTGAAGTTGCGTAGAGAAGGAATAAAGACTAAAAGCAAATTTTGGGGGCATCTGTTGCTGAGGAGCTGTTGACTTCCTTGTGGATGGGGGAGAAGACTGTGTGTGGTTGGGTGAGCTGGGTGGGTTGAGATGAGTTACTGGATTGTTTATGGGCAGATTTAGGCACTAGTAGAAAACTTATGTGCTCAATATCCTGATGTATAGCCAAGAAAGGTATTGAAAGCACCCGATATATTAATTGAAAAGCAGTTGCATTAGCCAAGTATATATGTGACAGGTATTTAGTGAGATGCTGTATTTATCGTTTAGCTGATTCCGATATTCTAAATCGTTGGAAGGAGTCAGAAAACAGGAGAGAGCTCATAACTGTATTTTTGGTGCTAACTTCTGCAAGATGAAATGTAACGATGATAATTAAGTTAAAGTTGCCTATTCTGCTTTGGTGGAACACTGTGTTCTAGGAGAGCCTATCCCACTGTGTGTGTTAATAAATCTGAGCAGAAACAGTTGTACTCTGCAGCTCTATTAAGGAATGTTATTTTTATGGTAGACTCAAGATTTGATACCTCTAATAGCTGCTTTTACTTATGCCTTAAAAGAAAGTTGGAAATGTGTGGATCCCTCTTTATGGTGCCTTAATGCATAAAGAGCGTTATCCTCTCTGAAGTGCAATGTGGCTGTGATCTCAATCCCCTGAGCGTCAGCAGGCATCTAGCGTGGGGTAAGTGACTCCATGTTTGTGGAGGAGTGTATCCATAGACGATCCTTGTCTAAGGTCTTTTGGAGCTTCTGCAGGTATGGGTCATAGTCTGGATAATTGCAGCAAAGGATGAAATCTGCTGGGGCTGGGAGAAGTAGAAAAGAGAATCACCAGGGTATCTCTCCAAGAACTAAAGTGGCCAAGACACTTATGATGAGCCAAGAGATATGATGTGAACTTTTCTGGGGAAAAGGGAATGTTTTTAGACTTCACCTTGGACCCTTCTTCGAAAACAAACTGAGTATGCAAGAAGGATGTGGAAGCACAGAAACCCTCATCTCATTTTCTAGACTAGCTTTGTTAGCCTGTAAAGCTGCAATACATGTGCCTATGAGCAATTTGCATTTTTCTTGTGCAAGATTACTGTGTTAAAGACTGCAGTTTTCCTCTAGGAAATCATGGATATCTCCTGTGTCTTGCTGTAATTGTAGCAGCCAGTTCTGGACTACGCTGCTGCTGTTAATCCAGCCTTTGCCTGCTTGCTTATAGCTTCAGACACTTTTATCTGAATTAATATTTTTAAGTGAAATGTTTCTATAAATGGATGCTTTATGGTTGGCAAAAGCATCTACTGGTCTGCAGTATTAGTGTTGCTGTCACTGGGTTATGGAAGTTTTGAAAGCTAAGTGTTGCACTTACCCAGTATGTTTTCATTTTCAAGCAATTTGAATATGTGAAACTTGGTATTGCCTTATTGTTTGGGTGGTGGTTTTTTCTTTTTGGTCTGTAAAGTAATGAATATCATTGCTTTTTAGTACCTCATGAATTTTATCTTCTGGTATGCATCTGTCCCTTTGCTAACTTCTTGCCTCTTAACATTTTGAATGAAAACCTTAAGAAAAATAGGACTGTCCTGAAAATGATGGTTCTGACTTTTATTTAAGGGACTGCAGGGGCTTCTCTTAGTCCATTTAGTAACTGTGGGTTTGATTACAATTTACTGCATGCAAGTATGTACTGGTATATTCCCATTTTAAATTATCCAGGTTGCCTTCCTACTGCAATTTATTCTGCTTCTGTTCTTCAGCCTCAGGAATCCCCTTAAACTCTTCAGAGTTTGTAATGCATCAGTTCAATTCTGCTCTGCTGCATAAGTGAATCTCACCCAGGACATGACCTAGAAAGAACTGGCAGGACAAACCAGTGTTAAATTCAGTGACCCATCATTTAATTTAAGACTTCCTTTGCATCTGATGTATTACATCTTACCACATGTTGAACTCTTAACTGGAATGAGTGCCTCACTAGAAAAAATGTTGTTTATCAGATGTTATGTTTGTTACTTTATATCAAATCTGAAATTTATTGTAATATGGGACTAATGCTCAGAGAAATTGCTATGTGAACTCCTGGCTTTAGATTACCTTCCTGTGTGTGAAAAGGATCTGTGTATCTTTTCACTCCCAAACATGTATCAAGAGCTCTATTGCCCATTTTATTGTTAGATGATGTGTGGTATATGATCGATATAAACACCAATATAGGTTTAAGGGCATCTCCTGCTATAAAAGAGGGAAATAAGGATATGCAATTATATGCAAATATGGAGGAAGTGAAGCATGCTGAAGAGCTGTGACAGCTCTATGGTAGGCTACAGTATGTTGTACAGCTGTCACTGCCAGGGAACTTATTGAGACCTTTTTGGCAGCCACCTTATGGTCTATGTTGTTGGTACCTTGCAGTAACCTGTACCTATTAAAAAAAACCTTCTGTCTTTAATAGTTCTGAGAAAAATCTAGGAACTCTTTTGGGGAACTGGCAGCTGATTTCTGAGCTGCAGGTCAGGCTTCAAAGAATTGGCCAGCGTGACAAAGTCAATGGGAGAGTTGCAGAACTTGGAAGTCTCTCAGTCTGGAGTCTGCAAAGATATATTAAGCCATGTTCAGTTTCGTGTATGTTACAGTAAAGAAGAGATCACTGCTGCTTCTATGAAAATGAAGCCATGATATGGGTGCAATGGGAGACTTGTCACCAGCCGCTGCAGAATGCGGCTTCCCGCTGCTGTGGAGTGTGTAGAACTTTCTGCTTTCATGCTGGTTGTAGGGATGCTAGCATCCCGTTTTTCTAGGGGTTGTTTTTGTCTCTTCCCTCTTATGTTTGCATCTGATGCAGTCCTTTTGAATCTACATCGTCACATTTTTCAGTGTAGATCCAGCCACAAAGTCTTCCTCGTAACATGGTAATGAGGAAAGCCCATTTGCAAAGCTGTAGACATAGAATCATTTAGCTTGGAGAAAACCTTTAAGATCATTGACTCCTACTGTTAACCTAGCACTGCCAAGTCAACCACTAAACCATGTTCCTAAGTGCTGCATCTACGTGTCTTTTAGATAGCTCCAGGATTGGTGACTCAACCACTTCCCTGGGCAGCTTGTTCTGGTGATTGACACCCTTTTGGTGAATATCTTACAGCAAATGCTTAGATGCATCAAGCTGCAATTTGTGATTTTTTTTTTTTTAGCAGCAGTAATAAGAAAGAAAAAATCAGCAATAAATGGATGAAGCGTTAATAATCCTGGTTGCCTCCAAAATGAGAAAGAATCTAATTTTTGGGTTTTACTCCATTCTTCATGTTTTTGTGTCTGGCAGTAAATGGTCACTGCTGATAATCACGCCTCTTACTGTATATCAGTTATAAGAAAGCTAGACCTGAAAAAAGAGTAGTTATTGGGAGCAGTGGTGTGACCAGACTGCAGAATGTGATAGCACTCTGTGTTCTCCTTTCTGCAGTCAGAGTTACTAGATTTGTGTGATGTCTTGAGTTATTACACCGACGTCAAAGCCTTTTCGCACAATTTGAAAACCTTCCTCCTTTAGCATGTCTTAGATGTTTGTAGTGCCTGGGAATAGTTTAGATGTGTTGCTGGGTAAATTTCATCTCCTCTAAATTAGACATTTAGAAGTGAAATGTGCATACTCTGGATCCCTTCAGAGAAACAGCTTGAGTGATTAATCTTATCATCATGGCTGTATTTTGCTGTTTTTTTTTTTTTAATAAATGTATGTCCACTGGTGTGACAAATTGCCCTCTGGAGATTTGATTTTTCCCTTTCAGCAAATGTGTTGTTGCACCAGATTGTACGAATGTATGATGAGTCACATGTACAATGCTTTCAAGGGTTTTCCATTGGGTAAGCTCTTATAAACAGTGGAAACAACTACTTCCCTTCGAAAGGGCCTCCTTATGCCGAGTCAGGCAGAAACTTCAAATGCTGCCTGTAAACCATTGTAAGTGATGGAAACCCTTTCAGGCAGCATGGAGTTCAGAGGGCTACAAGAAAGTCTGTTCTTGACCCAGCTATGATATATTCGTATCAGAGTTTACTGTAGATGGTCTTCAGTTACAGTAATTGTGAAGTTTTTGCTGTCAGCTTTTTTTTGGTGAACAGGAAAAAGAATTTTTACTAAAGACTTAATTATTTTTTTAATTCTATTTCTACTTTGTAATTATTGACAAACTAAATTCCTGTGGAGATGGAAGTGTTTGACAACAGAGGATGGAATAATGGAAATAAATTTTGATGGTGAAGCTTCATTGCTGCAAGGTGCTGCTTTCCAACTTGTTATGAAGATTGTATCTTGAACTGACACATGAAGCGTGCAGTCTGCTCTGATTAGCTCCTAAACTGTCTCTAAGTGATGCCAATAGGCAACGTGGAGGACAAACAGACCCAATTTTTCCTACAGAAGTATTTAGAGCTTTGCTGTACTTCTGTTCATTGTCCTTGGAAAAAAAACTTGTTTGGAGACTCCTTTGCAAAATTAAAAATGAAGTTGCAGATCGGCTTAGAACTCTCTACCATGAGTTACTCCTGCACACGCTTTTTCCTGACAGGCATACGATACTCCAGGGATCCCACTGGCTGTAATTTTTTACAGCAAGAGTAAGAAGGAAGACTAAAATCCTATTGCTACCACAAATTTTGACCCCCATGGGGACTGCAGTGTCTGTTGGTTGGAATCCCCTTTCCGTATGGGTGAGAGCATGTTTCCTGCCTCTGTAGAAAGGACCTTAGCCCAAATTGTTTCTTGGCTTCATCAAACTATTCCTTTTAAATTCTTCCCAGCTGGAAAGGGCAGTTACTGTTTTGGTGAAAGGAACCTAGAGATGACTCTTGGACTGAACCAGACTTAAAGGGGAAGAGCAGAAGGGGCTGTGGAAATGAGCTACAGCAAAATATAGAAATCCCTACAAGATGTTTGTGCTGGCGATGGAGGCCTGCCATATGCAAATATTTACATCCTAACAATTGCAACAAATGGCTCTTGCCTAAGAAAGATTGCTAGTTTCTTCAGCTGGCCCTGGGGGAAAGCTGGGATGTGAAGCATCATAAGAGCTTTTAAATACAAGGCAGTAGTGCCTGAGAACATTATAATTCAAGGACAAACAAGGAATATTTTCTGCTGTTCATAAGGGCCTGTCCTGATGTGCTGGGGCTGCAAGAGGAACAAACAAAGTTAGGAATGCAGTTTTGGTGTAGTTAGTGAAAGCAAGAAGAGTTACTCTTGTGAGAATAAGGCAAAGAACACAAACATTCTGTTGAGGGACACTGTGGACACACAGGATAAATAGAGGTATCCAAGCATTGGAGCAAAGTGGAAAAGTAAATGAGGAAAAGAAAACAACAGGGATATAAAACCGGGCAGAATAACAACGAAGGGAAATACCTGGCTGTGCTTCTCCTCTGTGATTGCTGCTGCTCTTGCCCCTTTTAGTTTGGGGCAAGCTGAAATTTATTGGACTGAAAGATTGTGGGGCCCTTCAGGGGCAGCTGCTGTGCCCTTGCAGAGGCAGCAACTGCCCTACATATGCGATCGTGTCTGCTGTACGTTGTGATCAATGAACGCACGGTGGTTCTGCTGCAGCAATGGGATGAACTGGAGCAGACCCTGCGAGCAGAGGGGGAAGCCTCTGTGAGCCGTGACGGGCTCTGTGACAGCACACATCCGTGTTGTGCTGGAGGTGTTCGTGTGTAAGGCTGGCTGGGTTGGCTCGCCCTGTAACTCTGCCCTGGAGGGTGCCCTGCGGTGTAGGGGTGACCGCTGGGCCAGCAGCACCGGCCCCCAGGGAAGGGGACAGCTGCTCTCCGCCATGCAGCTCCGATGTGACAAAGAGCTGGGAAGGGGGACCACGGTCAGGGGCGCCATGGTTCAGCCGCTGTTTGCCAGCAGCTCTGTTGCCTGGTAACCTTTCAGGGAACACTTTTTTTCTGCAGCCGGATTGTGAAAGTTATTAAAAATTATCATGCCAAAGCTGTAGCCATGATGAACGTCTCTGACTAGGTTTTTGTCTGTTGCTTTTTCCCCTCCCCTGCGCCTCTTTCTTACCTCCTCTTTAAGAAATATAAATCCTTAGCCCTTTTAAAGTGACCATTGCTCAAAATTGCTGTCAGCCAAAAAGCATAGTAGTGATCTCTTCAGAAGGTGAAACCTTTTCTTATTGAACAATACCCCTCAGCTTTCAGATTAGTTTAATTGAACACCACATTCTAACCCTAATCCATCTAAATGCTGTTTCCCAGATGCTATGTAGCTTGAAACTTAAGGGCTATTCTGTATTCTAGTTTTCACAACAGAAAAATCTATCTTTTATTTCCCAAAAAGCTTGAGGAAGTTCCTGGGCTGTTACCTAGCTCTGAATTTCAAAGTTTTGGCAATTTTGTTGCCACTAGAAGTGGCAGCCCATTTTTGAGTGCACTGCACAAGGATAGCTCTACAAGTAATCTTGATTATTAAATGAAAATAGGTTTGTTTCTTTCAGAAACTCTGATTTGCACTAATATCACAAGACAAGATTGTACTTAACTTGATAGCTGATCCAGGCCTGCAGTGAGATTTCCATCTATGTGGATATTAAATTACACCTGAGCCACAGAGCTATAAAGAAGCATATTTCTGGCATTTCCACCACTAATTACCACTTTTTGATTGCTGTTTGGGCAGAGATCTGAAAGTATTTAGATTTCCACATTGATGTTTCTTACCTGTTAATGCAGGCTGGAAAAAATATATATGAAAAACATGATCTTTTCTTGGCTCGCTTCTCCAGAAGTGGGGAGAGAAACAATAAAAACATTTAATGTTAGATTCTGTTAGAGAAGGGATTGATTGACTTATCATCCCAAATGGAAACTGATGGATGAAAGCATCTCTGGAGAAACCTTAGAAGTTTTTGATTAAAAAGGCAGTACTGGTGTTCCTTACCAGGATCTGGGCAAATAGATTTCAGCAGTGTGTACTTGAGAAAGCTGGGATATATTCTTGCTTGGTGGCTTCCTTTAGAGCATTTTCAGTTCTTCCTGATTTCAGAAATCCAGAGTATTTTCCAATCAGCAGATCAGAAAGCACAGCCCTGGAGTTTCTCAGCAAAATGCTTTAAAGCTTTTTTTTTATTATTTATTGCTTTTATTTAAGATTTGTGGTATCTAAATGTCTTTTGCTTGCATGAACTTCCCATGAAACCCTGGCAGGCTTTCTTCAGCTTGTCTAGTGGCCTGTGGGTCACTGTTGACACCAGTGGTCCAGTCCAGACCCTGACCCAGCCAAATACAGTCAGACTCTGGAGACAGCAGAACTGGGAGATGATGGATGCATGTGTTCCTGGGTGATGCAAACTGCTTCCTTTTCTTGGAAAAGCACCTACAGTTTCAAGAAGAATAATATTCACAATTTTGCTCCTGCAGAAAATGAGGCATCTTTAAGGTTTTATACTGCTTCAGAAATCTTTTGAAATATCAGCGTTGCTCTTGGAAAAGAAGTTACCAGCTCTGTCTAGAAGCCAGTGATATTTGTCTGTATGCTTTATCTCTCAGCATTTGGAATAGCTTTGAGCTGGATATATTACTTGATTGTTAGTTTTACTGTTATATAAAATATTGCCTTAAATGATAACTTTCCAGTACTTATTTCTAGTCAATGCTTTGCTGAGGCTGGTTTTTTGCTTGTCATAGGACATCAGCCTTGTAAAAACTTATGATGCCATAAAAACATCTTCTTACTGTTTGGGCTTTGCAGAGTTGGGCTGTTTAAGATATAGTTTTTGGGAGAATCAGTGGAATAAAGGAGTGGTTCAAAGTCTTGTACAATTCTTGAGAAAGACTGGGGGAGGTGGCACAAGAAGCCCTCTGTCCTGAAAATTTTCTCTGATTTTCTTTTTAAAAAGAAAAGCTCTAAATACAAAAAAGATGTAGTTCTTTCTATTAATGCACATTTCATTCCTTGGTAACTGTTTCCAAGCTGTATTGTTAATGATGAAAACCAAAAGAAAACTCATTCTAGCCTTGGAAATTACAGTTTTTCCTCTCCTGTTTTAAAGCTTCTACAGGTGGATTGAATCAGTCTGATTAATGCTTTTTCTGTGGTGATTCCAGTGGCAAGAAGACTCGTGCTGGAGTCAGTGGCCTGAACATGCAGGGACTTCTTGAGCAGGGTTAAACCTGTCACAAAGACCAGGCTCCAAAGAGCAGCCAGCTGTACCCATTAACTAACCCAAGTGTTCGAGTCCCTCTGCTGCCTGTGCCAGTGTCAGTAGTGCATGTACGGCAGCAACAGAATAGGTGATGGCACAAATTCCCCAGCAGTTCGATGGCATGTGTGCAGTGAGCTTGTAGGGGCTTTTTTTGTCTTGCCTGCTTCATCTGTGTTTGATTCTGGAAATCTACAGCTGTGTGAATGTTTGCAAAGAACTCCTTGGCCACATGCTGTCAAGCACTAGCCAGGGAAAATTATACTTTGGATGGAGGAATGGTCCCATATCTCTGAAATTACTTTTTTTTTCTTGATTTCATGGTGCTGAGTTCAGGAGGGGGAAACTTGTGGCTAGCAGTGTTTCTGCTTTTGTTTAATTGAAGAGGTTTCTCAAAAAAACCTCATTTGATTCTGGTGATTTTTTTTACATTTAAGTACATCTTTTCTTTTTCCTATTTCCCAAGTGCATGGAAAATAAATTTAGTGCCAAAATTTATCTTTGCGCTAACAAGCGGACATGCACCTGAACGTAAGGTTTTTGATATTCTGAAGGGTAAGGTGAGAGCGTGTTGAACAAAGAGAAACTGTATTTGGCTGTGGATGAGTGAATTTGTATCGAAGTTATTGTATGTGTCTGTTCTTAAAAAAATTTCTTTTTTTCTAAAAGCTGTCTAGATTTTCAAAGAACCTTTACCATCATCTTAATCTAGTGATTCATGTTTGCAGTCAACTCATAATTATTCCCAAAATAGAGACTTATAAAACAGACAGAAGGCTTTTTCAAAAGGGAGGTAGGAATATGTTTCTGTCCAAATTCAGGTAAAACTTGAACTCATTGTTATGTAATGGCATAGTTATTACATGTCATAGTTGCTTAGTAGCAGAGACCTCTGACAGGACCATGGCACAGCAGAAATCATGAACTTCTGCTCCAAAGGTGACAACATTTTTAACTTCTGACAAAGGATTTCTGATGGGCAGAGTGACCCTGGATGAATCACTTCACTGTAAGTCTTGCACTTGGGAAGCATTCCACAAAAAATCTTTTCTTTTTTTTTAGGAGAAATTAAGTTTAAAAACATGTAAAGACTGAGATATAAATAAAAAAATCTTCATCAACAGAATCTGATTAAAGGCGAATGAGGCAGACAAGCCTCAGTCCCTGGGTGCCCAGGGTCTCCTGAGAGCTGGGTTATTGCAGATGGAGGGGCAGCTGCTGGTGTCTGAGTTGTGCCATGGCCTCAGGCTTCATGGGATGTGGGAGCCGAGCGATTCCTGCTGCATGGAGGGCTGACTCCGGTCCACAAAAAGCACCTGATGCTAATCCCTAATGCAGTTCCAGGCACCCACTACTCAAAATACAAACATTTAAAAAATTGCAGCATAAGCCAGTACCCACTCTGCAGCCTAAATCTCATGTTGTCAGACTGATACTGGGAAGAAGTAGATTATTTAATGTGATTTTCTACTATCCTTTATCAAATCAAGTACGTGGAATTTTGTATTTATGGGCTATCCAGCTTCCCTGGGCTGAAACACTCAGCAGAGAAATCAGGTTTAAATATTTGTCTGTAATTGTATTTCTCTTCTGTGTAATTATAAAGATTAATTGACAATCTTCTAACCCATTAGGGACACTTCACCCCCTGCCTTTGGGCAGCAGGGATGAGTGAAGGGCCCTCTGAGTCCCCTCACAATTGCTTCCTATTATAAGAATATATGTGGTGTCTTTTCAATCTGTGAAAATCCGTGGGTCTTTGAAATTGTAGCTGAGTATTCTGGAACATTAGTGGTGATTTCAGGACACAGGGAGATGAGGGAAATCTTTAAAGAACCTGGAGTTTTGCTGAAAACTCCCCACTGGTTCAAACTGAGGCTTAAACTGATATCAACTTTTTATTGTAGTATATCTTTTTTTTCCTTGGTGTGGAAAAAATATAAAAACAAGGAGGTAAAGCAGGGAGGAACCAGGGTGTTATTAAATATATTAATACCTACTATAGAAGCAGCTTTCCTTCTTCAGGATTAATTGTATTGAGAAATAAATGTGAAACACTTGTGAAATGAGTCAATTTACCCATGACAGATTAGTTAGTTAAACTTAGGAGACTGCGTTTTACTTTTACTACTGTAACTTTAATTATGAAGGCTTTTGCTAAAGGATTCTTAATGGATGTTACTGGCTAAGTGGAAAACATTTCTTAATGTGACTTCCATACACATCCTTGCTGAGGAGGGGAGATGGCAGCCTTACTGTGCAGGACCTTCGTTGTTTTGTCATGTTTTTGAATGAATTGAGGAATATGCTCAGAATTTAAATGTAAAATTTCTCAGCTCTGCTGACTAACCCCAATGTGCTCCCAGTATGCTGCCAAAGTGTTACTCATTTGGGATTATTTAGAAGTGCTCCACTCATTCTTGCTTCCCAGGCATAAGTGGCCGCTAGTGCAGAAGTCAAACGTAACTGTTTAGATATAGTTTCATCTCTTCTGTGCTAATCATCGATGTTAAAGAGGTCCTGCCAATAAATGCATGGTGTATGCTGACCATCGCTGCAGAATGGCAAGGTTTTGTTGCTCCTTGCACTTTGGTACTGAAGAACTTGATAGAGAGAAAAAGATCAGAGAGGGCAATAACATTGCTATAGTTTTCTCTCTTTCCTGCTCTGAGGAAAGGGCATCCAAGATGCTTTCCTTCTGGCTTTGGAGTCACAGAGGAAAGGCAATCTGAGCTGACAATTGATTTTTTTTTTTTTTTTTTAGAGCACAGAAGGCCAAATAGTGACTCATGGGCTAAAACAAGTTTCAAAGCAGAGAATGACAAATGGCTGGTGTGACTTTTCCAGCTCCTCAGCACAAAGAAGAAGCGTTGCTGCCAGTCTAGAATGCTTCACTCCTGAAAGAAGTAGGGTCCAGGCCTGGTCGAGCAGCAGGCTTTCTGGGATGGCTGACAGATACCATGGCATGGAAATAAGCTGTCCTGGCATCACTGCAGGTTTTAATGCAGGTCTTTGGTCCTGCAAGGACCTCATCAGTCATTGCACTAGCTTGTGCCATCCAGAACAAAATTAAAAAAAATTATCCAAGTGTTAGTACTTAAAATGATTGCTCGTAAAAATCACTGGCACATAGAAACAGAAGCAAAGCTGCTTTAATATGTTTAAAACAACTAAACCAACATGCTGATAACTCCAACCATCAAATGAGGAGTGAGGTCAAAAATAAAACATGCTGCAGGAATCGCAGATGTACCCGAAGCTAGAGAGCCTAGCACAAAGGGGAAGGAAGCATGCAACAGCAGGTCCAGTATAGAAAGCTACTTGAAGTAAGTTGTCTACCTGCACTAAAGTTTACAAGCTCAAGCTTTAAGTAACAAAACTAAAATAAGCTGTTTGTTGTGAATCATTATTGACTCAATGATTTATAGTGCAAGTAGCTTGCTTATACAAGTGACTGCAAATGCAGGTGATTTTATATTGCCTTTCTTGCTGATTGGAATAAGGTCACTTTGACTTCATGTGACATTGGTTTGGATTAATTACAAACTTTGCATACAATCTTCCATCCTTGAGACACATAGCATGGTCAGACCTTTGGAGGCAGAATGATTGATGCCAAAGAATAACAAAGTTAATAGCAGCTTTTTCACTTGCATCGGCAAAATCACACCCTTCCTTGTTCTTCTGCTTGGCTACAGCATACAGATGGCCTGGAGTTTGGGAGAACAATTTTCGAATTGATAAACATCTTAATTATTCTGAGATGTTGTTGCTGTGTATCGCTGTGGTTGTTGGACATGGGACAGTGGTCTTGCAATACATAACAGGAAATCAGAAACGTCAGGAATGGGTGCACCAGGCTGTCAGTTCCTCCATACATCTAAGTAGCTCCTCTTTTCTGCAGGCCACCTCCGTCTCCCTGCCACAGGAGCATTCCATAAGTAGTGGAGTTTGAAACTCCACTTTTTGATTTTGCTACCTAACAAGGGAAAAGGAGTGTTTTTTATCTTTGTTCCTGACAACAAAATAAAATTAGCATTTTTGAGATGACTTGAAAAAATAAAACCATGCACTGTTATAAAGGACTATTTTGCAATGCTTCTGTCAAGTGCTGTAGAATCACAATATTTCATTACGTTATTTCATTTCCAAAATGAAACTGTTGCTTTTTCAGGTTATGTTTGCTATTTGTTATATGAAAAATGTTTAATGTCAATGCACCCAAAAATTCATGTAAGCCATCCAAGGTATCACAATTTCTAGAAAGGAAAATGATTACTAATTGTGGATTTTCCCCAACCTACAGAAAATTCTATTTTTGAGTATATTCAACATAATTGCTCATTATGTAAGTATGTTAAAATGTACAACACCCTTACCATGTCGTCTTTCATTGAATGTCATGCTGTGAATTACAAATCTGTTAATGTAGATGTCGGTCGAACTTGCACATTCCAAACGCAGAGATCTATTTTCTGTTCCAAGTCTTTTATGAGACCATCTGTGATTGCCAGTTTGTAAGAAGTGGATAGGAGCAATACGTGCTTCTATGCAGGTTGTACATAAGCTCTGTACACTTTCTAACTATTGTAACGTGCAGTTTGTCAGCTTTAGGATGCCAACCATTTTTTTGTCTTGAGTTATAATAATTTATGCAGTATTTATGTGCTGAAGCTTTTCCATAACTGCTTTCTGACTAAGATACCATTAGGGGCCCAAATTATAAAAATCATAATTAACAGGGTATGTGGTATAGCTGTCTAGCAGTGATCTCTTTATGCAAGAGGTTTGGTCTGCCTTACAAATGACGCTTTAATCATCAGCTCTATACTAGATTAGTACAAAGGAGAGATTCTATCACTACAGGTTAATCGGGCATAATGGGGGCTTTTTGACAACAGAACTGTCTCAGCAAGGAGTGTAGTGTTGTGCTGCTGCACAGATTAAGCCGGCAGAAACCCAGGTGTGAAGGGTGAGAGAGAGCTCTGATATTCAGTCCCCTTTTCTGGAACTGAAGGGGGTTAGCTGGATGCACTGGGACTGCTGCTTTGTATAACCTACTTTTGCTGCAAGTGTTGTCAAGCAGGTACTGACATCAAACTGCTCAGTGACCAGACCTTGCAAAGAAACTAGCATTTATGATTTTTTTTGGGGGTGTGTGTTTTTGTTTTCCTTTGCAGGACAGAATTATTCTTTTCAGAGAGGCTGGTGCTACCCATCGGTGTGGGGAGGGTAGCTCAGCAGGGACGCAGCTTGAGAAAGCCCTGAGGGATTCTGGCAAGGTTAGACCATGCTCTCTTTTAGTCCATCCATGGGTACAAATGGTCTGATTCTGTCAGCTGGTATTTATTTGTTGTCTTTTCTGCTTTCACCAAATGACAGATGATCCTGTGGATTGTCTTGGATTTATGAAAGTTGAAGTACCCGGAGAGTTTTAAAGTAAAGGATGGTTGAGGCTGTGTCACTGTTGATACCCACAGCGCAGCATGTGTGTGCCTTGGGAAAGACCAGCGCACACAGCAGTACCTCCAGCTGTCTGAAATTATACTGTTTTGTGAGTTTGAGGCTTCTCTTTTTCTGTAGGACAGAACTGTCTGTGTCAAACCAGGATGTCCAGCAGCACCCATGCTGTAAGACTGCTGTGTAACCTGGCTGGGCGCTGGGGAAGTAGGGATCCTGTGATGATTTAGGCTTGTGAAGATCAAATGGGTGAATAACTCTGGTCTGAGGCGCATACGTGGACTTCTGAGAAGGGGCCATGAGCAAGACCCATTGGCAGACTTTCTTGGGGTGATCACTGTTGAGGGCACCAGGGAGAATGGGAAGCAAATTCTCTGCTGTAAACTTCTCCTGGGCTTTGGGGAAGTCCTCCATTGTGCTTCAGTTCTTCTGGGATGCGACAAGTGCAGGGCCCTGCTACACAAGGACTGCCCAGATGCTTTGGTGAGCTGCTGCAGAGGGTCACATTAAATAATTCTTTGACATAAATGAGTCTTTGCCAGGCCTTGTCTTGATTCATTGACTGGCTTGGCTGTGGTTCTGTATGTAGTTGCTCCTGAAAGCGTCCTTGCAACTCTTTGTGAAACTAAAAGTATAGTTTTATGTTTTTAATATATATTCTATTTTTTATGTGTACAAATCTTATACAGGAGGAAGAAGCAAAGCTTCCCTGAAATATTTTCTGGCTTAAAAAAAAAAATCTTAATAGAATATGTGACTCTTCAGGGTGTCTCACTGAAGCAGTGTTTTGGTTTTTAATCAGGATTTTTATTTGCACCTGTTCATTGTGTCTTCTCTTGCGGTTTGGGTTAGAATCTGTTTCTGGTTGAGCTTTCTGGTGCCGAGCCTTGCAAAGAAGGGGCAATGGCCAAGAGACATTCATTCTGACTTACCACGATGTCCTGAACATGATACTTCTCATGACACAAACAGCCCAGCACACTGAGTAACCCTCTATAAATAAAAAAATAAAATAGATGAAAATCATGAAACTAAGCATCTTCAGTGCAGCTACACAAAAATATTTGAATTACAAGTACACTTTTGTAGAAAGTTCGGCGGTTACAGAACACTTGCTTGACCTGCCAGCTGGCAGAAGAGCTGTGTTTCTTCCCCAGCCTCTCCATCTGAATGCAAGAGGTCTCTTGTTGCCTATCATGGTTCTAATTTTGATGGGGGGAAAAAAATGGAAAATTTGTGTCAATGATGCCATAGTCTAAACTATTATGAACTGTAGCTTTTTTTCAGAGCATTTCTTGATCAGTGTGGGTTGTCATAGATAATAATAGCATCTTACCACTTTTCCTCTGCACTGTGCAAGATTGCTGTCAGATTCTAAAGGCTGTCTGGTGCTTGTCGGGGTTAGCAAAGAAAATTAATTTGGTGCAGGCTAAGTGGGATAAAGATGAGCTTAGGATGCATTTTACTTGAACATTTCACCAAACTTCAGTTAAACTTTTTTAAGGCTTAAAAACCCCTGACCTACCTGTTCCAGACAATGTCCTGTCTGTCCATCCAGCAGTAGCTTTTCTCATCTTTGGGAGCAGTATTTGCTCTGCCTTCACCTCAAAAAATCTACAGATGTTTGAAGTGTTGATAGGTTTCTGTTCCCCCCGATTAAAAAACATAAAAATAAAAATAAAGTCCTGAGCTCTGTGTTATAGTCTGTCAGTGGGCCCATCTCCAGAAGTAATTCTAAACCGTGCATCTATTTTAGCCTCATTTCCTGAGGCAATTAAATCTTATTCAGGCACATTGTCAGTCTGTCCCTCTGTGTTCACTCAAACTTTTTAAGCCCTTGTCAGTTTTTGGTAAAATCTGACAGAGAGATAGATATCTAACATATGGAATTCCTCCAGATTTTATGAAAACAGATGGCTAATTAAGCAACCCAACTAGTGTCCAGAAGGGAAATGTTTCATCATGTGCTTAGCCCTTGAGCTCTTCAGAGAATTTACATTAAAGAAATACAAATATCCCAAATATAACAAGGATTTCCCTAGTGCCAGCAATGTGTTACACATCAGGGAGTCCAACCACAAGGCACAAACTTATTGGCATTGTTGGTCCTGCGGTTCATACTTTCTTGTTTCCATTAAATATTTTAATGGAAACAAACAAAACTAGTTAGGAAATTGATTTAAGATTTTTATTTCCACACCAACTTTTTCTTTTACGCCATTATTTTTGTATTACTCTAGTAAAACTAAGCTTGTATAAAGAAGTGAGGGAACTAATGTTGTGAACTGTCTTGCTCAGTTAGGGATAGATTTTCTTAGTGTAAGTGTGTGTGGAAGGGGGCAGAGAGTTGTTGTTTTGGGGTTGGAATTGGCCCAGGAGTAATTCAGCTTTGACCCAGCTTTGAGCAAGAGATTGGACTAGATGATCTCAGATCCCTTCCTTGATTTTTTTTTTTTTAATAATTAATTATAATTCCTACCCTGTTATACGACTATCTTTTTCTTCTCCTCTGAATGATAAAAGCAACTGGTGTTTTTATTCCACAACCTGCTCCCTGGCCCCTTCCCACCCCCAAAACCAGCATCGTCCAGCATCTGTGCTCTCCCAGAGTACTTCCATGAAACTTGTACAGCGAGGGTACTGCAATTTAAAGGCCTTTGAGGACTGTAAAATTACGAGATATCATTTCTGATATAGTTGCAGAGACATGTTATATCTGGCAACTACGAGCCAGCAGGAAAGAGGAACACTTTTTACATTGTTTTATAGCATGTAGTTTCAGTACTGATATTTGAATCACCTCATTATATTTCTGTGACTGCTCTCTTACCGATCAAGCTGCTTTCATCTGGGCCCCAGATAAGGAGATGTCAAAGATGAATTAGTTCCTGTAATTAGGTGCTGTATCTGGATGCCTGACTTGGCTGGTGGAACAATAGCTAATGCATGAGGACTGTAAAAGCGTGTACCAGTTTCAGAAACAAGTCTCTTGATAGAACTGCAAATTGTTCACCTGACAGGGAGAAGAGCAGAGCTCAGAGAGGGTATTCAGGTGTATTTCTGGGGACATCGTGCTGCACAGCTTGTGGCTGTGCTGTTTTGACAAATGAGCTACTTGAGAAAAGGGTAAGCTTTGAAGATGCTCCGTGGAGCTGGGGTCACAATTTTGCTAATCTTATTTATGTTTCTCTGACAGTAGCTATAAAATTACATCAGAAGCCATAACTTTACTTTACTTTACTTCAGTTTTGGAATGTATAATGGTGATAAGACCAAGATGATGCTCTTTATTGCCACTGAAACAAAATGAAGTTTTCAGAATTATTCTTAGTGATTAAATGTTTTTGGGAGACAAGGGGCTTTTTAATTGATGAAAAATATGTTCTATTATTTCAGAGAAGGCAAATTTAGTACAAGCAGAAGAACATGGACCCCAAAGACGGGGAAATAGCCTTCCTTATTTAATAGTAATTTCCCAGTGTTTGTTAGAGTTGAACCGTATTTTTTGTCATAGATTTTATGACATGAAATACATCTTAAGCTCTCTTTCCAGGACTCAGGAGATGTTCCACATGTTTGGTTGGGAAAGTATGGTTAAGGTAATTTTAGACTGATATGGAATTAGGGGCATAAACCCGAATTGCTGAAACCATGCAAGTTTTGAAACACATTTCACTATTTTTGAATCTTTGAAACAGAGCAATAAAAATCTGAAGAGTTTTAACCCCTATTGCAGTGCTATCCTTCATCAAATAAACAGATTTCTAGCTAAAAAAGCACTAAACAGTCCCATTCCTGTTGTTCTCTGTATGTAAATCTATTGATGAAAGACAAATAAAGCTTTTTTTTGGTTGGGTTTTTTTTTTTTCTGTTGGTTGGTTTGTTTTTTTTTTTTCAGTTATTTTAACAAATGTCATCCGTGTGTGTGTGTGAAATATTTTGACTATTCCCTTGCTGCCTTTACTGGAGGGAAATAAATCCATTAAGAAAGCATCTCAAAACCAGGGGACTCTTGAGAGGATATTTGTTTTAAACAAAATTATTCCTTTCAGATATTAGTGGTTTCATCAAACAATGCTTATTCTACATGCTATAAATATTCTAGCTTTGCTTCTTCAGGTCTCAGACCAGTCTCTGGAACAATGCAATTTACTTACCCACCACTGCTACCCAAATCTTATAACTCTGGATGCTATTTGGTGCCCTTGGCTGTTCTGGGAGGCTGGGTAGTAGTTCTGTGTTCCTCATGGCCTCTGCTTCAAATTGAGACTATTTTGATAGAGAAGGGAAGAAGTAGTGACATATCTGTGAAGGTGTTGTTCAGTTTCAGATAAGGAGGCAGGAAGATTGGGCAGTGAATTTAGAGAACAGCAGCTCTATCTGTACGCGCGTGTTTTCCAGCGCAGACCATGTGTGACAAAGGGCTTCTGGAAAAAAGCAGTTGCCTCACTTCTTAGCTCCTTATACTCTTTGTGGAAAAACTAATTTATTTCTCTCTCTTGTCGTCCACTGAAATAGGTAAAGTCTCCAAAAAAGCTCATGATAACTCCAGCTCAGAAAAGCCCTTCTGCCCTTTTCTTTTACACACTTGCTTCCTTTGACATACCTGAGCACAGTTTACTGCTTCCGGATCTTGGTTAACCACCACTGGATCATCGTTACCTGGTGTCTTCTGTTTCCTCTGGCTCTCTGAGTGCCTCTACTTGTGCTGGATTTTGGGCTTCCCTGAATATGAACATTTTTAATTTTTTTGTTCTGTCTGCATGCTTGTGTTGTGCATGATTATATTCTATATTATAAATACATATGAATGAAATACTAATAATTAAATTGGAAGGAGCCAAAGGAAAAAAATTATTAGTAGGACTGCTTATTATCCTTCAGCTCTGTGATTTTGATTCTTTTCTCAACGTACGGAACTACCTCTGCATTAAAGCAGCCACTATATTCAAGAAATGTTTGAAAGGAAAATATTTTGGCGTAACATAGGAAAAGTGACACAAGTACTGTGAAAGGTTTGATGATGGTGCTATTCTGCAGTGTATTCATGCCTCCAAGGACCATCAGTTTCTCTGCTAAATGTTAAAACAATAACCCTGTCACAAGAGCATGTGCAATGCTAGCAAAAATGTTTTTCATACTTAGGTTGATGTCTTCAGAAAGTGTTGGTGTGTCTTCTGTTTACCATACTTCACTGTTTATGATGTGAGCATACAAAGATTGCACCTAAGGTTAAAAGAGACTGTTGAATGTGCAAGGTTTTTTTTTTTTTTTTTTTTTTTTTTTAGGCACCTTGAGAAAATTGTCTCCAGAGGTCTTCACTCTAACTTCTAGCCCCTAGTCTTCCAGGTGTGATGTTTTCAACTCTGTTTTCTGTGTATGATCCCCAGGTCCCAGCTAAGCTGGTCATTGCCAAGCAGCTGCAAGAGAGGAAGGGTGTTGAAGGTGTCAGAGGAGGGCTTGGAGCCAGAGGAAAGAGAACAGGGATGATAAGGAGGGACCCCACAATGTCCGGCCATTGCACCTGAGTTTGATTTCCCACAAGGGCCAGCTGTGAGGATCAGTTTTGTGGTATGGCTGTCCATGACTCTGTTTATTCCCTCTGTGCCACCTTGTGCACATGGTGACCGAGCATGGGTGTCCATTTGCTGTAAGCAACCGTGAGAGCTTGTCACGTGGACTGCTAACGAGAACAGTGTCTGGGGGAAGAGTAGTTGGGGCAGAGTGTGGCTCAGCCCTGGGAACAGAGAGGATAACTAAACTGAAAGGAAGGCTGCAATCTGGAAAATCAGGCTTTTGTTCCAAAGAGGTTCTCAGAAACGTTCACATTAATGCCATTAGTTTACTAGTGGCTCTTGTTAGTCAAAGGCAGCTGTGTTTTCTGTGCTGTAGAAAGCTACAACTTAGTATTACGCTTCTGTTTGAGGAGACAGGGTCCCAAAAGGTAGCTTCTAGGTATTAGCAGACTAGATCACCTGGGACTCACCTGATAGTGTCGTTTTTCCAGGACAACCGTAGACAAAGTGGCCTTGAAGCCTGAGAGTGGATATTTTTTAAAATTTGTCGACATTTGCTGTCTTGAGTGTTACTGTTCTGGTGATCCTTGCAGTGCTCTGTCTCTCTGTAGTTCTTTTGAAGCTTCTAATCTCAGTGATACCTTGGGATAATGAGTTTCACAGTTTAATTGCACTGTGTAAAAGCAGTATTTTTGTTTATCAAGTGTCATTCACTCAAAGTGACATTTTAACATTTCAATTGCATACTGAAGAACAGAAGATACTAATGCAAAAATACGTTAAATTGGCTAATGTGATCTAGAAGTCAGGAGATCAAGCCTCTGCAGGTACACATATTAGCATCTTCTAAAGTATTATTTAGGAAAATTTACTTTTATTTGAAATTCTGCAGAAAATGCTTTAGCCAGTGTCTGATTTCTTCTAATTATTTTAACTAATGACAGCACAACAGTGCCTGTAGGATAGAATAATGAAAGTGTCTTCCAGCAACTGGTAGCTGTGCCTTGCTTCAGTAGCATGAATTGATCATGACTTTTTTGACATCAGTAGAATTGCAACTCCTGTGTAAAATCAAAGAGTAGAAAGTTGAGTTGCTCTGTTACTGCTTTGTGTTTTTAATTTTGTTTTACTAGCCTGATTCCTGAACAATCCAGGGCCAGTTCTCTGCCATTTTTGGTCCCTGTGTCAAAGGCACCTCCCCCCCCCCCCAAAAAAAAAAAAAAAAAAAAAAAAGTATGAAAGTGAAAGCTGTTTCCTTTAAATGTATAAACCCTTGATTTGGACTCTGTATAGCTTTGAAGAAAAAAGGCTTTAGTGCATGTATGTATGTTGTTCTAGGTTACTCTCCTTTTTGGGGATTTAATTAAATAATTACATTAGCCACAGGTCTCCTGACTTCCATTTCTGCCTCTGTCTTTTTTGCATCTAGGTAACAATAGTGAAGAATAATAAAAAAAACCCCAAACCATAATTAATTGCCACAAATTTTTGACATGTTTATGGTAGGATAAACAGATCAAGACAGTAATAATTTATCTTTGTTTTTTTGTTTGGTGGTGAGGTGTTTTTTTCCCCCCCTTGTCAAATAGCTATTAGCATCCTTGAGTTTGATTCTTTTGTAGATTTCTTACTGCCTGTGAGATTTTTTTTTTTTTCATCTTCTATTCTGACATGCAGTAGTGCAGAAGAATGGGTTAGACTTAATCCTAGTTGTTTTCGCAGTTTGAAGTGAACATACATGCACGGAGTAACTGCAAAATGTTATGATGCTGAGACTCCTCCTGCCAGGATGGCTATTTTAAAACACGAGCCATAATGGCAACATGGGCATCAAACAGACGGGGAAAGAGAATTTCCCGTGAAGTTCGCATCATCATGTATTTTGTTCTTAACCTGCCTACATGAAATACTTAGTTTTTCTGTGAGATCTGCAAGATGAGCCTTGTCAGCTCTGAAATTTCCACCTTTAAGAAAGTTTATGAGAGGCCATTTCTTCGCACCCGATTAACAATTCTGTTACCTCAGACTACTCATTTTGCTTCTAATGTTTATGTAAATCAAGAGTATGCAGGAGCCAGAAACCAGTTTATCATCATTACTGTGCTGTATGGCTGCCTGAACATACAGAGCTGACAAACAGTCACTGCCTGGGGACAAGTTTTCGCATAATTTTAGAAATACAGTTTTAAGGCATCGCAGTCGGTATCTTTGAGGATTCTAAAACTAGCCTCCCTGCAAAACCACCCCAAAATTCCTATAAGGTTAGGAGCTCTATAGAGTAACTTGAAAAATGAATTTTCATTATAGATGTGAACTGACTGGTCTAAATAAGTTAATACCCAGAACCAGAGATAGAGTATACAATATTTTTTTAATAGGAAAAGCAGTTATACAGGCAGTACTGTTGTTCTTAGTGGGCTTTTTTCCATGGAGCTTCTTATTAAAATAATATAAAAGATAATTTTACCATGGAAAGCTAATAGCTTAAAAAAATGAAACCAAAACAACCAAAAAAAGCCCCACCCCACATACCATTGCCCCAACCCATATATTCAGTATCTTCAAAATAATTTCAATTAAAATTTAGATTTAAAAGTATTGTGTATAGGTTCTCAGAAAACATTTAAAACATAGTATCCGTAGATTTTTCTTCCACAAAATTTCACTTACACCATAAGAAAACCGGCAATTTTTAAATGGAGAAGTCTTCCCGCTGAAGGATGGTGGTGTTTGACTCTCCTGACTACTCTTTTGCTGGTACTGCCTGTCATGCTTCTGTGTCCATCTCTTAGATCCCCGGTGTTTTATCTATCTTGAGTACTTCTGTATTGCTATCCACTGCATCTTTTACAATCCCTTCTCAGGCTAAGATTTTTCTTAGTTATTTATGTATCATACTGAAAAAACGGTACCTACATCATATATGTTGCCTGGGTTTATTCTAAATGATTTATGTAGGGCTGCTTGGAGGAGGATATTGCTCAGATATTCATAGACTAATTTGATGTCCGGTTTTCTTGTTTTGTTGCGTGACCCTCAGGAGAAGGGCCATGAGATAAGAGTCAATATTTTTTGGCTCAAATGTTATGGCCAATTACCTCTTCTGCAAAGTGTATTTGTGATAATACTCCACCTTACACAGATGGAAGTAAGTACTTCTTGGTCTTGCATCACCTGACCTACAGCATCCTTTTATGGCAGTGATTTTTATGGCATTTTACTCACCTGAAGCTCAAAAATAGAATATTAATGACATAAATGTAATTTTCAGAGACTGGTGCCCTCAGTGTCAAGCCTTATGTCATCGTTGCAGCAGAACAGCAAAAAATGGAAACCTACCAAAGTGAATTCATCATTTGTTCTTTATATATTAAAAAAATTTCTTAATCGCCTGACAGTTTCTTTCTACCTCGGTAGAATCCACGTCTGTCCTTCAAATATCCCAGTGTAGTAACTTTCAGGGCTATTGGCTTTTTACTTTTGTAGTTTAGTCTCAGGTGAACAAGGAACTTTAAGTCTTCTCCAGTCCTTAAAGCAAGAACTACATTAGAAACCATTAAAAAAACCCCTTAGAATAATGTCTCTGTTGGTGTATTGCAGAACTGTTGTGAGTGAGGAACCCCTGAGCTGAAGGCATTGATGGCTCTGGAGTTTGCCTGTTGTAAAATGCGTGTATACCTCGTGCACGTTGCCCTTCAGTGGTTGTGTTACAGTGACAAAGAGATGATGCTCTCGGGTTGTTTGATGCTATATAGAGAAGGTGCACAATACATGTTTTCTTGTTGTTCAGGTGCTGTGCTAGTTTCAGCTCAGCTGCAGGCTCTAATGTGACTTTGGACACACCGGTTCGTCTGTTCCTTCATGCCCTGTCTGTAATGCCTGCTTTTCTGTCTTTCTTTGTTTATTTCAGTTTCACTTACTGTGGGGAGGTGGCATCATCTTGCTTTGCGTGAATATCAGAGTAGGGTTTTGGTCTCACTTATGACCCTAGCTGCCATTATGGAGTGGTAAGAAGTACAGTCTCTGTTGCAAGCGCTTAGCCGCCCCCCTCCCAGTCTCATCATCAAATTTTTGAAAACATATCGAAGGAAATCAGGAGGGTATCAACTGGTTAGTAACCATTAAATATTGGGGGCTATGATGGGTTCTCTCTTAGTATGTGTTTTTAAAAGGATTTTTTGAAATAATCTCATCCTTGAGGGAGTTTGCTCAGGAAGTGGGATGCTTTTCATGGGTTGCAGAAGCTGAGGCCAAGAGCTGATGGTGGTGCCCTTTGGATCTGTGCCCTGGGAGTTGGCGTGCATGGCAGCAGCAGAGGCTGGATAGAAGGGATTATTTAGCAGCGGTTGCTCACATATGCTGCCACAAATATGGGCTCAATTCAGTGCTGCAGCAAATTCTGCTGTGTCAATCCACCTAGCTGTCCTGAGCATCAGAGTTTTGGGGGTAAATGCAATCTGGAGATGACTTGGCACATTTCCTGAGGCATGTGAAACCCCCAGTTTGCTGCACCCAAAGCACTATGTTAAAGAACTAGTATTAAGGTTCCTAATTCAAGCACTTAAAATTTAGTAAATGCCTCCCCCTTGTGCATGTCCATTAGGATACAGCTTGTATTGTGTGGTCTCCTGCTGTGTTTTGCAGAAGGGCAGTCTCACTCCTTACTCGGGAATGCTTAACTTCATCTGGGGCTGAACTGGGGTTTTGCAGGAGTCTGTGGCTGCTGCTCTGGAGTTTCTGCTGTTGCAGAACACTGAAGGCATCGATGACTGTGGAGTTACAGGAGGAAAAGAGGATCTCAAACATCTCCTTCTAATCCAAGTTGTATGTTTTTAGTGGCAGTGAGATTTCATGGGGAGATTGATATCTGGGGAGCTGACTCAGCTGGTGTTTGGGGAGTTTTAAAAATATGGAGAGGAAGAGCATATCTCAGCTCTTTTTTCCTTCTTTTTTTTCTGGTAGTACATGGCACTTTACAGTGTCTGGGTAGAATACTTCTGTTTATCTGGAATAGTCTTTTATCAGAAGGATACTACCAATACCTGAAGAAGGTCCTTGAAACCAGACCATATTACTGACAGAACAGCCATATTTCTTGAATCCCATAAATCTCTTTAATAGCTGTGAATGCTCAAGGCAAATGTGATTTGAAGACAGATCTAAGCAAGGCGAGCTCACCAGAGCCTCGTGGATCAGCAATGGATACCTGTATTTTCAGGGACAGCTAAATATATCCAAACACTTTTGATGTTTAAGAAAATCCTTGCTTTTCTGCTGAAAGCATGTTTAAGTAATTCTTGTGACAGCCCTTTAAAACACACTAACCTTTAGTAAGAGCTGAGAGGGCCCGAGAGTTTTTCAAATCCACTTTGGGTATAAAAAAGGCTGCTGAGTAAAACCCACCTGCTCTTCACCAGCCACTCTTAGCTGTGACCTGTGTGATAGTTTGTCATAAAAATGGGGCAGAGCACAGAGTTTTCTTTTTTAGTTTTTGTTCTTATAGTTAAATGAAAACTCTCGGAACTGCTTTTCACTTGCAGAGGAAAGAGACAAACTAAATTTTGTTTGAAAGAAAAAAACAAGACATCTGGTGTGTTTGAGTAGAGAATGAGAGTAATATTTTCTTTTTGTTGTTATTGTCTAGCTAGAGAAAGGTATTTCTTGTTGCAACTGTTTCCAAGGAAGAGCAAGTTTCCATTATTTGCTCATAATTTCTATTACTTTTCTGTGACCTGTTTGCACTTCCAAATGCTTAAAGGTAAGTTGGAGATCTTTGGTTCTCAGGGCTGAAACTTCTGCATACCTATTGTACACACATAATCTGAAACTTAGACATGTTGATAGAAAAATGTATTCTGAAATATAGATGTACTTTTTACAGCAATGTTTTAATTTATAGAGTATGCATTCAAGTGTTAAAGATACTTCATTTTTAAGACATATTTCATATACCCTTGAAACACTTTTCTTGTATCTGAAAACGTCACTACAGTCAAAATGAACACAATTTAAATTCCAGAGTACTTAATATCATTACATAAATAGAAACTTCCAAACACCATTGAGTTTATATTTATTCCATTTTCCTGAGGATTGCATTCACTGCATTAAAGCTTCACAGAAGAAATCAATCAGGTTTAGCATTTACAAAGAGTCTTTTTTATTTAGCTTTGTTTTCAATGTGACATTAAAAAAATACTTAGTTTCTTAGCTGCTTTGTAAAAGCTGTTGCGTTTTCTCACTGTGATCTTTTCACAAAGACCAGTTGGGAAGGACAAGAATTAAATTGAGGTACTGGACTTTCAAAAATCCAGGACAGACTTAATTACATCCCCTTGAGCTGTCCCTATCCCTTGCATGCACCAAACTTCTACTTTCCTGGAGTGCGTAAAACCAGAAAAGATACATTAATGAGCCTGTACCAGTACACACGTGTGCTTAAACAGTCATTTATAGTGGTGCCTCTTGTAGCTTAAACATGAATTTTAACTCTGTATCTAGCCTATTAATGGGGAAAGAGGCATTTCATATAGCTATTAACTTCTCTAATACATGGTGACGCTGTGGAATTTGCATAGCAAGCTGATCAGGGCCATTTTGCAACAGATTTATCTATTCCTATCCCATCCCCTCCACTTCATTTTTTTTGCTTCTGTGGGGCATTTAGTCTGTTCAGAGCTAAAGAACTGCATAAATTAGGAGAAAGGAACCTTGACGAGAAGCTACATCTCTTAGCCTAAAGAATTGCATAAATTAGGAGAAAGGAACCTTGACGAGAAGCTACATCTCTTAGCCTAAAAAATTGCATAAATTAGGAAAAAGGAACCTTATGAGAAGCTACATCTCTTAGCCATGTATCAGACAAGATGGTGTTGCCAGATCTTGTCACCAGATAGGAGGGGCATCAGTACAAAAATAAGTCTTTGTACCATTTGACTTCTGTGTTAAAAAGTATTTATGCGAGAATTAAGCTTCTGCTGCAGTGAACAGAGCTGATGTCTGTGTTTCCATTTATTCAAAAGGGAACTTCTTGTAATGCTCGTATCCTTGGGGGAGAGCAAGTGAGAGTCACCAGCAGCAATTCTCCTGCCTTTAGCATTGGGCTAGTTACATTCTTGGGAAAAACTCTAATTGCCACATAAATCATTCCAGTTGGAGTTTAGTCCAACTGCAGTAAGAAGCCTGATGACTTTGTCCTGACCTTTAGTAGATTCAGATATGTTTATATTTCTAATAAAATAAAAAAGATGCCCATATAGGCTTTCGGCTGCCTAATATATAATTCCTATGTCAATAGAACCCGGAAGCACTACATTATTAAAAGGGCTCTAATCTATTTTTCAGATAAATGGAATTTTTGTGTGTGTCGTCCCCTCCCCAGGCTGAAAGCTCATCAATAATAACCATCAGCACTGATATTTTATAGCTCACCTTGACTGAGAACAATAAACTCCACAACTGTTTGAAGGTCTGTAAAAATGATGCAAATTTGTCAGAAAATTATTTTTCTAAGCATTACAAAATTGCCTTACTGTTCTCTTTGGATGAAATCTTTCAAATATTTTATATAAAATATCTTCATGATGTAATTGGGTATGAAATAATAGAAATGAGTGAATATCACTCTTTCTGGGAATCACTTTTGCTAAAACTCAGTAACTCATAGCTAGAACAGGCTTTACAGTATCTTTTTAATCATGGTCTACTAGCACCTTTAGCTTAGATGCTGCAAAATGTACCTTTCTGCATCCTGTTCAATCACTTTCTCAAACTGTTATCCTAAATGTTACACTTTTAAAAGCAGAAGAGAATTTTCACTAGGTCATCTGTGCCTTTCTATTTTGGTAGGCCTATAGCTTTACTTACAATCCCATTCTTTTCTGTAGTTTTACAAATGTGTTTTGTTACTTGTTTTGCCACTTTTGGTGTTCTGGTTCCGATATATATGGTTTCCAGTGCTAAAATGATAGGTTGCAATTGATTGGCGTGCAGCACTAAAGAGCTAAGTGATAAGTTGTCCACTTTTTAGAAGGACTTTCATAATGTCCCTTCAATGCCATTGTTTTTTGATATGATGAAGCATTGTTCTTCCATCCTCTACAACAACAGGACCTGATACAACAGTTTCTGTCACTTTATGAAAAACTATTGCTATATTTTGTGAGTTTTCCTTCCCTGAAGACATGCTGAGATCTATTTTGTTGGGCAGCCAGACAGCTGGCTTTTATTTTTGTTCGTGGTCTCTACTGTGTATGTTTTCTAAGGTAGAGTGATACAGATTTCTGATAAATCTTTGTGCAGTGAGGAATACATTTTACTTTTGGATATAAAAGCCCCTATCTGTTCTGTTTAAAGCACAGCAGAATTTAATTTTGTATCGGAAACAGCGTGACCAGCAGGTCTAGGGAAGGGATCATCTCCCTGTACTCAACACTGGTGAGGCTGCACCTCAAATACTGGGTTCGGTTTTGGGTCCCTCACTACAAAAACGACATAAAGGGACTGGAGTGTGTCCAAAGAAGAGCAACAGTGCTGGTGAAGTGTCTCGAGAACAAGTTTTATGAGAGAACTGGTGGTGTTCAGCCTGGAGAAAAAGAGGCTCAGGGGAGACCTGACCATTCCCTACAAACAGCTGAAAGGAGGTTGTAGTAATGTGGGTGTCAGTCTTTTTTCCCAAGTAACAAGTGATAGAGGAGATGGCCTCTAGTTGCATCAGTGGAAGTTTAGATTTGATATTAGGAAAACATCTTCACTGGAAGGGTTATCAAGCATTGGAACAGGCTGCCCAGGGGAGCGGTTGAGTCTCCATCTCTGGAGGTATGTAAAAAATGTGTAGATGGGGACATGGTTTAGTGGTGGACTGGGCAGTGTGTGCCAGGTTTATCTAGGATAGAATTGATTTTCTTCATGGTAGTTAGAATGGGGCTATGTTTTGGATCTGTGCTGAAAACTGTTGTAATTCAGAATGTTGTTAACCTGTTACTTTGGAGAGTCAAATCTCAGTGGTGTGTCCTGACAAATGTTACACATAGGAGAGCTCTGGAAAAGCAGGTGGAAGAGCTGGTTTCCATCTCAATACCCTTCCAGCAGCTCATGCAGTCCATTACTTCTTTGCTGCCCTGGATGCCAGGACTGGCGAACCTGTGTTGGACAGAAAAATCCCAGTTCTCTGTAAATGGGTGAAGTATGGCAACAGCTATGTTCTTTGATTAAGATGTTGAGCAATATGAAAGACTGGGAGTAGTAAGAATAGTCTAGATGTACGTGTATGGTTGCTACACAGGAAGATGTGGTAATGAAAACTCACTTTTAAATTTAAGTTGTAACATCTAGCTTTAGAAAATGACCAAATATTTTTGCTTTTGTTTACATAAATGTTATAATGTACCATTTAACTCAAACCAAAGATTTCTGTTGCTTAGTTTGTTTTTAATATTTTTTCATTTTTTAAAACCTTCCCAGTACAATCTTGTTGCAAAGTTGCTGTAGCAGGATATGTCTCATAAAGAAACTATTTCCAAGATAAGAACTTGGTTATCCAAGATATTCCAAGGCAAGAATAAGGTTATCTTGCAGTTTAGCATTTTGCTTGCTACTACAGCAACAATGACCTGTCTTGTCTTGTTAGCTTAGTGACTTGATGCTTAATGTAATTTTTTTTCTTGCGGCAGAGAAAGAACAGCTTAGTTACAATCTCTCCTGCTCCAGGTTTTGGTAGGCACTGCCATATTGTTCACTGGACACTAATTTTAAAAAAAATCTATCGGAGTTGTATGCTCTGTGCCCCTGTGGACAGAGCCACTGCTTGGTTTTGCTATTTCTATAGTTTTACTAATGTTACCAGTGAAAAGTATGTTCATAGGCAGCTCTGCTGCTCATTGCTAGAAACAACAAGCTTCTTTTCCCCACTTAGGAGTTGGAGCTGTTACACTGCCTCTCTGGTAAGATTTTGCGGTCTGAGAAGAGCTGCAGTCAATAGATGTGACAATAGATAAGTGAGGAAGAAACAGGTAGGGAGGAAGCAGGCCGCTGGTCTTACGCGTTTTCCTGCTTCTAGGTAACAGTTTTGCCTCTCTATAGTAGACTTTTGGATGGGGCTGATTGCACTGGTGCCTATTTTCACTGTTGATCTGCTCCATGCAGCATTGTGGTGGCTGGGCAACAAGATGCTCCCCACGCTCGCTGCTGGCTGGGCTGCCCCAGACATGCTGCCAAACGGTGCAACTGCATTTCGGTTTGGCATGCTGATAGTTTTAGTTTTGGCACAAAAAGAAATGCCTGTGCAAAGGCTGTGGCTTATAGGTACAAATGCTTAGCTTTCTGGAGTCCTGCAAATGATCTGAAACCAGGGTAATTGTACTGACAGATCCTTCTCTTAAAACGTGCAGTAGAGCAAAGTGTATCCATTGTTTTATACTGGTTTATTTTTTCTGACCTTATTTCTCAGTTGCATTTATCTTCTGCGCTCTTCATTTTTATAGAGTGGTACCGTCACCATGTATTTTATAGCAGATATCTGCTTCTGGCCATTTCAAGACAAAACTCTGCCAGGACTTATGACATGTCCTGCACTGCTGTGCTTAGGGCGTACAGGGAGCAGCTGCTGCTTGTTTGGGAATGGAGGAGGAACACTCATCTGACAGAAAACCATCTCTCATGCCCAATGAGCACATGCTGGCCTGGGTCGGTTTGTGGGCTGGAGCGTGTTCCTGCACCCAGGCTCCTCCACTGCACAGGGCTGTTGGGAGCCACAGCTGGTGGACGTGGGGCACAGCTGTACTCAGGCTGCTGTTGCAGTCCTGAATGGCCTTTGAGTTGGAAGAGAACAGGCTGCTGCCCAAGCAAGATGTCTCGGAGAGCATATGCCGCCTCAGAAGTGTTAAGCCGTTAGTGTGGTGAGCAGTAACAGTTTGTCTGGTTCGTTGTATTAAGTCCTGATGCCCCTGGGGATTAAGAAGGAAACCATTTGTATGCCATGAGGCATCAAAACTTTCTCCTGTGCTTCAGCAGATTGTCCTCTGCCTTCTGGCCTAGCCTGGCCTTGCTGGCAGCAGGGTTAACTTGCTTTACATAAGCTAGGTAAGTGCTAGCAGAGGTTTGCTGTTTCAGAAATAACATGTTTTCGGGGATTCCAAGGCAGCCACCTTTATTTTCAGTATCAAGTTGTGAGTTATGATGTAGTAATACCTGCCTAATAACGGTAATCTGTCTAGGCTTTATATACGTTAATATTTACCTCCCTTACATGTGGTGATTTGATTTCCTGATAAATATTCTAGTGCTGAGTGACTAAATGATTCTGACTGCAGGAGGATGCTGTCACACCACTTCCCAAAGCCTAACCCTTGAGAAAAACTTCACTAACACGGACGAGCATCTCGCTGAATGGCAATCTGCGCTAGCAGATGCAAGTGAGATTTTAGCAAAGGGTGCTTGAAGGGGCTTTTCTCTTTCCTTGTCTGTTTTCAATGACAGATACTAGAGCTCTTGGACTCCCTGACCATCCTCAGGGACCTGGCCTGTCACAGCGTGCGTTGAGGTTGTCCTCTGAGAGCTGACTTCCACCAAGTGTGGGAGTGTGCAGCCCTCCAGCCCCATGTCGGTACAGGCTCTGCTTCTGTCACAGCTTTCCTGATAATGAGCCCGTGCTGCTGAGCTGGATCTTTTTTCCTTTGAGTGCTCCAGTATCTTCAGCAGCTGAAGAGAGCAAGTTTCAATAAAGCACATTAATGGTATTGTTAGCCAGGGCAGGTCTAGCCAGCATGTTCATTAATCAGCTCTGAGGTTTTCTAGGGCTCCCTAAAATTTCTTCCTGATTAATAGTGGAAATGGGAGCTCAAGGGGCTCTCCTAAGAGAGCACGATTGCTTTTCCTAAAGTACGTGGAGGTCATTGGTTTCCTGATCCAAAGTCTCACGGAATGGCATGAATCATTCCAGGGATTCCAGGGGGACTCCTTAACTCTTGTGTTTGCAAGTTTAGTGTGTTGCCTCTGTTAATCAAACAAAAAAAATCATTTTTATTTTTAAGGACTCACAAGACAAGTATCTCAAAACCTCACATCATAAATTCAACTGATTTGTGACACTTGTAAATTAATCATCAATCCAATTTCTTTTGTGAATTTAAATGTGTTTGCAGTGCTGTGTGCCCATTTTCTGTACTGTGTGTTTTTAGATCAGAAGCACTTACTTTCCGTGTAACTGATGCTCATTATATTCTTCTCTCTCTGCTGACTGTACTTGTCTATCAGTGAAGAATCAGAACGAGGAAGTTGAGATGGTTGTGGTGCCACAGGCTATTTTGCTGTTCTCACCACCCACCCTATAACTCCTTCACCTCTGTTGATGTCAGTTATTTTGCCAGCTGCAACTTAAAATTTCTGACAGTACTGCAAGTGGATTTTTTTCCTTTTGCACACCTGCTATTACAGGCCTTTAGGACATGTTTGGAAAGATGATGAAAAACAAACCTGGACAACTAGTGTACAGGAAACTTGTGAGCAGACGTTCACAAGATCTTGGAGATTCATAACAAGAGTGCCAGAGTTTAGAAAGCATTTGCTGCTCTCCTACCAAAAAAGATAAAACAAACGTGTTGATTAAACAGCATTGTACTATTACAACATGGTTACCAACCCAAAGGCACAGTTAATGAGTGCCACGTACTGCGCCATAATCATTCCAGCAGGATGTTTATATGTCTGTAACCCTGTCACATCTGAAGAATGATACTTCCCTCAGAAGTCTGAGAGTACCATGATCCTTGTTTGAGGATATCTGGGATGACTGCGGTCAATTAATAGAACAAAACAAACAAAACCTCTGATAAATCTGAGACAGAATATAGACTATTCCCTATGAAAGGCCTTATAGCTCTGCAACTTTTGCAAGCGTTTAGGGACAGATATAGCATTCTTAATCAGAACAGTGCATCTGCTTTTACTGAAATTTCTTCCAATGAAATTAATTCATACATGTATGAACATGTTTGCAAGTTCTGAATGTCTTGGGGACTGCATGTACAGCAGAACGCTTGCATCACCATCTAGCATCTTGTCTCCATGTAAAAATTCTGCTATACAAACTGCCAAATAAGGTGTATAGTGTTTGCTTTGGGTGAGTGGCAGTTTCTATTCTACCCTGAGAGCAAAATTCCAGCATCATGCAAGAAAGGGAGGGGATTGCATAGCAAATTAGCAGTTGAAATGCAGTGATTTGTGAGTCACTTTACCACAAGACAGTCCTAATAAAATAACTTGCTTCTTTTAAACTATTTGTACCAAAGGATCTAAGCTGTGAGATGCATGTCATATATAGTACATCTCACAAAACTGAGTTTGATCTACTTGACCTTTTCCATAAAACAGTTCTTCACAGAGCATTTGCTTTAATTACAATCCAAGTCACAATGAAGAGTCAGTAAACCTCATCTGCTTTCTCTGGTGCTCCCTCATAGCACAAAATAAGTAAGTTCATTTCTGATTTGTTTTTGACTTGGAGACATGAAGGTGTGATAATATGTCTTGGAGAAGTTTTAAAAAACATTTCAGTTGAGAGTCAAATTATGAATCAATTAGAAGATCCTTTCCAGTTTTATATACACACCTGCTGGGTATACTATTTCCTTTATCATATAAACCAGAGTAAATGTTATGACTGGATTAATGCTCCTGTGCTTTAGTTGAAACCAACAAACTACAAGTTGTGCTTGGGGACAACAGTGAAAATAATTTTGAGCAGCATGGAAACTTCTTGTTCTGCATGCAAATAACCCTGTACTACTTAGTGAAAAGTACATAGGCAGCAAATGTCCAGGACCAGGGAAACCAGAGACAGAAGGTGTCTATGGGGATGTGGGCAGTACTCAGGGTTACAAGGCTGCTTGGGAATCCAACCTTTAATTTTTCAGCCTGCTTCTGCACTGGCTTGCCTTTGTAATGTGCCATAAAAATCTGTTGGCGTAGTGACTGTTTTCCTTGGGGCCAGTGTCTTGTGAGTCTCAGTTTTATCTTTTCCCAGACTTCCACACCCTGGATTTTGGATGTATGGGTTCCTAAGTCATCTATGGCACTAGGACGATGTGAATTCAGATTGGCCACAGCCCAGAAGCCTTGGGCTTCTTATATCTGTGTTTAAAACTAATTCATGGCTCTTTGCTTGCAGCAGAGAAAGACCAGGGCAAATCCAGAGTAGGCATCTGGGAATGTTGCAGAACAGTCAGAAGTTTCCTGCCTGTGCCAGAAGTGGAAGGATGTGACTTCGCTACGTGCTGGTTTCAAGAGAGGAGCATCCTAGTTTTCCTTCAGACAGGGTGTTCCCAAACTCAGGAGCTGTAGGTTATTTGAAAATCTACATAAGTATCCCAGAAATTTGCAGTTCTTTGCCAGCACATGAAACTTGTCATAGAGCCAAGGGCGGCTGCTGCTGCCATCACTGTTCTGCCAGCAACAGCACCCAACTGGGAATCCGTTCTGCAGAGACGTCTCCTCTGGTCCATGCCATAGCATGCTTTTGTCTTTGGAGACAATGGAAGCAGATTCTGACCTTATCTGCAAGTATGGCTACTGCTGAGTGATTGAGATTGATAATAAGAGCCTGACATCTTTTCATGGTTAATTAGTTTAAAATGAGAATAGCTCTTGTATTCACTGCTGACTATCAGAGACAAAAATTACAAGGGTGCTTTGTATGAACAATCCATACCCTGTTCACTTGGGCTGGTGCTGGTACCCAGCTAAATGTTTCAGAAAAGACTATTCGCTTTTCATGATGATAGTAAAAATAGATTAATGGGAGAGTTCTCTTCAAAGGGTAAAAGGACAGCAGGCTCCTCTGAGCAGTGCTTGTCAGGTAAGTGCACGTACTGAGTGGAGAATGGTGCACACGGACTGGGGGTCAGTGCCATCCTAGTTTTGTGATCTGAAGACGGCCTTTCCAGAAGTCATACTGCAGTGCCTTGGCAACTCCTGGGTAAATCACATCTGTGTAATAGGTAAAGCCCTTTTTTTTCTTAATTAGATGAATGATACATTAGGGCTGCCAAATTTCAGGGGAGAAACAGACTTTAACTGTGCAAAACAACAGATCATAGACCCTTTACCCACAAAGGGAAAGGAAATAAAGCACAAAATCTAAAACGGAACAATGCAGTTTTCTATCCAGTCATGCATGCTTCCTATTACCTAATTACTGAGATGAAGATATTAAAGCATGCAAAAGAAGTGAGCTTCAGTATGTGCAATTATACACTTGTGAAGGAAATCATCCTTGGGAAGTTGCACTTAGGATCTGTGTAGCAGCATATTTTGACCAGTTGCTAATAAGTGTTCCAATATTGGCATGAAATTAATGTAGGCTAGCTAATAAGAATATATTTTCCATTCCCCTGAATTGCTTCTCATATGGTTCCTGAGCGCGGTGAATCTATTTATAATGCTGTTAAAGGACTCTCTAAAATGAGATATTCTAGAAGAGCAAGTTTTGGTGCCAAGGGTTCCTGGTAATAGAAGTAACTTCTGATAGAAATGCCATTTTACACTGAAACAGGTCTTTTACATTATGTAAACAGCACCACAGAGGGTCAGCAGTTTTAGTTGTCTATAAAACTGAAACAAAACTGTCAACGTTTTTTATTATTGTCCAGCCTGCTGAAGGTGCAGGCATATGAGCTGTGATCATTCAGGCATATTGATTCACCCCGTATTTGTGCAAGAAAAAGCTGATGCTGGGGTGGCAAGATGCCTGGCTGCTGCCTTGGAGAGCTGAAAATTTCTTGGGATACCTGGGGGTTAGTGTAGCTGCTACTGTGTTGCTCTGTCTTGGCTTGGTGTAACATGAGGGTGAGTGCCCTGGGCAGCAAGTGGACGTGTGTTTGGTATCATACGTGTCCCTGCTGATGTGTTGCACCGTGTGCTCTCTTTGCATACCAGGTGGTGCTTACCCTAGCTGAACTTTCAGCCCCCCCTTACAAGATTCCTTGTTATTAGCTAAATCTTGCTACAGCAGCTTCTCACAGAGAAGTCACAGACTTGCTAACAGTTACCTTCTAGCATGGCATTACATTTTCCAGGTGTTTTGTTAAATATGGCCAAAAGCCAGAGGCAATGGATGCCTTTTTCTATTGTTGAGCCAATTTCAGCCCTCTTCAGGTCTTCACAAAAGGCATGCTCCTTAAATTGTGCTCCTCACACAATTGAGTTGTATCCTCAAAAAATCCCTGCGTTTTGATTTAATCTAGCTTTGGGAAGCCTCTGAAAAAAGGAGGACCCATGATACCTTTGCACAGAATAAAGTGAGATGGCTAGGGACCATTGTCATTTGAGAAATGAAGAAAAGGAAATGTTTGCTTGCAATTCTTTACTCTGAAAGATTCTGGGGTTTGGCTCTTCCAGATAATGAGAGATTTGGGAAAGATCCAGAGATTTATAGCCATCAGAGATGGCTTCACATTTTCTCTGCACATGTTGTCTCTCTGATTTCACCTAAGCCATTATGACAAAAACTAAAAGGGTTTGCAGAAAAAACCTGAAACATTTAAGGACAGAAAAGGCAAACTTCCTGCAGATTTGATTTCCCTGCATCCGCATTTGTGTTTGCTTTTCCTGGGAAAGAAATACAGGTGAGAGCAAATGGAGAAGCTTATGTTTTTTAAGCATCTCTGAGTTCAATTTCTTTGTGTGTATGTGAGTTGTTTGTTTGGTTTGCTTTTTGAAGAGAAGGGGCATAATCTCTACCAGTTATTAAAAATCTACCATGCACTGGTCTTCAGCCTATCTGATGTTCTGGGTAGCTAAAACCCAAAGGTGTCATTTTGATTAGAGTAACTTTGAAAGGAGTCCATGAGACGTATTTGCTCCAATTGTGAATTACGTCCACTGTTCTCTCAATTTCCTTCTCGGTTGCAGAACAGGCTGGGATACAAAACCTTGTATATCAAACAAACAGTTTGATACACGTCTTTCAAGTAGTTCTATTCCCTTCCACTGATACCATGGTTGGATTTGACTCATGTTTCAGTTTTTGTTTTGACTCCATCATTAAATGTCAACTGGTAGATGATGAATGAGCCTTCAAGTTCTTCATTAATAACGTAAATAAATAAATAGGAAAGGTCAAGGGTTTTGTGGTTTTTTTTCTTTTTTCTTTTCTTTTTTTTTTTTTTTTTTAAGGATAGTCTTAAGAGAGTTCTCCATGTGTTGGTATCAAGAATTGACAAACAGAGAATTTCAGAGCTGTTTTTTGGAAGAGATCTAGGAATACTTAAATCCATTTGTTATGTATTAAAATATACCTGTTCACAGCAGAGTATAATTGATTAAAAATAAAGGGTCTTTTTTTTTCAGTATTGTTTTATGAACAAACATGATTCAATGTGAAGTACCTGTGCTGGAGGAAGGAATGACTTAGCATTTGAACAGAATCCTGAAAAATGTACTCTGAAACCCTGTCCTCTGATGTCCTTTCCCTGACTGCTGATCTTAACTGTAGAGAGAAGAGGATCCTTTAAAAATACTTTATTTCTCAGACTACAAAGAGACCTCTGAATACAATAAAAAACTTCATTAAGACCTGAACTTATAGAAGATTGTGTCTCTGCTGATCAAGTTAGGATTTTTTAAAATATGACAGCAGTTCATTGTATAAAGTAGCAATGTCTCTTTATATCCTTTTCAGTGAGGCTTTGGTATCATCCCTGAAAGCTGGAAGAAAAAAACATGAATTGGTGGAGATAAGCAATCCTTTTTCTGCAGCTCCACAGTGTCATGACACTCTTCTTTTATGCCGGGAACAGCCCAAGAATTCCTCTAAACTTTCACTCTTGGTCATTCATATTTAGGTTTCAATTTCTACAGCTAGGGAAATTCTGGTTTTATCTCTCTTAGGGAGTGCTGTATGTGCCCAGCAAATTCA
The DNA here is from genome assembly GCF_017639655.2 of Falco naumanni. Taxonomy (NCBI): domain Eukaryota; kingdom Metazoa; phylum Chordata; class Aves; order Falconiformes; family Falconidae; genus Falco; species Falco naumanni. The sequence goes on from NC_054067.1 coordinate 13,397,366, forward strand.
TTCAACTAGACATGATTATGCTGTTGATTTTGCTGTCTTGGAGAGCAGCCTCAGCATGTCTAACCCGCTTGGATCGAGGTAAAAGTTTAACATAAATTGCTTTTCTGCTTATTGAATCGAAAATAATTATATGGCAAAACCTCTGGCCAGTAAAACCCCCTCTTTAAGTGCAGCTGGATGTTTGTCTTGTTTTTGAACACCAGTCTCTGCTTTCCTGAGACGTGGCTAATTTCTGAAGATAAGATCCTCCAGGATCTCTTGCTCCCTTTCCTAACAGAGAAAGTAGTGATGACAGTAGGGAACAGGGCTTTAAAATCTCTTACAGTATTGTCTACAGCTGTATCAGCTAAAACTCGTAATGTACAAATCACACAACCCTCAGTACAATATATTTGTTGCTGTGGGCTGTTCTGCATTCACTCAGCTAGCACACGTCATAATGCACTGCCTGGATTTTCATGGAGATTTGCGTTCTGACTACCTATAAGCAGTGAGGTCAAATCTTTTTCTTAGCTTTATCTTTTAGGTGGATATATTAATGTTCCCTGACTGCAGACACAAAACCACAACAGATGCATCTCTGGATGGCCAATTCAGAATTGAGGGACAGCTGTATGGCAACGTGCATCCTCCTTGGTAATCGCTCTTGCACATGGAAGGTTTTCAAATGTATTCTTTTTGAAACAATTTAGAAATCAATAGAACGGAATGGAAACGCTCATTTCTTAGCTACAGTCTGAAAGGCAAGAATTTGGGGACCATGTGATATAAGGCACTGAGAGGCAGAGATGGAAACTTATACTGCGTCTGCCTCAGTTCCTTTTCAAACACGGAGAGAGTTAACCCATCGTGTGTCTGCTTTGGGCAATGCATAGGAAGCCAGTTTACGTGTCTGTGCTTGACTGATGCTCTGTGAGAAAGCCCTCAGTGACACAGAGGCAGTACAGGACCTTTGGGCTGAGCTCTACCCTTTATTTGTGCAAGTCTGGCACTGGAAGGTCTCAAGAAGTATCACTATGTTTAGACTGGGAAATTTGTCTCGTGACCTCCCTTATTGCTGATCTAACGAGTAAATCTTTACTGACAGGAACAAGATAACTGCATTTGTTGCAGACAAATGTGGAATGAGTCCATACAGTAACTGCTTGGTGCGTTGATCAGCCCCAGCAAAGGCTGGCGGGTCTGACACCCACTGAGCTCACGCTTGGCAAGTGGGTCCACACCTGAATGGGGGATGCTCACTCACGTGGAGTTCTAACATCCAAAATCGGAACAGTAGAGGATTGGCCTGTAGTTATTTTCAAGCTGATGTTTGCAGGAAGGGCTGAAAGTGTGATGTGACTTACTGTGCACAGTAAAAAAGCATTCATTTGTGGGAACTACATGCTCTGTGGGAATCCAAGCAACCTGAGGGTCTTTGGGAAATTATGAGATTTGGAACTGCTTTAGGGCAAAATTATTCTAATTGCTTAGTGTTTCAAAGCGAAGTAATTTATAATCATTAGTAAACAGTCTTGTCAGATGCACTGAAAATCCTCTGGGTTACAGAAAGCTGTAAAACCCTCTCTCCGTTTCTTGCATGCCTACAGGTACGGGATTAGGTAGTTCTGAGGCAGGTTTGCTGTGTGTCTGGCTGCAGGTGTTGAAGTTCCCCAGCTATCTGTTGCTTTGACCTTCTTGCTGCCTCTCCCCAAAGCATCACTCTCAGACCTTCCAGTGCCACTTATTGTTGGGTGGACTCTTTCCAGCAATTCTTTCCATCCTGTGCTTTAAGGTGGAGACTTTTGGTGTTCGTTGCAGTCATCTCTGTGAGGATGGCTGTGCAGTTAGGCAGCGCCAAGCTTATCCTGATAAAGCCCTGATCTTTATTCCAGACAAACCTGTTTAGGAGGAACTTATCTCAGAACCAATAGGCAGTTCACAGGTATATTTAGGTACCAGACTGCCATCCTTATCTCCACTGAGAATGGATAAATTTACTATCTTTGCTGCAGGTCTGCTTTGGACTTCTGTTTTTCATTTCTCAACTCAGACACGAAAGAATCACTTTCCCAAGTCCTGTTGTTATCTCAGCTCCTTTGAACTGATTCAAACTTGAAGCTTCCTCCTGCTAAGGGGGGAAGGGCATAAATTGCAGAAGGCTTGCTCCCTGCTTTCTGTCAGTACATGGGATTAACATTACTTCTCGGTGACATTAATTACCAGTGAGTTAGGAACACAGACAGCTGTGCACCTACCATGATAGATAATGTATTTCAAAAGTGAATACAATAATTCTTGACTCTTCCATAATGGAGAAGATGCTGGAAATCCCTTGTCATTTTTAGCCAGCAGATACATTAATGAACTACAAGAATAACTATACTTAATAGAAATTCAGCTCGGTTTTTTTAGTGAAATAATTTTGCAAAGTTTAGCTGCCACTGTATCTCAAACATGCTAGCGTTGGAGGCCAGTTTAATTCAGATTTGTGGTTTCCAGGTTGCTGTGTCCTACAATTGTAAGGAGTGATATATACTGCCCTCCTTGCAGTATTCATGTAAAACTTATGCCTGGATCCCCTGCCAAAGAAAGTACCTCAGCAACCTCTCTTGGCAGCTGCAGGTCTGTATTCTCTCCATCACTCCTCACCAAGGCAAAGTCATTACTTATCTCCTTGGCAATAAAGGGACTTAAGTAATGACACGGTAGAAAGCATGGTGAGGACTTCATTCTGGAGGGGCGTGTCCAAGCCAAGAGGGCTAATTGTGAATGCTAGTGCTTCAGAGCAGATTTACATAAAACACTTACTAATCAATCTTTTAAATATGTATAGAAAATTGTATTGGCAAAATATTTTTCTAAGAATTATGGTAGCTTTGACTGAAGATGACCCAGACATTCAGTGTAGGACTTCTGTCACTGTCAGTCCTGACAGGTGTCCTGGCTTCCAGCTGCTGCTCGAAAAGGCTGTAGATCTCCTAGAAGTCCTGCTTCCTGCAAGCCCCACACAGAATACCATAGGAAGTGTCAACCAGCACTGGACATCTGTTGACACTTGAATTTTGCCCACAATTTCATCCAAGCATGCAGAAAGTGTTGCTGGAGCTGGTGGGCTTTCTGCCTTAGCTTTGGAAGCAGAGAGCAGTTAGTGGCACAGATTAGCTGGTATCAACTTGCTAAAAGGACTCTGATTAAGATTGTTACTTGCTAATACACTTGGGTTAAATCCTCTGGATGAGACTGCCAGGGTCTGAAATCTGCTCCCAAGCTGTGCACGTTCTACCTCTATCATAAAAAAATCTCCCTTCTGCTCATCTCTAGTTCTTATTTCACTACACCGTGTCTCTTGCAATTTACCTCTGGTGCCTTTGTTGGTGATGTATTGTCCATTTTGGATGTCTGCGGCAGATTTTCAGTTGCTGAGCCTGTTGTATTTTGGAAGCTCTGTGTAGTTTTTTCCCTTCTTTGGTTTCCCAAAAGCCTTGAAGTAGGGGGTGCTTAATGGAGCTTGGCCATGCCTTTCCTCTGGAAGGAAATCTTGTGCTGCAGATGACTCGGTGTGTGCCCATACCACTGATATCAGGTGGATCCGCGGCACTTGCTACAGTACTGCATTGTCACAAAGGCCAGGTTACTGCTGGTCTCTGCAGGGGTCCAAAGCCATGTTCAAGCACTGAAAACCTCAGTGACAGCAGGGTGCAGGGGTGGGCATAGCATTTGCTGTAAACCTGTTGCTGATCTAGTGTAGATTTTCTGACTTTGATGTTGGAGTTTGTAGTCCAGTCATACTGGTTGCAGTTTCTCTGTTGGCAGCTTAGCACAAAATGTGGCCCAGATCCATGTAGAGTTGAGGTTTCCTGGCAAAACTTGAGTCCTTTTGTGAGACCTGGCCTGGGAGGCTAAGCTCTTTGAATACTGCTTTCACTTGAGCTTCTCTGAAAAGGCAGGGACCACTGTGAAGCTGTCAACCATGTTTCATGACTGAGCCCATCTGCACCATTACCAGAAATATGGTTTTATCCTTAGATTCATACAGAAAATGTTGGTAGAAGCCATCAGTTTTTAGAGTAGCTGAACAGGAACCTACCTTAGAACAGTAAATCAAGGTGCCAAGTACCAAACTCTTCTGATTAAGTGTGCATATTTTAGCATGGAATAAGTGGTCATTAAGCAGAAATTATTTTTTCAATGTTAACTAGGGCAGAGCTAGTGCTTTCCTGTCCAAGGATCTTGCAGACCTTCTGGCTGCAAGAGAAACAGGGTCAGGGAGGCATCCGTGCCACCTGCCCAGCAGCAGGTGGGCAGCCCTGACCATCACCTCCGCCAGCCCAGCTCTGTGGTCCCCAAACAAGTTTAGTGTTCCCACCATTCCTGGCATCATTTCAGGAAGAACATAGGATTTCAAAATTTGGGCAGATCAGTGTTGAGGATAATACACGTTCCTCTGCAAAGACCAAATATTAACGTGAATCACAATTGTGACTAAATCTGGGCGCTGACTCCCATGTATATAAGCCAAAGACCTGTTATAACTGAAGGGAAAAAAGGGAGAGCGAGTCAGTTAGCTCGTTCATTAGGCTTTGTCAGATAGTTTTCAGTAATGAAGGAAGCTTTAAAAAGATTATTTCAAATTTTAGCAACAATCTAGAAAGTGTGGAGATCAAGGTTCTTATTTGAACTGTATTTGCAGCTACTATATTTGTGATATGGGAAACCTGTCAGTCTTCTACATCTGCCTGCAATCCTGTTTATAACAGTGACAAAAATTTTCAAGCTGAAAAATTTTTGAAACTCATATATATCAGAAAGATTAGGTTTTAGTTCTGACTGCTCCCTGACATAACTGTGTATCAGTCAAAGGTTAATTGCCTCTAAATCAGATGCTGCTTCTCCTGCTGCCTTGAAATGTGGATTATCAAATTAGATGTCCAGAGATTTTGTGCTACACTAATAATGTTCCTGTGCAAAAACCCAACAGAACTTATTTCTGATAATGAAAGGTATATGTCCCTATTATCTAAGTCTTCAAACTAACTAGCTTCAGCTAAAACTGGTTCTGTACTACCAGCCAACAGTATGGTCTGAACATAAATGAAATTAGAAAGCCAGCTACTGCATCAGTGTAAATTTGCCTACTATGCATCATGGATCAAGTGCTCTAAAATATCACACCTGAGAATTAATGAGTGGAAGTCACTGTGCCAAATTTGTTCTGGGTACAGCATCACATTAGGTTACTCTCATTCCTAATGTAGCAGTGAATTTGGCCCAAACCAAGATCCCTATAAATCAGAAAGAACCAAAAAGACAGATGCTGTATCTTGAAAGTTATGCTCTGGAAACCGTAGCTCGCTCTCCTGCCTTTTCATCCCAAGGAAGCAGATGGCTTCTCACTCACCCAGCTATGGTGAAAGCACAACGGGTAAAAATAAAAGCAGCGGGCTGGATTCCTTCCTTGGTTAATCTGCATGTGGTCCCACGAACCCTGGTGGGAATGCAGAGCATGGAATGAGGATGAAGTACAGCTCCGAGATCTACAAAGATAATTTGTCTAGCATTTACTCTTAAAAGAGTGAGGGAATATACATGTGCTCAAAAAGAGACATGAGTGCACCCCACTTACCATCTTCTCGCTGCTCTGGCAGACTGCTGGCCATAATGCACAATCCTCAGGAAGCCGTGATTCTCTAAGTGCTATTCTTCCTCCTCCCCACAAGTAAGCAGGAAGCTTGCTAGCTCAGATTGTAATTAACAAGAAATGTCATTAACTTTTTTGGCTCTTTGATTTAATGCCTAGATTCTGTTATCTGTGGGCATCCAGTTTGTGGAACGATAGGGGGAAAAAGGTCTGCTTAGTCAAAGAACCAGCCAGAAAGAACAAGCCAGTAAAGAATGTTCTTTCTTCCTCATGTCCTTCATTTCTCAAAAGAAATATGAAAAGCATCTGTTAGTATGTGGTGACCAATCAATGCCAACCAATGCTGAAGTGACCCATTTGATTTTCATATGATTTGGGAAAAAAAGGTCTGTGGAAGTTTTCCTAAATGCTTTTTGTAAGGATATAATACTAATTTTTTTTAACTTCAGCTTTTTTGTTCCTCTTTAATGAGAGGGGAAGTAAACTTGTTAATAATAAAGCAATGATTCAAGTAAACATCTACTTAGTACATTTTTTGCTTTCCTGTATTTCCCTAAACCTAATCTGATGACTTTGTTCACATCAAACTGGGGTGCATTATTCATGTCATCCTATGTCACATCATGTATAATGGGATGTGACAAGTCAAGGTAATGCATCAATTAGGACAAGGCAGGAGCAGAGATTTGTTGATGAGGGAGGGAATGTATATCCAGCTTTAGGCATGGCTGTTTGGTGTTTGGGGGTGACAAGAAGGCTATTTTAAAACTTCAGAGCTGAATTTGGAGGTCATATGTATTAATCTATATAATTGTCTTTCAGCACTTCTGTTTGTAAGTGTACTAATTGAGATACCCTAATGCTCATGCACTTACATATGCGCACACATATGACTCAAAACCTTTTAATTATCTCATTATTCCTGTTCCAAGTGCACTTGGTTGTATGCAGGTGATGGGTGTGGGATGAGGGCTGAAAGCTGATGAAGGGACGTAGTTTGAAGTACTGTCTGCAATTCTGTATAGCATGAAATGGCCGTTTGTATGAGTCTTCATGCTTCTGTTAAGCCAAAAGGGGATCCAATTTATTCTGAGCTGCTGGTGACATGTCATGATATAGTGGCTTGGTTTCATCCTTTTATTAGTTGGTAGTAGCGAACAAGATGTTAAATCAATAGGTTATTGCTTCCAGCAGGCCAACAGTTTTTGTATGGCTTTTGTGAATCATACATGGAGCCTTGGATTAAGAGTGAAACATGAGCCTTCCTTTGGAAGAGAGGTATAAATTTGCAGGGATTAGGGATCAAGGCAAACCCCCTAAATCTGCAGGAATGAGGGATTTCTGGGAAAAGAGGCCAAATTCTGACTGAGACCTGGAGGAACAGGAGCAGGGTAAGGAGCAGTGAGCAAGTGCTCAAATGATTTGGAAGCACAAGGGCTCTGCATCTGCAGAGATGGTTGAGTGCACCCTGGGAACAGCATCCAGCCTTCTTGCTCCCCTGCCGTCTTGGGAACTGATGTCACTTTTGGAGAAAGTTGGGAGTCCTTTAGGACATGAAAGCAAGGACTCTGACTCCACCCACAAGCTCTCTTAAGCTCTGCTGGTGCTTGGAGCATTTGCTGCTGAGACAGCTGTCACAACTGGACACAGCATGTTGTCACTGACACACAGCAACGAGATGTGAAATGAATGTGTGAATGGAGCAAGAGTCCTTGCTTTCATATCCCATGCAGTATGTCCAAAAGGCTCTCTGCGTGTCATCTATCCACTCTGAGCAGAGTCACATGTCGCTATATCCTTTCAAACAAACATTTTGCTAGCCTTTTCCTAGCGACCTCCAGCATAGTTTCCACAGGATCCCTAATGGTGCTTAATTATAATTAGTCTTAAAGATGTTCTTAATATCTGACCTGATCTTACATTCTTCCAAACGCAGAGGTTAGCCGTTCGAAAAGGATTGTATGTATGCTGGAGAATAGAACCAGAAATCAAAATCATAATGACAAATTGTAAATACGACCTGAGACCAGGGGATGCAGTTTAGCAGGGTGCCACATGCTACGCGGGGTAGCAGCCATCAGCTGGCAAACTCGGGCTGGTGAGCCACTGGGGGGACAGTAGTGGCAGAGATGGGGATGAGCAGAGTGGGACACGGCTGCATGGGAGCCCAGGTGCCTTGCTGCTCTGAAAAAGGAAAACGCTGTGCTCAGTGGATAAATGGAAAAGCAGCCTAGAAGATAACAGACATGCTCCAGTTGTGTGTACTGTGCTTCAAGAGAATTGGGAGCAAACTGGAAGGGGTCTGGGAAGGGGTAATGTGAACTGGCTGATGGCTAGGAAATATGACTGTCAGGGAAAGCTGAACAAACCGGGCTTGTTGAGCGTCAAGAACTGAAAATGGGTGGTGTGGCAATACTGCTGCTCTGAAGAGGAGATCCTTATAGATATAGATATATATAAACACCTATAGAGGTGTTCCTTATAGAGAGGTCATCAGTTGTGACAAGGAAGATTGAGGCTGGATGCTAGGAAGAAGCTTCCTAAAGGAGCTGTAGTAAAGCATCAGAATTTATTGCTCAGGGAAATATAGAGCCTTCATTGGTGAAGGTCAAGTTAAACACCTCTGGAAAAACAGGGGTGTACTGGGGCAGGGAGCAGCTCTCGGCCCTCTGAGCAGTGCTTTCCAGCCTGAATATTGCGTGCGCTCTGTAGCAAGCAAGGCTGTTTTAGCACCTCCTCTCCTCAGTCACTTTCTCCCTCAGTGCAGCAACCACCGTTTTCCAGTCTCCCTAATAAATTAATTTTTCTACTTTTCTGGCTATTTTCTCTGAACTCTTTTCCATTGGTCCTGGTTTTTCTTGGACTTCGGGTGGTCTAGTTAAGCCCTTTCCTGAGCAGAACAGAATAAAAGGATTGCTTTTGGTGTCTCACCTCTGTATACCTGGCTTCTCTGTACGTCTTGGCATGCTTTGGTGGCACGGTTTGTTTGGGTTTTTTGAAGGAGTAGTATAACACCACTTTGTGATGATCTCATTGTTTTTACATGCACAGTATAAAATGCAAATTTAAGAAATGGTAAGCAGTGTACAAAAATAATCATATTTTATTTTGTGTGGAACTGTTGGTATTTTTTTTAATGCAACAGACGATTTCTATGCAGGGTCATCTAGATAGCAAAGGGATTATATTGTATATATCACATTTTCTCCTGGGTATTTTCATAGAGATATTTCTGAAGCAGAATGTCTCCAGTCAGAATATTTAAAACAAAAAAAAGCACCCTCATGGAGAATTAAACAGTAGGGTATGTGGACTTACACGTGTGTATGTGTATACACACACAGAGTATTTTGAGAACAGTTCCTATCTTGTTTAGGGCTGTATTAGCTTTTATGGAATATCCCCTTGTTTGGCAGTAGTCAGATAAATAAGAAATTAAATAAAACTGCCGTGTATGAAATATTGCAGTACTGGTGTTGAAGGTTTTATTAGATTCAGAGTGCATTTAAAGATCAGTAGAAAACCTCAGGCATTTGCCAATCAAATGAACTTGTGAGAGTGCCACTGCTCTGCTTTCCTCCTTGGAGAATGATAGGGACAAGCAAAAGCAGGTGAATTACCAACTCTTTGGGAGAGCTAAATTTATATTGCAATTCAGAGCTTGATGCATGAGGAGAGAAGGTATAAAATAATTATTTTCTTCAGGATGTTGGCTGGAGGAAGACAGATACAGAAGAGCAATGAAAGAAGTGCTCCCAGCCTTCCAGGAGACACACAATATTTGAGTGTACTGTGAGTGTATTGATTAGGAGAGTTTAATACCAGAGTCAGTAATTTCAACTTTGTGAGACTGGGTGTGGTTTTTTTTTTTTTTCTTTGCTTTTCCTACTGAGTTACAGAAGCTGTCTGTGTCGGTAGTTAGACACATGCATATTTTCTAAGAAGGTTGCTCATGCACTTCTACAAGGCACTGTTTGGTATTAGTTCTTCTGTAAGAAGTTCTCAGCGTGTCCTGCTGCGACGCGTGGTCTCTACCTCTCAAATACTTTTTACCATTTCTAAGCATTTTTTCATGTTCTATCATTCTTTTAAAATCATGAACTTCGCAATACGTGCGCAGCATTCCAATAGTAGTTTCACTACTGTGAGGTGGGAGCTAAATCCAAATGTGCTCCTGGGCTGCTTTTTCTGAAATTGTCTTTCTTTGCTGAGAAAGAAGCTTGGTGCAGCTTGTGCGGTGGAAGGCGGCTGGTGCTCTGCAAGCCTCTTGCCGGGTGTCCAGATACAGCCTCCGACTGTCTGTCTTGGGGAGAGGGAGTGTGCAGTGCCAAGCGGATCTGCCGGTGGGTGGTGCTAATGATTTCAGTGCAGTTGCATATTTGCTCATGATTTGAAAAAGAATGTGAGATGGGAAAAAAGAAAACTTTCAGCGTTGGCAACAGAAGTATTTCTAGAAACTCTCTGGTAGTTGGAAGTGTCCTCAAGATTCTGCTGCAGCTGTAGCACAGGTGTGTGCCTCTTTTTAAATATTAAAAAGAGAAAACCTTTTCAAAATACTTCAAACTACTTGATTGTTACTGCAAAAGAAAAGCACTTTTCCCCAAATGTCATTGTAATTTTCTATTAATTTCATATGGTACTGTCTGAGTAATAAAGTTATTAAATATTGACTGATTCCCTGCTCTCACACTGCTCTCAGTATATCTATGAAGGGTTTCCCAGAGGAGCTTCTGACAGGCTTTAAACAATCAACCATGACAGCATAGAGGAAAAAGTATTGTCTAGCTTGCTAATGTCTTAGCTCTTGTGTTTTCAAGGCGATTTTACTGCATTTATCAGTGTGTCCTAGTTCCTGTTTCCCTTTATAACCATTGTGCTAGTTTTGGATGTTGACAGGCTTTGGTATCTCATGGTTAGATGGTCTGAGTTAAAAGCCCTGAGACATCTTGTTCCCCAGACAGTACCCCTGCGGAGTGGTCCCTGCCATTTTCCCAGGGGCATCCATCCATATGTATCTTTTGTTTTTTTTCTGTTATTTTGGTTGGCTGATATTTTTCATGTACCCGTTCTCCTCCTCTTACCACAAATCTGCCCACATCTCCTTGGAGGTTTGTCTCCCTTCTGTGGGAGAACTTGAATATTAGTCCTTCATCCTTTCTGTGTATCTCTACTTTTATTACTCTCCCCTTTCATTGGTGTGTGACATATGTGGAGGCCAAGATATAGTAATGGACATAAGTTGTATAAAAAGAATGCAAGAAGTTAATAATGTTATTTTTACTTAGCCCCTGTCTAGTATCTCAACAAAAATGCAGATATTAGACTGGGTGATGGCAAGTGGAAGTATCTATCTCTGCTTTGCAAAAGTCTTCCGCATCTTAGTGGAAATAATTATCTTCTGCACAGTTGTGATTATCATGTGTTATTACAGTGGGTGCAATTTTCTTGGACTTATTATGTTTAGCAACAGCCCTGTTTTCTTCATCTTCCTAGATTCAGCTGATTCACATTGATCTGTTTTTCTTACAGGGGTTAACTTTGGAGGAAAAAAACCCCAACTCCATAACTTGAGAGGTTCTACAAATTATGCAGTCAGCTTGCCTGTGTGCGTGGGAAAATCGCAAGGTCAGAACAGCTAGAGTGTGAGGGATTGTTCTCACCCTGGGAAAAACAACTTTCTGGGCATGATGTCTACACTGCCAGACTGGTGCTTGATTCAGAAAAGCAGTCATGGAAACACTGCTTGTGTGCTATGGCTTTATTTTCAGTTTCTTAACTTTTTTTTGGCTAGCCAGTTCAAAGATTTAAGAAAAAAAAAATCCCGCATGGCTTTAATTGATAAAAGCCAAAGGTGAGCAAAGGGCACTTTTCTGTTCTTCGTTAGTTATGGCAAACCTTTTCTGTAGTAACTTGTGCAATAAAATGCATTGGATAGTGTTTTGTTAGCATTATTATTTGCTACTAAAATATGCTATTGTCTTTACAATAGCAAGCCTTAGAAAAAGAGTGAGCCTAGGAAGAAAAGAGTTCTAAAATATTAACTCTAAGAGTATTAGATACATTATTGTGTGGGTTTTAGAAAACCTAACAGTTTAAAAGAAGAATGACTGAATAGTATGCCTTTCATGGTCAGCTGATCTCCATTCCATCCATGCATTAATTAAATGCTTTTTACTTTGTGCTTCATTTGACAGTGGGTTTCAGTACATTGGATTAGGTGAATTGACTGGATGCAGTGTAAACCTCAGCAGTTCAAGACAAGCACTATATAAGCTCTAAAAAGTCTATTCTACCATTTCCATTAGCCTCTATAAAGTCTTCTGATAAGATCAAGACGCAGAAGATGATATATGTTAAATTATGCAACCAGCTGGCTGATAGCGCTGCTGGAGCTGGGGGAATGACAAAAGCTATTGTCAGGCCAGCCAGAGGTGCTCCTTCCAAAATCCTCTTTTCTGTTGTTGCTTTTTGAACTTTGCATATTAAAAGTTTTTCTGTTTAGTCTCTCCCCAAGGGCTGGAATTAATTTTTGTTATTTTTTTTTCCACAGGATGGTTTCAGTGAAAACACTAAACCAATTTAAAAGCAGCAGTGGACAGCATTTCCAGAGGATTGTTTTTCTTGGGTCTTATGCTTCTGTGGTGCCAAACAAACTGAGTTTTGAAACTTGGTCAGAAGATAATAACTAGCTGGGACACTGGTAGAATCTTGAAGGAAAAGAAAATAAGTGTTTATCCAAAATCTGGGAGTTTTAGTAATAACTGAGAATCTGTAATGAAAACACCCTTTATCACAGCAGCTTTGATGCAGTGGGATTTTAAAAGAAATTGTTAGTGGAGGAAGAGTATACTAACATGAACGTAGCAGGAATCAAGGAAATGAGATGCACCATGAGGGTGCCCTAACACAAATTTGTTTCAGGCTTTATTTTGTCTGGTGCAGAGTGAGACCTGACTGCCCTAACATTCAAAGTTGGCTGACCAGCTGCATCTTTTGTTTGGTGCTAGAGTCCTTTGTAGTCACAGCCCAGGTTCGCAGCTTCTTTTTGGTATTATTTCTGGAGACGAAAGCTTTATTCTATGGAAGCCACAGTTCCCTTCCTACCTCAAGATTTTATCTGAGGGCTGGGACTGAACCAAACTGAGACAAATAAGACCTTTTTAATGTAACGTAGTAAAGACTGAGTTTATGAGGCAGTGTGAACAGAGGGGATATTTAAGAATGTGACATTGAAAAGGCAGCACTAAATCTCAAATGAATCTCACTCACTAGGTCTGGAGTCCAAAGTATGGAAAAAGTGATGCTGTGCAAAGGGATATGACAGGAGTATAAAATCATGTGAGTAGGATGGGTGGGGATTGATGATGTGCTCTCTCAGGCAGTGCTGGTCCAAAAGCAATACAGTGAACCTATCAAGTGCTGGGTTTGGTGTAAGCAGAGGAGGATCTTCATTCAATGGACAGTCAACCTGGGGAGCCCTTGTCAAGAGGTGTCATGAGCACAGAGGTTTACATTGATTCAGAAAAGAATGGGACAAGATCCAATGAGGTTTATGAAATACATAGAAATGATATCTGGCTTAGAAAGCTGCTGGCTTGAAAATGGTTGAATGCTGGTAGAGTATTATGAGGATGCATCTGCTTTCCCTGCCCTATGCCCTGTCCTTGGCATCTGCCTAACCTAGGCAACCTTTTGGCTTGGCCAGGTATGACTGTTACGTTCTTGGAGACTTTGGCACAAAGAAATAAAAATGCATGTGTTCAGTACATCTGCTTCATACCAGAAGTAAATCCTTTTTTGTCCCATGTACAAGTAATTAAGTGGATGTTTCCTAAGCTATATTGTATTAATAAAGTACCACTGATGTCTCGGACATTCCCTATCTCGGGATGTGATTGAAGGAGAAAAATTCTGTGGGAAAAGGAATGCATCAAGAATGCTCTCAAAGGGAATGATGAAGGTGTTGTGACCTTCCAGATTTGTTTTCTGCAAGTCCACTGGCCCACACCTAGTGAACTTCTTGGCTGAGCACTACATAATTGTGCAGCAGGCTGAGGTTTCTGTCCTAGGCCAGCTGAATAGCTTGAAGGATTAGTGAATAGGAGGTAGCCAGAACAGGAACAGTGGCAACATGTTTGGGTAGAAACTGTAGTCTCGAGCAGTTTGCATACAGCCTCCCAGCTGCGTTATTTAGAAAGGGAAATGTTCTTTCTTCCTTTTTATTGTCTATGCAGCCCTAATCCTTCTTTTTTATCAAATAGTTCATTTCAGCCCACAGTGTGGCTTAGGCAAAGCAGTCTCTGTGCTAAACCCAGCTCCCTTTGGTACTCAATGGGGTTTGTTTTCTGCTTTGCTGCTGCTGCCCATGAAGCAGTGATGTCCATTGCTGTAGGTCCTGCAGCTTCAGACTGGTGTTTCTTTTCCTTGAGGACTGGTGCTGTTGTTCACTGCAGATTCCCTCATGTCTTGCCTGGCTCCATAACCTTAGAGCACACATTTTCCTTTGTTTACTGCCCGCTGGCACCTGGAAAGCAATTATCTGTTTCTGTCCGCTGAGTGCCTACAAGCCCCTTGCTTTCCTGCCTCCCACGGTTGACTGCTTTTAAAGAGAGTGCTGTACCCATCAACAGGTGTTAGCAGCATCTGCTATCAACATGGCATCACCCTCTCAGCCGAGCAGCATCCTGCCAAAAAGCTGGCACTCACTTCATTATGCATACTCCCCATCTGCATGCAGATTCATTTAGCACCTCTTGCCCTAGTGGAACTGGCACGTGTCTCAGTGTGGGCCCAAAGCCACCCAAGCATACGGGCTTGGTCTGCTCCAAGCATGTGCAACAGAGATAGTGCGTTTGTAAAACAGGAGCAGGATTCCCACATAGGAAAGGTAATGCAGCTTTTGGGCCTAGGACTTGCTTTTTAAAACTTTGTGGATTGAGTATGTTCTGATCTGTGTTTCTCTGGCTCTTTTTGGTATTATTTAGTGCTCTGAAAAAGGCCTAAAGGTCTATGTCAGCCCTTTTTCTTTAATCCTCAAAATGGTTTTCCTATTTGGTTAGTTTTTTACAAACAAAACTATTAAAAATTGGATTGCTAATAACATATGTACAGAGGAGCCTGTTTTCTGTGGGTAATATACTATACTGAGGATGTGCGATGGCTTTTGTTATGTTCCTGCCACGTCTTTGTTGCTATGCTGTGTCTCTCTGTGGCTGTTGAAATTGGAAAATGCTACGGAGTCATCTGTTTAAACCCATTTTCTGCAAATCCAAGTAACTTCTGCCCATCACTCTCCCCTTGTCTGTGGGTTTCCCACTGTTACGTACTCCTAGGTCCTCAATGTGGTCTCTAAGCAGAAGTGCTTCAACTTAGTACTGATCGAGGTTTGCATGCGTTTGGCAAGACTCAGTTTGTTCTCTGGATGGCCCTGTTCTACCCCTTGTACAGGGCCACGCCCGTCCCATCTGAAATGCCACAGCTGTGAGTATATTTGTCACCTGATGCAGAAAAAGTGGAATGATACTTCTGATGAGATAAGCCCATGCACCTGAACCACAAACCACCTGAATGACAAAACTCCAAGCCCACAGAAGGACTGTGCAAATGAGGGAAACTCCATATGATGCCCTTAAATCTTCCTAGCCTTTTCTGACTTACTCAAAAAGCCAAAAAAGAATATTTCCTAGACATCATGGTCTGACCTGTAGGACCAGCCATTTGAATGGCAATGAAGTTTTCTCTGAAACTTGTGCAAAGACATTGGGAAATATGCTCTGAATTATTTATCTTTTGCTTACTCACTTTTGGATCCTCAGAAAGATTCTGTTCCATCTGAACGATTAAGCAGAGTGCACAGAAAATTTGTGGTGTGGGGGAGGCTCCCTTCCTTACTTTAAAGGCAATTACCAGCAGTGCTACCCCTCATTAGCCCTGTTAGAAGGGAAGTTACCCTGTTAGACTCCACAGTAATCCCTCCTGGATTTCTGTAGGTAAGTGCATAGCTTATCTCAATGCTCATCCCTTCCCCTAAAAGTCTCTTTTTAATTTTTTTCTGGTGTCAAAAATATTGGGTTTGGTTGCCAACTTCTTTTGTTAAATTTAGTGCAGAGCCAACCACAAAAAATTAGGTCGGCTGTAGTAGTAGTATTATGTATGATGGCCTTTCCTTTGGAATTAGTATTCCAGAAATCCTGTTTTAGTAGTTGTACTGAGCAGAAACTTTTAATGGGATAATATAGATCCAGTTGGGACCAGCAGAGCTTGCAAGTTACGAATCATTAGGCAGCATTTGCAAGGGGTGGCCTGAGCACTTCTATTGTCCAGGCAATTTTGGATCAATCAGTTGGATTTCTGCATTGACCTTTAAAATCGTACTTGTATTAAACATCCATCTGGGTTCTGGTAGCATGATAAATCTGAAGGACTCTATCAGGCTTTTAAAATATATGTGGTGCATAACAAAGTGTTGCCTTCCCCTTCAATTATTTGTGAAATGTTTTGCGTACTTAGTAAACGTACCCTTAAAAGATTAGCTGAAGGCCATACTTTTCCCATGGGAGACTGTGAAAGGAATTAAATGGAAGCATTAGTCTGAATTGCAAAAAATAACCAGTTGACCAAACTGAACAGGAGTGACCATACTTAATCCTGAATGATTCACCAGTGCTAGTATAAGCATTCAATGTGCTAGGTGGAGCTAGCATGACATTTTTAAAGCAGCAACAGAGAAACCCAGTCCCTCTGTAAAAGGACAATATGTGTATATATTTTTAGATAATTCGCTGCTAAAATTAATGATAGGTTTCACCCCACCTGCCAAACTTCTTAGTCATTTTCCTTCTAGCCCCTGTTCAGATAAACCTTTTTAATGCTCTTGGGTTAATATCCAGCCTGAGCAATCACAATGCACTGGTGAATGCAAAGGGACTGGGAGAAAAAGTCTGCTGCTCTGGCCAGCTGGAAAGTGCTGGACCCTCCACCTCAGCCCACGGCTGGAGCAGCAGCTGCGGCACCCATGGGCATCCCCAGCCTTATGCAAGGTGCTTGTCTGCTTGAACAGCAGAGATCAGGACACCGTGTGCTGTGTGAATGTGCTGACCATTGGGCTTCTTTGCTCTCACTGGTAGCCACTGGCTAAGAGGGTATGAAAGGGCTGTGGAGGAGAGGACAGGATGCCTCCCAATGTATCATAGGTGCAGAAGGGGACTATGTCCTGCTCCCTGTGCTCCAGGAGGGCTCTTGGGTGCACGCAAACCCTTGAAACTCCCAGGGAAAATGGGGAGTGCGCAGAGCTGTCCAAGTGAGGACAAGGCTGAGGCAAAGCTTGCCAAGACAGTTCAGAACAAGGTTTTGACAGCTACTGTAGGAGAAACTGTCTCCTCTGCCCCAGGAGGTGCAGGAAGAGCTGTAGTTTGTCAGCTGTGATATCTTGCTCCTCTCACTTTCTCCACTGGGGTTTCTGGACCTTGCTGATGAGTCCAGGTTTAAATAACCAACCCCTTTGTGCTCTGATTCCACCAGGCGCTGCCCTGGAATATGGATGGGCTCATGCTGTAGCTGAGAAGCAGGGGGACACCCCAGCATGCAGGTTCCTAGTGTAGTTTTGTGTGAAGAAAAGGCTCACTGCCTCTATGGTCACTTAATGTCTTTCTGGTGCTAATATTGGTTTAATTTTCACGAAGTCCTTAATGCCAATATGTGAGACCTTGCATATGGAGAGGTCTTGTAATTGGTATTTAGGGCAGTGGATTCCCAGGGAAGGGATGCTGCATCTGGGAGCAGCAGGGCAGGGCAGCGAGGCAAAGGAAAGGTAGAGATTGTGCTGTCTCCATCAGAGAGATGGTTTCCAGAGATGGAAGAGGAAGGTGGAGGAGTGAAGCTAGTGGTCTGAAGGGGGACTGGACAGGTCCATTCCATGTTGCTCAGTGTGAACATTTGAACAGAAATCAGATTTATCAAATTTTGGCAAATGTATGGGCCACAATTCTTCCAAAACCGTAAATGAGTAAAACAGGTATAAATAGAAAATTGAACTTGGATGTAAAGTTTTATGAAACTATTGAATGGAAGAATTTCATTAGGAAGAAAATCCCTGGAAAGAACGTGAGGTGGGGAAGGGTGCCAGAAGGCCTCCAATGGCTTTGATGCAGCTCTCTGTGCCACTAGGTGCTTTGTGAGTCCTGAGCCTTGTGCAGCTGTGATCACCGCTGGTGGCACATGAGCTCATCATTCGACACCAACTACAACGTTTCTTCAAGAGCTGCGTTCACAATATTTCCAGTTATTTGTATCTCCTAGATGACCACAGACCTTGGTCATCATGGTTGCCTAGACAGACCTTTCTGGTTTTGGAGTCTGTGATGTTACAGACAGATGCTGACAGGGTCTATGTGGCATCACCATTTTCCACAGCACCAGAAGTAGGGACAGAACCCATGTTTCCCAGCTTCCCGGTAGCAATGGGGATTATTTTCCTGCTTGCTCAGCAGGAGAGATAAAGGCCCTGGACCACGAAAGTCAGATCTAAAAGTAGCATGTTCTTTCTACAACTTATCAGCCATTCACAGCACATATGGCCAGAAAGGGTTTAAATAATTCAGTCTCACTCCTTTATAACACAGCTCAATTTAACCTAGTTATCCCTACAGAAAAGCTATTACCTATGCTTATTTTCTTAAAATATTTCCAGCTGCAGTTTGCCTGCACCCAGAAACAGATGATCTACTGCTTGGAGTTTGGAGTTTATATCAATATTTAATTGTTCTTGCTGCACCTGACTCACGAGAATTCATCTTTCAATTCTCAGGTGGTCAGTCTTGCCACACGTTGTTACAGCCTGTTTTCCATTTGGTATGTTTTGGGTTTTTTATTCATAGTCGTTACTTTTGTTTTGTCATTGAACCAGAAGAAGCACCACCAGTCAGAACCATGGCCCTCAGCTGCTGAATGATGCCTTTTCTTTTTTGCAAACTCCATTTCGAGATAGATTCATTTGTACTTGTAGATGCCACAGCTGGTTGTGGCTATAGGGTTCAGCCCAGATGTCTCCTGACTGCACAGAGTGTTCAGTATATAGAAGATGATTGTTTGGTGAATTATTCCTGTGGTCCTATTTCAATGTTTCGTTTTTCAAATACATTTGAAAATTTCAGAGAAATAAAGACTGACTTCTCAAAAATAGTTCAAGAAGAAAGCCTCAATGAAGGTGAAACTAGGAAGCTTGCTAAAGGCAGTTGGGAGGACATTCTAAGCCCTGGATTGTTCAAACATGCTCTTTTGACTGTGTGCCAACATACTCATTGAATTCTGCAAACTCTTCTCACAGTGCAAATGCTTTAATTTCTAAATCACAAATATAAGGAGGGCTGTGAAATTCTAATTTCTCAATACAACAGAATATTTTCAAACACAACCTAAAAACTGATTAAAAACATGCTGAGATTTTAAAGATACATAAACAGTTATATCTGCTTCTAAACAGTCCAGGTGACAAGGGTGTTTTTTGTTTTGCAAATATGGTGTTTGAAAGGGCATTTAGGTCTCTTATGTCCCTAGCTTTTTCCTCCAGTAAACTCCCATTCTGATCTGCGTGTGTCTCTTTGGCTAAACACTGCAGACTGGCCCTGGGATGCTTCCCAGTGAGATGCTGTAGCATGGCAATGGGGCTTGGATGCTAGTGCCTTTTTTGAAATTCTGAAGTTGCCCCAGCGTAAGCACGCTTCAGGATTGTCGGTGCACCATGCTAATGTGTGCAAGTGTTCAAACCTGCCTATGCTTTAGTTGCTCCTTTTGTGAGCTTTGCTGGGAGTTAGTTTCCAAGAAAGCTGTACATTAAGACTCAGTGCCGTTACTTCTCTGCCTCCGTGCCCTGTTGTCTGCTATTGCACCTGAACCCCTTCTCCAGCCCTCTCTTCTGGCTGGAATCCCCTTGCTATCAGTCTGGTGTTTCCTAACTGTAGACATCTATGGGGTTATGGCAAGTGCTCAGTAGCTGGTTACTAGTGGGGTGGATGAGAAAAGCTGAAGAGCAGTTGGTGGTACAAATTGTTTGGGAGCTGCTCTGTTAGGCACCCTGGAGAAGAGTAAGCGCAGGAAACCCTGGGGTGAAAGGCTTGGCGAATCCCCCAATTATCTCCTTAATTTATTTGTGCCTAAGAGCTTGTGGGGAGTAGAGAATTGGGCAGTACTCTTTACAGTTTTGGGGCATGTGGTGAAATATCCTTGTAAGAGAAGTTACCACTATTTGGCAAATTTTTTTTTTGGAAGAAATTTTCAGTTCACGGTCTATACAGGACCTATTCACTAAACTGGGTATGACTCTTACTGCACGTTTCAAAAGTGGATGCAAGGCTCAGGAGGGACAATCTTCCCACCTGCTGCTTACACAGGGTATTCTGGCTCCTTGCAGTGTTGCTGTTGCATATGCAGGAGTTCAGGTGCTTGCCCATGGTAGTATATATGGTGGCCCTATGCAGTTGCTTCAGTGCATGAAGTGCAGAAGTAAAACTTCAGCCAACCCCCATCACACTCTGAAGGTCTGAAATGATTGTGCTGACATTGATTTTCAGCACAGAAGCCTTTTCCTCCTAAGGATTTTCTTACACATGACCTGAAGGATGTGCTGGCAATAGATGTATGAATTGTTTACCTTCCTGTTACAAATTATGATTACGTACAAATTGGTAACAGTGGATTCCCTTAAAAAATGGACAAAATTTAGTATAATTGCAACATAAGTTTTGGGTCTTGCAGTTTTTTGTAGATGTCTTTAATGATTCAGCTTTCTATAGTATGACACCTCATGACATGATGTCTTCCTTACACTCAAAAATCTTTTTTAAAACAAAGTCTCATATTGCCCTGAGTCAACGACATGATGTATTTGCTGCAGCTAAGCGTGGCCCACTTCCACCCTCACACACATGTGCAGAATTCTCAGTGGCAGATCTGGTTGCTGACAGTAAGTTGTGACCCTACCAGCCTGAGTTTTTCACACCAAACTACTCTATTGCACACAGTGGAATAACTCAAATCAGCATTTGATCTTAATTTAATAGGCAGCACTTTCCACTTAATTTAATCTTGATTGACCATTCAGGTCCTGCACTTTACCTGTGGGTAGAATATTTCTATTCAATATGTTGCAGGGACTGCCACACTTCAGGACAGGTACTTGTAGCGACGTTATGGTAGTCACTATGCTGCATTTGCTTACTAATAAGATGAGTTCATGAAGCATTATATTTGAGAAATCCTCAGCTATGCTCTGTGGAACAGATTTGGTCTTTGATACTCGGGGGAAAAACTTCAGGAGTATAAAGCCTCTGCTAGCATTTTGATTACTACTTATACACATTTTGTAGGTCTGGTGGCAGAAAGGTTTTATTTAAGATGTGCAGTGCTTAATAAAGACAAATTTAAACTAAATCACTGTGGTATTTTTGCATGAAGCTCCATGGCCTGGAAGCAGAGAAATTTGCATTGCACTTGTCTCATCAGGTGATCAAGTTTTAATAGCCCCTCTGTACTAGCACTGCATCAGCAGTAACTCTTCAGTGGTTCTGTGTTAATGGTATAAAGCCTGTCCCTTTTCTTTCAGGCTATTTTTCAGACAAGCCTTGAAGTTAAACTATGCTTATCTTACAGCTTCTTCACCATAGTAATTCATTTTGTCTTTGTGTGCTCAGGCTAAAATGTCCACGCTGCTAATAGCTTCCCTCACGGTGATGGAGGCAGGTATTGATCAGGTTAATTTTGGTGCCTCCCATGGGCTTGGAGAATCCAAGGTGTTAACATGATGCAAAGTGGTTTAACAAGGGCCAGGGCTTCATATGATTCCATCCTGCTCAGAAAAGCATGTTGTGTACGGCAACAACCACTACCGAGAAAAAGCAGAGGTTTTTAGCAGGGTAAGTTCCCTGTTTTACAGGCTTCTAGAGGGTGTTTGGGGGAGCAGGGGAGGGAAAACCTTAATGTGGGTTGAAGTTACCGGCATTGTTCCTGTTGAATCTGAGCTCTGACATACGGAAGGACAAGCCAGAGTATCCCAAGGCACACAGAAGAGGGTATTGGGAGAAACAGAGAGAGAACATGTGGCTTTCAGCTGGTGCACAGCCCGCTGGCTGCAGCTCTGTGGCAGGAGGGAGGTGACTGTGGCACCAGATGCTACAGTCAGTCTGAGAACTCCTGAACTCATCACAGCTTTAGCATGTGTGGCACATTGGATTCCAGTGTCTCACAGCTCCTGGCTTTGAGAAGAGTTGCAGAAGGCATATCTTTTCTGAGTAACGTTGGGGTGCAAACCTGCACCTCTGGCAGGAGCAGTGCCACTAACCGGCTCTCCTGCCAAGCCCAGAAGAGGGGTGCCAGGCCCTCCTTGCCTGCTGGGGATGATGGCTGGGGCCGTGTGTGGGATATGGCGAGGGAGCGGCCAAGCTGCCCCACATCTGACTGGGATGCTGGCAGAGGGGCCGGTGATAGGGTGAGCATTTCAGCTGGGTGACAGGGACATGACTTGGCTCCTGGGACAGTGGTGGAGATGCAGGAGGTCTCACTCGCAGTCCCTGATTTAGGGGCTTTTCTGCTAGCTGCCCCTTCCCTTCCTGGCTTCTGGGGTGCTCTCCTTCCCCTGCCTTGGGCAGTGCTCCTGCCCGGGCTTCTTGGCTGCCTGCAGATGGGTGAGGTGCTGAGGCTGGAGCTGTGGGTGTTTGCCTTTCCAACAGGCACATGTGAGCAATGTGCCTTTAAGACTAGCAGGAGAGCAATAGTATCTCCCTCCCTCCTGTTAATTGTAGCATGTTTTTCAGCCATGCTTTCCAGTCACATTCGCAGGCTGTGAGAGGGAGCAGCGCTGAAGCTCGCCGGCTGAGTCCCATCCAGACGGTGTGTGCTCACCCACAGCGTGGGTGCCTGCAGGTGATGGGCAGCGCCTGGGGCTGGAGAGCTTTGTGCCAGAAGCAGGATCCCTGTGTGCCTGAGTTTTGGTGACACTGCTGGGCTCACCACGTCACCAGTGCCCCTCACCTCCTCGCCTGTGTGGCTGTGGCCTCCAGCTGCAGGTCCAGCGCTGGCTGCCCACCCCAGCGGGCCCTCGCAGGGGCTCCTGCGTTAGCTATGAGCGGTGCTTTGCCGGTGCTTGGGGGTGGGTGATGCAGTGGGAGCCGCGTGGTGCCTGGCTGGGGCTGCCGTGGGCTGCTGTGAGAATGCCTGGCTCCTCGAGCGCAAAGTGACTGCAACTAACTCGAGGTTGGGACTACTTCTTGGAGGATGCCCTGTGTGTCTCCAGTTAATCCTCTCTGGCCTCACCGCAGAATGTTTGGAATTGCTTGCTCACCCATGCCGAGGGGGGACAGAGGCATAGGCCTCCAGAGGGTTAAGAGCATCTGCCTTTACGCCAAGTGTTCGAGCAGGAAATAATCTGCAGAGATACATGTGCAGCAATTCAACTGCTGCTGCTCTCCCAGGCTGCCGCTGCTGCAGTTCGGTGTGTGAGAGAAGCCGTGCTGCTCACAGAAGATGCTTTCATGGTGTGTCCGATGCACCGGGCATGGCAGCAGAGCCCCGGCTGTCTGAGCTGGGGTAAATGTCTCCATCCAGGAGGAATTATGTTGACTCGCTGGCTCTGTCGGCTCACTGAGGTAGGTGCTGCTGCCTGTGCAATATGCCATGATCTCTGTTGGGGGGATACAGTCCTCATCCTGGGCTATAAAATTTAAAAAAAAATCTTTCCATGGGAACAGGTTTTAATTCGCAGCCTAATGCCAGACAGAAATATGTGTCTGTGGGTTTTGTGTGTGCAGCAGGGAGGAGAGAGCAAAGGATACCTCAGTGATACCTTTAATGCCTGGCTATAAAGTTGTTGCACTTAATTGGAATGAACTTACCTTGGTCTCTGTGGAATGCACCTGGGAGCTTTTGCTTCTTCCTGGCATATGACCTTTCGAAGGAGTTGGCTGCAGTATGCTGGGTTGTGCTTCGGTTCAGAAACAGGGACACAGTGCACTCTACAGGTCCCTTCATTCTGCTCCCATGGATGTGGCGAGGACAGAGGACACCCACATGGAGAGAGAAAAGGCTGTCGACAGGGAGGTGCTGTTTTTTGGAGGAGTGAAATTACACTGAAAGGAAGGAAAGAGATGCTCTTCCCTGAGGAAGAGGGAGTTGTAAGGTCTTAAGGGTCGATCTTGGTGTTTAGAAGTAGAGAAGGAAATCGGGTTTAGAAGCAGCCTATGTGAGTGTGATGGTTGTGTTTTGCTTTCCCAGCTCTGGAGAGGAGTTTTGTTCATCCCTGCTAACTGCTTTACAACCTGCAACCTTTGCTTGAGGATTTTTTGCACCAATACCTGGGAGACAAAAACTGTCAGTGGCATGACATTTCCTTAGGCTCGTTTAGGAAGGTGCCTTCCTGGGAAACCCCTAACAACATCAGTAGCAGCTAAAGCTGTTCCTTTCTCACTGGCGGGGCATGCCTTTCTGGTTTGTCTTGAGACCTCCAGTGGGAGCTTTACTCTGTAAAGCTGAAAGGGAAGTTTTCAAAGAATTTCCCCTGGAAAAGCAGGGCGTTGGGCGTTGGATACCTATTTGATTTGGTTCCCCTGGTTGACCTCGTATGTTTGCATGTTGACACCTGAGCATGTGAGTGCAGACCCTTCCAAGGAAACCTGGCTGTACAGAATAGGTAGGTGCTGCCTGGATTACGTGCCTGGATCACGTGGGATGTTTGTGCATGTTTCTGGCATTGCAGATCTATTAAGATAGCACAGCTAACGGTGCCATTGCTGTGTAACAGTTACAGAAGTGTTTCTGTGGCATCCTGGCAGAACAAATGTGTCATTCATAGCTGCACTCTTGAGAAAAAAGAGCAGGACTGTCATCTGCACTGCAAATCTTTTTAGTCACTTTTGTTTTTCTTTAGTCAGGGCTTCCTGACTGGAACGTATGGCAACCAGAGTGGTTTGGTCAGAGCATTTCTTCTTGCCTCCTCAACTTCCCCAGGGCTGTTGCACTATGCTTGACTCAGCACTGACATACCTCGTAGGGAAAGCTGGATGAAGGATCCCCCTTTTTAGCTGTAATTTGGGCCCAAATGCAGGCAAGAATGTATCCTTTTTTTGCAAGAACAGGACACTTGTGCATCCTCCTTTGGGATCCTGTAGGGAAGACCTCTGCTGGTCTGCAGGACCTCTGTGTTGGAAGTGGAGGAACAAAAGTGGGTCTGGTAGATTTGTTGCTGTGTGCGAATCAAGAAGCCACAACCCTGCTGGGGATGGAGGCTGCGACGATGCCTGGGGAATAGCTGCTCCTCTCTGTCCTGGGAAAGAGAATCCCTTCTTACTCACACACTAGGTAGAGCTGGGCAGCAGTGCTCTGTAGCAACTCTTGTTTCTCCCACAAAAGAGGAGAAAAATCTTCTGGCTTCATTCAGAGAGGTGAAAATACAAATGTACGAACACCCAGTGGAGTCCCACTGGTGTTATACTGGTATAAGGTCACCTGAATGACTTCTCTCTAGAAGAGCACTTATAAAAGGCAGTGAGTGTTAAATAATCTAATTGCCTGTGCAGAAAACACTAGAAAAATTATATGTTAATCATCCCATTTACTGCTATTTGCACAGAGGCAGAATGGTCATTAGAACTGGCTGAATTAAAGTAAAATGCTTCTCACAAGCACAATTTCAAAATTCAAAATTAATTTGGTGGCAACTGTTTTGGTTGTCTTTGTGCCCCTATTCCAGCAAGTGCATTTTTCAGAAAGTACTTTTGTGAAAATAGAAAATGTGGGAGCATATTCACATGTGATGTTGTCTGCAAGAGTGGTCAGGAATACGTGCCTTACAGCCGTGCTCCCATCCACTCAGGAAATCAAACCAGTACATTTGAACTACTGATTATTTCCGAGCAACCTTTCTGCTCAGTAATAAAGTTTTGCATTAAGCTCTAACAGTGTGGAAGTTGAGAGCTATTTACTAGAGTTATTAACGGTAACTTTGAAAATTGTAATTCATTAAATGGGGCTGGTCAGCATTGCATGTCACACATGCTGTACTGATACCTTCCTTTGCCTGACAGTCACGTAAATGTCCATCTTGCAGAGCAAGGGGAGGGCCCTCCTCGGCATGTTCCACGGGTGCTTTGCTGCAAGATAGAGAAAAGCCTGACATTCATATGGGTCCAGCAGTGGCCTGGCAGCAGCAACGCTGGGATCCCTGTGGGGT
The DNA here is from genome assembly GCF_017639655.2 of Falco naumanni. Lineage (NCBI taxonomy): Eukaryota > Metazoa > Chordata > Aves > Falconiformes > Falconidae > Falco > Falco naumanni. Next base: position 13,423,201 of record NC_054067.1, read on the forward strand.
TTGCCTTATACATCAGGTCCCATGCCTGGCAAGCCACGCTGGGACGGCTGGCCAGTCGTGTGCTGCTTGGCAGCCACAAGTGGTGCAGGGAATGGACAACAGACACGTGCAATGGGAATAAATTAAATCTTCAAGAACTGTTTGCTAGGGAGTGATTTCCCTGGTTTTTGTAGGGAGGTAAATGAAGATCAGTCATTAGGTGCTTGCACTCTTTCAGTGACTGTTGTTGCATTTTTAGGATTTGGACACTGCTTGTAAACCAGCTAAAGGTGACCAAAGCCTGTCATCCAGAAACTGTTGAGTTGGAGAAAAAAATGCCTTTCTGATAGTGCCTGGAGTATCTTTAAGAAACTGTGCTACTGCATTTGAAATCTATCTGGCATTGTACCACTTACAAAATGCATTCACAGTAGGTGGTGGCATCAGCCTCCTCTTAGTGAATGCAGATATTTATATTATGCAAAAGGTTTTCTCACTTTGCTGCATTCAGATGATGACTGGAGATACCATTCTTGTTAGATGAAAACTCAAGACTGACTTCAGAGGTGAATTCAGAGAGCGATTTCTATTTAATATATATAGCAACAAATAGGAACAAAGCTGCTTAAGGATTACTTTAATGATGAATTATTATATGGCTCTCACCAGTCTGAAAAGCAATAAAAGTCAAAACGGAGTGCTAGGATTTAGTCATTTAGAAAATGCATCGAAAGGGACCTGTGTTGTAGAGAGGGTTTTACACCACATCAAAGTAAAAGTGTTTTGTGGTGCAAAAGCATTAAGTGACTTTCCACCCAAAGGTAAGGAGCAGCTGCTCCCTATTGTTTATTATTCCAGAAAGTTATTTTCTTTGGTTGTTAGTAACTTTTAACTATTTTTTTTTAAACCCTGACTGATTTCCTCCCCCCACCACCCTGTTTCAGGACAGATGCTGTCATAGTACTTTTTCTTTTGAATGCTATAATTTTTATTACTAATCCTAATTAAACACTGTAATTTCTGAAAATCAGATTAATTTGAACCATCAGACCAATGCAAATTCTGTAATCATCGGAGACCATAAAATGTTCAAGAGACTGTAATTTTACTACAGAGCTGTAGTGGCATGTGTCCAAGGATCTTGCTACCTTTGTTCACATGGCATGCATCGTAATGTGAGCACTTCTGCGTAGTGCAGCACAAATGCAAATGATGCATTCCTCAGCTGTTGAATTGCACATTCTAGCCATGAGTTAACAAACCTTAGAAAAATGACATCACTTCTTTCATCACTGAAATACTTTTCCCTTGCTATTAACATTGTATGAATTCAGTGGTATCTGCACAACGGATAAGGGAGCAGATAGAGCTGGGAAGTTGTTGCACACCAAAATTGCACTTTATTTGTGAGCTATGTAGTAGTGGACACGATACAGGTAACACTACTGTCACCCAAAATTTTTCTACCTTTGGGCCACAGTCCATGAACTCAGGTTGCACAGAAGCTAGTTTGATCTCCAGCCAGGATACGAGTTGATCATCACTTCAGTGTCCTGGGCAGCGGGACAGATACCGTGAGGTTCTGTTAACGTGGTTCCTTTTAGACATTATTTTGGTCTTTTGGTCTTTTTTTTTTTTTTTTTTGCCACAGGTATTAGGTAGCAAATAATTAATTTTGGTTCCATATCAAGCAGTGGCAAGGTTGGTCTCCCTGCTCTGTCCCAGTTTTATTTCTGAGGTGGTGACATTAAGGAAGATCTCACTGGTCATTATGGATGTAATTACACAGCACTGACCGACAGAAAGGCGTTAATCTGATGCTGTAAACATCTGCACTGGAGTTCATTGTTTAGACTTCCTTCACAGCAGAGGAAAGAGGTGTGCTGAGGGAGCCACTACCCCTGCTTATTTTAGGATTCTACAATAATAATGAATCGCAGGCTAGAAATGCCCAGTCTAGTCTCTCTAGTGATGCAGATGGAACCTGCCTAAGAGGCTTGCGAGGATGGCTGCAGCACCAGGTGAGATGAACCCCACCAAGCAATGGTGGCTGGTTTCAGTCCTTATCCAGAAAATTGCTCGGCTCCACCTGGGCTGCTCCAGGCTCCTTTGAGGGGTTTGGTGGAAATGAAAGGCATGGTGGGGGATTTGACCCTGCAGGTTTAACTCTGCAATAGGAATTATCGAATGTGGCTGTGAAGTATGTGCTGCTGTTTGCCACTGAGCATCCCAGTAGCAGGTATCCCTTAGTATCTGTTCATGGGACCTGATATTACTACTTGATTGTAAATACATTCTCTTTGATCACTACTACAGGTCATGCATTTTGCCCCCTGTTAAAGAGCAACAACGTCTTCTAGACTTGTATGTTTCAGGCTTTATGGTGAAACTGAAGTGGGAAAATCCATGCCAGTTTAGAGACTGATGCGGATGATACTTGTTTGTGTCACGGGGTTTTGCAGATCTCCTGCTCCTGCCCGCTTCCCCACCACCTTGCTTGTACACAGGGAGTTACTATCGCAGAGAAAGACTGGTAGTGTGAGATTTCTCCCATAAAACATTTTATATTTGGGATTTACCCAGCAGGCTTGTTTCAGCCAAAATGTGGAATTCAGGAGTGTGTTTTCATGCCAAAACTTGCAGCATTTGACCATGAATGCCTAACTCCATTCTTTTTCAGCGTGTGCAACATCCAGGAAGCTCTGGGCAGACAAGTATGATTTTGTAACAGCTATTGCTTGCAAAAGAAAAAATAAAAAATATTGCATAAGCATATTAATTATCCATAGTTTAATGTATATAATGGTTTGCAAACAGTTATTGTGGACATTGTTATCTGAAAGATTATAATTTTAATGGTTCTAATGGGGGCTATTGTAGGTCTACTGAAGCTCTTACAGTTACTGCTTAATTTTAATATATGGTCTATTTGAAAAAGCCTGTATTTTTAGATTTTATGGTACCCAGTATTATGTGCTTGGCTTATGACAATAAAATCATAGTTGAATGCTGGAATGAATGTGAATATATCTACAACAAGATCTCTTGTCTTGATAACTTACCTGTTTTATCATCACCACCTCTGTTTTCTAAAATTGTTTGCAAATGGAAAGCCTCTTGTAAGCACGTAAATCGGAGCATTGTGGTGTGAATACGGCAAATATTCTCTAGCAGTCCTTGGCTCTGTAAGACATACATGATTGTTAGGATCACGCTTTTTGATGTCCTAACACAGGCTACAGAAAATCTCATCCAGCAATTTCTCGTTGCCTTTCAGAAGCATATTCAGCCTTTTTTAACAAATGCAGATAACTGGGACTTAAAGGTTCCTAAGGGTAGTTGTTTTGGTGAATAATCATTTCCCGTGATTTAAAAAAAAATAAAATATCCAATTTGAGTTTATTTCCTTGTTCCATATGTTGAATCTGCTTCTTCCTTTGTCTGCTTAGTTAAGGAACCTGCTAATAATGGAAATAATTTCCCATGATGTGGACAAATCATTGTTCAGCCTTCTTTTTGCTAAAGTGATCATATCATTTAAACTCTTTCCACACAATCTGTTTTCAGGCCCTCAAACTGTATGCATTTCTCTCCCAGTTTTTCAGCATCTTTTGGGACTGTGAACAGCAGAGGTAGCTATTCTGGTACAGCAGAACACCCCATTCTACTAATATTCTCAATAGCACTGTATACAGAATATCATTTTTTTAACCTTAGTCAGATTTGCTTCTCTTCAAACATCCAAGTGTGTCATTAGATCCTGTGGTTTCAGCATGGCCCTGGGACCTCATGTTCCATTTATCTGCCCTGAGTCCCATATATATTTTTAAGTCTCTGATTTCCAACATACAGTTCACCCCTCTGTAAGTGGGGTAGATCGTTCAGCATTCTTTGATCCTACACAAGTAGAAAGACTTGTGTTTTCCTTTGTAACAGTCTCTGATCTTTGACAGGGATGGGCATATGAGGGGGACTGAGTTGTTTGGCTGTAGTCATCTGAGTTTGGCAATATTTGTCACTTAAGCCAGTTCTAAGCTGCACTGAGCTGAGAACTTGTCTCTGTAGTCCCAGTTAAAAGCATTTCCATTCACTGATGTTTCTTCATTAGAATTACATCTTGTTGATTATCGGTGATTTTTGAAGTGTTCTGCAGTAATGTCATGTAATGGTATTCTCACAGTCAGTATGTGGTGTGTTGCTGAGTTGTTTGCAAAAAACAAGCCTGTAACACTGGCACAGCTGCTATTTTTTTTGCCCCTCAACCTGCTTTATTAAGCGTATTAAAAATAATTTCAGGATTATCCAAGAGGACTGATTGAAGTTCACATCATATGCAGATACAGAGCTCCTTGCAGTTGCAACCCTCTACTGCTTTCCACTCCCTGATGGCCATTGGATGATACTTTCTGCAAGAGACTGAACAGATTTCTGTTGCTGTTGTGGTATTCATAAAATCACCCATGACAAAGATAAAGCAAATTACAAATCTGGTGTTTGAGCACTTTTCTATTTCCCCATACTTTTTATAATTTTGGGGTTTCCTGCTGGTGCTCAATTTACTTACTTACTTTTAATTCCCTAGGAGTTCAGTCCTCTAGCAATTAATTTTCCTGTGATGTTGCTCTGGGGCTCATGTTTAGGCTAGACAGCCACCTTGATCACTTACAGTTGCTGGAGTAATACAGCCCTTTGTGGTCCATCAAAAACTCGACTCTTCAACTCCTCACCTCACACTGCTGGCATCCAGGTCTTTTCTTTAGCTTGATCATCTTTTTTCCATTGCTTCTCCCTTGAGGTACTTTCCTTCCAGCAGGAATATGGAGTAAAACCTTTCCTCCTCGGATTGTTGTGGTGTTGCTTTCTGTTTCCCACCCCTCAGTACTCACCCTGGTATTTCTTATGTATTTGACACCCCTTGTCCTTATCTCTGGGTCTCTATGATTCCACCTTGATTACTTTTTTCTCTCTTTTTGTCATCTTCATTTTTTTCACAGGTTTTTCTTGAACAGGCCATTTGTTTCTTTGACATAACGGTTACTGACAGCCTGGTATCCTGCCTCCAACAGTGGCAAATAGCAGATGTTTAGAGAATAATATAAGAAACAGGGTGAGAATATAATAACCCTAATATATCCTGCCAGCAGCAATCAGTATCACGTATGCCTGATGCTGTGAATGTGTTTAAGCACAGCCCAGTGGGGGATATAATGCCTAAAACCATGTGGGTGAGGACAGGATAATTTTACAAGATGGCAAATTTTCTTGTGAAACTGCCTGTAGCCAAACGCGCTGCCCTCTCCTCGCCTGGCATTGCTTTGCTGAGCACAAACAGCCACGACAAGCTCCGTGCTGTTCCTGAGCCAGTCCTGCAGTTCATCCGCGGGGCTCCTTGCACCTGACTGAGGAGGAGCTTGTGTTTCCCTCCCTTGGAGGCTCCTCGAGGAGGTGATTGCAGTGTGGCGAGGTGAAGGGAGAAGTTCTTGTGTTTGGTTATGAGCCCTTACATGATCGTGCTGCCTGGCAGATTCCTCTAGCTTTCAAACTGACTGGCTGTAACAGAAGCCGACATATCTGGAAGTGTGATGTTGTAAAAAAATTTGTGAAAATCATGGCTGCATGGGGAAGGGACAGACCCCAAACAGTATCCCTCACCTCCAGAGAGGTCACAGGTGTCTGCCTGATGCATGGCAGGGCAGCCCAGGAGCACCACCAGCATGCACACGGTGGCCAGGTGACCGGCAGCACAGGCTGGCCCCAAGCTGTGTAGCTGCTCTTCTTGATCAGTGGTTTGGAGATGCAGGGCTTCACATACAGCGCATGGGAGGCTGGGAGGGTTACCAAGATGTGGACTTTGCTATGGTGTGATATTGAGCTGTATTACAGCAGCCAGGGTTTTTGGAGGACGTATGTGGGGGATTTGGAGGGATTTTGCTGTCTGCATCTCCATGACTACTTTGGGCTTCATTCTTTATTTCCAGATCATTTGTTTTATGAAAACTTCTCTGGTATTCCTTTAAATCTGTTACAAGATCTGAACTGTATGAAGCAAGTAGAAAAATACATTTGATTTTTTTTTAAATGCTAGGTTTGAAGTTGCATTTAAAAATATCTCTATTAGCAAGTAGAATATATTATCCAGAACACTGAGCAGCTAAATCAGAGGAGTGATGTTCCAGGCGTTAGACCTCTAATTACTAGTTCTTCAATTGTGCTCTTTCTGTTACCATCAGTACTTTAGCAGCCAACATACCACAGTTTGATTTATTCTCAGCTGATGGTCAGCTTTACCAACAGAATTATTTTATTTCAGAGACATATTTTCTTCACAGGGTGTATTTTCTTTTGTGGTTGTTGCTTCGTTCATTACTATCTGCAAAATTTTTGGAGAAGTCCTTGGATCTTTCTCAGGATAACATATAAAACACCGACGGGAAGACACAGACACTTCATTGACATGACTGGTCTTCAGTACTCAGCTCTTCACTGTTTGACCTCACCAGTAAGGACAAGAGTTCTCTGTTCATATAAGGAAGTCTGTAAGTCCCTACAGCGCTAACTGCTCCAATGTATGCCACGTGATTGTTGAATTAGATTGGACATTATTCTTCCTGTCATTTTCCCCCCCCCTTTCCTCCCAGAAGCAAAGGAGTGCCTATAATGAGCTACACTAAGTGATCCTAGCAGTGGCTTTAGGGGATGTTCAGGAGAACAGGGGAAGCATGCGGTGTGCCTTTCCCAGATGGAGGTTTCCAACTCTGTGCAAAGTTATGTGTGCCAGAGCTCAGGAGTGTGTGCATATGTATATTAGCTTGTTATAAATTAAGGGCAGAAAGGCACATAATTCCTTTGATGCCAAAGGGAACCGTATCTGGAGACTCAGGGTAGAAATATGCCTACCGATATATGTTTTAGTTCTGTATAAATCATCTGTAAGTATAGCACACTATTCATTTAGCGGGTGACAGTGTTATTTAGGGGTGATACGAAACAGTCACAAAGTAATAAGGGCTGCCTGAGAAGAAAATATGTGCTAAAGCTCTTAGGTGTAATGCTAATTTAAATAAAACATGTGCTCTGTTGGGGCTGCAGAATATTTCTCTTAGAAGTCTTAATAATATTCAAGCTCTAGATGCTTAAAAGTTGGTTTTCTTCAACATGAAGACACCATGATTATTTAAGAACTCATTATTTAGACTCATTTTTAAGTTGGATTGATTCATTCTGTTCCTAAAAGAATGTTTTACTGTTCTCCTAGCATTAGGGACACCTGTGCTTATCTAAAGTATGTAAATGCAGTCCAGCAGTGCATACCCCTAACCACAACAGAAAGCACAGGGAACTGACTGCTCATCATGCTGCCAAGTCAGACTGTCTCAAGTCAGGCTGATGAGCAAGGGCATGTTGAGTGGATATTACTTTAACGATTGCTAATGCTGATACAGTGCGTAGAAAAGAATGTAACTCTTTCTAAAAGCTGAATAAAAATAAATGTTGCAAAAAGGAATCTAACTTTACATTAAACCAAATCATAAGTATGCCAAAAGGGTAATGAAAAGCTGTTCTACCTGGGGGTAGTTTATTGTCCCTGATCTTTATTTCTTTAAGCATTATTCACTTTGCTTGGACACTGTGCTGTAAAATCCTTTCCTGAAGCGATAACCTTGTGCTACTTGCAGACCAAGTTTGGTTAGATTGGAGTTATTGCCATAGTGCAATGCAGATACTTGATAGTCATGGTGCAAATACTAGAATGAATAAGTTTTACTAACTGTAAGTATATATATTTTTTTTTATATATTAAAAGGTCAGTGTGCATTTTTTCATGTTTTAGTATCGGAATGTGGATTAAAGTATAATCATGATAAAAAGTTGCTGCATTGACAGTATCAGCTCATGGGAGTTCTGGATGAATTCCCTTTTTCAGCCTGAGAAGCAGTATTTTTTCCCAAGGTGAAATGAAATGTTTTAGTCTGTGGTAAGCCCTGAAAGAAATAGGTGCTATTAACTGGAGATTTAAACCTTGTCCCTGGCTGCTGCTGGCTCTAGATTTTTCTCTTTGTATTTCTCCAACTTGTGTTGTATACCTTGTGTTGATTTAGTCTGTCAAAGTAGGCTGGAGAAGCTTGGCTCATCTTGGGCTTCCAATTAATTTTCTGAAGCGTTGTAGGGGACGAGGTATGGTTTCCCCCTGGCTCTTTCAGCTGTGGCAGGACAAACGCTGTATCTTCCTGCAGCACTTCAGTGAGACCTCCTGTGCCTTGGGAAAGAACACATGTAGTTACTGTGCTAATGATGCTAATTTGGTAGAAAAGGTACCCAGGACAGCAAGTTTCCTCCCTCCCTGCTGAAGCAATAAGCTCTGTTGGGCTCACAGTGGTCCCTTCCGTTGCTGTTTTGGCTGCTGGGCTCGTGACTTCTTTTCTATCTCTCCTTACCTCTCACAAAATACTGTTTCAAAGGTCACAGGTTTTTTTAATGCATATCTTAGCAGGAAGAGATGGCTGGCAGCTATTTTAATGTTCTGCAAGGTAAACTCTTCAGCAAACGAGTATGATGATGTGTGTGCGGCAGAGTGAGAGGCAGTTCTGCCGTTGTCCCAGGCTGGGAGAAGACACCTGGGCATGGATAAGCAGTCTGGGGAGGGTTCTTATAGTTTCATAACTGGAATCACACATTTTGGATTTCTTTTTTTTTTAATCTGACATTTTTAAGTCTATCCAAACATGTTTCTACAGTAGACTGCTTAACATCACCTCTCTTCCTTGAGGGTATAAAGAGTTTAACTACCTGATTTTGTCAAAATTTTGAAATCCAGCTCTTTAGTGTTTACAGGTATTTTCACATTTTTGATATCACTGTTTTTTCAATATATTATTTATATATATATAAACATATATATTTATATTATATATAAATATAATATTTTTCAATATATTAAGAGAGGTCATACATCACTGATAATGCAGACTTCAGCACGTTGACATCTAACTGTTGCATGGTGACACATAGCGGTGTAAAGTGACTGCACTAATCTTGCAGGGTGTTTATTGCTTCCACAGTACTGGCATGGGGGTGGGGGGTGGGGGGCCGGGAGAGAAAGAAAAAAAAAAAAAAAAGGACTTGTTTCATGCCATGTTTTGCTGAATGTACAGCCAGTGAGATCCATTGCAAACATCCCTTGACTGTAGCTCTGGCATATGTAAAATGGTGTGATGGGGAGCTGAGCTGGTATCTGTGCCTACCTCAGCAACATGTCATTTGTTTAACGTTCATGGATTTCACTTTCCTGAGCCCCTCCTGAGAGGGATGAAGCTAGAAGTGACCTGCAATAGCTGTAAGACAAACAAACACTTAAGTTTTTGTGTAATGCTTTCCAGCATGCCTCTACTGTGCTGTCCAAAGGATCTCTTATTAAGGCTTTACAAGATTAGCTAGTCATATAGCTTTAATGCTCTGTTTGTCATCTGGTTATTAGCTGTGGCTGAAGGAAGAACTAAATTCAGAATCTAAATCAGAGACTCTCAGTATATGTATAACAAACAAAGAAACAAACCCCAACCTCTTCTTACTCTCTAAATAGTGTCGCTCTACAGCTGCGTCAATGTCATGTATAGGCTGTGTCCTGGGCTATGGATTCAAGAAGATAATTTTGACCAGGAGATGACTATCAGCCGCATCACTCCCCCGAGCAATGATGAATTCAAAACCCTCTATAGAGTTTGCAAGTGAGTTTACAATGCTGTCTTACAATGATGCAGAAGACCGCATCTCCCAGAGACATGTAAAAAGCTTGCTGGAAACATTTTGTGAATAATAATTATAGAGCCGTATTCACCTCTGATTTTTGTTTTGAGATTTCTGGGAGAAAACTATGCACGCTGAGATGGATAGAATTTTCTCTTTCACTGTGTGTTGCTCAGGGACTTCTTTTTTGCTTCTGGCTGATTGAGGAAAAATGAGAAAATACTTAAATTGAACACAAGACTTCCTAATAGTATGAAAAGCATCCTAAGGGGCTGGATGTATGTTGTAACGGCAGCTTTTTCTTTGAAGTTGGGTAGCTGAGAGGTAAGCTTGAAAATCTTGATTTAATTTTCTAAGATAGTTCAGTTTAGTCAGGATGATAGATTTTTGATTGGAGAGAAAATAGAAGAAAAGTGTGAGACCACCTTTTTTTTTTTTTTTTTTTTAAGATTATAGGAAAAGGTAGCTCCTTTTGGACAAGAGGCCCTGTTATCCCTTTCTTGTTTTGCACAAATGTAGATGCTGGCTCTGGAAAAGCTGAAGACTGAAGAACAAATTGCTGCCTGGAGTTGTTGCTCCCATCTTTTATAACAGCTGTTGCTGTACTGCATAAAGAAATCCATTGCAATGGCAGTGTTGTGGTATATGTAATTCCAGAAATTCATTAGGATTTTAGTCACTTCTGAGGGTAGGTTACCTGTTTGTTTAACAGCTCTTTAACTAGCAGAGAACCTTTTGAGAGTGCTCAGTGTTTACAGATTCTGTAATCTGTTTCCTGGGGTTTGGTGCAGTTACTGCTCGTAGCAGAGCTCTACAAATAGTTGACTTTTTGGATGATATGGTTCATTTTTGTGCAATCTCTGAGGCTTGTTATGGGATATAACATCTCCAGATTAAACATTTTCCCATGTAAATGGCTTTTTATTGCAGGTGGTGGTTGCAGGCAAGGAGGGAAGGATATTAAAAAGGGAAGCTGTATGAGGATTTAGCAAATAAAAGTTATATAATATTTATGTATCAGCCACATCCCGTTAGATGCCTTTGAATATCATATGTGACAGCATCATTCCAAATACCAATTATTGTTTCACTGTACCTGCAGCGGTTGAGGTGGACTGCGAGGCCCAAGCTACCAAAGGGTTCCTTAAATCAAGACATCAAGTCTTCCAGAATAAATATTTTACTGCTCAGGTTTACACTGTGTGATTATCAACAGCACTGAATAAATGTGTAAAATCTTAGAAGCTGTGTGCCATGTCTTACCCAGAAAGGTCTCTGGTAGCTGTGAAAACTCTGCTGGCAGTCAGCAAGGGGTTATGTCCTCAGGAGCCACAGTCTCCTATGCCTTATGTGAAGAGCAGGAAAAAAAGAGAGGAGCTGGCCCTCAACGCAGAAACTTCTCAAGTTTGCAGCTGAAAACCTGCCAGAGCTAAATGGAGAAATATCTTGTCTCAGACTTACTGAAAATGTCCCTCAAAACAGCTCTATCCCACTCTGCCCTACATTGAAAATAAAGATGATAACTTTGCTTTCTGTCTTCTGATTGCATTCAATGAAATGCACAAATGCTGGCAGGATGAGACTGAATATCATGTTCTGAATGTGCAATAGTCTTTTTTTTCTGAGAAGCTTTATTTTATGATTTCATTATTGCATGACAGGGGTTTGTCTGTGCTCGTAATAAGAAGGGAATTTAATTGAATTCTGAATTTTATAGGCAAAAGAATTACTAGAAGGGGTTTCTCATAATGTTGACAATTCTTTTATAACACTTATTTATAGGCATTTCATGGCTGACACAGATGTATGTACAGAAATAGTATATATTTATAGACTAAGCCTATAGTTTAAGGCAAATAAGTAGGCCTTGCCTTTAGTAGAATATTTTCCTGCATAAGGACTCCGATTTTAAATAGTGTGGATAATGGTGTCTTTGCCATCTGAGGAGTGTATGGGTATGACTCATAGTGTCATAAATACTATGGCTATTACAGTGAGCATCCAAGTGAAATTACACAAAATTATATATTTGCCAGGGTTCTTTTCTCTAACGGCCAAACTTCAAAATAGAAAGCTTTATTATGCATTTTGATGCATTTGAACTACTGAATGTTCTTGCTGGCCCACCAGACAGTTTAATAGGGCTCCTGAACATCATCAATAATTCATGTGTCTCTTAAACAAGGATGTGGTACTTGTTGTTCAACTATAATCTGAGCATATGGTATTGTGAGCTACTATGGGATGCTCAGGGGCATGCTCACTGCTGGACCTTGACCTTATGGCAGTGCCAGGTTCTTGGATTTGAACCCACTATGGGTGATGCTCCCAAACAGGGAAGCGGCCTCTCTGCCCTCACCGTAACTGTTGCTTTTCATGAAAGGGAGATGATTGTTAGCCGACGATGTGGTGAACTCCCTTCAGTGTGACTTGCCTGATGTAAATGGTGTAAATCATCTCCAGCATATGACTGTCAGTGCTGGCTGGACCAAAAATGGGAAACTGATGGTCCAGGTGGAGAGGTGTGGAGGAAGCCTAGGCTGGGATATGTGAGGGTGCAGATAGCATTAGCAGGAATGAAAGTGAGTGTTATAAACTGGAATACCCTGTTCCAGTTAAAGACAGAACTGAAAATCCGGTGATTATTGCAGGATATGTTAACTGATATTTACAAAGAAACATAATGGGATGTGATTTTTTTTTTCTTTTGAAGTATGACTTTGTTTTTATTCTCATTTCACAGCACTGTGACATCCCTTGTTACACTAAATACCATATCCAGATAGAAGGTTTTAGAATCAAAGAGGATGAGAAGGGCCAAGAGTGAGTACAAGGAAGGCTGTCCCCAAGGGCCTGTCCCCTTGACATGCCTCAGGGAGTTCTCCTGGCAACATTTGCTGTCTTTGATCTCATTTTACCATTGGAGAACTGAGGTATGCAAAGCACTGAGGCATGATATGTCTAGGATGAGCATCTCGGCAGAGCTGGGATGTGACTATGAATTTCCTGGATAGCAGTCCAATCTTTTCCTGCAAGAATCTTTCATCCTGTAGAGTTGTCATATTTGAGCTGTGCTCATGTGTCTATACAAATAGAGTAAGAAGCTACAAAGAGCTCAGAAATTAAGGGTGTAGTGTTTTGCACAGGTATTCCTGAAAACTGTTAACAATGTCATTTTTTAATAAGACTTTGTTGCACAAGAGCAATAACTTGTAATATAAATGCAAGAAAACATATAACTTATTCAAGTGAGTGTTTTACCGTAGGTGGAATGAGTCCGAAGTCAGGACCTTCTCTCTCCCTATTTGAACTACTGTTTTTTTACCAGGCTTCTAAGAAAAATCTCACGCTGACTTCCTGAGTTTGTGTTTGCTGTCTGGATAACAGCCAGATTGTGCCCCATCTTTCTTCAGGATGCAGAAGAGTGCAAAGAACTCCATGGCTATGCAGCTTTCAGGAGTCAAGCTGCAATCCCCAGGCAACCATGAGCTGTGGTAGTTTGAAAATAGCTATTTTGCAGCTATCTTGAGGACTGGGAATGCAGCACAGTGTTGCACCCTGCCAGCGTGATGTCTGTGGTCAATGAGCTGGGGAGCAGCAGGAGTCTGTTCAGCTCTGTCACATCCTGACATTACTTAGGGGCTGGGGGAGGTGCAGTTGCACTGGCACTGGTGCTGTGTTCCTTACACCTTAGGCTCTGAGTTTCTAGCAAGGATGGGCTGGAGCTCCCATTTTTCCATCCAGACTGCAAAGAGGTCAGTCCTAATGTTATCCTAGATCTGGACTCTTCCCCTGGCGTGCAAGTTTATTGCATGTCTGTGCAGAGGCGGGTGCTAGGTGGTAACCGACAATGCTAGCACACTGCTTAACAGGGAACAGAACTTTTTATACACTTTGAACAATTTTTACAATTATGTTCAGTCACACTTAGTTCTCATTGCTTCTTACAAGTCTCTTCCCCATTTAAAGGTCCAGTGTTCTTTTTTCACTGCACATGTTCTGTGGGGAGGGGGCTTTGTTAGTAGGGGGCTTTCTTTGCTCTAGGATGGATCTTTTAGTATGCTGATTAGAATAGTTCATACATAATTCTGGCTTTTTCTGTTTAGTCTCATTAACCATTTGGTTCTCCTCGAGCTTATCTTGTGCTGCAGCTTGTCGTATTTATGGCGTCTGTTCCTTCTCCCAAGGCCATGTTTTGTTAACTAAGGATTTAACTGACATCCTCTGTTCTTCAAATTCTTTGTTTTCCATATAGATATTTACCATTTTTTCCCCTTCTCTTTTTTTTTTTTTTTTTTTTTTTTTTTAAACTAAATAATTCTTTTGTCACTAACAAAGTGCAACTTGTTTTGGGAATGGTTTTCAGGTAGTGGGTGTGTTTGAAAAGAAAGATGGTGCTTCTTCACTTGCTTTTGGCTGTAATGATGGCATTAAGTTTTCAGCATTTCTCTTTTAACTGCTGCATTTCAGTGATGCTTTTCCTCTAGCTGGCTGGAGTGTTGGGGCTGAGATGAGAATTCTGGTTCTGTGGTGAAAGAGCAAATGAAAGTGGCTGACAATGATTACCAGCCGTCTTGTGCTTGTGCTTCAGATGGGTGGCTGGGAAGAAAAGGCTGGTTGTGCCGTTCCAAGGGTTACCGTACTTGCTTGTCTGGGACACGCAGCCTGAGCAAACCCACTTTTTCTTTAGGGTGTCAGCAGGGCATCTGAGATCATAGCTCAGGTACCACACAGGACAGTGTTTGTCATGTGGAAGCTGGAAATTCTAGCACTTGAATCTGCAGATCAAAGCTTGTTTCCAAGATGTTTGAGTCTGACATAAAAGGGTTGTGAGTCCCCACTGACTGTGGCTGAGCTTTGAGCAATGCTGCCTCTGTTGCCTGTTACATTCTGCAGCTGCTGCTTACGTAGTGGTACAGGTTGTGTTGCTGTTGCCCAAACTGCTCATCACTAATGAAGTACCTCTGAAATGTGACAGGATGATACCATTTCATAATGAATTACTTTATCCCTGTTTTCCTCTCTCATCACTGTGACAACTGCTGGAGTCCCTCCAGACTGTTAGTGGGCTACAGCCTGGGACCCTCTTTTCAAATCTGTTTTCTGCTTTACTTCTTAGTGTCGAGTTTTGTTTCCATGGAAACTCCCCAACCTAATTCAAATTATAAGACTGTCAGGTGCATAAACAATACTGTCATTAAAGAGTGTTCTCAGCTCTGGACAGTTGCTCGTCGTGTGTCCCAGACAGCATGGTGGCAGGAGAGGCTATGTGGCCACCAAAACTTGATGGGAGCCTGCAAGGCTTTGGAAGAGCTTGTGAAGCCAGCTGCTGCACATCTGGAGAGGGGTTTCCTTTGGCTGGTGTTCCTTAAAGCTGTTGTGCCCATAACAATTATATCCATAGGAAAGGAGAAATATTTTGTCATTATCAAAAGGGTGTGCTTGGGTTACATGTAAAAGCCTGTCTGCAATGTTCACATTGAAAAGAACAGATTTACAGCATTAGTAAAAATGTTAAACAGAAAATACATTGTTTCCAGGAAAAATGGATTAACCACGAAGTGTACCTTAGAGTTAAAAAGGTTAACTTCTATCACTGAGCACAGAAATACGCCTGTGAGATACCCAGGCAATTTTTGTGTCCATAGTGCTGTGATGAATAAGAATTGTTGATTAGCATTAATATTTTCCATCCTGCTTCCACCCTGGCATAACATAAACTGCTTATGGCAATATCTTCCTCTTTTCACTCCCATCCCTACATTTGTCACTGAAGGAGAACATCAGTAACAGAAAAAAGCTTACTTTAATGATTTAGAGACAAAAGTACTGTGCCTGAAATAATAGTTTTTCCCTTCCTGTCTTTGTGAAGCTTTACAGATACTGTTATATTACTTGTTGTAAATGCCAAATTAGCAGGACAAAAACACAGTGCACACGAGAATTTGCAGCCCTTTAAGGAAGAGTCATTAGACTGTGAGATAAAATGTGGCTCTGCATCTCTCTAAAAATAAGATATTTGCATCTGCATAAGGACTTCAGTTTTGGTAGCCGGGAATAGTCTAAGTATCTTCATTGTAATTATTAAGAATTACTAACTTGCACAATTACTGCTTTGAGAGAGATGTGAATGTACGTGGTATTTCAGAGGGTATGGAGAAGCAAAGAATTTATTGCTATTTAAAAATCTGGAGGAGTTTACTTGTTTGCTGGCAAATAATATAGGAATGCAAGAATTGCCAGGCTGGAGAAGGCTTCAGGTCCGTCTTGTTTGGTGTCTCTGCTCTGACAGGCGCCAAGGTCAGGCATTTCAGAGAAAGGGAGGAGACTTCTTTTAGCAGAGGTGAGATAATTTCTTCAGCCAGTGAAAGCCAGTAGGTGGAAGAGGGAGGACAGCAGAGGTGCAGAATGGGTATTACTTTTCTTGTCGCTTTTTTTTTTAAATGGCTGTCACTTTATGTTTGAAAAACCCTAAAAGAATATAATCAGTTTGGAGCGTGGTCAGTGCCAGGAGGCTTCACATAAATCAGCATCTACTCAGGTTTCCCAACATGAGATTTTGGTGCTCAGAAGTTCCTTTCTACCTGGCCAGTCACTCAGCTGCAGCCTGAGGACTGCCTTAGGGCCCCCTGAACTCACCGAGGGGGGGTCTCACTGTTCATTGAGTCTTGGATGATGTTCAGATAGCAGCACCGAACCCCCCCAGGCCTGCTGCCTGGAAGTCAGGAGCAGCAGGGGTTTCTGCAGTGTGGGGTGGGGGGGTCAGGTCACAGATTTGCTGATCATCTGCTTATGTGATGCAAGAACTGTAACCTTTTCTGGAACTATTGCAAAATGCCCACAATTCTGCATTCGAGAACTGTTGTCACATACCAATTTAAACTATTTTCCATTCTTCTTCTGTAAAACTGTAGCTGCGTGTTGTCATTCTGTAATGGGATGGAATCCTTCTGTTCAGCAGTGTAGATCAGCTCCGTTCTGCATCTTCTCCGTAGCGTGTCAGGTTTTTGTGTTGGCTTTTTTGTTTTGTTTTTAACTTCTTGCACTGATTAAAATAGATGAGATAGGATGTACTTTTTGCCTGAAAAGTGCCAGAACTGGAAGTCTAAAATAGGACTGTACTCACAGGTGCAGATATTCCTTGTCAACAAATAGGTGTCAGCTCACTGTTCCCAATTGCTTCTTTCATCGGTTGGATTGTGAATGCTCCTGCTGGGTCTTGGTGCAGAATACCATTTGGCTATCATTTTGGCCTCAAGAAGTATTTCCTGCTGCAGAATGCTACTGGAATAAGCTCTTAACACGCCTGTCCTCTGGTCCTCAGAAAGCCTCATTTTTCACAGTACATTTTCTTTTGAAGTCTGATTCAAAGCCCATTGTAATCAGTGTAGTCTCCTATGCATTTTAATGCAGCCAAATCAATGGTCATGCGTTTAGGAACAAAGAATAGCGCTTGCAGAGTGCCATGATGTTGAAAGGGACTGGGCATCATGCTGAAACCCAGCCACGTGTGAGCTTCAGCTTTGTGCGCCTGGATGCGGCCCTTGGATGTACCTGTGGGGGGAAGGATCACTGCTCCTGTACACCTGCTGATGAGATGGCTGCCTCGACATTCAGCCCCACTCTGATCTTAACATGTTTTAAAGAAGGATTATAGCCATTTGTAGAGGGTTCAGAAACGTTCTGCAAAAATGCCTGCAAAACCTGCATTTTTGAGGAAAAGCTCAGCCTAGTTAATATAAGGTTAGGAGGATACTTATCAGAATTGTATAAATACTACAGTGGAAGATTTATGATTGCAGGAGTATTTTTAAATAAATAAATTAAATAGGTAAAAGTGGAACCATATAAATATTTTTTTTGTTAATGTCTGTTAAATTGATATTCCTTAGAAAATCTGTTTGCTGAAGCAGCTTTTAAATATAATGTTTTAAACTATATATAACATTATCTTGCTGATATGAATGTTTTCTCTCAAGAGCAAAATCTCTGGCTAAATATTCTGGGCAAGTAATGCAGCTGTCTTTAAAAGAAACCCTTTGAAATGCACATATTAAGTAAGTGAAGAAAGGAAAGTTGGGTGAAGAATTTTTTTTTCTTTCCCAACTTTAAACTGTTGACCTTAGATGTTGCTCACAGATTTAATAGTTATAAAATTATAAGAAAGATTTTCTTTTTCTCAGATTTCACTTCTTTTTAAACAACTGTCATGAGATTTACAGTTCACTACGTATGTTGCAAATAGGATTTTATACTAAGATAACAGTTTTGAGATTACAGCTGCATTTTTTTAATACATCATTTATTATGGTAAGACTGAATAAATGTTCTATGCATCAATGTCCTTTGAGTAACATGCTTCATTTTTTAGTTCTGTCAATACCATGCTCAGCTGAAAGCACTGTCCATATAAGGGTCTCATTCCAACTCCACACAGGCAGATTGCCACCCATGACCATGTGGCATCAGTTTATGTCCTGCATCTTCCTTGACTGTTTGAAAATTATATGCTTTGGAAAGCAGAAAGGGTTTTTGATTTTCAAATACAGTGTTCTCAAGGCAGACTTGCTTTGGGAAACCATAAGCTGTATTCTTGCCTTGGAGATTTTTAAATTCACTAAAAAAAAGCTTCAGTAGAAGCAAAAGATGTGGGTCAGTGTGGCAGTGTCACAAAATCCAAATGGATGACATTTTAATACCAAACAGAATTGCACTTCTGGAAAATAATAATAACAGTAATTACTTTACCCTGCTTGATCTGCTTCAGAATGTTTCATTTGCACTAAAAAAGCTCTGGGATGTCCTTGTGTGGTTGATGCTGTTAGTATTGCAGACCAATGCTTTTAATGATAGTAACATGTCTGTTGAAGTACAGCATATGGGTAATATAGGAGTAAGAATAATATAGATTTAACTAAACTGGCTTAATGTGCCTCCTCCTGCTGGAAAAAACCCGATAAACAGAGAATGAGATGGCATGAAGAAGCAAAGAAGCTCATCAGATAACAAAAACGCACCGTGCATTCAGCTCCACTGGTCTTTGCAGAGAAACTGCCCCAGAAATGCTGCCAGAGAGTGAGAAAGATGAAATCCCAAAAGGTAAATGGGAATAAAGGAGCCTGTATATTTAAAAGAAAGTGGCAAGCCGAATCCAATATTGACTGATTATTATTATTGCTATTGTTATTAAGTTGCACACTGTATGATATAAAGTTGAAACGCTGAAATACAGCCACTGGGTTATCTGGGATGTGTCTGCAGCCTGAGCAAGAGAGTGGTGCCTGGAGCATCCGTGCTGCCCTGGGGGTGGCTGTGCTGCACAGGTGAATGAGCCGGGGAACAGGATCCGTTGCAGTTTTATTAGGGGTGTTTAGTTCTTTCCCTTTCCAATTTCCATCCTTATACTTTCTATTGTGTTTGGATAAAACCTGCCCTTCCCTTGACGAATGGTTGCTCTGGATGTTTGCCTTGACTTATTTCATAGCAGTTGTCACTCTTGCGGTTTTTTCTCAAGTATTTGTTGCAGGTGCACTTCAGGGGTTGTGTTGTTTGGGAATGCTTTAAAGGCTGAAGAGCTCTTTCTAATGTTTGCCTACACTTACTGTGCTACAGTCTTGGGAGATTTTTATTTTTTTTCCTGAGGTTTCAGTAGGCAGTGGTAGCTTTTGCAAAGTTCAACAGCCATTTATACAATCGTGTTTAAAATCTGATTTTTGCAAGTTTTTTGTAATTTAAAATCTGAAGCATCTGAAATGTAGAATTTTGGTGTTTTTTTTTCTTCACAACATTCTACTTCTTTTCTACTTTAAAAAGCTGTCTTAGCCTTCTGGGAAGATGGGGTTTATGTGTCTGGAATTGATAATATGCAATTCCTAGCAAATTTCAGCTCCATTTCAAACAGAAAATCTCTTGATTTGGGGTGGCTGTATGGTGCTTCATCCCTGGGGTTAGCTGTATTGCAGGCACCATGCAAACATTTATTTGGTTTAGTGCTAACATGGGTGTACTGTTCTTCTGCTGGATCTTTTGTGCATAATATATAACTAAAGCATCTGTCTGAAGTCCTTGCTGCAGAAGACAGCAAGGTAATTTTCCCAGGTTTGTGTAATGCAATATCCTTTCATCATATATTCTTTTCTTACCGAGTCCGCAGCTTCCATTTGTCCTTCGTGTTTTGTTTTTACCCAAGTACATGAGGCATTTCTTAGCCTGCAGACTTTATGCAGCTGCTGTTCTTCAGCTGCTGTTTTGTCAAAGGGACTGTAACACAGTATATTTCTACTGTCAAAGAATAAGAACGTCTTCCTACCATCAGTCACTAATATGGTTTGCTTTGTCCCTGAAAGTACATAATTCAGGAATTGGAGTCATCACTTCGGGCTGAAATTTGCTGTGCTGAGTGTACTTCTACTTCAGGGAGTGTATTTTGCAATTAAAAAAGGAAAGGTTTCTTGATTATGGATGTTCATTGTTAAAGATATAGGATACTTCTATTCCTTTATTTTGAAAGCTTTTTTCTTACAAAGAAAAGTTCGGCAGGTAATAACTGATCTAGTGTGTGTGGCGTTGTTATCATCATGCTGTGTGTGGTACTGTTGGACTTGTGGGTTTGTAATTTTTTGGAAGCATGTAAGTTGATATGCAATTGGCCATTTCCTATAAATAATAAATAAATAAAATACCTCTGAAAAAGGTAGTCCCGGGTAGTACAGACCGGACCTTAACCTGAAATCTTTGCAGAGTGAAGAAAAATGTGATTTCTCAAATCATTACTGTTTTGCTGGTATTCTGTTTTATTCTCATTGAGTGGTTCTTGAACTGATAATCTCTCAAATAATTCCTCATACTGATTTGAACGAATTATCTGCTGTTGTGGAATATAATTGCTGACATACGGTGTGATATGTAATAGTGCTATTTATTTTTTGTTTCATCTTTAAATAACATAAACCTCACCTCCTTGTGACCAGTTGTACTTCTGGTTATTCACGGACAGTACGGCTGTGGCACGGGGACCGTGTGATGGCCACCATGGGAGCTGGGCACTGCCTCCCTGAGTGCACTAACTGGGGCTGAGACGATTGCAACAACTTGCCGAGGATGTAGAATAACGGAAATAATTTCTGAGGTTTTGGGTCTATTTATAACAAAAAAAAAAAAAAGTTCTTTTTAAAGACAAAAATTGCATGAAATGTCTCCTGTCAAAATCTCACTCATCAATGTCAAATTCTCATGACATTGACAAAATAGCTGTTTCTGCATGGAATGTGTGACAAAACTGAGTTTTGAATTTGCTGCTGACTTTTGTATCCGCTGCTTTCCTTGGAATTAGCTCATTTCTCTGGGAAGGTGTTAATTTTAAGCTAACAACTCTAAAAATGGGTGGCTTTTCCCCCCAAAGTAATATTGTTGTTAAGTTTTTATTAAAACTGTAGTTTACTTTTTATGAAATACATATCACAGGAGCCAGGAAGAGAACTGTGCATAGCAAATTGTACCGCCAGGTATACAAAGCAGTAAATTCATGGCCGGTTCCATGACTTTCACCCTGGAGCCCCTGAAGGTGTCCTCAGCCCCATCATTGCAAGAGGGGAGAAGCTGTTGCCATACGCTCTGTGTGAGGAGTAAGGCAGTCAGTTTGTTATGACAGTGTCACCCAATACATGATATGCTTGTACTTCCAAGACTTTCTGAAGTCTCCTGAAAATTTCCCTTTGTCTTACTCAAGGGTAGAGGAGAGTAAGTGTGAAGGACAGTAGGAACGAAGTATGTGTGAATGTTCTGTGGATGCGGTCCAACTCTGCATTGATATTGATAAAAAAATAAAAATGTAGGTTATAATCCTGACAGACAGTAAATTACAGGCAGCTATTTGTTTCTGAGCCCAACTGCTTTTGCATTTAATTTCATATCCTAAGGGAACATCTCTACAGCAGATCAAAAATGTTCAGAAGTTAATGGTCCTTCATCTGCAAGATCATTTCCCTTTTAACCATGTACCAAAAGCTGCCCCTTTGGGATGTGACATCCTCAGCTTCTGTGTCAGAAGTCACTATGCGGAGGGTTCTAGGCCCAGTTTCTTGGAGAAAGAAATATCTCAGGACCTGCACAACTTTCTGTTCCACTTCCCTCCCAGGCTCGCTGGAATTAGCTGCTTCTGGCTGACTCTTCCTCTCAGGAGGGGCAGGACCTGCCAGGGAGCTGTTTGGAGGCTCTCCCATTCTCACCCTGAGGCTGATTTTTACCCTTCCTTTGCAGACACCTGTCTTTGCTTGCTTGTCTCACAGGTCCTATTTAGAAGCCTGCTTTATTTGCATATATGTGATTTTTTTTTTTTTTTTAAATGCAGGCACTGCAATCTGTGTTAACGGTATTCTGGATTCTTCTTTCTATTCTCTCTCTTTTGGCAGAAAACCTCTCCTTTTAGTGAAAAGGGTGCTTCATTAATAGTTATCATGTAGATTGGGCAGGCAGAGGTGTGAGAAAGGTGGCTAAACATACCCTCTTCTTCCCGGTAAGCGTGCATATTGGTGCGGGCTCTGCAGACTCAGTATCACGTGCTGATGTATGGCTCCAGCTGGGGCTGTAGGTATGGCCCTGGATCACCAAAACCCACCAAGGGTCACACTAGCAGTGTAGGGGTTGTAATTTCAAAAGCTGTGATGCCACACATCTGGAGAGGGCATGGTGAAAGGAAAATGCAAGATAAGTTTTGGGTGAAGTGTTGCTAAGATGGCTTATCTTGTCCTTTGATGTGTGAGCAGAGTAGGATGGAGTTGGAAGGTGGCAGAGGATCGTCAAAAAGGATGCTGCCAACGTGGCATTAGCTGGTTCCAGAAGGAGGTACATGGAAATTAATTCCTGGAGAGTAGGTTTGATTAGCATCTTGAATTCTCCTGGGGTTGATTGGAAGCTGGTGATATTTAAGTATACTACTGAGAGGTTCAAACACGAGGTTTGTCCTTTACACAGCCTTGCTGTTACATGGATAATCTGTGTTTCGTGGCCACCAGTGGGAAGAAAGCAAAGTGAGCAGATGATGCTGAATTATACAGGCAGTAATGCATAATCATATTTCTCATTCATGTTGGAGGTGGATGGAATGTCTGTAGGGATATATTTGAAGTTATCCTTAAATATTTTTAATAAAATCATGACTTGATGGTTTCAAAGCTACCAGTTCCTTAATCTGTTTGATTACATGTGGCAGTACAGAAACCAGGACATTTCAACACAGAAGACTGCATACAAGTTTTGCATCTCCAGGGTTTATTGTAAATAGCATAGAAAAACAATAGGCATCTTAGTATGTGAATTAAGATGCAATCCTTCTTTCTGCATGTTATCCATTCCTTGTTGATTAATTTCTTTTATACAAGGAAGTTCAATCTGCTGCAGAACACTGAATCCCAATAGTAATAAGTCTGCATATCTAGCATCAGCCCCAGAGCAACCTATAGATTTTTTTAATGCTGTAATAAAAGCAACTTTAAAATAGAAGAAATGCCAAATCCTGTAATCCTTCCTTCAGCTTGAAGTGAAATTCTTCTGTGCTCTGTGTGTGTCTGAGATACAGCTGCTCCGTCAGGCACTAAAGCTTCATGTGCTTCAAAGGAGGAAGCACAGAGTAAATATTTGTAGCTGTCAGTCAGGTGCTGTTGGTGTGCAAACATTCGATGCTGGGGCCTTCCCTGCTTGTTTGGAATCTTTTGGGCTGCATGGATCCTATGTGCTTGGTTTAAATATACCCCAAGAACAATACAAATTAACCTCTCATTTGAGGTCCACGGTGCTTTGTTTTACTGATCCAGCTGCTCTGTAGGTTTAAGTCTTCCTCCTAATTGTGGTCCTTGACCCACTGCAGGCATCTGCAGACTGCAAATGCAGCCATCATAGTCTTTTCTTTAGCAAACTGAATGGCTAGATTGGAATGTAGAGTTCCCATATATGAGACAGGTATAACAAGACAGACAACTTTGTGGGTGCCTTTTGCATCATATGTGCTGTATCATACTGCCTTCATACTCGCTCTCTCACAACACAGCAAGGCTAGCATCACCATCCCACTAAAGCAGCAATGAAAGTCTGAGTCAGTTGCCCAAGTTTGCACAGTAGATCTAGGACAGAGTGGAGAGCTGAACTTGCTTTCTTCCACGGCTGCTGGAATAGCGATGAGCGATGGATGCAGCCTGTTCCAGGCACTGAGTGCCCCCAAGGTTGGGGAGCCCCTCAGCAGCACAGCTTAGTGCTGCAGCAGCACCAGCTTTGCAACCCAGTTGCCTTCCAGCATCCAAGATTGGAGCATGGTGGGTTCACAACTATCTTTAAAGGGCATTGGATTATCGGGAAGTAAGGGTGTAAGAACAAGGAGTTTGTACTCCCTAACCTTCATGTACTGCTCTATGTTTTTTTCAGAATTGGAAGAGTTCATAACCACATTAGGGACAATTTACCTGTCCAGATGGATTGTGTGTCAGATGTTTTTAAAAGAGAAATGACTTCTGGTCCCTTGTGTGCAGTGGATATTCCCTTTGTGTGTCATTTATTACTGTTTTGCCAGTTTATTTATCCCAGGTGGTAGACCTTCTGTTACTGTCCTATAAACAGTTATAGGTCATATGGAACTTTTCTGTGTTTACAGATAAGAGAGTTTGTCATATTTGTTATCAATGAAATACTTTGTGTGTTTATATCACTACTTTAGATCCATTGTAATTTTCAAGATAATTGTTCTTTTATTTTGGTGTTATCACTTTTGATAATTATACAGTTTAAAGCTGTCCCTTAATTAGGGGATAGCATGATAACTCAGTTGCCATGCAGAAGTGATGCTGATTTTTGAAATATGCTTCGCCCTGCACCCTGCAAACTAATTTAGTACAAGCAGGGCTCCAAAATAACTTCACTGAGTGCTGTGGACTTGAACTTATCTTTTATAACTGCTAGAGCAATAAAAAGCACAGCTAAGCACAGCTAAACACCCGTAATAGAAGTCATCTTCATGACAGAGTGGTAAAACTTGCTAGGACTTCTCCCACTGATGACTATATTTAAATGGGTGTGCCAGTGCTGGACATTTAAATGATGGCAGGATGCCTGCCTGTATGTGCTGCCAGAGCTGGGTACTGAGGAGTTGAGTTCTAAGTATGAATTTTCATCCACTCTGGTATTTGGTTATGCATTAAAAAACAGATTTTAATTGATGTACATTTGAACTGCTTTTTAATTCGAGTTACGTTTTTAGGGAGAGAAATAGTCACATTCAATATATTTCAGTGTGGCTCATCTGTTGCCGTTCCCATTTAAACCCTACACCTTACAGCACAAAGATGTTCAGATGTCTAAGAATGTGTCCATGCCTCTGACACCAAGATCCTTCCTTTATTTGCTCATATTTACAAAAGATAAACATTCATATATCCTCCTGCAAAATATTTCCGTATTACAGAATGCTATGATAGTATCTGTTTGCAAATGTGTGTTTGGAGTCCTTGTGAAGACAAGTTCAAAAATTAAATTACACAGTTGTGTCCATCTCTTTAGGAAAGAAGCCTTGATAAATTATTCAAGCCTTTTCAAAATTAGTGTTTAATAAATACTGGCATATTGTTGTATGAAGCTTATTCTCTTATCTAAGGTTAAGCTATAAAAGGATATAAACTTTGAACCAGAGTAGAACTGATGCATTCATAATATCCACTTCAAATGCTTGCTCAAATTTGTTTGAGCTGTTGTGCAAAATATGTTCATTTTCAGTGAAAGTTATTCTGAATTTGGGCAGCAGCATTACAAAAGCTTGTGTACCCACATAATTAATAATACCATGAACATTTAATAAATCGACCTATAAGGCTAGGAAAGCTCCACTTTCTCTTCTTGTATCGTTTCTTGAATACTGGAGGCCGTCATGTTCTATCTCCAAGGCAGGAATCCCTATATTTGAAAATGTCAGAATTGAGAGAATGTGACGCTTCTTTTGGGAGTTGATTTCAGTGACTGGTTATCAGATTTGTGTGGAAGGGAATTCCACAAGGCTGGAGGTGTGCGTTTAAATCCATGTACTTGTCAATGCTTGAGTGCTGAGCCAGACTCAGGCTGCACAACAGCAACGAAATGGGTCCACAAAATGGAAATGAGAAATTGAACACAGGCACATGGAAGAACTGGGCAGGGAGGGCTCCAGCATATGTGGAAACCCAGGTATCTATCAAATCTACATTTTCAGTTATGGGTAGTCAACAAAACTGCAGAGCTGCTGGACATGAGAACGATGAGCCTGGGAGCCTGGCTGTGAGATACTCCAAGCACTCGGGAGTCAGGGAACGGAGTACAGCCCTGCCTCGGGCTTTGTCCCAGGGTGGCTCTGACAGCTGGCTTTGTCCCACAACCAGCAGTTTTTGGACTGAACAACTGGGAGCAACAGACTCCAAACATGGTAAACCTGAGACTGAGGAATGAGAGACCGCTGATTTCACTTCATTTATGTAACTCAAAGGCTTCATTCTCAGCATATCATGTTGAATGTTTTGCCTTCTTAAAAGTCCATGGAACAACTGGGCAAATAGCTGGCTGTGTGCCATTCTCCTTGTGCTCCTCTACCATGATTTATTTTGTTCAGCTAGTCCTCTCCCTTGTACTTTTGCTCCATAGTTAACATCTGTGCATGGAAAATGGAAATAAATACATTGCGATATGCTGGATATATAAGAGAATGCATTGGCAATGGTTATGAGACCCGAATTTCATTAACACTCCCTTTCCATCCTTCCTTTTTCTTTGTTTGGATACTATGTAAGTGGATTGCCGGTCCTTGGAAAATACTTGCTCTCCATCCACCGTAAAAGGAACTACCAGCGTGGTTTTGAGTATCAGCACGTAGCCTCAGTCTTCCTACTGCTATGGGGAGTGTCTTGCCTTCATCACACTGCAGACAAGCTGCTTTTTTTATTTTTATTTTTTTTTGTAATATCTGCACTATGCTGCACTGTTGACTCTTTCTCCTTTATGTAGATGTTTTTTCAGTCATGGCTCAGCTGTGATCCATCTGATCGAAATAATGAAAATACCTCATAATTCAGAGTTGTGGTGTTTTGAACGATTTCTGCTCCACATATGGTGGCATCCCAACCAGTCAGAAAGTACAGTAACAATCTGTATGCATTGTTTCATTATTCTTCAGATCATTGCCTTTACCATTCCTTGGTAAAGAATCTCCTCTTCTTGATATTAGAATAGATTAGCAGAATAATAAAAGGTTAAAAAAACAGCCTGGAGTGGTTGCTGTCTATTTTTAAATGGTGTTTTATTCCTCCTTTCTTTCCTAAGGCTTTCTTTCTTTTCCATCGCTGTAACAATGAATATAAACAGCTGCATCCAGCACTGCACTGAATATATCCTGACCATAGGAATGCCATTTTTTAAGGTAAAAGATAAAATAATAAGTCACATGCTTATGAGAGGTATTAATGTCTTGAAATACGTCCTCTTTTGCTCTCTCTAAAATGTGTGTGTTTCTGTGGTGCACTGAGGAAACTTGCCACTTCCATGTGTTATATTCTGTAAAAGGAACTTGGGGAGTAAAGTCCATAACAGTTTATCAAACATTGATTTTTAGTTGCTTGTCTCTTTCTTTCTGAACTGCTAGAGAAGTGATTGGCTTTACTTGCCAGAAATCCACAGTAGATTTCAGGAAAACTCTAACAAGTTAAACTGATGCCAAGGTCTATGACTATGCACAACAAATGGTGTTTGCTGAGGAGCTGGTGATTATCTTTAAAGTTATGAAATAACTATTAACCTTTTGTTTGGATTGCTAATGTGATATACATTCACATAATGAATAACCCTGGTAGCATTTTATTTTGTTACTGTGAGTCTTGTTTACCAGACAAATGATTTCTATTTCAGATTTCTCAGCAATAGTTATTTTGTCTTTAATTAAACAGTTTTTTTTCTTGTCTTTGCTTATTGTGTTCAACTGGAAAATGGAACAGCTGAAATGTACCAATCAGATATTCTTTGAGAGTTGAACACATCTTTATTTTTGGTTGAAAACAATTTTTATAAAATCACTTAGGACTTCTTCAGACAAGCATAGTAAGTGTTCACTTTCAATTTGTCCCCTTTTGCCACCCGTTTGTGATGGAAAATGTCAGCACAGAAAGAGTTTGTATATTGATTTATTTTCTTTGAAAGAAAATGTTTTTTTTTTTTTTATTATTGGAACAGCAGTTGTATTTTTTTAAAGCTTCTGGCCTTTCCACTTCCATCTAAACTGCAAAATTCTAAAGTTATAGCTCATTAGATATCATCAATATCTATTGCTCCTTCATTTGCTGCCAAGTTTTCTTCTGATGTTTCTGATAGGTATAGGTGGTGACCACATAAAATCAAGCTTCAGAGACTGGCTGAGAGAAGCCAAAGCTGCTGTCAGTGGACATGAGATCTCCGCTCCCCAAAGAGCAACGCGGGATGCAGTAATACTGCATATGAGGCTTTCCTCACTGCATCTTTAGATTATTTACTGGAATAGCTGTTATACATAGATGCAGTAGCATCAGTAACTTCATCTGAACAGTTTGTAGCAATGAAATTTGCCTGTAGCATCTACATTTAAAATCAGCTTGCTCATCATTGCAGTTATAATAGCTATATGTCAGCCTTGCAGCTCTTGACAAAGGGAAAAAGAAGTGTGTTTGTGTCTGGAGTATTTTGAATGCTCCTGTAGTTTAACTGAGGCTGGATCGCTAGGAATCCATTTATCTGGTGGAATAAATGCTCCCAGTGCTTCCTACAGTATACCCTAGGCTCCTCTCCGTGGGTTACTCCAAATAAAACGAAAGGTGGGAAAATTTATTAGTCCAACATCTTGTTTGTGAAGGCAAGGTAGTTCTTTGAAGGGACCTTTTGGATCATTCCTGTCTTGATGTGGCAGCCTTGCAGAAGACCTGATTAAATGCAGATAAAAGGGATAATTTTCAAGAGAGTAAACCAGTACTGAGAGACTGATGTTATGAGTTTGGACGTAGTCTGCTCTGTGGCAGCTGGTATACTGTGCTAGTTCTGTAGTAGTTCTTGAATACGCCTGTTCCTTGAAAGCTGGGAAAAGCATTCCCCTGGCAGTGCTCGTATTTAGTAGAATTGTTCACCTCTGAATACTTTGTCAGCAGGCAATTGCATTCCCTTAATTTAGGGAGGTGGTTGCGCTGTGCCTGATCCTCAGGTTTCCATTGCAACAAAGAGGCTGGTGCTGGAGTGGTGCAAGTGTGTTCATTTGCACTCCGTGTAGAATCGTAGAATATTTTGAGTTGGAAGGGACCCATAAGGACCAGAGATGTACAAACAAGATGTGCACAGCTGGCATTCCCACGGGTGGGCAACTAATCCAGGGCCTGATTCATTGTCTGCAACTAGAATTCCCAGTCTGGTTTATTCTAAGGAAGATACATGAAAATAGTCCAGATATCCCCACAGATACATTGTTACTGCCTCATCACAAGGTCATTGTCTCTTTATGAAACATCTAGAGAAAATATTAATGCAAAATAGACTTTTCCAATATGACATTAACTTCTGTGTACCTGCAAAAATGCGTAATTTATTGTACCCCTCATTTCTGTTTTTTAGGGAAGTACTGTAATAAGAAACAATGTTGTAAAGTAGATTTATTCCTATGCAATACAGATTTCCTTTCCTTCTCACTAAGCCTATTATGTATTTAGCAATTTACCAGTTTTTCATAACAATGAACACATTATATGGTATGGATAATTTTCCTGCCATTGTATTAAGTTTTAATAATACCTTAAAATGAGCATTTTTTATGACATATGTAATTTCAGTGTCCCATAAAAACAGTTAGGAGAATAGAACAAATTAATGGTGCTTACCAATAATGGATCTTGTCAAAATTCATTTTAAAATAACAATGATCATAGTAATTAATTGCAATGAGTTTCTCGTGTCAAGCTCTCTCTGTTCAATTTACATTTGATAAGAATGACAATTGTTCATCAGAACCTGTCTTGTGATCTTGCCTAGATTTCAGTTTTATTTACCCAAATAAATGTGAAAGTAAGTCCACAGAACCAGTGGATAAACCTCATAAAGTGCAATATGTGCAATGCTTATATAATCAAATACACCTGTTAACAAGAATATTAAAAAAAGTAAGTGTCATCCCCAGGAGTAAAAGGCTGAGATTTACACTTTATAGGTTATTGAGCTCAGCTGACATTTTTGTATTGATTCCAAAAACTCACTTGCTTTGCCAAGAGCATGAATTATGAATGCGGTCTGTTGAAACACAAAGTATACCTCCTCTTAACGGGATTGCTGCAGACAGCGTGCTAAGCTCTGAGAGCAGAGTGCAGGCAAAGCAGGGTGTGGGTGTGCGGTGGTGCCCGTCATCTGTGACAACTGCTTGGACAGGTGCTCTCAGGGCTCGGGACAGCTCTTGCAATGAACAGCTAACATGCCGTGAATCTACAACTCAGTTAATGCTGCGCTAGTTTACTTGGGGCTAATTGATATTTCTAGCCACAAAAGAAACGCAGATCGTGTTGACCTAGTCTACAGGCCAGGATGTGAATGGTATCTCCTTCCCATTGCTGGTCTCCCATTTGCTGCGTGGTGTTGGTCGGTGTACTTCCCATTTTGAACCTGAGGATTTGTAAGTCAGCGCTTTGGATATCTTCTCAAATTTCTGCTGTAGCATCTTCTTTTCTTTGTTCTAGCTGCCTCTAACAAGCAAACACCAGAATCAGGCTTGTCTTCCCTAAATTATACAGTACCTACATTCTTTTTACAAAGGACACTTCACTTTTTAGAGAGGAAAAGTGAATAATATTCAGACCACTGTAAAGGCAGCTGTGCTCGGTGATGCTGGATGTCTGATGCCATCATTTGGTGATGCTGACTGGCTCAGGGGCTTTCTCCTGTTTCCTCCTCCTGCGTGTAGCACTGAAAGCTCAAGGGAAATTGATTCATGGGAAGTTCCTTTTTGCCCCTTGAGCAACACTTTGCTTTTTGTGCTTCTTTAGAAGAAATGGCATTTAAATCTCATACTTCAAGCAGCAACTGGCTAGTAGCAAATAAACTTGCAGCATTTTGCGTATGGCATGTTTTTTACCATAAGGAGTAAGGATACTCTTCTGCTGCAGGCGCTGAAAGAGAAAAGCCTCTTGAATTAGCTAATGCAGAGAATTTCTGTGGGGCAGAAATTTTAGCACTGTGCTGGCATCTCACAGGGTCTCTGTTCACGTCTGCAATGCTTGTATGGCAGACTCGGAGAGCTCTGAGCACGTGTGTATTATTTAATGTCTAATATTTTTAATAACAAGAAGTTACCTGGATTTCAATTTTAAAATGTTAAGCAATAGTTTTAATTTTTAATTTAATTTTATTTTTATGCATAAATGTGATGTGATCTGCTGCCATGCAGTGTGTAGTGACTAGGCGCAGGGCACTGTCACTCCTGGGCACGGTGGGAAGCTTCCCTCTAGGGAGCTGGTGTGTAGAGAGGAGGATGTGATGGAAAATTGGAGGCAGCTACTGAATAAGTCATGCACCTGCTGAGAAGTTTATTGTTACCAATTAGTTGTTACAATTATTGGTGTTTTACCACAAATACAAAATTACAGTTTCAAGTAATAAGAAACTAAATTCTCAGTGTGTTTGAAACAGTAAGAACCAACCAATTGGTTCACCTTCCAGAAATGAGGGTATTTGTCCACATGCCTGACTGTAAGATATTATAAACTGAAAGTATTGTGTCCTACAGACTTCTGGAGAACTAATCTAACCACATCATCTATTTCATAAGGCTGGTGTTTAAACTTTAAATCATTGTTTTCAAGAGTTGTTTGTTTGGCCTTATAAATTCAAATGGATCTGAAACTTGTCATGCAAAATTCAAGTCGAAGAGCAATTCTCTGCACTGAAGTCTCACAAAAAAAAAAGGAAGTAATTTTCTCCTGAGATGTTTACTATGAAGAGAACAGCTTGTTGCTATAGAATCAAACATAAGTTTTTCAGTTTTGATTTTTGAATGGCTTTAGCTTTTGCACTTAAAACTGTGGAATGAATTATATTTGAAAATGGAATACACTGCAGGAGCAATGAATCGAAACTACCGTTTTTTAGAAATGAATAGGTATTGTATTAATCACATATTAGGTCAATCTCTCATTGTCTGTCATAGTAATTGATGCACATTACCTCTCCCTGAATGACACAATTGTTTTAGTTTAGTGTGTGATACCCAGCAGGAAAATGAGTTAGTCTTCTTGCAGAGACCTGGTATCATCCTGGCTGCAGGCTCTGAGTGAAAAGCGAAGCTCTGAGGAAGGCTGGAGGGTGATGGAGCTCATGGGTCAGTCTTGAGGAATTGATGCTGAGCTGGTGCTGGCTGCAGACTCGACAGAATTTGGGGCTCAGGGGAAGCAGTGAAGGCCCTGACGTGGTGGTAGTGAGCACTGTGGGCAGAGCTGTTGCTTCATCACCGACATCAACATCAGAACCTGAGACCCAGAGCGGGTAGTTATTACAGCTTTTATGATATCCTTTGGCAGTATTAACCAAGCTTTTATTTAAACCCTGATACTAATATGGTAATATGAGTACTTTTGCTAAATTCTAGTCTGGTTAATTATATTCTGCTTAGGTACCTTTCTATTGATATGGTTTTATTCCGAATTTCTTACCCTAATTTGTTGTATTGCATGAGATCATGTAGCAGACACTGAGTATTCAGACTGTCTTGAGAAACATCATCTGACTGGTATGTGAGACGGATTGGGATTCTTCTCCTGTAAGGAGCTGCTGGACAGAACTGTGAGGTTTTGCTGTAAGAAAACTGACCAGAATTTAGGACAAAGGAGTATTTTACCTCCTCTGATGTTCTGAAAACACCTTACAACAGATGGCCCCCTGCTCAGTGATTTCTACTCTTAGCTTTGATGCTGTTTACCTATATAATCTTTAATACCTAAGGAAGACAAAAATCCAGGTCTTTCTGGGCTGAGCTAAGGTGCAGCATGTATGAAGTATACTGGTAAATGAATTATTGGTGTGCCTGATGACTCTAAAAGCATCATCCCTTACATCTTCAAAATAAATATCACCGTTAGAATAGAGCTGAACGCTTGAGGCAATACTAAGAAAGGAGGTGCCTTGGTGATCAATGGGTGCTGACAGCTTTGGCAGAGCTCTTCAGAAGCTTAATAGTGTTACAAAAGCATCTTAAAGGATGCTTTTATAACAACCTCTCATATCTACTTCATAATAAATGAGCAAGTGGTTCATGAAACAAATATGGTTGTCTAATTTTTCTAGCCTCATATTTTTTAAAAAAGTGTGAGTTGTCTGAGGTAGGAGTTAGAGGTGTGGAATGGCATCCATTTCGCCCAGTCACTGGATATGCAGGTGCTCTTTCCGCTGGTTTTGCTGTCATAGGGTGGAGTTTATAACATCGTTATGGTTCTGCAGAGATGATGTGAACTTTTTGCCAGTTGTTGACATCAGTACTCAGTTCCTGGCAGCAGTGTGGCCCTGCTGCAGTTGTTGGCTTTCTGCAAAAGGTGGAGCAGATGCCAAGGGCTCTGCATGACACCTTGGCCAGCAATGATGGTCCTGCATAGCTCACCACCCAGTCTGGCACTGGTGGGAGGAATCTTGTCCCCAGAGATGATGGGAACAGCTTGGCTCAGCACTGGGCTAGGAGTCTCAGAGAGGCAGGTCCCATACTGTCTGTATTACAGTTTTCTTGCAGAAGTGTGTAATGGAGGAGAACTGAAATAAAATAGCATTCTCTGGGTGGATTTTGACTGTATAGATTCTGCTCCTGTTGATGGTAAGTGTTTCCAACCATGAATGTTGCTTTCCCATTAGTGTAATTATCTCACACTGGTAGAGGTACAAACAAGTCAAACAACTCAGTATAATTAAAGCACTGATAAGACTTGAATTTGTGGCTTGCTACAGGGTTATGTTCTTTTTTAGACTAAAACCTTTAGGCTGATTGACTGAAATTCAGAAGGAGCTTAGCATTGCTGTGCAAGATGTCAGGGACACCGTGATCCTTCTAAGGACAGAAGCTGCTGAGGAGCTGCAAAGATGGGCAGCTGCAGCCTGGCTCGGGGCAGCCCTGACACCCATGAGCAGATGTCAGCCTTAGAGGGATTCATGCTGAGGATTTCTATTTTTTATTTGTTTGTTTTCTCAGAAGGCCAGAACTTGAACTGAGAAGGAGCAAGCTGGATTTTGATAGGCATGGGAAGACTTTTGGTGGGTGATGCACTTTGATGGATATTTTGGTGCACTTTGGGCCCTTGCGGGTACCAGGACTCACTGAATTTTCCATATGCCATGTCCCTCAGCTCATGTGGTCCCTGTCATCTTTGCAGAACTCAGTTTTTTGTTTAAAGGAGTGGCTATGAAGCACTGTTCAGAAAGATGGCGTGCCCTACCGTGTAGTGCCCCATGCCAGAGATCAGCAGGTGAGGCTCATCTGAAAGTGAAGTCTGTCTGCACAGGCAGAGGTTGGACTGATGCCCTGCTGCTGGCTTAGGAATTGAGAGGGATGCTAAGGAAAATGTCATGCAAGTCCTGTATTCACAGTGGATGTAGCACTGACAGGTTTTTTTTCCCCTTCCTTGTTCTGTTCATCCCTTGTGACCCTGAATTCTGTGTACAGGTGAGCAGGTAATTAATTTCTTTGCCTATCTGCCTATGGCCTCCTGCTCTGACCAACGTGGAGATGGTTGGAAAGCACGTTTTACCATGAGCTGTGACCCTAAAGTGGTGTCTGTTACCTCTGGCTGGAGTGGCCTGGAAATGATGGGAGATAATAGGATGATCCATCACTTCCACCTCTGATAAAGTGAAACCTAGCATAAAGGCCTGGCTGAGCATCACTGCCTTGCAGAAAGTGCAGTGAGATCATGTGGTGCTGACACTCTGGGATGGTCTTTTAAATGAGATGATGACTAGTAAATGTGGGCTATACAGGTTTCTATTTAATTTATTAAATTTCTTAAGGGTTGAATCCTCTAGGCAAGGTTGTACATTACTGCAGCAAATTATCCAAATGTACAAAAGTTATTGAGGAGTTAAATGCATCTGAGTTATGGAGTGCCAAACGTCCTGGGAATAGACAATTCTGATAATGTCCTTTGATTGTGTTAGAGCTTTTTTATGGGTAATGTGTCTGAATAAATCTGAAAATGTCAAACCTATACATTAGCAGGAGATAGCTCTTAATGCTCCACACTTCTGAACAGTGCACTGCACAATGCATCTGGCAGTGCAAAGGGCTGGGGCTGTGGAGGAGAGATCATTCGAAGGGACAGTAGCGCTGTGCACCACTCATACCTCTGCCTAAAACTGTTCCAAACCACATCTCTGTGTGTGTGGGTGACTGTTGTGACCCTGCTGTTTTCTGGGAGATGTTCAAAAAATGTTCCTGTTAGTCTGAATGACTGGCAAAATGAGTAATGTGGTCAGCTGTAATTCACTTCTGCGCTGCCTTTACATTCCAGCTACGCACTAGACTTCTCATGGGCTGCTTACCTTATCTCTGGTTATGGGAGCATCAGGATGCCAAGGAAAACAGAGCTAATGCTCCTGCCTTCATACAGATAGGTCGACACATGAATGCAACAGGTTGTTGTTATTTGTCTTATATTTGAATAGAAGTGACCACGCCAAATACTACAACAAATGAAAGAAAAAAATAAGCTCATTAAGAAAAAAGTGATCAGCCTACCCTTTTTTTAATGGGTGTTTTTTATATATATTTTTTTGTGTGTTGGGTTTTTTTTGGTGGGTATTTTGTTGTTGGTGGTTTTTTTTTTTGTTGCTTGGTTTTGTTTTGCTTTGTTTTAGGTTAGTATCACTACAACTGTAACTGAAGGAAAAATTAACCAGATGGACTTCCAACAACTATCTGCACTGACAATGGGATAGCTTTGCTAGGGGGAAGCTGCTCACTGTGTGCTGGTGAGATCTACAGAGCTCCTTGCTCGGTGAGAGGGCTCCATCGAAAAAATTAGCCTTCTGAAAGGGCTGTTTTCTGTGTGTGTATTATGTCACCAGAAATACTGAACAAACACCTACAGTGAAAACACTGAAATATTAAATGTCCCTGCTGTTTTGGGAATAAGTACCCAGGAGAAAAGCTGGGTGGCCTGTTTCACAGAGGCAGGGTGCTTCAGGAAACTTTGTAGAGCAAAGCCCTCTGATGCCCCATAGCCTTGCTGTGGTGGGAAGGTACCTGGGTAAGGTCTATCCTGCATGCAGGGCAACCTCTGGATAGTCTGATCCCTGGGTGTTAAGAGGGCTTTGCAGCACATAGACTTTCTGCCACATTGTTAAATAATCAGGCTGTAGAAATCATGGGAATGCCTCCTTACGAGAAAGAGCCTGGATCCAAATTGCACAATAGCTTCACTGGTATCACTCACAGGTGTGGATTTGCAGAGATGCTAATGGTGAAAAGGTACAGGAAATACATCGCTCGGTGGAAACGAGACAGGCTGTGCAGCTGATTCACCGCCTCCTCCATTGCAGTGGAGAACATTTTAGCAGGAGAAGTTATATCCTAGACTATTACATGGCACTAGAAAACTTGCCATACCATACTGCAGTATCTAAGGCTTTTAATGAAATTATTTGCCTTATGATCCCCTGGTTTTTTCATAATTGTAATTAAATAGTGCAAGTTAAGAAAAAAGTGTAAATACTTTTAGTGTGAAAATAATACAGACAGTAACAAGCAAGTGGGGGAACTACTTTTGCTTTAAATAAATAGCAGATCAAATCACCAGATTCAACTGGGCTTGATGTGTTTTGTCTATCAACATATATTTGCTTTCACTTCTCATCTGTATAATGGAGCCAAATACTAAACTGGGCACTGTATACAATCTGAATAAGAAACAGATGAGGTATTTCAGAAATTATTTAGGGACTGCTCAGCAGTGGAGGGCTTTACAGGATTACTTTTTAGGGCTTGAGTAATTTAGCAGCTTCTGATAAAGTATCTTTTGTTTCTGTGGGCAGGAAACCCTAAGAGGCCAGAAATCCAAAGGCAGGTTTCATCTGACGTTCCCAGGCATTACTGGTTCTCATAAGAGAAAAAAAGATATAAACTTCAGAATGTTTGGATTTGAACCCCTGTTCTCAGGGGTTCAAATATTTTATTTCCTGCACTTAAAACTAGCCATCAGGTAATTTTTCACTTGTTCAAATACTTGTATTGACAATAGGCTCCTCATTGAAGTGTATGTACTGTAGATATAAATGCAGAAAAAATTACAAATAGACCTATGAAGAAAGGCTACGCCAACAGTGTATTGCTCACAAGCACAATTACAACTGCATAGTAACCTTTTTGCTATGTTAGTGGAGAGCTACGTACCCAAATCATTTAAAAATAACCTCCTGCACCAGGTTGAAGAATCACATCTTACCGCAAGGAGACACAGCCATTGAACATCAGACCAAGTAACTGCTGGCATCGTACTCTAGGGACGAGAAACCAGAAATGCCTGGGTTGAGGTGCTGTGCTAAGTGAATAAAGCTTGTAAGTGAAGAAGCTTATGATGTGAACTGTAAACTGGGCACAGACAGTCATTTTGGTGTGTGTTTGTAAAGTGCCTAGAACTGGAGCCCTGGTACATGTTGGTGACTGAGGTGTCGTGGTGGTATAGATACCAAGAAAGATGATGAATATGGGAATTCATGATTGTGACTAATTATGGCAATATAACATCATTTCCTATACCACTTTGAATGTTCTTGTGTGAGTGTTCGGTTATGTATTTTAGAGTCTCCTTTCTTAAATGGAGTCCTTGAATATTCGGCAGCAATGTTTAGAGCATAATTTGGGGGTGGGGGGGGGCAGGGGGAAGCCTTCACTCTAGTGAATATCTGCCCATTTACTGTTTTAACTGTGGAGCTAAATAAGTGCCCTCAACTTAAAGACCCTGGAACATGTTGGGAAGCTTTGCCAATGTGAAGTCACAACATGCAGAGGTGTGATCATCACCTGCAAAGCAGCTGTAGCGTGCACGATCCCATTGATGTTTAAGATGTAACTTCCCCTCTTCTGAATGAGGATATAATTGGTTCTTAAAGCAATGCTCAGTGGCTTTGTTTTCCAGACTAACAAAAAACAGGGTTTTTTTTGTCTTTTGGGAGGTGGGAGACCTTCCTTTAGAAGCCTATTTCTGACTGAGTGTCTGTCAGGACTGCTGGAGAATTGTTTTTCACTCGTCTAGGAAATGGTTGAGTACTGAGTCTGTTTTTCCTTCCCTCTTGCCTATTCTAAACCTCTTTTTCCTGCTTGCCTGTTTTTGTTTAAACAGGCTGATACGCAGGGAACAGCAGTCCACTCTGAGTGAATTACAGGCTCTCCTGAGCCCCTCTCAAACCTCCTGTGGAACCACCTGCTCTGCAACAGGCTCCCCAGCCTGTCCCACTGTAGCGGTGGGAAGGTCCCTGCTCAGCGTGCAGCTCGGCATTGCCCTCCCAAACTGCTCACCTGCCAGCTGGGCCCTCTACGTGCACCTGGGGGAGCACCTCTGGAAGGCTTGTACCTGTCTTGGACACCTGCCTTGGCAAAGGATCCATTGCCTTTTTCTTTGCTGGTTGTGCAGCGAGGCTAGAGGGCTAATACAGACTTGGATGCAGGTGTTTCTCCTTTGGGCCTCCTGTTGCACGACGTTCAGTGGAGAGAATTAAGCAACAGCATGAGGGTTCAGATCTTAGGAGGGTTGGATTGGGTTGAATTGGTTTGGCTTGATTTAAGCATCTTTGACCCTGGATTCTGTGTTCCCATCCTTTTGTTGAGGAGGTCCAGTTTACTGTTTCCAAAGAGATGCTGCATTTTTCCAAGTATCGGCAACATTCATGCTTTGTTTCATAGTTGGTTTTTTTTTATTATTATTATTTGGGCTTTTTCCCCTAATGGGAAAATATGAAATACCTCAGAGAAATTTCACTGATTTAAATTTTAAAAACTTTTTTTTCAGTATGTTTCCTATGTGGGGAAAAAAAAAAAGAAAAAGCCATGAGAGTACTTCAGCAGTTGATCACGATATGCAAATGTATTTGCACGCTCTTTTTTAAACCTTGTTTTTAAGCCTATTCTTAAAACATCTACTTCCCAACAGAAATGAAATAAAAAATTAAAAATATTGAAAGAGGAGGTAGAAATGCAGTTGCTTTTCTTTTTTTGCTGAGGCAAGATTTCATTCCTCTGAAGACAGAGAGTAGGCGACGGTGAGGACAGCTGTGAATCATTCATTGTTGAGACCGTCTGTTGTTTGAGGAGTTGCAAGGCCAGTAGATCTCAGCTCATGGCTGATCTTATGCCCTGTATCTCCATGCTCTGGAGCTGCCTACACTTTGGGAATATGAACACGGAGTAGGTTTTTGGAGAAAAGCAGCAAAAGAATGACTCTAGTTCCTGTGTCAGACCTGGTCACCAGGCTCTCCCAGAGAAGGGGATAGCATCTAGGAGGTTTCTTGGCTAAAAAAATGGTAAAAATAGGCCAAGACCTTATTTATTTTTTTTTTAAAAAGGTAATTAAATGAGTTAGCAGAAACCTGGAGTATCTGCCAGTTTGCAAATAGCATAGAGAGTTCAGCATTTGCCAAGGCTGCTTTTTTTTTGGCAGTTGTCTGAAGCCAGATGATTTTTATCTGAGTCTGATCTCCCTTAGTGTCTGAAATGGCAAAAATGCATCTGACTAATTGATGACATTGGGGTGGCCTTCTTGTGCTTATAAGCACATCAAGGGAGCTCATCTTCCTGGCCTTGAGATCTGCCTGTTCCCTTGTGCTGGGAGCCTTATTGTTTTGCCCTGTTGTGGAGTTGTTTCAGTGTCCACAGGAAGCCTCAGAATTGCAAATTCTTCAATTTAAAGGTTATCTTAAAAAAAACAACACCGAAAAAGCAGCCAACCAAAGAAGGCACCACTGTAATTTTTTATTATTTCTTTTTACCAGGACAGAAGAAATCATAACTGTTCTCAGACCCTGAATCTGACCCTCTAACCCATTGCTTTTGCTGTTTATGTCCTCTCATTCCACTGTACCTATCTGAGCAGCTAGTTTATCCCATCCTATGCTGCTTGCTTAATTTTTATTTTATTAGGCAGGGGATGTTTGTGTTCCTGTGTCTTCTTAGACTCAGAGGGATGGGATCTGTGGATCGTATGGTGCTCAGGACCAAGTCTCCTGGATATATCTGCACACACACTCTAGCTGATTCTATGGCCAGTGCCGAGTGTCTGCATGCTCCTCTGCGCCTCTACTGTGGTCTCCAAAGGGCTCCTCAATGTGCGGCTGCAGAGGTTTTGACATGCTTCCTCAGCCACTGGGCTGCTGAAGTTGGGAACATTTTGGAGGGTGCTGTGCAGTATCAGGGCATTCGTATGGAGCACCCCAGATGTCATGAATTATTATTTCTGAAAGTGTGATAGAAATATCTCTGCCGGGATGGCCCCTGCTTCTATGGCTGTTCTCCAGGCTGCTGAGACAGGAAGCAACTGGGCTTTTGTTGGTGGGATAGTGCAGACTCTCAGCATCTTCAGAGTCCATAATTACACTTCAGAGCCTGGCCACCTTTGTGGGAAATCCCCACCAAAGCCATTAATAAGGCTTAGAGTGAAGTTCACAATGATACTTACTAATCTAGCACAGTGGTGGCCATTGCTGGCGCTTTATGGCCTGTCTCTTTAACAGCAGTAAGCTGTCAGTTCTGCTTCTGTTTGTCTTTCTGAGAAACTCGAAGCAAATATTTCCTGATTGAGGCAAGAAGAACCATTCAGGCTCACATGACTTGCAGCTTATTTTGGGTAAACAGATATAAATTCCTAAGGGGCTTATTCATCCTATATTAACATTTTTCCTGAGGTTGGACAAACTTGAGTTGTTGTGACCTTAAAGCAGCAAAACACGGAGATGTTCTGGAAATGCAGTGCCCCCAGACTTGTAAGAAATGGTTATGTGTTGAAAAAAAATGATTTGAAAAGTCATTTGAAAAGTCCTTTCTGTGAGAAATATGGGTGCTGTTGAAATGAAGCTTAAATGGTGATAGCTGTAGCTAGCTTCGAAGTATAAATAATCTGGGTTTTGTGTATTTAAAAGAAAATTATTGTAGTTGTGTATTGCAGTTTGGTCAAAGGCAGATTCTCATTATATGCAAAAGTGATTCCATTGACAAGTACGGAGTTACTATTTGTAACTTCAAATGTAGTGAGACCAGGGCTGGGGTCTAAGTGTTCGAGTGAGTTCATAGTCACAGACAAGCTGCGTGTGCCTGAAGTGGCACAGAGCCACCTTCTTTAATTAGCTGAGTGACCATCTCTTGTGAGTAGTGTGACCTACCACTGCCTCACCTCTGCAACGTAGAATAAAGCACAGCTGCAAAGCCCTGAAAAATCATAAATCCAAATTTGTACCTGTACAATTACAGGGCATAGCAGATAAATTAAAATATTAGATATCACTGAGTGGAATATCTGTAGATCTATGAACAGATTAACAGTCTCCACAAGGCACCAGCGATATTGTATGGAGGAGGATGTGCAGACAGGGAGATGACTAAATATAATGTTGAAAGATACATAGCATGAACTAAATGCATAGCACTACTAACAATTTGAGTTTGCGTGCATACTTACCATATGGATGAAACACTCATTACAATAAGTGCATGATGGATAGATACTTGATAAAAGAAATAACGAGGAGCGCATGGTATCAAGCACAAAGTGTACACGTAAATGCTTCTGAAGGAGAGAAAGGAATCTTTGCATAACGATCACAAAACAAAGGTTTTGCTTTTTGGTTAATGGCAGCCCAGTTTGGTGCTGCCCTGACAAGGAAAGCTGGAATCTGGAATGAAGGCAGCTAGGTATAGTGATTCCGGAATCGGTAGTTTATAGAATTTAGGGTAGCCAATTAAAATGAAATACCAGCAGCAGGATTGTTTCCCACCACATAAAGGCATTGCACGCTGCTGGCCATCACCTTCCCAGAGAGCTGGGCAGGAAAGGGAGGTGTCAGCAGTTTGCTGGGGCAGATAATCCTGAGAGTGCTGGCTAGCAGGAGGTGTCAGGAGGACCGCACTGATGAAACCCCACATTTTGGTTGGTGTATGTCATTACAATTAGTCAACTAGTATTTCCTCTTTTGTCCCCTCATTGTAAGGCCTGACCTAATGCATACTTAATTTAACCACTGCTGATGACTGGAATATGCTCTGCAAAGTGTTTCTGTATCTGAATTACTTAGGCATTCAAATCGAGGTTCTTTTATTTTACACAGATCTCTTCAGTACTTCCTCACTGGATGTTGTTGGTTTGTTTTTCTTTTGAGCTCACATT
Organism: Falco naumanni; assembly: GCF_017639655.2. NCBI lineage: Eukaryota > Metazoa > Chordata > Aves > Falconiformes > Falconidae > Falco > Falco naumanni. The sequence goes on from NC_054067.1 coordinate 13,465,320, forward strand.
ACAGATAAAAAGCAGTGCTGGATCTTACCTGTAGCCTGACAGTTTCTTGTCTGCGGTAGCTGTGAATGCAAATTAGATGGTTTATCAGTAGCTGATTTGCCATTCTTAATGTCATTCTGTAGATGGCTTCAGGAAGAGTGGGTTTATATACTTACATTAAATGCCTGCATCTTGATTAGTTCTAGATGAGCTCAAACAAAAGCTACTCACCCTTTAACACTGGGGAGGAAGTAAAGCTGGGTCTTTAAGCTCAGCAGCACATGCATAGCTTGGAGACAAAGTGTGTGATAGGCCCGTACGTGGCAAAAGGACAAAATCTGCTCCCTTCATGGTCTGAGGGTATGGGTGCCCTGTAGGATGGTTTTCAAGTACTGCGAGAAAATGCTGTATGATGAGATGGATGGAAAAAGTGTGCATGACTTCTGTGATGGGGCAACAATGAGGCAGAAGTCCCTGGGACACCTCCTGAGTAACATGCATGGGGCAGGGTCCACGGAGGAGTAGAAAGCAGCAAGAGAAACCCCAGTCGTGGCCCCCTCCACATACCTCCCAGCCACCTATGGGCTGATGTCCAGACCACAGAGGTGCCTGATGCCCAGGGCTGGGGCTGCCCTGAGCCTACACTGCTCCTTGGCTGGGGTGGTGGGAAGTGCCCAGGCCCCCAGGGAGTCCCCAGCCCTTGCTGTGCACAGACAGCAACTTCTTCTAAACTGTGTTTATGTTTGTATTTAAAACTCTAAATTACTTCTGGCTCTTCAGCAATGCCGGTATTTGAAAAGGAGAGAGGAAGACAACTTGTGGAGTTCAGTATGAAACCTTCAGGTCATCTTGGACCAAATGTAAGATCAGATAGATCTAAACCTGGCTGGTAGCTTTGAAGAAACAATAGGTGAAGGCATCCACAGTCTATTTGAAGAAAAAATGCCATTAAGAAGTTACGGTATGGCCAAGGCAAATAAGCGTAAAATGATACTTTGGAAGGTGGTGCAGAGGCCAGGCTAGGAGGAGATAAGGAGATGAGTAGAGGAGAGAGGAAGGAGGAGGGGTTTGAATGCCAGAAGCAAACTGTGGTTATGTTTGTGAAGTCTCTGCAAAACCCTAAGTAAAATATAAAGAGATGAACTCAGAACAATGTCAACTGTGCCTATGAAAAAAGCTTAAAAGAGTGGAAGCTTTCAAAGGGAAAGAAGAATAAATCAACAGTGCTAACTAGTCTGGTATGTAGTGATTGACAAGAACAGGACAGAAAACTCTATAAGCAGTTTTTATTTGGGATTATGCTTCATGTGGTGTAACTGTTGCAAACAAGAAATATTACTGTTGTTTGACAGACTTGCCATCTAGCAAAATATTTCCCAGTATATGAATAATATCTTAGCAATATGCTTGTGAAGGAACAAATTAAGGTGCTGTGGTGGTAGTTTTCCAGTGAAAGTAAAAGGAATATTTCTGGAAAACCTATTGAGTTCAAAGAGTCATCTTTCTATGTTGTAACTTCTAAAGAAAGCTATCTTAACAGCATGTTTTCCTCTTGCTAAACAGCAAAAATGAAAATAAAAACTTGATGGCTTAAGGAGGAGGCAGGCTTGCTTTCAAGCAGAGAATGCAGAAGGAGAGCCACAGCTTTGTGTGCAGGGACACCTGGCCAGGTTCAGTTGATGCCCTCGAGGGGTTTTGACTCATCTGTTGGGATTGTGCTTCTGCTTCTTATAGCACACATGTTCAGGTGCTAAATAATTTGTACAGCATCAACACTGGAGAGGAGAAAAGACCTTGTGGTCTTTCTCCTGCCACATAAAAGACATATCTAAATGTCAGTGGTTTTTTCCTCCTGTTCTAATTATGGAGATTATTTCACCATTTCCATTGAATGTCTCTCCCAGGGTTGGGAAGAGATAAACCTCTGTGGCTGGCGTGACATTCAGCCCTCCATTCTTCTTTGATTAATTTTCCCCATTTTTTTCCATCGCTTAGGTTTTCTGATTCTTTCTGAAAATCCTCAAAGCATTTAGCATCCGCTGCATGATTGCTTGGTCCACACACATGTGCTCTGCTTTCTTTGCATAGTAATCTCTATGGCCTTGTAATCTCTGTGGCTGGCTAAACTAAACAACTAATTGTATTCAACTGCAAACTACTCTGATGACTTGGTCCACTGAAAAAGAGCATTAAGAGCAGGTGGTGAGCTGTGATTGCTGTTTCTGATTGGAGAAGAATTATGCATGTCTTTATTTTTATTATCTCTTTTCCTCTGTCTTCCCACCTGCTGTTGGGTCTGATCTTAACACTGCAGCAGGGCCTGCCTTTTTTCCTCTCTCTGCACTCCGACATGGAGATAATGCTACAGAGGGGCCCTAGTTCTTGGCTGCTGTACTAATTGCATGATTGACATTGAGGTACTAGGGCAAAGCGTCGATTGAGAACCAGGGGAAGATGTAATTGAATGAATTAATGATGGAGGGAATGATTAAAATTGTGCTCTTAGCTTCCAGCCATGCAAAATATTTTGAGAGTAGTATTTTAACAAGAATGAGAAAAATGTTAAACCACTTCGATGCCTGAAGGGCTTGGTTGTTATCTCAAGACTGGGTACGGGTCCTTCCCTTACAGGGTAACTCAACTTTTTTGGGCTGGATTTCCACTGTCATCTGTTGCAATACATGAATGGACAGGACTCACCGCTTCAGAGATCACTTGCGGGGATACTGCAAGCCCACAGCAGAGGAACAGGTCTGTGTTCTTGGTGCTGCTGAGGCTTGGCACAGAAGAATCTGCTAAACAGAGGTTTGGCCCTTGGTGTGCCTGCAGCTCGAGGAAATCCCGGTTACCTGGGGGCCACCTGCAAAGCACAAGTGGGAGTCTTCCAGAAACAGAGCTATTAAAACCAAGATGTTCCTGATGAGAATATAATAGTTAGTTGGTATTATGTGTCCTTGCATGGAAATATTGCCTTATGATCTGGCTCAGTCAGCGTGGAGAGGAGGTCGTGGCTGCATTCCTGTCGGGTTCCTTGCATACAGAAGGCCCAAGACATAAAAGCTGTGCAGGGCTTTGTAACGTCTCATTGCCTTTAGACCTTGGTATAGATTATGTCAATTTTCTAAAGGGTCTTATCTTACTACATCAACTCTTCTGGAGTCTGTTACACTGTGTAACTCTTTGCTGTTGCTTGATGAGTCTGTGTTAAACGGGGAGCTACAAAACAAAAATTACACTTGAATTCTATCTTACTTTCTTTAAGGTTGAATGCATGACCTGGGGTTACAGTTTTAGCTAGGTTTAGCTCTTGAAAATTCAGGAACACTTGCATGCCCAAACAGGCTGCCCTGGTCTGCACTGTGTATACCCAACTAGGCTCCCAATGCCTCTCTGGTGGTTTTACCCCACAGTTTTTTCTCTGTGAGCAATCCAGCTCTGCCTCAGTTCACAGTCTGGACACCAAGGACCTAAATCTGGACTGCTTTCAAGTTTTTCTGTCTTGTCTGTTTCGAATGTAAGTTGGGCAGTCTGTTTTCAGGCAATGAAGCCAAAAATACAGGTGGCTTGACTTAATTTTCCCTGCATCCCTTTTCTGAAGTACATTTTTATCTTTAGAAAGAGGGACACCTTCATGCTTTAACAGCACCACAAAATGTGTAATAAGATGTGTCTAGTTACAGAACAGATAGTGCTTAAGAAATGTTGCTTGGCTTTTTCTTGCACAGATATGGAAAAGGAATAGTGAACAGGGTAATATATTTTTTTAAAGTATCCAAAAGCATCCCACAACTGTTTTAAGCTGAGTATTTAAAGCATTCTGTGAGCCCTGGGGAGAGGAAGAGCTTTCCATTCATAACCGCCTGCAGTGACCTTCGAGCTCTTTGCATGAACTCAGGTAGCTGATAAAAATGCTTCAGCCTTTTCAAAAGGTGAGCCAGAGTCCACTGCTCTTTGTTGCAGTTTCAGCTAAAACAAGCTTGCTTTTTTTTTTTCCTAATAAAGACAAATGTGTTCTAAATTACCACGCACTGTAGTAACTACGTTCTTTTGATGAGGGAACAATTGGGAAATTGCAAATGAAGATAATAAAAGAAAATACAGTAGCTCTTACGTACCTTGCAAATCTAATAAAATTAATGTTACTGGTTTCAGTTTTAAAACACAGTGGAAGAAGAGCTGCAGCAAGACTACACCATGCATCAGGAGGAAAGGTGGTGGTAAAACTGTAATGCTCTGGTTCCAAGAACAGGGCTGCATGTGACAAAACATTGGCTTGAGTGGACCCTGTGTAGGAGACTGGTTGCTTTTGACATAGCTGTTTTGTGCCTTGTGCAGCCATGAAGGGCAGATATGCCTGGTGGTACACGAGGAAGAGGAGGGAGGTTGTGCCACTACAGTGGGCCAAGCAATGTCAGCTGGAAGCTCTCTGTGAGCAGAAGAGAAGCCCAGGTAAAAGATGAGTGATGGGAGAAGGAGGAACTGGACCCTGTACTGTGGCTGGGGAACTGGCAGGCAGACTGGGAATACATTGGGGTGGTGAGAGGGAGGATAGCTTTTCCAGGAACCATGAGAAGTCAAAATTCCCTGGAGTCCTACTGCAGAAAATGACCAACTAAACCAAGTCCTGAATATGTGCAGTTCTTGCTGCTACTGCTTTGGTTTGGGAAGCCAATGCTTGCCACTGAGTGCACAGCTACTTTGTACGGATGAGAATCAAGAGAATAGAGGGATTTCTGTTGGAGGTGTTAGTGTCAGAGGTTTTTTCTCTACTTGTTGCCTTTGTTTTGCTGCAGTCGGCATGGAGTTGGTGCACACTCCCAGAGGTTCTACAGCTCAATATTTCCTGCAACGACACAGACTGATGTAGATATTTATACTCCGACTACAACATATCATGTAAAATTAAAGTGGCTGCTCTCAAGGAGCATTAACAAGAGCAATGAAATGAATGTCAGAAGGGTGTGTGGCTTATACGGAGCTTCTGCTTAAACATGCAATACGAGAAAAAACCACCAACCCCTGCTCTAGCAAGCTGAAGAATTGCATCCAGGATTCACCACTGTTGATGTGCAGGTGGTGGAAGATCTACACTCTTGGTGTGTGCAGAGGATGATGGCAGTGTACAGGGCAGTGGGTCTGTGAGGAGGAGCACTGCAGGTAACCTGGGGCACCCACAACCCACATCGCCTGGGAACATCCTGCAGGCTTCCAAGGGGAGGCCAAGGGGTGCCTGCAAGTACTCAGCGTGATGCTCTCTCAGCATCCAGTAATACCAGTAGTGAAGGGGTTTTCTGAGTCAGAGGATTATGTGTAATCCAAGTTCGGGACAAAGGGTTGCTGTGGGCACTCTGGGGCAGAGCCATGCAGCTTTTAGAGCATGGGAGTTACTGAGCTGGATCAGACTTCTGCTCAGCCTGATCCTGGTCCTGCTTGACATCAGGCACCTTTCCTTGAGGGGGAGTAGCAAGAAGCTTGCTGCAGGTAAGGATGAAACAAGTGGCTTGAGACTGAGCTAACAGTCCCCTGCCAGGAAATCGGGAGCTTGCAGTCATTGGAGAGTCTTGTTTCTTCTTTTTCGCCTGTTGTCCTTAGGCACCTCACTGTTTTATACCATCTTTTGTTTTCCTGTCTTTGTTTTAGCTGTCTTCTCAAAGCGTTCTTAATTTTTTTGTTTCCTATTCATGTAGCATTTTCCCCTGGTTTATGTCATTATTGCTGCACTCTCTGACGTTCATCCTCTCCATCCTTCATTGTAAATATTTTTCTTTTAGTAATTTTAGGATTACTAAACACAGCTTCATTGGGTGTATGATTGGAGTTTTATAAATCAGCATATTAATGAACGTGTATTACTGAGGTACCTAGAAACTGTACTCTTGAACAAAGATCTCATTGTGCTAGCAGCCTTGTAAATGCATGATGGAAATGGCCGGTGCCTGGGAGAACCAGTAAGTGTGAGATGAGCTGGTTGCAGGTAGGGGCTGCGGCAAGCAAGGGGATGGGCTCACTCACAATAGCAGGGGGTCATCAAGCCACAGGTACCACTATAGCTGCCTGATTTTGTGATGGAGGTGTCACCAGAAATGTGTGGTAAATGACCAGGTATTGAGTTATGGAAACATCTGATTTGAGAGACTTGAACAAAGACAGGAGTGCTCTCACATCTGTACCTTGTCCCACATAATAGAAAGTATGAGAACAATCTAGATGAGATCGATCCTCTGTACATCTTACCACTGCCCACTGTCAAAGTCAGACAAATGCAACTTCTTTTATAGCATTCATCAGACATAGTAATATTCAAGTTCTAATTTATGAAATTAATGTTCTTTGTAGATAGATGAAAGATGGTGATCTACTGAATAATGGTGCACTTTTTCTGTGTTGCACTGATTCATGCTCAAAAAAGAAGTTTCTCAAACTTTTTAGGTTTGCTCCATCAGATGAATTAATCTTGTCTGCAACAAGAAATGTCTTTTGTTTGCATTACAAGTGTGTGTATCTTAGCTGCTGGGCTAAGCAGGGTATTTTTGCTATGTTGTGAGCAGTGGGTGTAAAGAGGGTTTCTGCTTCAAGATACATGTGAGTATGTGTGTCACTAATTCATTAACAGTTGGTATTTTCTCAGTTCTTATTACAGTGATTTAAAAACACAATTAACCTCTGAATCAGTGTTGTATTGGGCAGCTGATTTTTGGAGTGTCCTCCAAAAAAGAAGTCTGCAGATGTGAACAGTGTGAGATTTAAGTAAAATTTCTAGAAATGTCAAATATTAGGTGCACATCCCATGCAGGGTGGGAACGAGCTGAGAATGAAACTGGGCTGAGCAGCAGAATGGAAGCCTGGCACCATCACTGCCCAAGGAAACCTTCCTGGGCCACTGCACTGGTGTGAACCCAGCTGATCCGCTGGTGTTTGGAATTTTTTTCTGTCTAGAACTGACATTGAGCAAGGAAGATCAAGATTCAAATGCGTGCAATACAGCATCTGTCTCCAAGCGGACTTTCAAGAAAAGGCCAGTGATGTTGGCTGTCCCATAAGCTTTCCATTAGCTGACTCACTTAGCGCTGGGAATAAACAGGAAACTGAATCAAGCTGGCCTGTCTTGGACTTTTCCCCTGAATCCTATTTTTAGCTACACAAATGCAAATCAGAAGTACTTTGCTGTAACTGGTGAGGTACTTTATAATTTATTTGTCAAATTGGTGTGAAATTTCTAAAGCACACGGTTCCAAAAGAATAAGATCTGTTGCTGTAAAACGTCCACTCCCTCTGGGCAGTGAAGACTACTCAGCTGTGCCGGAGGATGAGCTGAGCTGCTGGAACTGGGAATGTCAGGCAGCGATGCAGATGTGAATGGGGTATACTTTCCATGAAATCTGAAGGCAGAAAATATTTAGTATCATAAAAAGAAAAATAATCAGCTTAGCAAAATCCACTTGACAAAGGGTCTGCTTCTGGAAATTAAGTGTTAGGGTTTGGTAACAAAAGGCTAAAATATGGGAAAATTGTGAAACATTTCAAGTATCGTGAAAGAAAACCAAAGTGTCTGTAAAGTCAGCTACAGGGTATAGGTCAGCACTGATGCAGAAATAAGCAGTCTCAAAATCCTCAGGTTTTCACTCCTGTCCATGCCCTACACCATCCTATGTGCTCACACAAGCAGCAAACTTAATTGAGAAGCTGATCAAAATAAGAAATAACTTCTTTTTTCCATGGGAAGCTTGGTTGGTTTTAGCTTACTCCTAAAGCTCAGGATGAACCTCATACACATGGTGCATAACACTGTATGTTGGGAATGCTTTTGACTTTGTACTTTCATATAGGGCTGTATATAGTTTTTTTTAGGTGTTTGGCAGATGCCTGGCACTTGCAAACGGTGCTTGTTCCCAGTGCCCTGTACTGTGCTTGCCACCCTAGCTGCCGTTCAGAAGCTTGCTCTGAACAGCTTCTACTCTGTTAGTGAAACGTTGGTTACTCTGGAAAGCAAATTACACCATGAAATAATACTTCATAGCAATCCTCAGTACTAAGCCTTTTACAAGCTGTCAATATTTAGGATTTGTCTGTACGCAGAGGCTTAGTTTGATCTGCAAGTGAGGCCAGAGATGAAGAGAATTTGCAAGCGGAAGAAAATGAGTGGGCTGGTTCGTGTGCTCAGAAAGCTCCACGGTGTCCATCCCTGCTCCGCCTGCAGCACAGCACCAGGTAAGGAATAAGGTTTTCCCTCTGTCCAAGGCAGTTGCAAGGATGTTTTGAGATGTGAGTCGACTGAAAGAGGAGACAAAGCACAGGTTAGTGTAGCACAGAATGTAGCAATCACCTGCTCAGGATCTAAACTGGTCATGCTATTAGCTCGCTGCCTATGCCTGCCTAGTTTTAACATTTTGGGGCTACTGACTCATCTGGGATTTTTGTGGTACAAAGTCTGGATTAGAAATGGAGAAAAAAAGACTGTCACCTTTCTGATCATGATTCCTTCTTTGCAACTGCTTTTACATCTAGCTTTCTGGTGTTTGAAGTCTTCCATCTTGATATGAACCGGGCACAAGTAGTCCTCCTCTTTGGGCTTGAAGAGGTGTGTGTAGGAATCACATTGTCCTGCATTCTGCTCTGTGCAAAAACTCACTGTCTGGGTCTTCATCCCCTGCTTCCCGCAGGCTGTGGACTTAAGGCTTATTACAGCAGTATGAGGGCAGGAGCCTCAATGGACTTTGGGGTGGGACATTGCAGCCAGGAGCTTTCTTCTAAATTAGAATAAACCCATGAAACAGAAATTCTCCGTGAGCAACCTTCCCTCTGAATTTATCTGTTTAAGGGCTAACACCTCCCCTATGAGATCTGTTTCTCTACCTTTGAGCCTTTCTGGCTTTTTAAGTTTAGTCATTGTTTACTGAAGTGTCTCTTCATCGTCTCCTATCAGTTGTGTTGCATCATTTTATTTGGGTGCATTTCTGACCGTTGTTATACCCACCCGATGACCTTGCAGTTATTAATTTGTCTCTGTATCTTTCAACCTTTCACTGCTTGCTGAAATGCTGGTAGCTTCACATAGCCTGTACTGTCTTGTCCTTGTTGCATCTGTAATATTATTCTTTCTGTCTTTTACAATATATATGCTGGTGGCCTTTTGCCAGAACGCTGGTACTGACGCCTGGTGAAACAGGAGAAAATGATTACACTTTGATGAAAAAATAATGCTGGGTTTATATTTCTGAATGTGAAGTATGCTATAGGCAAACATGAGCACTTTGCCTGCTTACAATTGATAGCTAGACCAGTTATGGCTGCTTTTCATGTGATAGGGAGCAATTAATTGTCTGTTTGTGTGATATAGTTCTGGAGACAGTGGCAGTTACTGGGCTGCCAGGCAAAGCCCAAGCAGGATTAAGCCACACAGGGTAAAATGTTTCCTGAGGATCTGTCAAGGGGAGCAAATGAGGAGATAGGAGGGTTGTTGGGTAAGTGGAAAGATGCTTAAAATGTTTCTTATGGATCATGATTGCAGGGACGGCACCTGCACATATCCCGCCTCTCTTTTTGGTTTGTCGCTGAGGAGTGGGCTTTAGGAGAGGACGCGCTGTACTGAAGAGCTGTGCCGCAGGTAGAGGGCTGCATCTGTAAAAGTTCGGGTGGAGAGAAATCCACTTAGAAGGGTAAAGGCATGGCTGCGTGTGCTGCACCTTGGGGAAAGGCTGTCAGTTTTGAGGTAACTTGCGTTAAAGTATCTGTCAGAAGAAAAACTGAAGCAAAACTAGAAAACTGTCCAACACGTCTAAATGCAGCCCTACAGAAAAAGCAAAACAAGCGTACTGTTGTTAACAAGAGCTTTTGTGACGGGGAGGGAGGGTTGATTTACAGCAGAACATCTGGACAAAAGACCACAGACAGACTTAATAGTGGTGCTTCCCAGGGTTTGCAGAGGACAACTGAGGCCTCCAAATGTCTACAGAGATCTGGAGATATGTAGCTGTCTTGGCACAGTGGAGATAAAAATAGGGCAAAGGTTATCTCCTGAAGATTAATTGCTTTGCATTGTCATGAAACTTGCTTTATTAAAAAATGTCTGAAATTCTGTTACTCATAAAGATACATGTTATGAGACATGTCAATGCTACATCAGGGATGCAACCTCTGCATTGACAGCTGTGACAGGTGATGAGTGGCTGCCTACACTGATCTTCTGTCTGAACTGTTTGAACATGAAGCAGCACCGCGTTAAAAAGGAAACGACCGAAGCTGAGCAGGCTCTTTTTTGCTGGAACGGTTTAAGGGCTGTTCATATAAACAGCTCAAATGGATGGCGAGGAATATAATCTCTGGTGGGAGGTACAGTGCCAAGCTGTTGAGGCAGAGCTGGGGCACAGCTTCAGGTGGGAGAGGACATCCCTGTACTGTCAGAGAAACGGGATTATCAGGTGCCATTTCTCTGTCCACCCTGGTAATAGCAATCCTGTTTGCAGTGTTCCTGCTGTTGTTAAGATTACTGTTTATCACAATGATGTCAGTGGATCCTGGATGCAATTCTGCAGCTTGCTAGAGAGGGGGTCGGTGTCTTTTTGTTGAATTGCATGTTTAAGCAGAAGCTCTATATAAGACACATACCCTTCTGACATTCATTTCATTGCTTTTGTTAATGCTCCTTGAGAGCAGTCACTTTAATTTTACATGATACGTTGTAGTCGGAGTATAAATATCTACATCAGTCTGTGTCGTTGCAGGAAATATTGAGCTGCAGAACCTCTGGGGGAATACAGCTCCATAGAGACTCGGAGTACATATTTCTTGAAGTTCATAGTTATTTGAGTGCTTTAATCTAAGACTCTCTTCTCATGAGTTTCAATAGTTATGCCAAAAAATCACAAATCAGCATGGCTGTGATGTCCTTGGAGTGTCTTCTCTGGCCTGTTGGATAAGAAGCAAGAAGATGCTAAGCATTAGTATTCATAGCTGTTGTTAACTTGCCGTGTTCTTATGGCAAATAAAGCACTGCTGTGGGATCCTTTTTACATGGTGTTAGAATGTCTGTTCTGTAGCACCTTAGCTTTTATTTTTCCCAATGACCTGGTTTTTGCTTGTCTGCGCTTACTACCTAAAATATTCTTTAGCTAGTGTAATTCTGGCTGAGTTTTCCTGCTGCTCTCTGGCTGTTCTTTCCTCTGAAAAATGTCATGTTGAAATTAAAATGCCTCATTTCTGCTACCTTGGGGTGGGTGGTGGTTTTCTGACATACTGTCCTGAAAGTAGTAGTGGAAGGAACTGTGGCATTCTGAACTAATACTAGCAATAGAAATGAGCCAGCATGTCAAGGATGATATGCCCTGTTTGTGCTGGCTTGTGGAAGAGGGTAAGAGCCTGCTAAAGCTGCTGGATGACAGTCTTTCTGTGCAAGAGAACCTGCTTTTATTTCTGTGTTGCAGGAGAAGACATTGTTGAATGTGCATAGTTGAGGGGGGATGGAGTAGAACAATGCTAGTTAAACCTGGGGGTTTAAACCTGCGGCAGGCAATGGATATGGCCGCTGTTTTCATAGCTGCCACTGAAACAGATTATCTAGGTTTCCTTCTTGGATTACAGCTGGACTTTGCATGGCTGCCTGCAGGTGCATCATGTTTGAACTGGATGGTCTATGATCACAAAACTTTATAACACTGCTTTGTATGGTTGGCTTAATTTCATGTGGTAAATGTTTCAGCAGTGTCTGAGAGGTTAGTATAGGGCACAGCCTGCTGTAGAAGCTATCTCCCGGGTGAAATGCAAAGTTTGTCCAGTTAGTGATGTTTCTATTGTGTTGTTTTGGCATACCAGGACTTATACTTTGGCTTATAATACTGCATAGGCCACAAAGAGAAAGCAATAGGCAGCACGTAGGGAGCTGCAGTAGGAAGTGAGTCCATCTGCAGAGAATCAAATACTTGAGTAATTCATTAGGTGACTCATCCTGTGATGGTTCTTTGGATCTGTAATAAGAATTAGTACTTCTTCTTACACAGAGGAGAGAAAAATGTATTCAGAGTTTCTAGCAAAGCATAGAAAGTGACTTTGAAGCCTTGTCAAATATTCCTATGACTTAGGGATCCAGTGCATGGGGACAGTTTATCAGTCTGGGCCAGCTGAGAGACTGCCTTGAATGAAGTAATCTTGATCAGCACTGAAGCCTGCTAACACAAAGATGTGAGCAAAGCCAAATATGTGCCTGCTTCTAGTTTCCTCTTTGATGCTGGCTTCAGTAAGAATCTCAAAAAACACAAAATCTAGCATTCTCATTTGTATTAAAGCAGTCAAAGGATGCAGGTCAACTTCAGATGCTGATCTCTTCAGCTGCTAGCAAAAGATGTTGCATTTTTACTGGAACAGGCAGCAAGGTAGATCAATTGGAACAGAGCTTTCAACTTCTGCTCAAAAAGCAGAAACTTTTATGTGCACAAGAGAAAATCTTTCCAGTTCATTAACAAAGAAAGAAGGAACCTCTTGGTCAGACTGTTGGATCGCTCTAGCTAATACCCACTCTTCCTGGGGTACACATCGGGGTATGCTGTCCTTTCATCTCTCTTATATCAGATCTGTACCTTCCTCCTCTGCCTGAAGCCATGGTTCTAATCTTTCTCACTTTCAGGAGGTCCCAGCAGAATCCTCGCCATCATTTCAGATACTTTTCTGACTGTACTTCTTAACTTGTCATCTCCTCCACATACACAGGGTGTTACTTCTGAAAGCGTCAGTGCTCGTTGTCTTGATTTCCTAGTATGAGACTTAAAGGTTTGTCATTTTTGGAAAATTGTCAGTGAAGTAATTGTGTGCTTGAACAGTCACTTGAAAATGTAAGTTGTCCTCAGGCAGTAACTGTGCGCATGCTTTTTGGAACGTATTTGTAAAGTAGCTTTAAATAATGTAGTTTCAACAGTCTCAGGATTTTAAACACGATGATCCTGAGCGAGTGTGGTCAGTGGCTCTGCAGTTTTACAAACTGTTTTTCAGCCTTGTGTTTTTTCTTTTATTTGGGATGGTTTTGTTAATTTTTGGTTGGGATTGGTTTTTAGGTTTTGGTGTGGGTTTTTTTTTTTATTTCTTCGGTTTTGTTTGTGGTTTGGTTTTTTTTGAGGGGTTGTCCATTTTGATGGTTCATCTTCTACTTCTATTCCTAGGGAGCTCTATTCACATCTGAAGCTTCTTTAGCTGTTTCTGTTCTGAGTCTCCTCTCCAAGTACTGTCTGACACCACAGGGTAACCCCTGCCCACGCAGCAAATGCAGCACTCCTGCTTCCTTCCCGCAGCAATGCCTTGCTGCTGCCTACCCTAGTGGTGCAGGTCTCCAGCACGTCCTTTCTGTCCTGAACCAGTATAAAAAGGCAGCCCCTGAATCCTCCTGCTTCTTCAGAGAAGCCGTGACTCCTGTTCATCTACTGGCAGGACTTGTGCTCCCTGCAGCCTGACGTCCTAGCTATTGCCCCACTCCTCGTCTCTTCTGCCTCTGCCATTCCTCTTTGATGCCCTTTTCTGCCTCTGTCTCCACCTCTCAGGCTGAGGTCCTTCATGTCTCATGAGTCCTCAAGGAAGGCAGTGTGCTGGGCTCCTCAGGTGCCTTGATTTTTGTTTATTTTTGGCCAAATATTCAGTCCTCATCCTCTTTTACTTCTACCTTCTGCGTTTTTTCTCACCCGTCTACACCAGACCCAGGCTCAGAGCATGTGTCAGAGATATCCCAATCCTATCTCAGCCTCTGTGCCTGAATCCCAGCAGAGCTGTTGCATTTCCCTCCCCTCCAAGCTGGGGTTGCTCAGACAGCAGTTGTGGTGGTGTGCTATGGTATTATTCGTTACGCCTTTGCACTCACACCTTCTGTGTGGAGGTGCTCTCTCTCTAGCATGGTGGTATACGATGCATCGCACTCACTGTTAAGGCACTGGTGGATATTGCTTTTTCAGGTTTGGCTAAACCTGTTCATTTTGGGCAGTGTTCACTGGAAACTGTGTGGTCTTGGCTGGCCACCAGTGGTAAGTGTGGTGGCAGGTTATGACTGTTGGGATCTGCTCTCCAAGCTGTTCTGAGTGTACTTCATCTTTTTAAAACCAGCCAGTCTTGTGTCCTGTTCTAATGAGATTGGGGGGTGGGGTGGGAAGAGGTTTTATAATGAAGATTTTGAAGCATTAAACGCATCAACACTTGAAACATTTTGTACCTGTTCAGTTTTCAACCTTAAGGAAATTTACTGAAGATGTTAGCTGTTTGCACAACAAACTTCTGATGATAAAGTTTCTTACCAAGGAGGGAACAAATCTAATATTTTCTGCCTGTGACTGTAACTCTGAGTGTGACTTGCATTAGATCTTGGTGCAATTTGGCAAGTTTTATGCTGATTCACTTTGGATATGGGAGGGCTGAAAACTATTCATGCTAACCTGAGTGTGCAGGATGTGAGTCATTGCCTGCTGGTCATTGCCTGGTCTGGCTAAGAAGGATATTTTCTATGAACTGAGGCTGTGCATCTTTGAAAACTACCCTTTTACATATTCATGAAAATTTACCTAAATTCATTGCAGCTTTGCACTGAAAGTGAATTGCATCCTAGGAAATGCCAGATGGCCTGTGCTTTTATATTTAAACAATTACTGCATCAGAAATATAAAACCCCAAAACCTGCTCTCAAACCTTTGAAAGAATAAATCATTTAACTACCACTGTGGACATGTAAGAGCTGTGTGCAACTCCCTGCAGGCTTCTTGAAGTTTCTGTTCAGGAACACATCAATACGTGGTCCTGAGCTGCTGTCTTTTTTTGGTCTTTTACTCATTTCTGATGACCCTCCTTGAACACTAGTCTGGGCATAAGGAGCAGCTTGATTTTTGTGGAGATCCAGCAGTGGGGGTTGTGGGATATGTAATGATGGGCCAGTTCCAGGAATGACCCGCACTGTGACATTGGAGCCACTTCTTGCCCTGGAAACAGCATCTAGATCTATCCCCTCTGCTTGATTGATGCAGTCCTGCTGCACTGCCAGGCAAACATCAGCTTTAGCATGTCCCAGCCATGGGCAAGAGCCTCCCAAGCCTCTTCTGGCTGCTTCGAGTAGGCTGCGCACAGAGCTTTTGAGAGGCACAGATAGCTGTGCCATCAGAGAATATTCTGCCTCAGGGATGGAGCTGAAGTCCTCCTGGTAGGCATGCAGCAATGTTTTCTGACAGCAAGACTATAAACTATATTAACACTTGACTGGAAAGTCACCATGATAGATGCTGCCGTATATTCAGATGTGCTTGAATTTAATTTAGACCTTGCTGGGGAAATAAACATTATCATCCCTAAAGAGACAATAGGCTATGATCTAGTTTGCCTGAAAGGATTTAAGGGAGCTAATTTCCTCTTGAACATCTGGCCTTTTAGGTGACTGGCAGCAGTTAACCATGATGCAAGCAGTGATTTTCAGCAAATACTGCCTTCATAGGAAATGTGGAGCTGGTGCAGCACCAGGCTCTAAAATGCCATTCCTGTTCTCTGGTAAAGAAGTGCACATTTTGTAATTGCAGATTGGCATGGGATAGTGCACTTTTTCTTTTAACATTAAGGAAAAAATCATATACCTCTGTGCTGAGAGGATTAATTAGTTACTGGATGCAAGCCATTAGTGTAAAATGCTAAATATTATTCTGGAGAGCGTATCAGCTAGAATTGGCCAAGTATTGGAGTGTATGTCTGCCTCTTCCCCCATGGTCTAATTCATTAGAGTAATTACTATTTGAAGTCTCCTACAGAGATACGTACATGGAGGGGGGAAAAAAGCGCTTTGACTAAGAACTGGCTTTATGAAAAACTTTTTCCAAGCTGGCTCTGTTCTCGATTCTTTCTTCCACTCAGAGTTGCTTCTTCCCTTTCACAACCAACACTGGTAAATCGTTCAGTAAAAGCGCTGATGTTCTGTCACAGCAGAGGCAGAAGGTGAGGGAAATGATTCTTCTGCCTCTCCCTGCTTATCTCTGCCATTGCAAGCTAAGTAGCTGCCTCCTTGCAGGCATGCAGGGAGCTGAGGAGAAGTGGAAAGGGAAACCACCACCCAGCATTTCCACTGCGCCCGTTCAGCATGGGGTAGGTGATGCATAGCTGCAAGCAGGGTGTCCTGCTAGTTTCTCTTTTCTCCTGTAATGGCTCAGGATGGCTTGCGGTCACCTCTCTCATGACTCTCCCACCAGTTAGCCTTCTCTGAAGCTCCTTCCTCACCTGAGGTAGCTGTATCTCCCCTTGAGTTTCAGGCGAGATGCCTCCCCAGTAGCCCACTAGATTGGGATGGAATTCTTCCATTGACTTTGAACTGCAGCTTCAAAGATAGACCAGCCCTACCGCATCCTTTAAAGGACATAAGGGAAATTTATGAGTCATTTTTAGATTCTAAAAACTTGCCACAAAGCCATCCTTGGTGAGACTGGATGTGACAGTTGTAGCACTCCAGAGAAGATGGATGGCATTTTAAGTGTTGCCTTGGCACAAGCACCGGGACACAGCGGTCTCTGCCCCGGGGAGAGCTGCTGCTGCTGCTGTAGTCTCCCAGGAGAGGCTCTCCGTGTGTGCTGTTGCAGTGAGAACGTGTGCTGCTCAAAGTGGTGTAAAGGCCATACCTGTGGGATACACTGTGATTGCATATATTTAATAGGCTCTCAGGCACCACTTTTTGCTCTGTGCAGCCTCTTAGGCTCACTTTTCCACCGTTCCCTTTCACACTCCTCCTTCCACCACCCTCCAGCCTTCAGGCCAAAGCAGGGCAGGATCTCTGGTCCCCTCTTCCATGTCCTGATATCAAATCACGGTAAGGGCTGGTTTCTGTACTGCTGGATTTTCTGTATATATTTGTCTGAACTGCTTTCTGTCTCTGTGATCCTGGAGCTCAGCTCAACTTTCCCACTTGGGGTTGGGAACTGTTGTTCAGCAAATTTTCCCCCTCCATTTCCATTGTGCTTCAGGCTGGCTGGAGATACCTTCTGCCCACCGCTGGGTGAGCTTTAAAGGGGAGGACTTTGTGCCCGTGCCAGCTGCCTGTGGTCGTATGAAGGAGTCTGTGCCCAGCAGTTGTCTTGCTGGTACTACTTTGACCAAGGAGGCTGCATGTGGTGGCTTTGTGCCCTGGATCTGTACTCTTGCTGGGACTCTTCGCTGTCCCTGCTCACATTGGGCCTGACAGACAGTGGCAGCAGCACTCTGTTCTCCTTTCTGTTGACATCTTTTTTAAGTTTGGTTCACCAGTTCTGACACTCTAAAGCTGAAATACTTGGTAACAGGCTATGACGGAAAAGGGTCGTGCATCACCTTCCAGTGGCATTTGCACAACCTTGAAGTGAGCTCTCCTGAAGGGACTGCCAGGGGTGCAACTCCTTCTGCTCAAAGGTGTCTGCAGCTCCTCTTCCTACTGTCTTGTTGATGTAGATAGCTGTGCCATTCTTAAACGTGTGTTAGTTCATCATAAAGCAGTTTTAATCTTAAAAATAGCAGTAAGAGGCCATGGTTGGCTTTTCCTCTGATCCAAGCCAAAGCAGGACCTGGCTCTGAAGACAGGGGTGATGTAGAGCTGCCTGCCAACAGCACTACGTGAAGTAATCCTTTCTGTAACATGGGCTCTACCTTTGTTAGTGAACGAGTTTGAAAAATATGATTTCACTTTTGTCAGTTAATCGATTATCCTGAGGGCTGCAAGACTCCCAGCTTCATTCTACAAATTGGTATTAAGGAATTTTGAACCTGACAAGGAGGCAAGAAACAAAAGACCTCATTTTCCTGCTTGTCTGCCTCCCTAGCCATGCAGGCATATAGGACACTGCAGGAAGAATGCTAAAAGATTATTCTTTCAGTTTAAAAAGCGAACCAACAAACTTTCCTGCTTTCATCAGACTACATATTTCTTCTGTGGGATGCTTAAACTGCCACTTAAAATTGCAAACACAGCTTGTGTCTGGATTTTCTCATGTACCAACAATGTCCTGGTCTGCAACAGGTCAGTTTTCAGCTTGTTACAAATGGTGTTCAGGTGTAAATGCCTCAGTAAGTGAAAACACCTGAGCAGGTGCCTGGGCAGGTAACTTGTATCAGCTGTGAGTCTGGGTTTGCTCAAACCAGCTGCAGCTGTGCTGGAAATGCTCCCAGTGTGTGCAGAAGGGACAGAGGCTACACTGAAGATCTCACAAGGACATTTCTGTGCTCAGGAGGTGTTGGGTATAAGGAATTATACCTGTTACCAACAGGCGATTCAGGAAGAAGAGACTTGCAGTAGCATACCCGGAGTCTAAGATGATGGACCAATAAGCAGGTATCAAAAAGTTTTTTACCTGTTTCCCAGTCAACTTTGAATATTCAGATGGGTAGCAGTAGTAAAACTGACTTCAGTAAAAACCTGTGCCAGACCAATATAATCCATAGCAGAACTGGTTTCAGTTGTGTGTGTTATTTTCTTGTGTGTGTGCATGCATTTCTTTCTTGAGTATCTTTTAGGGTTTAATGATTAGAGTTGGGGGACGGAAAGGTTTTGGGTATCTAGTGTGGGTTGGTAATGAGAACTGTTGCTGCACCAGTAGTGGTTGGACACAGTTCTGGAATAGCTCTGTGCTGGGTGAGTCCAGGTCTGCACCTGGGTCCTGCGTAAATGGTTTTCTGCTGCAAACCCATCTGTTTTGTTTGTGTGACTCTTTAGATTCTTACTTTTTGAGACTGTGTGCCCTAAACATGCTAAATCCATGTAGCAAAGTGAATTCAGAAAGTTTAGTGCTTATTGTGTTGGAATAGTGCTAAGATTAGAACAGCCTTTTATTAGGTGGGCTTGACAGGAATAGTCAGTTAATACCTACAGGTAACTTAAAATTTCAGTCGCTTCTTAAGTGAGGGATTTACATAAGTATTAATGTGACACCACAGCAGGGGAGCAGCAAAATACCCAGAAGTGAGTTGGCACCTTTGTAGCAACCCCTAGGGGAGACGTTTTGGTTGTTCAAGGTGCTGGTCCTGCCTTCAGCTCTGGTAGAATCTGCCTGTGGCATGTAGCCACCACCCCGACCTGCTCTGAGGACAAGCAGGTGGATGGATCTGTAGCAATGGGCCTTCCTCGCCCCAGACTTCGGTGCTTGCAGATCCCAGAGCGTTGTTAGGAACATCTTTAATTGTGCAACTAGTTTGTACCCTAATCAACTTTTCCTTGCTGCTTGGAGAGCAGCAGCTGTGGGGGTTACTCACTGAGTGAATCATAACAAAAATTAGTAGTTGTCTCGATGAATTATCTCCTCACCCACTACAGACTTCTGGTTGAGGGTTTTGTGTTTTGTGGTTGTTTTTTTTTTTTTTTTTTTTTTTTCCTTGTTTATTTTGTTTAACATCAGGTTTTAGCTTAATGTGAATATCTGGGGAAGCCCTGGTGACTTAGTTGCTTGTATAAATTGGCCCTCCTCTGGGGTACTTCAGCATTTTGTTGAGTTATGTGCGGTGTTTAAACGAAATGTAGTTGGTCCTTTTATATAAAACAGATTGTTCTGTTACAGGAAACAGGAGGATTGCAAATAATTTTTCTTTGTAACACTAACTTTTGCCAAGCTGTGGCTGCATTTCTCATTCATGCTTACTTTTTCCTACCTGGCAGAGTTACATTTAGACATGGAGCAGATGGCAGACCCCCTGCTACTCAGGTGCTTCTCATTCTAGTGGCAGATGATAATTTAGGTGGTTGAAGGTGTAAGCTCCCATTTCTGCATAGCTACAGGAATGGATCTGTCTGTTGGTGTGGTCTTTCAAAGCAAGAACTTGCATTAGCAGAGGTTTAGTGTGCTTCTAGCAGGGAAATATAGCTGTGACAGTGAGCCACCTGAAGAATTTCAGTGACTTGGTATTGGCCAGTGGGATTTTCAAAGAGCCACTAGCCTGTGGCTGATGGTTTCCAGACCTGAGGTCTAGTGCTTGAAATCGGTAGATGTAAAAAGAAAACTAAACACTGATCATGAGCTCATATAGGTTGGAAAATATTAAATTAAATTATTTTTTTTAATTGCAAAGAAATTTGAATTCCTACTGGGCTATTCTTGTTCTTTTTCTTGCTTCATATTTAAAACAAAAATCTTTTGAAATACATTTAAAAGTCTTGCCCTTGCATTTTTGCTTCCTGAGTGTTGCTGCCCACCCTTCTCAGATCAATCAGAGCAGTGGCATTTCTGGGTTGAGTTGAACTGCTGCCATCTCTTCCTGCAGCAATGGGACTGCTGCCTTCCCCTTGCTGCCATCACCTCCCTTCTGTCCTCTGTTGGGGATGGCATGGGCCCAGGCGCCAAACCTGGCAGCACTGTTAGCCTGGATGCTGCTCTCTGCTTGCTGGAGAAAGCTGACCTAAGGAGACGGGACAAACCAGCAGGATTTTCAGTCAGCCACCTGCACAGACCATTTCCTTGGGTCTTGTTGGCAGTGGTTTTGTCTGCTGATGAAATGTTTGATTTTTCAAAGTGATCTGTGATTCAGTACGACAAAAGATGCCTTCTGTAAGAGATTAGAATGCGCCGTGCCAAGTGCTGGGCTGGTTGTTTCCAAGGATCAGTTTTGGTTGACCACAATCTCTTACAGTGTGAAAGGGTTTAACAAAAACTAATTAATTTACACACACACATGGATTCGGGCTACATAAATAAACAGTTAATGTAGCTTTTGTGGGAAGTGTGAGGTAATGCATTGACCTTCCCATGTAAGTCTTGAATGTCTGGGAAGTGGAGTAGCTCCTTTTACTGAACCCTGAAGCAAGGCAAGTGCTTCAGGAAACATTCAAACACCGCAGATGTGGTGAGCTAAGTATTGCCATTATCTACTTTGTGGGTTTTAAAAAGTGCCTGTCAGAAATGTTTGTCTTCACTGCCAACTACCTAAGTTGGCAAGGTAAATGTAACTTCTTAAATACATCTTGGTTTCTTTTTGGGTTGATGGATTATTTTTGTTTTTCCTTGTTGGGTTATTTATTTTTAGCAAGGGGAAAGTGATGATGTTAAACTATTTGGTGATCAATGTAAATAGCTTCAGGAAGAAACTCCACTACTTTGAATCTCATAGTCTTGCAGTAGGACACTGAAGTTTTGCACATTCTGCAATATGAGACAAGTGGAAGAAAAAAATACTCGATTAGGACCTAGAATAATGCAGCGTGATAGCAAAAAGGCAACTTCCCACAAACCCCAGTGATACCACTGCAGATTTCCTTTTCATTTTTATCTATGGGGCTGCAAAATAAAGGAGTAGATCTGCAGTCTGGGAAACTTTCCAGAATAATCTGTAAGCAAATAAGGGCTTGCAGCCCTGCCTTTGCTGACCAGGTTTTTTGCCTGCCCCTGTTCTCCCAGTTACTTGTGTGTGTGTCCCAGTAGATGGACTCGCTGGAGTGCCTCACTGGGATTTCTCAACTGACAATACAGTAGCAGGTCCCTTGACAGATCTGCTGTCTTTTAATAGGAAGATGCTTTCCCATTTGTCCAGATGTTGAATACATTTTTATAGACAATGCTTCTATATTAGGATTTATTTTTTTTTAATTCAAGCAAAATGGTGAAAGGTGATCTGTTGCTTCTTCAGTATTACAGCAGGTGGGAAGAGGCCAGCGCTGCCGCAGTATGTTTTGCTGCTCTCAGAAATTGTCCTACTGCCACAGGTACTGCTGTAGATGCTGAAGTGATGCACAAACCACAGACACATACTGATGATCTTTCCTTAGTATATAAACTTAGTATATGTAGGAAAGCACTGGAAAGGGGTAACCATCGAATCTTACTTTTTCAGGTTAAATTTCCAGGATGTGAAGTAAGGAGCTAGAATTTTCTGGCTCTGCCATTTTCTTCTTCTTTGTTTGGGTGCTGGGGGCCAGAGAAGGGGGCGTTCACTGCCCTACAAAATTCTTCTCAAGTGTGAATCATGGTTACAATTTATTTTTAGATATACAGGTTAAGTCAGAACTGGTCTGGTGCTTTTGTCTTCGATACAATTATTTCTAGACTTTGAATAATTCATAACAAATGCTAAAGTAACAAATTTTTTGGTTATGTAAACCAAAAAAATATGGAACTAAATCCCAAGTTCTAACAGAAAAAAAAGTATTTTAAATTTAAATTTCAATAAACTTCAGAGAATTTAAAAGTTTACAAACTTAAAAAATACAGCAACAGGATTGTAAAGTTTTAAACACTGGGGTTTCTACCTTCAATCCCACTTCACCTGCTGAGCTTACAAGAAGCCCAGGACACCTCTGCAAAGCCTTCGGTCCCTTTGCATTAAAAGATGGCCAGTTATTCTGGTGTTACTCCTTCCCTTGGAGGTTTGGGTGCCAGTGCAGGAGCTCTGAGATCCAGAGTCAAACTCCTCTTTTGCAAAACCTATGTGCATGACCTTGAACAAGAGCTGAGTTGCCTGCTGGCTCATTCCCCATCTGGAAAACAGGGATGATAAGAGTTTTGCATTACTCAGCTGAGAGAAATCGCTGGATAATGTAAGCTGTTGCAGAAGGCAGAAGATCAATATATTCCATCAGTGTGTCTTTCAGTTCAGACCCTTCTGTTCCTAAACACTGTTAGAAAAAACCCTGTTGTTTGGGGAGAAGCAAACAGAAAGGCAGAGAACAACAAGGCAGGAGCAGGGTGTGTAGTAACCCAGGGTTTGGTTTGCCTGGATGGTTCAGCATGAAGGAGCAGGTAGGAGGTATGCTGGCTTCTTTCCCAAGCCTCTGGTGATCCCGGATTCAGGTGATGTGCCATTGGGTCTGAAACTTGTGGACTGTGTCCAAAG
Organism: Falco naumanni; assembly: GCF_017639655.2. Classification (NCBI taxonomy): domain Eukaryota; kingdom Metazoa; phylum Chordata; class Aves; order Falconiformes; family Falconidae; genus Falco; species Falco naumanni. Next base: position 13,488,066 of record NC_054067.1, read on the forward strand.
TGCTCAGCAGCTCTTGGCCAGCCATATGTGCTGTATTAGGGATGTGGGTCTTTCACTGCACCTCCCAAGCATGTTGTGTTTCACTTTGACTTCTGTTGTACTTTATAGCTGTGCTCTGTTGCTGTGATAAGGTACTGATAATCTGTATGGATGGATTTTGCAGCAATGTTGGCCTTTTCTAGTGAAAAGGCTGGAAATCATTATTCTTTTTGACAGTCAAACTTCATCAGAGAGTGAATAGAAGGCATTACTCCTTAAGTAGTAAGAGGCTTAAGTGAAACTTCTCAAAGCAGTAAAATATTCAACACCAGGTTTGAAATGTTCAAAACATTACTTTGTGACTGCAAAGAAATTACTTCAGCCAATGAAAAATGACTGGGAAATTCCACCCTGGATGGCATGTGATTTGAGGAGAGAACATCTCATACTGATGGTGCTTTCTATTATATTCCGCCCCCCCCCCTTTTTTTTAAAAAAAAAAAAAAAAAAAAACAAACAAAAACCAACAAACCAAACTCAAAAATCAAATGCAACTACTTTCAGTAACTGGGAAAACCAAAGATCTGCCTTTATTTTGGGAAGGTTAGGATCAGTCTTTGTTCTACAAGTAGCAGAAAAAGCAAGCATTAGAGGATGGTGTTAAAATAGTACCCTGCACCTCTCTCTCTAAGAATATCAAAGTCTCTTCTGCTATTCAAAAGGGAAGCAGAATGAAAACATTGTGGGCAATATTTTATAATAGAACAATGAGCCTGAATAGATAGATTTAAACCCTCTTGTTTCCTAAATGTTTAAAAGAATCTTCACAGATTTAAACCTCATTTTTTATCATTGCTTTCCTTATTATGCATCAGCTTTTAAGTTCCATGATAACACTGCAAAAGAAATAAAATTTCAGATGTGAAGGGTGCTATTATCAGTGTGCAGTGGCACTTTTATATACTGATTATAATGAAGCCTCTCCACATCACTTTCCTTCATGATTTTTATTTCTGCACCTAAAATGGAAAGGAATAAGTGTATCTCTTGCTCAACATTTTTATAAGATCAGCAACAGATTGCTGAATGTCAGGCTACATGGCTTCTTCTGGACATACCCAGTGATGCATGTGGGTAGTGCAGAGCCACAGCCCTCTTAAGCACATCTGTTATCACAAAGGCAGCTGTAAGTGAACTGGGAATGGTGTGGTCCAAGGGTGCTTGCTGTGCTGTATAGTTTTCTGGTGTCACAATATTCTTCATCCTTTCCTATTCAACTTGTTGTAATAGCGTTTGGTTCAGTGCAGCTACGGATTCTGCTGATGTTCCGAGACTGCAGTGATCTTGGGAGTTCTTGAGTGGCAATCTCTAGCATTTGTTTTGATAATGTTGGACAGTGTTAAAAAACAAACAGCAACAGGAGAAAATATGAAAATACTGCTGCTAAGTATCTTCAAAGCAGTATGTAATGACCTGCTACTGAATCTTGCATGTATGTCTTTGCAGAGGTAAGTAATAATACAGAAATCAGAGTGTTAGGAGAAGATTCTGCCATGGGAAGCTGTTTCCCAGGTACTCCAGGGAGTGAGTAATCCCTTTTGGCAACGTACAGTAAATGAACGGTCTAGTTTTGTCTGCCCACACTTTCAATGCGATTCTTTTCTGTTATTTACAATGTTGTGTTAATTGAATTTTCCTAATAGTAATAAATAATATCTAGCCATATGTTGACTTTCACAACTTTGTTGTACGGTAGGCATTAATGCAGCATAGCTGATTAGAGCTTTTGTACCCCTGTGACATGGAGCGTGAAGCTGGAAGAGTAAAAGCAATGATGGTTCAGCTCCTCGTGCAGTCATTTGTGTTATAGAAAGATCTCTTTAATATCAAAGCAGGGGTATTTTTACAGTTCTAAACCATATCGACTACTCTCAGGCATCTGGGTTTGGCCTATTGCTTAGAAACAAACTTAATAAATATAAATGAAGTTGAGCCTCATGCTTTTAGCGGATCCAAACTACTCCCTCTATGACTATAAAGCTGGCTTTGCCGTTCCATATCCCCTCATTAGATAGACCAGTGAGGCTGCAGAGTCATCTAGCTTTCAGATTAGGACATATCATGCTTTCCTTTGGCAGGCTGAAAACAATAACAAGATTTGTTATTTACTATTCTTTCTTGGGGCAGAGCTGTTGGCTTGCCATCAGAGCAACTGTGAGCAGTAGGTGTACGCTGATTTCTCACTTTTTTTCCTATAGTATTTCAATACTAGGATTGTTGGGGGGTGGTATTTATTTTTAATCCTGCTGATCTGTTTTCTGAGTGGAAAGGTCAGTCTATTAGCCGGTATGGCGATTCTCACAGCATCAAGCCCTGTGCTAAAACATCGCATCTCTGGGAAGGGGGAGGTGGTTACCACCTCCATCCACGTTAGGTATGCTGCCTTCTTACAGCCACTATAAATACTGCTTTGATTGGCATGGTAAAGGGTTGTATTTTTGGTACTGCAGGTATATACAGGGCTGCAGTTTAACATAATCACATGCTGCTGATTTCCAAATGAATGATCCTCACCTTGACATTTTATAGTACCTGCAGCGCAGCTGCCTGGGACTGCAGGAAGCACGGTGGACGGCGGCCAGGTGACTCTTCCACGCTGTCCCTGCCTGCCTCGCCACTGGGACTGGCAGACATGAAGGTAGGGAGGCTCCAGAGGAGGTATGAACATGAGATAAGATAAAAACCTGCCTGTGTGTAGGGTATGTGCTGGAGAGGGTGCTGCAGCTGTGGACTGTCACTTTTGCTGTGCCAAGTGCCCTGCGTGTTCTCTAGGACATGAGCACTGGGAACGGATTCAGAAATAATGTTTGCCCAGCTTCATTATCTGTCTCACTCGGCGTTTTGTGTTTGGTACACCAATCTGATTTATCGCTATCTCCCTGTAAAGCACAGGATTAACTTTTATGTAGTACTTTGGGCATTATACTCTACTTATATTCAGGATACTTTGTAAGGTAAACAAAGCATGCTCCAGTATCAGGTATGCATTAACAGCCTCTGGTGCTTTCATCTAAAAGCTTTTTCTGCAAAAATATTTTCCACTGCAGTTTCAAAACCCCCTTTATTTTGTACAGCTTTTTAACATGGTAACTTTCAAGATAAACTCCGTATAGTTCTGGGTTTTTTATTTGTGGTCACTAAGCTGCATCTTTGACAGTCACTTTCTGTTTGTGGTGAGAACGTATATTTCAACAAGATCAAATTGACCAAAATTGTTTCATGTTTCCAGTGGTGTAGACATGTAACAGGTTGCAGATTGCTTCATAACTCCCTTCTGAATAAAATTAGAAAGAGAAAAAAATGCAAAATTAAAAGATCATTTTAATTATAGCCCTTTGTTCTACCTTGTTAGTTAACATTCTGAAGAGTGATGTACAAACTGTGTAGTTTGTTTTGCTAAAATGTACCCAGCGTGGAGCCATCTGTGTAATAGTTGACATTATTTATACTCAAAAGAGGGACAGTGCGAAATCTGGAATAACCCTTGCTCCCAGCTAACTATTTCCAGTGTGACTCTGAATTATTGATTTACGTTCATTCTCTATTCACCTATTATGAGTTCGTCTGCTGCTTTCAGCTCTCCTATCACATTGATGTATTTCTAATTTTCCAAACTGAAGTGGTTTACTACAGAGGTGTTGGGATGAATTGTTCTCCAGTGAATGTATGAAAGCCTCTAATGCCCCAGATAGCCTCTTTCATATGAAACCTGCATTGGGAGCTCTGGTACGTAACAAGGCCGGCAGCAATGCCTTGAAATCCTGGAAACGCCCCTTTTCTTTCTGTCCTTCCTGATCTACTGAGTATATGCTTGTATTTCCAGAAAAAGTATTTTTGAGATGATGTGCTTGATGGTTTTAGAGATGGAACGACCCTTCTGGGCTCTGCCCAGGATACTTGTGGGCAGTGTGAGTTGGTTTTCTTGTCTGTTCAGGAGGGAGAGCCCAACTTATGAAAAGTGCTTTGAATTTACTGGGTACTATATGCTATGTAATTGCGCTTGGTGGCTCTTTCATGCTTACTCTGCTTGGGTGAGTTTTGTTCTGTTCTAAAATATGCGTTCGCATATTGTGCAACCACTAGGGAAAACACATAACTGTACAGGAATGAAGTTATTGCTAAACATGCATTTTTTCAGTTAACTTACATGGTAAAATAAATTTGGAGAATGTTTGAATTGGAAGCTGTGGCTTAGAAATAATTTTTGAGAAACTTATAAAACAATAGTAAAGCAAAAGGCAAAGTTGTATAAATGCCACGACAGAACAAAATTGTATCTTCAAGGGTTGGCTGATTTTGAAGAGATCTGGTTTGATCAGTTCTGAGTGCAATAAATTTTTTGATCTTTTCACTGGAATTACAAAAGTATCACTCGGAGACTCTGCTCTGTGTTCTCGTTTCATTACAGATGGTTTTACCAACACCCATGAAAAATGCAATTAGAATCATAGAACAGAATCATAGATTCATTTAGGTTGGAAAAGACCTTTGAGATCATCAAGCCCAACCACTAACCCAGGACTGCCAAGGCCATCACTAAACCATGTCCCCAAGCACCGCGTCTATGTGTTTTTTAAACACCTCCAGGGATGGTGACTCCACCACCGCCCTGGGCAGCCTGTTCCAGTGCCAGAGCGCCCTTTCAGTGAAGACATTTTTCCTCCCACCCAATCTAACCCTCCCCTGGTGCAACTCGAGGCCGTTTCCCCTTGTCCTGTTGCTCGTTACCTGGGGGAACAGACCGACCCCCCTGCCTACAGCCCCTGCCAGGGAGCTGCAGAGAGCGGTCAGGGCCCCCCTGAGCCTCCTCCTCTCCAGACCAGCCCCCCCAGCCCCCTCAGCCGCCCCCCATCAGCCTCGTGCCCCAGCCCCTTCCCCAGCCCCTGCCCGGCTCTGGACACGCTCCAGCCCCTCCACGTCCCCCTGGCAGTGAGGGGCCCAAAGCTGAACACAGGATTCGAGGGGCGGCCGCACCAGGGCCCAGCACAGGGGGACGGGCACTGCCCTGGCCCTGCTGGCCACACTGTTCCTGACACCAGCCAGGCTGCTGCTGGCCCCCGTGGCCACCCGGGCACACCACTGGCTCCTGTTCAGCCCCCTCGAGTGGATCCCATCTGGCCCCACATCCTTGTGCACGTCTCTGTGGAGCAGCAGGTCCCTGACCGTTTCCTCCTGGACTGTGGGGACTTCATTCTGCTCCTCATCCCGGTCTTCCAGCTGGGGAGGCTGGGCAGCCTGGGGGTCACTGGTCTTGCTGTTAAAGACTGAGGCAAAGAAAGCATTAAGTACCTCAGCCTTTTCCTCATCCTGCGTGGCAGTGTTCCCCCAGCATGTGGTGAAGGATGCAGGTTATCCCTGGCCCTCCTTTGGTTTCTAATGTGTTTGTAAAAATATGTGTTATTATCTTTTATGGCAGTGTCCAGCCTGAGTTCCAGCTGGGCTCTTGTCCCTCTAATATTTGCCCTGCACAACCTCACAGCATCCTTGTAGTCCTCCAGAGCTGCCTGTCCCTTCTTCCAAAGGTGGTACCATCTCCTTTTTTCCCTGGGTTCCAGCCAAAGCTCTCTGTTCAGCCAGGCCGGCCTTCTGCCCCGCCGGCTTGTCTTTTGGCACACGTGGACAGCCTGATCCTGCACCTCTGAGGCTTCCTTCTTGAGGAATGTCCCGCCTGCCCGGTCCCCTTGGCCCTCCACCACTGTCTCCCAGGGGACTTTGTTGACCAGGCTCTTAAACCGGCCAAAGCTGGCCCTCCACGAGTCCAAGGCAGCGGTTCTACTGTCAGTTGGCAGCTGTAAAGGGTGACACGGTAGAGCTGTGCAGCAGAGTGTTGCACTGCTGCTTCAGGTTGGGGACAGGCTGCACTGGGAAAGCTGGTGGGCTTGACTGATCCTGGTGAGTCCCTGCAAGCATGGCAAAAGTCTGCTGAAGCTGCTGACTCTATGGGAGACGGTGCTTTTGGGCTCAAGTCGTCTTCTGGATGGAAAGCTCAGCAGCAGCAAGGAGACCCTGTGATTCACCGAGACATGATCCCTCCCTGTGGTGTACGGAGGCTCCCTGAATCCAGTCAGGAGCTGCTGGACTCACTGGGAGGGCCGCTCTCGAGGCGGAGGCCCTGCTGAGCCTAGCCCTGTAATCCCATGTTCCTCATTTCTAGCCTCCCGGTCCGCATCCCCACTGTTGTGTGTACTCACCAAGAGTTCCTCGGTGCTGCCATAGCAGTGATGCTGCTCCTGCATGAAACCCCTCCTGGCTGCTGCCGTTGCCGAGGCTGGTTTAACCTGCTGATGTGAGGAGACTGTGAATCAGATCCTAGCGTGCAAGTGCACCAGTACAGGTAGTGTTCTAATGAAATGTGCTCAGCCTTTCCCTCCCTGCCTCCCCCAGCTTCACTCTGACCTCCAGCAGCAGTGTGGTGTCCAGACCATCTTGTGAGTAGTCAGATCATGAGAAAAGGACCTTTTCCAAGTCCTACAGCACCATATAACCTAACTCAAGTAGGTACTGTAGATCAGAGGCAACAGCTCAGCTTGTTCTAGCAAAGTTAATACTGATTATTAATAAATAATAACTGTTAATGTTAACATTAATATAGTTATGTTAATTACTATTCCAGCAGTGCTACTACATCCGGTGCACTGAAAAATAATAACAAAGCTTCTTATCATCTAATGGATGATGTTATACATTGTGGATGCAACCTATTAATATGGAAATACAGACACGTTTATCTGGAATAATTTGTATGGTGTATTTCCTGACCTAATAATGAAAAAAGTAGGTCAGCCTCCAAGTTTTCAGAGATGGGAATTAAAGCAAGAAAGTCTTTGATAGTTTTACACAAATGGCTGAAACTTGCAAACCTTGCATATTCAAAATGGTTTGCCCCACTATGATGACTTGGAGATATTTCTAATTAATTGTAGTAGTACATCAGCAGTAGATATCCTTGGCTTTCCTATTATCTCCTGGTTTTTAAAAATTTAATGGAGTAAAAAAACCACTAGAAGATAGGGCTTACCAAACATGGTGTCATCGGAGAAAAGCTGGTTTTAAAAGGAGATTTTATAAAATGTGGTTTACAGAAGCTTATGCAAAGCAGTCTTTCTTCCTGAAAAAGCTTTTAGTTCAGCATTGAGCATTTCAGGTGCTTTATTGTTGCTAGAGACTCTCTAGAACATGATGCCTATGAATACTGAACTGCTAAGTCTTAGCCTGGCTAGCACTTTGCAAAAGGTGTATTTGTGGAGTAGCCGGTGTATTTATGACCATCTCTAGATAATTTCAGTCTTTGACTAGTGTCTACCTTAGCCATAAAAATTACAATCTTCCTTCTGGAGCTTTGATTCTTTGCTACCTATCATAAATGTGACATGCTGAGGTGTGTTTTAGGAATATAAAGTTGGCGTCCATCAATGTCGTGCTCTTGGGGTGCGTCTGCACTGCAGGCAAAAGAGTGGCTGCGGTGTGTGCCGGGATACTCTGCCCACTTCAGCTAAAGGCCCTGTGCTGTGACGCCTCTGCCAGCCCCCTGCCTGTCTTTCCTTCCTTAATGAGTGGCATCCAGGTTCTCCAGCTGACGTCCCATCTACATGTTGCTCTGGCTGTAGCGTGGTGGCAGGTGCGGACCAGAAAAACGGGAAGACCAACCTTGGGTGGTGTTTCAGGGAGTTTGGTGGCTCTTGCCCCAGCCCTTGTGATGTTTGGGGAAAGGCACCGAGTATCCGAGCCAGGTACATCCATCTCTGTGTGGTACTTTATACTCTGAAGAAATGCATTTTTGATGGACTTCTCTGTGTGTTGCTTGCAGTCATTTTGAGCTGTTCAGTGAAAATACATGCTCAAGCTCTTCTGTTGTGCTGGAATAGATTTTTTTTTTTTTAAAAGATTATGGACTTTCCCGATGCTTTCACTATTCTCTTCAGCTAAATTTTACAGCTGTGAACTGTCACCCAGCAGGTACCCTACCATTGGATGCCCAGATACTAACTTTTTTAATACAACACATGTTGTTAGTAGCTGGTTGTCAGAACAGTCGTGTCCTGCAGAGTATTTTCTGAAAGAGTTGTCACTGTCGAGAGGAAGCTTTATTTTGAGTTTTCTGCTGTTTTGCTTTGCCCATTCAATATCTAACTGCTCTCCACATGTACAAGATGGTACATAGGTTCTGCTTGAAGAGCACAGACCGCTTTTTTCTGCTTCTGGTCCATTAAAACTTTGCCTCCTGTACTGCAAATGGAGAGCACTGTAAATTCTGAGTCCTTTTGTTTTGACTTGTGAACACGGTGATACGTGAGCTGTGCTGAACCTGTCAGATTTTTTTCTGAGAGTAGTAATTTCTGACGGAGTCGCAAGCCAGGTCTCACGTAGGGGCTGAGCACGCTCTGGTACTGCCTGTGTGTGTGGTCGTGAAGCTGGGAGAAACTTTTCGTTGTGGGTCTGTTTGCTCCCTGTTTGTGGCTGCTTTCTGCAAGAATTTCTTGGTTTATATTAGAACAAGAAATGTGGCTGAAAAAATTAAATCAGAGCATGAAGAACATGCTGCGACTGGAAGGAGTGCCAGCTTGTATTTTCCTGGTGATTTTGTCAGGCTTTATAATGGCAAAAGAAATATTGGAGGCTGGATAGGTCTGTACCCAAGTAAAGTATTTTAAATACTTTTCTGTTTTTAGAAGCAAACTCAAACTGATGCTTTATATTGTGATGAAATTATTTATGCAAAAGTTGCTTTGTTTTTAGGTCTAATGAAATCCCAGAAAGAAGATGAAAATTATTAGGGACCTGGCTTCTGTGAAATATCTAACAAGGCTTGATAGCACAGGAGTTCAGGAAAAAAAAGTTTTCTAAAATCCTGTTTACTTGTAATAGTCTGTTCAAATTCCATTGCAGAAATTAGAATTGTTTTAGCATTCCCAGTCATCATTTTTTAATATTTGTTTGCAGAAAGAAAATTAGATTGAACTCAGAATAATCAGTTTTCTTTCTATTAAATATGATATTTTCTATGTGAAATGACATGTTTTCATAAAAGTAAATGCTGGGCTACTCTGAGTATTGACATATCCTAGAGTGCAGTGCCACCTAATATGTGTCTGGGCAGGTAAGAGAGTTGCAGAGGTTGGAAAGAGAAGAGTACAAGTGTTTTCCCATCCCCGGTCTCAGGTGATGGATGGAGTGCTGCGGGGTGAAAGGCCATAGCGCAGCCTCAGGACATGGTTAAACTCCTGTTTTTACGGGGAGAGCTGGCTTTCACTCTGTCCCAGAGCAGATGCCACAGTGCAGCCCACCAAGTAAGCCTTGCACTGGTTTAAAGAGGGAAAAATGCTCCCCTGAGCTCTGGAGACCAAGTGTGTCCATTGGAGTGAGTGACGGGCTGGGCAGCATCTCCTCTTCAAAGCCGAGTTTGGGCGTTTCTGTTGCCAGAACACTTTAAAAGGTAAGGAGCGTTGCTGCTCATTAATTAGTAAAGTTGGAGCTGGCTCAAGTGGTGCTTGGAAATATTAACTATTAGTCTTTGGATTCATGCCCTGGAAGAAAAGTGAGTTTTATGTTAGTTTTCCAGTTTTCATTAATAACTCCCCTTATCTTAAAATAATTATTCGGTTGAGGATGTATGAGCTGCTTTAAGCAGGTGGACTACTTTGAAGGTCAGCGCTGTAACACGGGGGTCTTCTAGGGCCATAGTAACAGTGCAGTGTGAGTGTTGGTTCTAACAAAGTGGTGTAGCAATCAGTAAGGGTGACTCAGAAAAACCTTGGGAGCCTGTATCGCTGCCATCACTGCATTAGGCAGATGATCAAAATGACCAGCTCCTGATAGTTTTCTAAATACTGTACTTCCACAGCCATCTCGCAGTGGTCATCACCAGCTGTGAAGCTTTTGCTGGCAACACCCTTTGTCACCTTTCCTTTGCTAGCTTTTTTTTTTTTTTTCCACCCTGCGTCTCCTCTTTCACCACAGGTGAGAGATCTCAGCCTTCCTTTTGGCTTTCTGGACCCTTTCACACGTGTCCTCACACTACCAGTTTTTTAGGGGTGCTGGAGCTTTGACTTTCAGCTCAAGGTTGGGGGGTGGGTCTGAGATACCATTTTGGATGTGTCTGTAAGCCAGGGACCCCTCTTCAGTTGCTCTGGGTACAATCATTCCCTGCCACTTGGAGTATGAACGCAAAACCTGACCATGTGCACCTGACCTCAAGTTCTGGGCTGGTAAGCCTTTGCTTTCTAGAGGCCAGTCACTGGGCACACACAAGGAATATATTGGCACATGTTGATAGGTGGTGGGTGGGAAGCCTTTCAGTTTTTTCCTTATTCTATGGAGAGAAATGGTCAGTGTCCCTGTAACACTGAGAAAGAAATTGTGTGAGTGCCAAATGCTGTTAGCAACCTCGATCACATGTGATTGATGACAAGGTTTGAGAGTAACCAAATGGTTAATCTGCCCTGTAGATGGATATGCTCTTTAGATATAATAAAAAGACCTGCCTCTTTTATAAAATTAGAAACTGAATGTGCATAGGCATTATATAACTGAAAAGCTAATACTGTATATGGCAACATGACGGATTAATATATTGAAGTCCTTGGTTTGTTCTCATTTCTGTCCTTCTGGTAGTTTATGGAAACGTATGAAAAGTTTTCAAATGACCTTTAAAATTAGCTCCTAACCTATATAGTTTATCATAATTTTCTGTTCCATGAGCCTGAGGTGTTAAAGGATTCATAATTCAGTAATTCAAAAGTTGTCAGTGTCTTCACTATATGAAATTTTAAATATTCTGAATGTGTTTCTGGCATTTAGTGGTTGTATTTATTCATTCAAATGTAATGGATATTGAATAGGACCTAGTATCAGCTTGATACAGAAAATATATTCGGGTAATTACATATACCTACACTTGATATAAATTTCAATCTTTTTCTGCCAAAAGGGCTGGTAAAAGGGAACACCATCTTTTTTGTGTTTTATGAAGATGCAGTTCAGAATTTTGGAATGCACAAGAGAGAGGTTCCTGGGAGAAAGAGGGAGCCGCTTCCCTGGTGCTGGCCCACAAAGTGGGCTATCAGTCCTGTACTACTTGCAAACATTTCTGTGCTTTTTGAATCATCTTCTGTATTTTAGGGACTTGCAGGTGTTGCAGCCTCTGTTTATTATAAGCACGTGAGCCTTTTCTGAAGTGTATAAAGAAATGGATGATATAGATAGTAATGGGGTCTTTACAATTTTTTAAATTTATTTTAAGAGTATGGCTTTCGGTTGCTTAATTGATCTAATATTAAAAAATTGACTATCTTGTCTGATAGTATGATGAGTCTGGATGGGAATTCAGCATTATGAAGGACAGGTGCTCTCTGGGCCAAATGCTGCGTGCTACTAACAGTTGTCTCTGCAGTAAGTTGGTTCTCTTGTTAGCAGGCCAGGTAGGTAACTGTAAGCATCAGTAGCTGCTGAAAGGAGGCTCTGTTTTAGTTCTGTTTTCTGCTGCTCCTGGCAGAGGCTGCCTTTAAACCAAGAATGGGCACGGTTCACTGACCTAGTGGAGGATATCAACGAAGGGAGCTGTGTTGATGAACACACGGTACGTTTGAGATTGGTTGAAACTCCGGTGAATGTTATTTTTACAATGGCCAAGTGGTTCCTTTAGGTCAAGAATAGGAAACCTGCACTTTCTACTCCATTTGGTGTGAGTGGAAGAATTTTAATCTGACTTTATCAATCTGTGAATTAATGTTTGGAAAGAAGAATTGCATTTTGGAATCTGACCTGATTCAGTGAAAGTGCTATACTATATCTTATGCTGCCATAGCAACATATGAGTGCAATGAGCTAGAAATCTCCCAATTATTAGAAAAACTGAATTAAACCAACTGTTGAACGATGTTGTGTTTGCGTAACGAAGCCAGTTTCTGCTTTTGCTCCTGTAGCTCTGACCTTGTTTCAGGTAAAAGGGGTATCCTGGAGTCTCAAGAAACAGGCTTGATTCAGATAAACAGCTTATACTGTGATGAAAAGTATGAGAATTAGACACGCTGTGTTACTGTACGGGGACTCAGATTTGCAAACGCAGGCTGCTGAGCCTGCTCAAAGCTGTCTTGAAGAAAGTTTTAAAAGGTAGCGATGGATGGTAAGAAAAATCAAATTTCATCTAGCTTAAGTTCCTCATTTGTGAAATAAATATCCTTATATGTTTTTAATTTGTGTAATGAAACAAAAAAAGTGCTATGGAAAAGGAGACTTCTGGTAGGTGAGAAAATAGCAAGAACGTAATATTAACTACAAAGAACCTTATGAATTGTTTATTTTCTGACCTGTTCTCCTAATACTTGAGGAGAGGACTAAAGCTGAAAATATTGTGGGTCTAAGAATACTGTACTGCGTTCTGTATGACATACCTCTCCGTTAGGATAAAAAAGGAGGAGACTTCCTAGGGAGTGTTAACAGGAAGAAATTTCTGGGAAATATTTCTTTTATGTGTGTAGTTTCATTTGGAAATCACCCTACCGCTACCCTAAGGCCAGGAAGAACAGTTCTGTGAAGCCTCAGGGCATGCAGAAAATCTAATCTTTCTCATGTTGTCACTGACAAAATGAGGGATGGAAGGAGGAAATGTGTTGTGGTATTGCTTTATTTTTAATCTTAAGTTTGCTGACCTTTTTTTCATTTTAAACTTTATTAATATATCTATTGCATTCTGACCTTTTGTCAGAGATTGCTAATATGTCTCCAGCCCATCTTTTCTTATGTGATTTTTATAAATATCTAGTCAAACTCACCATAAAAACATCTGTGGGCTTTAATAAAGAAAATTTTATAGTAAGCCTGAAGTACAAAGTACTGAAAGTATACTTTTAGCACTGTTTTACAAAAAGTTATGAAGTATTCTGCAGTTGACAGGGTCGGGAGAACTTTCACATATTTTACAGAGTGTTCCTAGCAATTATCAATAAGGTGTTTTTAAAGATCTGTGTAATAGAACACGTTTTTTTTAAAAAAAAAAAAAGTGCAAGTGCAGCCATTTTAAAAACTTGTGCTTAATGCACTGATAAATCTGTTGGCTTCCAGTAACACTGCAGAACCGTTAGACTGATACATTGATAATTGCAACTAAACTCAGATTATTTCCTGCACACTTTCTTCTTGCAAAGCCTTTTGATGTATTCCCTTTCTTTGAACTTAGCATGTCTGAGAGGGTGACTTTCTTTTACAATTGAATCTTTTGGGATTGCATTTGTCTACATCAACTCTTCTTCCAGTAGAAACCAACTCCTTGCACTGCTGCAGTGCTTGGGCCACCAGACGCTGATCTTTTGCCTTTATGAAGCAACTTGCTGTGACCTCTGCTGTGGCTCTATAGTGTCCTCATTGTACATGCTGTGTGTATTTGTCACGTACACAGCGCATGCAATGTGGACATAATGGAGCTCAATTTACGTCTGATAAGGAGACAAAATATCTGCAAGAAATGTTGTGGGGTTTTTTATAGGATTTCAGAATTCATTTATTTGGTTCATGCACATGCTATTCTGTGTACAAGGTGGGATCCAAAAATGGTGTTGTAGATACAGCTCATCAGTGAAACGAGGCAGTGGCAAGAACTTGCAGGGTCACTGCAGTTCTCCAGGCCTCCACAAAAAATGTATTATCAGGACTTAAATAGTGCAGGAATCCAACTTTGGCACCTGAGAATGAGGTGATTCATTTTAGGTTCATATATTCTATTATTAACGTTCTTGTTGTTTATTATTTTTTTGGCATATTATGTGCTTTGTTTTATCACTTGGGGGGAAAACTTATCTTTTTCATATAACAGGAAAATGTGAGTCTTGTACCAACATTTATGTTCTGTGTTTTTTAGGGGGTGGGTTTTCAGACAAAACTTCTGGGTTTGTTTTTAATAAAAAAAATACTATTCTACTACTTTGAAAATCTTATTTCATTAAAAGTGCTTTAATTGTTGGGGTTTGTTTTGTGCAGTTCTAGTCACCCATCTGCATCAGCAAAGGCAGAGCCACGTTCTGTTTCCTCTGCCGTGAACTGGTACTTTTAAATGATGAGGTTTCCCAAGCGATTTTGACAAACTGAATGCTTGTGTGAATAGTAGTTATCCTCTTAAGTGCTAAAATACAAGAAATTGGATATTAAAAGCAAAAATTGTTGCAAGGGCAAATATTGTACCTCAAGTGACTTGTGGAGGCTGCAAAAATGAAAGTCCATTCTCAGTTGGATGTAGTCTGGATCTGTAATGGGTCCCAAACTGCTTTCTAGGCCTGCAGCACTGTCTGAGAACAGGAACTGCATTAGAAAACTGATTCTTTCACTGCACTGAAATTCAATTTAAAAGGGATGGTGTTGGTGGTGGTGTGGGACATGTTTTTAGTGGCAGTGAGGAAATGCTAACAAACAGCTGTCTTAAGGGAGCTGCAATATGTGTTATTCCAGTTCTGTTTAAAGTATTTAATTTAGTGGGAATTTTTAGGAGCTTTGCTTTTCATAAGGTTACTAACGATGATGTTTTGTGTTATTGTCTGTTTTACACAAACAAGTGTCTGGGGAGAAGACTGAATAAAATGGCTAAAGCCGCTGGCTTTAGGAGGCTTTTTTGCTTCCCTGGACTTGATGCTTTTGCTGGCACGCAGCAGGCTGTGTGCTGCAGTCTTCATGTACAGCCATGCTATAACCAAGAGCAACAAAAGATGTTCTCCTGCATTGAATTTATTGCATAAATGATGGTGATTATAACATGTAGTGCTTTATTTCATTTACTGTGCTCGCAAGGTATACCAGGTATACCAGGAGCCACAGACAGAACAAAGCTTGCTTTCTTCTGAGTTTGTTCTGATGTTCCCCTCATCAGGCTTGGTATGCAGTGTGCAGAAACATCATTGTGAACAACAAGAAGAAATCGGAAAAGTTTTCTAAGCATTGGAAAACTCAGATGGAGCAGTAGTTATATCACAAGACAGTGGTATCAGCTCAGTAGCCTTGTCTCCATTGCCTGCCTTGAGTCTACGTTAATACAAATAAAGACCCAACACGAGATGATGCAAAACAGATGTTTTGAAAAAATTGTAGCCAGTGCAGAGAGTACTGTGAGAGAAGTGCTTTACTTCCAAGTATTTTTCCAAGGGAACCTGGGAAATAACCCCCTTGGAGCTCGGTCCTGCAGATGTTGGTAGTGGCTGGCGGGAGCTGGTGAAGCTCCGCTCTGACCTTGTTCCGTGAGTCCCGCTGTAGCGAAGGGCTCCTTGGAAGCTACGGCTCTCCTCTGCTGGGGTGGTTTTGCTTTCACTGGATTAATTTTTTTTTTTCTTCCTTTAAATCGCTGTTTGCATTAATCCAATTGCTGGAAAAGGATTATAGGCCCAGAATAAAATCTAGTCGTAATTAAAAATGTAAAAGCAGCTTATGTTTTTAGGCCAAAGTTATTAGAGGAAGCTATCGATGTACCGAGATTAATACCCCAGTCTCAGCTGGGAGGCTATAGTGATGGGCTGGTTACTGAGTATTTTATAGTAGATAAGTTCTGCTTGTGTTTGCCACATATCTACATACGTCATAAGCTACACACACCAGCCTGTCTCTCACAGGCTTTGTGGGCATCCTGATTTTTTCATATTTCTGGAAGACTGTTTTTTAGGAGGTAATCTAGCTATATTACAAAAACAAGAAGAGTTTGATAGGGGATGTTCAGGGCACAAGGGCTGTGGGAATGACCCTCTGTAAGAGGATTGGGGCATATTCCAGTCTTCAACATCTGCACTTTAAGCCATCTTTTCATAATGAGCACTCGCTTATCAAATATTCTCTCTGTGTTTGTAGTTTCTGTCAACCTCCTATCTAGACAAAGAAAAATAGCAAACTGGAATAGCTCTCAGCCATCCTGTTGTTTGTGCCACGTGCCCAACCTTCTGACATGCAGTTGTCTGCATATTGTTTGTAAATCTGTCTTTTAAAATCTTTTTTAGTAGAGTGCTTTTTAATTACCTCTTTAGAATTAAATCAATGTAGCAGTTAGAGCTACTTACTATTATTATTATTATTTTTGATCCAGACATTGAATCTTGCTTTGACCTTTGCTTTCTTTGAATGGTAGGTGTTGCATTTAATCTCTGTCATTTTGAATTATATGAGTTTTCTGTAAAGGAAAGGATGCTGAAAGACTCATTCCCTCATGAAGGATTTAGATGAAAAATTATGGACTTGAGTGGCTCTCAAAAGGCATTGTACTGAATCTCCTCCACCTAGATTGTGCTGAACTTCCCAGGCTTGAACATCCTTAACTTGATGGTATGCAGTGTTTGGTCCTCTGGTGGCAAATCGGCTTTACAGCCAAAGCAGTGAATAAAGTCTTCTAGAGCATCAGTGCTAAACTGCAAAAGGAATGCAAACAGATACCCCGGCAAATGTCAATTTATCAGCCTGTGAGCTACAGAGAGTTTTCAATGAAGTAAACTCTTTCCGATGCTTCTATCCCTTTTAGGTTTTACATCTCTTTTGATGCTTTGAGTTTTCCTTTTCTTTTCTTGACTTGCTTTCCCAATTCCTTTTCAGGAAGATGTTTAGATCTTTTCTTTCAGTAACAGTCTATTTGTGATCTTTGTTCTCCTCCAAGTGGCCCTGTATGGCTCGTGCTTGACTTTTTTAATGTTGGAAGCAATGCTGACTTTCCTCTCTGTCTTGTTTAGGGAAGTCTTCTGTTACCTATCCCACATTGTCAGTGTCCCAGGCAGGTGTTGAGGTGCTGGCTCCTGTGTTTTGTTTGGCTTTTCTGGGAGCTCTTGCTCCAGACTGGCTTTAGCTGTTTGTGCTCAGCCTGGCAGTGGTGGCTGTATTCCGGGGTGCCTGATGGCATAGCTCCAGCTGCTAGTCCCAAGTTATTTTGAAACATTTATTTACATAAAATAAATTTAGTCTCTAGATTGTGCTGAGGAATTCTCTGTATCTCTAGCTTGTGCTAGCAAGAAAGATGCTGTGCCAGAAACTCAAAGATTTCACAAGAGGCAGCATTAGAGGACATGTTTTTACTGCTGTGCACAGCTGAAGAATTCCAAATTTAGTATTGTCTGCATGTGGTGGGAAATAAAAACTCAGGAAAAAAGACTTAAAAAAGAAAATAAAAATGCCAAGAGTCAGCAGAGCTTTCCTTCATGTGTTTCCACCATAAAAGTTGTGAACCTCAGTGAAGTGCTGACTTTTCCTCTGCAAACACTTGCAGCTCTACTGTGTACAGCAAGAAATTTGCTTGTTGCTGCCAATAGTCCCGGCCAGTTCTGTCTTGTTTGTGGTAGCAGCAGCATTTCATGTGTATGAGGCTGGTGGAGTGAGGAATGAGTGCTGGGGACAGTAGCCTGTTACAAGGTGTGTAATACAGGGAGAACTTAGACTTAACCTCTTGCCCTAAATAACCACTAACGAACAGGATTGCAAACCTCTACCTTCCAGATGTTCCCTAGGGACTTCGGTCCCCTTTCCAAAAAATGAATGTAGAGCAGGCATCTGAGCTACAAAGCACTGTGGGTTTTCCTAATTTTCTCCCCTTGTAAATCACTTGTGCCAGTGAGTGAGACGTGCTGCCCCATGCCCTGGTGCTCAGGCAGCTGCTGATGCAGGCAACAGCTCGGCTGGAGCAGCAGGGTTTCACTTTCTGCCTGCGCTCTGGCCACTGTATTTCTGCCAGCAAGCGTGCCAGGTGGGTTGTGAGTGTGCACGTGTACGTGTGCCTGCTGTTAGGAGTCCTTCATTCTGCATCCTTTTAATAGCTTTCTCTTGCTGAAGATTTGCTCTGCTTTGGTGGCCCAGTGGATCAGGAGCACTGAGCGGAGGAAGGTGGGTGTGAGAAAGTTTGGTGTTTCCTTGGTGCTGGTTGCTGCCCTGTTGATGTTTGAGAAAACAGCTCTGGAGCAGTGTAGTGGTGTGCTGGGAGGAGGGGTTGCATTTCACATTTATAATGCTATACCTTTTTTTTTTTTTTTTTTTTTTTTTTTTTTTTTTTAAATAAACCAAACTCTGGAGGATATATATGCTGTAAACCTTTGCTCTGTACCAGCTCCTGAACATTAACTTGCACCTTGGTTGCTGCAGAGCCACGATCTGCTGCTGAGTCCAGTTTGCAGTAAGTGAAACTTACGCAGCCTGGGGTTGCAGCATGTGGCCGTGTGACGGGTGTGCAGGCAGCTAAGCATGGTGCAGGATCTGCTTGGTGGGATGGCACTTGCTGTAGCTCTGCATCTCTGGACTGGAGGCTGGAAGGACTGAAGCTATCTTCCCGTGTGAAGGATAGGAAGAAATGAGCTGCCTCTGGGCAGCTGCTGAGGCTGACCTGGTCTAGTAATCCTTATCTCCCAAGGAGTGTCTCTGGGCAGCATGGTCTCCCCTCAAAGCAACCCTCTCTGGCCCCTTTCCTGCCCTTGTCCATGTGGTTCAGGAATGGCTGGGGCCACCTGTGAAGGCACATGGGTGTAGGACAGGGTCCGGGAAGAGCCTGGTTTCCAGGGCACCATCCTGCAGCTCTGCAGAGGGCAAAGCTCTGCATTTGTTTCCTTCTCTTCCATTAACTGTTTTTGGATAGTTTCTCCTTATTATTTTCTTTTTCTTACAGTCTATTTTCTTTGCTTGGTTTGCCTCTTTCTCCATCATTTCTTTCTCGCTTTATGGGATTATGCTTTGCATGAGAACTGTTGTGGTAGAACTACCTGATATTTTTGTTTTGAGCTTTTTCCTATCCAGCAATTACAAAAGCTGTAGGGCTTCTTAATTACTCTGACACTGTGGAATGAAGTGTCTTTTGGTGTATGTTGTCATGCTTCGTTGAATACCTTTAAAATATTTGTAATATTGTAACTTTTACTGTGGGCTTTTTTGCGTTATGCTGATATTGTGGATTTGAAATTGCATAGGTATATTCCAAAGGCTGTGCTCAAATGAATTCACTGCTGTTAATGGGGATTCAATCCCAATAAAAACAGTGACACTGAGAGTTACATTTTGCGAAAAAAATGTAGCACAAATAATTTAAATATTTTTCTCATGTTTGAGTATATTTGTGGTGTCTGATTGAGCTGGTTAGCAAAATAAAGACAGATGGTAATGAATTCATTCCAACACATTTTCATTATTGTACAGCTATTCTGACTTTTCAAAGCACTTGTGCAAATGATATTCCTATTTGAATTTCCCTTGCCGCTGCTGTCTGTACCCTGTTCAGGGAATTCAAAAGTAGTATGCTTATAATATGTATGGAGAATTGACTTTTATATGCAAAATAAAAATGAAAATAACTGGAAAGAGGAGCTGCCAGTATTTGGGAAATGCAGTAAGAATATAATGCCTTATCCTTTCAAGTCCAACCAAAACTTAAAAGGATTAAAGCAGAGTTTATCATAGTTGAATTTTAGTCGGGTGTTCTTCAGAGTTTGAAGATGGCACAGTGATTCACAGTGCTGCCTTCTTTGGGAAGAGTGAGAACATTGCTCTGAATACAGGCAGTGAGCAGCAAGACCAGGCACCTGCTCCGGTCTGCCTGTGCATCCCCCAGCAGCTCATCTGTTTGTCTGGACACTGCCAGGGTGATGTGACCCTCATTTCTGTGTGTGTGAATGGTCAGCAAATATGTTTTGATGAAAAGTCTTCACAGTCTGTAGGTCATGGCAGAAAAAGAAAAGGGGAGGAGAGGGAATGCCTTGCAAGGACTGTAACCACTTGTAATTGTTGCTTTGTCTGATGACTCAGGTGTTCTTGAAGCTTCTGCCCTAAATAAATACAAACTTTAATGTCTTTATCTTAATGCAGTAATTATCTAATAAGCTCATCTATTCCTTTAAAGGAATACTTGACATTTTGAGAATTGCACTAACCAGTCAGCATCTTGTCTCATTCCTTTGCCATATTTCAAAGATGCCCGTTATCTTGGTAGTTTCCATACAGAGAAGATCAATGTACATTGCTGGAAATGCTGTACTCAATGTATGTATGAAAAAATGTACAGAAAATACAGTAACAAAGTAATATTCATTGTAGTAGAAATTGTTATTTTTGAGACATCTGCACAGAATTTGCATAACTGCTCAGTTTGTTTGGTTCTGTTCTTCTCTGTAAAGTATTGCTGCTATTGTTTTTATAGATCAGAGGCAGCATATGCCTTGAATATATGAGATTGAACTTGTTTTCCCTTGCTGTTGAGCATCCTAACAGTGACTGTAGTGTTGATATGCTCTACTGTTATCCTTCCCAGGCCACCTCTTCATCCACCCGTGCTGGGTTCATGCATGGGCAGAGTGAGGAGGGAACAGGTCTAGCTTAGCACTCCTCCACTTCTCACCTTTCCCTACCTCCTGAGCTCCTGGGGGATGCTGTACTGTCTGTTGCAGAGACAAACTGCCAGCCCCTGGGAGGGAAGAACACCCACAGGGTGTAAGCTGTAAGAGGACTGTCTTACTAGGGCTGCAGAAGATCAAGGATAGTGCCCTGTGCCCATCATAAAGCACTGGAGTTGTGAGTGAGGCGGTGTTGAAGGAGAAAGATATTGTTCCACAGGAATGCCAATATCTGGCTGTACTAATAGGTTCCCGCAGCTTGGTGCGACTGTAATCCTGGCAGTGATGGTTGGTTTTGCCGCTATCCTGTTAGCACTTGTACCAACCCTGGCAGGGCTCTGGGTGCTGCCTAGGATTTCTGCAGCAGCTTCCCTGTAAGCAGGTCTGGGCTCACTTTTACACCTCCCACAGTCACGGTCTGTCCAGAGCCAAAGCAGGGCTTAGACTACTCTTAGATGGAGGTTGGCCGTGGGATTGTGGTCAGAAAGCTCCAACTGAGCTGGCTGCAAAACCACGGTGCTTTCCTCTGTGATAAAGCACTAATTATTAATCCTGACCATCTTAGCCCTGCTGAAAGCCGATCACCTCACAGCCGTGTCATGTTAAAATAACTGTATAGCGATGTGCTGCACGCAGTGTACTAGCAAAGGTGGAGTAAGACGGTGCAGGCATGCCCAAGTGCCCAAAGAGTGTCACAGCCACTCCTGAGCAGTAACATCATCAGGTAGGGCAGGGGTTGTGGCTGCAGCCTCTCTGCCTAGCTCAGGCCAATGCTGCTTCTGCTCCAGAGGACTCTGTTCCTATGGTTTCTGACTCTGCACCATGCTACACATATGCATATGTGCATTTTTTTCCTGTTTAAACTAGTTTATTTTTGTAGAAGAATGATACTGTCATGAGAATCTGGTATTTAGGATACTAAAATTTTCTGACTCCGAATTAACACCGCATGCATTAATGGAAATGTTTCCTCCCTAGACATAATAGACCAAACAAAAAGAAACATGTAAATAATGAGGTGAAGTACTATGTGCTAAAAATGTAGCACTGTTCTGTGCTGGAGGTGGTGAGAGGACCAGAAGTACTTTGACAGAAGGAAAGAGAAGCGGAAATTTGAGAGGGGGGTGAAAAAATATAACGGCTTGTGCATATGCATCGTTCTGTGGAGAGGGTAGGAGGGGATATATTGACACCCGTAGGCAAAAGATGCAAGCTAGGATTGCAAAGGGGCCAAGTATACTTAGGTTCCAGCAGGTATTCTGGGAGAGGAGCAAAGTAATAGCTGTTCTGGGTGAGGCAAACCCTTCCAGCAGCTCTGTCCACATTGCTCTCCCCAGTGATGGTGTACAGAAACCCTTTGTTGGGGACAAGGACAGCCAGAAGCACCAGCCCCACTTCTGTCTCCTTCTACTAATCTGGATGCTGGTTCCCCAGATGAACCCTCTGTGGAGTCCAGGACGTAAAAGCCACCAATAAACCCAGGAATCTAGGGGAATGTCAGTCCTTTGGAGAGGTGGTGGGTTTGTCATCTCTTAACACACTTTAGAGGAATGAGCCGTGTTTGGGGGAATAAGAGGGTCTTCTCTGGGGCTGTTGCTGGCCTGGGGTTTCTGTTGCAGGGCTGGTTTGTTGCTGTGGTATGGGCTGTCCCAAGGGCAGTTTGTTCGGCTGCGTGCCTGTGAGCAGCTCCTGCCTCGTTCATCCCTCCTCCCCACTGACAGCATGCTGCTGCCAGTTCAGAGTGCGTCTCTCACTGGGGCTCAGTGCTGGGAAAGTGTGGTCATGTAAGAACAGATGTGAAGATGGCAGGCTGGTAATGTGCTCCCTACCTCTCTGGAGTGCCAAGACATTTAACTCTGACCAACCCAAGGTCCTGACTGTTATTACGGATCTAGTTTATGGAAGAAGTAATTTTTTCATTGTTGTTCTCGTTTTGTTTGTCCCCAAGACAGCATGCAATTAAGGGGAATGTGCTGTATGTTTTAATCCTCTGTATCTGTTACATTTTTTTACTTTTACTGTTGTGCTGTAGCATGTTCATCATGCAGTGTGTTCTTACTCTGTCCCATCACTTCTGCATTTCCTATAGTGAAATGATCTCTCTCCCTTTTTTCTTTACGATTCTCCTTTCCTTTTCAATGTTCCTTTCTTGCTTTCCATTCTGGACACAAATTCTTAGGAACTTCTCTCTGTGAGAGAAGGCTTTCACAGAGGCATGTGTCCTGCATTTTGGTTTGTGTTTGTTTAGCCCTTGTCACAGCCTGGCTTGCTTCTAGGAAGAAATTGTGTTGCCAGGTCCTAGCACTGACAGTACTAGAGAACATTTTCACAGGATAGAGATAAGAGCGTGTCTATAGCAAATAAAGACCTACATTAGACTTGTTCATGTCTTGAACAGAATAGCAGAGAAGCATTTCACCATGTGAAGATAACCCAACCACTATACTCAGTGCAATGCCACAAACCCAGGAGATTAAGCAGCTCCCATTTCACTGTCACTAGAACACTGCTGTTACATGACAGTTACCCCATTAAAGCTCACGCAGGGCTGCCAAAATGTGCTATGTTCATGCTTCTCTTACTGCAGGCGGTTCTGATTCCTGTGTCTCTGCTAATTGTCATTTTTGTAAATGGAGTCGAGACTCCAGAGTCATTTAGGCGTGACCTCTGAAATGTCATGCCTAATTTATCCTCTTTCCATCACAGATCATGGAAAGACCTGGCCATGTGTTCTTTTAACTCATTTATTTGTAAGTACGCAGATAATGATATTTCTAGCTTCTGCTGAATACTCCTTGCTTTTAGGGCAGTTTCATGTCAACATGAAGCACCTGTATAAAGCTGGTATTACTCTGGTTTTTGTGGCTCTGTTGCAGTGTTGTTTGTTAGTCCAGGAAAGGCTGTTCTTACTGGTTCATTGCAGGAGAAACTGGTGGCAGATGTGACTTGCTAAAAGCCAGTGAAGTTTTGTGGCAGGCTAGTCCTGCTTACACGACCCCCCTGGAGCCTGTCTTGGCAAGTCTCTGCTCCAGTATGGATGTTTTTGCAATGAGCTCGCACCCACAGATGGATAAGACCTTCTTATCCATGCTCATGTGTTCATTTACATGTTCAGTCATGTATAAAAATCTTAGCTGTACTGCGTGGTTTCCCTTGCAAAGGTTGCATGGCTTAGGTAGCTAGACTGTGTTTAAGTGTTTACTTGAAATGTGTGAAAAGTTTCAGAGAAGTATGACCCTGCTGTGCCGCAGGATTTCTCAGTGAAAATGCTTTCATGTTAAATAGCAAAGAAAGACAAGAAGTTTGTCTGAGGGCCAAACGTGTGATTCATATCATTAGGGTGAAGTTTGGCACTTCATTTCATCATCTCATGCCTGAGAGTGAGCTTATGCTTCTCCATTGGAGCCATGATTTAATTTTTTTTTTTTTTCCTTCTGGGCTCTTCTTTCACCTGCTCACCAAAGGTCCCTGGTGCTTGCTGCAGAGCCGATGGGTACATACACAGGAGAAGCCCCAGAGCTGTCGCGTCACCCTCAGGTGGCTGTGTCCTTTGAGGATGGTAAGAACTAGAGCCAAAATTTGTGCCTGAGGAGATTAGCTTTTGGCTTCATTTCTTCCTACTCCAGTCTTTCTATTTTTGATTTTTCAAGGGTATGGGCTGGGGCAGGAGGGAACATGGTTGTCTGAATAGAAGTATGATTTTAGAATATTATGTACGATGAATGTAAAGGGTGGAGGACAAGCTGTTCTTACTGAGCTACTCTGTATAGGACAGATTGAGAAAGGATGTGATGGAGAGTCTGGGTCTTCAATCACTTCTGGAGAGATGAAATCTTGGTACAACAAGGAAGCAGGGTGAATACTCCTTTCTGTTACTCAGTTATTGGGGCTGATCGAAGCTGTAGAAATTTGCCATCACAGGGATGTTTTCAATGAAATTTCACATTTGAATAGATGGATGTTTCTGAGAAATCTTATTCTCCTTCATATTGTTACCATTCTGAACTGGAACAGACAAAAAAGTATTTTTGTGGAAATGCTTATAAAAATACTGCTCTGTGTCTGAACCAGATCTATGTAACAGTTGCTAGGAGCCAAAAATGAGTGTGGCACTTCAGAATCTGACTTGCTGTGTGGGAACTAATTTTTATTTAGAAAAAAAATAAAATCACGTGGATACATAGATACTTGTTTGCTTCCCCCCACCCCCCCCCACCCCCCCCCAGTTTTCCTTGCCAACTTGATCTGAAATTAGAACAGTGTAAGTCACTGAAATGCTACAAGAAAAGCTGGGGGTTTTTTAATAGGTGTGACTTAGTTACCTAGAATTAAAGTTCATGTGTGTTGTATAGCATCTAAATTACTGAGGGTACTTTTTTTTTTTTCTTCAGCAAAACTAAACTTTTTATTTTCAGGGCAGCCTGTTGCCGCCACTTGTGCGTGTGTTCTTTTTGCTGGCTGATGCTCGCCTGGGGTAGCAGACCTGTCAGTGAGTTTGCTTTCCTGCTTTCCATGTGAAGATAACCACTTACCATACACTGCCCAAAACTGTGTTCATCCACTGCTCTGAATCCTAAGCCTGATATTACTGAATGAGCAAACTGTTAATTCCTTTTTACAGGGTGCAGTATTAAACACTCGCACTTTCCTTGTGAGTGTCAGAACTTGTCATTTTTTTCATTATGAATGATATAATTACCCATGGTAGTAATTTTTCTAAGTTGTAGGAGGCATCATTATGTTTCAAATTCTTCCAGAGAAGAGATGCTGCTTGCTTGGAAAATCATAGTCTTTATGGGGATTTGTAATGTGATTCAGTGCACAGGGGAGATCCTGATTTCTCCTTGATTTGATGTGGTTTTCCTTCCTGCCATAATGTTCTGTGTCCTCACACAGAGAATCTGTCCTGTGCAACTGTGTCTGGGGGAAGCTGTCTAATGAGGGACAGAGGGTGCCCTCGATTAGAGATGAGGCTGGGCAAAGATTAGGACTGTTCTGGAGATTGATAGGAGGGGAGGGAGATGGCACCCTGACATTCGGGCACTCATGTGTTGGCTAGGAAGCTGATCATCTGGACTAACTCAGCTGTGGTAGTGAAGCAAGGCAGGCAGCTTCACAGTGATTCAGAAACCCAAATTTAGTTCCTGCCCGCATTGCTTTCTGGAAGAGAATCTTCTCACTAACTGTTGATTCCTGCTGGCTATCTGCTTGCGTGTATCCTCTTGTTTGCTTTGGATGTCACCACAAGCATTTTGGACCCTGAAGAGAGAAGAAAACATCTGTGTGGAGATGGGAAAGAAAAGAAAATGAACAGCATTCACTTCTGACTTAGTGAAGTCAGAGCAACTTAGTGAGGCTGCCATGGGAGATGCTTGTGCATCAGCTATCAAACAGGTTAGAGAACTGGCTATAACATATCCTCTGCCTAAACTACTCACTCCCTATAAGTCTGCTGAAAACCTGTCTCCTGCATCCTGAGTGTAGACTTGGGAAAGATGCAGGAGCTAAGGAACCACTGAGGAGTCTGCAGGTGAGATGTGCCATGCCACTACTGCAAGAAAATGGGCAGTAACAGCAGCACCAGCCCCTTTGTCTGTGGTTTCATAGCTCAGTTAACTTGGCAGAGATCAAATCTTGACCTTTTTCTTCAGGAACAGGAAGGGGAGTGCAGTTGCTGTCACCAGCAAAAATGATTTATGGGAAGATCATTTTCTAACCATCTACACTTGTTCCAGCCTATTCGAATGGCACCCTGCCCAATGGTAAGTCAGTTGAAACATGTCATGAGGGCATGAGTACCAAACAGCAATGTGCTTAAGCCTCTTCACCCAGGAGATGCCATCTCCATGGCAATCCATCCTTGGGGCAGACAGGGAGGCACTTGCCTTCCCTTATGCTTCACTGTACCTCTGACTTTCTTGTGATGCTGCTGAAACGCCTCTGAAATGAAGACAAAAGTGCGAATGTCAGAGAGCCTTGTGGTTGCCAAGAAGAAAATTCAGATATTGCAGGCACAGGGGAAATTGTGAACGCAGGAAAGGATCAGGAAATCATTGTCTGACTTGCCTGGAGAATTAGGACACCAATAAAATAAGATGGTGCCTGCCAGCAGCTGGCACTTCGTAGCAGTATCCATTGCAAAGGATGTATGTGTGGTGCAGCCACCTCAGTGGCTGGGAGTTTCAGTACTTTCATGATTATATCTGGTAAAAGCCCACCGAATATGCATGGCAATGTTAGGGGGGCTTGTCCAGCTGTTGAAGGTGTTAGTTCAGAGGTTTGAGTGTCATCTTGTCTTTAATACAGAATTCTTGCAACGGTATGGTGTTAAATTCCGTGGATGTCTAAGCGATGTAGTTAGGCTGTTACAGTGAGCAATGGATTTCAAGGTACATCCTTTTGATGATGAGTCTAAATCTTGTTATTCCCGTTTTACAGAAAATCAGGGGCGCAACTGGAAATCTGTCAGTATTTCTGGTGCCTGGTCCAGCTGCTTTTGCTGCTGTGTAAGCACCTAAGGATGCTGAAGCAGAGCTGAACTGTCAGTGTGTCTGTGCTGGAATAGCACTATCAGACTGACACAAACAACTTCAATCCCTTTTGCAAAGCTGCTTTTTAGAGTGAGAAATTGAACTTGCTACAGCTTTTGAAATTATTTAAGGAACAGAATTTTTCATTTGAAAGTATTAACATAATTAGTGTATTTGTTTAAGCAGTAAACAGCAAGCTAGAAAATGAAGTGTCATCAAAATATTTAAGGTTTTTTCCTACTACTATGGAATGCTTTGTAAGAGGGATTTTCCATGAGATGCTAAAATCTTTTTGTGCGATCCTGCTTTTGTTTTTCCTTCAATAATTTCTAGCTGTTGACCTTTGCTGTTTGGCTCCATTACCCTCTGTCCTGAGGGTTTGTATTAGTGGGTTTCTCAAATCTGTGCAGTAATCATTAGAGTACCAGAGATGGCTTCCAGGACCACAGCAGTGTGGCTGGGATCCTGGAGAGCAAATGCCAGCCTGTCAGGATTACACTGGGTCTGTTTATCCCAGTCTACTGTAGGAATGAGTGCTGGGGCTGCATGTGTTGAAACAGCCTCGATTTATAAGTTTTTTGGCAATGGATCCCATGTAGTACATGCAGTACAGTAATTTCACATCCAAAAGCCCATCAGTATTCCTTCTTTCTCCTGTTCCAAACACACCAAATGCACGCAGCCTCCCACTACAGTAAGGAGGAATAAGCACTGTTTGTCGGTTCAGACTCTATAGGAGCTCCAGAAGCTGTGTCACTGAAAAGGTATTTTGCAAGCTAAATACCGTTAGAAAGAGAATTCTCTTCCTTCTAATGTATATTTGGGGTTGAGAGATTACATTTTACTTTTTTAATCGAAGATGGAAATTTTCAGTTTTGAGATGGACACTGTGAACCCTCGTGCCCAAGTAACGTATATGGATACATATAAATAAGTTGATAAGCCTATCTAAGGCACTAGTGGTTAATTAATAAAGTGATTCAGCACTGCTTTAGCATTTTTTTTCGCGAGTGTTTTGTGTATAAGAGCTGGGTAGACTGTGCTCTGCCCAACTGGGATGTGCAAACCTCATGGTTTGGTGTATTTTGTTTCAATATATCACTGAGTCCACGAAGAGCAAGAGGAAATGCCCAAAATGGGGTTACCAGAGTGTGCTGCAGGTGTAGTAATAGCTTTTCAAGTCCTTGGTCCCACACGTCTTTGGTTTTTGTCCTGTTGGATGGTCTGGTGGTGTCTCCTGGTGTGATGCCTCAATAAAATAAAAGAACTTGCTTCTAGGTGTTTCAGACATACTCACATATTGTGGGTTTGGATTGAAATCTTTTATAAAGCTTCCAGTTCTGCAGGGACTTATGCTGGTGAGAAGTGTATAAGCTCGCAGCTTTTGTAACTCTAATCTTGTTAGTTAAAAGGAGGCATGCTGATAGTTTCATTTCACAGTTGAATTTTTTTAATTATCTCTGAAGATGGATTTTAGCTTCTCAATTTTGGCCATCAGGTAGCATAACCTATAACACAGTATCCAGGAAGAAACTTCAAATTGAATGTGTTTCGGATTGTCTTTTAGCCCTGAAGCTATATTTATCTACATAAGAAAGTTTTAACTTGACCTAAGGAAAAAAAGAACAAATCAATAAATCCAATGAGGTTTTCCAATGTAGCACTGATATAAGATATGATTAATTAAGTTTGCAATAGCAAAAATCTGTTGTGTACAGTTGCCTCTGGGGAAATGTAACAGCTGACTGGTTAAACAAAACTTGTTTTAAATGTTTTGTGTCTTGGCTACACCATAGATAAAGGATAATATTGAAATTGATATTGAATTGAAATATCAAAGCAGTAACCTTTATGGAGGTTTTCATATACATACAACTATGTATGTGTATGAATAGATATTTAAATGCATGAGAAACATTTTGTATATATATATTTGCCCATATGTAAGTATGTATATATGTATGCAAGTATGTATCCAGTGTTCCCTTTATATGTAACACTGGACAATTCCCCAAGGGAAGACCCAGTCTCCTGGATATTCAGGACTCCACCGTCCTGAGGCACCCTTACCTTCAGCCAAACCCTTCCATTTGCAGCTTAGCCCTCAGCAGTGACTAGAAGACTTTCAAGTCACCTGATTTTTGACTTCTGAGAACTAGATCATCTCGCAACACTGGGACTTTCCTGCTCTCATTTGTTTTTTCCTTAAATAAGGAGAAATTTATGTTCCTTTTCCCTAACCAGAGGCTCATCCTGCCTCCTTGGTCAGGTTGGTCATTCTGGAAAAATTCCTTCTAGACCCTGAAATAGCAATCCTGGAGAGCTCCGTAACATAAGCCCCTTCCAGTGGGTGACCATTTGCAGCTGGACGGGGGGAAGTCACCTGGTTTTGCAGGTCTGGAGGAAAAGGTGCCTGTAAGAAGCTATTAAACTTCCTTATGAAAACTTCATTTGAGAAAAGAGCAATCTTCATGCAGAAATTTGTGTTAAAAAGGCAGATGCAAGGAAGAAAGATCAACTTTTCTGCTCTGGCCTTCTGAAGGTCTGGGTGTGCTTGAGAGAGGCACAAGGAGCAGATAAGCTGAGAAACACCAGGGAAGCTCCAGACCAAGGGTACTAGTCTTGTATTTTCACTGTCCTCACTAGCACCATGAAATATAATGAATGTGAGAAAGCTGAGAAGAAAAACAACACAGAAGAAAGTTCTGAGATGGCACTGGCTGTCCGTCTGCAGGAAACAACCCAAGAGCTGATTGATGGGGGACAATTACAGACCCTTGTCCCAGAGTCTGCAAAGAGTGGCACACAAAGGGACATTTGAGCAAAACGGAACTATAAATGATCCACACCATTGAGAGCTTGTTTCTGGGCTCCATAATAGGGTATGTTGGTGTCCTGGCTAGGAACAGCCTATTTCCAGGTGTCTTACATTATCAAAAATAATAGAAACAAGTGTGCTTTGGGGTGGTACCTTGTGTGGGAATTTACCACCACATGCCTGTATGCTTGAACCAAGTTCTCAAATGATTTGGTAAATGGTATTTTCATGTCCTATGTTAATTTGGAAGACCACAGACTTCCAGAGTGCGCTGTGTTCTCTTTAGTGTTTAATGCTTGTGTATTGTGCACAATACTTAGGGTTTGACAGAATTCGTGTTGTTGGAGCAAACAAGACATTAAGAGATTGTAGAAAGCTTCAGGAAAACGTCTTTCATATGCTTTGCTGGCTGACCCTGAAATCCAGGCTATCCAATCATATGGCTTTTACACACAGTTTGTCTAGTTTTGAACCCTAGGGCTGAAGCCCTTGCAGATTTCTAAGCTGTTTCCATGAATTTACCAGCACTGGGCAGATACATCTAAGCAGGCAGAGTCTCTGCATGGGTGGTCCTGTGCAACATTACCCTTTACCCCCTGCATTTCACTGAGTTTCAGAAGGGGCATGTTAATTTAAAGCCCCAACCAAGGGATCCAAATTCTTAGCTAAAACTGAATGGAAAAACGGTGTCATTGGCTTTTCCTTCAGGATGTAAGGAAAGGAGTCTTATTCTAGATGCTGAAAAAAATTGCAGTCACGTGAGACAGAGGGAAGGGGGAAAGCAATATATTGTACTTTGAAGCTTTCAAGCTCACTAGGTAGTACAAGATGTCAAATTGCTGCACAGCTGGATGGAGGTTCACTTCTTGTTAACTTAAAGAGCTGCAGGTATAGTCATTACAAAGGGGCCTAGTTAGCAACAGAACTAATTAAGGCACCATGTTCCTATACACGTGTTTGTGAGGCTCTGAAATATTGCTACTAGCCAAAGGTGTCCTATAAAGTGACAGATCTCCACAGCCATGAGATCTGTAGTCCATCAGACCAAGAGACATTCACCTGTTTGATTTTTTTTTTTTTTTTCCCCCCTTCTCACACGGGAATTACAGTGACTGCTTCATGTAAGAACTGAGAACAGCTGTTAAGCCATTTCCAAGGTGCCTGGTAAATATAAACTGGGTTTATTTTACCTTCTTGGGTGATTGATCTTTGGAGCCTCCCCACGGGCTGACCCTAGAGCACTCAGTAGGGTAAAGGACATATCTATGAAAGAGCTGTACAGAGAGGTGGTATGTGTCATTCTAGAAAAGCTGGATCAGGTTGCAATCGCTGGAAATGACTAGCACCCGTGGTTTGTTGTAGAAGCATCTAATCCTGGATTTTATGAAAATTTTGAAGACAGAGATCAAATGGATTAGGCTGGATGTGTGGAAGATTGTTGAACACGCCATGGGAGCAGGGCTGTATTTCCAAACTGCTGGTGGGGATTTTTTTCCTAAATTTTTGCCAAATTCTTGGCCGCTGCTGAGTTTTAGGAATATCTTCAAAGAACAGCAGTGTGACATTACAGAGATAAATGTTACGTTTAGACTTCCTTGGAAGGAAAGCTGAATAAAAAAATCTGTAATGAAATAACAACTTGTTCTCTTCACTATTCTCCTGTCTGCTTTTTGCCACGCATCTTCTTTTTCCTCCCCATTTTAATGTCCCATTTATGCAATGTGCTGCAGGGCTAGTACCTGAGCAGCAAACGAACTGGGTAGGCAGAACCTTGAATTTCTCGATAGTTTTCACCTTCCACCCTACTGGCACTTGACAGCTTGAACTCTCCAAACTCATGAAAACCATGGCACTTGAATTTTTGTATCTGTTTTTACTAAAATGCTATTTTGTTTCGGTAACTTATTGTTGGTGTCACGTATGCTTAGGCCATGGGGCTGCAAACTGTCTTCTCTGTTTTATATACTGACAGGCTTGGTACAGTGAGTCTGTAAATAACATCTTCTATTAGCTAAATGAGCTTTTGAGGAATTGTGATTCTACTCAGATTAGTGGGAAGAGTGGACTGCATAAATAATGCTGTGGAGAGGGTAATAATTTTAACATGGCTAGTAATAAGGAGAAGTAAACATCTGCACTACGTAGTGTCTATCGTTTGGGATTATCTGAGCAAAAAGATAATCTAATGGAACTGAAATCCAAAACATTCTGTAGAAAATCTGGGAAAGACTGACTTTTTTCTGATTGTCCTTGTAAATGATGGAAGGTGAGCCATGCATTCTGCCATTCCTGATACCTGATCTGAAGGCAGAGGTGGTTAGCTATTGCCTTTCTGTGTTTTCCGAATGGTGTGGGTTTTCATCAAGACTGTTGTGGGGTTTTTTTTTAGTCTCTCATCCATTTTCGAGTAGAGAACATTAAATTCTTTCACGTTTAGTTTTCATGAAATTAGTGGTTTCTGGAAGAGTTTTGGGGATCTGGACTTGCAGCTTCGTAACATTTTGCAGTTCCATAATCTGTTAATCAACATTCTGACCAAGTGTTCAGTGAACATTTTGTAAGTATTTCTTAGCCACTGTGAATTATCATAGCTTATTTTAAGATTTTGTATGTTTGCTCCTGCACGGATTTATCACTTAAAATAATTTATTATCTTGTCATTCTAATCTTCAGAAAGTTGTCTTCTGTTCTGTCAGTTATCTTCAAAGGTTTCTTGGCTTTGCTTTTAATTTATATATTGTTTAGAATTGTAAGATATTTTACATCTTGGATTTCTTCAAGTTCTATCTGAAAATACATGGGTTCTCCCAGCTTCTGGAGTGCCATTTCAAAATGCACAGCAGGTAATAACCACTACGTATTGAACACTCTCATGCTGTGTGTGTTTCCCACTGCGGTAAGTCATAACTGGTTAAACGGCAAGCCCTGGAGAATTTCTCAATTATTTCTAAGAAGTTCTAAACATCAGCAATATGTACAGAATTAATGACTTCTGCTCCTGAATATTTAAGAAACTACCCTCTTGTGACTTACAGGACTTTGCTCTGATAACTGGAATGGAAATATATTCCAGAGAAGGTTGTTTTCAATCCTGAGTTTACAGTTTCATAAGTTCTGTTTTTCTGTTATCCCTCTTCTGGATCGGGGCAATTAAATGCAAAATCATATGCCTGAATTCCCTGGGCTGATGTCTGAACATCTGCTAGGGAGTCTATGTGCATCACTGTGGCTAACGCTAGCTGTGGTCTCCTTCAGTACCTGTTAAATGCTTCAGCACCTTCAACCTCATGAAAAAGAGAACGTCCTGTTCACTCTTAGGATGATTTGAATGGAGTTCCAATAAATCATAATTTTTTTTATTCTTTTTTTTTTCTTTCCAAATGCTTATATGTCCCTTGCTGATCTGAAAGAGTGAACAAACAGTGCTATATCAGAAGTGGCAGATTATAGTAAATTAGATGCCTCTCTAAACGCCAAGGAAAAAATTCAGAGGTATCTAGAGAAATTCCAAATGCAGCCAAAAAACTACTTTGAGATTCATTCCGTGAAAGGACAAACTAATGAACTTAGGGCTTGTAATGCAAGATATATAAATCAGAACTGAGAGGCGAAAGGCTAGTAAAGCTCTGGGAGATGTAGGGGTAATAAAGGACTAAGAAATGGGCATGACTGCATGACACGACAAGGTGGCAGGAATGACTACTATAATCTGCCAGTGCTGAGCCCTGGAAGAAAGGAGCAGCAAGACGCTGCTTTCTGTGATAGCAAGAGTGAATCTGGAATAACAGTTTAATTTTTGGGGAGAGACATTAGAAAAACATTAGGGAAGAGATGAGAATTGGGAGGAGTTGTGATGTGTCTGGGATTGAGGCAATTCTCAGGGTGGTAGATGTTGGTGTATGAGCAGGTAATGGCAGAGCCAAGGGAAATGCCTGAAATAGAGAGTTAAAATCAGGGTAGAGCAGATAAAAACTTTACAGCGAAAAAATCAACAAAATTGAAGTTGCTGACCACAAGGCTTGTTAACTTCTGGGAATCCCTTCAGAAGTGAGGGCGGGCAGGATCCCTGCTCCCTGCCTCCGTGCTCGGCTCTGGAAAGCATGCTGTGTGCTAGGATACTGCATTTCCATTGTAATTTGGGAGATGTATTGACTGAGTGCCCTCGTGGGTCTCTTCAGTCCCACCCAGTAGATTGCGTAAAAGACAAGGAAGGAACAAGTGTGAGCACTGTGGCAATGGGATATAATTTGCTGTTACCATAGATACCTATGACCGTAAATAAGCGTTAAACTGGTATAGATTAGCTCTGTGTGAAAAGCTGCTGTGGCTTGATTTCCTCTTCATGTGACCAGCTTAGAATATTTGGAAATGATTACAATAACTTGTTATCCATGTAGCTTGCCACTACAACCCTGTCATGGAATTAAGGTTTGCAGTTGGAAGCAAAATCTCAGAAAAGACAGAGGGCATTTGTGTACTGAAATTAAAAATCAGATTTGCCAGACATGTGCAAGCAAAAAAAGCTAAGGTAGGCAGGCCTGCTTTCTTGAAACTACCCGTATTTTTCCTCCTTGAGACAGCAAGTCCCTTCTTTCTCTGAGCCACCATTATCTTGTTGATGTGGACCTTTTTTTGTAAGTAGCTTTGAAATTAGCTAGTGAAGGATAGTAGATGAGATGATGACCTCTGTTAGGAAATGTGTGGTTTAGACTTTCTATTACTTTGATTGCTGCTGCTGGGGCAGCCTGGAGCCTCTGATTTTTACCAGAGCGGGATGGGCAGGAGGGAAGGTGTCTTATTTAGATGCTGAAAACCATTTTTAAAATCTCAACCCGCACATTTCTGTATTGCTTGTAATCCTGGTAGCTTGTCCTCCTGTTTGAGTATGCTTTTGAGGAAAGATAGCTCTTTCCTTTTCATAGCCATAGCAACAAGTCATTGCTATGAGTTTTCAAACTCTGCTGTAATCTGTTTTGGTCCAGAAGAGCGACCTAAGGTTGCACTGGAAATGACCTTCTTGTCAATCAGCCCATTGGGTGGTACCTCTGATAACACATCTCTTTGCTCTCATTAGGTCATGGTTTTTTTATTTCTTTTATGTCCTGAGAGGCTACTGCTAATATGTAATAACCACATATTTTTCTTCTCTCTTTCAAGTTACATGCTTTCAAAACCCTGCTGTAGTTTTAGTAAGTATGGACACAAACTTTCTCCTTCTTCCAAGCCATGAAAGACATTAATCTTCCTTTTCGGCATTTTAAGTTATTGGGAAAATGTTTGGGTTTTTTTTTTCCTCACCTACCATTTATATTTGTTTATCCAATAATACTTACTTGATAAACAGTATCATAGGTGGGGGGCTGCTTTTCTCTGTTAGGCAGACACAGGGACAGCGTAAAGGGCCAGGCAAGTTCAATGTCTGTAGCACCTGACCTGGCATTTGCTGCTGCATGAACAGAAAAGCCTCTGTAATTCCTGGGTGGAGTGCACAAGGAGGCTGCACCTGTGTGGACGAGCCTTTCTCCAGCATTTCTAGGAAAATTCTAGGCACTTCTGGAGGGGGGGGGCGGGGGAAGGATGTGAGCCATCGTTTGGGCCACCATTGCTAATGGTTGCCTATGGTTAACCTGTTCCTTTGTCCAGTGTGCTGGGGGTGGCAGAGAACCTTGTAAGACTATTATAGGCATTTCAGCTCCTCTGGCCCCAAAGGGATGCTCCCGCTGTTGGTGCTTAGACAATCCGTCCTGTTGTCAGTCACCTATGAAGCACAGGGGGCTGTTTTCGCAGCAGTACATCAGTGCTTATGAGCATATTGGAGCTCCAGTCTGAGCTGGCTGGGCACAGGGCAGGTACCACATTTCTCATGCCCTGTATTTCACTCACCTGATTCCTGGAGAAGGTATAATTGGATACAGTAAATTCACTCTGTTCCCATGAAGAGAAATGCTTTCGAAAAATTGTATTTATTACAGGACAAGGCTTTGCTTCTCAAGCATGACTTTTATAATCTTACTCTTTGC
This sequence comes from Falco naumanni, assembly GCF_017639655.2. Classification (NCBI taxonomy): domain Eukaryota; kingdom Metazoa; phylum Chordata; class Aves; order Falconiformes; family Falconidae; genus Falco; species Falco naumanni. The sequence continues at coordinate 13,523,782 of NC_054067.1, forward strand.
AGGTTACAAGCAGCTCATATTCCCTGGCATTTCCATTATTTTTTTTTCTTCTCAGATTCCCACTTTCTTCTTTGGAAAGGCAAGCCTTGTTTGCTTTCTTCTGAGTGGCTCCTTATAGTTTTCCTTAACAGTGAATAAATCCTGGTGTCTCTAGCTAAGAGCATGTGGAGGAGAAAGGAGTCTATGGCCTTGTGTCTCCAAGCCCAGGGATCTATTGGAATAGTAAATCTAATTTGTGTGTGTATAATAAATGCTGAAATGTTCACTCGTACTGTTTATCTAGAAGTTTTTCCACACAGTAATTTTAGGCTTTTTAGAAGTTTTTGTTAATATTTCTAATGTCTTGTAAAAGTAAGTCTTAAGAGGAGAAAAAATGGTTGTTTGCTTTGTTATGTTAATTTAATACCTACAATAAATTAAAGATCACCAAAGAACAAAACAAAATCCATTAGTAATTAAACTGCAAAGTACAATCTGTTTAAAACTATCACCATTTTGACAAGCTGAAGGGAAACTCATTTAAAGGAAATGCCATCTTCATAGCTGAATTTTGATTAGCTTCCAACTCGTGTGAAATGTTGAAAGTCTCTTTCTCCTCCTCTTGATTTGGTATTAGACCTTCTTTAGCAAAGGCCTGGGGGTATGTATGACTCCATTCTTGATGACATTGTGGATGACAGTTTTGTAATTATTTCCTCAGGTTTATGCCAGTTCTTCAACCATTTCATTTTTATATCTCACTTAATGTCATTTGATTTCCTCTCTTCTGTTTCTCAGTTCTGTTGGGAAATAGCTGACATACCAAGGAATTTACAGAAATTAAGGTGAAAAAGGTAAATTGAAACACAAATCATTATTTCAACAGATCAGTCATTTGCATTGCTGGGAGGTACGTGAGGACTGCAGTCCCTCAGCCAGCTCCCTGGGTCCATAACCCTCGCTGGGTTACGCCGCTTTGTCTTGCACGCTACTGAGGTCCAGGTGAAATGATCGCCCTTTGCTTATTCACTAGCAGAATGGTCAGGATGGGAGGTAAAGCTCCTTCCAGGCTCTCTGAGGCAGTTTCCTTCATCGCTGTGAATCAGCTTTGATTTAGCGATGCTGAAAGGTGGCCCGTTCCTCACCATTGCCCATAGAAAAGTGTAACTGAGCTTACTGGAAGGTGACTCATTGCTGTGGTGAAGGAGAGAACATTTCCATTTAGCTGTCTCCCAAAATTATAAATCATGTGCTTCAGCTGAAGGAAAAACGTGTCCAGAGAGATGCAGGACTGGTGTAAGAGCACTTCTTGCTGGGTTTTTTTGTATTTTGTGCAGTCATGATGTCTTGGAAACAACTCTTTAGTCCCTTTTGCAACTTACAGAAGTGTAGAAAAGAACGAGGAGAGATTTAAGAACTATCTAGCCTGCAGTGCAGCTACCTTTCATTTACCTGCTGCTCCTGCAGGCTTCAGAACTGTCTGCTAGGCTTAAGATCTTATAATTTATTTCAGCTGGAAGGTAAGTAATTATATTTCTTGATGTGCCACCTTTTACTTCACCTTGTTCTAAGAGACTGAGTTGGCAGATTAAGGGCCTTTAATTTATGTTCAACAAGTCTCTCATCAGTTTCTCTATCATTTTCTCTCCTGCAGTGATAACTCTGAGAGTGCGTTGCACCCTTTGGGGAGCGATGAGGAAGCCTCAGTCGCTGCAACAAGTGCAGTACTAGGTCCCTGAGAGGCACCAGAACTTTTCTGCAAAAAATCTGGCCTCTCCTAAATCCATCCTGCGTGCTCAGAGAGCAGCTAGCTGAAAACTGAATTGCCTCAGAGGACAGTCCCGTTCCCACTGGAGGTTCAGTGTTTTTACTGAAGGTGGCAAAACATGCACCACGTTTTAAGTACAGGTTTAAGAGGCAGAATATGATTAGAAAGAGAAGTTAGTGCCACCTAATGACAGGTAGCCATGAACGGTGGTATGTTTGGCTTGCTTATTTTTCCAAATCCTTGTTGGCTGCTTTCTTCCTTTTGCCTTGTCCTTTGCTTCTGTTTTGTCCCTGACACATCTACAGATGTGATTTTGCTGTACATATATAGGTTGTGGGATCTAGGTATATTTTTTAACTGCCAAATGTAAACTTAGCAATGCCCAAGTGCATTACTCGATTCCAGAATGACTTGGTGTGAAAGCCAGGTGGCCGTGCATAATTTTCTTGTCTAAAAAATATTATCTTTCCATAAATACTTGTAGCAGCTTCACAAAACTTGCGTTTTGAAATCTCAGATAAGAAGGGATCTTCCTGAGTGTGCAATCCCCTGCTGTCAACTCATTTAGCATATCAGTATTTTATTTTTTTCCCCCTGAAATTGCCTGGTTTTGTAGCTGCGTGGTAACTTCAACTGGTTTTGAAGTGACACAGGAAGAACAACTACATCTTTCTCCATCCTAGGAATTCTCTCTTTTTATTAGTGCTTCCCCTTTCTTTGGATACTGTGGCAGCTGTGTGTGTAAATTCTGTGCATAACCCAGTACTGTCAGGTGAGAAGGGCACAGTTGATTCTCCTGGATCACTATGTGTTTGGTGCTAGGATTTTGTACCCTTAAAACACCTTCTACTGGGAAGCAAAAAGAGTTGTTTGTCTTGCTCATCTGCTGCAGCTGTATTTCAGAAGTTTACAGTTTGGAACACCTTTTCATTTTTGCCTAAAATTACTTATGTTCCTTCAGTTCAGGAATATATGTCTATCTTTGAGAGCAGCTATGGCAAATGGGCATTTGGGACTAGTGTGGAGGTTGAAGAGGCAGAGAACTTTTAATAATCAGACCCTTGTAATATATATATAAAAATAATTTCTTCTGTGATACTGGAGATGCTTTTCTAAATCAGTATCTTAAAATTTGTTGAGGAGGAAGGCACAGTAATGTAATAGGATTCACTGCGCGAGGGAAAAGTCTATAAAGATCTCTATTGTAGTATGCAAGGTTTAGAGCTTCATGAAAAGTTCGTGTGCATTAAAATTGGCTGTAAACTCAGCAGGCGTGCACAGTGGGGAATCCTGCCAATGGCAATCTTACTGACTGCCCAGCATGGGGCTCCTGCAAGCAGGGATTTGACTGACTTGAGTGAAAAACTTGTGGGTTTTAGGTCCATTGACACCGTGAATGGTGTGCAGATATAAAGGAACCGCTTCATGTCACCCCTAAAAAGCTTAGTGGTGACCTCAAGTTTTGATATTCTAAAGAGGTACAATTTTATGCTTCATATTTTAGAAATCTGCAAACAAATGGGAATGTGTAAAGGGTGGAGGGATGAGAGAGAGAATATGTGACTGGTGAGGAAGGAAGGCAAAGGGAACTGGGTTTCTTTAGACTAAAGAGGTTTCCTGTGACTTTGTAATATATAAAATAATGTTACAAAGATAATTTTCATGAATTATTACCTGCTGTTGCAGAAAACAGAAGTAAATAATGTGTTTTGACCTAGGAAATAATTTCAAACTACCGAGACTGTGAAGCATTGGAGCTGGCTGCTTGTGGAAGTTGTCAAATCTGCTTCCCTGATTAATTCACTACAGGTTAAAACCCGGATGGATGATTTCTATTATAGGGAAGGTTATATATGCTTTTTATCCTGCCTTGGAACAGGGGAAAAGAGAAGACAGCCACTTGAAGTCACTGTCAGCTCTTTCAACTCATCTCCATCTGCATGTTAAGATGAGGAATAGATATTTACAAAGCTGCTGTAGGTTTAAATAACACTACGCAGGGTATCATTTTCTTGCCCATCTGTGTGATAGCATGCAAAGATGACACCGGAGCTGCTCAGAAAAGCAAGTCAGTGTTAAACCTAGTAGCAAATAGAGGCCAAAATACCATTCTTCAAACAAGATAGCTGTAGTGTTATCAATGAAATCCTAAAAAAATAAATGTGGTGGGTTTTTTTTTTATCAGTGAATGTCTAAAACGGGAGAAAACCTGAGGTTTTGGATTATGAAGACCCTGGCAAGTCTAATACAAAATATATCAAGCTTTTTATCTGAATCAAGGAGGTAAATTGGACAGAAGCATACTAACTGGTGTTATCTAGTGTTTGGGGACCGATGCGCAGGGTTTCATTTGTAACCTAAATGGGCTGATCAAGTTGGGAGTGGAAGCAAAATTCCAGCTGTAGCCTAGAAGTAGACTCCAAATGTCTTAAGACTTGATGTGTTTCCTTAGTCGCTGAAGGAGCTAGATCCTAAAAAATGTTGAACAGTTTACTTTGTTGTGTTGTGTGGAAATTTTGGAATCCCAGGAGAGATTGTTCATTCTATCAAGCCAAGATGCTGTCCTGGCTAAGCTAAGAAAGATGCGTGGTGCTGGTGCACCTTTGTCAGAAACTGAACTGTGCCCATATGGAGAAATGCTTTCTGAACTGATTAAGAGGACAGAAAAATAAAAGCTATGTGTTGAACTTATTTACTACTTGAAAACCTTCAAACAGAAAAAGCAATCTAAATTACTCAGTATTTTAGAGAATTATATCAACATGGAGAGAGGTTTTACTTTGTGACTTCTTGTCAAAAAAAAACCAACCCCCAAACAGAAAATCAAAACCAACCCCCAAAAGGACTTTCATACTGCAAATGTAAAATTAGTTAAGTGTATTGCAGTATCAGATAAACTTTAACAGCTGCATTAAAAGATAATGCACAAATAATTGGTTATGTAGGATTAATGCTGGCAGTAAACCACTACTGAAAGAGTAAAGTAGCTCTGGCAACCTACATAAGGAAAGGAATTTATGGAAAAGGTAGCTCACAGGCTTAATCTCAAACACTTAATCATCCAATGTTGACACACTGCCATTTTCATAAAACAGTCATTCATTGCATTAACATTTTCTTTGTGCTTTTACTTTTCCTGAAGGCCTGTTGGGAGTAAAAAAAGAGGCTAAAATCAAAGATGGTGGTGATGTTTCTTCCCTCCCTTTCCTAATGTTCACGTTAATTCTTCATCATTTAACCATATACTATGTTCTGCCCTAGATCAGGGATAGGTTTGACAGAGCTGTGACAGGCATGAACCTCGTCTACTATGTGGTGTTGTCCCTGGGAGATCTTTTCAAAACCTGAAAGTAAATTAAATAATAGGAAAGGTCTCTTTTAAAGAAAGGACACTTAATTTCTTATTTGATCTGGAATACCCCTTTCAAGCTCACTTTCTCCTGCTAGGCTTGTTTTAGATTTGATTAGTTCTAGGAGATGGATTTTGACATTTAAAGTATGTGTAATAGAAAGAGAATAATGACATAGCTGGGATTACAGAAAAATATTTGCCCTTGAAAATGGTAATGTATTGTTAAATACCGGTTGCATCATATCTGGGTATAATAAAATAAAAATGGAAATGTGAATGATTGCATTGGGAATGAATAGTCTCTGAGTGTGATGGAGGGAGACAGAAGAGGGGACCTTGGCAATTCTAGCAATGCAGCACAGCGCCGATGAAAATAGATTTTGTAGCATGGGCTTATTGTTTTTCCAAACTTAATAGTCTGTATTTTGTTTAAAAAAGCCCAAGATTCAAAAAAGGATACCTGAATTAAAATAATAAAAAAATAGAATTAAGACAGGTACCTGAATTAAATATAACCAATGGTCTTCCAGCCAGTTCAGACCTCACACAAATCCTCGGAGAAGCCCTACCCAGGTGCCATGGTGTGTTGACTCCTTAAACGAGGGATGCATTTGTGTGACTGCACTGTTAATGCTGCTGAGGGGTTAAGAGGAAGGTTTTGCTGGGGGAAGGAAGCCGAAGGTTATTTGCAGGGTGAATCATTCCTGATTTGTAGTGTGGCTCCCAGGAGAGCTGTGTTGGCACAGCTGGGGTGAGCTGAGGGCCAAAATAGGAGGCCAGCACACGGGGGGAAGATCTAGCATCTGCTTTCCATGACAGTCAGCATACAGCGGCTGTGTGTGTGTGTGTGTGGATGCTCTGAAGCACACTGTTCAGTGTTTTTTCCTCAACTCCTTCCTTTCCTGTGTAGAGGTATGCAGATTATTCTCAGTTTTCTGGTCAGGGATAAGCTGCTGAGACTAGATAATTTGATTAAGACTCCTCTGGGGCTATTGGGATTGGTCACGGTTGTTTTGGTTTGTGGGTGGTTGGGCTGTTTTGCTGGGTTTCATTCACGTCATCAAGGTCAGCTCTCTGAGAGTTCCTGGTGGGGTGTTAGTGCCCAAACTGAACTGAAATGTTGACAACCAGCTGCAGCTGGTGCCTATGCTGGGGCAGCAGTTCATGGCTGACAAAATGAGACTAAAAAGCTTAGTTTTGTCTGTGTCTTTATTCCCATTAATGATCCTTACATTTCCACTTAATGCGCTGGGGTCCTTGCTGTCTTTCTAATGAGTGTTGATAAATGGCCTTGGTTGTTGTCTTTTGGGCTAAGCTCTTTTCCAAATTTTTGCACACCTACCTGGGAAGCAAAATTTACAATGTGAGTGCATGAAGAAAGATACAGAGATAGGCAGCAGCACATTTGCTGATGATCTGCATGCTTTTGCTAAGTCTATTGTATTAGATGTCAGGACTATGGTTTTCTTGCAAATGTGCTTTTTTCCCCTTTCTTTCTTTTCCTAAGCTTTCTGTTTTTCAGCTGTCCTTATTTCCTACTGACAGTAAGTGAATCAAGTTCTGTTCTAGTTGTGTTTAAAGACTAGAAAACCAAACCCTAGGAGCAAGGAATTATGAGCAGTGAAGACTGCTCCAGCTCTGTTTGCCGTAGCCCACCGCAGCTCAACTCTTCGTGCACTTAAGGGTGGCTCTCACAATACTTTCAGTAATGTAGTGTTTTGACTGGAAGGAAAATGCCAGAGTTTTTATTAATAATTTTTGGTCAAGCTGGAGGAAATTTGCGCTTGATTCTTTGTGTCTAATCTATGGGCTTGATTTAGTTGTCTGCTCTTGCATTTTCTCTAGACTCTGCTGTTCTGGTATCTATGTGCTAATGGAATTTGCCCTGCACCTCTCTACTGCTAAATTACTGCTCCTAGCAGAGACGACATAGAATCGTTAAGGTTGGAAAAGACCTTCAACATCATCAGGTCCAACTGTTAACCCAGGACTGCCAAGGCCATCACTAAACCATGTCCCTAAAATCTGCATCTACCTGCTTTTTGAATGCCTCCAGGGATGGTGACACCACCACCTCCCTGGGCAGCCTGTTCCAGTGCCAGAGCGCCCTTTCAGTGAAGACATTTTTCCTCCTACCCAATCTAACCCTCCCCTGCTGCAACTCGAGGCCGTTTCCCCTTGTCCTGTCGCTCGTTACCTGGGAGAACAGACCGACCCCCCTGCCTACAGCCCCTGCCAGGGAGCTGCAGAGAGTGGTCAGGGCCCCCCTGAGCCTCCTCCTCTCCGGACCAGCCCCCCCAGTCCCCTCAGTCGCCCCCCATCAGCCTCGTGCCCCAGCCCCTTCCTCAGCTCTGTTGCCTGGCTCTGGACACGCTCCAGCACCTCTGCATCCCTTTGGAAGGGAAGGGCCCTGTGGAGAAGTTTATTGTGCCTCTGGCAAGCTTAGGGCTGCAACAAATGCAATGCATTTAAAGAAATTATTTTTGTCATGCTGTTAGGTTTCCACTCCTATTTTTAAAGGTGTATTCGTTGTTGCTGAGGGCTTCATCCTTGCAAGCCAAAGCAAGAGCTGGTTGTCAGGGTACGGGGCACAGCTACTATCAACTTGTGTGTGATGTGCTCCCTATCTCTAACCTGAAAAATATCTAAGAAACTCCATATTCCTTTTCCTTTGTAGTGGGATTAGGGATTATTCATGACAAAAAGCGCTGTGGCCCAGTTGTGTCCCTTCCCTACTGCGATACAGCAAGCAGCTACGTCTGGATCTGTGCTTCTGTCCTGTGCACTTCCTGAATACAAGGATTGTTTTTTCTCAGATCACAGTGAAAGTGAGATTTGATGCAGACCTTTGTAAACCTTTCAGAAAGGGACTTTGGCAGTTTATTCTGTAGATTGCAGGTCTTGGAGCATTACTTGTGCTATTGCAACTGTTTTTCCCTTGTGCTCTGCCTGTAGTGGGACGTTCCCAGATTGTAACATCTTGTCTCAGGGAGACACACTTTTTCCTGGCTCCCTAGAAGTGTTATCCCTCACTTTACAGATCATCAGGTGCAAATAGGCAGCTGTTTACCTTTCCACTGACTCACAGCCTGCACTGCAGTGCTCTTTGTGATTTCCATGGGTGGCCTTTCAGATTTCCAAATGTAGTGAGTGATATTGTGGCATGCTGTGCCAGCTCACATTTCTCTTCAAAAGACAGAAGTGCCGCCTCTTTTTCATCTCTCTCTCTCTCCTATAACACTTGCAGTTAGTAGCATTCATTGTTGAACATGCTTCATCAGCTTTCAGTGTTCTTTAAACTCCTGTTTGCACATTTGCCTGACGCTGAAAATTGTATTTAAACCCGCCGGTCTCTGCGGGCAAGCTAGCAGTCCTGATATCACTACTCATTTCCCTGTTCAAGCAGTGATTGTCTTCTCGGTGAAGATGCAAAGTCTGTAATTTCAGACAAAATGGATCGTTTGCTCCCCAAAAGGTCCGCCGAGCAGTGTGGTGTTATGTGTTTCTGAGACTGATGTCTTGGAGACCTCTTCTGAGTCTGGTGTCTCAGAACTTCTGGAGATAATTGTGGGAGAATCGTAAGCAACTTTGTGGAAGTGGGGTGGTTTATATATATATATATACACATATATATACAGACACACTATTAGATACATGTATATATTATTATATATGTATGTATATTATATATCATGAATGCTCAAAGTCAACATAGGGATTCTGAAGTGGTACGTGCTCCTGAGAAGAAGAATCTTTAGCAACTAGGGAGCTGGTTGGAAGGAACTTGAGACTGTTGGGGAATAAAGACAGTAGGATGGACTGGAAGGGATGGGAAATGAAATCAGGACCTGAGTGGATGGCGATGCCAGAGAAAAGCCTAAGCACTAGAAGTGTTGTGTGGGCTGTGGGGAAGGATCTCTGAACAGGCACAGTGGAAAGCAAGAGTTAAAGGAAGTGTTTAGCATCAGGGATGGCGAAAGTGACAGGTGGTTAAATGTGAATTTCACTTGGGGTATTTCATTCAATCTGTCAGAAATTATGCTTTTTAAGTGCAAAGTGACAGCAACAGCTATATTGGCTCAAAGTGGGCAAAGAATGTTACGCAGCAGCAAAGGATTGTTAGGCTAATAAAAAATAAATACATCGTGTAAGGGATTATCTAGACCGGGTTGAATGTGTTAAATATGAATAAGCAAAACAGTGCCCATGCTGTGGCTTGTGGGCTCCAGTTTTATAAATGTTCCAACTCCTCTGGACTGCTTATTTTTATGTATGGACTTGCAATTGGTTGTTAATCAGCACATCCAGCCATTAATCTATTTTATAGGATCAGCGTCACTGTTGTCAATGTCCAAAAATACATCTTTAGAAGTGATAATGAGTCATAGCTCGGACCCTACAGTTACTGGTGAATAATTCACCATGGGTTCAAAATGACTTGCTGCAAAAAAACAGATCTATTGCAAAAGATGCTGACGATGCTGATACCGGTTTAGATTACGGTGTGGTCAAAGTGATAAAATTGGCAAACTGCAGGGAAAATGCAGACAGATTATCCCCTTGTTTCACCCCAGCATACATTCCACGCTGTTCAGAAAATTTATGCTAATGCCAGTAATTTAGAAAATAATCTGTCTGAAGTCCATCTAGATTTCTTTTTTTATATGAGGTTACTTTTTGCCCCTTATGGATTCATTTCTGCTTGAAAATTCAGGGAAATTAATCGCATGCAAAATGACTAAAATGTATTTGCTAGATCTGTGATTTCTCAATGGGTCACAAAGGAGCTATTCTGCAGAAAACTCATTCCTATGAAGTGACTGATTTTGGAAGGCTTTTCAAAAATAAGTTGTGTTTCACAGAAAATGTTTCCATTTTCATAATTCTACCCCTGTCCCACTCCTCGGTTAATTAAACCTTTATTAAATGTTTATCAAAACAAAGCAGTTTGACTATTTGGAAAATATTTGTCCAAACTATAAAGAGGAGCTCTTGAGGGGAGCTTGGCACGACTGATCCCGGTGAAGCTTATAGTTTACGTGTGAAAGTGGGGCAGAGTAAGATGGAGAGAGAGAAATCTGAATGCAAAGGGACAAAAAAGGCATAAATGGCAGTGAACCAGGCTGGATGCTCCAAAGGGAATAGCTGACTGGGTATCGTTAATGTCTTTCAGATACTGGTATCCACACACCTGAAAAAAACATCGACTGCCTGTTACAGCACTCCTGGCTTATTCTGCTTGTGGAGCGATGGGGTGGTTCCTTCCGTATGAAGCACAGATGTGCTGTCAGACCCGGTTCCCCCTTACAGGGTCCCCTTGCTCGGTACTTTGCCTTCAGGCAGGGGGAGAGCCCTTGCCCTGGACAGCTTTAGGTTTGTAAGTGTGCTCTCTGGTTTGCTTAGATGATGTTTTTGCCCATCTTTTGCTCATGCCCTTGTAGTAAAAAATTACCTTTGATATAGAGATAAAAGAATCTTCCACCATAGCAGAGGAACTGTGGGAGAGAGACTGGAACCAAGAGAAAGGACTTCGAAGCAGGCACTTATTATATTTGGGGCTTTTGAATGTGATGCTGTAAGTGGGAAAGAGGAAACTGTTTCCCTCTTGTTTTTTTTTTTTTTTTCAATAATGAAGGAATAAAATGTCTCCTGTGTACAGCAAGCCTGCTCATATGGGGATGTTAGAGGCACTGCTGGAGTCTTGCCTGAGTAAGAACAGCAGGATGAGAGCCCCATGGAGCAGCACTGATGTGCAGCCAAAAGAGATAATGGAAGAGTGGAAAGTAGCATCATTTAAAGAACACATTATGAAGCAGTGTCAGGAAGTGTGTCTACAGACAAAGATAAATTACCAGCATGCAGTCATCCCATCAGCCAAGAGGAAAACTAAATTTTACTTATGAGGAGTAATAGAGCTGCCTTTGTAGGAATGGTGCAATGCAGGGAGTGAAATGGTCCTGATGGGCTTTCCCCAAACCAGAATGTAACTGTGAATTTTTAAAGGCAACCAGAAAGACATTCTTGATTCTCAGTTTCTGGTTTGCTGTTATTTCTCCTTACTGTACAGAGCAGTCATAATTCAGACTTGCCATAAGTTTTCAAAAAGAGTTGATCTTCATTGCCCTTGGTTTTGTCCAACTAATTAATGGGAGTTTTGGGCTGGCACCACAAAGGGTATTTTAGCTGTTCAATACAGTGGGATTTCACCTCCGCCCTCAGCTGAACAGCTTTGGGCTCCTGTGCCAGCACACCTCAGTGGGACTGGAAAATGAGCTAGATTTTGGTGGTGCTGTGTTGCAGGTCTCACCTCCCTGTTTTCCCTTGGTTTTGCTCTGTTATTTCTCCACTTCGGCAGTCACTGCTCCTCCTGCTACACTCCACTTTTACTGGCACTGCACGATTGTTTTTTAATCAGTGCGATGGAGAGGGATTTTCAGATGTATGAAGCCACCTCAATGCTTACTTGAATTTGTACTAGGTCTTAACTTAATTTTTATTATTATTATTATTATTATACTAACAAGTCAAAATCTGAGTGCCATTAGAAAAGTAGTGGCACTGAAAGGGCCTCAGGTTCACCCTTGATCCTGTAATTATGCTTTCCAAGGAACTATCTTGTTATCTAAAACTCAGCTGTGTCATTAGTTATAGCTCATTTTTGTAATTAAAAGCTATATATTTGTCATACCTATGGGAGCAGAAAACATTAACATTATACATCTGTGGTTTATGCAGCCTCAGCAGGAATTGCTAATGAGAAAAGCTTCCTTTCTGTCTCTCTTTAATATTATTTTTTTCCAAAGCAAAGTCCTGTAAATGGAGATAGAGCCTCAAAATTCAAATGGTGAAGTGCCTCTCTTAGGCTGCCTTCTTGCTTTGCCATTGAGATATCTCTGTCTATAGTAACAGACCATGTTATAATAAACTCCCTGAATTTGTTTCTTCTATTCTTAAAATATGTCGTTCTTCATCTTGTTTCCACAAAAATGTAAATGCAAATTTCAGAGAGATGATTAGTGCAACTAAATAAACAATCTCAGCAAGCATCTGTCATCACAGGAAAACTTTGCATCATGAAGGAAAGCAAAGCTCAAATTCAGAGTCTCCCTTCTTTTCTCACAATTTCTATTCTATTTAAAAATTCTATTTGTAGTCCAGGTAGTTAGCTGAGTGGTCAGCAAAACTAAACTGTCGTGGCTGAGTGATGAGAAGGATGTGTTTAGATTATGCCTTTCCAGGTCAACATCTTGAGTTTGGTGACTTGGTATTTGTCAGCTGAGGTCTTCTTTCACATCTGTATTATACATTGCAAAATCTCTGTAAGTGTCTCAGTGAAGCCACAGCCAAACTGCAGTGACAGTGGGGTCTCATGCGTGGCAGGTGGTCGTCTTCACACTATAAGATGGGTTTCTTCATGCTTATGGTGCCCTCCTAAATCATGTTTTCCCAGTCTGTCCTTTTATCCTGTGTACTCTGTGGATTGATTCTTTATTTTTCTGCCCTGCCCACTGCCTGTAGATCTTGATTTCTCTCCACTTCTATTTTCAGTTTAATTTAATTCTGCCCACTGACTAGGTCTCCATGCCCATGATACACTCTATTCCACCTGGCCTTCCAAGTGTGAGTGAACTTTAATCTGTAATAGCCCACAATTCTTGTTTAAGATTAATTCCCTCTTATCTCTACGATGCACAGCGGGGCATTTTTCACTTACTTGCTTTTTTTCCTTACTCCTGTGGTTGCTAAAGTGTCACTCATTTAAAATCTTGTATTTCAAACAAATAAATATCTGGAGCAGGGCAACCCTGCAAAAGGTATGCTTTCAGTTCAGGATACAGTAATAAATTGTAATGCAGCACTTACTTTGCAGTTCTGTAAAAGCTTTAAGTAAACATGCAGAATACCTTTAAGTTACTGCTAAGTATCTCTCAGTAGCATAGTATTTGAAATTCATGCTCCTTTTCCTCAAATTCATGCTGGCTGTAAAGAGTAATATTTAGATCACTTTTTATACAAATACAGCATTGACTTTCAAGTGTTAGTGGATTAGTTTTTTCTGGAAGTGATGATGTATTTAATTTTTGCTTGGCAAAAATGGTGACTGCTATTTACTGGATTTGTTGCTTTTATGACCTGTAGATGCGCAGTGTGTGTGTGCCAGCATACATAATCCCCATTTTATTTTTTTTACACAGTTAGAGTAAGAAAAGAGATTTAATACTTTGTCATCCATACCATGAAGAGTTACAATAAATGGTAGAAAAACAGCTGTAGCCACCTTATGGAAACAAGGAACTTCAGTGCAGCAGCAATTGCGTATGACCATAGCAGAGTCCTGCTGCAGATGACATTGGCTTCCTTTCTGCTCTTCAGAAATTCCAGTTGAGTGGTTTTTGCATCTGTTTGCGTGTACTGGATGAAATTCAGTCAGAAATCCTGTCTGCACCCCTAGTCATCAAGGGATGCCTGTGGTGTAGGAGCAGAAATACAGATATTTGAACACTTTGCTATATAGCCTGCCTACGGGACTGAATAGGGTTGCAGGATTTGGTTGGGGACAGTGTGCCATGGAACACAGCTTAACCAGTTGTCTGTTGGCTTCCTAAGGCATCATGAAAATGCATTTTTTTTTAGGTTTTTCCATTTTGAGTGTTGCCACAGTTGGTTATTTACCTTCCAATTGATCTTTTATTCTGGCTGACGGAATTTTGTCTTTCAATAATGTCATAATCAGCAGCGCTGAAGTCATTTATTTCAGTTTGTGGTAATCTTTTGTCTGTTTTCACAGCTTACCTTCACATTGTATTCTGCGTTGTGCTTTGTGTATGGAGGCAACGCCAATGCGCTATTCCAAGGGTGTTCAAATGAAACGGCAAAACATTTCAGCATTTCTGTTTGTCTGAAGCAGCCAGATTTTTCTGTGTCCACAGAACTGAACTTCAGCTTGTATTTTTCTAAAACTAAAACCCTATTCAAACAACATATTTAAATTGTTTCACATGCACAGTGTTGCTTTGTTGACAACAGCTGTCTGTTCTGGAAACAATAGCATCGGTCTCTAATTAGGGCTTACATTGAGAAAATTGTATCTAGACTTTATGGAAGATGCTACAATTTCTACAGAAATCGGAAAAAGCCCTAGAGGGTATTCATACTGCTCCACAGGGCCTGAAAAAGGCAAACACTCTTCACCTTACTGAGTTGTTGAAATTAAAGGTGCAAAAATGATACGTTTTATAGTCTGCGGGCTATGGGTTGTTTCCAAAGGGTCATGCTGTGCCAGGTCTCCTGGGGGACCTTTGGTGATGCTCACCCTGATGGCCAGAAACCGGGCAGGGTCCTGTGGTGCTGGCTGTCTCTTCTCCACTTTTGTGCCTGTCCAGCCTCTGCAAAGAGCAGGCTCCCCACAAGGCAAAAAAAAGAACAGACCCTGACTTTCAGCTTGTTTGATGATGGATCTCCCCTAACAGAGAGTCTGTGCCAGTGCTGGCACCATCCGGAGCACTGAAAACGCGATTCACTTGTGCCAGTGTAAATCAGGAGTTGTTTTTGTCGGAGCTGATGGTCTGTTGCATGGAGCTGACATGCTCCGTTTCTGTCATCCCATGGCGAGTCCCTTCACCCGAGGGCTTGGAGGAGCAGGTAGTGCCCTGCCCCGGGTGCAGCTTTGCTCTGCGGAGGGGCGAGGTGGGAGGACCATGCGGGTATTCACCAAGGCCAGATGTGTCGGCGTCTGCCCGTGACCCTGGGAAAAGTAAAGCACAAAGTGAATGGATTTGAGGTTTACTTTACCAGGCTCATTCGCTTTCATATCATCCCTCTCCCATCTTTTTAGAAAGAAATCTTCTAAAATAACTCTATTTTGATGACAGGTTTTTTTCATATAGATGTATAAGGAACAAGGTCTTCTTATGAAAATCCTTTTGTATATTTTAATTCAAATGAAATTCATATTTAAATCGTTCACATTAGCTAAAATGTAAATTCAGATGCTAAACTGAACCAATCTGTCTGCTGCATATGCTTTATCACCTAACTGTCTTGACAACCCTTATTAACATTTATATAAACTGTACAGGCTAATAATAATGACGATGATGGAATTAGCTCATTACTATTTTATTTTTGTTATGTAATTTTAATCTCTGTAGGAAGGAGAGCCACTATATCTTTTGAATTACTCAATGACTCGGTTTTACTATTATTAGTTAATTGTATGTGTTTGTTTTTCTAGATAGCGTAGAAAAGCATGCTGATTTCCTTGCAGGGTATACAGAAAGCAGTCTGTTGTGCTTGTCGTCTAAATCATTATGTCATTTAATGATATTTTAGCATGTGTAACTGACCTTTCTCTGAAATGTATTCAGTGCTGAATCTGGTTGACTGTAATTTGCAAAGTAATTGTGGACACCATGATTATGCATCTCATCCACCCTGTAGAAACTTTTCAGATGTCACGTCATGGACTTGTGCAGAGAAGTTAGTGAGCCGGTGTCGAGCTGCTGAGTAGTCAGTAGAGCAGGGTAAGAGGCTGCAGTGTGTACCCTGGAGGAATGGCACAACAGTTGTCTTACAGCCTTCGAGGTCCAGAGTTTTTTCAGTTCCACTGGTCTCTTTGCTCTTTTATAAGATGTGTAAGTTCGGTGGTTGATTTATTTCTGTATTTTTCTATACTGACATATAAGGTTGTTTGGTTTTTTTTTTTTCCTTCTGCTTCTTGTGTCAGTAACACATAAAGGCAAATACAGATAATTCTAATCTTTCATATTTTGACTATGAACTGCTTAAAATCTAAACTTTTGAGATAGAGCTGTAATCACGATCGTTAACCAATGTACAAAAAAGGAAAAAAATCAATTTTAAATGTTATATGATATACATATATATATGCTCAAGAACATAGTTTCACCATGTAAGATGATTTATTGAGCTAGTTTTAACTTCCTATTTAGGATTTTCTCATGAGCAATAATAGCATATAGTTTTGCAAAAAACCTCACTAAGAAGCTGGTTTGACTTTATTTATAATTTCTCTTGTAAATTGATAATTTTTTTAAATAGTGTGAGAGTAAGACATGGATGAAGCTTGAAATATCTGATTTATAATTATAGCTTTTAAATTACAGGTAAAAGGAGAAATTCCCTTTGATTTTTAAACTTTATTTTTATATGTAGGTAGCAAAAATCAGTGGTGGTAAAGCACAGAATTATAGCAATACGTTACTAATAGCACGATATGGTCTTGTCACGGAGGGACTTGTAAAACTCCACTGGCTGTTTTGAATGACGTGAAAGATTTTCCTGCTGTAAATTCTTGCATGCCATACTGACTGGTTTTGATTTGTGCTTTCAAGGTTGTATCAGCCGTGCTTATTCTTTTCCTCTTTGCTTTTCTTGAGGACCTGCAAAGTCATTAGCAGCTCTCTAGTTGGGAACTGCTCCTCTTGCCCTGTGTCGGTGCCTCCAGCTGGTTCCTTTCTATGAGTCTGTTCCCTCTTTCACATGCTCTGGCACAAGCCTACGTATTTGAGACAAAATGTTGCCATTACATAAGGAATGTGACTTGTACAGTGCACAAGTGGTGTGTGGGTGATAGCACATCTTGGGGAGAGTGGAGCTATGGGCTGTGTAAAAATAGGCATTGCGGTACGTGCCAAAATGAGAAAGTTACATTGTCGACTGAACAACTAAACCTAATCCCCCTTCTCCTGCCCACTTTCCTCCCCCAGCTTCTAATAACTGTAATCCAATAAAATGTGACATGAGCTGAAAGGAAGTAGAAACTGGCTTAATTTCTATCACTTGTCAAATATTCAATCATTTCACCTGCTACGAATTGCATTGAAAATCAGCCACTTCTTCGAGTTTGTGAAATGTTTCGGTGGGAAAACAGAAAGCATTGGTCAGTTCTTTGCATATGCGTGTGTGTGTATATATATATATACACACACACACGCAAATAAAAATCTACATGAAGGGCTGTGCTCTTCACTGGCATATTTAAGGATCATTCAACTGCTTTTAAACAGCAAACAGGGAGGAAGTTGAGAATAGAATGGTTAACTGTGATGAATTAGTGTCAAAATGTGAATTTGATTAGTCATTTTATATTAGCTGTAATTATGGAACGTTACTGCAAATAAATATGTACATTGGGATATACCAAAATGTAATGTTAGTGATTGCATCTGACATTTAGATAATAAGCTCCTATTGAAATAGTACAAAAGGTAATTTTAAATCTTATGTCTATGGTTTTATGGTCAAAACATTTAATTAGTTTTATACTACAGCTGTGATACAGTTTAATTTTGCAATGTTGACAGCTCTGTGTGTAAGAGGCTAAGTTTGAAAATGTTTCTGGTGGTCCGCTGGTGTGGACAGCCACCCAGCCAGACCTTCAGATGCTTCCAGGGCTTTCAGGTGCCAAATAATGCTCTCTTAATATTGCTCTGATTGGAAAAATGCCTTTGAAAACGCAGCCTGTAGGGACTTCCATCTTGCACAAATCTAGAAACCATTGGCCTGTGCTTCAGCTTTGGGATCTGCAACATGTATTTTCTGGATACATTTGGCTTAAAGCCAAAGGAGAGCTGAAACTTTGCAAACCAGCTGCCATGTTACCAGCCAGCTCTGGCACAACCTTGAAGTTTGTAAATAGAGGCTCCTGTGTGCCAGGAGTTACCAGTATGAGTGTGGGTTCACTGGGAGAAGTTCACAGTGATAGGATAGGGGGCAAGAAGCTTGTTTTTCTCCTTAAAAAGGGTGGATTTGCTAGGATGGGTAACAGCATGCCATTAATATGCATGCTTGCCCTTGAGTCCTGGGTGACCTAGGGGAAACCTGTTGCTGGATGTGTGTGAAGAACGGTTTTATATTGCCTTGGTAGCTGCCGAGGAATGCTCGAGGCAGTTGAGGAACGCCCACCTCAATTTATAACTCTGCTTTTCTTTGCTCGGTGTTTCAAAGAAAGGCCAGCAGTCTTGGTGAAAACAAGGGAGTTGGCAGATCTGAGCTTTCAGCAGCTTGTGAGATGTTCCCACCTAAAGAACAACTCTGAGGCACATGATCAAGGGGATGTGTAACATGTCCACTTTGTGAAAAGACTGTACTGTTTCGGGTGCGTGCCTTGCTGAGCTGCCTGTTTTCTCTCGTGCTGCACAGCCTGCAGACCTGCAGGGGTGTTGCTATGATGGGTGAGCTCTGTTACACCAGCAATTAGAGAAATCTGCTATTTACTTATTAGAAGTACAATGGTGAAAGTTGGGTGGTTTTTTTCCTGAGACGCATATCAGTATAGGTTAATTATGCTCAATAGACCTGTGTGTGATTACATAAATCACAAATCATTTATAATTGTGACTGTGATTTGATGAGCTTGACTATCCAGCATCTTGGGGGGAAGAGAGAGAGACTTTCAATGGTTTGTTTGACATAAAGAAGCTTAACTCTAATGCTTTGCTGCTCATGTTTGTGATGCATTCACCTCATCTGTGTTTGCAAAACCAGAGTCAGTGAGCCAACACTTAAAATCTTTTCTATCCAGGCAAACTGCTTTTGACTTCATGAAATCTTAGCCTGGGAGAGATAAAAGGCTGCATGAAAACAAACACAGAAGTTAGTTAACCTGTTTGCAGACTGGCAACATGTGCCTAAAGGCATCAGAAGAAGTGTGTCCCTTACTGACCTGAACTTGTCACCAGTGGCATAACTCACATGTGACTTCTCCTTATTGTAAGTAGTGTGGTCATAGTGGTTTTTTTTCTGTTTTGACTCCTCTCAGTGCTGTCTTGGTCAGAAGCACAAGACTGACTCATTCCTGTATCTGGGTATTGACGTCATTGTGATGCACTTTTCATTTCTAGCATGAATGTTCCAGTCTTTCCAGCAGGGAATTTAAAATGAATACATGATGCTGTTTATTAATAATAAGAAGTAAATGAACTAGAAAAGTGACATTCATGGGCTTTCCAACTCATTCTCCATTGCGTTGAACATATTGGACATCAGAGCCTGTCAACACAGTCATCTGAAAACATCTCCTTCAGTGTTTCACTCTTAAGAGCCTGAATTATTCATCAAAGATTTTACTATGTTAACATACTCTTATGATCGCATTGAATTTAACTCCAGTGCAGGAAAAAGCAAGTTTGCTGTTTGTTTGCATAAAAGATACATGTATTAATGCTTTATCAGCCACCCTTCTAAACCCACATTGTAGCGAGTCAGAGCAGAAGGAAGCACTAAGTAATGTCAAATTATTTTTTATTCTGTGGGATGGGGAGTCTGCAGCAGGATGCCCTCCATGCTCGGGTCCCCAAGTGCAATGCATGTCACAGCACTGTGCCGTGGGGAGATGGAAATGCCCTGGGCAAGATGAAATACTTTGGAGCACAACAGAAAGTGATGAAGGCCTGGAGTTCTGATTCAGTTACTGCTTGGTAAAAGAGCAGAAAGTTTATTTTCTAGTCTGTCTTTTTGTTTGTTTCTTTCTTTCTTCTTTGGGGACAAAATGAATGTATTCTATAGTTCCTCTGACATGATGTTCAGGGGCTTCTTTATGACTAGCACTGTGACAAGGGATATAGAAAAAGTAATCAATATTTTTGGCAGAGAAATTACATTTTGTTGTTTCAGTGAACAAAAATGGACTGATGACTTTTTCTGAAACCTGATCAAAAGTATTGTAATTATAGGGCTATTTACAAGCTTGAAAATAAGTTTTCAGGGTTAACATTTACACATATGTGTAACTGTGGATGACTTCATGGACTTAGTTCTATATGTATAGTATCGTTTAACCTACAAAGTGCAGGTTAGCATGCTGGAGCAAAGCTCTGAGCCAGAATCCGTGCAATTCACCAGCATCGAGTACTCACTTGGAGATCGGAGACAGAAGATGACTGTGTTTCTATGTGTTCAAAATATTTGTTTTCATGTAGCCATGATGGTCATTTCCCCAATAGAATCGACAATTCACATCAAGGAAACGTGATCCTGCTGAGGTAGCCAACTACATGGTTACATAGAGGTCGGGAACAATATTTCTGACTTCATATGCGCTTACATTTGGGGCGAGGACCAGTGATGTGTACAAAGCTAAATATTTAGATATAGAGTGAACAGAGTCCAGGAAATGCATTTTGAGTCCCAAGTGCCTCTCAAATTACTGCTTACGCAAAAAAGCACCTCTTAAAATTACTGGTATCACTTAGATGTGGGTCAACTATGAATTTATCTTGGTAAATTGAAAGGTAAGCATAAAGTAAGCCAAAAAGCAGGATTGTGGGCTATGTTTTTTTAGGTTTGGGTTTTGTTTATTGAAGGTTTCTTTTGTTCCCCTGGCTGTTTTCTTTCTTCCTGTTGGGTTTTGGTTTGAATAAGGTTGAACTATATATTTAAAAAACTTATGTGATTTGGCATTACTTAGAAAAACTTATTTAAGAAACCCCAATCCGTAGACCTTCTTGAATAAGATGTATCCAGTGACTCTGCCACTGACACAAAGACAATTTAGGGAACATCAGCAGAGGGGAAAGGGGATGTGTCGAGCACAAATTTTATGACACTGTTAAGGAGCCAGGAGTGTCTCTTGCCCATTTGTCTTTTCCCCGATCAATTTTAAAAGACTCTGCAGTTGGTCGTATCAATCCCACCCTCACACCTGATAGCCTGGTAGAAGTCTGGGCTTTCCAGTTAAAAGCTGGAGCAGGATTTCCTTAGCTGCTGGCTGTGCAGGTCCCGCAGGCGAGGGATGCCCATGTTTCCCCATCCAGAGGCAGTGGATGAGCCCTGTTGGAGCTGTCAGCAGGAGCCCTGAGAAGCTGAGCAAAACTAAATTGTCCGGTGTTCTCCAGGCTGAAATCCTTTTAGCAGAGCAGAGGCTTTTTTCCACTAACTTTTACTAGACTAAGCAAATCAGCAGCATGGTAATTATAATCTACTTGTTTTGAAAACTCTTTATTAATCTCTTACCACTCAGCAAGCATAGGCTTTTGATATGTATATTGAAAATCATAGAAATGTACAATTGTAAAATCATTTAGGTTGGAAAAGACCTTTGAGATCATCAAGCCCAACCACTAACCCAGCACTGCCAAGGCCATCACTAAACCATGTCCCTAAGTGCCACACCTACATGTTTTTTGAATACCTCCAGGGATGGTGACACCACCACCTCCCTGGGCAGCCTGTTCCAGTGCCAGAGCGCCCTTTCAGTGAAGACATTTTTCCTCCTACCCAATCTAACCCTCCCCTGGTGCAACTCGAGGCTGTTTCCCCTTGTCCTGTCGCTCGTTACCTGGGGGAACGGACCGACCCCCCTGCCTACAGCCCCTGCCAGGGAGCTGCAGAGAGCGGTCAGGGCCCCCCTGAGCCTCCTCCTCTCCAGACCAGCCCCCCCGGTCCCCTCAGCCGCCCCCCATCAGCCTCGTGCCCCAGCCCCTTCCCCAGCCCCTGCCCGGCTCTGGACACGCTCCAGCCCCTCCACGTCCCCCTGGCAGTGAGGGGCCCAAAGCTGAACACAGGATTCGAGGGGCGGCTGCACCAGGGCCCAGCACAGGGGGACGGGCACTGCCCTGGCCCTGCTGGCCACACTGTTCCTGACACCAGCCAGGCTGCTGCTGGCCCCCGTGGCCACCCGGGCACACCATTGGCTCCTGTTCAGCCCCCTCGAGTGGATCCCATCTGGACCCACATCCTTGTGCACATCTCTGTGGAGCAGCAGGTCCCTGACCGTTTCCTCCTGGACTGTGGGGACTTCATTCTGCTCCTCATCCCGGTCTTCCAGCTGGGGAGGCTGGGTAGCCTGGGGGTCACTGGTCTTGCTGTTAAAGACTGAGGCAAAGAAAGCATTAAGTACCTCAGCCTTTTCCTCATCCTGCGTGGCAGCGTTCCCCCAGCATGTGGTGAAGGATGCAGGTTATCCTTGGCCCTCCTTTGGTTTCTAATGTGTTTGTAAAAATATGTGTTATTATCTTTTATGGCAGTGTCCAGCCTGAGCTCCAGCTGGGCTCTTGTCCCTCTAATATTTGCCCTGCACAACCTCACAGCATCCTTGTAGTCCTCCAGAGCTGCCTGTCCCTTCTTCCAAAGGTGGTACCATCTCCTTTTTTCCCTGGGTTCCAGCCAAAGCTCTCTGTTCAGCCAGGCCGGCCTTCTGCCCCGCCGGCTTGTCTTTTGGCACATGTGGACAGCCTGATCCTGCACCTCTGAGGCTTCCTTCTTGAGGAATGTCCCACCTGCCCGGTCCCCTTGGCCCTTCAGCACTGTCTCCCAGGGGACTTTGTTGACCAGGCTCTTAAACCGGCCAAAGCTGGCCCTCCGCGAGTCCAAGGCAGCGGTTCTGCTGAGCCCCCTCCTTACTTCTCTGAGAACTGATACCTCTTATCATTTTCTGATCACTATGCCCGAGATGTCCTCTTGCCACCATATCACCCAGTCCTTCCCATTCTGTAAGCAGCTGCCCCAGTGGGGCATCTCCCCGGCTGGCTCCCTGACCCGCTGTGGCAGGAAGGTCTCTGCCACCCACTCCAGGAACCTCCTGGATTGTTTCCTCTCCGCTGTGTTGTATTTCTAACGGACATCCAGTAAGTTAAATACAATAAATACATAAGAAGCATTAGGTGTGTTTGCATGTCTAAAGTACTGCAATTGAGTTTCAAATATTAAAGGAAAATCTATTTTGAAATTTTCTGCCTAGGGATACATGAGTATTTTTTTGGAACAGTTATGTTAAACCAACTTAATTTCAAATATTCATATTTTTGTGAATGTGCAATTCAGCATACATATTTGATTATTGTTGGGAAGGGGTGGTATATTGTGCTGACTGTTAATGTTTGCATTGGTATTACAGCTCCTCAGTAAATCATGACAGGAACACATGCCTAAAAGTTTGAATGCTGCATATTTCCACCTAAGGTTTGCAAATGCAGTCCTATGAAATGTTTTGCTAAGAAATTAATAAGCAATTCTGAATTTGACAGGTTTTTGTGCTGCTCCTACCTATTTTACAAGAAGAAAAAAACTGGATTAAATAACAAAATATTCAGTGCTGATTCCTGCTCAAACCTACATGTCCTTAGATTTCCTCTGGTGTTTAGATTTGAACAACTTATTTTACAAAAGTTCTCAATGTGTCGTAAGTTACTGTTTTTAGCATGTTTACACGACTTCTTCAGAGTCATAAACTGACCATGAATGTATGTAATGTAAAAGAGGTGAAGAAAAGGCCACTATAGATTTCGTAAGACTGTTGTGTGAGGAAAGAAAGCAGTACTGAAGCCTTTATTTCAAGCAGAAACATCAAAGCTTCAAGCCCTGTATAGTGACTTCTGCCAAAGAAGTATGACAATTCCCAAAACAAAATACCGCCCCCAGCCCCCACCCCCTGTACTCTTTGGATGTGAATATCACCTCTGTGATGCATGACGAGTTGTGAAACTCACCAAAACCACCCTCTTCTTATTTCAATGAATGCTTTTTAGCTTTTTATTGTCTATTTTTGTATTTGGAAATTGTTAGTTGTCAGTTCTGTCCTGTTCATACTTCTAGTTTGCTTGCAGGCTTTCACACCTTGAACTGTTCTGCCATCTTAATCTTTAAGATTTTCAGAGTGTGGTTTAAAGACAGTTGTTTAGATTTGATCTTGTCCATGAAAAGTTGCTTCTTGTCTCTAGAATTTCACATAGTATATTTTTGGAAAAGAAGGAACACCAACAATAGCTCCCTTTTAAAACCGCTCCTGTTTGCAAGGTGAAGAACTGGGGGCACCAACACCCATTGTCTTCCCAAGGGGCAGAGTTCTGCCTCAGATAGGAAAAGCTCCTGCAACAATACACACGTGATGGCACTCGGGGGGTGCAAAAGCCAAACAGATCAAACCCAAACTCAAAATGAACAAATGGTCACAAAGCCCCCTCCTCAACTTTCTTATCAGCACGTTGCTTTCTAGGTACTTCATCTTCTGCACTTTGTACAAGAATAACCAAGTCTTGCAGTAGGTTTTTTTTCATATATTAATTTAAACTGCATGTTTAATACATAACTAGTGATAACATATTCTAGGAATATATTGTTATGCTAAAATATGATTGAGAACTGCAGCTTGATGCATAACATCTATTTAAAGTAGCCACGTAATTTATTGGAGCCAAGATTGTACTGAAATAGTTCTGCAGTTTCATTATCACTTCTGTAGGCAGACCTCTGATCTAGATAACCAAGTGAGTGCGATTTTAGAAGAAAATATTCTAAATCCTTTCCTCTTTGCGAATTACAGGGGGATAAAAGGGGAATACTTCCCTTGTGAATCAAAGGACGATATTTATTTCCAAGGCTTGCTTTTTCTTGAAGCTTAAAATAGGACTTTGAGAGTTTTTCACCCTAACAAAATGCTGGCTTTCTAAAAAATGAAAGATTTCTGATCCTATGCATTCTGACAGGTTTTCTTGTAGGGTTATTTTTAGCCAAACTGTGATATTTTTTTTTTTCAGCCCATTCTATAAACGCACACTAGACCTCTTCTGCAAATCTATAGCACAGGTTTAGCAGTTCTGAACAAAGCGCGTGTCTGTAGGCTCTGCATAGTGCTAGTCCTTCACAAATCATACTAATATCTTAAAAGCTGAGTTCCATCTCCAAAATGCCAGATTGTTTTTTTTATAGAGAGACTTTTAAAGCTGATTCAAAGTAGTTATAAATCAAAGCTGCAGCATCAGTTTCCCTCTCAAAGGTGGCTTTGGAAGGCACCTGCTTGCAGCCCTGGCCTTTCAGGCTCCAGAAATGGCAGCAAAGTATGGAGACATGACAATTTATTGTGAGCACCTTGGCTCTGCATCGTAGCAGAAACCCAGTGATGCATGTGAAGCAGGTGGTTCTTCATTTACCTGCAGCTACATTAATCTGTGGACAATTCTTGGCTACCTCTTTTCTGTGACTGTCTGAAGGGCTCTGAATGTGCAGGGAAAGGTGGGCGGTGCGGGGGGTAGTGAGAGCTGCTAGAGGTCTGCTCTGTGAAACAGATCCCTGCAGTGTGGGTTAGATATAAGATCAGATCTTGATGTATCTAGAGCTAGGTTCCTGGGTTTCAGATTACCGCTAAAACTTCTGCAGATTGGTTTGTTTGGTTTGTTTTCTTTCCTGTAGCCCTTCATATGCTGCTAATATCAGAAGCCAGCAAGCTGCTGAGATCTGCAGCGCGATTTTGGCAGATTTCCTTGACAGAGGTTGAAAAAGTTTGAACTCCACTCTTTGGAGTGGAAACTTTTCTTTCTTCCATGGAGAAGGGACAGTTAGCCTTCTATATCTGTAAATGTTTTAGTGAGAAATAGTTGGGGAACTTGCCTAAAGCTCCAACACCATGAGAAAGCTTCAGTGAGCAAAGTTATCTAGTGTGGGGGGGAAGAAAATGGCTCAGACTGTAGCCAAGGATGATTGCGGGTCTAATCCTGGTTCTGACTAAAGACAGAGTTTTTGTCATATTATTATTTTTTCCTCAGTAAATGACCTGATTGCTGATCTGTCTGACGCATTTCATAAATATCTGTTGCATTACGTGATCTGGTGGTTTTGGGGAGAAATATTCTTAAAAGCATTCTCTTTTTTTTTCCTTCTTCTTCTTCAAAAACCTTCTGATTAAAACTCTTCTACATAAAGATGCTTTCCACTACTTTTTACTTTGGGGGAAGAGGAAGGGAATAATTGTTGTGGATTGTATTGAAAGTAGCTGAGAGGGGAAGACAAGCTCACTGAGAGTCTTTGCTTCAGCTCAGCTCTTTAAGACTCTTACCGTGTTATCACCAGGACCGTGGGGCTCTGTCCAGGAAGGTTTTGTGAATCATTGCACCAAACCCCTATGTCTCTGACTTTCAAATAGATATGTGTGGTAGTGTTAGCGTTTTCTACTTTTTTTAGGCCATTTCCTCTTGGTACTGTGGGAACATTTAGCCCATTATTATTATTAAGTCTCCAAGCAATAAGTAACAATTGATCTATGGTGTGCTGTACAGTAAACTTCATATGCATTTTTGCTAACTTCTCCAGTGCTGCTAACTTTGTAGTCTGGGATAAATTCAAAAGCTAGGGAAAGCTGTTCATAACAACTGAGTGGAGCTCTAAATACTATTGTTTGTTTCAATAGTAAGATAGGATCTTTGGAAGGTTCTTAGGAAATTTATCCTGTTGTTCAGAGCTGGTTAAAAAGGAGCTGGAAAGAAGAGGGTAGGGAGCTGCAAAGCCATTTGATTGTGCTATAGGATTTAATAGCTCCCTGGTCTTATTTCAGATGCTTGGAAATCACACTTTGCTTGCTCAGCTAATAGTACACAAAGTGATCATTAATCAAAGTAAATAATGTGGCAGTAGCAGGAAACATAAGGCACTGAATGCAGAGAGAGTTTGCAGTGATTCCAGGGGATTTTGGACGGATGGGTATCATTGTTACAATGTACATAGATAAGGTTTTAGGTTTGTGATTAGTTTTACAGTTCTCCATGCATTACGTGAGCTGTGGTGATGTTATATGAGCCTTTAGCCTCTGGTAAACACTGCTGTTTTTTAAATGCAGCTGTAACTCTCTTTTCTCTTTACTGCAGGCCAAAATAATGCATTCACACAACTACCATTACTCAGCCTCTGGTGGGCTGCAGGGTGTTAAGCTGCTGTGGCTTCAGTGCACGTGTCAGGGGTTCCCAGGAAGAGTCTATATGGCCAAGATGGGGACAGGGAGGCACTAGTCACACAAGATCTCCACTTATCAGTTTCACCAGATCTTCATCAAGTTTTATGCCACACTTACGGAAACATATTAGCAAAGAGTCTAACGAGGTGATCATACATTTACTATTTTGTACATGTTGCATTAATTTTATCTGTTGCCTTTGAAAGGCTGCATCAGAAACAAGCAATTTGAAGCAGAGAATGTGCTAATTAGCAAGCACTATGTCAATACCTGTGCAGGAAGGCAGACAGGCAGGTTGTGTGCAGTAGCAGGGTGGGCAATGCAGTACCAGGCACAGGGGCTGAGGAAGCCCTGCTAAACCAGCAAGAGATGTTCCACGCTTAAGCTGAGAGCATTGGCAACTTAACAAAGAAACCCTGTTTACCTCAATAGTGGTAGTTCTCACTTAACCAGAGAGCTAGGTCTGTGAGCTAGTTGCTTTAGCACTGGAGGAGGATTTTTTATATATGTGTTCTGTGTCAATATTGTTGTCTCTTTTTTTTTTTTTTTTTTTTTTTTTTACAACTTTGGAAAAAAGAATGTTTGAAGTGATGTCATTTTTATTTTTGTCTGGTGATAGAGTTAGTGGGAAATTGCAGCTGCTGGACATTCCTCGCTCAAAGATCTGGTGATTCATAAACCTGGGATACTGGGACATCTTAACTCTCCCACTCCTGAGCTCCAGGGTAGGAAGCAGGTAGTGCAGTCAGACTATCCAGGCTGGCATGAAAGCTAGCTTTGCAGTGAGGAAAGGAAGGCAGTGAATGCTGGGGATGGATGATAGGAAAACTCTGCTTTGTTACATGGTGTGGGAAACTCAATCCCAGGGGAATTTGTGGCATACTTGGATTTAAACCCGGAGTCAGCAAAATCCAAGCTCTTGGAGTCATAAACTCATAAAATAGTTTAGGTTGGACAGGACCTCTGAAAGTCTCTGGTCCAACCCCCTGCTTCAAGCAGGGGAAGATCAGATGAGCTCTCTCAAGGCCTAATCCAGTTGAATTCTGTGTTATGTCCAAGGCTGGAGAGTTTCATCCCCTTTATGTTTTCATATCTATTTTGTATAATTAATATTTCCTTACCTTACCCAGCTATGGAAGTTACTGAATATGATTTTACACCAACATCAAAATATCACAGGTGGGATTTGATTATTAAGTAGCAGCTTAACTGGGAAGCTGCCTAAGTAAGTGTCATTTTACTGCCTTAGGACTAGTTGAGGCAAATTGTACACCTTATGAACTAAGCTGCTGACCTGGTTGAGGCCCATGTGAGGCACAAATTGTTAATTGAATTGTCATGTGTGGACGTGGCTGGAAGAGGCTATGCTGAGGGCTCCCACTGCCGATGGGAGAAAACCAAGGCTAGTGAGGTTGTAGCCCTTGTAGCCCAGAAAGACTTGTATTTCCTTCTTTCCAGCCCTAGCATCAGCTTGCTGCCCCCAGAGAGAAGTTTCATTCTTCATTCCAGACTTTTCACCTTCAATTGTGAAGCTGGTGCCCAAGAGCCAGGTTGGTGTGAGAGAGAAGGGGGCGTTAGGTAAAACACTTTGGCACTAAAAAGGCTATGCATAAGCTAGAGTAAAATGAAAAGCTGGACTTTTGTCCTCTTTTTCGATTCATAGAAGAAATTACTTTGTTAGCATTTTCCCTAGATTATCCTTATGTGTTTTTATAAGCATATGTATATTTGACAGCAATTGGAAGCTTTTTTTCTAGCAGAAAAGCACTTTGAATATTACCCTTATAAAGATGCATCATTGTGTAATTTGTAAGAAATTTGAGCGGCTTGGGAAATGTTCTCTTTGAAGCCTGCGCTACATTTTGTCTGAAGAGGTACAACTTTCTGTAGCTCTGCGTCCTGGCAAGTGTTCAGAACACATTTGTGACATTTTTGCTGCATGGAAATAAAGTAGATTTGACCATATAAAGATAATCTCCCTTGTAGACCTAATAATCAGAAGTCACCTAGTCAGCTGGCACCCAATTTAATGGGGGATGGTGAGCCTGTAACAGCTGGACTCCTGCAACGCATTTCAATTAGGTCATCACCATGGTCATTTCATTATTTATAGATGTATTTGCGGGTTGTGATGTATGGCATCTTGGTTGAGATGAAGCTGTATCCCCTTGCAGTTTGTCCCAACTGTGTAGGACTGAGCAAGTTCTGGCTATCAAGGCTGAGAGCTGTGATCAGGGTTGTCTCCCCACCTCTGAGACTGGCACTGTGTGAGGCCAAGCAGGATGTTTAATTTTTTTTGCTGTGCTTTGTTTCCTTCCCTGTAACTGAGAAATAAATCTCCATTGCTTGCAGAGGATTTTGAGACTGGCTGGTTCAGATCCCTTTGTAGGAAAACCCTTGGAAGGGCTATACAAAAGTTTTAGAAGACTGCAGCTGGTCTTGGGTCCAGAAGGTCTGTTGGCACAGGCCTGATCTCAACAAGGAGGAAAAGTCTGCACAGCAGGAACTGGGTTACAGCTGTGGAAGCTGATAAAGCTTCCCTGGGTAGCGCTGAGGGGTGGATGAAAATGCCGTTGCCCTTTCCTCATATAAACCTGCAGCTGATGCCCTTCTTGAGCCTAACGTGCATTGAAAATTATGGTGATAGTATGGGTGGTCAGCTGAAAAATCATTGCATTTGTGTCTAAGATTTGCTATTACGTGTTTGATGCTGTAACATCTAACACAGCAGCACTGATTGTTAAAAATAGTTTCAGCCTTCAGCACATGCAACTGCAAAAAGGCTGTGCTTTCCCTGGCAGGGACAGCGAAGTGCTAGCAGGCGGCTCCGGGTGCACAGCACTATGCACGTGCAAACGCTCTCGGTCTTACCAAACTGGTACGCTGAATCTCATTCCTTCAGTAGGTGTAGCAAGAAATTTTGGCTTGTCCTATTACATCAATGGAAGTTTAAAAACTGTCTGTGTATGTAGAAGTAATGGCACTATCAAGCAGTAATACACTGGAGAACTTAATGACTGATTTCTAAATACTGGGCCTGAGAAAATGTCAAGATTAAATCACTCATAATGCAGGCTTCCTAGCTGCAACGTACCTGCCTTGGAGCACAGCCCTTCGTTTTGAAAAGCACAAGCAAGTAGATAGCAGGAATGGACTGGTGTTGTCTCTCCAAGTACAGAAAGATCTTGGGATCTGGTGTGGCTGCGAGGAAGTTGCTTTGGTGCCATAGAAATCAATGGCAAAACTTGCACAACTTGAGAGGGAGTCTGAGTGAGAGGCATTTGCCCTCCCCTCCTGTAACTCAAATGTTCTTCGTCTTCTGAGCTGTTGAGTGCAGCTGTGTAACTGACAGTGTGCTGGTAAAAGAAACCGCAGTAGGGCAAATAGTAGTAAGGAGGTAGGAATGGAATGAATTCTGAGATCAAGGGTGGCATTCATGTGCCAGCCTGTCAAATAAGTAGCAGAGACAAAAGCCACTGCAGAACACTAAAGAGCAGATTGTGTGAAGTCATCTGAACTGCTCCGGTGTACATACAGTGCCACGCAAAGCGACTTTGGAAATGATTTAATTTTCCACCATGCACACACAGGGTCCTGAAAATAGTGCAAATACTTGAGCAGATTTGTTTAAAAACCTGAAAAGTTTCCCTTCTGTGAGAGCTGCTTTGGTTGGGTGTGGTTTAAAATAAACCATGTTTCCATGCTTTTTGACTTCCTTTGGGCATTGTGGGAGATTATAAACTACTTTCATATGCAGGGTGAAATTTCAGATGTGGGTGTATGGGGGCCCTCACATACATTTTGCAGCTATTTGCTGTATCACTTCATCTGTATGTGACCCACCTCCATCAGTGGAACTTGACATGTTCTGTGAAGTTCCTGCCGGCTCCAGTTTGCCGAGAGGATCTATTTCTTCATTAAGCTATAAATATGTGGGCGTTGTCACTCAACTTCTTGGCAGTAGCTGCTAATGCTATAAACAGTCTTTGGGGCTTTTTGATCCCAAGCCACTTGGCAACTCTTGCATGTCTGGTGGTGGCTGTGGTTTGAACCAACCAGCCAAACCAAGGAGGCCAGATGGGACACCCTCAGAGATCAGAGCGCCTTGAGCATGAGCCCTGTAGTAGCATCCAAGAGGTGGTTGAAGTCAGAGCTCGTTTAGAGGCTCTGGGACAGCTGAGAATTTCCTGAGATAGGCAAATAGTGAGCTCAGCTGGTTTTGGGGTGCATTGTGAGATACATCCAGTAAGGCATCTGATTCATCTTGCTGGGTAGGATAGGAAAGGCTGGGAAAAGAGAAGAATGGTCAAAGGAGTAAAGCAGAAAGGCTGAAAGGGGAAAATGAGAGGAGAACTTTCTCCCAAAGAGACCAGGTGCCAGAACTATGCAGCTGAAGATGGCCCTTGCTTGCTTGTGAAGTACCACCAGAAACTTCCCAGCTGCGGCTCTGGCAGTGCTGGGCAGCAGGGCGAAATGGGATTATTTGAAGTTGTGTGACTGTGAAGAAACGCTGAGACCCTGCAGAACACGCTGACTCTGGAGTGTCCCTGTGCACAGCTGTCTTTTTAACAAATAAATCCACTGATCCTCTAGGTAACAGTCAGTTGTGGAGCAATACCTGGATACTGGTTAAATGTCACAGCATTTAAAACAAAGTCTTCCACTGCTGCTGTACATCTCCTAACAGTAAAGCCAACTTTTGTAATAATGTCTAGCAGTTAGGGATAAATGCTCTGTAAGCACAGAACAACATGATCACCCCTGCCGTGTGCTTTATACAACCAGATTTGTTCCAGTACCACCTTGCTCTGAGGTATGGGAATCTGAGACTGCGGTTTTTGCTGTGCCTCACCTCACCTGCACACCGGCAGTTTGTGTGTCAGTGACCCGCAGCCAGGACACCTCGATCGCTCTCAAATAAGTGCTGCGTTGGGATCGTTCTCCCCTGAGGCGCCTGTGATCAGGCAAAGAACTTTACTCCTTTGGGAAGTGATCACAGCTATTACCTAGTTATGGAGGTTTGCCCCCAAAGGCAATATTCAAAATTATTTATTGATATCATTCCAACTTCAATAAATAGACAAGGGAACGTTCCTGTGCCTTTCCTCAACAAGTTTTACTCACCTATTACTTCTCATCAACTGCAATATCACATATTTTGTAAACAAGTAATTTACTGCTATCTAGTACTTCTTACGAAGACTTTTTTACTCAGGATACTGTCAGAGATATTTCTTCGATATTAAGTTCAGCGATACTTTGCAAACTAAGTATAATTTTTGTATAACTGAAAAGCTTTCTGGGACTACCAGTGAAAGGTGTAATTTTATATTAAAGACTGAGTTATTGGTAAAAATACAGTGAAACACATCTGAAAGTAATGAGCGATAGCTGCATGCATCCAGCATGGATCCTCTTTTTCTTGTTTGCAGAGGTTTATTTAGTCATGCATTCACAAAACAGCCCAATTATAAAAACAAGCCCTGGTGTAATTTTTTTTTTTTCCCCCTCAGAGTGCTTTAAACTGAGGAATGGCCTGAGTAGCTTTCTTCTGAGTAGAAGTAATTACCCAGGTTTGTATTCGGTGACTTTCCTCTTATTAAGGTTTAGAAACAATACTGTATTTTGAATCCTATTATTCTTCTCATCCCTAGCGTTAAGCACGTTAGTGAGCCAGCCAAGGGGCATAGGGCGAGCACAAAGAGGTTTGCTTTGCTTGAGGAGGACAAACATGATTGATGTTTATCAGTGGTTAATAAATTCTGTGGCTAAAGCCGATCTGCAGCAGCAGCAGCAAAGATTGTTTTATAATGTTATTTCCTCAGTAAATCACATTATAGAATTTCCTTGATTATTCATCTTTCTGGTTTTGAAAATTTCTAATTTATTTTGGAAGCTGGGTGGTAATGAGCTTGCAGGCAGCTTATCATGTAATTTCTAACTGGCAACAGCACTGGTCTGTGATTATATTTTTGCTTCTGATAGCGTTTGTTTGCTTTATGCTCTACCAAGCAATAAGGTAAAATTTACACTTTATGGTAATTGGGAGCCTCGCCTCTGCTCCTTTGGAGGGAAGATGAGTTTAGGGGTATCTGAACAATCATCATGACCCTGAAAACAGGCGAGTCTTGGTCAAACCCTTGTAGTGGGAGATGGCAGTAGGAAGGTGGCTGGGCAGCTGCCAAGCAGAACTATATGATGGTGAATTCTTGTCAGTGGTAAAGGGGTTGTTTTCATCCTGTACAATATTTTCCCACATCAAATGGACTTATAAAGTGAACACCACCTTCACTGCTCCTCTGTGCTGAGGTTCCAGGGCCTGAAGAACTGTATTTGGGCTATGAAGACTTGTCTTCTGGGGTGCAGGGACTTTCCTCTCTTGGGCCAGAGGCTGAGAAATCCAACCCAGCAAGGAAATTGGGGTGGTGGCACTGAGCCTGCAAACTGGGACACAGGAGCTCGTGGTACTGACCGCGGCAATTTCCCAAGAGCAGTGCATCCACTATTGCACTCAGACATGATACAATACGTGTGTTTAGAAATAGGCACTTTTATATGCATCTCCAGTAGCATTCCCAAATGGTCTGTGCTAAATGAAATGTATTGTTCAGTTCATTTTAGCTTGTATCTTAAGAGCAAGGTTCTCAAATATTCATGCATCAAAAACTATGATATTTTTGAAAGCGTTACACTCAATAAACCAAGCAACTAAAACATCGTCTCCCGATATTCTTAGAGCAAGCACATTTAAAATCCAGGTTGTGTTGGGGGCTAACACAGCAGTGAATACCCCGAGAGAGGAAGGAGACTAGACCGTGGTGAGTCAGAGGGGCTGATGCCAACACTCACAGGAGATTTAGTCTTTTCCCTGTGGGGTTCAAACCTTGCTGCTCTGAAAGAATTAGCATGAAGACCACCAACTCAGCATGTGTTATGCAAGATAAAAAGGGACATTCATTATAAATCAGGATGGATACAGAAAAATAGTATTTTGAAATCTTAAGGAAACTCTTACAACAGCTTATACCCATTTGTTTATGAGTTGACAGAGATACAAGGATGGCTAGGCAGCCCATGCAGGTTCTGCTGTTTTAGAGTTGGGGTCAGTCGCTAACTTGGCTTCCTTCTTCCAAAACGTTCTTTACTGTCAACAACAAATAGACATTTTTTTGATGGATGACTTCATACATCTGCCTTTGCTGGTGATGAGAGGCGCATGTCCAGAGCTGTATCATGCTGTATGCCAGAGTAGGTACTAGTTTGCCACAGCTGATGTCTGAAGTGTGAAGACCTCGTACCATGCGGGTGTTGTACTGTTTTTTGAGCCTTAGGTTACAGATGAAGAAAAGTTTGATTTATGTGTTCTGGGTATTTATAGAGATTTATTTACATGAAATTACATTGGATTACTCATAGTAAGCGGGCTATTTTCTTCCTGCCTCATCCTTCAAGGGGTCTGATTTAGCTAGTGAAGGCAAGAGACCTTGGCCTGTGCTGTGGTCAGCAGAGGAGAAGGATCTCCCCTGGGATACAGCATGGCACGGCTGTGCATCTACCTGAAGCCTAATTGCCCTGGTCTGCTCCATTGCTAACAAAGGATCTGAAGGCCATTCTGACTGATCTCTACACCTAGCTACATGGCCATTGGGGTATACGTATATAGATATATGTAGGCGGTTATAGGCTACTGGTTGCTTTAAAGAGGACAACATTGGGAGAGACCACCCCCCTGTGTGGGTCTATCCACAAACGCAGAGGTGCAGGGGCTGTGGTGAGCAGCTGGAGCTGGCCCAGGGATTGTGCCAGGACTACAGCATCTTTTCATCAGGTTTATGGGAATGTATGTAGTATTTTTTCCTCTATTTTCCAGTGTAACAAATAATTTTGAAATAACAACAAAGAGGTCTTTCAGGTATAGAGCGAAGAGGAGATGAAAAAAGGAAGGATAGACTTTTATAGCAATCTTGCACCTCTGTGTAATAAAATATATAATGTTATGAAGTCAGTTCAGCCTCATGAAGTGAATTCAGCCTCATTTTTAGTCCTCTTAAGGTCAGAGGATGATAATGTACAGGCAAACCTATTCTAGACATTTCTTCAGGCATTGCAGTTACTTCATTAGCCTTTATTTCTTCTCACTTCTGCTCTCTGACAGCTTTTCAAGTCTCAGGTTCTTCCTTTTTGAAATGCTTTGATGTGCTCATTTGTCTAACAAACTGTTTAAGGTCTTGATCTTAATTTAACATTTGTAGGTACCCACAGAGGATTTTGTTAATGAAGTCTTTAAAACACTAAATGAAGTTCTAGTTTTCTTCGTGAATAAAGTTTTATCCTTGCCATTATTTTTCCTTTGGAACGATTTTCCTATTTAACATTGAGGAAATTTTTATTCCTACAAAGCAGCAAAGGGCTTTTAGGGCTAGGGATGTAATTAAATGAGGATTTTATATTTCTTTGGGGGGCCTTTTGTTACAAGACTAGGAATACGACATAACTGAAAAGGTCTTTTGAATGAAAGAAGCGTTTGATACCACAGAGCCATGAGAGCAAGTGGTTGCCCAACCTCCGATTAGGAGTGCTCCTTAAATTGATGCATAGTACACTGTTTTCTGGATTGAAGCTGTGGTTTTCCCTGTCTCAGGTTTGGTGTAAGGTAATGAAATTGAACTGAGCGTTGCTCATAAACTATGTTCATTAATTTTGGGGCTACTGACAATAACAAACTGAATTCCTGAGTCTGTAATATGGGACTGATGGGAATAATCCATTGCAATATTCTAGCTTGGTCTGGCATTTTAGATCTGTAACGTGAGGCACGGTGGCTATAAAAGCCTCCTTGAGGCAAAAGGAAGAGATATATAGAAGAGGAAAAGGTTGACATTAAGAGGAAGAAAACGTTTCTAAAAGGCCTGTGAAAATAGGAAACCACATCTGCCTTGTTGTTAAGAGTATCTGGGACTATTATGGGAATGCCGCTGCAGTACTTAGGGACCCATTGCAGCCCAGAGGAGAGACCAAATCCAGAAGAGCACAGATGAGAGAAGCACACCCACACTGTCCTCTTCACCTTCACCGACACTGGCATATGCAAACTTTCAGTGTAGTCTGAAGCTGTTTTGTACTTGAACCACACAAAATATTTCTTTGCTATAGTAATGTTTACACACACACAAAAAATAAAAATTCCTGTAACTCCATTCCTGACATTGTGAATAGGATAAATGTACTACCAGTTTTAAGGTATTTGCCATAACCTTGTTCACAGTAGACTAGTCGAAATGTGATCTCTTTTTGAAAAGCCAAAACAACCATCTTTTTTCAAGGGGAAATTTCAGGGGAAAAAATACTTCTGGAATGTAGAATTTGCTATTGCTTTTCATCTGCTAAGAATGGGCAATATTTTGATAGGTTGTTTTTCTTTTTTTTTCCCCTAAGTGTTTTCCCTCACAAATGAAATAATGTAAATAAATTACTTTATCTAAAATAATATAAAGCCATTCCATTTGTCTAATATATTGATTCTTCTTAATTTTTAAAAGAAAGATATTTTGCCTCTGAAGTTAAGACTCAGCATGCACAGCACCACCACTAAAAGGGAGACCTTTAAATCCTAATGCAGGCTCATTCTTTAGATAGGGTTTAAGTGATCTTTAAATGTGAGAAAGCTACATCAAGAGGTTTGACAAGGTTCATTAAAGTCCAATTAGAAAATTCATTTTAACACTAGGCATCCTGTCCCTTTCATCTCCCAAACAAAAACAATAAAAGTTTCATCACATAGAAGTAAATACATATTTAAAATGTATTATGGAAATAAATAATCTTCATGTTTAATTCACCTCCGTGTACAATAATTGATGTCCATTAGGGATTCTGATCAGGCATTAGGTAGGACCAGCTTCGTCATAAAGCAGTGTAGCGTTGGATGTGTGATTCCCAGTTGTCCATAGTGGGAATTGCAGAGAGTAAATTGAAATAAAAATTATTTTCAGAAGAGTTATGAAAGATCTTTTTAAGGAGTTCATCTGTTTTCTGAGCAGTGCAGTCTTGGCACACACTCAAAAAACCATGAGTCAGCACCTTTACAGTGAGGAATTTTTAATGGTCCTTTTAACTACTTCTGTAAGTTTTATTCATTTTAGGATCATATTATTTTCAGTTGCTGGTTCTGAGCCATGGGGAATAACCTCCTCCCCCTTGCTTCGAATATTATGAAAATTGAAATTTCCACTTGGTTGTTTGATTACAGAATATGAGTTTTGTGCGACTCATATTGATGTGGACATTTATAACATCAGTAAATCCAGATGTAAAATTGAAGCGTTGGGCAGCTCCTACATCCTATGGCTCTTAAGGCTGCTTTTAATTCCTTTTTTGCACCAAGAAACCTCCCAAGCAAGCAGCATTTGTTATGCCACTGTAGATGTCTTGTGGAACATCAAGTGCACCCCAATGCCTGCCCTTTCCCTGGCTCTGTTTCCTCTGCAGGATGGCTTATCTTTGCAACATTGTGCAGCTTTCTGAAATTGTGCAAAACCTTTAAATAAACACCGTGTTCTGGACTGAATGCAGGCATGGGGACTGCGGTGGTGGCGTTTCAAAGTGCTGGACTGAGGCTGTTCAAATAAAATGAATGGCCCATGCTGTGGAGCTGATACTATGTGCCTGCAAAATTTTTCATTAGAAAATGATTGGGAAAGGTAAATTAGTTCTGTGGTGCTTTTTTGTTGTGTTTATCACAATTACATGCAATTCACGTAAAAGGATTTTGGGAATCTTAAAACATAGGAAGCAGAGTTTTATATGAGCAAGTCATATTGGGAAGTAACGGCACATTTCAGGAAACGAGATGCCTGTTATGCTCTCACTCTTAAGTCTTGGCCATAATGAATTTAGGAAAGGTTTTAATTCCCAAACTGGTAATGCTCAAAACTTTGCTGGAGGTTGCAGCTGCTCAGCTCTTAGTCCTGTGGCACAGGTCGTGAGGGACTGCAGTGTTTTGGCTGCCCCCACAAGAAACTTTCCATGAGTTTTAAATATTATCCTTTGGGACTGACCTTGCAGTAACTATTTCCCAGAAGAAACTGAAGTTTTAAGGCTTCCTAGTTTTCAATGATTTACATTGGAACCCTGTATTAAAGGGGAAAACCCTAATGAGATACTTATTTCACAACGGTAATTATAAAAATAATGTTCTAATCTGAAAAAAAGACTAATAAATGGGAAAACCCACAAAGAATCCCTCAACATCAAAAGCCAAGATATTATGTTTTTATTATTTTTTGTAATTGTTTTATAAAAACAATTTTAAGCTGTCATTGTTTGTTATTGCTTAGTGTTCCTAAAGAACTTTCTTTGAGACTATTTTGAAAGACATCTAAATGAATTAAGCTGCACTTTTCCTGTCTTAGGTAGGCTAGGTCTTAAAGCTAACAGTGCAAAGCGTAGCCTCATAGTCTTTAAACATTAAATAAGTGTTTTTTCAAAGGCAGTGCTGTAACAAAGGCCTGTGAGTGTGTCTTCACCCCTCTGTGAGCACTCAACCAGTTATTTTGTTGAGTCTCCCCCAAAAAGACAGGTATAAGCATGGCCTTTTTAGTAGAAATGGATCAGTAACTTTTAGGTGGTGGGAAAAATTAGACTTGTGACTATGAACACTTAGGGTAAGTACACTTCATCAGTCCTAAAGAGTTGTCTTAAATTTGACCCAAATGTTTCCTGCTGATAGAAATGCCGCTTCCTTCGTTTTGCATATATTCAGAAGTGGTACGTTATGTGGTGTCTGCAGCTTGGACAGTGCCTGTCATTCTGGGAAGAAAAAAGCAAGCTGACATGGAATGTGTTCTTGCCAGTGATAGTGTTTGGAGGTTCGGCTCTTTTTGCTGCTGTACTGCTGTGGGCCAGGTTTAAAAGCTGCAGATATCCCAGAGCTGTAGTAAAGGGTTTTCAGTGGCTTGGATGAGGACTGCAAAGATGCATCAGAACAATGTGGGCAATGACTTCTGGGAAGATCATGAAAAAATAAAGTATGGCTAATGGACCTGAGCTCTTCGCTCTTCCCTTTTGGCAGTCGTTCGTGGTAACATAAAGTAAGTATAAAGCCTGGTGCCAGGACAAAACGCTAGTGATTTACGCTTGCTTTAAGAGATCCTAAAGCCAAGAGGGATCTTTAAGGGCTTCCCTGAATTAATTTATGTTTGAATTGAAGCTCGAAGCTTAAGCCAGACCTTGCAGGACTGCAGCTGCCTGCGCTATGGCCATAGCACCAGGGAGCTGGGCTCGCAGACGGTCTTTGCCGCAGGGTTCAGTTGGGCGTGGGGTTGAGCCTGCCCGCAGGTGTGTGGGGTGGTTCGTGTGCTCAGACCTGAGCAGGGGGAGATGCTTTGCTGGATGGGGCCACGAGCAGCTCTCTCCTGGGCTTCCCTGCAAGCCAGAAAGATGGCATCCTGGTGTGTGTGGATGAGCCTTGCTGAACACCTGCACCCTCCTGAGACCAGCATGGGTCACGTTTGTGATGCTGAGCAAAACTACTGTGGTAAAATCACCAGGGCAAGTAGCATGAGGAGAGTTTTCCCACTTTAACAAGTGGGTCAGTGGGATTCAGTGAAGAACAAAGACTGAAGGAGTAGATGTTTGAGCCTGGTGATGAGCTGAGATGTGCCCGACATCCTGCTCAACCCAGGTGCTGCCTCCTATTTTGGATAAGACCCCTTTGCTTCTCTGAATTTGTTGTGTGGGGGTGCTGGACTGTGTTTCTTGCCCCATCTGCTTCAGGGCCATTGAAGATTAAGTTTTTGGATCTGCCTGTGCTCATTCTTGATAGATTCCTTCAGATCAGCTCTGTCTCCAGGGAACATGAAGTGTTGTGGGGGGTTTTTTTGGTTTTGTTTTTTGTTGTTGTTGTTTGGTTGGTTTTGGGGTTTTGTGGGTTTTTTGGTCTTTTTAACTTAGATCTGATATTTCTGTTTGAAATAATCCCCTTCAGAATTAAAATGATATCTCATCATTTCTATATTACAATTTAAACCCACCATAATAGCTTAAATTTACATAAACCCAATATTTAAGCATTTAGACGAGAAAGCTACAATCCAGGAAATTCTCTGGA
Source organism: Falco naumanni (assembly GCF_017639655.2). Classification (NCBI taxonomy): domain Eukaryota; kingdom Metazoa; phylum Chordata; class Aves; order Falconiformes; family Falconidae; genus Falco; species Falco naumanni. Next base: position 13,563,671 of record NC_054067.1, read on the forward strand.
TAAACACATGGAACTGCTTAATTGCAAACAGTTTTAGCTCAGAAAAGCAGCTGTCAACAATCCTTTCTTAGGCAAAGGTGTAGGTGAGGTGAGGTCTTTTCTAGCCCTTTGTATTGTGATCACCAACAACTGCCTCAAGTCACTAATTATGGAGATAATTTTCTTCATATGATGACTGATTTACATGCAAGTCATGTTTGATGTTTTCTTTTGTAGCCAATGCACCTATTAAAATACTTTTTTCCCCTGTATTGTTAATTGAATTCCAGCTTTGAGGCAAAGGCAGTTTGACACAAATTTCAGGTAAAATTCATCATCTAATAAATAAGAAATGTAAAAATCAGGAAAAAGTACAGTTGCTAACCATGGTGTACTATTAATGTAAAAAATTTTGAAGTTACTGTAATGACACAACCAGTGCTAACTGTTACCAGGCAATCAGTCAGACTTTTTCTTTGGGAGAATTTAATAGATAACTGGGATTATACAATAGGGTTAACATCAGTTACTTAAATGAAAATGTTTTGGCTGCAGTCAGTGTCTCCTAGGTTGGACTCAGGTTTATATCATGCTTCTGCTTTGCGTAGTGTTCCTTCTAATGTTTTCTGCTTTTTAAATGCCCAAGTTGAGTTTAGCATGCATTGCTTTGGAGGTGGAGCAGGGAGCTGATGCTGCTCTCATCCTTCCTGACTCCAGAGCAGCATCTCCCCTTCACCCACCCTGATCCCAGGGCTGGGGGTAGTGTGTGGTTCATGGGCTGAGGCGCTGAGCTGAGTATCTGGTCTAGGGGAAGGGAGAAAACAACCCTGGCAATGCACCAATGCAAATAGTTTTGTCACTAGTGGATTTTGTTCTGTCTTTTCAAGGGACAATGTTTTGCTCTGTTACAGAAAAAAAATCCAGACTAAAGCCACTTGGGCCACTTCTCTGCTGGCCACAGGGTACTTGTGCGTCCAGGGCAGAAAGCAGCTCCTGACCTGGTAAGATGTGGGCAGTCCAGCTGATCCTTACTGCTGAAGAAAGGATGTCTTCTGCTCTAAGGCATTGCAGGAAAGGAACGTTGTCTCCTGTTATTTAAGAAATCCATTCCCTTTCTTATGCAAAGCATATAGTAACAGTAGCAGAAAACATCATTAACCTTCCTTTCATTTGGGGAGGAACTGGTTGGTTGCACTGAAACTATTATGAGTGATATATTGGATAACAAACAGGATACTAATTGGAGATAATGTCAGAGAAGTGTCTGAGGGACAGAGCGAAAGGCGATGCTTGCGTCTGTCTCGTTCTCAGTGCAAAGGACTGCAGTAAAAAGGAAAATGACAGAGGGCAAAGCCGAAGCCATGTGTGGCTGTGAGGTTAACACGTACCCTACCTTGGTGCCAGGGAACCTCCCACTTTGCACCCAGTTTAATTCCAGCCAGTGGCCAACTTTCGTGGGATGAAAAAAAAATTCGAGTGTCATGGAGAATGTTATTGCCTACTTTTTCTGACTGTGCAAAAATGTAATTGTTCACTCTTAGCTCTTTTCTAATGTATTTAATTTTCTTTTATAAAAGTGTTCTATAAAATACATGTCTTCAAAATTGCCCATGCTGACTTTTTAATGAGGATACTGAGATGTGTTCGTAGCTTGGGACTTTGGATGTCACTGGTTGAATAGCTATAACAGATTGAAGTTAGGTGGATGGCAGGTTGAAAACACTGTCTTGGTCTGTGCTACTCTGAGTTGCTTACTGTCGCCCAGAGAAAATGCAGTTCTGTGTCGAAATTGTGCCCTTTCTCATCAAGAGATCAAAATGACAGTTAATCTTCTGCCCTTCTATGAATGTGTGTGTGGGAATTGCTCTGTTGTAGAGTGTTGAGTTGGTTTTTGTGATGAGTCGTTTTTTTCTAGATCACCAAGTGTGCTGTTGATTACGAATTAGAGGTTTTAAATCAGGCCTCCGGAGATACATGGCTATCTTCTTACACACCATGAAGCCCTTCAAAGGAAAACTGAAAGGCACTGTCTGTAAAATAATTATGTTCTTTCGCTTTAGTTAGTAACAGTCAGTATTACTGAAATTGGGTTTAAATATTCTTTCATTCTGGTTTTGGAGGTTTTATTTGCTGGTTCCCAGTTCAATCTGGTTTAAGCAAGTCTGGGGTAAGGGACAGGCATAGCCTGTCCCCCGCCTCTGGATGTCTCCTTCAAACCAATGTGCAGAGCCATGCAGAGAAAAAGTTGTCCAGTGCAGTGTCTATACTGTGGTCAAAATGCAACTGCAGTCTACACAGTCGTACTTTCAAAGATTAGAACAGATGGAAGAAATACTTTAATTGTTTGTGGACTAAGAGAGAAAAAGGCTGGCAGTTGAATCTGAGATTTATGACCTTTGCAGTTCATTCTTTTTCTACTTCTTTCCAAGACCTGTAACCACTGTTTTGTCCCCATTTCTGTCCAACAGTTAATTACATTAGTTCACTGACAAAGTATTAAACAACTCCAGTCTACTTTAATAGCTACTTTTCTAATTAAGTATCTGTAATGGTTTTGTTCTCAGTCCTGGACTTTAGGCATCTAATTTGTTGCTACCCAGTATCTTGCAACTTTTCTGTATTTTTTTTCCTTCTCAGTCATGTTTGTGATGGGAGGCCTTTTCTGCGGCATTTGCAGTAGGATCGGAAATGCCGAGTATAAGGCTCTTCCTTCCTGCGGTTCCTTGGCAGGCGTTTGCCATATCCCGCAACCCGCAGGAGCTGCCCAGGGTGCATTCAGCCTGATGGTGCCATTCCGCAGGGTCGCCTGTCGCAGTGCGGACAGCTGCACGCCGGCTTCAGCACGTGTCTCCTCGGGCTGTTTCCCACACACAACCTGTAGCTTGCAGTGCTCTCCGGTGAAGCCCCTTTCATTAACCGTGACGTTTCTGCCTCCTGCGCACACACGCAGGTTGAGGACAATGCTCGGAAACGAGCATCCCTGACATGGCTTCAATGTGCCAGCGACATGCTCCAAGGTGGACGGGCTACCCTTCAGTGGTCTTGGATTTACTTAGTACCAGGGGAGTCCATTCAGATATCGTACCCTCACTCAAGGAATAAATATTTGTCTTAAACAGGATTGTAACTCACTTGTAAAAGCATAGTGTGAAGTCAGCAGAGGTGGCTTTTCTTCCTAAAGCCATATAAATAGATCTCTGCGAGGCTCCTTCGTCAGACCAAGAAGAAATCCAGTGGGCTCAAAGTCATAGGCTCAGGGTTCCGCCTGTGGAAGGAAGGTCTGGAGAAAGTGGGCTTAAAATAGAAATAAAAATGGAAAAAAATGGGTAAACCCCTGTTTTGTGTCTCAGTCACAGTAGTTCAAAACTGATTTAAGTTTTCATATTTTATTTTTTTTAGGTTTTTTTTGTTATTTAAAAGATGATTTTGACTAGTGTAGCAACTCAACTCCAGTGCTAAACGCAGTCAGTAGAACACTGAAAAATGTATTAATAATGATACAGAATCTTAAATGCCTAGACATTATCCTGCTACTGCACTGGCTTTAAACATTTATACATTTCAGGGGAGCAGCAACTTAATTCTTAATTAAAATCACTAAGCAAATGCAGATTATATTTAATTTAAATATTTATAAAATTTGTTTAAGCTTTCAAAATAGATTAGACATCGAACAGTGAAACTGCTAACATCTGAATGGTAATTTTACTTCTGAGCCCAATTAAGAAACTAGTCAGGAATACACCTAATAAGTTGCTGTGTTTGAAGAAATATTTTATAATATTGTCTGTACAGAGGGTATTTAAAAATGAGTGCTGTCAAGTAAAAGGGACAGTTTAGAAAAAATTTACTTCTGACAGTATTTTAAAATCTTGTATCTTCTCTTCACTCTCTGGGAGCTGCAGTTCTTCCTGTTATCCTGAACACAACTGCAAAAAACGTATAGTGAACCAAAGAGAGATTAAAACATATCAAGATGTCAATCCACTTGATTTTTATAATGCTGAAGCACGTGATTATCCCAGTTTTGATATCCATGAAGTTTTCAGGATTGGGTTTGAACCTTCTGGAAACCTGTTTGGCAGCATCTGACATTTTTTCGGTGTGGCAACAAGTGCTCCTGAGGTTGAAAGGCTCCTTGTGCCTTTCATACAGACGCTTCATCAGTAGCTCTTAACTTGCCTTACAGTCTTCCACTGGTTTTTACTCTGTGTTGTGAAGTCTGTAAGAGATGCAGGATCTTTGCCTTTCTGGTTCTCCTTTGTAATGCTACAAAATGTTATGTGAATTGTTCTAGATTGTATTTCCTGTCTTTGTACGCTGCTGTTTAAGTTGGAATATAGCATGTGTTTAATTTTTTTCTTGGCCTCGTTACATTTTATCCTTGCTTCACCACATCATCTGTCTTGTTAGTCCATAAATCTGATCTATTCCAATCAGTGGAAGTTCTGTTTCCCCTAGCTCTGTGTAACCAGCAAGGCTAGTGACTTTGAAAATTGTGTTCCTGAAAGGTCATTTTATAAAAGATGCGAGAGGAGGCATTGTGCAATGCTGATGTTGAAGGCTGGGGGCTTGTCACTAATATTAACCTCAAAGCAGCTGCTGAAGTCTGGTCTCTGTTCCTGGGCTGATCCTGGTAGCTATCGCTTACCACAATGGTCACCAAGGTGGGTGCCTTTGACCTCAAACCAGTGGTGCAGCAAAGTCCGCACTGGGATTTGTGATCTGTATGCAGTATAAATTACGTTGTATTTGTAGGGTGGCCTGGTAAAAGAATTGCCAGTTCAGAGTTACTTTTGTTGGAAAAGGACTTTTTAAACACAGGTTTTGTGGTGCTTAGAAACAGGCAGTGATGCAGAGTCAAGAACTTGCAATGACTGTTCCACCACACCATCCTGTTATACGAGAACACACTGTGCAAGTCTCCTGTGCCTCATGACTGGCTTTCTCCTCTCTTCCAAAAGCACTGATGGGTTGGTACTCTGTATATTGACATGACAGTAGGTCTGTAGTTCAGCTGAGATCAGTTACATTCAATACCTTTCCTGTTTTCCAGGCTTATAGATGTCAGTTCTTCACTATGCTCTTCTCTCTGTGCCGATCCTGCTTTGGGGCAGGTTTGGTGGCACAGACACCAAACAACATGCATTTGCTAGCAACCTTCTTTGTGCTGCTGCTGCTTCTCCTCCCCTTTCCCACTCATTTAGCACTTCTGCATTGTGTTAGATACCCACAGGAAACTCTTGGGCAGAGATTTCCATCTTGCTTGGATGCCTGTACAGCCTCGAGCAGAATGAGCCTCGGCTGGTGCTGTTTTGAAGCTGTAGGCTCTGTGTGAGTGTATAGGGTGCACTGTTGAATTCTGTCATTTTGTTTTCTGAGACTGTGCTGCAGTGAATGTTTTGAAGCAAGAGCTGTTTAGTTCCTCAAACTGTCATGCTCTTCCCTGGCCTGGGCTCCATGCTGGACTGTCTCCCCCTGCCAGCCATGCTGTCTTCCATGATACATGTAGTGGCTCATGTCTACAATTCATGCTTGCAATAGGAGACTATTCACTATCTTGGATAAATGAGTTTGAGATTCATGAATGAAAAGAACAGGATGAAAGCTAGATACTAGTATTTATTTCTTTTGAATCCCTCCATCCTGTTTTTCATTTTTCTGATGTTTCAGATGGGTGTCTATTGATGCCATAGACATAACCAGGGAGAATAAGCAGAGATGAAAACGTGCCAAGTTTTGGTTGGATTACTGAAGGGCAGTTTCCAAAGCTGTGTGATACTACTGCAGCAAAATTCAACTCTGCTGATTCATAGGGGTTTTAATTAATGTATTTATTTAAAATTGTGAGGTCTAGTAGCCTTTTTTATGACCCTTCAAATTTGTTTCTGTTTGTGGGTGACTCAGATTACTTACTTTTCTAGCCCAGGGATGCTGCAACATCATGTGTCATGCTGTACTGGCTTTGATAGTCCACTGGTGACTGCAGAAGGCAGAAATTCTTCATGTCACACAGATATATGCCAGTATATTCCCTTCTGCTAATTTGTCAGATACGTTACTTTAATTACCAAAGTTAATGCTTAGGGGTCTGATTGCTGAAAAATTTTGGCTGGAGCTCATTTGTCATGTTTGCAGAGGAGCAATTTGAATGAGCATGAGCTTGTGTCAGTTAAACCTGGAGAAGAAATTCAGACCTAAACCAGACAATAGAGAAGTAAAGGTGAAGAGTGGTGTGAGCTCTTGCTGGTGCTTCGGTGACAAAAGCTGCTTGTATTTGAAGCTGTCAATTATGGGCAATTTTTGCTTGGTGTTGTGAGGTTTGAATTACCCAGAACTATGTTTGCTGATAAAATACTAAAATCAGAACAAATTCTGAGTAAGCCACAGGTGATCAAATCATCTGATTAATAGGATTTTATCTAATGGACTAAGCTAATGTTGATGTTTGAAATGTACTGCGTAGAAGCCACAGATAGATTTAAATTTCAAGGATGAACACCGTTCTTCATTCTTCCCTCTCTTTCCCTCTCTCTCTTTCTCCCCAAAGGTCTCCCTGGTGTGTCTGAGTCTCCCTCCTGGTGAGCTGTTCAGCTCTGTGCCAGCCACAGGTGCAGAATGCTTTGAAAAGAGCCCACTGAAGGCATGCTGGTAAGATCCTGAGTCACAGATGGAGGAAACTTTTCCAGCTCGTCACCATACACCGGCCTCAGACCTTTGGAGCAACTACCAGAGGGGCTGAACTTTGCTGTCCCCCGCTGTGCTACCTGGGACCTTTTCCATGTTAGCAAAGGTTGATGGAAACCTGCACCTAGGTGGTACTATGTGAGAGTGAGATACTATCCGTGCTTCGGTCCCTGCCAGCAGCACTGTGTCACCACGCACCAGATGTGCAGGCGGCTGCAAAGAGCTTTCCTCCCTGAGCACGGCTGCTCTCTGTCAAGAAAAAAGTAAGTGTTGATCAGTAAATGCTGGGCAAATGTATCACTGTATGTTCAGATTAAAAAAAAAATGCTGGTCCTTGTGGGCAGGCAAGGCGGAGAGGGCATGCCAGAAGTCTGGCAGCGGCTGGGTTGGCTGGACTGGGAAAGTGTCAGTGCCGACCCACTGCCCTTACTTTGCCTGGCGAGGCAGCTCTCCCAGAAGAGGTGAGATGTGGTGAAGCCAAGATTCGATTTAGGAAAGTTTACTTGGTTTAAAATGCTTTGTTAGCAAATACTGCCTCTGATTTCTCGTAACTTTTAACTAGCCCCAGTCCATCTCTGTATTTTAAATTGAAAGGTACTTTACCTAAAGTGTTTTCATCAGCCAAACCTCTGCTGGGTTCATACACAGAATTGCTTAGTGTTCATCTGTCTCATTTCTTTACTGTCGAAGGTGATTCTCAGGGGACTAAAGCTCTGAAACAAGCGGCTTCAGGCTATTCATCTGGAAAACAAACCACTTAGACCTTTTAAAGAAAATAATTTAGTAATCAGTGCAAGAGACCTGTGTCTAAGCCAACCCATTTGGAAAAATTGCCAGTGTAGTAATTACAAACATTTTATCACAATAATACTGATGATGCCTTTCCATTATTGCCAGCATTTCTTCTTCCCTGTGACTACTGGTCTGAGCTGGTTTTGCCTCCTCTTCCATGATTCTACATTAGAAATGTGTTGTAATTTGAGATTGACAGTGCAGAGCTGGCCATTGAGCAGAGACGTTTTTCTGAGTGTTTTCCTGCAGACCGATGTAACTATTGCTAAGTTAATAATAAAGCTAAAACCGTTGCACTGTGCTGCTGGCAGGGCAGCTAACGTTGCCTTCCCAGCTCTGAACAACCTCCCTGTGGAGCAGGGAGAGACCCAGCTCTCTGCTCTCTTGTACAAAGGGGCCATATAAGCGTGTGTTTGTCTGTACCCACTTGCCTGCCAGCCAGGTTGTGGGTGCCTCTGGGAACACACCGGTGCTGATGGGATGGCACTGGTCTCCTGTCCTGCCCTCCAGGTGTGTGAGTTCAAGGTAATCTCACCCAAACACAGAAGCTTCTCACTTTCATAAAATATCAGTGGATCAGTGTTTCTGTGCATTCTGCTAAATAGAGATGTATAGTGACTCTTAGAACTTTATCTAATCTCAAACTCCAGGCATTTACAGTTTTTCCTCATTCTGTTTGCAAGTGAGAAAATACTTATTTGTGTTTTTGAACACACATGGAACAGTGCAGTTCTGGACCTTCCAACCATCAGTGTCCCATGGTGCTGGGTATTGCACAAACCCAAACGATACTACTTTCTGTTTTGAAAGGTTTACTACTGGCAAACACAGAATTTGGGGTGAAATACTGCATGAAAGCAAAGTGGAAGGGTTAGGCTGGCTCATAGCTGCAATGTTAATCTCAAGATTTTGACTGTGTGGTTTTCAGCTTTGCTTTTGTTTTGATGATCAGTTGTTTATAATATTTTGAAAGCCTAAGTATTAGGGTAAGGATTGAGCTCCTGTAGCTGTGCTGGTGAGATGCTCACTGCTATCCTGCAACAGTTACGTGTTGTTCAGGGCAAACTTCTGCTCTCCTGACTTGGTTGCTGAGGGCTGCTATGTGGGAAAAGAGACTGGCAGATCTTCCCTTAAAGCTGGGAGTAGGGGGACATGAACACTGGTTCCCTTGTTTTAAACTTGGGGAATCTCAAGGTACCACTTTTTCCTGTAGTTCACAGTGAGGCAGTCCAAGCCCAGCGCACATATCAGATCTAATGATTTGCCATCTTGGTTTCAAGTGGTAAAGGCTACTGAGAATTTAAATTAAAAACATGGAAAAATATGATAAGGAGCAGAAGTGAAGTGCCTTGAGGAGCTGTGCTGTTGCTTGTAAGCATAGAAGCCTTTCTGGTGCCTTTCACAGGCTGGATTACATTGCTGGCAGGTATTTTTCAGCATTGTTTTTTGAGCAATATTAGTGAGGAGGAAGCAGAAAGAAAATAATTTTAAATTGATGAGCCCTAAAGCTTAATCTAGAAGATTTTCACTAGCTTCATAAAAGCTCCTATAGACTTAATCTAAAAAATTATAGCAAAGATGGTTTATCTCCCTTTCATAGTCTTGTCTTTAAGCCTTTTGATTTTCAGTGCACTACCCTTGTCCCTTAAAATCTAGAAAACTGTTTTGAAGTTTACAATCTACAAAACTGGTAGGTACCAATCTTAGGGGAAGTTTTGAGCAACGCTGTAGCAGGTAGCAAGGAGACAAGAGGTCTGCACAGAAGGGCAGGACCCCAGGGGGGTCTCACTGGTGATGGGAGACTTGTGAAGCCTCAGGCTGCAGCAGCACCTCCTCTGATGCAGGTTTTTTTTGATGGGATGTTTTTTGCCCCAGCGCTTTGCCTTGTTACTAGTTCTGTCAATGGGTCCTTGATTCTGTAGAGATTTGGGGAGCAGCAGTTCCAAGTGTCCAGAGTTTATTTTAAGAGAGACTTCTCAAGAACAGGTAGGACAAGAATCAGTGATGGGTGGGCTGGCATTGGCAGCAAAGGAAACCTGTGAGTGTTTCAAAAGTCAGACTCTTACCTTGTTGTTTGAGAAATTTCTAGTATTTGGACAAGTCTATCAAAGAACAAACTTTAAAAAGACGTTTATTCCAGAAATGGCATTAAAGAGGATGCAGAGGCTGTTCTGCAAGTTCTGCTCAAGGAAAACATTTTGTTTTCCTCTCCTGGCAGGGGTGGGATTTTTTTGTTATAATTTGTCTAAAAATTAATGAGAAAATAACTTTCTAGTGGAGAAACAAAAAACAAACAAAAAAAAACCTTAACAGCACCGACCCATTATTGCTTGTAGAATTTGATAGTGGAGATTTGTAATTTTGGAGAGGGTAACTATTTCCAGAAAAAAATCCGTGGTTGCTGTCTAGCATTAAAACCACTGTGAAGAACCACACAGGTTGTTTCTCGGGGAGCATTTCTCCCTGTGATGGCTGCAGTAGAATTGCTTTGTGCTTCTTTCAGGAGGGAAAAAGCCCCACTAATGTACTAGTGTGCTCCATGCGATCACCTGCAGGATTTACCCGCTGCCCTGCTGATAACCCGGGTTAGGATGTCCTAATGTCAGTGTTCAGAGACCAAGAGGAGGCAAAGCAACCTCCAGCTGGATTTTATACAGAGCTATTTGTCTCTGAAAGTGCCAGCAGATTTAAATTGCTGCGGTGGTTGTCAACAAGTTCCTCCTGCATGTTCTGTAATGATTAAGGTCCTTGGAGGTTTTGGATCGCTTATGTTTCTCAGTGTAGCTGCAGATTGTGAACATAAGGGTTGCATCAAGTATATTAAATAATGAAAGGCAGAGGTTCCTTTCCTTCTGTGTGCTTTGGGTAGAAAAATTCCTGCTGACTCCACGTTTCTTGCTACTGAAAAAGATAACTTGGTCAGGTAGCTAAATGTTAATTTGAAACTTGCCAGCTTTTTCACTTGACGTACAATTGCTTTTAGAAACAGCTGCTGCCTTGCTGCTACCAGTGCCAGAGAGTGTTTTGTTTGATGACTTAATCAACATGTTATTCTATCAGGAACCATTTGTGGATTCAAATGCAGATGTAGGGTGATGATTTGGGAAAAAAAAAAAAAAAAAAAAAAAGTAGTTCATTTCCTTGATTTCAAAACATGCCTGTCATAAAATCACCCATGTCCTATTCCTGGTTTGCTCTGAAGCCAAGCCTAAGCAGGTTGTGCACCTAGTCTGAACTATGCAGGGCAGTGATTTTGCTCTAATTATTTGCAGCAAATTTTCCTCCTTAGTTCTATCCTACAAAAGAAATAATGAAATAATAAAAAAAAATACAGTCTTGGACTTTTCTAAAGCAACTGCAGCTGAAGGAATATCTGTATGGAAATTGGTTGGGGAAACTCCTTGCAGCATCACAATTTTGGAAGTATATGGAGCAGGAACAAACACCTGTGAACAATGGGTCCAGTCTTTGTGCTTCAGTGAAGCGATGCTGCAGTTTTAGCTGGTATGTGAGTTGTTCATTAAACCCAAGGAGAAACAATGGACGCTTGGAGATTTCTTTTCCAGGCAACAATATGGATTAGTGCAAGGAAAAACTCGGGAAAACGTAATATTTATTGCTGCTCTGTCTACACAACCCATTTCTGATGCTTGTGAGACTGATCTGAGGTTCTTTCTCTGTTCCCATCCTAATCTCAGGCTGCACATATCATTAACTCCTCATTAGTTGCTTCAGTTAATACATTATTATTTTATATATTCATATATATACACATATAATATATAACAGCTATAATTTATACACATAAAACTATACAATACACTTAATATTCTTGACCTTTAATTTTGGAAAGCATGTGGGTTAGATTACATGTTACATTTTCTTTTGACAGGCATTGCATTATATGAAGTTTCCTGTGTTGTGGCAATGGTGTAGGAAACTAGTGTTTCTAGGGAATTTTTCAGAGTTTATGGATTGCAGAATAGCTGTTGCTTGTCCACTGTGAAAGTGGATGAACTAAATATGTACCAGTGCTTTTTTTGGTACCAACAGTAGTGCCAGGAAGTGGGTTACTGAGTTTCAGGTTTGTTTTGCACCCTTCCTGTGTTCCAGCTCCTTACTGATAGAAATGCTAAGTCAGTCAGAGCATTGAGAGTGTTCAGATTACTAATGCACTCGGATGTACAGAGCATTACTTCTTTGAAAAGAGAGAAAAGGATGAGTCTTTCCCCTGCATTACAAAGACCATTGCTTTTCATGCTGAGCAGAGGTTTGCTTGTTTGGTTGTTTTTTTTCCCCTGGAAATACATTTAATTGAAGGACTTTACTTTTGCGTTGAATTAAAAGCTGCCTCTAACTTATAGGTATTTTGGTAATATTGCAAGATATGAGATATGATGACTTTCAGAAGAGACATTTTCATCCAAATTTGGCTTCTGCTGTTCTTGATTCTAGCTGGTATTAGACACTTCAATAGCTCCAACATATTAATTTTTGGGGAGCAATGTGAAAAGGTACAGTTAATATTCTTGACCTTTGATTTGGGAAAGCATGTGCTACGTTTTCTTTTGGCAGGCATTGCAAATTTTTCCTTTTGCAAAAATTCAGGTGCAACAAAGTGAAGATCAGCATTTGACATGACCTTACGTTTCCTGGATTTGTTTCTAATCTTGTTCTCTCAGGTTTTGTATTACTGGAATTCCATTGTCCTTTGTGGTACCAAACCCGGGGCTGCTGTGTTTATCTTGAAGACCTTGATAGCAAGCTTGCTTTGCATGTCTTAGAAGAGTTAACAGTTCTTTTTGGAATCCTGACCTGTATGTACAGTTTAAAGTACTAATTTAGCTGCTAGACTGCCCCAAAACTTCAGCATTAATTCAGGAGATAATGATCAGTAATCCTGGCTTTCGCAAACTTTCCTAAGTTTACAGAATTAGACAGTGTTCTTTTGCAAGAAAAGGTCTTGATCTTATTAACAAGGAAAACAAGAAGCTTAAAGCTGGCACAAACTCAGTTTGGTTTTTGTTTTAATTCCCAAGGTCTCATCATAGCCTGCTTCCTCAATTTGCAAGCAAGGACATGAAGTGCAACTCATTCACAACAGCAGAAGATTTGCCCCAGCCTCTGCTGGGGAAACCAGTTGGCCTTAGATGGTTGTGTTTCTTCTCTTTCTTTCTCCCTAGTATCTTCCTGGCCAGGAGTACCCAATTACATCCTAAATGGCTTCTTTCTTTTTATTGACTAGCTGTTCTTCTGAACAAGGGTCAGTGCTGACCTGCTTTCTCTGCTGAATATGCTTGCATATTCTTACAGCTCTTTGAGACAAGCTATTACAAAAAAGAAAGAAATAAATCCTAATTTATCCGGCTTGTGGATAAGCAGGATTTAAAATGCTTCAATTTACTTCATAACTCCCTGTAAGGAGCAGGAGGGGGCACCTACCTATTTTCTTAAGCTTAGCAACTCTAATATATCCTACGTGAACAGGGATGTAAGTGTTGTTCCTAACATCTACTTTCCTCTGCTTGCTTTAACACTTCCTGGGGAGGTTAATCAGTAATTTTAACTGCAATATGTGATTATCACCTGCAGTCATCTAGTAAGGATTGCATAAGGATGTGTTTTAAGCTAAAGCAAGGGTATGCACACTGTACCTTGAGAGATGTTGCTTTCAGCTTGCTTCTTAGCAGACCTTTCCAGAGGCTTTTCCTGGTTTATTCTTAGCTTCTCCTGACACCCACAAATGACTGCAGAAAGATGGGTTATCTCTGTTGCATAATGACTGTCGGCAAGCAGGACTCCTTCACTTCTTCAGGCCAACAACAGCAGGAAAACAGCTGACCCTCATGAGTTTTACTCCAAGTGATAACGCTGACTCACCGTGCTCTGTAACCTTGTGGGGGATTTTTCTATAAAAGCAGCGATGTATCAAGAGTAGAGGTAGATGGCATCAGAAAAAATAGCTGCAGCTGCTGTAAGTTGTTTGTGTGCACTTGGCAATCTGCTCTTATCCTCAGTGAAACACCATATCACCCCAGTGTTTCCAGCATATGCACTGCTACCCTGAACAGGTATGAAATAAAACCCCACTGTATTAAAGGAGATGTGTGACCACACAGTAAGACCGTTAGGTGCTTAGGGAGATGACTGCTGCAACCTGTTACTAAAAACACTGATTTTGTAACTGGTACTTTGTACAGGCTAGAGCATATTCTCCCTGTCTGACTTCTTTCTGTGTTTGGGAGAATCTATTTTACATTGAGTATCATCAGAGTTCATGCTTTGCCATTTCCACATGGTGGGAGGAGACATTAGGAGATCCTACATCATGCCAAAGCAGCTGGTAGATACATAAGGCATGACATTAGAGAGCAGCTTGCTGTTATCATGGGGAAATACTAAAGGCTCTATCTTCAGACCTTGTAAAATGTCCTTAGTTTGGCATTGTGAAAATAGGAGGTGATATCTCTGGTGGTACTCACACAGTTACTTGGGCTTTGTGTTGCCACCCAGCAGGAAAGTGTTGAGGGGACCGAGCCAGCTCATGCATGTCTTCACTGTGGCCTGTGGAGTGGCTCATAGGGACAGTCACAAACGAGATCTGGCTGAAAACCTGCAGCTGAAGTTGCAGCTACTTGCGTAACTGTCCATCACCCACCACCATTCCTTGGCTCTATAGCAGGGCACTGACTTTTTCTTATAAAAATCTATGTTGCTATTGTTGTATTTTAGTAAGAAGTGAAAAAGGACAGATAACTCCCTGTGACATTTGCCATGAGAAGGACACCTGTGCTGGCAGTGACGAGTGCTCAGTAATTAAGGGTATGTTTAATATCATGCCTGGTGACCTTTTATAAGAAGAGAGCTGAGCGTGCTAATGCCCAGGGTAGTCTGGTGAAGGATATGTGCTTTTTTTTAATCAGCTTCCCAATAGTAGGATAATAAAAGCAATAATCCTTTTAGTATTCTGCTTCTATTATCCCTATCTGTGTTTTCCAAGGTCACTAAAGCAGTAAGGAACGGGGAAGATAAGCTTCCAAGGAGTTGAACTGTAGAGCAGTGAAAAACATCACACTCAGCAGTATGGCTTGTTCTCCTGCTTCTAGCTCGTAGTTAGGGGGTCGAGCCATGTGGAGAACAGACTGAGCCGTTTCCTAAGGCATGGTCACAGCAGATTTCCGATATAGCGTGAGCTTCATCTTCGTGGTCTCCAAGTATCATTTGGTACATTCAGACTGAGAATTGGACTTTTTGCTCTCACCAGGAGACCAAACTGTTTGGCCTGAGGGAAAGAGGGTAATTATTTTTATCGTTTAGGGCTCTGATTTGGTTTGGGTTCGATGAGTTTGTTTAGTTTCTTTAAAACGGAAACAAAACCCACGTCACTCACCCCCCAAAATCTGTCATCTGCTGCATGGACTGATTTCTCTCAGAATTTTTAGCATAATAGGTTGGCTGCAGTAGCAAAAAAAAAAAAAAAAAAAAAAAAAAAAAAAAAAAAATATTATGTAAATGTCTCAAGTGTGCTTCTGTTCTCAGCTGTGGTGAACTCTACCCCTAAGCAGCAGACATGCATTTTCCCTTGACTTCATTAGACTCTGTATACAAGAACCAAATCTGGCTGTTTGCCTATTAAAGCAGCGTAATATTGAGTTGCCCGTCTCTTGTGAGCTCTTGGCATTAGTGTGTCTGTGCTGGGTCAGTCCAAAAGTCTGTCCAGCCCAGCAGCCTTGTTTCCAACAATGACCAGTAAAAACTGCCTAGGGAGGAGCACTGGGCCAAAGGCAAGCGCACGGTCCTCACCCTCGTAGTGTCCCAGGCTCCACCAACTTCTGCTTAGGGACTTCCTAACCTAGATCTGGTATTATCCTGTTTAATAGCCTGAAATGGACTTTTTTTCCTCCTCTTATTATTCCAATTGCTTCGCAACTCATCTAAAATTTAGTATTCATGACACACTGTGGCAATGACTCTTATAGTTTCAACAGGGAATTTTTTTAAGAAGTATTGGAGGATTTCTTTAGGTTATTGGAGGATTTCTTTATTTTGCCACCATGTCACTGGCATTGGCTTCTAGCTTTTCACAGGAAAATATAAAACCTTAGAGATGAACAGTTTAGTGAATTTCCAAGAGAAGGAAATGTATTATTTGGGTAGTCAGTAGTGCACTGCTGTCATGAACTTAGTAGTTCACATACCATGTAACTTGTGGCTGTTTTAATTATGAATGATGTAACTTTTGCCTATATAGATGTCTTTTTGAGTGCACCTCTTACCTCTAATTTACTAGTATTCTATGCCATTGAGCAGTAAATTTTATTCTCCTGCATCTTTGTTTAGGCCTTGATTTGTTCTTTCTTTGATACTGCTTTAAGTCAAAGAAGCAAGTTTTGTCCTCAAATACTAAATATTTATTTACTATAGATGTTTTAGTTAATTAAAAGATGTAGCCAGGCCCCAACAGCTCAGGGTCTATTTTGGTTGCCAAAGCCTTGAGCTGTCTTTACAGCAGAGCTCTTGTCCATACTGAAGTTCTGGTTCTGTTCCTTATGCTGTTCACGTGGAGCTCTGGATGACTCCCCGTGGTGGACAAGGTGTGTATGAGGATGGCATTATAATGTACATGTTGTGTATGTACACAAGTGATGGAGAAACAAAGACCAGTGGTAATAGGTTATAAGCAGCAGGATCAAACAGTACTTTCTCATGCCAGAAGAAACCTTGCAATCTAATCAAAATTCTTGCATCACATAAACTATAAAATTTAATCCCTTGTGATTCCAACTTGGGAACTTTTTTGTTTTATGTGCTGGCCATGTACCTGTTATCTCTATAGCATTACTGTCAGTGTTAAAGGTTAGTTTTATTGCATACTGTGGCATGGTAATGATTTTGTTTTGTGTACCATACTGTAAATATCCAAGCCAAATTGTTGACAGTTCTAACGTGTTTTGGAGCAAATGCATTTCCTGAGGTATGATGTGTTCCACCTTATCCTTTAGTTAATATATAATTTTTTCTGCCTTTGGCAGAGACGCTTAGGCTTGTATCTCTTAGTTGTTGCTTTTAATTTGAATTCAGTTATAAGCATTGAGGAAACTGTCTCAGACATTACAATTGCTTTAAATTCACAACAGAAATGGTCCATGAGCCATCACATGGTTTTCAGACATTCACGCTGCTGAAATTCAAGCATCTAGCTTAGGCTGTGACGGGCAGCTTTAGAGAACATCTTTCCACGTTGGCTGCATAGGACAGCAATGATATTCAAGGCACATTGAAGTTGCATAAGATGAGTTAAGCTCTTCTGCTCAACCAGCTGCTGAGCATCTAACTGCTTTTGAAAGGAGTGGTCCTGCTCAGGTTTCTCACCCCGCCTTCACTTGGGGCTGGATGTTCCCAGCACTTCTCACACATTACTTCTTCCCTTCACTGAACCCATTATTGAATTAACTCAACACACTAATTAAACAGTGAACATCCCAGCTGGTGGGGGGGGGAAAGGGAAAAAAGAAAACAAGCTGGGCTGGTGAACTGATAGAGCTTACTTCCAAGTGATGAATAGCCAGCCTAAAACATGCTCAAAGTCATGCTTTCCCTCAGGTATCTGATGGAACAGCACTGAAGCATGAAAACTCTGTTAAATACATTCCCGACTATCTTAATTTTATCATCTGTCTCTATTTTCCGCCTTTCTGTTACTGCTTCTAGTCTGGCAAGCAGAGTGGTTATGGAAGAGTTCCAGCTGAAGGTTGTGCTTTGCTCTCGTGGCTGAGCAAAAAGCTTGAAAATGTCAAATGTGTGCACTCCAGGCTTTCTGCAGTGAGAAACCAGGGATGAACCTAGCTGGGGTACATTGTTTGCTCTGCTGCTTCTCTTGAATTTTATTTCCAGGATAGGTCTTGATTTATTTACTTGTAAATCGAATACAAGTGTGTTTACCAGCGTTGTATGGACATTGTGTGGCTCAAAGGCTGTCTGGGAGTCCATGGATAATTGAGTTGCTTCATAAGCACTTTTAGTGAAGGAGTCTTGCTAAATTAGCTGCCAGTCTTTCTGTAGATTTTCTCCTGTGAAGATATACCAAGATGTTGGTGTCTTAAGGATGATTTGAAATACAGTCTGTTGAATTAGTTTCCTTAAAGAAAGAATATGTCTAAATTCTAGTCCCATTTCTCTCTGTATCTGACACAAGCTGGTTCCTAAGGCTTCAAAGCCAAAAGAAACTCAGACTATGGTGTTCTCCATTTTGCTCTTTCTTCTCCTCCCATTTTGGCAGCTTGTACAACTCCTGCCACTGGCCAGGTGTGTAACTGCAAAGTTGGCAGCGTTAGCCAAAGGACACCTTCAAGCCTGTCTTAAAGCAAGGCCTGCTGAGGATCTTGTGGAAAAGCTTCTTCAACGTGACTCTCCACCTCGCTGTGCAGCTCACCAGTGCTGCCTTGGGTCAAGCCGACCCATGGTCCTGAGGCTGGTGGAAAAGCATCAGAATTTCATTGAGATAGAGATGTGCTGACTGGTCATGTTGATTTACAGCAATGACTTACTGCTTGGTGAACTTCTGGGTGCAATCTGAATCTCAGGGAAGGCTGCTTGCTCTGTGACAGTTGCTTGGTTTTGTTTGTGATTGAAACAGAGTGGCCTTTTGTATCAGTGTTTGGCAGTAGGTGAAGCAATTGTACTATTTTGGCTGCCCTCTGACAGCTTTTCACCAGGGTGCTGGGACTTGAAACAAGCATGAATCAATTGGTTTCTCAGAAAACCTCTGAGAACTGGCTCTCTGCCACTCTGCCTGGAAATGGGACAAAAATAATGTCATTGCTCTGTTCTCTTCCACTTTGCTGCAATGCCCCAAAATCCTCAGGCTAGTAAAACTGTCCACAAAACCAAAAAAACCAGCAGTGTGTTTCTGTTGTGAATAGTGATGGGATTTAGGGTGACTGAAAAGACCCAAAGTACTCGGTTTTGCTTGGTGAACTGAAGCAGAGAAATACGGATTAAAGAGTCAAGTGCTAATCTGCAAAGAGCAAGTAGTGTGATTTTGTTTTGGGGGAAATCAGGCTCAGGTATGAGTGATGCACAGCAGGAGAGGCTGGAGACTCCTGAACTAATGGCGTGAGCTGCTCCCTCTGGAGCCAAGCAGCTTTGCTCCCCAATTGCACACCGTACTTGCTTGTTCTCTGCAGAGCTACCTCAGATTTAGGAAACCTGTAAGGGTGGAAGGGAGTTGCTTCAAGGAAATGATATCAGAAGATGTTATTGTAGTTATTTAGGTTGCCTTCCCATACATGGAAGATTGGAAAATGTAAGGGCAGGTGATAAATGCAACAGCGAGTCATCTGGGGAAATGCTCAGTTGTGGTTTTAAGGCTGGGAGCACACCCGTGAAGAGCGGATGTTCCATATTATTTGTTACAGGGAAAGGTAATTTTCTTTAAGTAATACAAACACACTTTAAAAAAAGCAATGTTTTGGGGTTATCTAATCTATATTAGGTTCTAATGAAGGAACAGTGTATAACAAGCAGTGGAGCTGGCCCCTTCCTGGAGCTGGTGTGACCACGGGGCGCAGTGTCCCACCTGCCAGGCTCTGACACCAATGCTGTTCTTTGATACCTGACCCATTGCCTGCAGTGAATGAAGAGACGGGACGCAGCTTGATGCAAGCAAATGTCAATTTAATGTACAGAAGCACGAGTTTATATACACTTTCAGAAGCTGCACGTTTTAAACAGATTGGTTCTTGAAGCTAAGCATTGCATCCTAGGCAATCCCTGATTGGTGGTTAACTACCATCAATTAACAGCAAGGTGTTACCTTTCCTTGGTGCCATCCTTGGCGCCATCCGTCCCCCACTCCCCTGTGCTCTGCAAACATGCCTCATCATGTTAATTGTTGTCTAGACAAGCTCGAGCACATTCCCCTCAGCTAACTGATTGCCACACATGGTCCTAGTTTCCAGCCCGCTCCTGCAATTGCTACCTCTGGAGCTAACCTCTGGCAGCTGAAGGTCTACGCGTCTTTCAGCACCTTAACTTTTGTCTCGTTTGTTGGCAAGATTAGTATGTTCGTATGTCACGGTATATTTGAAGATACAAAACCAGGCTGGTTTCAGTGTTGTCTCTGGAATGTTAAAATGCTTCAGTGTGATTTTGCAGGGTCTGTTATACTCAATAACACAATTTGCTTTTTTCATTCTTGTTTAATTAATTTTGAGTTAAAAGGATATATCTAGAATAAGCATGTTCTTGCCAATTTAAGATCACTTTTTAATAATGTATTTGGACCTTGAACAGAGATTAAAATTTGGTATATTAGTTACTTTTAGGCAGCTTAACATTTTTAATAAAGAGAAAAATCCATCTTATGTAACTAAGCCTGTAATTCTAAATGAAACTGATTTAGCTGATCTGATAAATAATTAGTAAAATTGGAAATTAGATAAATTCTGATTCATTAGCATCTGATTTTAGTATGTGATTGCAAGGAAATATGAATGGGAAGAGGATGCTGGAAGCGTATCTGTTGGTAAAGTCATAATTAGAGAGAACAAAAGTAATTTAGTCAAGATTTAAGACTGCCTTGACTCACAACAGTACTCAATTTCTTCCAAAATGAAACATAGAACAGTGCTAAAGACTTCTCTGTCGTTATAAAATTGGAGTGAAAGTGTGGGTCATCAAAACTGCTGTCAGGACCATGAACACATTGAATAAATGTAGATGAATCAGTAAGATGCATCAAGTAAGAAATAATGAATTTATCTAATTGTTTTCTGGAGTTTCATTTGGGGTTTATGGGATTGTGGAGTAGAACTGGTGGGAGTGGGATGAGGCAAATGAAGTGAAACACAGCAAAAGCTGAAGGAAAAGCTTATCCCACCCACTGCAGAGAAGACACCTCAAAACTGAGCATTAATTTGTCTTAGTTCAATATATCTAGTACAACGCACGCTGTAGTTATGTAGCTGTTTGATATGAACTGTTGTTAGATGGTACTAACACTTCTTCCATATGCAGGATTTTCTTCAGCTTGTTTGTGGACAGCTGGTGGTCTGTGAAGAATTGGCTGTTGATGTGGCTTCTGTTCTGCATTTCTAATCCTAAAAATACATGAAATACTTTCTTCATCTTACTCTCCCATACAGCACAATTGCTCAAAACTAACCATGCATCTGTGAAGCGTAGGAATGACAGGATCCAAGAGACAATGTGCCTGGTAGGGGTCGATGTGTGCTAGGGAAATGTCTGGGATCTCATATGAAGCACCAGAAGGAGTCCAGCTGCTTTAAAGATTTTTAAAGCATTCTGGATCCACAAAAGACTGTTACTCCCTGCAAACCAGCCTCTCTGCTGGTTTGAAAATGCTATTTTTTGGGTGCCTGTTTCCCAGTCATCGCTGTGCCTTAGATAGCAGCAAAGTACGTTACTCTCATCTGTTTGAAAACTTCTTTCTTGCTCCTGGTGGTGGGGTAGGTCCCAAAGTATTAAGCATGGGTCCTCCTTACCCTCTCTGCGCCCCCAAAAGGGTTTGCCTGGATGGTGGTTATTCTGTTCTCTGACACGCGTTTCAGTGAAACCAAAGCTTGGGTGCATGTGGAAGAACAGAGCTTTAGGTGCCAAAACAGACTCGCTGGGATGATTGCAGTAGATGGCAGGAGACTCTGAGCCCAATCTGGAGGTGAGGCATTGGAGGATGACAGGCTGAGAACTCAGTAAAGCATCCTGAAAGTCCTTGAGAAAATGGGTCAGAAATACCATTGACTTAAGATCTGTGAGAAGCTGCTTTTAGCTCTTGCTCATGGTGTTTACATTAAGTCACAGATGGCTGAATTTTTTATCCTCTGCTTTGTATCTAGTATGCAATGTGTAGTTTCCTCAGTCTGTAGTGAGGCAGTGCACTATCATTGCAGTGATTCATTACCTTACTATCATGCTGCACACAATTTATCAACCCCAAACCAACTTTTAGAAAATGCCTGGTATGTTTACAGTATGGGAAAAATACTCAATAATGGAACTAGCTCTGTGGATAATTAGAGGCTGGGGTCAGGGGTACAGATAATATATTATTTAAATGGCCTGCTCTATAAATATGTTGATAAAATTCAGAAGTACTGGAAAGTAAGTTAACAAAGAATAAAGGTCCAACAGTTCTAGTGGCCCCCACGTAGCCCCTAAATCTGTGTGAACAAATTATGAGCAGAATTAGCCCATTTAGCTATACAATCTCTCCATTGTGTACCTGCTTTCATTTGCAGTAAATGTGAACAAAAAACTTCAGTGTTATGTATGCAGCTCCAAGCCTTGGATCTATAGTATGTTTGGTGATGCATAACATACACTGATGCAGAGGCCAAACTTTAGGCTCATTCTTGGACTTTTTACTTCTTGAAAAGGCAACCAAACGGGTGAACTGCAAAACTGTGCTCAAGGTACACAGTTCTGATTTCAAAAAGCGAAGTCCCAGAAGGACACTCGGCTTTCTCCTGATACCTGCTGACTATTTTCAGCTCCCCAGTGCAGAACTGGAAAGGTTTGGAAAGACCCAGACTGAACATTCCTCAAGGGCTTTTTTCTTTTATGGGTCCTTTTAAGAGTAACTAAATAAAATATAATACGATAATATACTTTTAATAGCCCTCCAACAGAAATATTTTTTTTTTTCCTTTCTTGCAAGGTAGGTGGGTTTTATAATTTATTTCAACACACTGAAGAAGAAACATTCACGAAGTTTCCAAAGTAAGTGTTGTGGTTTGTAATTGGCAAACTAACCACCCAGACTAAGGTTTATTCCCAATACTGCTTTGACGTGGGAGTAACATTTAGTTCAACTTCAAGCTGCTCTGCCAAGTTCAGTTCTATAGGTGTGCAAAAAAACCCCAGAAGATTCTTAAGTCTTCCTCGGCTGGAAGTCTGAGACAATGTGAGTTTTCATTTTTCTGCCCTGCCTGCTTCCATCCTACCTGAAAACCAAGACAGAGATAAAAAAAGTACACTTTAAAATTTCAGAACAATGCCAGCTTGGATTTATGTTTAGTACAAGGGTAAAAGGGTTGAACACTTTCTAACAAGGATTGTCATTCTCTAGTATACAACACCTACCGCTGACTCGCTTCATATAAAAAGAACATAATTCATTTTATTTTGTAGGTACCAGGAAATGCTCAGAAAAGTGACCCTACTGGATCTGATTGTCTGCTAGTGACAAATTGGTCCCTGGCTAAGTGTTCTTGAGGGTGATCTTTCTGTAAGACAGGAAAATCTCAATTATTACTTTCTGCAGGAGTTAGACAAGCTGCCATCTTGAGCAGCTTGGGAGTCATGGACTGCGCTGAACTGAGCTCAGCTACAGGCACGCATCCTGCGCACGGCTCCGGCCCTAGGGGCATACCAGCTACTAGCTATATTCTTCTGCTCTAGGGACTATCAAGTTAAGAAACATTTCCCTTTGTACAAAAACTGTGCAGGTGATATATGCGAAAATGACACGTGGATTGCTACATAGTTGGGCTTTAATATTTTCTCTTTTCCAGGGAAAGTGTCAATTACAGGTAGACAGAGACCCAATGCACCTTGGGCACTAACGTCTGCAATCCCAGCGCTACCACAGAATCAGGCTTGCAGGAAGGCAGCTCAAAACCAATGCAAGTTAAATGAACTTTTCAAAAGTTCTGAGGACTCTTACTTAGTTGAACCACAACTAACAGCAGCACATTGAAAAAAATTATCAGGTAATTATTAGAGAACAATAACATTGTTAGGCTGACTGGGCTATACACCAAGGGGCTGTCAATCATGGTTGTTATGAAAAGCAGAGCATTTTGAGGCTGTCAATCATACCTGTTTGTAAAAGCCGAAGGACTTCAGGAATTGTTATGCCTGTATTTACCAAATGCAGAAAAAACAAAAGCACCTGAGTCTTATGCAGTCTGACATTACAGTTTACGTAGAAGTTCTTGTGTAAGTTTATGTCTTTATTCAACTCAAAATATCATATGACACGGGGAACTTGGAGAGGTTTTTTTTTTCAGCTAGCTCCTTTATAGCACTGATTTTTTTAGAGGCTGCTGAAGTGTGTCAAATCTGGTAATGAAAAGGTAAATTTTGTTATATTCCTTTGCTGTGAAGTAAAAATGTTGGGAGTTAGTATCCAAATAGCTGGTGCTGTAGCCCTTCAGTTTCCTGGGGAGTTTCACACATTTCTGCTTATCTGAAACACTGCAGCAAATACCAGCTGGAGTATTTAAAAGAACTCAGGAAATCTTTAACATGGAGGTGCTCACCCATCATACTATGACAAATGGTGCCCACAACACCAAAAAACTCCCGTAGAACCTTGTTTCTGTTTACTTTTAAGAGAAGCATTGAACACATGTACTTGTCTAATTTAAACCAAAAATAGTAGTTGTCTGCAGGGTTGGTTTTTTTTGTTTGTTTGTTTTTGTTGGTGTGTGGGTTTTTAAAAATCAAACTCCAAAGCTTTTTTGAGAAAATTACTTTCTGGTGATATTTTTCTGCATTTGAAAAAAGGGATTTTCCTGTACTCTGCATCACCCCACTGTGTCTGGGTGGCCTGGATTTGTAAATCACTGCATTTTATAACTGAGACCAAGTGGAAGCGTGTGTCTATGCATTCGGTGTTTGCAATGCTGTTTGAAAACCTGTTTGTTGCTGAATAAATCACAGATTTCTATTTCTCTGAAAGGTTTCCATTGAGGAATCAGTACCATTCAGTTTTATCCCAGAAGACCAGGTGCTTTCAGCAGGTTTCTTGCTGCTCCAAGCCCTGCAGGAGCTGAGCATGAGTAACCTTGACATTTAAGCCCTACCTAGGCATGAATTTGTACATTAATTTTTTCAGATATTGGGAACTTAACTTTACAGATAAAACATCAGGAGCATGTTCCCTGCGTACTGATACCTCCCGTCCTTGTCAGCAGTTATTGCAATGATGACCCCATTGTCCTGTTGTGTTGGGCACTTTATTTAAGCACGGTGGGACTGAAGGCAGAGAAAGGGGAGAAGTCCCTGCTCCAAACAATTCCTGTCCTGACCATACAAAACAGATTTAGAAAGAAAAGGGAATGGGGTTAACCTACCCTAAAATCATCCAGCGAGCCAATGGCAGACCCAGAAGTAGAAGCTACATCTCTTTGATGTTCAGAGTAGTTTCTTACGTGGACACGGACCACACCACCTTCCCTGGTGATGTGCCCATGTACCACAGCAAGAAGTATCATCTCACCAAAGCACTAGCTCCACTTGCCCAACTGGTGGTTAACTCAGTGAATTTTTAAAGCAAATGTTAATAATTAAACTCAAGTGGTTAATGAGTTTCTAGAGAAAAGATCAAATTATACTCTTCAAACATAGAGTTAGAATTTTGTCTAATTAGAAGAAATATGTTTTTCCTATGAGGGGCAGTTGCTGAAGTGACAGTTTGGAGGCTGTTGTGACAGCGTTTGCAGAGATGGGTGCCAGCCAAAGAACAGAGCTTTTTTAGTATCTCTAGTAGTGTAGTAGTTTCTTCTGAAGGCATAATTATGTTGCATTCTTTGCACAGTTCATTAGGAAAAGAAAAACAAAGAACTTGTATTCCATGTGGTTGATGTTCACACATTTTTATCTTAGCATGATAGAAGTTGTTAGATCCAGAGAGTAACATGGTGTCTCTCTCTTTCACTGCTAGCCTAATAACATAACTAGTGCTAGGTGGAAAAACAGCTTTTCTTCCCACAACTGTTATTCAGGAGTCCGTTCTTTTTTTCCTGTGTGAAATCTCAGAAAGTATAAAAATGTCAAAAAGCCCATGTAAACTAAAAATCTCAACAAGAAAGAAGTTTGGATTAATTTGAGTCATTTTGATGTCTTGAAATCTTTGGTTTCTATACAATTTTTAATATTACTTTTTTTGCTGCTCCTTTCTTAAATATAAAAAATGAAAAAGTAATTTCAAACTTCAGGATTATTTTTGTTTTCAAACTGTAAAAATGAAATTTACTCAACATTTTTGCCCAGTACTTACTGTTGAGAAATGCATCAAAACTGTTTCCCCGCAAACTTGACACATTTTTTTGGCAAGAAAAAAAAGTTTTGTGGAACTATTCCCAACCAACTCCAGTAATAAATATTCTCTTCATTACATCTTACCATTTGCAAGTAAAACAAGTAAACAGGATTCCTATGGAGCCAGAATTTATCGGAGGTGTCAAGATAAAGCAGATTCATTTTCTTCGAGCATACGTAAGGCAGTCTTTATGGCACAAGAGCATATGAGAGAATAAACAATCTTTACTAGTCATTAAACAGACATAGCAGAACTGAACCATCTCATTCTTCCAGAAGCTAGCAATTACTTTTTCACACCTCTGGTTTAGTCCCTTTACACAAAGGAGAAAACCTAATAAATACATCACAATGCCTACAACCTACCTGATGCCAATACAGCCCATTGAAGCGGTTATAAATGCCTTAACTTCCATTTCTGTTTAGCAACACCCTGAACTGCTCTGGTATGGTGGGGAATTCTCTCCATATCCTGGGACATCCAAGCCTCAGTGCGGAGACCGTTGAGCAGTGATGACTGATCTCCTCGGATGGAGAGAAAGGGGTTTTTGAATGTCAGAAGGAGTAAGGGTCTACAGTAATGGCTTGTGTACTTGCTAGCCTTAGTTTCCCATATTTTGAAGAACCCCAAATTCTGCAGGTAAGAAGGCACAGAAAACTGAAGTGAAACATAGCTACTAAGTAACTACTACTAAAATGAATCAAAAACGTGTGTAGTATACTTACAGAAGCGCCCTTTCCCTGCAGTTTCCTAGCTTGTTTCTCTGTAAAGAAGCTGTTATGGGTTGGTTATATTAGGACTGATCTCTCAGATGTGGGTGTCTCCTCTGTGGCAGTGGAAGGACTGGGGTGGGCACAAACTTGGAGGTCTGTGATGCTGCTCTGCAGAGCGAGATCCTGGAGCGGTGCTGGCACTTGCATAACACAGAGCCAGGGCCAGAGGGCCCGGAGGACAGATACATGCAAGAGTTGCTGATTTACTGACTTGTTTTATGAAAGCTTGTGTACCTTTGACATATACTGCAGGGATTTTATGGGGTAATTTGGAAAAAAACCCTTCCTGCAATGCTGTGTTGTTTATTCACAGTTGCAGGAGCCTTTTCCTGCTGCAGAACTCTCCAAAACCAAGGAAAATCCCCAGGATTTGTAGAGAAACATCACTTGGGGCTAGTTGGTTGGGGATACTTCTTTAACCTTTTCAGACAATTTGCAGCATCCTCCTTGCAGCTGAGGGAACTCTTGCAGCATGTAGGAACATTCAATAGAGATGTTCCTTTCTTATATGTATTTTCTGTCTGTGACTTTAGCTGACTTTAAGCTATGAACTGTGAAGATAAATCATAGCAGCTGTGCCACATTTGTTTTGGAAAGAACCTACTGGTACCCCAGGATACATCTGTCACTGGGAAAAAGAAGGGTGGAAGATACTGTTTTCAGCCACGTAAGAAGATGGTGCTCAGCTCTGAATTCTGCCCAAACATTGTTCCGGGTAGGAAGGTCCTTTCCCATATAACAGGGATTTGAGGCAGGGATTGTGATAAGGAAAATGCCCCAAACCCAGGAGTTTGGTTTTATTACCTTTCCTTTTCCCTACTCCCCCGGCCCTGGATATTTTTAGAAAAATAAATTATGAGTTATTTTTTACTGAAAAATAGATTGAGATAGAAACCATGCATAAATTATATATATGTTTGTGCATATATATCTATACATACACACATAAAAACTATTACCTGCAAGCCTGAGCTCACGGTGGTAAATGGGGAAGAAATCTTGGTTTTCAATGGCAATTTAATGGCATTCTGGTAGGGCCCACGCAGGGTCCATTCTTAGAACTCACAAAACAGTGCAGAGCTTGGTAGTCTGTGAAAGATCTCATAAGAACCAAAAAACCCTCCTAAAATAAAGGATACTTTTGGTATGGAGGAATTTCCTGGTGGTTTGTTGTTATCACTGTATCAGCTCTGCAAGTGAGGCATGTTGAAGCATGAGGGGATGAGAGGAAGAGGCTTAAGTGCACAGCTGCTGTTACTTAAAAATCAGGTTAAGCTCATAAACATCAGCACACCAGGCACACCTGGGTGTATATGGCTTTGGTTTTGATAGCTCTGTGTGAAGTACATCAGAGCAAACATACTTTGTGCCACCTGTATTGGTAAGGAGATCTTCTAAATAACATTTATCCAAGCAAGGTAAAAGGATCTTTATAAAAGTCTTTCATGTCCTCGTCTTGTCTAGAAGACTTTTCAGGATTATAACTTTGCCCATGTATTATTTGCGTGCATTTTATATCAAAGAGTCTCTGTTTTCTGTTTTCACAAAAATGAAGGAAAAAAAATGATGCAATTAGTTGTTCACATCTGGGGAAAACATGGTCAGGCAGCACAGCCTGTTGGGTTAAAATAGTGCAGTTCTGTCTGCTTGTTCTGCCAGCTCCTGGGTGCGGTAAGCTGTTCTTGGTGGGCCTGAAGAACTGAAGATTAGGGTGTGTGGGTTTGCCTCTTTTCTGCGTGCCTGTAATATTTTAATTGTTTTGGGGCGTTTTACTTGAATTTCTTTGGTATTTTACTTGAATTTCTCTTGTGATGCTAGCAACAGAGATTAATTCTCTCTGCAAAATGGTTCCAGTGTGGGGTATTCTCACTAGTAAGGATATGTGTTCAGCTGAGCACTGATGCAACATCTGTAGGGAAAAGGCTCATGAGCATCAAAGGCATTGCTGGTATAGGAGGTTTGTTGTGCAAACTGTGTACGTACTAAGTTTGTATGGACTTTGCCTCATGTTGTTTCTGTGTTGCTCTGCAGATATTAAAGAAAAAAAAAAAAAAAAAAAAGGTTTCCAGTGCAAATGAGGTCTCTTGGCACCAGAAGCTCTCTCAGGCCAGGACATCCAAGTGGAATCCTCTGCTTTTGCAGGCTAACTCCCAGCTGGCCAGCTGCAGGTTCTGCTGTGAATGTTCCTTCCTGACCAAGAGCGATTAGCCACCACCTTACTATATTGAAAACTTGTTTGTTACCTCTGTGAGCGAATGTCCATGGTGTTATAGGAGAAATTTGCCCTGATCTGATTCATCCCAGAGACTGGCTTGCCCCAGCTGTGGCTTTAACCAGACTAGATCCCACTTGCATCGGACTGGAAAGGGATAAGGTGCCATGGCTTGCTCACAGCGCGGTGTATGGGAGCGTTGAGGCCTTGTTCTCTGCTGCTCCAAGAACACCGGAGAGTGCATGTTTGGTTTGGGGAACAAAAGTCTTGTTGAAACCCTGCAAACTTAAATGCTGGCTTTGGGGAATGCAGTGTGTTATTCCAGGGACGTCTGCAAGCAATGCTGTGGTGGAAGGATGGTGTCAGATATGAAGCTTGAACCTTTTCCTTAAATTTTAACTGTTCTGGATGTGGAGCTTCTTAAGAATCTCTCGTTGAAGTTTCTGAATGCAAAGTCACTGGCCTTGAGAGAGTTTTAGAGCCATGAGTCAAGTTCCTAAGATCAGAAAATTCAGAAAATAATACACCCTGCTTTTATATACATAGTTTACTTATATTTCGCTTCATGTTTTTGAAGCCTT
This sequence comes from Falco naumanni, assembly GCF_017639655.2. Lineage (NCBI taxonomy): Eukaryota > Metazoa > Chordata > Aves > Falconiformes > Falconidae > Falco > Falco naumanni. The sequence goes on from NC_054067.1 coordinate 13,592,762, forward strand.
TGGGAGATGTATTTTTCATATTCTACCTGCAGCCGTGAGACCTACTGTCTCAAGGGGCTTGGATTTAAAAACCCAAAACACAAGATACTTAAAGATTTGCAAGGAAAACCTGTGACAGTTGGCAACACTAGGCTAGTTTCATTTTCCCCAAAGTAATATGAAAGCAGAAATCTGAGTAACTCATACTGCTGTTACCTCTCGTAACTGGACTGTGCTTTTTTAGTCTTAAAAGAAATGAAGTAAAAAATGCATTTGATATTAAATAATAGCAAGTGGGAGCAAGAAGTATTTCAAGATGTTTACCAGAATTATTTATAATGCTGTTTAAAAAAATAACTTTAAGATTAAAATTCCATCTCTGTCCTGTATTTCAGTCATTTCTGTAAAAAAGCTTATTCTGTATTTTTCCTGTTATATGTTAAGATTCAGACCTGTGAGGTACTATCTCTGTCTTTCTCCTGGGAGCAAGTTGCATGGAGTATTTGGCTTTGATGTAAGCTCTTGTTTTTCCTGGGTCTTGTTTTTCTTGTTATGTTTTAACTCTGCATATTATTATAATGAGCAAGTTACTAAAATATCTCTAGTTCTCTAGACCTAAGACCTGTTCTTCCAGCCTTTTCTACCCTGCCCTCCCAATCGCTCTCCTAGCTGTTGTCACTGAAGCCTCACAGCTCTTCTGGAGCTTGGTGAGAAATGACCCTTTCTGTAAGCTGTCAAATTAAGTGGTTTTCTCTCACTTGCCATATAAGTAGCAGTTCTCAGTGGGCTGCAGTGGCATGGTGAGTAGGATCAAGGCGAGAAGTGCAGCACCCTTGTTTCTGAATGAATCAGCTGCTCTGATTCAGAGCTGGGTCTCGTGTCTTAGGGCTTCTGCGTTGCAGCATGGTGCTGATATTTTTGGCAGAATAAAGCCCTTCTACATCCGATTGACTACAATAGTGCTTTTATCTAGAAAGTTCAAAGTATTATGTCTTTCAGTCTTCTAAATTAATTTAATGTTATTGAAGCATCAAATATAAAAAAATTTGCTTGGTACTGTTATGTCTTATGAACCCTCAATGAAGTTAGAATCTCTAGGTTTTGGTGGTTGGGGTTTTTCTGCTTTCCTCCTTAGTTCTGTGCTTGAACAATGTCTGTCCTCCCACACAGCTTTGTGGGGAAGTGAAAGCAGGATTAAGTTCATGCCTCCTTACTTTCAGAGCTCTTCTATCCTGTGCCCGGGGAGACTTGCCTGCAGGTTCTGTGGGGCTCATGTCCCCCCGCTTAGTGAAGTTCCTGTGCCTTAGGTCCATACAAGCCATAGTAGTAATACTTATACCATCCCTTTGTCCTCGGCAAATGTCAAGTCGTACAGCTTGGCTGGTAATGAAAGAGCTTTAAGATAACGTGCCTTGCTTTCTGTGTGCCATTGGCTCAAATGGGAGCCTCTTTGTGCTCAACCTTTTTTTTTTTCTCTTTTGTGATTGCTAGGGAAACAAACTACTGCAGGAGAATTTCTTGGGTTGCATCAGATGTGCTTAGCTGACTTTCTCTAGTGTTTCAAGGCGTTTGGTTTCTAACATTTTGCATCTCAACAACGCGCAGCTGTACATAAACACAGAGACTACAGCTAGGTTCAAAATCCTTGGTGTTGCTCAGGAGCTGTAAACTCATATTTCTGTCCAGTATGTTTAATGACTGCTGGTTGCCTGCTCATTCCTGAGGTTTCTAACAACTTGTATGGTGCTCCCTGCTTTGCTGAATATGTCTGCCTTCCTCCAGTCCTCCTTTCTAGTGCAGTATTGCCAATGGGTGTTCCTAGATGTGTGTTTTGGTAGCCTTGACCTGGAATAACACTCAGAGACCTGTTTTGTCAGATCTCCTTGCTTTGAAGGTCTTGCAGAGTGTTGTGCAGTAGCACATCATCACCAGCACAGATTTTGCTGTCTACTGATGTTCTTCTTGCCCAAAGGGGTTTTCCAGCAGAGAACATTGTCCTGTTTGGTGTCAGTATCTGTACTGAACTCCTTGGTTTTCTGACAGCCAGGACTTGTGGAACAAAGCACTTGAGTAAGAAGTTATTTTTAATGGCACTGAGAAGTCTGTTAATTTTGGAGCAGAACATAGCTGTGTATAGAACATAGGCAGAACCTAGCTCTGCCTAGGACAGACTCATGGAAACTGTTATGTTGTAACTAGAAACAAGGCTGGTGTCACGCTCCATGCATTAATTTCAATTCAGTACACTTCAGCTGGTCATGTAGCCCTGTGTTAGGGTCTCCTGCATCCTGCCTTCCTCATCTTTACATAAGGATCACATATCAACAGGAGTGAATTATTTTTTACTTTTGGGAGTTACTGAGTTCACTAAAGGGCCTGCAAGCTGAAGGCATGAGTTCAAAACCGTATGCCTCACAGACACTGGCCCAGTGGCTTGTTCCCAAAATCATTAAGGAGATGGTGAGTAGTGGTGGCAGCAGGGGGTTTTGCCGTGGCCCCTAGTCTGAAGGTCACAGTTTCAGCCCCACAGACTGATTCTTACTAGCAAGACACTGTGGCTCATGAAAGCATCAACAGGGCGGGATGTGCCCCTGTTGACCTGTGTGGATGAAGCTGATTTCAGCTTCACTGAGTAGTTAGTGTTTTTAATTGCTATTTGTGCTGCTTTACTGTAATAAAACTGGGAATTGAGAAATGTGTTTGCTACCTTCTTTGACCTTTATATGCAAACCTTCCTTGAGGGTCAAATATGTGTGAGAGAAAAACGATGCCAGTGTAATTTAAAATTTATGTGATGACATTTGTTAGCTCATCTGCACATGGAAGTCTATTATTGCTTGTTAATTAATGGAGGTAACATAACTGTTTCTTTTTTAGAGTGCTGCCATTTATCAAAATGTGTTTGTAACTGTTACGCTGCCTGGTGTAAAGTTACTTAAAATATTAGATTACCTGGCCTGATGCTGCTTGTTCTTAAATATTCCCATGATCATTTTTTTTACTAGCTGGTGATGGGTTTAGAAAATGGAAATATCAGGTGCACTTTTACTGTCACAGAACTCAAGAGGTGTTTGCGTTGTTGCACAAATATACCCAAGCTCCATTTCTGCAGCTGTTCCAAATGCAGGTCTGCTGATATAGGGGACAAGATCTCACTTCAGCTGGGATGTGCAGGAAATGTGGAAAAATAAATGGGAATGATACAGGAATCAGGGCTTTGGGCTTCTGCTTCTTGGATTTCCTGTTTCCTAATAGGCCAACAGGGCAGAATAATTAATTAATCCAGACTGCAGGGAAGTTGTATGTATTTGGTACAGTGTGCCCACTTACTGGAAATCCCAAACTACCATTGATGGAGCAGGAGAGTCTGTGTGGTGCAGCACATGCTGTGCAAAAACAAAGCAGACTCCCAAACACAGCCTGGCTGTGGTTGTGTCATGCTCATGCCCACATTGATCAGCAAATTAATTAATGGGCCATTTGCCCAAAGAGGTGTCTCTGCTTCTGACTCCCCAAACTTAATGTCTGTCCATGCAGCGCTTGCCATGTGCTGTAGTTGTACTTACAAACAGAAGTAATTTCTGCCTCAAACTGTTAGTTTGTTTAAACTTCTGGCAAGAGAGACACTCTTGACTCAGAGACTTCAGATATCAGAAAAGATATTGTGCCTATTGTCTTCAAACATACTTTTTCTCCTTGTGAGACTAACTGTAGAGGAATGAAGCTGGGTTAATTAGCATTGATAATATACAGCTGTGGGCTGGCTTCAGGGGCAGCGGGTTGGCCGATGCAGATAAGGTGCAGCTGTGGCTGGTTCTGTTAAGTGGTTGGGCAGCCAAGGAAAAGAGAGGAGGAAGAATCAGAGAGGAGAGAGAACACTTGCCCTGTATGAGGAGAGACTAGGAGAAGGCAGCAGAGGGACTGGCATGACGAGTATGCTGGTATGAGATGGTAAAAGACCTTGTTGCAGCCGGCTAGTTTGGAGAGTGCTGTGACAACTAACCGTAAAAGAATTAAGTTCCAGCTTAACTAGAGTTGGGGGCAAAATGCTCATTCACTTCTAATCAAAGGTGCCGGCACCAAAATTATTTTAGTTTGTGGTGATACTGAAGTTGTTAGAGGTCAGAAGCCAGGAGCAATGGGCCTGCCCTGCTGTTTCTGATGGAGTGTTTCCCTCCTGTGAAGGGCTTGCTGTTACCAGAGGAGAATAGAAGTGTTTCTCCTTCAAACCTACTGTACCTGGGGGTGGATGATGGGGGAGAATACATTTTTCCCCACTTAAAAAACAATAACAAACAGTCAGTTGCTATTTCCTTAACTCTGAGCTGTTAGCATAGCTATTACTTTGCTGACAAAGTGAAAACAACTTAGTATTCACTTGCAAGAGAACATTAGTTCAGATGCCTTTGTTCCAGCCATTAAAATGCAGGCGCTACAGATTCATATATAAATTGTTTCGATAGTTTCAGTATTTTTCCTTAGTTGAGTTTATTAAAAGTGCATTTGATCACCTCCCTTTGATGTACTTGTGCTGGTATGACCAGTGTGAGGAGATACTGATCTCCTGTCACCCATCACTTACGTGGGGATGGCTTTTTGGGTCTCTGACCATAACACAGCAGTCATCAACAGCCTAGCCAGAAAACACTGTGGATGCACCTGACAAAATTCACCCAAATTTTAGGTAAATGTAGGGAAGATACTATTTTTAAAAAGGAAGCAACTGCTTTGGATCCTGTTTGAATGATGCCACTTCTAAATACTAGTTACTCCTTCACTTCTAAATGCTAGATTTCTTTTGTGGCTGCCATTGAGACCAGAGGTTGTCTTCATGCCAGAGTCTCTGTTTCTTTGTTAGTCTTTGGCCTTCATATTTTCGCCATTGTTATGTTCCTGGTTTTGTCTACAGCTTCTCTCCTATTTTCATTTTGTTTGCTGTGGTCCTAACAGTTTCATTAAATGCAGCCAACCATCTGCCTGCTCTGTGCAGTACCAGCATCGTCAGGACTGCTTCCCTTGCTGTGATTTCAGCATGCCTCATACACTCTATTTGTGACAATCTGAACTGTACGAAATCCTTATTTCTTGTGTACTCTCATAAAGAGAACTGGGTTAATCCAAATTGCATCACCGTCTATAGACCTCCTCTGCCTTTCACGTCATGCTGGAAACTGAAGTATTTTCTTTCATCTCCTTCATTTTGTTTTTCCTGACTCATTTACTGATGTCATAGATGACAGTCTGTGTCATTGCAATTTGCTCCCATGGAAATGACTCCTGCACACATGTGCGTGGCATCCGACTCCTTGCTCTTCAGTTCTTACATAATTCAGGAGCTGTCAGAGCTCTACCCCAACGTGCCCATCTGTCTATTCTCTCAAAGTTAATGAGCCTTTTTCTTCTTGCTTCAGGCATATTGCACACCCTGACTTATTCATAGATTATGTCTATTAAAATTGTCAAATGCTTTGAAAATTAAATCATTTCTCTAAATAAAGAGCTCACTTCTAATTTCATTGAAGAGATTTCGATGCAATTGGCTTATTTTCTACTACAAATCAAGAGTGACTTTACTGAGGCCTGTCTGACCAGAGAGGGGATTGGGCCTTCGTCTTTGATTTAAGATAGTTGTGATTTACTATAGTGCAGGAGCTCAGAATCTACCCCGGCTTTGTCTGAGAGCAGCAGCACAATCCAGAATTTACCTGGAATAAGGCACCCAGCCTAAAGTGGCCTCTCATGGAGTGAAGCAGTCAGCATGGGTGGGTTTGTTTCTTTGCTTTTAGAGCAGTGGAACATACAGAAGAACATTTGATGTTGATTATTACATTTCTTAAAGGAGTGGGAGGGAATGAAGGGAAAAAGCCTACAGTTCATAATAGAGCTGCTACATCAGTCTAAGGAGAATTAACAGTGAATTATGAGTATGAAACAGTAGGGCATTAACTGAAGTTAGATAACAATAACCAAAGTAGGGGAAAAAGCTCAAATTCATACCATTATATTAAGAAAATCAGTAGTGAATTTAGTTCATACTGGAGTGTTTTTTTTCCCCAGAATAATTTTTTGGGGAAAAAAAATATCTTAAATTACTTTTCTTTTTAGTAGTCCATCTTTCTACTTTTTCTTTCTTTATTACTAAATCCAAAGCTGATCAAACTCTTTGATTTATGGCTCCTTTTTTTCTTTCTCGCAGCTGTAAGATCTGGGAAAGGAAAGAACCTAGAATTAAGAAATGAAACAAAATATTATTTTCTTAAAAAGTCAAGGTAATAAGTTTAATTTTTTTGAAGTCTAGACAATAAGATTTAATCAAAAAGCCTTGTTGTTAGAACAATTTCTTTAAAGCATTGGACTGTCCCTAGCCAACGCTGAAAAGGGAAAGCAGACTTACAAGGTGCCCAGGTACATAGAATCATTTAGGTTGGAAAAGAGCTTTGACATCATGAGGCCCAACCACTAACCCAGTGGTGTCAAAAGTGCCACACCTACACGTTTTTGGAATGCCTCCAGGGATGGTGACTCCACCACCTCCCTGGGCAGCCTGTTCCAGTGCCAGAGCGCCCTTTCAGTGAAGACATTTTTCCTCCTACCCAATCTAACCCTCCCCTGGTGCAACTCGAGGCCGTTTCCCCTTGTCCTGTCGCTCGTTACCTGGGGGAACAGACCAACCCCCCCTGCCTACAGCCCCTGCCAGGGAGCTGCAGAGAGCGGTCAGGGCCCCCCTGAGCCTCCTCCTCTCCAGACCAGCCCCCCCAGTCCCCTCAGCCGCCCCCCATCAGCCTCGTGCCCCAGCCCCTTCCCCAGCCCCTGCCCGGCTCTGGACACGCTCCAGCCCCTCCACGTCCCCCTGGCAGTGAGGGGCCCAAAGCTGAACACAGGATTCGAGGGGCGGCCTCACCAGGGCCCAGCACAGGGGGACGGGCACTGCCCTGGCCCTGCTGGCCACACTGTTCCTGACACCAGCCAGGCTGCTGCTGGCCCCCATGGCCACAGGGCTGGCTCCTGGGGACACCCCGTGTGCCCCCACCAGCAGGATGTCACCCCATCCCCCACCACGCTCTGCCCGGCCGCCCAGCCAGCTCTTAGCCCAGCGCAGAGCACACCCGCCCCGGCCACGGGCAGCCGGTGTCTCCAGGAGATGCTTGGCACCCTGCCCGAGGTGCTATGAGAGGCTTTGCCTGGACATCCCAAACCTGCTTGTGCAATTAGTCTCTTTTCCTCACAGAAGTGTCTCCTCTTCTACCCCAGAGGCTGTGCTGCCACTCGGCGAGACCTGGACAGGTTGGAGAGCTGGGCAGGGAGGAACCTTCTGAAGTTCCACAAAGGCCAGTGCAGGGTCCTGCCCCTGGGGGGGACAGCCCCACGCATGCCAGGAGGATGAGACCAGGCTCTTTTCAGTGGTGCCCAGTGACAGGACAAGGGGCAATGGGCACAAACTGGCACACAAAAGTTCCTTCTGAATATGATGGAAAAACTTTTTTACCTTGAGGTTGTCAGAGTCCTGGGACAGGCTGCCCAGAGAGGCTGTGCAGTCTCTTTCTCTGGAGACATTCAAAATCCACATAGACATGACTCTGAGCAACCTGCTCTAGGAGAACCTTTCACAGGGGCTTGGACTAGATGATCTCCAGAGGTCCCTTCCCACGCCAACCATTCTGTCATTCTGTGATTCGAAACAACAGTCATTACTGTGACCCTGCCTTAGTGGAGTCTACAGAAAGTAATGCAATGGGGACACAGAGGTGGTGGTGGTCAGTTCCACTTTGGAGTCCACCACATATTGTCCCCTTGTTAAACAAGCCAAGCCTTTTATTCTTTTCTTCTCGGATGACTCTCTTGTTCTGCTGTCCCCATGGATGAGTGCAGCCCCACCATGCTCGCTTTGCCAAGCCCCTGAGCTGGCTGGGTATGTGCTGCTCTGTATGGCCATGCCCGCATGGCACAGCAGTCTCTGGTGCTTACTCACCTTCTCAGTGCACTAACGCATCTTAGGTGCAACGTATCCATGGCCTGGAGCTGGCTCACAGGCAGGATGCTCCTGCCCATGGATGCACAGGCTTCTTCCTGTTTGAATCACCTTTCTTGAAAATAGAAGAATAGTGAATAAAAATACAAGTATTAGGGCTCAAGTGTCTTGTGCCTGTGATACTACTTCCTCCTTACCTTTACAAGAAACGCCTTGCTTGGTGTATATATAGAGCTTAGATTATATTTGTCTCTTTCATGTCCTTCTGGTGCTGATGTATGGCTCAGACACCAAAGTAATTATCTTTGTTTCTAACTGATAAACTCTTAGTTTACAGCCAATTTCTGTTAGATATTTATAGTTTGTATTATCACATTTTATTATTGGTTATGTGATTAGTTCAGTTCTCAAAGCCATTCAGCTTCTTCTGTGCTATGTTCCATCCTTTCTCAATGTGGGTGTTGCATCCTGGTTTTGAATCATCAGTACATTCAATTCTCGCAGTAAAATGCTTTTTGTTTTGGCATCATTTAAAAAAAAAAATCATAATGAAATGAGTATCAAGATTGAACCTTGCTAACCTCAGTGAACAACTTCCAGACAAGGGTTTGGGTTTTCAACTTAATTCATTTTTTGTCTTTTCTGCAGCCAATTCCATGGCAGTTTCACAATTGCTCTGTTCATCGTCTTCTCGGGAGTTTGCATAATAGTTTCCCTGGTGACACCATATCAAAAGGTTTAATGAAGTCCATGTAAATTGGAACCACTTAATTTATTTACTTTTTTTGCCTAGAGAATGGGGTGTTAAAGAACAAACAACCAAAATCCCAAGGCATGCAGTTCAAACCTGTTACAATGTACATCTTAGAAACTCAAGTTTATTATATATCACTTTCCATGTAGCTTCATGTCTTTATTTTTCCTTTTAAATCTGCTCTGAAATTTTGCCATGTTAAGATCAAACTAAAAGGTTTATAATTGTGTAGATAATTTTCTTTCTTCAATAGTAGGCATCACACAGACCATTTGTTATAACCATTTTAGTCTGATGATGTTGTTGTTCTTTGTCCTTTTTTTTTTTTTTATATCTGTTGTTAAGAGTTTTCTACCTGCTTTTTTCTTTAGGTTTTTCCTTTAGTACTGACTTGCCGAAATATCCATTTGTGATATATTTAGATTACAGCAGTGTTGGCTTTCTGAATTTATACTTTTACTCATTCCCTTTCAGGTCCATATGGATTTTTCCAAGGAAAAAAAAAAAGGAAAAAAAAACCCAAAACACTAAAAAGGAAAAAAAAAAACCACTTGCATTTTTACAGTTTTCTTTGTGTGGGTGGATGTTTGTTGGTTTTTGTGGTGTTTTGGTTTTTTGTTTGTTTTGTGTTTTCTTCTTTTTTTTTTAAATCTTTTTAAGAAATTACATAACATCCCTTTTATCAGTCTGTTTTCCCAAACATTTCTGGGACCCTATGTATTACTCATATGTTAAATAGCCATGTGAGAGCCTGTAAAGCTGGAAGAAGAGGAAAAATACAGCTACCAGGTCATAGTTTCCTTTTCTGCTGAGGAAGTCAGTAGGGCATCCCCATAGAGTTTAACAAGAGGTGCAGTGTCGGGACCAACGCTTTGGTGTGTAAGAGGCCGCACACTGCCAAGAGCTGAGTTTGAATCACTCCATGAGCATTATCCATACAATAGTAACCTTTGGCTGTTCTTGCTATGAATAGCTACGCTTCCTATGTAATTGTTCTTACATCAACTGTTGTTAAGTATGAGATACAGATAAGTCAAGTAACTCATGAATGTTTCGATAATCCCTTCTCTGACATTGTACAGGTATGTGAAAACATGTATCTAATTATGGTATTATAGTAAAAGCCCTGAGTGGTTTGTCAGTTTGTTAGGGACACTTTTTATTGTGCTTTGCCCTTTGCTTTTGTTTTCCCTGGCTTATCTGATGCTGTTGTTTTATTTTTTTTAAAGACACTTAGGCAGCAGTGACAACAGGAGGGGCACTCAGTGGCAGGTATTAATAATGCACCACCACGTTAGGTAGGAGGCCTCTATTAAATTTCTTATGGCTTAAAATAAATAGCTCTCTGAGCTTTGAATTAGAGGGTTCTTCGGCTTCAGGTACTTACTGGAAAACTGATTTAAGGGAGAAGCAATCTCAACTGTACGAATCCCGTGGTGAGCAGCCACATCAGGCACGACAGGTCAAGGTGCCTGAGCCCAGAGTTCACGTGCAAAGCAAAAGGGAGATTCTGCCAGGACTGCATGTAGTGCAGGGTGTGCCCCACATCACTGCATGAAAAATCCCAGTTTCTTTGTTAGAAAATGAGTGACGTTACCAAACTGGCGTGATTTCAGAAGACCCAGAGCGCTGGAGTAAAAAGAAAGCTACAAATGCGACATCAAATGATTTCTTGCTTGCTTGAGACATTTGCCTTATTAAGTAACAGATGAGTCACCACCATTCCCCTAAAAACAGGCACGTGTGTTTTATGTAACGGTGTGTGTACATTCATGCCATGACTCATGATCTGGCCTGGTGAATATTCATGTTCTTCCTTTCCAGATTGACTACTGCTCTCTGTTACTATTGCAAAATATGCACAGTAACTGAAGATTGTCAGGTTCATTTTTATGGAATGTGATGTTTCCCCCCAAACATAATATGAAAAGAAATCACTTCATGATTATTTTTTGTTAGATGCACGTATGTATTTCAGTGTGGTTTCCTACAGGTGCATACATAATGGTTACAAATGCCGTATATATATGGTAACGTAGAATTATGAAGATACTCAACCACACGTGGGATAGAGCACTGTGCTGCAAAAACTGCTGGAAATTGTGGAGTCTTCCGGTTTTTAAATAGACATAGCTTTAAAACTCACAAAAAGTTGGCTGCAGAAAGCCAGGCAAGTGTTTTTGTTGTTTTGTTTTATTATATTTTATTTTGGGAGTTGCAGATGCTCATTTCCAGACCTTAATGGTGTAAACAAAGAGCCAAATGCAAAGCATTTAAGAAAGGAGAGAAAAATTTGTTTTCTTCTGATTAAGAAAGAGTTTAATAGCACTTTACTACAACAATACTAATAAAGCTGAGGGTAAAATACATACCACATAAGATTTTCCCACCAATGTTACATTTTATGTTTACCCTGTCATATGGCTGAATTAAAAAGGAACCAAGGAAATGTCATCCCAGTGGTGGCAGAAGGTGGGGGTCTTTACAGCCACAGGAGCTGTGTTGGGGGGTTCTGCAGACTCTCAGACCTCTGCATACCAGGGAGCAAATACACACAATGCCTATAGCAAGTGTTGACATTTTAATGCTTGTATTGAATGCTTTCAGTTATTTATCAATGAGGTTGAAGCAAAATCTGAATTTTAATTCATTATTAACTCCATATACAGTGGTAGGTAAACATCCCATGCAATTATAAGGATCCCAAAATATATCTGCCAAGGAGGCTGAGGGATGCTCAGCTGGTCTTTTTACAAAGATGAATTTCAGCCACTGAGGACATGCATATTTAAAAAAATTAAATAACAGAAATTTAAAAAAGATAGTTTGTAATGACAGCTACACATAGAAAATATGAACAACTATGGTGTAATCATTCCAAGAATTTAGGACAGTGTGATGAGGCTCAGATTTATTCTGTTGTAGTATTTCTGTGTGTCTGAGCTGAGAGAGTGAGTTTATCATTGCAGGGAGTGGCAGAGTATCTACATCTTCTTATGAGTTTCCCAGGTGCTCTTTCACCAAGGGTAAATAAAAAATAAGGACACTAGTCTTACTGCCAGAAGGTAGATTAAGATCTCCTACATGTGCTTGTATTGCCTTGAAATGTCTGGAAAAGAAATTAATGCCTTTCTGACTCAGTATGTGGGAAGATACAGAGAGGGAAATTAATGCTATTTGGTTTTGGACAGAATGGTAGTGATTCATTATTATGACCCTACAAAATACCATTACTTGAGTTTGTGTCTGAGGAAACCCATTTTCCTCTTCTTGTGGAAAAAATGAAATATTCTTTTTGCATTTGCAAGTAATTAAATAGTTATTTTCTGTGTTGGAATTAAAAAACAGTGGTCAAAAGCTGTGTTTGGGGAGGTTTTCCTGAAGTTTTATGAAGTGTTTCTTACACTGATTTATCTCCAGTACCTGCTGGTAAAACTTGCAGAATTTCTTGCAAAACTGAAGAGGGAGGATTGAATGCTTCCTTGGAAAAAGAGTCCCTAATCAAAGTGCTAGTAATATGGTCCCCAGCTCAAGAGTGGCTCTGGAAAGTATTTAAATACTTAAAAGTAGACATAAGCACTTCTCTGGACTGCATCTGCAGTTAATTTTGAAGTGAGTGTCTGCAGGATAATCAGTAGGTTTTGAATTTTCTTTTCCTTCTGAAATGGCTGTGAAAACGTGCCTCTGTGTTGACAGTGCATGTATGGCTTTCGAAAGGCAGGAAAATTTCCTGATGCTCCCAAGTGATGAAAATGAATTAGGGCTTTCTACAGCTGCCACTTTTCAGAATATACTTGAACCATGCATTCCTCAGACGCCTGTGACCTCACCGCGGGACCAGAGGTGAGGACTTGGCATCGCTATGTGCATCTCCGTGCTGTGACAGGGACAGGTATTGGTGCAGCTGTAGGGTCCTGGTCCCCACATCATGCAGGTTGGGGTCCTCATGGTTGTGCTCTCCCACCTGGGCACGTGGTTTTATTTCTGGCCTTGGGGAAACAAAAGGCGACAGGATGTGCTGGTTTCATCCTGAGCACAAATAATAGGGACAAGCACAGGGTGTGTATCCAGGGATAGGAGCTCACAAACATCCCCAGGTTGGACAACTTTGCTCAGAAGCAATTTCTGATTCAATTGTAGAATAATTTAGGCTGAAAAGGACCTCTTGAAGGTCTCAGGTCCAACCCCATGCACAAGGCAGGACTAAATTTAAAGTTAGATCGGGTGTCGGAGGTTAATCCCCAAGGATGGAAATCCTGTGGTTTCTCTGTGACCCACTTCCCTTGTCTGACCATTCTTGCTGTGATTTCCTTTCTCTATTTTTTTTTCCTATTTCTTACGTTATTTCCTTAGATCTATCACTGTGACAGTTGTTTTTTGTCATTTTGCTGTGCAGCTTTTGGAAGAGTCTCACTACCTTCTCTGTAAGCACCAGCAGGGAGCTGTAGACAGCAAATACATCCCCGTTCAAAGCCTTTGCTCTGTGCTGAAGCAAACCTGATGCTGAACCAAACACTGTATTTAATGTGCTTAGCCCCAGCCACCTTGGTGGTCTCCATTGGACTTGCTGCGTTCTCACGCACCATTTAAGAGTAAACCTGCACAGAAACAGAGATGCATGTTGGCACTGCTACAAAAAGGAGCAAGATGAGTTGCAAGTGCCTAAAATACAAAATTCTGTAAATATAAAAATATGATTTTATTCACTTACTAAAACTAAAGGGGCCCTTGCAAGAGTGTCATAGAAGATGTATTTTAAAGCAACCTTCTGTTCCAAAGAAAAATGAAAATGAATTTGGCAATGCATTAAAAAAATAAATTAGTAAAGATGCAAATAGCAGGAAATATGGAGTTTAGAGTGAAGAATGAAGCCTTAAATCTGCCTTCTTGAGCCTAAACTGTATATCCTCTTATATAATTTAAAATTATTTGCTATTCCGTAGCGGGCTTCACAGAACTGTAACAATTTACATCATCTGACTGTCTGGCTCAGATAGTTGTGAACTATCTGCAACTGTTTTGCTGTCAAAAATTGCAGTACTTGCAGTGCAGTTTACTCATCTTCAGATTTATTTTTACCCTCATAGAGGTCTATCATCAAAGCCAGGGCTGAAGGAAAAACTTTTGATTTAAAAAAATGTTTGATCTTTAAAAACTTGTTGGCTTTCATCTGCTTATCAATGAAATGTGAATGCGACTCAAGGAATTGAATACTGCTGATAGTTTAGAAGGAAACAAATCTCTTTTGCTCACTTCTGGCCTTTATGTCTTTGACAAGCCTTTGGACATTGCTTGTTTTTCTTGTGGGGAGGGAATTGCCGAAAGTCATCGCTTTTGATCATTAAGTACTTTTGCTTTTTACAGCAAGACTTACCATGAATTAAAGTATTATTCTCCTCTGAGTCTGCCTGAGACTCAGGTTCTTTTTTTGGGGCTAAATTGACAATCCTTGATTTCTTATCCAATTTCAAATGCGTGTTGTTAAAATTCAGGCTGTGACTCCCAGAGAGTTATTAAATGATATAGGAGAGCACAGGAGCTCTGCAGTCTGTCCAGAAGAGGCAGGATCCTGGCTGGGGGCCGGGGAACGTCTCGAGTTCTCAGCAGGTGGCTGACTTTCTCCAGGAAAAAAAAACGTTCTGAGCTTTGAAGGGTAAAACAACTAAAGACAAATGCATTTAATTCAAAGGAAAAAATAATTGTGTTTATTCTGAGAAAGGTTGTTTTGTTTGCTTGTTCCTTTTAGCAAGAGTAATGATGGTAAACACTCCCAAAGGCACGTGAACCCCCCAGTGCCCAACCAGTACAGACTTATGAACCATTGCAGCTTTTGTTTCCCTTTGACTTAGCCTTCTGGAATACCTGAACACTTCAGCACACCAAACTCTTGCTTTAAATAATTCATGTGTTCTTGATAGAAGAGAAACAAAAAATGTTTTTCTACCTTCAATTTATTCTAAACTGGACTTAAAGACTGAAGTTAAAAAACGTGCCCAAAGAACTCATTACTCACTTCTATCAGAAAGCAAGAGTGGCATAGACAAGAGCTTGGCTTTGCTTAATGCTTAAATTATAATTTTAAGGACTGTCAGTAGTAGATTGAACTGGAATTGGTGATTGACCACAAAATTCAATATGTGTGCTTTGAAGTTAGCTATTGGAAAAAAAATCTGTGGTAAGCACAGCTTTTAATTTAAAATTGTAGAGATATTTCTTAAATACATGCAGAATTCATTAATGAAATGTGAATTATTTTTCTGGTACAGTGATGTGCTTAGAACACTGCAGCTAAAGGAATTAGCGATGAAGTTTTACCTTTGGAGACTGAGGGATGCAACGCAAAAAAAAGCTGATGACTTCAAGCTAGAATCCATGTAAAATAATAATAAAAGTATTAACAAAACTACAGGATGGTTAATTATGACAGTGGAGCCCAATCCTGAGCATAGCTGTAGTCAAATTTCCACATATCATTTTTCTAAATGAATATGCAGAATGCTTCCTCTATTGATGTTAAGGCAATTGAGAGTTTTGTTTCTTTTTAGCGTTATAGTCTTGGATGAGACCTATACCACTTTTGAAGACCGTCATGATCCTGGTGTCCTCTCCAAGGTATTCCTGCCAGTACAGAATCTGATGCTATTCTGGAATGAGTAACAATGATTCTCCAGGCAGTGAAACCTGAAAACGATAAATAAAAGCAGTGGAGTGAGTCTTGGTAAGGACACTGGCGGAGTGTTTTTAACAGAAATGTAGTAGAATAGGACCAAAACCATTGGCTCAGATGTTAGACGCCTCTCTTCTGTGTAAAGGATTTTTTCTCTGTTTATGCCAAGGTAAGAGGCGAAGGCCTGTCACTGTTTATGCCAGACCTGATGATGGCTGAATTTAGGGAACATCAAAATGAGCTGTCATGTTATTCTGGTCTGAGAGTTTGGCTCTTCCTTCCTCCATTTCCTGGGTGCAGGGACCTGGTTGCACCTGGAGTGGCTGTCAGTGGCACTGGGAACCAGAGCTGCCAACCTCCTTCTGGCCACCGTCAGGGACAAGTGACATACAGAGCAGTTCCAACACCTTTCATCCATCTAAACCAGGAATTTGGGGGCTATAGGATAAGGCAGAGCTCTGCCAGTGTCATCGCTTTTTTTTCTACACATCTCTCCTACATATGTACCCAGTTATTTTAGGTATTGCATTTCCATAAGTGCACCTGGAAAATGCTTTGTTAGGTTTCTCTGTGATTTCCTTTTCTTTTCCTAGTTCTCTATTAGAACAAAAACAGTAATGGCTCACTTCACATGTCACTCCAGGTGATAGACAGGTGAATGGCCAAGTTTTAAAAGAAATCATAATTCCTTCTAATAGCAAAGATGAAATCTGGAATCTGAGATTAATTTTTACCATTATAGCCCTAATTAAAAAAATTCAGTTTCTCAATATCATATCATAGTTCTACCTCTGCATGTGGAACATGTACATTTTTAACTACTGACAGGAGTGTATTGAGAAATCTGTTAGACTTTAGAAAATGTAATTTTCTTGCTGAGAAGTTAGTGTGAACCAAATTTGCAGAATTTACTTTGTGTAGAAAGCATTTTTCTCAGTCTCTCTGCGTGTGTTTGAAAAACTGCTCATTTAGAGCAATCAAATGAATTTTGAAGTCTCCCTTTCTCAGGGAGACTTATTTGTCAGGCTTTCCTGACAAAACCAATCTTTTTCTCCTGACGATAATCTAATCCAAAGCAAATTGTATTTGGTGACTAGTATAATTTTGGAACCCCATGCCTGGTGGGACATTAGTAGTCAAATAGCATACATTTTATTTTTAATAATAAAACTGATGAATAAGCAAGTGATAATCCATCCTACTTTTTTGGGTTTTTTTAACTCTGTGTTCTGATGCAACATCATTCATGTAAGAAAATGTTATTGAAAATACATTTGTGAAATGCAAGAGAGAATGACCCTACTGACCATTTCAGAATTCAGTCCTGAGAAAATTAGATGTTTTTTATTCAGAAATCTTATCTTGCAGTTATGTTGCTTTTTTTTTTTTTTTTTTTTTGGGGGGGGGGGGAGGAGTTTGACGATCTAGAGTTGAGGCATCTCCCTGCTCATGTTCCTTTGGCACTCCCAACTAGCATGTGCCAGGAACATCAAGGTCATTCATATCTATGGCAATAGCAGGTAGCACCACCCTCACCAAAGCCTCTGAGAATTCAGGTCTGGGAAGAAGTAAGACCAAGGCTGGGTATCCTGAACCCAGGATTTAGGTATGAACTTTCTGCTCATCCTGCCAAAGTATTACTGTGGCATGATCAACAGTGCCCAAGAGTCATGGAGCCAAAAAAAAGTTTCCAGAGTCCCAGAAATTCCCACTGGCTCTAATGGGGCTATCTTGCACAGCAAAGGTTGTGCCACAAAGTTGCCTAGTGTCTCCTTCACTGTGGAAAGGTGATTTGGAAAAATGGTTCATTTTATTCACAGCTTTAAAGCAAAAGCTGTGTTTTGGGAGAAAAAAAAAAAACAAACCAAACAAAAAAACCCCAACAAACCCAAACAACCAAACTCTGAAGTATTTTGAAA
Organism: Falco naumanni; assembly: GCF_017639655.2. Lineage (NCBI taxonomy): Eukaryota > Metazoa > Chordata > Aves > Falconiformes > Falconidae > Falco > Falco naumanni. The sequence goes on from NC_054067.1 coordinate 13,610,050, forward strand.
CTTTCTAGAGGTTTTTTTTTAGACCAGCTAAGTTGAAAAAACCGACGGTCCAGTGACAACTTGTTAATTCATCTGCATGTGCAGCTGCAAAATTATTTTCTATGTACATAGTGCAAAACTTCTTCCTAAATATGAGGTTTAGAGACCCTTTGGGAATAATTAACTATAATGCAGAAGCAAATCTGGGTTCATTGTACACACTGCTCATTTACAAAATGTTTTTGTGCACAAAGCCCATTAGTAAGTTTCTAAAACCTTCATGAATGTTAAACATTTTATTATAGGACTCTGAGCACTTCTTATTTTGCATAAAATGTAATGTAATCCCATGAATTAAATTTAGCTTTTGATCCCTGGACAGCAAATTGCTGTGTCACATGTGCGCCACCGTGTAAATCTGGCTTTTATTTAGTTAGTTATTTAACAGTGATAGAACAGCTCTTTTCCTGTGGACTACACAAAGAAGTTGAGGATATGCTCAAAATAAGTTGCATGCCATTGATTTTATTCTACTTGATGGCTGACTTCCATACAGTGTGGTATTTTTTTCTGTTGTTCTGCTAGCTGCTTTCCTTCTGTGCTTTTGGTCCTATGCTGAGCGTGGTGGTGAGGACCCTGACTCTGGGAATGCAAAGCAGAGCTGCTTTACTACTTGTACAGGATGGACAGTCAAAACGATTGCGTTCCTGAGGATGTGATTTAGCCAGGATTGGGAATACATACCTTTAGCCTCAGTTGGGGGTAGGCATGTGTCTGAAGTTAAGAGTATGTTTAATCTGCTGAATTAGGTCAATGCATGAGGCTACTGGACTCCTTGTAGGCGTCAGTGTAATGCTTTCTGGTCTGTATTACATGGGCAGTCAGGGGCTGCAATCTGACTTGCCCTTGCTGTCAACTAATTTGTGAAGGAGCATAAATCATGCGAGATACTCTGAGGAATATCTGCTGACTGCGTGAGGATTATCCTGCCAGCCGTGTGTGTGATGAGGGTGCTGATGCTTGCACATGGGCAGTAGTCCTGGGCAGCAGCCTGATGGCACTGGGCTTACTTGGCCCAGCTGTGTGCTTGTGGTCAGTGTGGAAGCACGGCAGCACAAAAATGGGTGAAGAAGAGCAGAAATAACTGCTCAGTTTTTACGAAAGTTTGTCCTTTCTCTTCATTTAATTCTATTACCTGTTTGGGGAGATTGACAGCATAGCATCATATAATGTTACCTAATATATATTGCATCTTATTCACCATTGATTTCCCAATAAATAATAAAAAAGATGTCTTCCTTAGTATAAGACAGTCAATCATCAACATCTGAGGGTTTTTTACAACACCTGCGCTTTATCTCAGAATATGCAAAATATATCCAAACCCTTCCATTTAAGGTGATGGTTTACGCGATGCTTTGGCAGCATTGTCTGCATTGGTTGGGATTTCATGCAATTACTGTTTTACACACCAACAGAGTACCTGTGAAGTGGCTATCAATTGAAACATATTTTGCTCTTCAGACTTGCTTTTGCAGGTTTCACAAAACATTTAATTAGCGATAATCAGCTTTTAACCAACCAGAGCAGGCTGATGTGATTCTCTCCCTCTCTCCCCCATAACTGTAGGCATAGTCTGCACCCATAAGATAAATTACTTGCAGTCTGGAGAACATCCTAGCCAGCAGGAAGGGAGAGAGTAAGAATGTCAGTTGCATGGAGATAAAGAAGGTGATGTGTATACTGTGATTTCAGTGAATATACTTTTTCTTTCCTTTTCAGGATGGTGGACCTGGAAACCAGCTGGAGATTGCGAAGTCTCCTTTCTCTCGAGGGTGCCAGTCAGCGGTCATCTTCCACCACACCCAAGGAAACCAGAAGAGCTCCACGCTAACCTCTGTAAGGGTTGTTTCACTATGGAAGATCAATTGATTTTCTGGCTCAGGTTTTGTGAAGTTCAGCATCTGCCTTGGACCCACAATTTGGAAAAGGGGTCATCTCTGAGGCACGGTTAAGAGACAGAAAAAACAGTCCCAGACGATGAGCACTTTAAGTAGCCCTGGAATATTACTCAGCTTAACGACAGTGTCTGTTACGCTGGATTTTAGTTTGCATGGCGGTCTGATGGCTTGGTCCTTAAGCAGTAATTTGACTCTGAATCAGAGTTTGTCTACATCTGATCCTCTTAATGCCTCTGAGAAGGGCGAAGTCTCTCGGATGTCCGTGAGGGAGAAGAACTGGCCAGCCCTCCTGATCTTGGTTGTCATCCTGCTGACCATTGGGGGGAACATATTGGTAATTATGGCTGTGTCCTTGGAGAAGAAGTTGCAGAATGCTACAAACTTCTTCCTGATGTCTTTGGCGGTGGCAGACATGCTGGTGGGTATCCTGGTCATGCCCGTGTCGCTCATTACAGTCCTGTACGGTAAGTGGCTTCCCTCCTTGTTTGACTGAATGCTTTTGCAGGGAATCCCGGGCTGCAGCAATCTGCTTTGTCCGGTTTTTCATGTGTTGGTAGCTTGGGGAGTATCAGTGTGGACTTTGTCGTGGGTCTGTGCTGAGGTTTGTTCTCTGCTGGGTGAAGGTGAGGCTCTGCTGGGAGCAGAACTTGTTTCCATGCTGTTGAAAATGACCCATGAATGGTACCAGCATCAGGGGTTTCTTTTTGGCTGAGGCCACTCGGAGACACTGCAACAGTGAGTCAGCTTTCACCTTCTGGTTGGGCTGCCCCAGAATTAGCTGGGACACAGGAGCTTTGGGAAATGTCGAGGAGTGTGGTTTTGACTGACCCAGCTCTAAGCCAGGGCAGAATCAGGCCTCGAGCTCCCACTGCTATCAGTGGGGTTTGAGCAATAATGTGCTTGATAAAGGAGGTTTGCACTGGTAGATTTGGCTTTCAAATAAAAGCCTTCACTCTTGGCATTTATACCTGAGCTTGCCTTGTGCCATTCAGGGGCTCATTTTGCCTTTCTGTGCCTCAGTTTACCGATCTCTAACATGAGGAAATGCCCTCTGTTTCAAAACTCTTTGAGATCTTCATGTATAGGTGTAAGCATCGATTTCTCCCCTGCCACATTAGGGTCGGTGTGTTTGCACTGAAGTAGGGTGTTGCTCCTGCCCTGAAGTGTAGAATCACTGTTAGCACTTCAAAGGAGTAAAATATCACACACACCCAACTTTCTTGTCTGTCTAAGACCCAGAATCGTTTTTTTTTCCCAGTATGGTACTAGGACTCTCTATCCCTGGATATTACAAAGGGGTATTGTGTTCACCTCTATATCTCTGATCATCATATTTATGTATTCATGTATCAAAATAATATGTTACATGTGTGTTTACTAGATAGCAATAATTTTTGAAGTCTGTTTTCAGATTTTCTTTGAAAAGTATTTTAATACTGGTATTTCTTGGAAACAAATAATGCTGTTTACTTACTTACAAATTTGATTAGAGATTGGTTTACTGTCCTATAAAGTAAAATGTATAGTTATTTATGTGACTCTTCACTTGCCTAAATGATTCAGACAGAGATTCATTTCTAAAACACGTTGATCAAGAATACATCATTCCAAAGCTTATATAACTTGTCTACAGTGAGTTAAATCAGTATGTGATTCGGGTACAGAGCTAGCCACTGAGATCTTATACATAAAACCTTTTATTTTAGGCTGTCAGAATATTTCCATCTCTAAATCTTCTCTGTGTTACAATGTGTGTATTTTATTTTTAGCATTTTACTCTGGCTCCCTGGAGCTGGAAAGGGAGCATGTAAATACTGAATTATTTGGTTGACCTGCACTTGCATCAATTCTGGGTTACCCGGTGACTCTGAAAAGGTGAATTTATGGAAGTGATCTTCCTACATCCATACTTTCTGAGTCTTTGGAAACTAATGGAAATGGATTTTCTGTTCTGTCTAGAAAATTATTACTTAAAGTCGTTTAAAGGTGTAAAGCATGCTGCATATTTAGAGGCAAGTAAATATCATTGATCTGAAGAGGAATTGTAATTATTCCACTTTTCTATCAGAGCACCAGTATTAGCTGTTGATGGCCCAAACATTTCTCTGCAGGCAAATGGCACTAAATAGATATATTTTTTTTGGCAGAAGTTATTATTTCAGAACAGGCATGGAAAATTTGTGGAAATATTGTGAGAAATTAGAATAGCTGCTATTAATTCAGAGGAGCCAGGAGGCCACTGGAGCTGTGCTGGGTGCTGGCACGGCTCCCTTGGGCCAGCTTGGTGGCCCTTGCTGGGCTGGACCAAAGCAGGCACATTGCCTTTAGGCTTTGTAGGGAAGGAGGAAAAGCTCCATTTGGGGAAAAGAGAGACTCAGAGGACCTTGTGGACTGATTTGAATAGGACTCCTGTGAAATTACTCTTCTATATTATTTAAGGTACTAATTTTGGAAGCAAGCAGCCAGGGATGTGCCACTCCAGCAGCACGGAAAGAAGGCTGCCGGAGGGAGTAAAGGAAGTCTATCCCCTCTCCCAAGTGATTATTTGCTAATTCATCCTGAAAATAAACACTTGGTATGATACCCAGAAGTTAAAGGGCACGGGTTGACTGAGTATGTCTGATAGAAGACCAAAGGAAAGACTGAGCTTGTCAAGGGTATTGCTCCACTTGAAATCCACCATAACATGTGGATACCCATTTGTGGGCCTTTAGAAAAATCATTTAGGGTATAACACTAACAAGGCCCATCAACAACCTCAGCATTTGATGGTTCACATAAATAAAACATACATGTAACAGCACAGAGGAAAAGCTGGTTAAACCGTTAAACCTGTCACTCATCACTACATACAACTTGGACCAAATACAGCTGTGTCTTCCTCGGCTTCAAGTGTGCTGGAGTCATCAAGCATTTCAGAGTCCTACACCTACTTCTAGCTTTGGCAGGGAGGGGAGGCAGGTATCTTTGTGTATTATATTCAGCTTGGTGGACCAGTTCTTACAGCAATACGAGACAGCAGCGGGAAAGGCTCTTGGCAGAGCCAAAACATTAACAAATGCTGTTTTTATAATTGACAGCCTCCAGACATCCATCACTTGTTCCCTAGTCTGTTTAATCTAGTAGCATCTCTGCACCGTTGCATACACTGGTTTTGAGGAAAAAAGCTGTCCTCTTGGGTAACACAAGGTTTCTTGGCTTAGTTTCCTTTGAGCTGTAGTTTTTGGTCGGAAGGTCCTTCTTACAGCAGCCTGCAGGCTCTTTGGATGCCGTGGTGGCCAGCAGAACAGGGCACTTTATTTCGTTGTCTAAAAGCTAGACGTCAGAAAATCCAAACACACACAAAAGCTTTAGTGGGTTTTGTGTTCTGTTTGACATGGTAGCACACAAACCAGTAGCAGTGATTAAGGGGACAAATATTCACACATCAGCAGAATTCCTCTGAGAGTAACTGAGATTCATGGTCATGGACTACTTGGAGACATAACTGTGGATGTTCAGTCACTTTTACTGTGTATATTTTACCCTATGCATTCTATAGTCTATGTATTACGACACTGGACTCTTTCAAAAGCTGCCATATGCTGTACAGAGAAATGTATGCAGCATATCTCTTCCAGATCAGTAGAAGTCACTTTTAATTTTTGTAATCTGAAAGGAACCTTAAAAAATACATATAATAAATAGAAGAGAGATGAAGTTGCTTTTAAGTTTCCACATCAGCTCTCTCAGTCCCAATGACAAATTCCAGTTTGCAGAGTAGGTTAATTTCCTTACTTTTCAGCTAATGAGGTAGATGAAGTAGATTTCACTTCAAGCATAACCAGAAAATTGAATAGACACCCTCCACAAAGACTTCTGGTTTTCAGTGGTTTTCTTAATTAAAACAAGAAAAAACCAAGTTGTCAGTTAATTCAAGAATCTTATTACAAAGGAAGGGATGGCAGGATGCATCATGCTGGATTTTTCACAATTAGTCAGTGTTCTGATATATTTATCAATTAGTCTTTCTTAAATTTCTCGGACTAATCGGTGAGTTGCATTTGACAATTTAGAACATTTCCCATGGCATGCAATTCCCAAAGAACTAAACAGATTAGTATGCTAATTAATCAGCATGTACTGGGGAGAGTAAATGAGAAATTAACACTGGGTTTAATTTCAATGGAGAAACTTCTGATTAATTAAAAATACTTGTGTGATAGGGCATCACGTATTCAGCATGTAATGGAGCTTCTGACAACACGTGGAGATTGTCTCCTCGCCCTGGAGCATCTTAGGGACAAACAGTGGTGGGCTTGCGTTACTTCTCGTGTTTATGGGCAGGGAAGAGAGGGCTGCTCTTTGGCTACTAGGGCTAGTGGAGGAATGCTGGAGGATCTCATCAGCTCTGTGGAAACTGCAGACAGTACTAAACTTTCTTCATCTTAATGAAACGGGTTCACAGCTGCTAACAAGACGCTAAAGCGTGGCCAACAAGTGGCCAGCACACTCATCTGTGACTCCAGGTGCCCAGGCTTCTCTCTTCTCTTTGAGTTTCAAAAAACACTGTAAAGCTGCAGCCCAGTGCAGCTTCCAGGAAGGCTGGTCTTAGAGGCAGCATTCATTAGCCCCAACTGCTGGAGCAGCTGTACATCCAAATTATTGTTATTATTGATAATTATGATCATTATTATGTGGCGCTGAGCACTTGTGGCAGACTTTGCTGTTTATTCCCCCTTCGGAGGGGAGAAGCAGTGCAGTTTAGCATTTCATGATATGATACTCAGATATCTAGCATTTTAAAAATCTTGCCAAGTCATGGCCTTAGCTGCATCTTGACCACACCAAATTCCAGGTGGCAGTTGCATTATTTTCAGAAATTATTTTTCATGCATGTTAATTTTAAATGCATGAGTTTCTGTTTGTATTGGGTAACCACTACAGTTCATTCTTCTGCTGGACTTTGCACAGATGGAAACACCTAGGTTGCTTGCACTATGTCATAAACTCAGAGATGGGATTATTTTTGCTCTCCTGTGACACCTTGTAACTGGGATGTCTGCAATGAAAGTTAAATCCAACAGCATGTATTAGTTTATCTTTTACTGTCAGTAAAATCCATTGGCTGCTACGCTGTGTTCATCCAGCAGCATTTATTTTCTTTTGAAGTCCCCACAGCTTTCTTGTAACCTCAGCTAACCTGAATAATTATGCGAAATCTAAAAACATACTAAGTCATTGTTCACCCTCTTTCTAGCTTATTAGATACATAGAGAACTTCAATTCAGATATTGAGCATCCTGCTACTGAATTTTCTCCACAGGTACAACTGCCTGTTACCTAATATGACAAATGGGATTAACTTGTGGCATGTCTGTGTTGCTGTTGGGAAAGAAAACTGTACGGCGTGCCCTGGATCCGTATAAAAGCTTCTCTTCTGTTACACAAGGTTTAAATTGAGCTTAGAGTGAGGGGATCTGGGGGAATACTAAATAGTCTCTTGGATATTCTCTGTGCACCATTGAATATGGGTCCCTGGTTGCAAAAAATTTTGAGGCAGCTGAATGTTAAGTGGCCAGATTTTCCAGAACCCCCGAAAGTATTGCACCCTACAAGTGATGCTCTGCTTGATCGTTTGGAAACTGCATTAGGATCCTATGTAGCTTTATCGTGCGTTGGCGGAAAACTGGTGGCTTCTGGTCAAGTGAAAGTCAAAGGCTGAAGACCTGAAATCAGCACAGGAGCTCAGGCCTGGAGAGGCTGATAATACCTAGCAAGAGGAGGGAGTGATGCTACTTGCCCTTTCTCCGCAGTGATTAACTTTGATCACTTGTACTGTCATCAGCCTCTTCCAACTCACTTTGGGTAGAAGCCTTTAGCTTTTAATTGTTATATTTTTCTCCATACACTTGAATTTCTTCTAAATTTCATTTCTGATCTCATCTGAGATTATCCATACCTTGGTTTTGGCTTTTTATCTTGTTCATTTTATTTTTTAGTTAAATTTTTAATGTTGGACTTTGTACAACAAAGACTGGAAGCTAGACTTGTAGGGGAAGTGTCAGCATCTGAGCAGTGCAAAGCACTTTAAATGAAGACCATAGTGCTCTGTAGCACTTCAGAGTCATCCTCTTGCTACTGTTACTAAGACAGAATTGTTTTTCAAAATTGTCACAGGAATTTAACTTATTCTAGCCTTTTGTTATTCTTTCTCATTATTTTGATGTGTCTTTTTATTGATGTCTTGTCTGAAAATCTCCTCAAGGTTTTTGTATTCTTTTGTTATGAGAGATGAGAAATCAAATGTGATATTTGCAGAATAGCACCAATATGAGATGGATACAGTCATTTGGACTTTTTTTTTTTTTTTTTCCTAACTGGTGAAATTCCACTGCTTCATTTAAGGAATGGCCCATCCCCAGGGCTTTCTCAACAGGCAGGTTGTGTATGACACTAGTGCAGTGTTCTCCATTGAGATAAATACTTCTTTGTTAATATAATTATTTAATATAATGAAATTAGCATGAATACCTTATCTTTTTTTCTGTCTTTCATTTTCTCAATTTCATAGAAAAAAATCTCCTGGACACTCTTCTGGAAGGCATGTTGCAGTCTTGCAGTAGCTATGCAAAACAAAAATTGTTGGGGGAGTAGAAAAAGGCTTAGTCCTTTGTGAAGGTGGGTTGAGGTATTTGATTTTCTTGTTGTCTTCCTCTCCAAGAGGTCATGTAACAATCCAAAGAGAATTAAGAATATTGGATGGGCCAGGAATGAAGAGGAAGCACAAATGGTGCCAAACCATGGATACAGTTAAGTGACAAAAGATGTTCATGTGGGCACAGCTACTCCCTGATAGAGAAACACAGTGTTTAAACTTGTTTTTATTTTCAGTGAAATAACATGTCACTAGTAACATCTGTACTGATTGTTCCTGTTGCCTGGGAATGTTCTTTTGACTGAAGCTGCTTCTTCATACACTTCTTTCTAAGCCCCTTTGAAGTTTCAGTCCTCGTCAGGTTAAGTAAGAGAAAGATCAAAAACTGGTCAGCCCATAAAACTGGAGAAGGGTTATCTCCACCTCCTCTACGATGAGCTGCTGCTGTGCTGTATAAAACCAGACGCACAGACAGCACTGATGGTGAAGTGCTGGTCTAGGAAGGAGGCAGTGAAAAGTTTCCTGGTCAAGCTTATGCCTTGGCTTCCTTTCTGCTGTGTTTATCCTTTTGAGACAATACATGGCTTTTGGTTTCAAGGCTTGCAAATAAGGGAACAATTCATAAATAAATTATATAAATTAAAGGAAGCAAGTCATGGTCGTCTCTGCTGCCTGTTGTCAGTTAAGAGGTATATTTTAATTATGTTAAAGCATTGCTTTGAGTTGGATTTGACTTCTGAGTAGTGTCTCAACCTAAAGTTGGGTAGAGCAGGAAGTGCTACAGAATGCACTTGGCTCCTCTGGAAAGGAGTTTTGCATCATTCCTAACATCTGCAGGATCTGTCTTTCTTCTAGTAGATTAAATTGTAACAGCGTTCAGTATTTGATCTGCCATCACTTCTTTGGGCAGATGGTAATGTTCTCTATCAGTAACTGAGCTGTTTTTTCCTGTGTGCGCTGCAGCTGCATGGACAGATTTAGAAAGGTTGTAACTTTTAATATAATAGGAACCAGCCCCATAAAAATTCAGACTTTAGTAAAACCTTGGCTTGCATTGTAAATTCCTCCTAAAAAAATTCTGTGGGACCCACTGTAAATCTTCTGTATGGAAGCTCTTTTCTTTCCCTCAGGACAAATCCGTTCCTTTCTTAGCAGGCCTCTGTGCGGGAACAGCAGCTGGTAAATTTGCAGCATTATCATGGCAAGCGGGACGTGACAGCCAGGAATATATTTCAGAACACTGGGAGGGAGAGGAGCAGGCAGGGCTTGCTGGTAGTGCACCCCAAGTATCACCTGAATTGCATCCTTGGAGATCCTGTGCCCCACAAGAAGGGATCGCAGGCAGCTCCTTGTGTCAGCAATTTCCCCCTTTGACAGGACGATTTGAGTCTTTCCTCCAACCCTTGGGAGAGCGCACGGCCATGCCAAACGCCAGCCAGTGCCGTGTGTGCCACGTGTAGGGGCCAAAGTCAGAGCAAGTATCGTGGAGCAACCATGCATAGGTGCAACCAACTGTAACTATCACCTGGCCTCCGTGATATTTTGATATCCATCTTACCTGCACGGCCATCTGTCACCTGAGGTAGGACAAGTGAACTGTATGTTAATAACTGGCTATAATGAATGCACAAGTGTCCCTCTTGGGCTGTTGGCAAGGCTTGATTAACTCCGGTTACGGATATGAAGGTCACGGTCCACGAGGCGTACAGCTCTGCGCTTGCTTTCTGAAAATGAATGTTGTTATTCTTCATCACGTGCTCTGGAAGTGAACGCTTTGCTCGGTGTAGCTCCCTCTCTTCTGTAGCTGGTCTGCTGTAGCTTGTGGGAGCATAGAGCATCACTTGATGCCTTGCACCGCAGGAAAGCGGGGAGCAAGGGCCTCTCTCCGGCCACTGCTCTGGAAACACGTAGCATGCTAGGCAAGCGTGTCGTGGCAAATAAAACCACCCAGGGTGCTTTTGTCTAATTACATTTTTTATTGGAGCTCTGTAGAAGTGTATCCATGTCTACAGCGCTTCTCCTGGGAAGCTGGAAGAGGAATGGGATTATTCTCGTTGCTGGTGAAGTATTTTTACAGCATGTGGGAGTCCAAGTCCCCATTCTGCCAGCTTCATGATGATCTGTTGCACGAGAATTAAACACTTAGCCATAGTAACATAATAATCACTGGGCGTATCGGACTGTATTTCAAGCTATGAACTCTTGTCTCAAAAATGTGTATTTTTTAACATAACTCGATCCCTGTGAAAATCTTTGAAAGTTCTCACGCTTATTGTAATGCTGAACAAAATCAAATTTCCAACCCTGTAATGCTGTGGAGAATCTCAAATGCTGTCCTCCAGCATGTTCAAACAACAAAAGCCACTCCAGGGCCGTGAAGCTGTGGGATCCAGTCTGCCATTTGCAGGTGTGTGTTGGGAGCTGGGCAGCACTCTGGAGCCTTCAGGAAACAGGAGATGGTTTTGGTGGTCAGCAAGCACCTTCCCTCAAAGCAGGAGCTCAGCACGTCTCCAACAGCAATGAAGACAGCTATGCCAGAGCTCCCAGGATACAGTAGCTCACATATTAGCTGTTTCCTACAAACTTCTTGCCCATCACTTCAGAACTGCTTGGGCTCACTTGCAAGTGGCAAGCCTTTCTTTGAGGAGGAGAGCAGAGGACTCCTTGCCTTAGGTCTTGCTTCCGTACTGTTGAGCTCTGGATGATGTAGCAAAGGGTTTGCTGTTGCAAAGGGGATTTTTCCCAGCATAAATCAACACCAGCTTGAAGAGAGAGTTTGAATGGCACCTTTCTAAGCAGCTATGGGTAGGACCTGGAAGTTTTGTGCCAGGTCCTTATGACTAATTTGAGCTCAGCTATAATCCTCACTGTGGAGCATCAATTTATGGGACTCTGAAGACCAATTTCTCCTGTCAGATACCGAGGCAGAACTGTTACTATTTAATTTTTTACCACCTGCCTCTTTCTTGTTATTTCTTCGCTCTGCGCTGCCTGTATATCATCCAGCTCTGACTTCAGCCTGCTTCTCGGTGTAGGCAGAGGTATTCTTTATTACCCTCCCTGTGTTCATTAACATTGACAAGAGGATCTTGTCAATACGTCAGCTTCAGGAGAAAACACCAGTGAACGATAAACATTTCACATTCGTAAACATGCTTTTTTGCTCCTCCTAACCTCTTGCTGTTAAGCGACCAGCTACTCTGCCTACTGTGGGTTAATGGAGCTTTTAGCCTGTGACCTGCCAGGGATGCTGCTGCTGCCCATGGAGCTGGGGCTGCTCAGGCCAGCACAGAACACAGTACAGACTCTTTCAACAGCTTCTGTTTCTGGTGGCTTCCATCACGAGGGCTGGTCATGGAGAAGGCTGCATGACTACTTTCTGTTGGCTGCCAGAGCATTTATTGATTGCACAGCCTTTGAATCAGCTTGTGTTGGATTTAATTAACCAACACTCCTCCGGAGAGGTCAAGGGGCATACCTCCACGGAGACCCCGCGTAAGCACTCGAGCAGGGTGTGCTTGAGCAGGCTGGGGGGCTGTGCCAGCATCCCAGCCTGGCAGTGGTGGGTGTCAGGTGTGAGCAAGCTGCGTGTGCACCATCCAGTTGTCTTGGCATGTTACAGCACTGCCAGGCTGAGAGCGAATTCTGGCCTTTTTCAGGTGAGTGTGCTTGTGGCCCTGATTTACGCAGGTAGCGAGGGATGCTGCTGGGACTCGTTGTTTGCCCTGTGGTTTTGACAGACGTTTTCACAGATAGAGCCTCTTGCAGAAAGGCCTGAACAAAATCAGTTGTGCTGATCTGGAAAATGCTGCATGGAAGTGTGAATCCATATTTCTGAGATTAAAGGTGAGCCATGAAGTAGAAAAGTCTGTCCTTTCCTCCCCTGCCAAATGTAGAAAAATTAAAAATGGGAATGCTATAGGACACCCTGGATTTTATTTTCTAAATGTGTTCTTGCCACCTTTGTTTTGATCAGTGGCAGCAGGCTGCTGGTAGGTAAAGTAGTGTAATTATTTTTTCCCCTTGTGCTTACAGGTGGATCTAGGGAATGGCTTCCTACAAAATGCACCAGGGGAGATGCTGTCCATGCTAAAGTCACTGGAAACATTGGCAGCAAGTTCAAAGAGGCTAGAGCTTTTTCCAAAGCACTTGTCTGCCTCCTCCAATTCTCTTTACACCCCTCCAGCCTGGTCATGACTGAAGCTCTTGGCATGACTGTGGCAGCATCCTTCATCTAGAAGGGTCCCAGATGTTTTTCCACTTTCCTCTGAGTCTAAGGAAATCTATTCTGCCACTGCAGCGCAGCACCCTTTGTGGCATTGCTGTTTATTACATTTCAGCACCGTCACACAAAGCACGAGCGGCTCTCCTGTTAAAGCTTTATGGTACATATAGTCAGAGAAATGAGCTGGTGTTTGTCCAAGTAAGATGACCTAATGTTGTGCAGTGTGAAACATTCAGCTTAACACTGAAATGTGTTCCCAGTCTGTGCAGAGTGTGTACATCAACAGGCCTTCACTTGCTTAGTATGGTTTGGGATTAAAAGCTTCTTGTGATTGCCTTTGTATTGGCTTTGTGAGGCTGGTTCTCACTAAGACACCTCTCTTTTCATCTGTGTTTCCTGCTGGAAAAGGATTGAACTCCTCTCTTCTGGGCTGGCTAGGACTGTTGAGGTTTTTTTATTTATTTCATTGTGTTTGGTTAAAAAATTAGAAATTTTATAGAGGCAGAGGAAGCAAATTCACCTTAGAGAAAGAAATCATATTTTGCTGAGCAACATGATCCAAATAGGAAAATGAAATTGCAAGAGATTCAAAGGAGAGTTGCCTGATCCCACAGGAATACAGGAGCAAAGAGGACTTTCTGACTCGCTGTGTCCGTGTCCTGTTGTTTGCTACCAAGTATTGGTAAGACACTGAGCTCCTGCAGTCATATCTCACATCTTCCAGAGCCTGTTTCCTTTCAGGTCTGCCTGCTGTTGGGATGCCAAAGCCAGGATCTGTATGTGTCAGTGTGTAGCAGCAGAAAGCCATGACAAATCTCTGAGCACCTTATTACAAAATCAAAAATTCAGCTCTTTGCCAACCTCAACTTTCTTGCAAGAAGCATGTTTTTAAATAGCAAATCCTAACACTGCAGTGTGAAAAAAGCAGAGTCTCTACGTACCTTTGTACTTCAGAGGAAGCAAATGCGCTTTGCAACTTTCCTTCAAAAGCTGATGAACTGGGCTGCTTCCCCTTTGCAGTTTTACCCAGGGGAACCTGTCATCAGTATTTTCTATCTCACAGCTTCACTCGGGCATAAGAAGTCATCACTGGGTCAGTTAGGCCCATCATCTCTAAACCATTTGGGGTTGTGGTCTCAAATAAAGCCAGAAGCAATTGCTAACGGGAGCAGAAACCTCCCATATACAATATTTCTGTAACAAAGCCTTGGTGGGTGCTGGCTGAGTGGAGGCAAGATTTTTGCACCACTTCCAGCTCCACAGCTCAGCCTGATATGTGTTCTCACCCTCAAACACACCATGGAAGCAGCTCTAGGTAAGCACAAACCACGCAAAAATATCAGCCAGACATCTCAGTGAGGATATTTCCTTGGATGCAGCCCGCATGAATGTGGCAGAAAAGACCGGCAGAGTGCATCTTTGTCCTCCTCCCAGGTTCTTGAGAGGTGAAGGGAAATGTTAAAATATTCTTGATGATTTCAGTGGATTAACTCCCACTTACACTGGTTGAACATATGGCCTTTAGTTTTCTAATTTAGACACTGCACGTATACTGCATCCAATCAGGGAGCTATTTTTCATATTTAAGACACTAAATTGGACAGGCATGTCTTGCCTGCCTGGTGTAATTGAGAACTGCCCATCCAAAATAAATCTTTTATATTCAAGTATGACTCATTAGAATGATTTTGAATGGCACACATTTAGATGCTGTTATTTGATGCAAATAAAGATTTAGATCTAATTACATTTTTTATTTCATCCTTTTGCTAAACATTTTGGAAAGATGCAACAGGTTTCAAGACTCACAGGGGTGTAAGGCCCCCAAAACCTGGAGTGTGTATAGTTACATTTCTGTTTTACAGGGGTACTGATGCCAGTTTAAATACAGGAGTGGTTTTAATGCTGTCAGTGCAATCTTCTCATGCCCAATTTGCTTCCAGATCAGTGAAGCTAAATGTGCTTTAAAATGCATGAATCTTTGTTTACTTTTTATGACAGGAGCCTGTTAATCCAGTAGTAGCTTTGTAAGTGCATTGCATCATTGTAATTAACTTTTATGAGTTTAGCTGAAAAGAAATATAAACTTACATGCTTTGTAGCAAACTAGAAATTGATACAAGATAATGAGAAATGCAGAATTGTTATATATAAAAAGAAAGACCCTATGATGATAAACTGTTCCAGTGATAAATTTGCTGCTTTATAAAGGTACCAGGCGGATCACTGAGATAAGAAATAAAATGAAGGCAGCTAATGTGTTTCCCACAGGCAGATTTAGCCTCATCTGGAAGGAGGAACAGCACCACCTCTGGGTGCTGGGGCCATGTGAGACACGGCCACCTAGAATCTTCCTTAGGTATGTTTAATCCCCTATTCTTAAACTTCAATTTTAAAATCAAGAGAAAGGATTTAATCTGAATTGCAGACATTTCACCAAAATTTAGTTTATTTTAGACTGTGTCATTGTGCATATGTATTTCCCTGTAACAGCTTCTTACAGGGACTTAGTTCCAGTCTAGGTGCAGCTTTGCAAAACTTACCTGAGTTTGGCTTCAGCTGTAGCTCGGACCTCCCTGGCTCTCACAATCTGTTTGCCATCTGGAGAAAGACCCAGTTAAAATGTGCACTGCCTCTCCAACCACACCATGAAGCCTGATGCTCAAGCAGCATCTGCTCAGTGAACCGACATTTGCTTCTATTGATTTTTGTAAACAGTGTGATTGTTTTATTTAAAACAAAAAATTTGAAAAGCGGGGGCGGTGAAGAGAAAGGAATAGTAAATTCCACGGAACAGCAGAGCGGAAAGGGACAGCAACTCCTCTTAATCTTTACCCAAACATTAAATTAACTTAGGAAAGTGGGAAACAAAATATTCTCTGTTTAGAAGCACCTCACATGTGACCTGGCATTTAAAATAGAGATGAGACCACAGCAGGCTGGCCTGAGCTGTGACAAAGTAGTGCATCTCAATGGCTTCATCTGTTCTGTCCATCCAGAACACCCCTTACCGGTTATTACTCTGTTTTCTCTTACTCTTAAAAGCCTTTGCTTCCCCTCCTAGAAAGTGACTGCAGCTAAATCTAGCAACACTTTCACATACCAAGTATCTAGAACATATTATCTCATGCTAAGAGCTTGCTATCTCTTCTCACTCACCCTAGCAGAGTGAAACTGGGATGAGGAACTAGTTAGTAGCGTGTGTTTCTCAGCACTTGCCAACGAGCAGTTATAATTTCCAGGGACGGTCCTACTTATAGTCTGATGGAAAGATTAGCATACGGCTCATTTTCCCATGCTGGCTGCAGATACTGGGGAACATTAAGGGGAAACGCAGAAGGACTCCAGGGACGGTCAGCTGTATATCTGTGCTCTGTCTTGACTTAACATAAAATTGCAGAACTCTTTGATCCTTGTTCTCTTTGGAAATTATGCCCTGTATTCACTCGGGAAGTCTGTTGTTGCATGCAGATAGATGCCTCGCGTCAGTGTTTTGCTGTTTGGTGTATTTGTGTACATCCTATCACATTTGTTGCTTTTACTGTATTGTGTTATGGGCAGCCTTTTGTGAAAATAAGATGATTTCTTTTCAGAGTAGGATAACCTTAATGCTCTTTATTTATGAGATTAACACAACAATATCGTAATTTCTTGCCTAAGGGCTCAACCTGAGTGATGGTGACATGCCAAGACTCTGGGGAACAGACTACTGCATTCTTAGAACAGGTGCATGTCATGGGCCAACCCAGCCTTTGAGCTCAAAAGTATGGAAAAATCATTGCCTTTATGCAGGCCAGTACATATGTAGACAGCTGCTTCGCACAAAATGGAAAGAAATTCAGAGAAGCAAGGTGAAATCTCTGAAAAGCACTAAGATATGCTGTAAGGCAAATATGTCAATGTAATACATTAGTTTGAATTATGAATGTTTCCAGGATTGGGTCAATTAACTCAGAATTAACTCAATTTTTCTTCTACTTCCTTTCACATCTGTCTGTTGAATTGATATTATTAAATTCTACTCAGCAAATTATGATTTTAATACCTCTCTCGAATTCACATGACATATCCCTTGAAATTCTGGTTCTATATTTGTCTAATATTCATTAAAATATGTGTAAATACCCTCGTAGGTTAGTTCACTTCCCTGAGACCTAACGGTAAGCGTAGCATCCCGCGTTGTGTTTTATCAGCACGTGCTGGGAAAAAGGCTATGATGTGATTCATCTGCTTACATGGTAATTAAATGGAAACTACATTGATAGAAGAGAGGCCACGTGCCAGTTGCTCTGCCTTGCACTAATTTGCACACTGCCTCACTGATGCAATACAACCCCTTTCTGAACGGACAACTCACAAGAGAAACAGAACAGATCTTCACTAGCCTTTCTGTGGAAATTGTCATTAAAGATACTGATGAGATAAGGGGAGAATTTGTGTGTGATGAGCCTGCCTCAGAACCTAGGCTATGATTACCAATATGTGCTATATCAACACTTTGGTTTTGTGCATTAATTTCAACTTACACATCCCATTTTTCCTGCTCCTGTGTTTTCTGGTTGCAGTAAGTCTTGTTGGAAAACTTTACTCTTCCTGCAGGAGCTCTGATAAGCACAGTGACAGCAGTAGGTTTAGCGAGTGGTTCTCTCCTCCAAGATGCTGTCTTGGTTCCTAGATGAAAAAGGTGCAGGACTACGAAGTTCAGTGAGTGATGCACAAACATGAAATACCTAGTTCCTTTATCAACTCTTAGTTATGAGATTTTATGGGTAAGGCAGGACGGTTGATAAGATTCTGTTGATTCTCTTATTTTTTGGGTGGTTTGATTTCCATTCTCGTTGACATGTTGGCAGCAGGCTCTCTTCTCCAGCTGTGCTGGAGTTATCGGAACAGACCAGTTGTTACCCTGACCAATCCATTTCTACCTTCTGATGTATAATTTTTTGGGGGCGATGTTTATTTTAGGTAAGTTTTGAGTGTTTTTCTTGTTTTTATAAATGCCTATTTGCATCTCCAATCAGAGGCAGCAGCTGTAGCAAAAGGTCTTGGTGTTGTTGAGATATGGAAATTGTATGACAGGCTTTTACCATACCTATTTGGCACCCACTAGGATGCAGAAGACCGTAAACATGTATCTGACACCTATGAATATTGATGGATGGGTTTAGGAGGCAGCAGAGCTCTGTCCTTATGTCTGCATGTTTGCTCTGAATGGTAACTACTTGTCACTCCACTATTTAAATTTTGAAGTTTTAGGTAAAATTTCGAATTCACCAGTTAAGCTTCTGTTGATTCCTTCTGATGAGCTGATCTGAAATGAATAGAAAGAGAGGTCGTGTTTTAACACAGCAGAAGCCAAAAGTCATGAATCTACTGTTAAAATATAGCTAGCTGTCTCCATCCAAGATGCACAACAGAGAACAAGGTTATTTGATATAACAGGGCAAGTTGGTGTTGACAAGCATGAACACAGGATAAATGACTTCCAAGTTGAAGTCCTTTAAATATACCCTTTACATCTTACTTTACCTACTTTCCATTATGATTTTTCCAAGCTTTTTCTAGTCCATATTGGGATAACTATCTCTTGTATCTTGGGAGTGACTAGTTCTACTACAGCACCCATGTTACTCATTTACATTTGCTAAATCTACAGCAACACTTATTTTATGACTTTTTTCTAGACTATGTTAACACATTATTTTATTATCATAGTTATCACTGGTTTTGATTTGTTATCAAGTGCAAGATTACACTGTAATAATAGTAGAGCCATGATAATAAAATAACATTGCATTTGATTACAAAGCAAAAACAAGTCTATCAAAAACCCCATGGTATAACATAACTAAATATCACTTCTTTAGTTTCCTCTTCCACCTCATGAGACCACTATAATTTTCTGGGTAATAGTATTCTTTCTAATATATCAGTACGCCCACACTTCATTTATTCACATTAAATTAAACTTCTACTTCATGTTAATGGAACTTACAATAGGCCTACAATTTCTGCAAAACTCGAAAATAAAGGAGTACAAAAGTACCCAGATGGTGGTCATATGTGAAGTTTCACTTTGCCTCTGACATTACCCATCTGGAGCACGTTCCACACGGCAAAACATTGTTCTGGGAAATGGGATCACCTCGTCCTGCCTTGCTGTTTCCATCACAGACCTTCTCAGGGTTCAAAACTGAGTACCTGCAGCATTTGTGACATAAAGTCGGGCAGGATTGATGTTGCTGCCTGATTGTTTTCTTTGTGGCTGAGGGATGTCACCTGAATTCCAGGATGTGAGGATGAAGGTACATGTGTTGGCACAGTCTGAGGTGTTTCTAAATCTTTGGATCTGTAAAAAACAAAAGCTGGGCTGAGTTGACTCTCACATGTCCTCATGCAGCAGTTTTACAACGATCTGGTATCTTATAGGCTGTAAATGCTGCAGGATGAAAGCACCATCATTTAAGATTAAATCTTATTCCAACTTTAAGTCTTTTCTAGTAGACTCTGTTAATAGTGAGCAGTTTTACTTAGTAACAAGTTGTGTACAAAATGCTTACAACAACGCAAATCCTTAGCATCGTATTATGTGGTTTTACAAGCTGTTGCTTGGGGTAAAGGGCCGGTTTAAAATCACGCTGCATTAGGCTGGTTGAGGGTGTATCAGCTCTGCCAGGCAGGCATGGGGTGAGTGGGGTACAGAAGCCCCATGTTTCTCGAGAGGGACAGTGCAGCTTCGGCCACGTGCAGCCTTCCCAGACCCCTGCTTTCCCAGGGTTGCTTTGGATGCTGGTGACAGGGTGACCTGCCCTGTTCATGGTGAGGGAGCTTGGGATGAGCCAGTCTTCTCTTGAGTATCACGCCCAGGTGGGAGGTTGGTTCCCAGCTAGGCTTGAATGAATGGAATCCTAGGGGAGGGCCAGGAGCTGACCCTCTCGGCCGTAGCCCTGGCCGCCCCAGTGAAGGCAGTTAGCCTGCAGACCTCTGCAGGTGAGAAAGGGAGAAATACTGCAACGTGCCAAGGGGAGGTCCACAAGCCGCCTTCTCTCCGAGACTTAATGTAGAGACATCCCCGGACTGTGATTCTGTCCATACTTCCCCGCAGAGAGGTTCAATTAAACATGAGCCTTTAAAGTTCATACTTTTTTTGTGGTGATAGAAGTGGAGCAGGTCACGCTGGGGGATCTCTGCTGGCGTCCATGTCCTGCAGGTGTCTGGGCTGTCTAGGAAAGCCTCCTGTGCTGCTGACAGAGAAATGGGCTTTCCAGCAGGCAACACGCTGTCTGGCTTATCTGCTGCTGAAGCTTCCAGACTGAGTCCTGCTGTGAAAAATTATTTTCTAGGCCTGTGAAAGGGACGTCTTGGCTTCTTACAGTTCGGCAAAACGAGGAAATGTCTAAGTATCATGGGACAGCGGGGAAAAGCTGAGGACAGGTGGGTAATTAAGTCTGGCTGTGGAGGGAAGGAAACTGCAGAATTTGAAACATTACTGGAAGACAAAGGTTACTGAAATGTTATTTTTTCAATTGTTGTGCAGGATCTAAGAAGAGCTCAAGCAACCTGGTCTAGTTTAGTTGCACTTGTTTGCTTCATATCATTTCTACATCCTATTCCTTAGTTAAAAGAAAGTTGTCAGCAAAATTCTCCCAAAGTGTAAGTCTGGGTCGTACCACTACATGAATCCTGGGAGATAACTGTACATTCCTGGGTGCAGCCTGGGGGTTGTTTGCACACTCACGTGGTTCAGCAGGTTATTCTTACAGAGTTGATTAGCAACACATGTATTTTCTAGATTGCTATTAGAATTATTTAATTAAATATTTGAATCTTATTTACATACTGGATGAGTTATGTTCCACTCCTGTTTCAGGGAAGGACAGGGATTCTTCATTGCATTGCCTTTTAACTGGGACAGGTTGCACACACGCAGATGGCACGTGGTGGCCATTAAACTCCAAGAAAACAGTCATGCTTGCTCACATGTTCAGATTTCCTTGGGGTTACTGCATATGTAGTAGTGTTCATCAGCAAATTATTTCCTTGGGAAAGCCACTGAAGGTGCTGTTCTATCACCTTCCAGACTCCCACAGTGAAAGTTTCCAGGCTGATGCTTCTCCTGTGATGCAAGATGTATCTGTTCTTGGTCAGAAGCAGCCTGGGCATGGTAGCTGAAATGCTTTGCAAGCAGGAGATATTGAGTGACAGGAGGACAGTAGATGGCACTCAAGGATACGGAGCAGAATTTCCAGGCTTCTTGGTGACCTCCAAATAATCGCTTTTTATAGTGGCTTCTGTGGAGCATTCTCATGCTGACATTTCTACCTGGATAATTGCAGAGAATCACATACCCATCAGCTTGGAGGAAGCTAAACAGGGAATGTGTTTTTCAAGTCCTCTGCTCTGAGAAATATCAGAAGTAGAAATAAACATCTGTGAGCATGACCAAAATATGACTTATGTCCCTTGCTTGAAGTGATTTCTTGCCATTATGTCTTACCAACTGCTTGTACTGGCTTCTAACCTCATCAGACAAGCAAAGTGTGACTCACAGTGGCGTGAAGTTCAGCCAGACAATTAACCTATGGTCCCTAATAGCTTTCCTGCTGTTGAGGAAGGTGCACTGTACAGTAAGAAGGAAAGCCGACTCACTGAACTACTTTGATATCCCTAAATTTATCAAAGCACTCAAGGTTTCACTTTCTGTTGGCATTAGACCAGTGCCAGCACAGTGCTGTGCTGAACAAGGGCTAAAGTGATGGTCGTGCCCTGCTTGCATCCAGCAGCCTGCAGGCAAGTGGGAGGCAAAATCACTGCCACGTTTCAAACTGCAGATCTTGTTTCAGCCTCACATTATGCTTTGTATCCCAAAGTACAAGTCTTTACTTCCCCCACATAGGGGGAAAAAATACTGACCGAGTGTGCAGGTTATTCCAGATAACAAAAGCATCTGCATCTGTATATTCAAAGTTAATGCTAGTGATGTGCAGAAGCTGGTTTAGATTAAGTACATCAATTCTTATTGAATTCTCTGTCTTCCTGGAATATTTAGTAATTCCTGGAATCTTCAATAAGTTAAAGATGGCAGACCTATGCTCTCTGAATACGGAAGCCTTTACTTCAAATGACTGAAATCTTTCTTACGACTCTTTCTGAAATCAGACATTTTATCAGGATTTGAAGGCCAGTTTGTTAAGCTGCCTTGCCAAGAGGGACTCCAAGCTGAGGAGGAGGATTAATCCCAGGTAGGCTCCAGACAGCTGTCAGGATGGCACGGACATCTGAATAGCCACTGGGTTATGCTGAAATCAAACCAAAGACCTAAAGAAGTCCCCTCCACATGGTTTTCTGTGCTTTCACTAGCCCCAGAGCCAGCCCTAAGGTTGAGTCATGGTCTTAATTTTATTCAATATTAGAAACTCTGGGTTTGAGCGGATGGCTTCTTTGTTCCAACTCAGGTAACTGCTCAGCAGCCAGCTGTAATGTGAATAATGCCACATCATTTTCAGTTCTAAATTTTAGTTTCCTCAAATGATCTGTATGTTTTGGCAGCTATTCCTTGCGATAATGGATCTTTTTCAATTTCATCAAAACTGGGGAAAACCACCTGTTCTTGTCACATGTTTGTGCACTTTGTTATGAAACAGTTTTTTGGAAAATATTTATATTTTTACATTTAGAAGGTACTCATTTGTGGTTTGCATTTGCTTGTGAGTCTATTTTCCAGAGTGGTGTTGGTTCAACTGTTGCTTTATTATTTGTTTAAATAACGAGTGAAAGCTGATCCATAACCTGCATGAAGGCAATGAAGGGAGAGGCCACTGTCCTGCCGCTGTGCTGACATACAGAATATCAGTAAAAATAAAATGTTTACTGGTGTGAATATTTTATTAGACTGTATTGTCATTTAGATGAAGTATTCTGAAGAACTTATATCTCAGAATGAAGAGATCATATCTCTCTTGGAGTTAAAATGCTATAAGGAACCCTTTATATGAAGTTGGTAATAGAATTCAATTAATTGTACCATTGCCCTGTTAACTGTCCATATCACTCAATGTAAAAATTCCAGATGTAGCTACAGATGCTTAAACTGCGAGCGAGAAACGTTATTGAGCCTAGAAATTTTTCCTCTGGCTTCAAACTTAGGTTTAGTTTCTGCCAATAGATTAGAAGATGAACCTAACACATGGATTCCTGGAATGACAGACTGCACCAGAATAATTTTCTGTTTCCCTAAGAGAAGAGATGCTGCCTTTGGGATGGCAACAGCACTCTACGTTTTCTTCTTAGCAAACATCCCATTTTATTAGCACAGCTGTTTTAAATATAGTATGTGATAAAGCTGGCTCCTTGTATTTAGAATATTTCTTAAATGATATTCAAGCAACCTTTCCCTAGATCAGATAATTACATCCATTCTGGCTTTAAATTTGCTTCTTTCTTACAAGTCCTGTCAAGACTGCAGTCATTGCCATGCTGGATAGAAAGCAAGAGCTAACACAGTTATTTAACATTCTCAAAACAGCATAATGGGTGCAATTGTTTAATTTGCAATAAAATACAGTCACAGTCACATCGGTTAATTGCTCTAAGTCGTGAGGCAAGAACCAAATGACCCTTGGAGGCACATCCAGCTCTGCCAGGGTTTCCATTGATGGGGGGGGGGGGGGGCGTCTGAAGGAGAGCACACTGTTCTGTGCCCAGTGCCTGCTGCTCCCTGTCCCAGGGCCACTTGTGCCATGCTGACAGCTCCACAAGGTTGCAAACAAATAGCTCAGAGGAAAACCGAAGCTCAGGAATGGTGGGCACAGCCCAGTTTTGGTATGATCAGTGGCATAGACTAAAGTAAATCCTTTGTGTGGTGTTGCACTATGGCAAAATAGCATCTTCTAGGCACAGAGTTTCGAGTCAAGTGCAGGGTGCCAGCAGTGGTGTCACCAACACCGCCTCTGAGCACAGTGTCACCCTTCTTTTCTTGGTGGTTTCTTTCACCCTCTTAGCCATTGTATCACTGGAGAGCCCATCCTCTGCTGAACATCTGTTGGGACCCTCAAGCCTTTTTGGACTTGCAGCATCCAAGAATACAGTCCTTCTCCTAAATGGCATCTTCATTCTTTATGTGTAGATTATGTCCCTGTGCTTGGCTGTGCTAGAATATGTGCTATTTAAGGGATCCAGATAGCTTTAGGATAGCCTTTTTTTTTTTCCCTTTAGAAAAATGTAGGCTAGAAACTTAAAGGTAAACTCAATTTCTCACGTAACCCAGTGCCCAGGAGTTCAATATGTCAGAAAAACGTTGAATTCCACTCTATTGATGATAAAATCAGAAGCATTGGTAGTGCTGCCTTTGAGACCAGCTGTTCCTCTAGCCAGGAAGCTTGGGTGCATGCGTGTGATCCCTTCTGTGGACGTGCTGGTACTCACTGAGGACTGCGGGGGGTCAAAGAAGACGTTCTGTACTTCTCAGGCATGATGGAGATTTTCAGCACTCTTGGTTGTGTGACTCTCAGGGTGATACGGATGTCTTTGAGTCATTTGTCTATGTAAATCTGAAGAAAATAAATTAGCAAAAAAAGAGATAACATAGCTTTACACTTACTGATGTGGTATTTCTGCCTAAGAAATACTTTACTTCCTAGATAAGAGAGAGAGAAGAGAATAATTTAAATTCTTTCATTCCTTTGGGAATAATGTAATGCAGTAATGTTAAAACTGTATGTAATTGTTTTCTATTTTTGTAAAGCCTGTGGCAGCTGTGAAACTTTAAAGTGAATACTGGGAAGTCTGGTTAG
Organism: Falco naumanni; assembly: GCF_017639655.2. Taxonomy (NCBI): domain Eukaryota; kingdom Metazoa; phylum Chordata; class Aves; order Falconiformes; family Falconidae; genus Falco; species Falco naumanni. The sequence goes on from NC_054067.1 coordinate 13,634,644, forward strand.
TATAAAACGCTTTGGTAGCAATACGTAGTTGGTGCAATGGGGGTAAAAAGACTTTCAGTGGTGGGCAAAGGTAGGCTTTTTGCCCAGCCTTCAACAATGGATTCCCCTGTTCAAAAGCTGCAAAACCCATCCGAGAGCAGCAGCTTTTGGGTACATCTTCTGGATGCTGTTTCCCCTTGTCCGCGTGCTGCTCTGAGTTACAGCAAGGAAACAGTGAGCGCTGTTACCGAGCGTTGCACTCTCCTCGTTTTGAGAGGCCGTACGCTCATTTCTCAGGGATTGGGTGAGGCATCTCCTGCATTTTTGTCACTGGCTTTTCTGAGAGTCAGAGCACTAGACAGAGCAGGCGATCAGTGTGCAGCCTGGGACAGATCCGTGGCAGCTAGAGGGTGTTCAGGAGGTTCTTCAAGCACGTTCTGCGTTGCCATGTTAACAGCTGAGAAGTTGTGCTTTGTACTGGGATTAAGATCAATTCAAATAGTGATTTCCTACCATTTTTAGTTCAATTTCTTCAAGGCCTACCAGTAGTTAAAGCGAAACATAAATACAATAAATATTGGAACACCAAAAGGAGAAATATTACATGTATTTTAGTTTTTGGCCAAGCCAATGGGCAGCGTTAGAAGAGGCTGTATTTGAACAGATAAGCATCTCTAGTTCTTATTCTGCATGTCTTAGTTCTGTGGTTTTTTTCTATATATATGCATATGTGTATATACATTATAAATATGTGTGTGCAGGTATGTATATATACTGATATAAAATGTCACCATGACCCTAAAGTACAAAATATAACCTTATTCTTCCTGTGTAGTTTTGAAGGGTGGGTTTTATCGTTTCATCCACCCCGACAGATATAAAGCACTGGCTAAACACAAGTGCGTTCTGAAGCCTTTTTCAGATTCCTGTTCATAGTTGGAAAAGAAATGATTGCTGCATTTTACTATGAGTTTGCCATGAAAAATTTCTGAAGCTACAGGGATGGATTTCACATAACTCTTCACTTTATTGGGATATAAACAGGTATTTTGTCACTATTATTCCAGGTTTATCCCAAGTGTTACAATGCATATTTCCAGGAGGTATCCTGGGGTAGATTGTGCTATAAAAGTAGTAAATATTGTTCAAGCAATAGTAATTTTTAAAAATTCAACTCTAGTTAGCCGGTTCCTTTGTAGCATGGGGTGTGTTTGTCGATATGTGTACACACAACTCCTGTCTACTCCAGCTTAGCACAAAGGGCTGGGTAAGGCTCACAAGACTTTGTTTGAGGCTGTGCAGAGAAGGAAGGGGGTTTGTATCAGCCTCTGTCTGTTCCGAAGTCCCACAGTTTTTTTTCAGCCGCAGGTTCTAACACTTCTGGTTTTTTCCAGTTCAGCCAATCTGAGTAATCTACAATCTGGAGAAATTCTGTTTTACCATTCGACATGATTAATTTCCCTTCCATTTGCTGTGGTTTGGATTATTCTGTCACCTCCTGCTGCAGTGGCTGGTAATTTTGACTCTTGTGCAGTGAACAGTGCAATGACCATAACAACAATGTTGTACAACACTTCGTACCCATACGCATAAAACCTCTTACAGAAGTGATTAAATTTCATTGTTGCCATCTTTCCTGATGGAAAATACAAAAAATTTAAGGGAACTCTTATCCGACAGCAAATTAGCTACACACAGAGATGGTCTGCAGCTTTGCCAAAATGCTTTTGAGTTTCTGTGTTTTGCTGCCAACAGTTTGTACCCATCTCAGCTGTTCAATGACACACAGGAACTGTGGTTTGCTTTTTCATCCCGCTGCAGGAGATGAATTCCCACCTATGGGCCATGACTCCTGGTTAAATGTGTGTTTGTCCCTTGTTTCCCATAAAGAATGACAGCATCACATGTTCCATGAGCTGCTATTCAGCATTGGAGGCTGAAGCGATATACACAGGCATTCTGCAGAAGTTTCCTTCCAGGATTTCATACGTGGTGTTTTTATCTTGATCAGAGCCAGAAGCTAACACTGATCTAAAAGTAATATCATTGTAGTAGTCTTCTATATGCTTTTCTGTATGAATTTGTCCAATGTAAACTTCTAGCATCCACAAAATGTCTGAAGGCAAAATAATCTGTGGGTTGGTCACATGCCGGGTAAAGAAATATCACCTTTGGTTCTGACCTGCAGGATTAATCTAATTCCCTTCAGCACTCTCCTATCTGATACACCAGCCAGTGCATTAAATATGTGAATGATTTTAAGGGCACAGATTAATTCAAGGTACAAGAAGTAGTTTCTTACAAAGAACCTGGGTTTTGCTTACCCAGGTGTTTAGTACTGTTTCATTCTTTCTGAAGTCGAATTTGCACTGAGATTCATTCTTTCCATTGGAAATACCATTACTAAAGCATGGAAGTGCTGGGGTCCAAGAATTAATTTCCCTCAGTTATCTGTGCTTCTAAATATATGATAATTGCTATTCTTTCTGTATGAAATGGGAGAAAATAGGGTAAATTAGAGAAATGTTGCCTTCTGCAGATAGAGTCTTTCTGAGGATAAGATTTTGTTAGAGGTATAACATTGTTAACAGAATTGTTTTTTCAATCTTTGTTTGCATCTTGGCGCAGTCACAGGGCACATTTCCTATGTTTTGTACATTTATTCGAAACAGAATTTGAATAAACTTTTTTCTTTTTTACAAATTACTGGCTTTGTAGGCTGTGTGGGTGTTTTTCAAATGCACACACCATGCTTACTTAAAAGTAATTGCATTTCGAGATAGGATATATATTATGCCCTTCCTATCAAGGTGTAGTCATGCGTTACAAGCTGCCACTCTACAAATTTCCAGAGTGACATTTTATTATTGCAGATCATTTTAAGAAACTTCCTGAGAAAGTAAAATGTCTCCTTATATAACTGCTTTTTCAGCTAGAAGCGTAATAGTGCCTTGGGACAGTAAAGACTAAAAGGATTAGGCATTAGGAGGGTTTTCATCTCGCCTTTATCTTCAAAGACATCCTGACTGTTTGCCTGGGCAGTAATTCTGGGCAGCGTTACTTTCACCTGTTGGTGGCTGTGGTTCCTGCAGTGCCAGGGCTGGCAGCAGGCAACACCGACTACCCTCGCACCATGATATGAATGTTTGCTGTCACTTTTGCTGCTGCTAAATTTTTGGTTGTAATGCTTGTTGCCTAGTTCACATCAATAGCAGAAGTTGTTCCAGGAGGAATCAGTCGTGGAAAGTGTTCGGATAGCTTGAAGGACGAAGCAGGAGAGGCTATTCATCATTCAATAATGCTGAAAAGTTGGTTGCTGTAGAAACCTCTTCCAGGTCTAGCAAATGTCAAGAATCAAACTGTACCCACTGCAGCGCCACAGATCAAATTGGAGATGCTCCCACACACAGGGAGCCTGGAGCCCTGGCGTTCCTTGCTGGAGACACCAGAGGTTTCCCAGCCGTCTGCCTGATGGGGGGAGCAGCCATCCCCACCCCCTGGGCAGAGGCTGCTGCACAGTCATGACCGCCTCACACGCATTCACAGGTTTCATCCATCAGGGCACACTCTCTAGTGCTTTTCTCCACATCTTGTGCTCATAGCTCATTTCAGCCTGCCTCAGAAAGCTGGCTCTAGCAGCTCAGGGGGAGAAGTAGCGAGGGATAAAGCGTGACTGAATGTGTTTTAGCTCGGGCTGGCAGCAAAAGCCTGGGGCTGTACAGGGAGCACAGGAACCACTTGAAGGAGATCAGACTTGTTCTTCCCTGGAGCATTCGCTGAGGCATCATTAAAGACCCAGAAAATCAGAGGTGTGCTTAGCTGAAGCTCTGAGCTAACTTGCAACTTGATGGCGATGATGGTCCTAAGCAATTGCAAAGTGTGAATGAGAGCAGGAGGTGCAGAATTTGATCATAGCTTCATAAAGGGGCTGAGTCATGAATTAACCAAGTTTGATTCATTTGTACAGCAGAGGTGCCTTTTAAAGATGCTCTAGCCACAAAGTGCTTTACTTGGTTCCCTTTGGTTAAATACTTGCTGCTTTGGATTTCAGTCCACTTACAGTCCATCTAGAAGGGGTGGTGGAACTTGCTGAAATAAATGGCTTACCTCCTCAGAGCTGAGGTCTTGTTGTGTGGGTTTCTGGAGTTACTTAGCACTTCTGTGGTTTTCCTGCTGGTAAAATGAGCTGATGTGTCCATCTGTTCTGCCGTGCTCTTTGTGAAGCGTTCCTGAGCTTCTCTGGGACAATTCGTAATAATTTACTTTGGTTCAGTTCATCTTGGGTTTCTGCATGTAAGGTATCCTGGGTATCTCTTGGCTGGGTAATTTGTTTCAAAATATGCTTTCTGAGACTAACGTTTCTTCCTTTCCATTCGAGATCAGTAGAATGGAGCTACATCGTTCTTAATATAACATTGATTCTGCAGAGTGATGTTTCTGATCCTTGGGGTAAACGTCAAGATTGCTTTAGATATCCATGTTCTGAATGAAGACACAAGAATATCTCATTATTCAACTATTATGAATTCTTTCATGTCTTTAGGCTGCTATAGATACTGTAGATTTGTTTTGATAAGTGTGCTAGAAGCCCAGAGCTTGGCAGGACGTGTTATTGATCTCACACAATCCATTCTGGGCATTAACATGGGAGTATCATTCACAAATCAATTTTCTCTGAGCTTTAATTTAAATACCAGTGCCCCTTGAGGATTTTTCTGGGTCACTTTTATACTTAAGCTGTACTTCAGCACTGAGTAAACTGATTAATAAATGCAGGCACCCAAATTAGCGGTGTGCCAGCTGCTGTCAAATGTAGCCATCTAGTCTGTTCGGCTTGCTGGCACACTTGTTTCGGTAAAGAATGATACTCAGCTCTATCTACCTTCACAACAGTTTTAAAATTTCAGCAGCTCAATCCCAGCTGCTCTGTCAGGCAGTGAGTATTCCTCTGTTACTGAGGCGCACTGCCTGGGGAGAATATTTAAGGTGAAGTGTCAGTTAGCTGGTTGTTAGACTCTGTAGAAAAACTGTCTGCTGCCTTTCCCCTCAGCAGGCAGAAACTGAGAGGTACATATCAAGTGAGCTTTAGAAAGGACCCGAGTGACGTTAAAGCCACGTAGGGCTATGCACTCCATGAAAAGAACGTGATGAGGCAATTATGAATGAACGTAATGTTAGATTGTGTAACGATGTGGGGGAAAGGTTAAGAGAGAGGAACAGAGCTAGAATGGTCACTTGGAGACGCTGCCAAATTAATGTTCCTTTGCCTTTAGCTACTGGTCATGAAAAACAGATGTGTGGGAACTGGTAGAGGTTTATGGAGTGTCTGGAGCTGGGGACTGCCTGGAGAGAGGCCCCACAAGAGGTTTCTTTGTCCATTCCTCGTGCATGTGCCCTTTACTGGTATCGCAGAGTTAAAAATCCCAACGGTTTCTCAGAAATGATGGCCTAGCTTCCCAAATTACTTCCTTTTCTTTTTTTCTCCTTTCATTTCTTTTCTCTCTATGTTTCAGATTATGCTTGGCCTTTGCCTAAACAGTTGTGCCCTATATGGATTTCCCTAGATGTGCTCTTTTCAACTGCATCTATTATGCATCTCTGTGCCATCTCTCTTGATCGGTATGTAGCAATACGCAATCCCATTGAGCACAGCCGCTTCAATTCCCGCACCAAGGCTATTATGAAAATTGCTGCAGTTTGGACCATATCCATAGGTAAGCAATGCGGCTCATGATCTTAACTGTGTCTTAATGAATGATAGTGTTACTCCAATTTTCATTTAGGATTTTTAAGAGGATACTCAAATTAATTTACCTGTCCTGCATGCCTTGAATATGATAAATGATTACTGGGAAATAGAAATCTTTCATTGCGGTTGGTCAGTGACCAAAATAAGTAGTCATTTTTCAGAATACCACCACTTCCGATGCTGAAGCATTGCTGCTGTGTACGTATCAATATGCCGATAACGATGGTGACACAGACAAATGGTGCTATCAAACTGCTGTGTAAACAAAGCAGAAAATAGCACCAGCAAAGACTCTGGAAGGAAAACCCAGCCAGTACAAATGACATGTCTACACTGCAGCTGCTGCAGTTAAACTCACATTCTGGTAGCGGTTTAAGTGAAGCAGTGCAGAACTGAAGGCAGGCTGACAGCGAGGTATTCACTGCTCTTGGGCAGGCTTTATAGCCTGTATTATATTCTGCCACAGCTGGGTTGCTGCTAGTACTGAGCTAGCAAGTTTGAAGTTATAGTACATGAGGAGTAGACATAAAAGAAGACACTCTTGTATCATGTTGATAAAAAGCCATAAATAAAGCAACATAAAATAAGGAAGAAAAGGCAAAATGATAGCAAGATGACTCTGTAATGTGAGGAATTACATGTATAAAAACATTTCTTGGGGCATTCTTTCAATGTGCTTTATGAAAGAGTCATTTGAGGCAGGGTCAGAAGAATTGTATGACCACTTTCCTCTGCTATATTGCCTTTTTTCCTCAAAATGCAGTCCTACAAAGATTTGACATTTAACTTTCATTTATAAAGTGGTTGTCACTTTCAGTGCTGTGCTGCAAGGAAAAGCATGTTTCAGGTGCTTGAATTTCTCTTGGGTTTTGCCTGCTTTAGAGGTGGAATATGATACTGGGGTTGCAGCCAGGGCCACTTTTTAAGAAGCTTGTCATGGAAAAAGGCTTTGGAAAAAAGCAAAAACATAGAGGAAATATACCTTCACTCCTCTTGAATTTAACAATACCTGTTAGAAAAAAATCTTCATGTGCCACAGGACTGCTACAGTTCCTCTAGGTTATACAAACTACAAAGAAATTGTATTTGGTTTAATTTAAGTTTTAAGATTTTTTTAAAAAAAATTATTATTTTAAACTGTCTGTGCTGCCTGTTTGGCATAGGAAAGAAAGCAGCTGAATTCAGTGCATAAGCAGTCACGTGCATACAACTTCACGTGCAGGAGACTTGGGCTTGCTTTGCATGGGCAGTGCAGAGTCAGAGCAGAACCTGTGCCCTGTGTTGCACTGTAATGCAGAGGGAGCAGCAGGTGTCCCCCGCTAGCAGAGAGACATCAATCTGTCAGTGGCATTAAACAGCACATTGCAAAACCTGGACAATAAGACTGTTCTGCTTCCATTTCTGCAGCTAACTGGCAGATTTTTGCCTGTGCTGCCTTACATGTTGCAGCATACCTTTACACATCCCATACAATTTTGGCTAGTGCTGAGGGTGGCTGCCTGCACAAGCACCTTGAGTGCTAAATTCTGATTTGCACTGTGGGTACAAGTTATAAAGTAAGGCAAAGACCACTTCGTGCATGGTTCGCCAAGTAAGCAGACTGGTAAGCAAATCTAGGGCTTGACCAAACAGATGTAAAGACAGCCATAGACCTGCCTCTTCCCAGAGTTACTGGGTGAGGAATAGGCCCAGGACTATGGAAAATAGGAACATTGTGGGCTCTACTGTCCCCCAGGGGCAAAAGTACCTGGACCAGGATAGGCAAGGTGACTTTGTGCTGCTGTAGAGTGCAAAGACCTCGTCTCCTGCTCAGCTTTCTTGGGTGATGTTTAACAAGTCTGCATTTATAATAGGATGTGAAACAGATGAAATAACGAACACTAAAAGAAATAGCTTGGAAAGGAAATGGAATGGCACATTTCTTTAGGAGGCACATGGCTCGTCAGCCCTCAATAAGGCAACGGATGCTGCACTTATTTCCCAGCATCCCAAAGTCTTTAGGAAGAACTGTGAGCAGTGGCTCGTGTCTGCAGTGCACAGTGCTCTGGGGGACTGCTCTTGGGTAGCGCTTCCCTCCCCAGGCTGGGAAGGGAGAGGCGTTACAGCTGTACCTGCATGCCCTCCTTTGCTGGCAGCGTAGCTTTGTTTATGTTTTTTTCATTCTCTTTGATGCAGGTACAGCTGGCCCAGGGGAGACTTTCCTTGCATCCTTATCTTTTTTGAAGATACAGGTAGAATCATTACTCCCCTGAAAGTCTGTTCAGGGCACTGAAATGCTGTTGGATTTCCACCCTCCCAGTGCATGTGATAGGTCTTACCCATTTATGTGGGCTTTCTCCAGAAGTTTGCATTAAACGGAGAAAGAAAAATACTCTTGGTATATATCTAGTTTATTCTAGCATAACTGTTTTTACTTTACAAATGCATTTAGAAATGCGACAGACACAGGAATAAACTGAACATGGAATGAAAGAAAAGAACTCACCCGAAGTGTATTGTTGCTGTCTTCCAGTTCTTACCTATTTGTCACTTGGAAAGGCCTGATGAAATCCCATGCAATTTTCAAGAGGATAAAACAGGTTAAATAAATTCATCCTCTCTTCATTATGAAGTATCACAAAAGAATTTGTGCTTTTCTGTACGTGATTAAGTATCAAATTCAAAGCAGCACTTAAGCGCAGGCTGGACAGTTTGCATTCCCCAAATCCTGCTTCGGTTGGACTGAAGAAACTTTCAAATGCATCCCATGTAAAGAATCCTGAATTCAGTTCCTGAACCAGAATTTAAAATAGGAAGTAAAAAGCATGTAATTTATCTTAATTTAGTAGCTTTTTCATTCCATTTTCCTGAAATGTTAATGCCGACAGCAAAATATAATAGAAGTTCTTTGCTCATTGAGCTATGAATTTGGCAGGTTGCACAAGCCTAAACCTATGATTAGGTTTCTAAGCAGGGGAACATAACAGAGTCCTCCTGTCTGTTGACAATTGCTTTATAAATGGGTCTTTTTCCAAAGTCCTCGTTGTTCCAGATTAAAGTACATCACAGCCAGTTGTCCTGTGCTTTAGGAAATGTAACCTGAGCAAGACTTTCCGTGTTCGGTTAGAGAAAAAGTGGATGCTGTGAAGTGCTGGGCTTGTAAAAATGAGTTTTGTGATAGATAGCACTGTGCTGAGGCTGGAAATAGAAATGTAGGCAACAGAAATATCCACATAATTGAAAATAAATTATAGATAGAAGCTTGCTGGCAGAATCTTGATGTTGTTTCAATACTTCGGATTTTGTAGTTTCAATCTCATCAGGCTCCCTGCGTCCTGCTCTGAGGAAGGTGGCCTTGGGCCACCCTGGCCAAGAGAGGAGATCCCCACGCAGCTCTTGGCAAGGGTGATGAAGAGCTAGTTAAACTCTAAATGCACACAATATAATACAGGAGAAAGTGTTAACGGCATAATATTGATATAAAAGAAATACCACTTTGGAAGTGTGAATGAAAGAACTTCAGTGATGTGGAAGGGTGCACACGCGTTGCTTCTGATATGAAAATAAGCAAAACACTTTAATTCTGAAGCTCTTTGTGGCCCAGCTGTGTGCTGGCTAACACGGAAGGGGGTTTCCTCTGTTTCCCAGAAAAGTCAAGGTTTGGTCATTTACTAGAGAGCACCAAAATTACACATGCTACCAGTTTCCCAGCTCACAGTTTTACAACCTTAGTAGCAGTGTAAATTCAATTTACTTGATAAGTGATGGAGATAAGGGCATCCTTTAAATTCTGCTCTTTGTATGAGTGTCATAAGCAGATCCCACATCTTCTGTTTGTTTGTTTGAAAACAAAATAATTAACAAAAAAAGGAAATGCACTGCTGAATTATGGTAATACCATGACACGTGCTGTGTTAAAATTGGACTTTTTTCTTTTCGTTCTCTCTCCGACTCACTAATGATATTATAATTTTGATTTCAGGTAGATATCTGAGGGTTGTGTATATAACAAACCTTTCAACTTGAAAAAGGAATTTTTGATCCCCATTTAACTTTCATACTACTTCACTGTTTTACTGAGAAGATCTGTTTATAGACGTATGAAAGGCGTGTGCTGTAAGGATCAGTAAATGCTCATCTCAGATGAAGTGATGTTATGTCTGACAGCTTTTTGCTTCTGCCCTGAGTGTTCCTCTCTCACACAGGCTGAGCAGCCCTGTGCATTCAAGCTGCCCTAAGGTGTCCTTAGAGAGACTCCAGGTATCAGTTAAGCCTTCCCCTCCCTCCCTGGGGACAATCCCAGTGGGAAATGATACTCAGTTTGAGGAACATGCTTGGAGTGGCACCGCTGATACTAAAAGGAACTGTAGTCTTCTTACAGGCTAAAAGCAGGTTGTACATGGAGGTAAAGGGAGACTGGAGTAGTTCATGTAGCCTCTCTTAGGTCATGGTTTTAAAGCATGTTTAGGTTTTAGGTCATGGTTTTAAAGCATGTTTAGGGTTTTTGTTTGCATTTCTGCCCATAAGTGTGTCTCTGGGATCAGGGACTTTCCCAGCAAGGCATTTGTTTTTTCCCATGGCACGCTTGCTGATGAGACAGGATTGCTCCTGAGCACCCTCTGTTCAGTGCTGGGCAGTAGTTGCTCCTGAGAGACTGTACTTTGGGATAGAACCACACATGAATTTCTTTGCAGGCTTCAGGCCCTGGTTAGCAAACAAGCTTTTGGACAGTTTTCATGGGGAAAAAAAGTAGCAAATCCACTGCTAATGGAGAAGATAGCAAATGGAAGGTCAAAATGTGTTATCAGGGTTTTGTTCAAACTTTTCCCATCAAGCAGGCTGCTTCCGTGTGTGGCTCGTCACTTGGAGACGAGGAAGACAACTGTCACTAGCCAGGGTTAGACAGGCACCCTTCACCTCCTGGAAAAGTGTACAAATTCCTGGCTACAAGCACCACTTTGGCAGAAGGACAGTAATACTATTGCTGAGAAAGTGGTTGCATGTTAGTAAAGCATAAGAAAGGGTGGCGTTAGCTTCTCTCCACAATTTGGGAGAAAATTGTACTTAATGTATTTTTGCCTTTTTGTGTTTGACATTAAATGTCTGACTGTGTACGTGTGACTAAAATTCTCCCCTCGTGAGCATGGGGGTCATACTTCGTGATTTCTGCAGGCGGAGGTGCGGCGGTGGTGGTGATCCTGGTAGTTTTTGTTAGCTCAGGTGAGTGCAGGTGTGGCATCAGCATTGGGAGCCAGGCTGCTGCTTGCTTCTGGTGGAGCAGTAGAGCAGGTTTGTGCTCATGAAACTTTTTCCAGCCTATCATCTGGTCATAGGTAAGGCAGAAACCTTTTCTTTATGCCCTAGAGCATTACACTAAGGCTTCATCTGGCTCTTTTCCCATTTGTTTGAATTGACTACAAGGTTATTTTCTTTGAAGACATTCTTTTGCCTGTGTTTGTACTGTGATTCCCAAGAAGGACACTGATCTCCCTAGCACATCAGCAAAAGTTATCAGGGTGAGGAGGAAGATCATAGCAGTTGGTAACAAGCTAGTTCCTAGCAAGAGAACTACCTTGGGATTTCAGGCAAGGGTGCTGGATTGGTTTGATTTTGTCACCAGACGTCAGTGCAATGCTTTGCCTGGGATAGCAGCGGATGGTGGTAGTCTGTGAAGTGTTTTGCACAGAAGATGGATTGACCATCCCACCACATCCATTCCCAGGGGCAAGGGGGATGCCAGGGTCCCCTGTTTGAGGAGGTTACTGCTACTGAGTGTCAGTTCAGGCATCACTGATTTCTTGGGGAAGCCCAGCCCCAGCAGCGGGTATGCTGTGAGCAGGAGCCCTGTCCCTCTGTGTTCAAATGAACCATTGGAAACATGTGGCTGAGCAAACTAAGAGAAGTAATTTAGCACAATAGAAGGGCAGGTGGGAAAATAATTTATTTCTTCTGTCTTTAGCTGGCGTTCGCTGGTTTTCCATCTAGACTCAGGTTGTTCGGTGCTATTGCAAGTTTTAAGTAAAGGTCAGCACCTTGTTCAGGCACAGATGAATTACATTCATCTGTTTGCAGTTGTGCTCCTTGCAGGCAGGGAGGTCCTTCAAAGTTCAGCCCCCTTTTATGTTTGACTTTAAACCAAGACAAAGCTGGTACTGTTATTTTATTAGAACAGTTAGATAAAACTAGACCTAATCCAGCCCTGAAGGTGCATTGTTGCTGCATTAGCACATGAAATGCACTGCAATTAATCTGCTGACATACGGGTAATACACTGAATTTTTGTGGTTTTGTACACTTCAGAAGCCCGTGTTCTTCTATTTGTCTCTGAAGAGCTTTCCTTCCTGAAACTGGTGCCTTTTCTTTCACAGTGCAAATCAGGAGGCTGCTGTCTGTTGGGGTTTACTTCTCGTTATCTGTAAGTTATTATTAGAGAAATGTGCAGGCACTCTGTGAGATGCTTCTGTTAAGAGACCAAACAGATTTGGTTTAGTTTCTTTTTCCTTTTCTGAGAGGGTTAGGGGAGTCAGTTCCTATTTCCTCTAACACATTCTAATAACAATGCATAGTTACAGCAGCTGCTAACATCCAGGTGAATGTCTCTTAAAGCTGATCCACATTTATTTTTTTTAATAATAAATATTAGGTTAAAGATACAGATTTAAGCACACAGTGTTTAGCAGTGGGTTTGGTTTTGCAGTGTAGACTGCTTTTGTGACAGCCATAGGCTCGTTTGGCACACAGCTCTTTCTGCTTTTCTTTTTTTTAAACTGTGTGTAGACGCTGGGGGGATGGTAGTGAGATCCAAAGCCCACCTGCATCAGCAGAGCCCTTGCCATGGACCACAGCAGACTTTGAATCCACTGCTGACACCAGGGGAGGTGCCCCCCGGCATTGCCAAGCTCATGTACCTGCTGCAGAATGGGACCGCTCCTGTGTTCAGCCCTGAGAATCCCACACGTGGAAAGACAGAGTAGACCCAGATGCAGGCCTCTGTTTTCTTTAGCGAGGCTGCTGTCCCTGGAGGAAATGAAATATCTTCTTGTATAAGAATGTTGTGAGAAAGAATGGGAAATTACATCCTTCTTAGTGGAAATAACCACCAAGGACTCCATCTTTCCAGTAATCTCTATCTGTCTCGTGGGCTTTGACAGAAGAAAACAAGGTATTAAACACAAAAACATCATTGTTTTTCATTTAAGCCTGAATTCAGTGAATGGCAAATTGGACTTTTTAGCTGACTTTTTCTCTGGAGCAAGCTAGTGAATGTTTTACAAAGCCATATTTGTAGTCATTTGGGGTTTGTTTTATTAATTGAGAATCTGTGAAGAGCATCTGTTACACTGCGTCCACAGCATCATCTCAGCCCCATTTGGTGAACCGTTCTGCTCACTTAAGAACATCTTTAAAGCTGACAAGAAGCAGTTAGTACAACCACTATAATTGAATTTGTAATCGGGAGGATCTCTCTCTGTCGTGCTTCCCGCTGCTCTGTCAGACAGAAGCTAAAGGAGAGGAGAAGAGAAAAAAAAATCACATTCACCTTCTCCCTCCTGAGCTGCTATGGTGAAGAGGGATGTCCTGACCAAGCTGTTGCCTGGAGAAGGGTGCACAGAGCTCCCAGTGCTGAGTCTAGCAGGGACCTGGTTCATGGCGTGGTGGCTGGTTGTCTCTTCTTACTGGGGCAAAACCAGTTGCCCTAGGCACTGCTCAAACGTCAAATAGGAGGACCGAGTTTGCTCTGAAAAGCAAAGTGTGATATGCAGTAAGCTTGCAAAACTTTCACCTTGCAAGTTTTTGGAACAGTGCTGCCTCCCTTTGGGAATTTCTGCCTCCTTAGTTAGAAAGGGTTATTTGACACAGCTGGAAAATGCCTCTGAGCCTGGAGACCATCTCAGTAAATCAGTCTGACATTTGTTGATGAAAAGTGTCAGCTCGGGTGCAAGGCAAAAGCTCACAAAACTGTACTCAGTGCTGGTAAGACCATGCCTTGACACTGTGTTCAGTTTTGGACCCCTCACTGGAAGAAAGACATTGAGGTGCTGCAGCGTGTCCAAAACCAGAGCAACAAAGCAGGGGAAGGGTCTGGAGCACATGTGTTATGAGGGGCAGCTGAGGGAACTGGGGGTGTTTAGCCTGGAGAGGAGGGGGCTCAGGGAAAACACTATTGCTCTCTATAGCTCCCTGGCAGGGAGGTGAGGTGGGGGCTGGTCTCTTCTCCCAGATAACAAGAAATAGGATGCGAGCCGAACAGCCTCAAGTTGCACCAGGGAGGTTTATGCTGGATATTAGGACAACTTTCTTCACTGAAAGGGTTGTCAAGCACAGAAACAAGCTGCCCAGGGAGGTGGTTGAGTCACCATCCCTGGAGATATTTAAAAGACATGTAGATGTGGTGCTTAGGAACATGATTTTGTGGTGGACTTGGCAGCGTTAGATTAACAGTTGGTCTCAATGATCTTAAGGGTCTTTTCCAACCTAAATGATTCTGTGGTTCTATGAGAAACTCAGCACTGGGGCTCAGAGAGCTGAACAGCAGCAAGGCTGGACAGCAGAAGGCTTTGGAACCTCTTGCCTGATTTAGCATTCATCGTCCTTGCGCCGGTATAGTGAGTTTGGATTTCTCTGGACTTAGTTCTTAAATTACGAACGGTTACAACCACAGCATTAGTACCGTGGGTTGCTTGAGTCAAGTGGGGTTGAACGCAGATAAGGCAGGCATTCACCGTTACCGTGTTCAGTGTTCAGGCACTGTGGCAATGCTTAGTGATAAGCACAGCAGATAGTGATCAGGGTAACCTATTGAAATCAGGGCCAGGCTGTGAGCTGTGTCTGCAAGCGGATATTTCTGCATCTGGGATTGTTGCAGCAGCAATTTTGCAATAATCCCCCATGAAGGGAGCTCTTCTGCGGTGTCTGAGACCTTCCACCCTGCACTTCTCATACTGGGGTGGTGCAGAGTTAGTCCCTGTTGCCCAGGTTGTGTAACAGATTTAGTTCCCTTTAGGGCTGGATGGTGAGGTGGATCAGTGATAAACGTCGTATTAAAGAATGAGTTACAAAAGAGAAGCGTGAGGCAGAAGAAAGCATTTGAGATGAGGGTGACGCTGCTCATTCAGCAGTGCTGTAGGCTAGCTGGCAGCTAAATGAATGTGTTGGCAGCCCCTCCAAGGGCATCTTTCTTCCAACTGCTGTTAATGATGAGATTTTCCTGGACTGGAGGAATGAGCAAATAAAGACCTGGTGCTCTCTCTCTTCTGTGCTTTCTCAGTTTGAAATCCCACTCTATTATGAGAGAGGTGAGGGACACTTCCAGTACAGCAGCTACCTCCTTGTTCCCTGTCATCATTGCTGAGCTATCTCATGCTCATGCAGAGTTTTGGGCTGCCATCAGTATTTGTATATTCATCATATCCCTGGGTTATTCTTCCCAAATGTACTTTATGTGTGTGACCATGAAGATATCCTGAAACCTCACCTCATTTCCCTCGGCTAAAGCAATAGCACTAAATTCAATGATGACTACTTCATGAATGAATCTTTATTAATTTTGGAGTTTTATTTCAAAGTGTATGTGTTATAGAGGGCTCTAAAGCTTAAAATTATCCACGCAAATAATCCCAGTGTAATGCCATTGATCTAGTTCAGATCTCTTCTTTGTATAAAGACTGCTCTGTCCACTTCTCACCACTTCCCAAATGTCTGTGGTTTGGTGGAGCCAAGGCATTAGAAAGGCATCTTTAACGATGAAGAGTCAATGGCTTGGTGGGATGAAGGTTATTGCAGTTACAGGGACTTGGCACGGGCAAGGTAGCAGGGGCTAACATATCAGAAAGGGGGCAACTGCCTTGCCCAGGGGCAAGGGGATAACCCTTAGTGTGTAGAGCGAAGAAAGACTGAACTGGA
This sequence comes from Falco naumanni, assembly GCF_017639655.2. NCBI lineage: Eukaryota > Metazoa > Chordata > Aves > Falconiformes > Falconidae > Falco > Falco naumanni. Next base: position 13,650,254 of record NC_054067.1, read on the forward strand.
ACTATCACTGGGGCTAAGGAAACTCATGCTATAATCACAGAAGGCTTTTATAATCATTACATTTCAGAAAGAATTCCTTTACTAGATTACTGGCAAATGGTAATTTTATGATAATGATGAATTGCAGATGTATTCTCCAGAATCCTGGAAAACACTTAGCTGGAGTGGGAAAAATGCCCTGGTTAATCTCTTTAGCGTGTTATTCTTTCTGTTTAGAAATTCAGAGTCCCACAGGATTAGTTCTAGGACCTGTGCTGATCACAGCAACGCCAAAAAAAACATCCAGACATAACAGTGGCCTCCACGGCGTTTTATTCTGGGTTGAAGGAGCTAGGGCAGGGCATGGCCAGCCTCACAGACGTGTCTGCGGAGCGAGTGCTCACCCACAGCTGGGCAGCCAGAGGGTGGCAAGGGGAGAACAAAACGTATTGCTGCTCTCTAACTTCTGGGGCTTGCAGTTCTTTCCCTTTCTTCAAAAGGACAGAAAGGAATTTGAAAAGAAACTGAGGAAGATAATCAAAGTCATAAAATGAGTTTGGCATGAGGAGAGAGAGTAAATAGAGTAACATTCTTCAGTTCCAAAAGAGATGTCAGACAGTAGGGATGATAGAGGTCTGTAATACCACTGAGAAAGTGGAAAAGGTGACCAGAGAGTGATTATTCACTGTCCCTCACAGCAGAGGAACTGAGGGGAGTCAAAGAAAATTATCAGGCAGCAAATTTAAAATGAGCAAGTACTTTGTTCACATGACAAGCAGATAGGGTGTGGAACTGAATGCTGCTAAGTATTGTGGAGTTAGTTATAAATGAGATTAAGAATTCATGGAAGATAGGTCTCTCAGAGGTTATTTTAAAAACGATGTGTGGATGCAACTTCTTGCTGTGGAATTTTTTAAGCTATAATGCTGGCAATTGACCCATTTTGTACCATGGACTTGAACTTCTGGTACCTGCCAAAGACATGAGACAGGGCTAGATGAACCCATAATGGTCTGACCAGATCTGACCCACCATGTCTCTTCCATGTTCTCGTGTACACCTAAGTTACGGTATTCCAAAATATGTTGTTACTTTTGCTGGGTTTGGTTGTGTCTAGACAGATTTCTCTGGAAGGTTTTGGGTCTTTCCTGATGCGGGACTGAGTTCCACAGATCAAGGAATGAAGTTTGGATCTCAGTACAGATGAAAAATATTCAAGTGAGGTCCATCACTTCGGCATGAGTCCTGTATTCCCTCTTTTTTCTGTCCCCACACTGAATTGCTGATGATTTCCACAAGGTAGAATAGAGCAGGTACACAGATATATATATTCCTTAGAGGAAAACAGTGTTGGAGGCCATTAAGTAAACACATCTGAATTAGAGCTGTTCAAAATGCTTTCACTCCTTCACTCCCTCACTCTGAGAGGGATACGCCAGCAGCTAGCCATGGGTGCAGGCTACTCAGTGCAGTCCTGGACAGTTGTGCTCCAGGCTTGACAAGCTGTCTGCTCTGCCCACGTGCCAAACAGCACAGACACGTAGCCGTCTGCTGAGACCCTCCATGTGCAGGACTCCTGCTTCTGCTTCAGAAAGACCTGATGTCCCAAAATCCTGGACAACCAAACTGTGCTGGGTAGTGCTGAAGAGTAAAAGGGATCCAAAATATTCTTAAACTCACTTGTCTGCCATTAAGTGCACGACTGTAAGAAGTGCTGTTCCACCAGGATACAAGAGAAACTGCTTTGGCAAGTGCAGTGATCCCTGAGGCTTATTACTCTGCTTAGTGCTTAGGAGTAGCTGGAAGCTGTGCTCTAGTTATTACTATAATTGAGACATTTAGAGTTTCCTTCCTTCCAGCCACAGGGTTTGTAGCTGGGGTTCTGACTTCAGACTGTCACGTCAACTCGATTACCATTTTAGTTCACCTTCTCCACTCTCATGTTGTCTGTTGTTCCAGGTTTTAGCTCTGGTTTCAAGATAGAAGCGTAGGAATCAGGCAGATGCCTGCTGCAGCCTTTTCATTTGACTATGTAATAGCCTTTTCTAAGAATTCAAGCAAGACCGTCTCTCTGGTACTTCTCAGTTTCACACTGCTTGTGAATGAAATGCCTGGGCAGATGGAGCTTGCAGAGACCACTGTCTGCTTGCAACAAGATAGTCAATAAGGACCCAGAAAGCCAAGAGCTTTTCTTCCATGTGTCTGTGATGTCATGGCAAAATTGGCCATTTTTCTATCAGGATTATTTAAATTTCTTTGAGAAACTTGCTCCTGCATCTTCATAGCTGTAATTCTTTTGCATTTTGATAATTTTCCTCTTTAAAATTTGCTACTATCTACCCTAGGTCAAGTGTTCAAGGCCAGGTTGGGTGGGCTTTGAGCAGCCTGGTCTAGCAGAAGGTGTCCCTGCCCATGGCAGCGGGGTGGAACTAGATGATGTTTAAGGTCCCTTCCAACTCAACCCATTCTATGATTCTATGATTTCAAACACCCCCTAAACTGGCAGGCATGGAGTGGCCAGCTGAAACAGAGCAGGGTGATGACTGCCTCTTCTACACCCACAAATTTGCAGTTAATGCTAGAAAAAGAGCTTGATAAAGGAGTTTTGCTGCATTCGCTGTGTCAGCTGTGGAGCGCAGGAAAGCTGCAGTTGCTTGCAGCGGAGAGCGTCCATGGCCTGGAGCTGCACTCCCAGGAGTTACACGAGGTTTTCCCTTCCATCTTGGAATAGTAACTTCTCTTTCAAACAGCTTTAGGCGGTGGGCTGTATACATGCAGGACCTGCATCATCTCTGCGGCCTCTTTGGAGCCCCATCCATCCAGGTAACGGTCTTGGTTTCGGTCTTGTTCTTCTAGGGATATCTACGCCTATTCCGGTCATTGGTTTGCAGGATGACTCCAGGGTGTTTGTAAACGGGACCTGTGTCCTCAACGATGAGAACTTCGTCCTCATTGGATCCTTCATGGCGTTCTTCATCCCTCTCATCATCATGGTGATCACGTATTGCCTGACCGTCCAGGTGCTGCAGAGACAGGCAACGGTGTTCATGTGCGGAGAGGTGCCCAAGCAGAGGAGGAGCAGTGTAAACTGCCTCAAGAAGGAAAACAACACAGAGAACATTTCAATGCTCCACAATCACGAGGGAGCATCTCACTTGAACTCTCCTGTAAATAAGGAGGCAGTGCTTTTTCGGAAAGGAACTATGCAGTCCATCAACAACGAGCGAAGAGCCTCCAAGGTCCTGGGCATCGTCTTCTTTTTGTTCCTCATCATGTGGTGCCCGTTTTTCATCACTAATGTCATGTCTGTCCTTTGCAAGGAAGCCTGTGATAAAGACCTCTTGAGTGAACTCCTGGATGTGTTTGTTTGGGTGGGATACGTTTGCTCTGGGATTAATCCCCTCGTATACACACTCTTCAATAAAACATACCGCAGGGCTTTTTCCAATTATATCCGTTGTCAATACAAGACCAGTAAAAAATCAGCGCTGCGGCAGAATCAGTGTCTGAATGTTGCTTCAACAGCTTTATATGGGAAAGATCTGACTTTAACTAGTTATCGAAACGGCAATGAACTTAATAGCATGGAACTAGATGAAGCTGAGGAGGGCCTTGAAATGCAACCAGGGACTTCAGAGCTCTCCATAAACAGCTGTAATGTTGTAAGTGAAAGAGTGAGCTGTGTGTAAAGGTGGCTCACACAGCCTTTTGCTACAGTGTTATCTGTAGCCAAAATATGTGTAAAAATGTAAGTGTTGGTCAAAGGACAATGTAAATATTGCATTCTGAACAAAGCTTTTTTTTTTTAAAGAAAAAAAAATAGTTGTCTTTCCAGTCTAGTACTTAAAATCATATATATTAATATACCGCAGTGAAGTTTAAGGTTCTATATTTACTGTTAATACTAGATCAGAACTATTAGTTACTTTGCATATGTCATGGACAAAATGTTTGAATTCTTCTTCCAGTGCATGAACAAAAATGCTGAATATTTATCTCAGGTGGCATTTGCTGGAGTTCAGAATGGCACGTTAATAGTTATATATCAAATACATACTATTAGACTTGGTCAGTATAACTTTCTTTTTCAAGTTGACAGTAAATATATACTTTAAATCCTCACCCCTATTTTTGTGCCGTGTAAAGACTGTACAGAAACCTGGCAGAGAGACGTCACAAAAACGTAGCAGCTGTGCAGGTACCTGGCCAGACATGTCCCCTTACGGGTAGTGGCATGCTGCCGTGCTGGGGCAACCTTGCACTTCAAGGGACCTCTGGTCAATTTTGACTCCCACCCCAATGCTGCAGTTTTCTTTCCGTTCCCCAGGAGGCTCCGGGTCCCCTAAGGAAGGTGGGGAACGCCCTTCTGGTGTGGTTTGGGGATCCTGGCTGGGATCACTTGCACACTTGGAGAAGAAGCATAAGAAAAAGAGCGAACCCCTGATCTGCTTCACCTGTTTTATAAATAGAGGGGCTCCGATTTCTAAAAAGCCATCCTTTGGTCTTACAGATAATCATCAGCTCTGGGGTGGGGCCAGCTGTGCTTGGGGTGGATGACACTGCCTTCACAGGTTGCTTGGATGAGCAGGGTCTTTGGTTGACCTGGAGGAGAGCTCTCTGGCTTTGTAAGAGCTCTTGTCTTCTCAGTCCTCACGTCTATTTATTCCTTAGCTTGTTTAGCATTTGCTTTTATTTTTCAGCATCCTGGGACTTGCAGAGCTGGTGATAAAACACTGCCTTGGGTGTAGAGCAGAAGCTGCTGCGCGTGTGGTGCTGGCTGGGGTCAGGCCAGGCTGTGAGGTGCAGGATGTGTCTCCCTGGGGGATGCTGGGAGAGTGGCATAAACGAGGGGCCCTGCTCATTTCTCCCGTCTCAGGAGGGGGTGGACAGAACTGGACAGATTATGTGACTGGAATTCATTTGCTGGTGACAGTTCAAAAGCAGACGGTGACCAGGGACAGGAAGGAAACAGACCTGGAGCTAGTCTACATGGAAGATTAATTTGGAATAACTTTTAAATTCGATTTATTCCATTTCACTCCCAAAGTAAATTATAGTATATCATATTAATGTCACTTACATCTTAATGAAAACATCCACATTGGGATTTAATGCATTTTAAGTAATCTGCTTTTAATTCACACTGTGTATAATTTGAATTAATTTTCCTCTGTGTTCCTGTGTAGACAAACCCTCCAAGGAATCGTGTCTTTCTGGCACTGTGTCTCTGGGGTGATGCTTCTCATGCGGTTTTCCTTGTGTAGACTATTCTCTAATGACAGATATCACCCATAAGGTTTTTCCATCTCCATTAACTAGCAAACAAATGCTGCAGTGCCCATCTAACATGGATGCATTTAGCATCACTAACAGCCTCTGGCTACGAAAATCCTCAGAACAGAAGAGCTTACACTAGGCATGGATAAATTGCATTTTACTAACATGAGCTGCTTGTACTCTAAGCTTGCTGTGTTCATCCCACCAAAATTAACTTGTAGAAGAAATGGGAAATCCTGCTAGTGCTTCAGCATAACGTTGTGCTGTTGCATTGCTGTGTGCAGAAACAACCTCTCTGAGGCCACTACTGAAACACGACATATAGGTTGCGTCTGGTGCTGGGTTGCTCTCAGCTTGGCACGTTGAAGTTGATGGTCCTCTCTTCTCCCTCATCCCCTCCTGGGAAAAATCCGTGGTACTTCCATGCAGGCAGGTGAGGTATCCCAGTGCAGAGAGTATCTTACTGTTTGCAGAAGGCAGCGGAGATGCACCACATGCCAAGCCTGCTGATACCGCCACAGGCTGGAACGCTCGAGGATCCACTTGCCTCTCCAAAAAGGTCAGGTAACCAGTAGGAAAAGGGCTGGCCAGAGACACGAACTCGTGCCTTCAGTGCCTGCCCTTTGCTTTGAGTCAGATTTGATTATCTCAAACAGTAGAGAAAAATCAGAAAGATCACATTGCTTTTTAAGTTGGTTTTTTTTTTTTCCTTAGATGAATTCATAGCACATCTTTTCCAAACTTGTGTATCTGTGTGTATATATATATGTGAGGGTATACATATATATATATCCAAAAGCCAACCACAGATTTTGAAGTCATTTAGCAATAAGTTGCATTACAGTAGCTTCTAGCACATGTGTGAATAGGTCATGTGTGAATAGCTCATTTTTCACAGCATCCTGGAATGCAGTATTAAGCCCACACACAGGCACTGTCCTCGCATAGGAGCCTTCTTGTCTCACCTTGCCACTTCTGTTGTATGGGCAAAAAGGGAGCCTACTGTATTTGGATGTAAATAATAGGAATTGAACAGAGAATTTACAGAATTTTTATAAATGTTTTTAAAAAATTCAGCACCAGAACTATAAATACGTGACTGTGGCTACTCAGCTGGACCCGTTCTGATGTATGTCACTTGTTTAGGTAAACAGACAAGGGGACTGCCTTACAGCGCCTGCATTCTCTCCTGGCCAGCGGGTGATAACATTTTTGTGAATGGTTAAATACTGTCACTTGCCCAACTTCCTTTGGGTCATTCACATCAGGGTTTTGTGATGCTGCTATTAATTTATTAAAGAAAGTTTGTTGGTTTAATCACTCTTAATTTTTTTTCATGGTCTATCAGAAAATAAATGGATGAATGTGCCCTCCCTTTCTTTCATCTGTCCCCAGTTAACATCTTTTCTATGTGAAAAATATGTCATGACCAAAACACAAAACAACAACAAAAAATAAGGATAAGGATAACTTTCATTTCTCCTCCCACACTTGAAGTATGGCCCACAGTTGCTTAATCACAGAAATTAATGTCAGGAGATACCCTAACGCTTCCAACCCCGAAACTTGTCAAATATGATGATGGTGATAAACTATTCCCCCTCTTCTCCTTGCTCCCTCCAGGAATAACTGTTAAAAAAGACATTTTTAAAAAATGCCTCAATTTGAAGAATGGATTTAGTTCTCTGCAACTTAACCAAAGTCAGGTTGTCCCCACAGCAGCTTTGCTTCTCCCAAGCTGCAGTCATTAGCCACGGCGGTGCCTCGAGAAGCCCTGCCCTGGGGCTGTCTGGTGGGAGTACCTGCTGGAAGCTTTGTGTGAGTCCTCAGACCTCGGCTCAGGTATGGTTTACAAATAGCGTGTGTGATCGTGTTTTGTTTTGAGTTTGGACTGAACGAGTGAAAATAGTTCCTTGGAAATGGTGCCGTAGGCTGAAGCGTGTTGGTTGCTTTGTTTCTCAAACCAGATGGGAGATGTGCGGCCAGGCTGCCTGCCAGGCTGAGCCTGCGTGTGGCCGCTCCCACCCAGCAAGCAGACCCCCCCATCTGACTTGCCTCAGGGAGCCTACTCATGGAGTCAGCGCCTGAACTAGCACCTTTCTGAGCTGTGCAGGCTTGTGGCCTTCCTCACCAGAGGCCACAAGCAAGACTGGCCACGTCTGCTCAGGCACAGCACCTTGTGGCTGAGCAACCTGGCTTCCAGACGCGACTTACATCTGTGACACATTGCCCCACACACCGTCTGGGGTGTAGCATCCATGGAGTCAGACATAGTGACTTTTGGGGACCTCTGGGGGCCTCAAAGACTGTCTGAGGACAAGGGCCTGCTCCTTCAGTCCTGTGTTTGCTGAAGGGCAGCTACCCAGGGGCGGTGGCGTTAGGGAAGCAATACGGTTCAGAGCCAATGCTGAGGAGCCTCAAGGCATCCCACCTGAGCACAGCTCTCCTCCTCCTAATGACTTGTGAGTCAGCAGTAGTTTTTATCTGAGTGATAATTTAATGGCGCTAGAGTTAGCCGATGCACGAGTAGTCGGTGTGAATAGTGTGGTTAGTGCCTTTTTCTCTATAGAGACACTCATGTTAACCATTAGTGCCTTTCTTCTGGACGGCCCCACAAAGAGGTTTGTCACTGGCGTGGAGCATGGCCAGTGCTCTTCCCTTCCAAGTCAGCAGGCTGACTGCAGTCATCTGATGTGCTGGAGCCAAGAGGGCCCTGGGTACGGAGACACAATTTCCAAAGAAAAAACATATTTTAAGGAAACAAAGCAAATCACAAGCAGCTCTTCAGAAATACCATTTAGCTTTGAGCTAATGAAGGGTGTCTGATAGCCTTGCAGACCAATTATGCTAATCTGGCATTCCAAAAGCAGCATCCATCATGAGATAAAGATGCAGATGTCTCTTGGATGGGTTTCCTCCCTGGGTCACAGTACCATTAGGACAGATACACGCCAAGCCAAGAACCACACTTGGCTTTGTCTCCAGATCAGACTGGGGCAGAAAAAGTATCAGAAGCTTTTTCCTGGGAAAAAAGCACACAAAGACCACCAAGCATTGGGCAGGTGCAGCAGAAGAACAGAGATGGACAGATGTACGTGCACATCTGCACACACATTCCATCCCAGAGAGCAACAGGAGATGTCAGCATGCTTCAATCTTCCTTTGAAAAAATGGGAACATCTGGGGAGGAAACCTGTGATGAGGAGTTCAAAGGCAGCTACAGGTGTCACTGTGAAATGTGAGCTGTTCTAGTGATCATGTAGCAGTGGGGGTGCATGTACCAGAAAAAAAAAAATATTATTTTCAATTATGAAGTTGTTATTGACTGTTCTGCCTCTCCCTCATTTCTCTTTAAGTCTCAGGTCTTCCGCTTGTTTGCTTTTACTCACCCTGAAACTCGTGCTCTGAAGCTGTCGGAAGTCAACAAAATATCTGTGTGATGTGTCATTCCCTCTTGGCTGTGCAGGAGGGCTACAATCCCATAACAACATGGAGATGGAGAGTCTTCAGGTGAATGATTTTAGATACATATAAGACAGACAATCAATGCAGCCAGGCACACTTGCCAATTAAAGAACCACACCAGAAGATCTTTAATGAAAGTCAGGTACGTGAGCTACGCCATGGAAAACATTGCTCAAAACCATCCTAAATCACCGGTTCCGCTGATGGCAGGAGGATATGGGAGTACCTGGGGAGGGAGTGTGGCAACTGCAGGGTGCCCTGCGCAGCACACCCCTGCGGGCAGCCCCCTGCATGCTCCCCCCAGGAGGGCTCCTGCGGGATGTGCTCCACTCTTCGCTCAGCAGGGCAAATGCAGAACAGGCTGCAAAAGCCTGGCCTCCTGGCCCACAGCTTCCAAGATCTGGGGAGGCGCCTAGCAAGCAGGTAAGTGTCTAAAGGTGATGTAAGTCGAATAACTCTTGATTGCTCTGGGGTGGTGAAAGCGAGAGAATTGTACAGACTGCTCACAGCAGCTGATGAGTGAAAAATCATTGTGGAAAATTGAGACTGTGAAGAGATCCTTGTTACCTGTTGCATCTCTCGGGAACATTGCCTTATGTTCTGCTTCCCCCAAAATGAAGGATCTCTTACATATAAAGACAATTTCCCCACAGTTTCCTGCGACAATGGCTGCTGCCTTGTCACTCCTTTGGGCTACCAACACTTAGGTGTTCAGTGACTTGAAAAATGTATCACGCAGCATCGCACAGGGGGGGCATGATAAATCCACTGTTGTGAACTTTCCTGTACTTGAATTGTAATTGGTTCAACAAACTGGATAAATTAATATTTAGTTAAAATGCAGCTTAATTATCCAACGTATTTTTTAATAGAATCTAATTGTGGCATTTTATTTAAATTGCTGATACACTAAAAACAATCTGTAGGCTGGTGCCTGTAGACCACTGTCTGGTTGCATTTGTTACGATCTAGAGCCGTTTTACATTTGTGTGTGATGCTGATGTTAGTGTGTCCTCCTACAGAAGAACAGGCGGGTGGTGGTGGTGGATGGGTGCTCATCAAAGCTACTGATGATCTTAATCAGAGTCCTTTCCCCTGACTGAAGTCTAGAACAGCTTTTCTGTGACTTTTTGGGGAGGAAGACTTCAGTGACCTGCCTGTGGACCCCATGCTTCCCAAAGATTTTGATACTGCTGAAAGCAACAGGTAAGTGCCAATGCCCAGCAAAGATCTCGGGTGTGTTGGCGTTTCCCTCCCTACAGGCAGCAATAGTTCATGCCCCAAAACATCTTCAGAGAGCACCCACAGGTCGCAGTGACTCACCTGTGAAGCCATGGCAATGTTCAACCCCCTCAGCTAAGTGCTCCCCCTTCTTTTTTGCAGCGCAGCGATGAGGCTGGCACACAGGTGGGCTAACCCTGAAATGAGCATTCGTTCAATCTTGCGCCTCTCCTTGGTGTTGCTGAAGAGGAAACTACCTGTGTCCTCTACCATGCTGTCCTGCAGTGGCATGTAGCAAAGTAGTGGGATGCATTACTAATTCTGTGCAACAAACAGGTGATGCAGCAAACCATGGCGAACAAATGGAGGTTTTTCCTTAGTTAGATCTTTACTTCTTGAGGGTAAATGAATGTGGTTGCCTGCGGTGCTGCAGTTCATTGACATTTCAGCTTTAAAAAGCCGGGCCTGAGCTGCAGCCCCAGTGACAGGCACAATGGGGGGATGCAAGTCCAGGCACAGGCACAAGGACCTTTTTAATGAGAAGAGAGCAGAAAGCTTGGCTTGTTCCTCCTGGCAGCCCAAGAGGGTGAGGACAGCTCTCCATCAGGACGTCAGGGAGTGCTTGTTCTGACTGAGGAGGGAGAGGAGCTACTTAGGCTAGAGGAAAACATTGGCATATAAACTAGGAATTAGAAGCAGGTTTCTAACAGGTGGAGTATTCCAGGCATGGGACTGCACTTTTCTGGTGAGGCAGCAGTAACATCAACCAAAAAGTTTATTGAGGGCTCAGCTTTTGCGTTCCCACAGGGGTTTATGCTATAGGGGTACAGTGGGAGGGCCCAGCTCAGCCCTTCTGTCCCCAGCCTCCCAGCGGGCAGAGCTTGGGTGCCAAGCCAGCCATCTGCACGGCAGCACCTCTGACCTCCCTGGCGGCGCGTCCCGAAGTGTGGGAGGAACAAACATCTTGAAGCAAGAACACTGCTTTTATGCGACGGTCCTTCCAAGTCCTAGCAAAGCCATGAAAAATGCCACAATTTTGGAGGAAGGCAAGCGAGGCCATGCCAAGCCAGTGTGTCTTCTGCAAGTAGGACATGAAGTCAAGGCGTTGTGAAGGCTGTGTGTTCCCAGCCCTGAGCCAGCCCCAAACCGTGTGAAACAGTATTTCATGTGCATTCTCAGAAGCATCCAGAACCAACCAGCTTGGGTAGCCAAAGTCTGACTGCATGTAGTCACGTAAGTAAGTTTTATTTACCCGCAACAGCATTTTCATGGAAATTGGGAATTATTGGAGCCAGTCTCTGGAGAGCTGCAGCATTGAGGCAATGTCTTGTTGGGCTGCCGTTAGCTGGTGTAGCTGAGAAAACACTGGTGAGCAGCCTTATGGGCTGAGAACCTGTTCTGTGCTTGTGCTATCTGACTTTTTTAATGTTTCTCTTTGTCACTCTGTTTTCCAGTGGTGTAGCCAGGATCTTCATGCTTTCGCTTCAGTAAAATAAATTGTGGGTTTGGCCTTTTAAGCTCTCTGTTGTTAAAAGTGGACTTAGCTGAACCTGGCAGGCATCATAATTACTCTTTTCTCACTGTGAGTATTTCTAAATAAATTGGCAGCATGGGCACAAACTTGTGGGCAGCTACCAGCCAAGACCAATCTGAGACTCCCAAAGGCTGGGACATATTTCCAGTTCAACATTTAAGAGCTGGAATGTTGTAACAGAAAAGGCAAGGACTGGCCTCTCCTGGGCTCTATGCATCAGGTGGGGACCTCTCAGTGGCTCCATGGCTCTCCCAGGTTCCTTGAGGAGCTCTGGCTCTACAGTCAGACCCTGCAGGGGTGCAAAGGATGTTCGGGTACCTGGAGGCAGGATGGGGACCGCCATCTGTTGTCTCTGGTTTCTTTTCCTTTGTAAATTTTCTGTAGCCATTCCATGGAAACAGCTGTATGTGCTGGATAGTTTAACACACTGTGCATCTGTCTGCTGTTACTGAAGCTGCACTTGTGTGTCATTGCTATGCAGGGGGTGGTGCTTGGGGAAGGGATGTTGACATGTCCAAGAGAGGCTGCAATCCTTGCGAAGATCAGGTTTTGTACAGGCAGACTGGCAGAAAAGGCCTGCTGTGGACTGCCATGGCAGTCAGCACACAGGTGGATTGACAGCAGATTCGAAGTAGGACGGAGCTGGGGGCAGTTGTACACTCAGTGCAGCACATGTTCACATGGGGTACTTGGCATCTTTGGATTTATCTGGCGTACATTCCAGTATAACCTTTCTTTCCAAAGGTGGGCAGATAAATAACTCTTCAGTCCTCTGAGCCTGACCCTGTTCCTGGGTGGTGAGGGACTGAGATGTTTACAAATTTTAGCCTTGAAGTATAGAGCTTCTGCTCCCAATAACATCATGTTTCTGTTTGGTGTGCATGTTTTCTCCACTACTTTGCAAATCTCAGTGGTGAACATTCTTCCACCCTTCATTTGTTTTTAAGTCATAAAGATATTTAGATAAGTGCATTCTGTTAAAGGAAGGCATTCCTGGTTTGTAAAAAGAAACAACACCCTGATATTTATTGCTTGGTTCTTTTCTAAATGAAAATTACTCCTGCAAGTCCCTGGTGCTTTGGTGAGGTGGGACATCCAACTGCACCAAAGGTGTGACATGCTTTTACCAGCTCCATTCACAGCTTCCCAGGCAAGGAAAGGAAAAACAGTTTGCACATGATCACTGATGACCATGGCTTAAACCCCCCCTGCTGCAGCTGCAGGACTTTGGGGTGACCTTTCACACCTTTCAGCAAAGGCAGGGCAGTGCAGCGTGATTCAGTATCTCGGAGAAGGCGGAGGTGCTGTGCAAGCTCTTCTTGCTGTCAGAGATGGGTGCACGTGCTGAGGGTCGCAGCGGGGCTGCCACCATGCTTAAGGATGCACCTGCACTCAGCTCTCTGTCTCTCACTCAGGTCTCTCAGCAATGAGATCTGCTTGAACTGTGAGGTTGTTTCCTGGGCATGTCAAGGAAATGTCAAGGCCATGTTTAGGATTTTTAAATTAGTTTCCTTTTTATTTTTTTTATTTTTTTTTGGAAGCACATCTGGTAGTGTAACACTTGCTAAAATGGTGGTTTATTTTCTGAGCAGAGCAGTCCCATGCTATGCCTGGATCTGGATGAGGTCTAGTATATGAGGCAAGCAGCCCAGGATGGCAGGGAGGCGAATACTCAGTTTTGGTGCAAAACTTGCATGGCTGTCGTTTCTCAGCTGGTTGTTTTACCTCTCCCTACGCTGGGAAGAGGATCTTGACACAGACGGTTTGCAGAGCTGTTTCAGCTGTTCAGACAGCTCAGCCACAATATGTTGCCTCAAATTGTTTTGTTAAGCACATGCATCAGCTGTACTTGTTTGCCTTGAAGCTATGAGAACCACAGACCCTCTCGAGAAAATTCAGCTTCTACATAGACATAAAGAGCTTGACAGTGCTCTCAAATGTACCCTGCTGCACAAGGCACTGAGCTGCAAACCTGCCGTTGCCCATGAAGCTCTTTACATTTTAGATGATATCATTAGTTACTGCACTCCCAAGGCTGTGACATGTAGAAGCTGAAGCCAGAAGGGCTGTGCCACTCTACTTTACATCCTTTCAAGATCTAGGTATTCCCTAGAGCTGCAGTGGCTTGTGGAAGGGTGCTGAGACCTGTGGAGGCTCCGCGATGGATGCTGAGACCCTTGGTGACTTGGGATGCAGGAGCTGATGCCAGAGGGAGGCAGGGGCTTGCAGTGGAGCTCGGTCCCTGCTTGGCTGAGCCTCCAGTTTGAGCTGATGGGGCATTTCTGTGGGTGCTTATGGTGAGCATGGGAGGCAGGGCAGGGGCAGGGGATGGTTTTAGCTAGCACATGCCATGGGGGACGCAGCTCCCGTCAGTGCAGCAGCGCTGAGCCACGGTCACGATGCCATGAGGCACAAGTAGTGGTGTTAGCCGGCAGTCAGGCCGGTGCTGAACGATGAGATGAAGATGTGACTCTTCTCCGCTTAGCAGTACAAAAACCCCCAAACTCATCTATTTTACAGTGAGAGAGCCATTGTCCCCTCTGTTTAATTTTCATGCCCTAAATACTGAATCCTGGCGGAAGCGATGCTGCACCTGCTTTCCTCCTCCTCTGCGTCCCAGCACAGATGCTGACACCCAGTGGCCGTGATGTTTCTAGCGCCTGTACGAGATGGAAAACTTCAGCAGGGACGCCTCAGCCGGTGAGATACAACTTTTACCTTTTCATTTCCTCAAGTGCAAGAGGAGTAAAAAGCTCCTGAGAGATGCCAGCCTCGCTTTATGTCTTTCAGCCATTGGCAGGTTATAATGGTTGAAACACTTCAAAATCCTGCATTCAGAGGCCAGTCAGAAAAATGAAAAAATACGAGGATGGATAACGAGGAAACAGAAGGTAAACTGGTTTTCAAATTATTCTTTTGTTGGCAGCTTGAAAATAGACCCCAGTGAGAGAAGGAGGTGATTTTGTGAGTTCAGAGACCTTGGCATTCGCCTTCCCTGTTTTGCTGCTTCCCAGAAGCAGTTAGAATCTGACAGACACAAATTGATTTTGCATTTCCCTGCAGCATGCACAGGATCGTGCTTTCATATGTTTGACAATTATTGACATTCTCTAGGGAAAAAAAGCTCTGTAGGAGAGGTTGCTTTTCATTCTTCAACAAATAGCTCTAAGACTTTATCAGTCAAAGACAGAAAAAAAGACTCTAAACTCAAGGGTATGCAAAGGAGTTATCTTTGTGTGCTTGGCAAAGACGTACCTCACCAGACATGTGGAGCTAAGAAGGTAAAAACACCGGGGAACTCTGTCATGAGATGGGAACAATAAGAGCAGAGTATACCAAAGGAGGAATTTTGAAAGCACTTTACTGAAAATATTAATTATGGACTGCAGCAAATTAATTAAACCACTGTAATGCAAATACTGTGCAAAAGAAATGTGTAATTAGTGTAGTTCTATAAACACACGGGGGGAGAAGCATACTACTGAAATTCTAGCAAGGTTCAGGATGTTAGGAAGGACTAGCAGCTGGCCACCTATTTGGGTTAGATTTTGCACATGCTGCAGATGTGATGCTGAGAGAAAGCGGGTGGGGGGTGTCTTGCTGCTGTTGCTGCAGTGAGGACCTTCTGCAAGGGCAAGTTTGGTGAGTGGGGAGCCCCACGCCAAAACCAAGCCCATCTTTCACTGCCTAAACACGCCTAGAAAGCTGCACCATACAGATACCATAAGTAGATGCACTTAATTTATCACTCTGTTACTAGGCAGGTTTCTAGGCAGGCTTCAGCCTAGCTTTTATATTTTGTGGTTACTGAAATAGCTCTGATCTTTTTTGGGGTGAGTTCTAGCTGCAGAGGTACAACATCCATTCCTCTACCACCTTTTACCTGTGCCTGTTCTCTTTCATTCTTCTTCCCTTCTTCCCTCTTTTCGGACAAAATTAGACTAGGAACTTTAACCCAGCTGAAGCCCCTCCAGCAGGTCAGGCTTGCCACCCCGTTTGGCTCCTCCAAAGACCTGTGCCCAGCGTTCCTGTGTGGTGGGGTGGGTGGGATTGTCTCAGAGGTACCCAGGGCAGCAGGGTGGGCGCTGGCTGCCTGCCTAGCTTTTCCCCTGGGGGAGGCTCTCACTGCGGCTCACCTGGTTTTACTAGACATTTAAACTGTTTAAGAGGCTGGCAGAACATCAGAGGTCTACCGGTAGTGGTGACTCTCAGTAGGACTCTTTCCAGTAGTTTTCTCTAGTGTTTTTTCTGGTTTTAACCATTATTATTAGTGCAGTAGCTGTTGCCCTGGCAGCAGTTCTGAAAACCCATAACCTAAATGCTACCCAGGTCTGGGTGTGCCAAAGTCCTCTCATTTCTGAAAGTACCCAAAAACCCTAGAACAAGCTTCGGTGAGCATCTCTGCTCATCCTAGTTTTGCAGAGCAGGAGATCCAGGCTTGGTCCTCCCGGAGATCGCCCTGCCCCGATGGCCCATCACTCTGCAGGGAAGCGCACACAGCCCAGCCTCCAGCTCCAGTCACAGCAAAGGTTCTGCCCTGTGCTGGCCAGGGGCAGCCGTGGGGTAGGGCTGTGCCCCTTGTCGGTGGAGAACAGGGAGGGAAGGAAGGGGACTCTGCAGCTGGTGGGATGGCACCAAGCAAAGAGCTGCTCTGTCCCATCGTGCAGAGGAGGAAATGCCGTCCTGAGCCCCCTGCGTCTGGCCTGTTGCATGAGCTGTGTGTTCCTTGAATTGCTGTGATGACCATGTTTTGAAGATGTCAGCAGGCCAGGTGAACTGGGGTAGGAGGAGGCCCTCAGTTGAAGTCGTCACCTGAGAACTAATAACAGGAATTGGAAACCTTCGCTCAGACCTTACGTTAATCAGTGGGATCCCAGGCTCGGACCCTGCTAAGGTGGCCAGAGTGCGGAAACCAGTAACATGGGAGAGTTGTGATTCACAGGTGTGTGTGCTCATGCCCGGGGCTCTTCTGACTTCCATTCACACCTGCCGACTCGGGCCATCGCGCCCAGCCGCAGTCCGTTTGGCTTTGAAGGTAAGCTGGGCAAGGCCAGTGTTGCAAACAAGCCTTGCACAAACCGAACGTGATCCCCAAGCAGCTGTGACCGTGGTGCCGCTCAAATCGAGCAAGAGGTGCTTGACACAGCTGCTGAAGCTGGTGTGTGGTCTGCTGAGACACTATCCAGTACAGAGCCACTGTGCTCACAGGTTATTGAAAGAATCAGCAATTTTCCATCTTACCAACTTCAACTAATGATAACTGTTCCCGGTTTCATCAGTCGTGGTCAGATTCTAGCAGAATGCAAGCGCTTGCTTGGGAGAATTGCTAAGCAGTGAGAATAGAGTTTGCAGGCTCACATCAATGTGGCAGTCCAAAGGGCACCCATGAAAAGCATGTAAGTATCCCTCCTTCTCTTTCCTATAATACTGTTTTTTTTTCTTTTGAGATGGCTTTTGTCACCAAAGGTGCATGCAACCATTGGTAGGCTCAGGCCAGTGATGGTTTATATGCATGATGCGTGCCTAGGATTATGGCAATTGGCTCTAAACCGCATCCAAAAAGAGGATGTATAAGCAAGATTCTGCAAGCTTCAGTCAGAAAAAGAAATTACCCTATCAGCTCAAGGACAGACACAAGCAAAGAGAAGTTTTAAAGATCCCTGAACTGAAGTCACACCCAAAGAAATCTTGGGTGGTTTCTGTTGAAACAAAAAGGTTGTCCTTTGCCTGCTTCCTGAAAACTGGAGGCTAAAATTAAAGATATTTACCTGGTCACAGGAGGTGGGGGGAACTTCAACACTTGTTTTTATGGGTCTTCATCAGCTTCCCCATCATTAAGTTGCTGCATGTCTGTCTTCACAGGAATGACTCACAGCTCACCAGGAAGGTGTGTGGACCACTAACGTCACAACTTTTATCAAGACAAAGCTGGCATTAGTGTGCATGCACTGGATGTCAACTAAAGAGACACTGGCTCCTGTCTTTAACGGTAGGTGTACAAAGCTCTCTGGCTCTTTGCGTACGGGATTTGCTCAGGACTGGACTAAGGAATACATGTATTTACATGCTCAGCTTGAGGAATATTCAGTAGCCACGCCAATGACTAAATAATGGAAATAACTGCTATGCAGACAACAGGGTATGGTGACATTTCCTACAACTACTGTTAGATCAGTCAGCCTTGCAAGCTTCCTTCTCCAATTCTAATGTGCTACATTCATCAAGTATGTGAAATACACAGTATTTCCATGCTCAAAGGTATTTTTAAACCCAAAGCCATGCCAGGTTGGCTGACCAGAAGCTGCAGGAGATAGCAGAGGCAAAGGTTGTGTCTCCTCAAAATAACAACAGCCAGGAAACTTGATTTCTGCTCCAGTCTGTGCATAGACCCTTTTTTCTGGTGCTTTCCTCCCTTGGTTGCTCCCCAAATAACATTGGGTGGTTGCCCATTTAGCAGTGGAAGCAGCTGAGAGTGATTGAATAATTTTGCAGTTGGATGTGTAAGACAGCACTTGCTGTGTTGTTTTGTGCCTGATTGGATTAGCATGGCTCTTTACATAGCTGATTGACGCAAACCTGGTTTTCTCTCTGAGCTTCCACTGTTCACTAGAAATTCCCATTTTGAATAAATCCTCCTGAAAGAAAAAATGTTTTCTGGGTTGTTCAGATGAGATGAAAGCATACTAAACCTCTGGGTTTGAGTTGGGTAGTTCTTTGGCCAAAAAAAAAAACATCAGAATGGGCTTGGAGGACAGTGTCTCATCTACTGCTGATTTTTTTTTATTATTATTATTTTTATTATTTTTTTTTAATCAGCATCATAGGGAATGGTTCCTTAAAAATCAGTCAGGAATGCAATCAGCTGAATACATGGTGTTAAGAGACATCTTGGATGTTTCATTGAATTCTGGTACCAGTGCCTGCTTCCTAGAGAAGTTCCCACACTGCCTTTGCCAGAGTAACCCTCACTTCTCCTCTGAAGCATCTGTCTTTTGCAGTAGCTGTGATCGTGCCTTTTTACAGTGAAAGTTTCTCTCAAGGCCTCCGCACTTCAGCTTGGCAACAGATAAGGCATATTAATTAATGAAAAAAATAGCTCAAGTAGCTCACGTTCAGCATTTAGGTGCTCTCAGCAGGCTGCGTGTTTGGGGACTAGGAGGACGTGGTGAGAGCGAGGTGGGGTACGGTAGCTGGATGCAGGGGTTTGTACCTAGCATTGTGTGTGTGCTGCCCTTCAGCGTGTGTCCTGTTGACAGAGTCCTTAAAAAAAAAAAAACCAACCCAAACCCACAGAACAACATGTTATCTTTATTCATGGCAGTTTCCACTGCCTGTTTTTTCTCCCTTGCCCTGTTATCAGAAACAGCTTGCTCCAGAGTCAGTTTAAAACTCCTCCAATGTTTTCCTGGGCCTGTTGAGGACTTGAATTGCAGTCACCAGCCTTGCAAATGGCAGCAGGTAGGGAAGACCCACATGGGCTATAGAAAGCTCAGGGCTTCTCGGCTGTCCTTGGGATGACGTTCTGAAAGCGCTCCATCAAACACAAGCGGTACAGCAGTCGCAAGCAGAGCTAGCATCCCGCAGATGCATGCAATGGCTTTCCTGCTGGGGATCTGAAATGGGCACAGCCTGTTATTCCCAGCACCGAGAGACAGCTGTGGACACACTACAGCATCCCTGTCACACATCGCTGCATCCCAATGGCAAGGCGGGACGCATTTGCTTTCCACAGTCTCCTTGCTAGCATCTACACTTCGTTGAATTTCATGAACCAAAACATTTGAAAGGCGGATACAAAACAAAGATGGAGTGTGTGTCTCAGACTCCACGCATTCAGCTACCAAATAGGTGTTGGTTCATCTCTGAGGACAATATTTCTATAGCCAATTCTCCCTCATCAGTGAGGCCTTAAAAGGCATATTAGAAAAGCTATCCACCTGCTTACATTATATGGCCATAAGGAAAAGATAACAGTTATCAGCACCAGGGGATCAGTTCTCTCTAAGTGATCCTTCAGGCCTGAAGAAAATGTCATCAGTACCAATAATGCGGATATGGGCAAACTCATCCGCTGCATCTGCTTTCCCCATGTGCCATCATTGACATGAATGCGAACAACTGGGATGGGAGTGCAAAGATAATGAGGCCTTAGCCCATAAAAATGGTACTTCTTTAACACAACCAGTACAAATCTCTGCTGCATGAGTGGTTTGGGGCAAGATAATGGCATTATTTGTGCTGCTGTGCACGCAAGTAACTTTGTTGTATTTAACAGAAGCAGGCTGGATTGTATGAGCAGGATTTGGGTCTCTTCTGTGAGTTTATGGGTTGTTATAAGGCATTTCATATTGGAAACAGCCACACTTACAGGGCTGTTTCCTGAAAATAAACTGTTGTGTGGTGTCCAATCTTAGAGCATTAATGTTTGGCTCTTAGTATTGAATACGTCGTGTCATTTATAACTGTAGTCTGAGACACCCACATAAAAGCACATTGCAGGGACAGGCTGCCTCGGTGCTTACCTTTTCTTGCACTGGCCAATCAACATAAATACCATGAGGCTACTTGACAAACTCAGAATGAGTGGAATGAGGATAAATAGTTGCTTGTCTTCTTTTCTGGACACTGCAAAGACAAATGATAGCAAATAAGAAAACACTAGCTTCCAGATTGGGTCATATTACCTCTTACAAAGCCTGGGCTCGGATACAAACTTTGTTAGCCTACATTTATTTATTTATGTCTTTATTACAGATATATGACAGGTATATGTTACTGTATAGGGTAACATACTGCCTTCAAGGTAACATACATCCTGCATATATATGTAGCCACTGCTATGTGCCTCTTCCCTGCCTCCTGCATCTTGCAGCAGAGCCAGTGCACGTGGGGACAGCCCTATAGGGCCTACAGGGTGCAAAGCAGCTGATCTGTGGTGTGGGGCAGACAGGAGGATGTCCTGAAGAGAAGCTCCGAGTACCACATGCCCTCTCGCGAACCAGTCACTCCTCCATCACAGCTGTCCCTGCGCAGCGGGGAAAGGTGCCAGAGCAGAAGCATTAATATTTTGGGGCTTGCCTGCTAAGCGCACTGGAGATGCAAAGCTGTAGGAACGGCTGTGCCGGACTAAGTTGAGGGTGTAACTAAAGCAGGGTCCCCACTCCAGTGCTGGACCCCCGCAGATGCCCGTGGCAGCTATCAGCGCTTGGTCCCAAACAGGCTGCGTAGAGGCTGTATAGGAAATGCTGGTTACTTTGGGTTCCATACCAGAGAAACACTCCTGTGTCCATTCGCTCCAAAAGCCCTGGTCAGCACAGAAAATATTTGTTCTCCCCCTGACACGAACACATGAAATGCGGCTTTGATTTGCTCTGGAAATTGTTAAAGCGGTCTCCATTTGGGTTGACACAGACTAAGAAAAAAAACAAACAAACAAACAGAGAACCACCGTCAAGAAATTATGTGCTGCCACCACCAGTAGCTCTCTGGCATGGCCTGATGTTTCTCAATATAGTCTCCAGGCTCTACAAACCCCTAGATTATGTTTTGGCAGTTTTAAATGATATCATAATAGCTTTGAACCAGCTAATGCCAATAAAATGATTATGGAGATAAAACTGCCGAAAATACACACAGTCCGGGGAGTGCCATCATGTATGTTGCCATTTATGCCTGTTAATTTATGGAATCTTTCATTAAATTAGCTAAGAAAACTCATGTGTAGAATATAGCAATTAAAGAAATGTCCTTCAGATATCCCCTATGACTAATCAGTTCTTGCCATCTTTGCTGTCAAAACTGCACCTGGGTAATGCAAAAGGGAAAAGCACCACGCGTAAAGGACATGATGTGTCCCAGGCCACTTCTTTGGAGAGATTAGAATTATAGTTTCACTGGGCCAAGTTGTGCCACAATATTCAGGAAAAAAAAACACAGCAACTTCTAAACATCCCTGACGAGAACTTCCCGAGGTAACAGGCAGGAAACCTGAGGCAGTCCTTGCTCAGAGGCTTGTGCTGGGATCTGTTACTGCTAAAGCAAATGCTGCGGCGGGGGGTCAGGGTGTTAAGTAGGAACATGTGTCATGGACCAGCCGGGCAGCGTTTCCCACGGGCAGCAGCAGCAGCTACCATCTCCGTGCAGTCCGTGTGCGAGGTAGCTGACACGTGGACTGCAATTCAGTGTTCTGGTGTGTGTCCCCACCGCCGACCAGCAGCCAGGGCTCCCCCCCCCTTCCCCCCCCAGGGCACGGTGCGTGTTGTCCCTACCGCCCAGGCAGCCTTGGTCCCCCTCGCATCTTCTGTCAGCTGAACCTCGTACTCCAGGCACTGGGGTGGTGTTTCGCCACCCGGTGGGCTCCATGCCACGTGGAGCTCCTCAGATGCAGACATGGAAACCACCAGATGCTTCGGGGGTGAGGGCTTTGCTGTGAGGGAGGGAACAAAAGGAGAGAAGGTTCAAGAGGTGCAATCAAACAGGCCCTCCTGGGAAAGGCTTTGGTTAATCACCACCAACCTCTGGACTTCTGAGCCCCCATTACCATCAACCACGGTGATGCAGGAGCAGGATGTCACGGAGGCTGGAGGATGGGTTATTTATCGTAACTTGGCACGTGGGCTGGGCTAGGTCCTTGCTCTGGGCTGCAGCGCAGGGGGTTTGGAACACCGGGGTGTGAGCACTGTGCTCGGCACCTTCCCCTGGCAGTGCAGCAGGGCAGCCCAAGGGAAGCCTCGGTCCCTGTTGTGAGGCACCGCAACAGTGTTGGCCTGACACTGCATCCCCAGAAAAGCTCTGGTTTCTGTCAGATGGCCAAAGCCACACATGGAGCGCATGTCAGCACTAACTGAATCCAGAAATCCTGCTTATTAGCCCACTGGCTTAACTGGAGGACTAGTTATTTATCCCTTTGACAGTCACATGTGGGTAAATGCATCAGCATGGTAAGTACTCATAGTAATGAGTGAGTACATGCACCAGGTCATACATCATGCTGTGATTTGCTTCCTTTCCCCTGTCTCTGACGGGTTTGAAGTCCACCTTCGCTTGGGCAGACCCCATCACATCAATTCTCCCCAGCCCTTAGCTTGGTTTGAACAGCAAAGCCCAAACGTCCTTCCTGTGCTTGCAGGAGCAGAGCAGCAGTTTCAATTCCAGCAGCAGTAAATGAAGCCACCTCTGTGGCAGTGCTGCTAGAGCCAAAACCCCCATAGCTGCTCTGCCATCTGCTCAGCAGACCATTTGTGTCCCGAACTATCCAGCTGCTGAGTGCAGCCCGTGGAGGTACCCACTGTCTCTCCAGGGTGGGCACTGAGCAGTGCTGCTCACCTACAAACATTGCTGGAAAAACTAAAGTCCTGTGTGGCACATGGCACAGACCCTTCTCCGGGGTGAAATCCACCCAGACACATTACAGCCACCCACCTACAAGAGCACACATTTGCTTGATCCCCTTTTGTGCAAGATGTGAGCCTTGGCTGTGTGGTGACCGTGGGGGGTCCCCAGAACCCTGCTGCTTTCCTGCCACTGTTACCTAGGTTGTGAAGGCGAAGGGTGACGTACAATGGCCGTAGCAGAGTGGCTGCCGCTGAGCCGTTGACACAAATGCTCAGATCCTTATATTCTGCCTGGCTCAGATTTTGCAACA
Source organism: Falco naumanni (assembly GCF_017639655.2). Classification (NCBI taxonomy): domain Eukaryota; kingdom Metazoa; phylum Chordata; class Aves; order Falconiformes; family Falconidae; genus Falco; species Falco naumanni. The sequence continues at coordinate 13,673,374 of NC_054067.1, forward strand.
TGCAGCCGATGTTTATACCGTGATCCTGAATATAGTCATCACACTGTGCTGCGCGGTCCAGCCCCTCATACCTAGTGAGGTATTAGGAAAACAGAAAGAAAAAAAATAACCAAAGCAATGGTATTTACTCCTTGGATAAGACCTTTTTTTTTTTTAAGAAAGGACCTAAGCCTTGAGCATCACCTATATCCTACCTACCTTTTGCAAGTGGTCCAAAGCACAGTGTTATGCATCAGTCACCTGGACTGCTACTATGGAAAAAGTGTGGGGAGGAGAAAAAAACATGCATCTACATAAGCATGTAATGGAAACCCAGGGCTGGGAGCAAGGAAGGGGTTTGCTGGTTATTAGCTAATGTGCAACCAGAACTCTGTCCTCTCAAAGTGCCTCCTGTTTTTTGGGGCCACTCCCTGAAGCTTAGCTGCTGGCCCCATCCTGGAAATACTAAGTGGTGTTTCATAGCACCTTTTAAGACTCCTGCTGGATCAGTGCCCTTGAGGCAGGGCTGAATCTGGCCTCTGTACTCTACACCTAATGAAAGTCTCCCTGAGCAGCACATTATGTCGGGGGGAGGGGGTGGGGGGGGGGGGGGTGGGGTAGGGGGAACTTCATGTGGTAGCGCTAGAAAAATTAACTCACAAGGATCAAAGGATGCCATGGCTGTGTTCCCATCCACTCTCGTCATACAATGGGACACAGATCCAAATGCCTGGTTTTGTTACAGGCAGTTAAATAAGGGGGTTTTGTTTGTTGGGGGGTTTTATGGGGTTTGTTTAGGGACAAATAATGAATTTCCATAGTTTCCTTCAAGCAGACCTTTGTAGTTCGCAAAATGGTTTTAAATCAGTGTTTCTGCTCTGAAGACTTTGAAGACTATTTCCAAGCAAAAGCTCCATAGAAACTATTTTTAAAAAGCAGCTAGTTTCCTACACGTAGCCCAAAGGCATGAAACCCAATGATTTCATAACTAGTCAGCCTTGCCATAGTATCATAGGAATTGAAGCACAAATACAGCATTTACTTTGTCCAAAACCACTAAGTCTAGCTTTGTTTTTCTTGCAGAACAGAATCATTTGGCAGCAGAATAAAAGAAACCACTGAAAAACATGCATTATTACTACCTTTTGGCAGTAGTGAGGTGCGCTAAGGCTATGAAAATATAGCTGAAGACTAAAACTCTTAGTTGCCAAGAAGCCCTGCTCTTTGTATAGGGTTCACTGAGCTGGGCAACCTTCTGCTGAAACCTGTCCTATAGAGATATATGCACTGCGATTAAGGGAAACGCAGTCAGAACGATCCAGGTGCGTTCAGCAAAGGGAAAGCACAGGGCTTCATGATGGACAACATGCAGAAAGCACTCCGCAGGGGTAAATAAAAGGGAAAGAAGGAAGGGAGAAGGTCAGCATGAGCCTGATTTTAAGGAAGGAAGCAGGGATTTGGTATTTCCTTGCTAGAAGGCACATGTTGCTTAGAGCATTATTTTGGCTCACTCTGGGTGGGTAGTGTAATAGCATTGCCAGCTATAAAAGTATATTTTCTGTGGCATTTTAGTATTCTGAGAGGTTCACTTGATCACTGCCTGGATGTTTTTCTATTTTGCTGATACATACCAATAATAGAGTCCATAATGTACACCACGAGGAGCGAGGAGACCGGGTTGCCAAGTGCACTTGAGGTATTCCCAGTCGTGATAGATGCAATGGAAATTCTGAACCTCTGATTCCAGTTTTCCTGTAAGTTGAGAAGGAAATAACCACTATTACACAACGCACCAGTCAGGCCCAGCAGAAATAGCATTTTACATCTTTGAACAATTGTGTGTTGCAGTTGAAAGACAAAAAAGGAAAAGGCGGCCAGTCACCGTTATTAGGTAGTTTAGCTGCCAAGTGCTCTGTTTCCTAAAAAAGCCAGTTTACTTTACTTAGAGCAGAGAGATGCATAACTGATCTTTTCATTCAGCGGTGGCGCTTGTGCAGGGCAACCCAGCAGAGCTGGGGTACGAGCAGAGGGTAACGAGCCCCACGTATCCAGTAACCTCAACCACAGCCAGTGGAAGCAGAGATGCTCTGGTGTCTTATAGCTCAACAAGCCCTGCAATGGCTTATCCATCCAGCAACCCTCAGGCCAGCAGTGTGGTTCATGCAACAGGCTCATGCAAAGTGCAAAACAGCACCATGTACCGAAGGCTGCTCCTGACCTTGCAATGGGACCTGAAAGGTAGCATAAATCCAGTCACTTTGCACCTCCATGTCATTGGTACACTGTCCTTCAAGCAGTGTCTGTACCTTCACTTCAGCAGTCCTGCTGAGGTCAAATCCAACTCTGAATTTTAGCTTCCTAGTAAAAATAACCTGGTTGAAAGACAGACTTTATAAGCACCTCCTTTGTCACTAAGTAGGCTGCAGAATTAGCTAACATTGCTCCTGCTCTAGCTGCAAGTAGGTTTATTTGTGCACTTTAATGTTCCTTTACACTTCTGTCTTGCTTCTCCTGCCCAGTGCTTCTCCAGCACTCTTGTACCACCTGCTCTGCCCAGCACCCTGGCTCCGAGTCCCTCCACCCCACAGGACATCTTGTCATCAAGGCAGAGCAGACCATGGTTCAAGGGCTCCCCACCAGCCAGGAATATCAGGGAGGATCCGATGAGGATACCACCATAAATACAGATAAAATGCATTTATCTGTGACCCGAGATAATCAGAAACAGGAGGAACGATGACTCTTGTAGCTGATGGTTCCCATGGGAAGCTCAACCACACCCTGCAAGGAGGGAGCAGCTGCCACACAACGCAACACGGGCTCGTCACCGCATGCTGCCGGGCTTAGCCCTTTGCGGGACTTTTTGAGCACCCCTTCTAGTTTCTCTTTTCCCCGACCCCAGACTTACTCCCCCTTACTTTATGCAAGGGAGAAATAACTTGGCGAGAGTTGCAACGAAAGATGAGAGAGACAAGGTGTCACCTTGGCCCAAGCGGGATGGAAATGACACGCTGTGAGCTGCACACACGTGCTGCGGTGGGAGCCGCGGTGGCACAGCCCGCAGTCAGCCTTTTTTGTCAGCAGTCTCAGGGCATAAGAACGAGCCATGTGGAGCTGTGTGTTTCTAACAGACACCGATGACTCCTGCGTCCGCTGATGTCTCATTGTGGTTTTTTTTCAGACTGACTCTTCTTCAAGACCTTATCTGGGGTCAAAGTTTTGGCAAGGTACCAGAGCTGATTTTTTTTCTACTTTTTAGATCTGCTTTGTATAAGACACTTACTACTTGTGATTCAGGGAATTCTGACATGTTTTTTAAAATTGCATAATTTTTTTTTGCTTTGTACTTTTTAAATGCTAGTTAAAAATCATCATAAAAGAATCCACACTGCTGCATGGCTGGGAGTGTGGCATGCGTCATGACCGATGCCAGGTCAAAGAGCCCCTTCCCATGCCTTGGCGACCGCAATCCACAGCTGAAACAGGGTGGGAGGCACCGTGCTCTTCCACCTCTGCGGGCTCCCATGGGACGGCTGGGCCAAAACCTGTTTGCGCTGTGGCTGAGCGCAGCCTGACAGCCTTGGCTTTGCTGCCTCGAGCAGATGAAGTGGATGACCAGCTCACTCAGGACATGCGGAAACCATTCACAGCAAGAGGCTGAGGCACACAGCGCGGCTAACGCAATGAGGCTGCTCCTTCGCTCCCTCCCTGGTGCCGTGAGCTGGGAAGCTCTCTAGCGTGCCTACTTTAGGATTGTGCAAAAAAAAAAAAAAAAAAAAAAAAATCTCCCTTTCCTTCAGGACACCAGTCTGGGTTGTTGGGGGACAACCTCAGCCTATTTTTCATGTGTTCCTCAGTACCTTGTGCCAATCAAACAGCCTCCTGCTGGATTTCTCCTCTCACCACTCCATTTACCTTCCTAACTGCAGCAACTTTCACCTTCTAAGCATTCCCAAAATATATTCCTACAATCCTTCCTGTCCTGTGTCCGCCTGCTATAGCCAGCTACACAGCAATGAGAGAAGACTGACAATTTTATCACAGAGCTCACTTAGAGTCAATTGTATCTAAAACACAGAAGTAAACGGTAATTAGAAACACCCTTCTGGATAAAGGGAATGTTAGAGCATTAGGATAATTAATTAAATTTAATCTTCTGTTTATTCACCGCTTTGCATCCCTAAGGATCTGTTGACACAGAGTTTCAGTTCAAGCCCATAAAGGTTTTATAAAAAGTGTAGTGCCTCTTACAATGAAGAATGCCACTAGATATTATGGGATTTTTTGGCAGTAAGCACACACCCTTTGACAGAACCAGCCCCTTCTGACTGCTGCCTCTGTTACACTGGAAAACACATTCCCATCTGGCAAAAGATTCAAACCACTGGAACAGCCTGGCTTTTTCATGGAACTGCTTTGGTACCACTCCTTCTTGAAATGCAAATATAAAACTCTGCCGGAACTAAAGGCAGGACAATAGCCTGGATTTAAGAGGATTAAACTGTGCTCTGTCCTACCTTCCAGTCTCTGTCACCAGTGTTGCGATATTCAAACTTATACCTCACTGTGCAGTCACTGACGGTTTGTACGTTGGGTGGGGGCTTCCACTCCACATCGAGAGAACCTAAGAGTCCAGGATCCGTGATCTGAAGGTCTTGTGGGGGAGCAACTAGATCGAAAACAAAGCAGCAGGTAAAACAGAGTGTGGAGGTAAAGGGGGGAAAAAAAGAAGAAAAAAAAAAGTCGTGAAATTTGGTGAGATGACAAATGCAGCTGCTGGATGTGGAGGGAAGCACAGTCCAGCCCTGGCTATTGCGTAGCCTGTTCTCAACAAACATGCACAAGCTCTGCTCCTGCCCACCCCCTGAAAAACTGATTTTTATTTTTTTTTTGCAGACGCTCAGAGAAAACACTCAAGGACCACTGAAAAGCCACAAAGAATGCCACAACTCTGACTTTCTTTTTTCAAGATGTTTTAAGCAAAGCTACTGCCCTGGGATGCCCTTTCAAGTCCTGCATTTACTTGCTTTTAACGCCTGATATTTACCAACTGTCAGGACAAGCATCCTTGCAAACATTGTAGTCAGCATGTACAGCAGCATAGGATGACAGATCCCAGCATGCTTCCAGGGAAATTTACATTCCTTAAACATAACAAATCACCCATATTGCTTTAAATATTCTTTTCAAGTATATTAAAGATTAATGAAAAACCAAGACAAAAAACCATACAGAAGCAGAAAAGCAGACAGTTAAATAACTCTTATTTTGGACATCTATCAGCTATACAAAAATGTACTTTTACAGTCAATCTGGCTTTTATTAAGCTATTGTGAGGTGCTGCCATATATTAATAAATCAGCATATATTATGGATTAATTCCATACTAAGACATGCTTCCTAAAATCCCAGCTCTGTATGGAGCCGTTATTCACATAAGGAAAGCTGTCTGGCTATTCAGTTTTATTAGTTCAAATGAAGTGAATTTTTGGAACACCTAAGGTCATTTTTCTCCACTGTCTAGAGCTGACATTATCCATTTGTGTTTCTACATATTCCCGGCATGATACACCTTTCTCATGGTGATTTGGAGCCCATCTCCTGGCAGCATCAGCCCGGCGTTGCCACCGCTTCTCTGTTTGAGCCTGTCCTCCAGGCCACTGGCTTCTCTCCCACTTTTTTCATGTCTTCATCAGAATTTACACATTCTTTCCTTTTATTTTTTTAATGAATCCATTGTGAAAGCAGACGCAGATAATATCTTTCAGTGGAAGACAGTGATATAAATTAAACTTTAATCTGTTCCTTGGAAAGTTTGCGGAGAACATCGTTGGAGGATTTATTTCTTCTAAGGAAACTCTCCCAAATGAAACACACCTCAGGCAGCAGTCTTAAGATCCCACTTTTCCCAGCATGTAAAGCTCCATGAGAGATTTGTTGTTATGCTAGATGGCACAGTAAGATATTATGGCAATGGATTTAGGGGAGTGCTGGAGCAAGGAACAATAGACTATAATAATTTGGAGAAAAATTCAGTTTTATGTATTTTTCTGCATAATAAGTAAAACTGTACAAGACCAGCTGTGAAGTCACATGAGTGCAGCCTGGGTTCGGGGGCTGGGGGGCTTGCTGCAGTCCAGGGGCAGTGGGGCATGGCCCTGCAGAGGCACTGTCTCCTAGTCAGCAGCCCCTTGTTCCCACAGGGGGCAGGAGTCTGGGATCGCTATGCTAGACAGGCACGGATTTCCCAGAGCAGGCAGGGGGGGACAAGGGGCACAGAGTGCTCAGGCTGGGCTCTTGGTGGGCATCAGAGGTGGGAGCGAGGGCAAGGCAAGGGCACCTTACCCACCTCCGGGGTCTTCACAAAGGTGCAAAGGCTCCAGGAAAGGGAGATGCAGCGTGGGGGACAGCGAGTCTGCGGGAACGGTGCTTGAAGAGCTGCAGCTGCTAAAAACGAGTCGGTGGCTCGTCCAGAATGGCCATTTCTAGCCACACCAAGGAGGGAGCGGGGAGAAGGCGGAGGGGGGTTCCTCCCACCTGCCAGCCCAGGCTAAGAGCCCACCAGGGCTGACACGGCGAGGGGCTTCCACATGGCCATGCACCATGCCCTGGGGTCAGACCCTGGTTTGGGGCCGGCGTGCATAAATCCCGAACAGGCTGCAGGAGATCTGCTGGCAGGGCTGCGAGCTGGACTGTCCTGCCCTAGGGAAGCTCCCCCTGCCTGAGTGCTTAAATGCCCAAACGAGGAAGCAAAGAGCTGCTAGCCTTTGTCATGAGCCTGGTGATAAGCTGTCAAAAGAGGATCAGGTTGGTCAAAAATGGAATTTCTGACTAGAAGCGATAATGCTCTGAAATATGTTTCCATTCTGAACTTGAACAAAACAGCAATATTTTTTTCCAAAACAAGTGCAATTGTAACCAGCAATTCTTGTAAAATACATTTTGATTGGACTTCAGAGGGAATGGAAAAGATTCTTTTGGGGATGTGGCTTGTGTTCAGGGATTTGATTGTTTTTTAACTGTCAGCGCTGCCTCTTCCAGCTTCTAATTTTTGCAACATTACATGACAAACTAGTCTCACTCCCATCATTCATACAGAACACAGGACTAGAAATACTCCATATCATTATCCAGCCTTGAAGGAGAGCTGCTCCTGAATGTTTCTTGGAAAAATAAAAAACAAACAACGTCTCTACCTGATTTGCCTGGTGGTGAGTGGGATAGTGATGCGCTGGCTAGATAGCTGCAGCCTTCGTGGCCACTGGCTCCTGCCTGCCATGCACACTCACTCCAACATTGCAGCTTTGATGATGAACCACCTGCTTATCCCCAGGTGCCTTCTGCTGCCTCACCCCACGCCACGTGCTGCCTTATGTGCTGCAAGCAGCAGGAGGTATTGCAATTTTCCACCAACGTTGCTAGTGGAAAAATGGGAGCTTGCCAGGTGCCCATCTGTATCTTCTACGTCTGCACATCTCTGTGCTGGTCAAATTGCACATCTGGTGCAAGTGACTTTCATGTTTTGAGAAGCCCATTTTCAAGGTAATATTGGTTTGCTTGACGTGGCAGCAGCATGTTTGCTGGCAGCTTCCCATGCCTGCTGGCTGGCAGGACCTCCTGGTTGAGTTTTCACCTCTCCACCATGCACCAGCTGTGGCAGGAGGGGCCAGACCTGCTCACCATCCCTCTGAAGAAGGAAAGCCCTTGGGTGCAAAGTCCCGGCTACCAGAGGCCAAGAGAGCTGGGGCTGCAGGTTCGGCGCAGCAAAGAGGTGCTTGAGGGCTTGAAGCAAATGGTGGTTGAAAAGCCATTGCCTTGGGTGATAGCTTGCAGGGCAGCGTTTGTTCAGGATTGTCATTCTGCAGTTGTGAATAAACCCACTCCTTGCACCTAGCCCAGTCTGGCAGGCTGGGACCATGCTCAGGAGCATTTATCTACCCAAGTAGTATTTATATTTCACAAACAATAGATCTGCTGCGCACCAAAGGCAGTTTCTGCTCCTTTTGAAGTTACTCAGAAAAATAGCCACTAAATATGCAATATATTTACACAATTACAGGCTTATAAATCAGCCACTCACAGTAACGCACACACAAGAAAAGCTTCGGATGAAGGACAAACGTCAAAAAGGGCCCGAGTTAATGTGAAACACGCGTCAGGCAGCGACGGGAATGGCACGCCAGGCCTTACCTGCCTTGCGGTGGGAGGTGGATGCCAGGCAGCCCCACAGCAGTGCCACGGAGAGAGCGCAGAGCCGCCGCAGAGCCATTCCGAGGTGGGACATCGGGGCTCCCCGCGGGAAGGTGTGCGGCGTCAGAGGAGCGGTCCTGCGGCACACGTGCGAGGGGGCTGGAGAAATAAAGAGGAGCTGAAAGTCTTCAGTGCATTAGTGGGGCCCTGGCATTCCCTCTGCAGGGTGAGCACTAACAACAAGCGCCTTTTTACTCGTTTACTAAGCCTGATTAATCATTTCCCCAAGGACTTCTATTTGTAACTTTTGGGGATAGTGACACATGGGTCACTTTAGCTTCATTTTAAATAGCTTCTGGCTAGCTAAGCACATTCTCCGAAGGCACGTCAGCCTGCACTTCAGTCATCAAGCCGTCTGCCACACAACTTCTGTGGAAAGGGTGATGCAGCCAAGAGCATGATCTGCCTGCCATAGGAAGTGCCTCGGACTAATGACATGTTCCTTTAGAAAAAAAAAAACAAAACAAAACAAAACAAAAACTCAAAACAGAATGCCTGAGCTTTTTCTTAACCATTAAACAGACATGTCTTATGCAACTGTCATCAGTGCTTTTGGCTTTCCTGTTTCAGGATTTGGTGAGTTAAAAGAAAAGAAATAAACATGCAGAGAGACAATATCCTTTCTAATTCACCCCCCAACAAAAAAGAAATGGTAGGAATGCTTGTGAGAGATCTTCTTAGTCATGATCATTTCTAAACGGGACAAATTTCTCTTCCCGAGCAAGTCTGCTGGAGGGAAGATGGGGACTGACAGGGAGAGGAGCAGAGTTTCCAGGGGAGGGTTCTCCTTCCTTCAGATTTCATGCTGAAGGTGGGTAGGAATCATTGCCTATGGACACATCAGCCCAGCCTTCTTCCCTGTGCCGGAAAGTACATGGATTACAGGTAAAAAGAGTCTATATCTATGTATTCTTTAATTTTATATGTAGATACAGGTATAAGTAGATAGAGATAGGAAGAGAGATGGGGGGGGGGGGGGGGAAGAGAGAGATCAATCATATAGAATAGATACAGAAATCAGTCTTTCTGAAACCTTAGGGCCACTGCTTGAGCTCTGTTTGTGTAAGAACACAACATCGACGTGAACATGCCATGCATCACCAAGCTCCTTTCAGATTACAAACTCACTTTACGTTGTCCGTGCCACCTTGGCTGGAAAAGGTGAGCCCCAGGTCATACTCCAGCGTGGCTTTACTAATCAGCACCTATGGCTGTGATGTGACAATATGAAATGGGGGGCCTAGCTGAACGGCAGAGCTTCAAGTCAGAGGGACCTTGGGAAATCTAAGGATTGGGGCCAAAAAACCCCAAATCATTTGAAGAAGAAGTGGCTCAGGGGAGCTGGAGGAGTCAAGTTGTGCTGGGAACAGTGCAGGGGGTATGTGTGGGGGATGGTTGACAAGTTTAAATTAACCAGAAATTCTAACTGGCAGTGCATGGCAGCAATTACAAATACACAACAATTTTAACAACTAATTTTTAATTTAAATTAACAGCAACCCCCCCCCAAGTCCATCACATAAGTATAAGCAATACCAGTAATTTTTCTGTTTCACTGTGAAATGAGAATATATAGCTAGATAACTTCCAGTCAGAAGGAATGACCAGAATTACTTCTTAACATATTGAACATGACATAAAACTTGTGTCAGTACAAACCTGGCTGTAAGCATAACTATCTGCCTCAGAAAGTTTTCATCATTCAGTTCAAGAACGCAGTGATAAGGAGAGCTGGGAAAAGCAGCAGCTCTGTCTCCCAGCTGGTGAGGAACAGCATCCAAGGGCTGTACATGAATGTTACTGGAGGAAGCTTTTTCCATTTCCAGTACAATTAATTTGAATGTATTCGCATGGTTTCACAAGGCACATAAAAATAGACAAAGGCTCACACAGAAAGATTTTAAACCACCAAAGTGCTCTTACCTGGACTTCTAAGTGCACAGGAGCCTGTCTGCCTCCGGAATGCCTAACTCCTCGGCAGCCTCACGGCGGCTTTGCTGAAAAACTTCACGTTTCATAGAAATTTGGAGGTTTTTAAAGAGACCTGCCCGATCTTTCCAGGGGTCAGATGCCACATTGCAATGTTATGGCAGTCACCTCACCTTTACTGAGCTAGCACCAGAGGGGACAGCGCTGGGATTTATGAGGTGCTGGCATTAATTGTTGCTCTAACTGCGCTCAAGAAGGTCAGAGATATGTTTGAAATGTTTAAAGGGTTCATTAAAATGAAAACTAAATGGCATAATCAGTGCAAGTTGTCTGCCGGAGCCCCTCGCAGCAGCACATAGCTGTCTGTGGCACCCGGGAGCTGTGGCCCCACGCAGCACCCCAGCCCACGCGATCCGGCTGGTGGTCCCCCAGCACCAGCCATGGTCTGACCCACCGCAGTGCCTGCCCCCCAGCTTGCTGCCTCTGCTCGCTCTGGAGCCAACCCAGCTGCCTCTCAGGGCTCCGCAGGAAATAAATAAAATTATCCATCCCCTTGTTCCTCTGCTGTGGGCTACGCACGTCAGTGCAGCTGGTCACCGTGACCCCTGTATAGCCTGGCCTGTCCTGCTTACTCCATCCCTCCTTCCCGGCATCGCCCTGGGAGCCTTCCCTCACCCCCAGCCTGGGGCACCCTTTACAAGGAGCAGGTCTTCAGCCACAGCTGGTTTGCCCCAGGTGAGAGCTCTGGTACCGAATACACCTCGCTGGAAAAACTTCTCGTGAGTCCTGTTGCTGCGCTAAAGGATCAGCCACAGTCACGAGTGGCAACACACGGGTGGGTTATCGCCACGTTGCCTTGCATGAGTCAAGGGAAGTTGGTTGCCGCAACTCCTCCCCAGGAGGGACAACAAAGGGTGTTTCAGAAAGAGTGGAGCTGTGGTGTGCGTGCCTCAACAAGCAGCGGGCTGTGGTTGAGGCTGGATCTTCCCATGGCCAGATTTAGGCACAGTGAGAAACGGGTCAGACATACTAAGGCCATGAGAAACAGCATCGGGAACCGAAGGAGCGTTTCTTTGTAGGAAGGAAACTGCCCTCCAAGCACCTGTACAAGCCTTACAGTATAGCTGTTTGAACTGATGCCTGCATGAATGTGGCATTGCTCCCCAGTTGGAGTCAACGGCAATGTTTTAGAGCAATAAAGTCAGGATCAGACCCCTTTCCACCTGCGAGTTATCCTCTCCCTTTCACGGTGCACGCACAGGCAGGGCAGCGCTGCCAGCCTGCTGCCTTGTCCATGCAGACCCGGGGGAGGCACGGTCGCTTCTCAGCTGTGAAGCCATTCCCATCCCACCATAGCTATTGGGTTCTGGCTCCAAGAGGATGCTGCGAAGGTAGGTGCCAATGGAAAGGTCACGACCACCCTTTGCACTTTTGAACTTCCAAGGCAGTTGCAACCAAAATTTCACACCTTTTTACCTTTCACTACGCTAAAAAGTGATCCCATACATCTGGTTGTAGCAACTACTTCGCAGAACAGACACCAGCTACCGTGTGCTGGGTGAGACCACAGCTTTGAAAACAGAGATGAGAGCAAGGAGAGCACTCGGACTGTGAAGACCAGTTAGTCCTTAGGGGTACCAAGGGGAGGTCTGAAGTAGAGAACAAGGAAGCCCATGACCCACCGCTGTCCTGATCTGCGGTGGCATTTGGTTGGGAAACAGCCCTGGAAGAACATGGGGGCTTTGCCCGTGGTTGGTGACCACTGAACAGGTGAACAGCCCCTTGCTTTTCATCTCTCCAAAGCAAAAAGCAGCAGAAATGAGTAGTGCAAACCCTGTTGCCTGTGTGAGTGCCTGAGCGCCCTGTGACTTCTGGGGCGAGGGGGTTATGGGTGGGTTCTCCCTTCACTGCAGTTGCACAGTGCTGGAATTTTTCTTCTTACTTTCTCCAAAGAAAGGGGGAAAAAATTCCCTTGCTGCTGGTACGTGTATGGTCCAGCTTTCAAAGTTATGCAAGCTAGGTTTTAACGTTAATGTATTTTCATTGTGTAAGCTACTTAAGCAGAAAAGGTCACACTGGACACATCATTTGAAACAGATGAGAAACATTTGCCAGTAGGGTGAATGCCAGTTCCTGTGTGCTAGAACTGTCTCGGTTCCTGAGAAAATTAGGCTGGAAAAAAGCACAGTTGGGATTTGGAACAATAGGGAACTACACAGCCAACAGCACTGGAGCACCGGGGGAGCAGCAGTGAGTGAGAAGTGCCTGCCCACCCAGCCTCCCCCCACCACCCTCCTGCCCAAACCAGCTCCCTTTGCAAACTACAGACACGCTTCCACTCCTTGCACTGTTGTGCTGGTACCTGATGCTCCTGCTGTGTTCCTCCCCCTGCCAGTGTCAATGCAACGCATCCCCAGGCTGGTTCTGGAAGAGATCAGCTGAGGGCAAGCTGGGGAGGATTCATGCCGTGTTCCAGCGATGCCGAGTGGAGGCACAGCCCGTGGGTGGGAGAGAGAGTGGTGGCCCAGGGCACACCTCTGCAAAGGTGTTCAGGCCTTGGCTTGTAGTGACCTCGGTGACTGTAGCTGTCAGCGATGCCCTAGCAAGCTGTGGGAAACGGTAAAGCCCTGCACGTGCCAGACCAGAGCCTCGTGGCAGGTACGAGCAGGTGATTTGCATCTTCCTAACTATCCTGCAAATGGGGTTAAGTTGCAAAAAACTCCTGTATAAGGTGACGACAAGCTCATGGAAGAAGGGGTTAACAAAAACATACTCACTCTGGTGGGCAAACCCCCATGCAACGAGCCATCCCCAAGCCCTGTGGCTGGCACAGCTGCTGGCTGGGCTCCGCCACCCGCTGCTGCACCCCGCGCCCACCTTTCCTCGGAGCCCCACGGTTCTGGCAGCGGGACACCCCTGCACGCAGCAACAGAAAAAGCCTTGGGGGCTTTTTTCCTGTTCACGTGGCTGCTTTCCTCATTACAACTGCATTTAGCAGATCACTGACTTGTCTGGTTTACTCATGAATGAGAATTTTTGGGATTTGTCAGCCGGGTGAGGTACTCCTGGAGTCACTGTGTGCTCACAAACACGTCACAGGAGCTTCCTCCTCCGCCAGGAGCCTGGCCATGCCCCAGAGCCTCACCGCTGCTCTACAGTGTAAGATTAATAAAAGAGCTAAAGCCCAGGGAAGACAAACTTGTAAAGGTGCCTCCAAGCTGAATAAGAGATTTCAAAGAGCAGAGAAGTCCCTGGGCTGGGTCCTTGGCCTCTGACAGATATGCTGGGCAGGTGCCTGCAGAAATTAAAAAGCACTTTTTTAAAAATTAGATTTTGTTTGAGGAAATAAAGGAAGAGCAGCATTGTTGCTGAAACATCTCATGGTAAATGGCAAAGCAGTTGGCAAAGATCATTACCGGAGCTAAGTCCAAAAAACGGGCTGCATCCTTTTTGGTTAAAGTAGATTTGATACATTCATCCCATCTGTGCTAAATCGGTTCTGTCAAGCAACCCCTTGCTTTCCTGTATTAAAATATTGGTATCTGATGGTTCAAAATAAAAGCTTTCAACTTTGCAATTCAGCTCCATGTTTAGAAATACCCTCGTATTCGACAAAATCAAACCTAAAAGGCTCCAGCTATGAACAGACCGTTTGATATCAAACGGCATGTTTCATTTGATCCGAAGGATGGTTTTGAAATTGCCAATGGCATGAAAAACCAATGACTTGTAAAAGCCTCTTAACAGCCTCATGTTTCAGGGAAGCCGGTCTGTTTTGCACAGCTTGCATTAAACAAGCTCTTTCCGAGTCACCGGAACAAGATACTCAGCAATTCCAAACAGAGCTGTGGCCTCCAGCACAGTGTTACGAATTGCACTGATAAGGGGATGTCACCATGATGAGACATGCTTGGAAGAGAAGCATGTGACAGTGGCAACAGTCTGAGTGTTGCAAGAAAAATCCCTTCTTTGCATTAAGAAATTAAACACTTAGGGCTTCCATGGGACTTGAGGAAATGGTGGAAGGAATCCAGACTCTTTAGCAGTGCTCAGTGTCGTTTATTCTTGTGATGAGTGGAGACCCCAGGTTTTCCTGTTCCTTTGTTGATGGCTACTATTGGGGACTAATCCTGGCTTAAATGACATCTTAAAGGAGGACAGCAGCTCTTCGAATGTGCCTGTATCATCTCAGCCAACAATGCAACGGCCATGGAGCTTGCACCCGTGCAATCTTTTCTTTCTGTAATCAGCTCTGTTCCCTGAAAGGTCTGTCCAGCCCAAAGCTAAACATCACGCACTCCCTCTGCCCTTCAGCTTGCTCCACCACAGGCTGCGTAAGAGGCACCCCTGACTTGTCCCCATCATCTCTGTTTCCTGTAATTGCCAACGCAACAGTGTCTGTGTGCAGAATGTCTCCTGCCTCGGGAGCACACCCTGACCAAAACATCCACAATCCTGTCCTCACATGGCACCAACTCATTGTCTTCTCCTCCTCGAGCAATTTCTCCCACAACCTGTGCTTATCCCCTGGCCACACACAGACTTGCTCTGACTCCCTCCCACGCAGCTAGGCTTGGGCTGGGGCTTTAGTAGAGCCCACGAGAATAATTTCATTATTATTGTGGCACGGGGGCAGCTTTTAATAAACAACTTGGTCACAAGGGTCTACCCTGGCACACCAGTGCACATAAAATTTTTGTGGAAAAATAATACAAGGCAAACTGAGGAATTAGACAGCACTGACCAACACGTGTGGCTGCGTCTGGGAACCAGCCTGGGGTGAAGATGTGCTCCAGGCCTGGGGATGCAGGGAGGGTTGCAGGGATGCTGGGGACTGGTGAGCTGGAAGGGGATCAGGAGCACAGCATGGCACTCGGGAGCCCAAATTCTGCCGCTAAATGCACCAGGGCATTAGAAGAAGAACTGAAATGAAGCCACAAAGCTGGCAGTACAGCGACTGCTAGTAAACGGGCCACAAACACCTCCAGACAGAAACGCGAAAGGAGCTAAATATTATCTCCAGAGCAGGAAGGCTCTGGCATAGCGGGACAAAGCGCCGCCCGTGTATGTGTGCAGAGACAGCTCTGCTGCACAGCTGCCCCTGGCAGGCCTGGCTGGTCCCAGCACCATGAACACTGGGTGCAACTGGGTCCTGTGGCTGCAGCAGGCTCCGCCAGGGGATGCGGGGTTTACAGGGAAGATTTGTGCATCCCTGGTCCCCAGGAAGGTGCCATTTCCCCTGTTTCTCCTGTTCCTCACCATCTAGAGCCTTGGGCTTGTGCTGCCTGGAGGTGGTGGGAGACTAGGGCTGCTCCAGGAACATTTTTGTCTCCTCAGGTAAGCAGAGACAGAAATAATACCTCATAGTCAGACTGGGCTGTGAGCCTGTCCGGAGCAGAGAACCTGAAAACGTCCAAAGATACATTTCTCACTGTCCTGCCCTGTCCCGCAGGTTGGGCAGGAGCCAACCGCAGCCTCGTGGGCACCAGGCTGTGGCCATGTGGTTGCTCATTAGGAGTTACAAAACCACCTCCATCGGCTTCCTCCCACCAAACCCATCAGGTCCTGCAGGTGGATGTGGGGGTCCCCCAGCCGGCCCAGAAGCTGGCTGAAGCTCTCCTGCTGTGTGGCTTTGGGCCCAGTTGCAAAACTGAGTTTACCTGGAGCAGCACACGGGTTTTCAGTCTTTGTACTCTGGAACCCACTGGAGCGAGCAGACAAGCGCCCAGGCTGGCTGCCAGCGTCCCGCTGAGAACCTGGGAGCCTCGTGCATTTCCACAAAAGCAGCTTTGTCACCAGAGCACCAGGACAGACGGCAGCCAGGCTTTCAATAGCTACCTCAGTGCTAAATACTAGGGAGGGAAAGAAAAAAAATCAAATTCCCGCCCTGCCACATCCTTGGGGGTCTCCTTCTGGGATGGCTGAGCCCTCTCAGGGCCACGCTCAGCGTTCGCCCCCAAAAGTAGATTTGCGTTCTGCCTGCGAGTTTTAATCTTCCTAATTTAACACACCAGGTTTCACGGGACAGCGGCAATTACTTCCAATCTTGTTTTCAGGTTGCTACAGAATTAAATAGACTAATAAGAAAAAGGTCTAGAGAATTGTTATGAAAGCAGAAACATTTCACATGAAGTGCTTTGACAGTATCTGGGAAAACAAGCTTGGCAGCGGTGCAGCACACTGCAGATCAGTCCGAAGAGCACGTATGGGGGAGATGCGATGGGCAAAGCAGTGTGCCGGGCGTGCAGAGATCAGCTGCCTCCTCCGGCACCAGCATCGATGGCAGAAGGAGCTGGTGCTCCATCCCAGCTTTTAGGCCATCTTAAAATCAGAATAACCTCATGGCTTTTGCCTCTCTGCATCATTTTTTAAAAGTGAAATTCCCTCTGCAAGCCCTCGAGCCCTTAGGATAGGCAAAATAAGTTTCCCTTTCCTTCTCTTTTAAACTCCAGCCAGTATCTTGTACTGGAGAGTTTACAGAGCTGTTGGCAGAGGTCCTTCTGGTGCGGTCACTGCACTGGGAGTAATAAGTGTAAAAGACAGTTATTCTGTGCAGCTGAGTGCCCTGACCTGGGCTGTTGAGGGATCTGGCAATTCCCACTCACTTCACTTTTGCCTCCTGCCTCTGTCTCCAGTGGGGATGCAGCATTGCTGCTGCCCTGGCCAGGGCAGGATGTGAGCAGCCATCACCTCCTCAGTCACTGCTGGGTCCCAGCACACGTGGGGCTGGTACATCCCATAGAGAGCCCAGAATAGCCAAGCAGCCTGGGATGCTGGCCAGGAGAAGTGGTCCTTCCCCCAAACCAATGCGGCTGGTCAGTCCTGGAGGCACTTTGCAGTCAGAGCCTGATCCAGCCTCTGCTGCCGTGAGCAGGATCTGGCAGCCAGATCCAGAGGGACGAGCACAGGGTCAGGGCACCAGCAGGGCAGCTGGCAAACAGCAGAAAAGGCAATACATAGGTCATCATCACAGACTGGTCCTCCAACCCTGAGCTGCAAGCCCCAGAGAGATACGATAGCATTTGCCCTGGGGGCAGGTGGCTTTCCTGGAGCTCAGGGTGCCTTTGGAGGGGATGCTGCTGGCCTGCTCTCCTGTGCCTTTTATGTCCCATAAGGTGGCCAGGGATCACCAATGGAAACAGCAGCCCAAGCCTTTATTTCTCACATAAACATCTTACTGGTGCTGAAAGGGGCTTAGTTAGATCTTTTGTTAAAGGCAAAAAGTTTGGCCTGATGGTGAACAAACTATTTAAAAAACAGACTATTTAAAAAAAAAAAAAAAAAAAAAAGACATCCCAAAAATGCTGAATGGGTTTGTTCTTTTCAGATGCAAATCATTTGAGCGCTCCCCCAAGAGAGCAAGCGTTAACCCAAAATAACTGCCTCGTCAGGAACAGACAGCCTCTCAACAATTCTGCAAGGCATTGCTGACTTACCACAAGTCTAAATATTGTTAGTTATATTAAAAGCTATTTAAATATTCCCATAAAAGTAAAAATATGAGAAAAAACTTAAGTTAGGAATGACCATAGGAAGGATTTCAGAACAGCCAGTAAGTGGCTTGCAAGAGATGGGATGCATTTCAGTTCAAGCAACAGTGGTGTAAACACACACATGCAAAATATATAAACATGCCTCTCGGAAAAGCTGCAATTCAAGCATCACCTTGAACTCTGAGCAGATGCAACCAGAGTTATTTCAAGAACACAAACATCAGCACCACTGCAAAACAAGTTCTGGATAACTGTTTAAAACTCATACAGAAATGCTGGTATACATAGATCTGTATTCTTCATTACACCTGAACAGCTACATTAAGTGGCAAGTACACACACAATAAAATAAAAAGTAATATAAAGCAGACAAATCCTCCCACCCCATCTGGCTAAATGCAGCAGATGCAGCTGCTGAGATTCAATGCCAATCACACAGTTACAGCTTACCATAACACGCTGGGGTTTCCCCTTGACCAGGTAACGTGCAAGACAAAAGTATTTTCTAGTTCTAAAAGAAGAAAACTGGAACAGCAAAACGGAAAAAAAAGCCCTGCATATGCTCCTGTTTCTGGAGAGTAAGCTTCAAGCAGCTGCATCTGAACAGCCAGCCTGAAAGTGTTTTGTGCATAGGATGCACGTGAAGAAATAGGGAAGACAACCGCTGCTCACTGCCCACAGCAGGCGTCTGCTCAGCATCCCCGCCGATAGCAAAGCAAGCACGACACACATGGGACACAGCAACCCACCCCACACCAGCGTTTGGGGGAATTTTCTGCTGCGAGATGCAATTTGATCAGAAAACCCCGATTAATGTGAACTGAAACGTTTTGTGGCAATACGCCGGTTCCAACTAATTTCTGGTTTGGCTGCAGGCCAGCCCCCAGCAAGGCTGCTGGTAACGCAGCGATCCCAGTGTGGGGACAGTTACAGGCAAAGCCCCAGCAGCCAGGCAGCAAGTGGCTCCCTGCGGGCTAAGGTCTGGGCTAGGGGCTCCGAGGTGAGCAGATGGGAAAACCTTGAAAATCCTGGCAGGAGACCGCAGGTCTGTCAGCTCCCATCAATCCGCAACACAGTGACTGCTGCAGCTCTGCACATCCCCAACCAATGCTCAGTGTCCCACCCAGCAAGTCTCCGCAGGCAGATGACCGCTGGACTGCTTCATTTGTGGGAAAAATGAAAACCCCCAAGTGTATGAAAGTAAAACACTAACTTTTTATCCAACGGGAAATTTTGGTCTTTGCTTCCCCTGGGTCCTTTCAAACTGCACGTGGCTCCTTCTTCCCACCGAATAGCTTCACTCCATTGTTATTTCCCATGAAGTATGTTTTCACCAAGGTCCTGGTCAGACAACTGCTGCTTTCAAACAGGAATGCAGCAGATGGAAAAAACTGCCCCAGGCAGTTAGAGGCAGAAAATGATGGGATGGAGCTGATTCACTGAGAGATCAGACCTCACATCCCAAGAGAAGATGCTGGCAGTTCAGCTATAAATTACAGTGCCAAAGGAGGAACTGCTGGCAGGACTGTTTTCCAGGGAGGTGCAACTCCAACTGGTTGGTCTTCCCCAGCACTGACTGGGATCTCTTGGTTACTGGCCAGTGAAATCAGGAAGAGGTTAGATTTTATCAGTATAATTTGGCTTGTGGATGCTCTTACATAGGTTTTCTCTGCAACAGAAAATGTGATTAAGGAAAAAAGGTAGACCAGCCTCTTTTGTCAGTGTTGAAATCTCTGTACGTGCCCAAGAGCATGTACACACTAGGTAACAGTGAAAAAAAGCAGGGGAAGAGTAATCCAGGGGAGACCCATGAGCCGTTTTGCAGCTCTGCTGCCCACGAAGCATTGCTGTGCGAGAACCTTCCTCCAGCAGCTGCCGCAGGACCATGGTCTGGCAAGGACAGGGTGCACAGAGCTTCTCGGAGGGGTGGTCTGGCTAATCCAGCTCGCGTGCTTGGAAAGGCAGAGAACTTTAAGAACTGGCCCCTGCCACTCCAGTAGTGGGAGAGACCGATTCTGGCCAGGGGTGTCCCCGGGATGCTAGGGACAGAAGTTTTTGCCAGATAATTTATCAACAATTTATTACACCGATGAAGAAGCGGGTCTATGTGATCAAACCTGAAGATAACGCTGCTTAAAGACCTACAAAAGCCCAGCAGATTTCCAAGGCCAGAGCCCTGGCAGGGCCGTTCTCATCAGGTCTCCTCAGGATCCTTTTCAAGAGGAGCTGTGTTGGGTGTGCCCTTTGGAGAACCCTACAGAGCAGCGTTTGCACCCAGCACGGCTTTCTGTCTTGGGGTAAAAAAACCTAAGGAAATACTGTATCTGCAACATAAATCAACAATGTTTGATTCATTACAGATAAAGGAATGTGAAATAGCCAAAAATCTGATGTCATGGAGAACGTGCAGTTAGCAGTCCAGTGAAAAGGTGAATCGAGGCACTACTGAACAGCTCTAAAGCAATGATTTATCAGTTCAGTCCTTGCAGAGACACTACTGCAAAGCCCTATAAGCAAGCAAATGCCCGAGTTCCCACTCAGTAACTACTGAGCATGCAGAACTCGTAACGCCCAACAAGCCACCTCTTCCAAGGACTTCTGCAACTGAAAGTCAAACGTGTCCCAATGTCCACAGTTTGCTGAATAAAGACCCTAGCCCTGTAACGGCTGAGTGCAGATTTAGGTGCTCAAGCACACAGTTGTCGTGGATCAGCACCTGAAGCCCCTGGCGTACAATTTCAGGTTACAGGGATGCTGCAAGGCAGGGCTCCGGAAAGCCCCTTCCAGCTCTCAGCAGACCAGAGCAGGACACCTCGCTGTCATAAATGGTTCTCACCCCGCCAGTTTGTGCACCAAATTCACAGTTCACCTTCAGCGAGGTAGATTATCACTTCTGCTGTGATAACTGTTATGTCCACATGCAAAGTGAGCAAAAATAGGAGAGAGCGTGGTTCTGCTGCACTTCTCACACTTGGGTGCTGTCAGAGGCACTGCCACCCACCAAATTAAACCCAAGCTGGGACAGCTCAACAGCAGATCAGTTACTGGTACGCAGGAACTAGCGTTTGCCCTAGTCTCACCTCGCAGGCAGGGCTCAACCTCCTTAGAGACTGCTTGGGCATGTTGAACACACACGAATGTTGGCTAACATCTAACTTCTTACGTCTAAAGCTTGAGAAATACAGAACTTGTAAGGGTACAAGCACTTGTGGGTGTGAAGGATTAAGCCCAAAGTTCATCCCGCTATTTCCTACTTGCCCCATCCTGCTATTTCCTACTTTTCTGACTGGTGCTATGCTCTGTAGTTGGGGCTCGCCCTACGTTACTAAGAGTTGACTTTGTACATTGGAGTAATACTATAAAAATGTATCACGGGGAAAAAAAAAATATTTCAACAGGCTTTAAGAAACATAGTAATCAATCCTTCATCATGTTAATCCTTTGTCACTTACAAGATGGATTTCAGCAGGCAGAGGAAGATTTCGCTTAATAAAGGAAAAGACTTATTTTCATGAAAGGATCTGAGTAGTTTGCCTGCTTTTGTAAAAGATGTTCCTTAAACCCTTCAGT
The DNA here is from genome assembly GCF_017639655.2 of Falco naumanni. Lineage (NCBI taxonomy): Eukaryota > Metazoa > Chordata > Aves > Falconiformes > Falconidae > Falco > Falco naumanni. The sequence goes on from NC_054067.1 coordinate 13,694,595, forward strand.
ACAGCAACCTCTACTCTTCTAAAAATGAGTCACACTCCTAAATTCCTCACAAGCTGATTGGATGACTGACCTTACAATACATGTTTAATTGAACCATAACCTTGAATCTTGAAGAGTTGCCTTCTGAAACATCTCCCATCTGCCTCTGCAGAAAGCCCCTGGGAACACGCCATGGGAACAGAGGCACTCTCTGATGCTTTCTTAGTAAAGTCATAGTCCCCACTAAGACCCTCAAGACATCAAGTCCCTGAATCCATGCATTGGTTTGGCCCAACACATTGTATAACATGGCTCATTATAAACCGAATTATATTGAAATAAACCCACGTATCGTGAAGGGACAGGGTAGGTAGGAAAGGTCTTTGCAGATGTTCAGCCATGGAATGGCCATGCCCTCACGTCCCCAGGACGTTGCCTTTAATTAGACAGGCTGGGATTGCAGGTAGCAACGGGCAGGAGTTACCGCCCGCTCTGCTGGGCCAACCCATGTCCACCCTGTCTTGGTGGTCGTGGGAAAGGGGAGAGCACTGGGAATACTGGAACGGTTGTGTGTGCTGGAGAGGAGAAGGGGCTGCCCAGCACAACACGGGGGTTGCTTGTTTTCCAGCCCACAGCATCTGTCCCTCATTCACTGCCCTATTTTATAGTCTGAGAGTATCAAGCATAAAACAAATTTTCCCATACTTTTAGGTTTTCTGACTGTGAGTGTTTGGCACAGAAAACAAGTCATCAGAGGTCAGAAATTCCTCCCCATTGGGAAGGGCTGCTCAACAGAATACAAGTTAGCCACTGCCGCCTTCCCACTGCGGGGAGGTGCAGAAAAAAGGAAAAGCAAGCAAGCAAGCAAGCATGCTCCCTGCCCTTAACCACGTTTGACAGCCCTATTTCAAATGCCTTATTTTGGCTTGAAACTTGTCTCCTACGCCGTTTAAAAATTCCTGGCCTGCAGCAGCACATTTTATGGATGCTTTTTATGACACCACAACGCACGAACCGTCCACTCAAAACCGGGAGCTTCACTAAACAGCGTGCTGCAGGGCAGGGCAAAAATGCCTTCGGATTCCTTCAGCCCATCAAAGCCACAGCACGCCCGACACACTAACCAGCAGGAGAGATACATTTTCCTATCAATCCAGCTGTCCATTCTGGAAACGTCAGAGCATATTCACTTGTGAAGAAACATCCCCCGCTCTGTTCTACCAGCGGTGCGCCCCCCATCCATTTCCCTCGTCACTGGATTTGGCACAAAGCACCCTCCCCGGCTGTCTGAAGCCTGCCAGCTGGCCACCTCTGCCCCAGGCACCGTCCTCAGGAGCCCAGGAGCCAGCCAGCAGGGCAGCACCCTGCAGACCTTGGGGAGCACCAGGATGCTCACAGCTGCACCACAAGCGGCTGCCTGCCAGGCTGAGCACAGCCGAGCCAAGCCCGGAAGGGACCTCAGGAGGTCATCTAGTCCAACCTCCTGGGCAGAGAGGGGTCAAACACACTAAAGTCAGGCAACTGCTTTAAAATTTAAGCAAGACACATTTGAGCCCTAGACCAAGCCCTAGACTTAGTTAAGACAAGGCATTTAGAGGCAGCAGGTATGAAGCTCAGCTAATCCGGAGAGGGGGTGAAGGGATGCCGAGACCATAGTGACATTTGGCAACACTGCTAAAAGCCGATGGAGAACCGCAACCCCTTTAGGTGGCCCCAATCTCTACCCAGACGCTTATTTTTAATTGCACGTTGGTTCCACTTCATTTTCTTTTCACGTTTATAAACTTTGCCAGGGTAACAGCTTTGGCGGCATCAAGTATTTTGTATAAACAACCTGAAAGAGTGACAAACAGCGGAGTGCCCCGTACTCCTGGAGATGCGAGTGCAGCAGCTGTCCCCTGCTACCGGCACGAAGGGTTCAACAGCTGCAGGCACAGCATCACCTGCGCTTGGGAGTGACCACAGGAAAATTCAAGCTGCAATATTGTCAGATGTGGTTCATCAGAAACTTAAACACACCTGCACGTTTTTATCAATGTTGATGTTGAGTAACCTTTCAGTTTAGACATGAATTTGTCACAGCTTTTAAAGACAATAAATTTAGGTTTAAAAAAATCCTATTTAGAGAAACTAAATTAAACCTCCTGTGCATTGGGGTTTCTTGGTTTATGTAAAGGTCCAAGTAAGAAAAATCAAATGGGGGAAGAGGTTTCTTTCTCCATCTGTATCTGTGGGAACATAAGTGGTAAAATCTGTTGTGCTTTACAGATACCTTCTATGCACATTATGGCAAGTTTGAGTTTGCTTTTAGTTAAAACAATTTCATGTTGTTTGTTGATATCCGAAAGGCCAAGTAATCTAACCAAATGAAAAAAAATCCCAATTTTGGGGCATGTAAATCCTGAAAGGAACAAGTGCCTTTTCCTAAATACAGCAAGGTATGTCATTTCAATTTACACAAACAGAACTCTTAAATTTGCAATGAAAGAACTTAGAAAAAAACATTAATGCAAATTATTGAGAAGAGCAGACTTCAAACTTGGCCGGTGTGATAAGGCTGTTTCTAAGCCACCAATATAAGTTAAAAATAGGCAAAGGCAGTTTGGAAGTTCCCAAACGCATAAATAAGCCTCAACGATGCCATATACTGGTGATGTCACAGTAGCAGATAAACTGGTGAGCATGGGACAGGTCACAGAAGGGCAAGAACATTAACAAGCGAGGCTTGGCTCACTGGGGTGGTCCGAAAGTAGTAATTCTACCTACTACCTCTCTTATTTTGCAATCCTTAGCATGCAAAGAGAGGAAGAAATCCATTTGACAATTCCCCTGCCATTTCACCAGAAGCAATCTAATCATCATTAAACTGATATTCCCAGGAAACAGAAGTTTATGCTGCTTGAGCCAAAACTCTTAAAATTTTATCACTGTTGGCAGAAGCAAGTCCATTTCATCATTGTATAAATGTCTTAGTAGAGAAAGAACAGAACAAACTTACCATTTCGGTACACAGGGGAACATGTAAGCTAGACACGTCACCCACTAATAGTGGGTGAGAACAGCTTTAACAAACATTGTGACCGCATTCAGCGCTGCTTATCCATGTCAAAATGATAGCGCCAAAGTTTTTGGAGATAATCCTTTCTTTTGCTCGAGTTTCTTAGGGGCTGCAGAACACATGGAGTGTAGGACGGTTTCTCTTACCAAATAACTTTTCAGAAGTTCATACACTTGTAAGCTTATGCTAAAAAGCACAGTGTTTGCTGTTGGTTTAATTTTTTTCACCCTTTCCAATTATAGAACAGCAGACTCCGGAGACCAAAAGCAAGCAGCTGAAACGAACAATGTCTCATCAGCTCTCAAATTCATACCTTTCCATTTGGTATATTGTATTATTATTAACATAAATTAACATTTACGCTTCAGATATCAGGATTTTTCACTCAAGCTGCAAAAAGATTTTTAAAAAGCCACTAACCTTGGAGCAGAAAAGTATCTGTAAATGCATTAGAAGAAAAAGCAACAAAACCTCCTTGAAATGTTGAAACATACCTCCATTCAACAGGAATATGGAAAATAAAAATAGTAATATGCCATTTAACGTGACAATTCACCACCGGCGCCGGGGCCACCTCCTGTGAAAGGATGCCCAAGGGAAAAGGTGAGGTCCTCTGGAAGGTTTGCACCTTAAGCTCATCACAGCAGCGAGCTCAGACCTCCAACAATCTCCTTCAAGACCCTTGACAGAGGAACACAGCGCCACGTGCAAGTGGGGTGGAAAGATTTCGAGGTGCAGATGCAAAACACGGCGGCCTCCTGCAGTCCCCATGCTGACACGAGCTTTCATAACTGTGCGCTTGGGTGGCAGCAACCATACATATAGACCTACAGATGCATTCGCGGATATAAACTTCATCTTTATTCCTCCTATGGATATAGGGATAGAGGTGATTCTTTATCATCATGGACATTGCAACAGAACCGGGTATATAAGCAGAGACCCTACAGGATCAGCTAACACAGAACACATGGTTTTCTCTGGGTAAATCACCTTTCATTTCTCCAACTTGTGACTATGGATCTCCCAGATCTCACACGCTGGATCTATCTGTACGTATGTCTGAAAAGTTGCATAAATTCTAGTAATGAGATAATTATAATAAAGCCACAATTATAATACCCCAAAGATAGATGTTTATTGAGTTGCTGAAAAATACAAGTATTCCAGTAAGTTCGTCACATTTAAATGTTAGCTAAAAAAAAACCTACAGAAGTTCCACATACAGTCTAGTTGTTCCATTTTCCCACTATAATGAAAACTATGTTAAGATGATACAAAGTCAAACCTTTAACAATCACCTGTGAATTCCAGAAAAGTTAGTATGTTCTAATACTTCTTATATTGCCCTTACTAGTAGCTATGAGCTATTGTGCCAAGTTATCCATCATTCAGTTCTGAAGGCAATGTGTTATAGCTGTGAAAACTAGATACTCAATCTACTCTTTGGCTATATAAATCAGAATATTATTAGCATGAGATTCCCGTTATTAATGAGGCCTAACTAATTAAAACCACAAATAGTTACATACACATTTTCCAAACAGGTCTGACCTGCTGAAGTCATTGCAACATTAAACTTTAAACTTTAGAAAAGATATATTCTTGGAAGGGTTCTAACAGCCATTTGAGGGGTATTTGTAGCCGCTCAGAGAAACGGATTGTGTTTGACCACAGAACCAGGAACGAACAGCAGAATTCTGTGAAACCATGGATGAGGAGCTGAATTTGTTTTTTACACCCTCATAGTTTCCACAAACTAAGACTATCGGAACAGCGATGCTAGCCTGGGGCACTGGCACTGTGGTTATATCCATCGCTGGTGTAGACCTATCTTAAGGAGAGAGGAAAGTTAAAAGGCTACAGTCGTAACAATGAATCTTGACCAGTGCAAACCAGCAGCTGAGGACAGCAAGCTGTATGCCTGGTCTGTAAGAACGAACCTGAAGGGACTGCAAGAGCAGACACAAAGCAAGAGCGTACACCACAGGTATCTGACAGACTGCGGAGGGGGATGCAGAGTTCCAGTTTGAACAGAAAACAAAAGCGTTCTATTTAGCAGTTCAGCATCTTTGATTTAGGAAACAGAAGCTGAACAAGCTCATGTGACATATGAGAAGGTTGCTGCAGTCAGCAAGACCTACGCAGACCTAAGAACTACTCCTGAAGAACTGCTAGGTGGAAGAAGCACTGCGATTAAGATCTATAAAATGTATTCAGTCCCATTAGTTCTCAAATCCTGCTGGAATCGATGCAGCCTGCCAGCAAGACACCTTCATTAAGGCAGGATTTTGTAAATTATTTACATTTTGTTTATGAGCTGGAGCCTGCCATTTACAAAACTTTTAACACCTCATGACTCGTCCATGTCCGAGCCATATTATCCACAGCCGATTAAATATAAAAGTAACATACTTATTTGTGGCATCCTGATCAAACCAAGCTTAAAAAAAAAAAATTACATTGCAAAGCTTCATCAATTTTACATTCTCTCAATACATCTCATGTGGAAACCGCATAATTTTATTTTTTTTTTCCTTAACACACTTTCCTTATTCAACAGTGACCTTCCCCATGAAGATGACCAGGGACAGACAGGAATCTCATGGTTCACGGAGTCCAGCCTGGAACAGAGGCCTCCGCATGGTATCATTCCCCCTGTAGACCCGAAAGGCCCTTTCATAAGAAAAGAGTTTTCTTTATAGCTGGAAACTGAACAACAGACTCTCAGAACTTCAACCACAAACTCCTCATTAATAACTGCAAAAAAAGTTCCAACTGTTTAGATGCCTTTGTCAGGGGATGGTTTTCACTTCCTTTGTAACGCTGTTCCTTAATTCCTGCTTTATAACCCCAAATTGTGCTTCATCAAGAAACAAAGAACAGCTGGATGCGTGCAGGTGCAGAATGAAAAGCTTCACAGGGAAAAACATCTCTCAAAAGAGAGTATTTTCAATATTCAGGTCTAATTCATCATCCAGATCTTTAAATAAAGAGGAAGAACTTAAGGTAAAAATTAATTTCATCATACAGAACTCTATTTCAACCTGTTTGAATAATCTAACTTAACTACAGGTCCAAAACCTGGCAGCTTTGTTTCCTTAGTGCTGGATCTAGCAATTCATGATCGCAAACCACAGAGAAGGTGACCTGTGCTATTACCAGATCCAACCCATGGAACAGAAGGGAAGCAGATCACCTCTGTCAGCAGGAGTTTCCATACTGGATTAAGCTCATTTATTAGCAAGATCCAAAACAACTATGTTGGTCTGATGCGTATGCTGTAAGACACTGGGTGTTTTTCACACCGTAAGACAGGAAAGTGTGTAAATATATAAAGATGCTGCTACAAGTGAAGGCATCTTTATCTTCATGTACTCCTACCGCTGCTGTCCCTGTTGGTCGAAACTGAAGCCCTAATATACTCTGTATGTAGAAGTGTCCTGCATTTCCCTGGAATAAGAGTTAACATTTCTTTTGTTTGTAACTACAAAATAACGTATTTCCTGATATGTAATGAGGCAGGTCACTTTATCAAAACGGCAACAGATATTTGAAAGAACATACAACAAATTCTCATTATTTACTACGAACATGTAAAAAGTGAAGTGAAATCAAATTGAATAACTTGACTACATGAAAATTATTAAACAGTTTGTATTTTATACACAGAGTATGTACACTGGGTTTGGAAATGTGGGTTTTATCCATGCAAGTTTAATACAAAAAAGCTATTTACAAAAAAATAACAGTAGGAACATTTTTCAAAAGAAACATGTTATGTTGGAAGCTCCAGCAATAATGGAAGTCCTGAAAAAAAGACTTAATACCGTATTATACAAGAAGACAATCTTCAAAAACGTGGAAGATACACTTTACAAGAACATGAAATGCAAAATGAATTGTAATGCACTACCAAAGAACTTGCAAGTATATACACAATTTAAGCATCTATTTTAAAATTATCACTCTCCAGCTGTGCCTCAGAATTACTTCTGCCATGTCCTGCACACATTTACATACCGATCGTTTAGTTACATTGCATGTTCTGAGTTTCATAATCACGAGTTACAAAATAAAATAACTGAATACCAACTGAATGATAACCATAAAGCAATCATATTTTCCTTGTTCTAGGCATTACGTAAGAGTAGAACACATTCACATTACTCCCAGCATAATCCACCAAACCCTTTTGCAATGCCTGCGCATGCCCCTCCAAGCCTTGCATTACCTGCTAGTGCAACAGACACGAACAGTTGCAGCTAGGAATTCCCACAGTTGCAACAACGCTTGATGTAACATATGGATTCAGTAAACACAACCGTATTAACGTTTGCATGTGAAGAGCGCAGCCTTGCACATGCTCCAGAAAGCACGTTAATACTGAACAACGGGCGTTCCCATGCCGTGAGTGGCACGACCTAACCCTAAACTGATACAGCAATTCTGGAGAGATCACACTGGTTCACTCATACTCAAAAATGAAGCAACCAAAAATCCTATTACTTCCAAATATTCCTATTTCACAATCTGCCTTCATAAAACTACAGTGTGTGTGCATGGGGGGGGGGATTAAAAAGGAATCAGAAAGTTGTTTGCCTTATTTCACACAATTTTGAAAGAAGTGACAGGCTCCTCAGTGCCGAGAATTCTATTTAAGTGGCTGACTTCACGTTATAGCTCAGTTACAAAACTACTGAGGGAAATTCCAGTCTCGCTGAATTCACATGCTCATAGAATCTTCTAGGTTGGAAAAAATCCTTAGGATGATTGTAGGATGATTGTGTACAACATTAAACCTAACACTGCCCAAAGAGAAAGTTCCCCAAAACAATTAAATTTACTGTCAGTTTGAGCTATTCTTCTCCTTTAACATTTGCTAATATACTAAAGTAGCCCTGGAAAGACTTTTTGGTTTTGTTTAAGAGTAGGATTCTAAAATGTGTATGGAAAAACACATTAAAAAATCTTCTTTGAAAAAGTACTTGGCTATAAAACATTCAAACCAAGAGTGTCTGCTTATGTCAGTTTTATAAAAACTTGTATTTCTTCCCTAGAAATTAATCAGGTAGCTTATAGCAATTTTGCCTCCCTTTGCCTCACATGTTAAAAAAATTAGAAAGTCAAAATCAATGAGGGAACAAATATTGCATATAACCACTATTTCGAGACATGTTGTCAGAGCTGTACTATGTGAAATACCTGAAGAAAAATAAAGCAAAGTGGCATTTTATTATATAAGACACACAGGAGTCAGAACTACTCCTGTGCTGCGGCAAGTTTAAACTACAATTCAGTTAATCACCTATGTTCTCTATTTTAATAGTCAAGACCAGCAGAAATTTTCTCACAGGAAGAGAGTAATTTTTACCTTCATATTTAATTTACCAAAAATATCTGTGCCATACAATTCCTGATTAAAAAATAGTTTGCCTTTCCCTCCATTTGTAAATGAATTACGTATATGCCACAGCGCGCTGTGTATGGAAAAAGAAACAGTACTACTGTTTTGATTCACTCGCATGGAAGGACAAGTAACACAATAACCCGCTAAGTGTCACGGTGTAATATTCCATGAGTGAAGTTCCACAGTTCCTAGAGAAACCTTCCTCTGCCTCATTCCATCATTCTTTGCCAGTGGAAGTTAATTACCGGTGAATCTACTTAACTGTTACCCTCTAGTAAAGTCAGCACTTTCTGTAGTGTTTTTACACAGATTGAAAACATCTATGTAGAAGAATTCTGCAGCTTATGCTGGAGGACACAGCAGCATGAAGTTTCCTTTAGAAGTTGCACCCCCCGGGGCAATCTCATTACAAAGCCAGAGGGTGCAAAAGGCACCACCTGGGCACCCTGCCCAGGGCTTGGGATGGGCAATGCTTTCTGCAGCAAGAGCTGGGAAAGAGCTATCCAATACATATAGTCTTCAGGAAAACAAAGATGCCAAATTTCTTGTTATTTTAACCTCTACGGAAAGCTCCCTGTACTTCATGATCCACCTTCCTCAGCATGAAGTAGCTACAGAACATCTCTTTCTTTCTCTACTGAATCTCAAGGCTTTTCATTGTGAAGTGATTCAACGTGAAATCAACTCAGAGCACCCTCTCCTTGGACAACTATACATTGCCTTTCCCATTCTTGGGCTTAACTCCGGTTTTGCGTGCGTTGGGGTGGGGTTTCATGTATCTGCTTTTGTTTTTCAAGTAGAAGTCACTGTTTAATATCGTGTACCTCTTTCAACACACACATACGTTAGCTTGACTTAGGGAGGAAAGAGAGATTTGATTTACCAATACAAAGTCATCTCCTATCTTCAGAAAGGGCTGAAAACTCCCACCAGGTGCTTTCAGTTGGAATCAGCTGAATTATTAAGTGTGCTTTATCTCTGCCGATACAGACCGATGCCAAGAAAAACAGGCAGACTGCAGCTGTGTTAGATGCAACAGCTACCTTCCACACAAGCACTTAAGGAATCAGCAGAAACAAGTGCCAGACCTTTGTCTCTTTCCAATACTGAGAAGACACACAGAAACTCAGTTTTTGTGAAAACAGATGCCTTTTCTTTTTTTTTTTTGTTTGAACGTGGCTACAGATTTATGTCAAAACCTGACAAGACTGCCGCTAAATGGTATTTGAAATAAAGTTTTTAACTGCAGTAACTGCTGATAATCCCCACCTGCAATTTTATTGAGGTGATACACCTCCCCCTAGTCTGAAAGCTGTGCTTCAAACTAATTTTCCCTAGTCTTAATACTGTATATGGCACATCAGAAAATTTGTATTAAAAAAATAAATCTGTGTAGTACTTTACAGCTTCCCTCGTCTTACCAGAGAACACTATTTTTAGTAAAAGATCTGACACTAAAGCCTTGCTGGTGACAAACCAGTTTAAGCCAAGATTGATATGGTTTCCAGCTCAGATGTTCCATAAATCAAAAGGTGAAATAAAGTCAAGAGCAAAACTTGCACTGACTTCAGTGAGACTAGGTATTTACCCAGAAATTACGATGATTCATGTCGGAGTTACTCATTATTTCCAACTTACTCCTCTGTATTTTATGATCATTTTAGTTCCCGGTGGTATTTTGGAAATCCTCCAGACACATCGGTAGAGATGGTTTTCTGCACCCCCAGCAGTGCCCCAGATAGCGCGCAGCTTTACCAGCATTATATAACAGACGTGAAGTATTTCTGAGATACTGTGTGGGAAGTCCACGCATTACAACTATTTTAATGCCACTGTTTTAAGATTTCACAATATCTGGGACATTATTGCTTAAATGAACGATCATTCATGTACGACACGCTACATTCCAATGACATAAATAAAAAAAATAAAAAAAAAAAACCAAACACCAAGGCAGGAGCCCTGTCAGTATGCCGATTCACACTAATTTACAGTTCAGACCATGTTATTGCAGTAACTTTGTACAGCATTCACAAATAACAAAAGCACCCTATTAACTCCAATTTACTAGGCAAACAATGCAGTTTCCTAAAGCTTTTAATGTTGCCTTTTCTTCACCTCCAAAGTAAAAGCTGAACAACTGCAACAGGAGTTGGGCAGGCCTCTCTTTTTAACCGTCCTGTCAGCTGTACCAAGTATTGACACTGCATCCTCAACAAAATGGGAAAAGGATATCCTACATGTACTTGGATGTTGGCAGCAGGGATTCTGGAATCACAGCAGTGCCCCAGTGCCACTGAACCAATTTCTTAAAAAAAAAAGTAAAGAGGAAGGAGGAATATGGCACGCAGTAATGAGCAACGTGAAGTCATCAGATCTGTGAACAAGTAAGAAAATGCTGGGAATCAAATGGAAAGGGAGAAAGGGGACAGCAGGCAAATTCTTGTACAGCAAAGACAGCAACAATTTCCACAGGCTGCTTTAAAATTTAAACTTAAAATTCAGAATATTTAGCATCTTTTTTGCGGTTGCTCCTAAAAAGATCATGATGGGAACAGCCAGTTTTAGCAAGGCTTTACATTATTATCGTTATTTGTTAAAACAGCTAAAGAAAGATGAGAAAACACTCATCCAGGCACAGTGGACTTTTTCCCAGATTGCTCCTAAGGATACTTGAAGGCCATTAATCTTTTCAATGCTAAAAAGGAAGTCCTGTAGGAATCACGATTATCCTTCCCATGAAGGTGGCCATAATAATTTCCAATGAATAACAAAGCAAGACTGTTTCTAGTAGGTGTGTAAGGAAGAACTTGAGAGCATTAAAAAAAAAAAAAAAAGAATTACTAGTTTTCAACTTCAATGATACAGTTTAAAATGAGTACATCAGTTTCACATCCAGTTTTCAAGTTACTTAAGAAATAAGCTTTAAAAAAACCCTGGTAAGCATCTGGCATGCTATCATCAAGGGAATTCTTAATGCTAGCACTGCGATATAACTTGGTAAATTTAGTTTAGTAGGAAAAAAGTTACTTTAAGATCAGAAAACATATTTAAATATGACAATGAAAGAGCAGTGCAGATCAATTTAAGACAGGTAACCAAAAGTGACAATCTAGTTAGCAATTCTATGACTAACACACTGAAACAGACCTTTGTTGTTTTGAGTACCACAGCAAGGAATTGAAAGACAAGGACTTACTCTTTTTGAATGGTTGAGTTCCTCAAGTGTAGCAGACACCAAGCATTCCACTTAATGAATTACATTACTTTTTCATTTTAGTCTTAGCATGACTTATCAGATACTGAATTTAATGAAAAATAGGGATTGAAGTTGTTAAATTATATGTGAATGATTTTTAAAAGTTAGATTTGAAATATGGTATTTTTCAAAGGTCAAAGCAATCCAATTTCCTTAAACACGTATTAATGTAGCGTAAGATTTGTACCTAGGACTGCAAATTAAGCTTTACACCAGCCTCTCCATGAGCTGAATTTTAAGAAAACACTATAAACAATAGCAGGTTATAACTGTTACACATGAATCAGCTTGTTTCAATGGATTTAAAAATAATGTACCTTTAAAAAAAAATCTTACCAGAAAAGGGTTATTTTTCCTCTCAGCTGCTGATTTTAAGGACTATAGTAAATGAAGGAAGGTATAAACAATACCCCTCCCCCATTCTTTTATGAATTACATTACATGGGGTCTTGATCAATTGGAAAGAACAAAATCAAATCTTGTTACACACTTGGCAAACATATCCAGAACTCTTTTTTTAATTGAGCTGCCTATTCATGAAGAACAAACTAATGCAAACAGATTTTTTTACTAAAGTCATGAAATTATTTGCAATTTGTTTAGAGAAGAACTCAACTGTGTATGGTTTCAGAATGTTCTCAAAACATCGAGAATTTGTGCAGAAGCAAACAAATACATAAACTCAGAAGTTTCAAAAAACCACCACAGTGGAAATTTTTCTTTTTCACATTTATCCAGAAAAGTCTAATGTCTCAGCACAGTGGCATTTGTACAAACTGATTTGTGTGCTATGCCACACTTGTGTAAATTACACAATAAATCGCGTAAACACTAAAAAGATAAACACTGATATTCCCCAAATAAATTATGGATATACCTGTTGTAAAAATGTAATGTGAGATCAGGAGCAATATTACACAAAATCCTGAAAGTCACAGCGTAAACCTGAGATTCTGGCAGTTTTATCAAAATGTCCTACATTATTCTGTATGCATCACTAGTCCTCATGTCTTACTCACCATGTACATTTGTTTGTCCCAAACGAAGAAAAGTAGACAACTATATTTTGTCCAACAATACATTAAACCAAAAGTGATTAGGTAGGTATTATCAAATTAAATATCATAAATAAAAAGTATTTACAGTATTTTCTAATAATTAGACAAGAAAATAACCAAGTTGTACAACAAACTTAAAACACCCAACATCAAAAATGTGAAGTATTACTTAAATCTTCACATACTGATTTTACAAAAACCTATTAAAATATTTAAAAATCTCCATTTTATCTATTTTAAACAAAGAAATTTCAAAAATGTTTAAGACTATTAAGAGTTATCAATTACACAGGCACTTCACATGTAAACAATCTACAGTACATGAAAAAAATATTTGGCACCAACCTAGAAGACTGGAAAAAACTCAATAAAATGTGTCTTTTTCCCATAGTATACTGTTTTGTGTAGTCACCATACACTCAGACTAAATACTGGCAATGTTAGAAGTGTGTAAGTTACAATCAGGAGTGCAAAAAATAAAGAACACAAATATTAAGCTTTCTGAGAGAGTGAAAATGAATTACACGTGATCAGTTGCTCGCATTTTTACCATCATACACCATCGCTACATTTCTGTCTTACCTTTAAATCAAATTACTGACTTGAAAGATTATGGAGTGTGTGGGGAGGTGTGGGCGTGGGTATGCGTGTGCGTGCTTTGTACTTCCAAAATAATTCAAACGACATTTTCAACATAGGATAAGAAATCCAGCATTTAACTGTAACACTGCAAGATGTTAAATGGCAGCTTTTAACTTAACTGGAAAGAGAACCCGATGCTACCACAATCTCTTTGTGCATCCAATTACAAAAGAAAAAAAGAATAATTATGTTCTTTTAACTGTCAGCTGACTCCAAGGTTTTCACGTACAACTCCAAAGTAAGGCTGTCTACAGCATCTGGACAGGTATTAGTTTCTGATGGCTTGGGTGTTCCCATGTAGGAAGCTGAACTGCCTCAGAGCAATCCAAATTAACAGAACGGTTAAGTTGTCTAGCTTCCAAGAAGTCATGTCACATGGAGGAAAGCTGAGATACTTTCAATGTAGGCAATTCAAGCAGAGCTTGAACTGTGAGACCAACCTTCACCAGACCCCTTTCCTCCAGAATGTGATGAGGCAAGCAAAGTCTCTCCTGCAAAATAAAGCAGTATGCGAATTAAGTTTCATTCTTTTTTTTTTCCCCCCAAGGCAGGTAACAAATGCAAAACTGTCTCTGAAGTCACACATACATCATTACATGACACTTGCATGGAAAATGTCTTTGGCCTTAAATTTCACATGTGGTAGTCTACAGAACAGAATGGTCAGAAACTAATTATAGCTACGATCGGTTGAAAGCATTAAAACTATGACAGCATCAGAAGATGCTTAAAAGACTGATTATTTCATAAAGCCAAAGACTGTTTCTTTTCATAAGCAGAGCAAGAAAAACAGGCTGATGGGCACTGTTGGCTCAGTGGCCTACTTCCCCATTAGCTTGTTTTATAGGCTTATTAGCCATTTTTCCCTTGGGAAAATTTGGAAGTGCTGATAGACTGGGTCCTCAGTAATAAGCCACTCCCCAAGAAAGTAATCTTTCAGTTTCAAAATTCAGCACAAGCTGGACAACCTTCCCAACTGCTAGCTGGCATTATATGTAATTCAGAAGGTAAATCTTAGCATCTCTAATTTCTGAATGGCCTGTGGCTCTACACTAGATAGAAGCTATGGCAGAGCAGTATCCCAGGCTTTTAAATCCATGAACTAATATTCTTGTTCCACTACAAAGGGTTAAGAGAGTTTTTTCTCTTGTAATACGCAGGAAATTACTTATCTTTAGGTTTTTTCCTCCCCTCACACAGGGCAGTAAGAGGATGAACTTGGGCAACAGAAGCCTGAATAATGGGCTGCAACTATGGCTGTGCTAAAAAAGACAGCTGATCAGGCTACATGTTTCTGTAATTGCAGGATTTTTCCTAGGCAAGCACTGAAATTCATTCCAAAGCAAGCCGCTATACTCAAGACTTTCAAATATTACATCATCCTCTTGCATCAGTTCTTTTGTTTAGATGATAATTTATTTTACAAGGAGGTCAGTATTATTTTTTACTGTAAGGAACCAACTAGAAAACCATAAAAAAAGTAACTTCCTCAAGTTCAAGCCACAGGTCAGAAATGGGACATCTTTTCAGATCTTCAAGTTCCCTGATCAGTATTTGCTCTGAAATCACTATTCCCCCCTGAATTAATCCACCCACCCACCCCCAAACGAACTTCAGTATTTGCTGACATTTTCTGTGGTTCTTAACAGTAAGTCAATAAAGCAATTAGTATACCTGTGGAACGCCCAATTTTTTACAAGCATCAAGAAAGTTTTCAACATTTCTTCGGCACTTTGCCATACTGAGTTTAGGCTGTAAAGACAGAATGTTAGATCTTCACCATACATTCGTGTAGGATTGTATATTTCTGATGCAAATTCAGTTACAGTTGCTAAAAAAACAAAACAAATTTTGTGAAGACTCAGTATATGAAAATAACTCTTAAACTAAACTTCTGAGCCTTGTTTAATGCAATGTTCTTGCATAAAAACTGAGGTGAGGAATGTAGCCCATTAATATGGTAAACATGATTCATGGTGTTTTAGTAGAACACCAAAATGTTGTTTTTACATAAGATGCAACAGAAGTAAGACAAATGACTTACCACTGCTGGCGATGGTACGTGAATGCTGGCAACAGAACGTGGCCTTATGTGATTGGCTAAGTGGCAAAGAACTACTCCATCCATCAATGCTGCTCCAATGTCATCTGGCAAAATTACTTTTAACCTTGATTCAAGATTCTATTAAAAAGTTCATAAGTATGTTACTTTCAACCTTATCTAATTTCTATTTCAAATCCAGGGTACTTTAAAACATTCGTTTACAAGGGACATTTTAATACTTAAGTAAATAAAAGTACCGAGTACAAATACTCTTTCCTCTTTATATCATTAACCTTCCATTCCCTTTGTCTTGTTTTTAATTACGCAACTACATAAAGACATTCAGTCAACAACTACCCTGATACATAGCTCTCAAAAGCCATACAGTGAACTCATTACTCATAATAGGAAAGCACAGAATTTAAGGACAGAAACGTTTAGCCCAAATATCTCATTAGCTGTTAGCGTGCAGATTTTGTGGGTTGAAATCATACAATTTTACTAGGAGGAGGAGGAAAGAAAAAAGTGAACACAACCACTTTGGGAATGGCTATTTCATTTGTGCAGATGACAGCTAAATAGCTGAGGAGAGGGTGGCCAAGAAGTGCCCACACTTGTGTTACAAAACTGAAAAGGGAGGCGGGGAATAGTTTCTTCCACTCCAGCACCAAGCCTTCACTGTTTCAGGAAATGAACCAGACAGAAACAGCCTTCATTGAAGTCACACCCCAAATTAGTCCTGCTCTGAAAAGCAGAGCTGCTACAATTTACAATTAACTGTTAAATATCTTGCGAACAGAACTACACAGAAAAACTACTGGAAGTCTGAAATTAGAACCCATTCACTGTTGTATAATTTGCAACAACTTTCTATGCTCAAAAAACATTTGGCTATTCAGAAGGCTATGGTCAGCAGCTGCTTCAAGTAGGCTACTTCCAATCTCAGGTCAAATAGCAGCATACATAAGCAGAATTACTGTCTCCCTAAAAAAACCTAAAACCTCAGAAACCTAAAAACATTTAATTTCTAATTTCGTTTTTCAGCTAAAAAAACACTTCGTTCCTGGCGGTATTTTGGATGGACCAAAAATAGTAGCAGTGTAGCCTGTTAGATGAAATTCCTTAAGAAGGAATATCACTACCAAGAAGCCGTTGTACAACTGCAATGATTTTATAATAACAGTTTAAATTGTGGTACAAAGCAAACTAAATGCACTGCATCCACAGAGTAAATAATGGTACATACATTGCGAAGCTGCCTTATTTGCTCCCTTTCTTCCCTTAAATGCTCCATTTTCCTCCTCATTGTAAATCCAGGATCCACTGCACCATAGTCCTGGCGCGATGCACGACTGAAAGCTATTAAACATTAGTGGAGTTAGTTTTCACAATCCAGATTAAAAAAATGCAACAACTAAAAATCTACCCCCAAGGATAAAAACAGGAAAAAAGCTGCAGAACTTTTCAGAACAAATATATTTAAGTATGCTGATGTAAAAGATGCTGTCTATGAAAGTTACCTTTCAAATAAAATACACAGTTCATCTTACTTAAGTGCAAATGGGTAACTACAAAATAAGGAGACAGAATTGAGATCAATATTCAAACATCTGTTTGAGATCTACTACTCCATTTACACTTTTTCCAAGCATATCTTGCAATCTAGCTTTGAACGTATTTTCATCGTGTTTTACTTTTAATTAAAATAGAAAGTCTTTATGAAGACTAAAAAAGGGGTAGAGCTCACTGATATAACTTACAATGAAAGACTTAAAATATATATATATATACACACATACGTGCATGTGTCAGGTGTCCATATGCAAAGACACGATGATCACTTTAATAAAGAACTAACTGAAAAATATGAAATGTCTCATCTAGCAGTGCAGAGTTCTTTAGAAAGTGAGGTCTGTTAAATCATTACATTCACTTTACTATTCTTCATGGTCAGAAAGCCTTCCAATGAGAATTCTATTATTTTGTAGAACACTTGCAAATAAAAGATTCTGTAGCAATACCACTGTATCCTTAAGTATTTTACCCCATGCATTTGGAGCAAAATTTAAAGAAAAAAAATCAGTACTTACACCTTTAGAACTTTCTGTATTGTTTTTAGCAGTTTGGATTTTAATAAGACACGTAACAATGAAAAATAACAGAAATTTTATAGATACTCTTGAAACCACTGCTCTGATTTTATACATTGAGTATGTGGTTTGTATACAGAAAAAAACCCGACTACAAGCCTGCCTGCTTCCTCCTATCAAATCTGCACCTTCCTGATGCAGATGCACCTACCGAGGACGTCGATAACTCAGAAGCCTCTAAATGATCACAGCCAGGCATGACCTGGCACATGCAGCTAACCTAACTATCTCTGGCACAGAAATTCACAGAACTGCTTACACATCTCAAGTGACTCAAGGGCCCTGAAGAAACCACTTGCATGACCTCAGTCAGGCATACTCTGCTACTTAGGGCTCTCAGGTAGTATTAAGGAGGTCAAGCTTTGCTACAATAAACACCGAATAAAACAAAACTGAAGAGTTGAGAGCATTAATGAATCTGCATGAAGACTGTTCCCTTAAAAACAGAGAATAATATTAATCGGAAAAAGGACTGCACAAGTGGCTTTTGCAAACTATGTTTTGCAGTTGACACCCAATATTCACATAGGCATTTGCAAATAAATACTGTAACTGCAAAAAAGGCTGTATTATTTGTACCTAGAATTCAGAGGACCAAAAGTTTGCGTTAGACAATACGGCTTTCCAAGACTGCCATACCCTCCTCAGAAGAGCCAGGGTGCAACAAAGCACTAAGTCATAAAATACCTGGCAAAGCTCTGCTCAAAGCACCCTTTCATAGGACAAGGTACAAAAATCTACTTTCAAAAACCTCCTGCCACAGCCATCAGGTCTTCAGCAAAACTGCATGCTGTTTCCCTGTTCATTGACGGTGAATAAATATGCAAGAAATAAATTGGGGGTGGGGGAATAAAAAAAAAAAAAAATTAAATCACTGTGCAACTTGGGGAACTTTCAATTATTTGTCAAAGCAGCTGTCTGTCTTTCCCAGTACTATCCTTGTGGTAAGTACACTGGGTGGATTGCTATACTGTGCCATCTCATTTTAATTCATGCATGTGCCATCCTTACTGCGTATTTCAGCCCAGGAAATAAACATTTGTTCTATCATGCTAAGTTAGAACAGCAGCTTACCTGACCTTGGTTTGAGACCAAATGGACCATGAGTGTTACTATCTGTCCTTTCATAATCCTGTTAAAAGAGATAAAGTCAATTTTCTTCCATGCATTGAAAGAATTAACTTTTGTTCCCATCAAGGTAAGTGTTTAAATTGTTGTTGCCCAAGAAAACTGAGTCCATCTTAACTGTAACACACTCTTTTGAGGAGGACAGTATCAAAAAAATAAAAAGAATGAATGTAATCATTACATGCAGATAAATTTCTCTTACTGAGAAAAGAAAGCAGCACCAAATTAACTAACACCTACTCTAAACCATTTCAAACTACTGCAAACCATTCTGTGAACAGAGTTCCAAGCCAGCTGCAAGCAAATGCAGTTAATCCTCCCAATACTAAGCATCAAAACATTTCTTAAGAAATGTTTACTTTCAATTATGAAGCTCAGGTTTTTCTCATTTCACCATCTAAAAAGAGAGATGCACTCAGTAATTTGGTATGTACATCAGATATCCTTATTCCAACTCATTTTACTCGGGAGATGTTTTTGTTATGCTCCCTCAGGTTCCTTATTGACACAAGATAGAAATGTTAAAGACACTGTTGTGTGTTTTATTCAGAACTCAGTAGTGTAGCTCAGCCACAGTGAGACTACATGGCCATTCCTTACAAAGGAACGTAACCAGGGAACGAAGCTGCGCAGCTGCACCACAGAGGCGACAGCCAGAATCATAAAGGATGAATCTCCCTAAGAAGTGTCCATACCTTTGGCTTATATAAAATACTAAACCACAAGCTTTACTTAAAATCCTTTGGCTGGCACATAGGGGACACTTAGAAAATATGGCAATTTTGATTTTCGTTTTATTAGCTATTTTTATTCGGAAAGCAATGCACCTTTCTACACACAAGTCAAAAAGAAGAAATCTAGGAGAGATCCGACAGTTACAAAGGTAAAGCAAGTTGTAATATCTGTCTCTAGTTTTTATCTATTTTTAAATTTTTATTATGATGAAATATTTCTAATTGCAGCTTCAAAGGAAATTAACAGCTTCACATCTGTATGGAAAATCTGCTGACAAGTAATGTGTACGAAGAAGTGTTTGTTGAATGAAAAACAAAACCACAAACTTGTACCTCAGACGACACAGGAGACTGTGGGGACACATTAGTATTATCACTGTCTTGCTAAAAAGAAACCAAAGAGATGAAATTATAAAAACGAAAATTATGACTTAAGAAGAAACATGAAATTATGAGTACACACTACATGAGACATGCAACATTTGTCAAGTGAGTGACAAACTGGCAGCAGCTAAACTTAAAAACACGTAAATCAAGGAAACACCGTTCACTGTTTATGTCGAATATGACTTTTACATTACATGGGCTTGATATGTGAATTAACTTTCCTATTACAGAAGCAAGTAAATGTCCTGCTTTTCCCCAGTACAATCTTGATGACTTCCTTCAAATAAAGGAGTATAATACTTATTTCTTTTATGGCTTTGGAATACAAAGTTTGTTTGCATGGACTCAGGCAACATTCTTCTGTTTTGTGACTGCGGCTCAGAGATGTTCATAAAAAGCAAATGAACAAAATGTTTTCTTAAATATTTTACACAGTTACTATTTCTCACCTCATCATTTTCATTTCCACTTGAACTCTTTCTGGAAGACTTATACTGCAAAACACACACAATTATTACTTTAAAATGGAAGTATGGTTTTCATTTGAACTAAATGGCTTGATATCACTCAGATGTTACTTATTACTGGTGAAGCTGCTGAGAAAAAAAACATGTTACAAAATCAAAAAGGAGCAAAAAAGAAACAAACCAGAAAAGGAGTATCTAGTTCATAAGCTAGTCAAGATCTTCATTATGTTGATGAGTTAAGAGCATTTTAAAACTAAATACTTCTACAATATGAACTGACTGCACGTGACAGTTGATCCATATGAAAAGATCTTAACTGCTACCCTGAAGCTTGCTAGAAAAAATTATGCAGCCTGTGAAAGTTTACAATGTTTATGTGTAACTTTAAGACTAACTACACTGGTTGACCTGACATAGTAAAAAATCAAATTAAAAAAAAAAAAAAATCAGTATTTTCTTCACAACTTTACAACCTGATCACATCTTTTCTATTTAAGACCAGCACTTCTTCCACGGGTTTGTCTGATTTGATGCGTACTGCCTTCATCACTGTCCCGCTTCCCACTATGCTAGAAGGTTAGGAAATAAAGGAGGGATTGAAGGAAGAAATTTACACAAGTAGTATTTAAGAAAATGCAGCTAGAATCAAAAAGATTCATCACTACACCACGCCGGTAAGCGTGTTGGGTGTATACGGCTGGCCTACCCACCCTTATGACATATAACCCATAACACAGGCTAAATTGAGACTAACTTTAGAACTGGAAGGATGGTTCTCCTTCAAAGATCTGACTTTCAGGGGTACTTTTAGGTTTTAGTTCAAAGAATGTCTTAAAAAGGAAGTAAAGCCTGACTTGCAGCTATATTCTTTAATATTAATAACCACACAAATTTACATAGCTCTATTATAAAGAGTTTTATTTATTAGTTTATATATATATAAAAAACTTATATATCTATATATTTATATAGAAGACATTTGTCTTCAAAGTTATAACGGAGCACTGCTGGACTATGAAATTAAACAGCTTTTTAGAGCTGAATTTTCAACAGCTTTTGAACTACAGGCTGAACAATGCAGACAATGGTGAACAGCATCTCTCTTGAAAACTGAGGCAAAGGACAAACAGCTTTTGTTAGCTATCCTACTGCCACCCGTTTTCTGTGCAAATTAAACACAACTTTTGACGAGTAACTGAATAAAGTGTCAGTTGTTGGTCAGTGGGATTCTTTTGTTGTTTTAATTTTTTGGAATTTTGGGGGGTTTGTCTTTTGAGGGCTTTTGGTGGGGATTTTGTAGATTTTGTTTTTGGTGGTCATTTAATTTTTTTAAACTATGCACAGAGTACAGGTAGTTCTGGGGTCTGATAGAGACCCATTACATATATCCAAGATTGGGTATTTCTCTTCTTGGGTTTATTTCCTGTATGTTTGCGGTACAAAGGAATATATTACTTTGGCAGCTGATAAGGCAAAGCCTAATTTTCTATGCCCTGCGGTCCTCTGCTGCTGACTTCTGTTTATACAGGCCAGTTCTGTGTTACAGTTTTTCCACCATAATCAACCACATCAAGCCAGTAATTCTTTTCCACTGTGGATACATTAACAAGAATTTCAGCTTGGATGCAGGTAGGATCCAAAACGACTACAAGCTATTCTGGAGGAAAACAAAGAATAAAGAAAAAGTCATTTTGGTTGATAAAACTGTCTTCAATGATAAGATTCTTTTTACATATTTAACGCAACAAAGATTTCAGCTTCAAGCAAGACTTCAGTGCAATGCCACAAGAAAAGTTCTGATTCTCACGGGCATTTTTGTACTCTTCTGCTGCACAGTACAATGGTACAATAAAAAATATACAAGATGTATAATAAAGATGCTCTATAAATACTTCTGGATGCTGAACCAAGTAAATTTTCCCTGTTCTAATGACTTATCACAGTAATCTGGCACGCATTCTTAAGATACGAACGTTTGGTAGCACAGATAGGATTATTCAGTGAGTTTTTTATACAAGAAAACATGGACACAATATGAACTGTATTTTCATTCAGTGAAAATACACAGCAGCGGTATGGGTTTTTTTCCCCCAGTTTGCTATGGAAGACAGACTTGACTTCACTTGCTCATTGCCTTGTTTTTGCAAATGATTACCAGCGATACAGCATTTTTTGTTAATGATACACCCTGCTTAATTCACTTTCGAGGTATGTCTATAGCTGTATGCAATGTCATTTCAGGTATTTCCTTCCATCACAGAGCTCAAAACTGAAATCTGTATTAGCATTTAAAGACGTCCTTAAAAGTTACGAGGAATCACCAATGCAAGTCGTCTGTATTGACCGCACAGCTATTTAATGAGTGAATGTCTGAATTCTGTTTGATTTGGACGTTTCTCCCCTTCCCTGCAAAGGCTGCAGGGCAAAGTTAATTTAGAGATGAAAAGCCTGGAAAGAGGATACAAGTCCATAACTCTTCAGAATAAAAAAATAAAAGACAGACAGCTTCTATAATCACAAGAGTGTATCTGAACTATATGGCATTCTCTGTTTTTTCATAGAATGTAATTTATGAAATACTAGGGATCTCTAAAGAAAGATGTTTGATGGCAAAGACCCAAGAAACTAATTTCATAAGTGACAAATTTAATTTTAACTCAACCTAGCACTGGTCAGAATTCTCCTATTTCTCCACTCCACCCAAATACAAATTTTATCTAATGCCGCTGTAACTCACCTGTTTCCAAAAAGCAGACACTGACATCTGGTGACCAATGGTACACACTACAGCAAAGTAATACAGAGAAGATTTCCTCTCTAAAATGCAAACTAATGCAGCGAGAAAATGCATAAATCATTGTTATAACCATGCTACACAAAAAGGTAATGCCTATTTTCCTTGCACTACAGTACAAAAAAAAAAAAATCCCTCACAATGGATGGGGAAGGACCAACGACTGAAGATGAGTTTCTGGCTTTACCAGGTTGAACTGTAAATTACTTTCTTATATTTAAAGGATAAACAAAGTCTTTGGTTGACTTTTTTCCTCCTGTTTTCCAGCACACTCATATTCCCTACATACTTAACTGAAAAATAAAATCATTACAGGTCACGTGTAAAAGCCTGACAACCCTTCAGGTTCTCTTACCTTTACTTAGTTACATAGTTTCTTCTACTGTTGTTAAAAAAAAAAAAGTGTCACCCACCCACACTACCCCCTCATTACCTTGAAATACTCTTTTCTAATTTGTTTACTTCTTCTCCTTTCCTCATTCTGCCAAATCACTGGCTGTGTTTCTGGCCAACGCTGCTCATCCGTTGAATCTTTCTGGTTTTCCAGTGGCTGTAAGGTTCAGAAATATTTTTAAAGTAAAACGTAAATATACCTCGCATGTATTAACACAAGTTATTATGAACTACAATTACGAATTTTTTGTGCCTCTCATAATCTATCTTAATGACATAAAAGTGTTACCGGTCTTAACAGTGATTCTGGTAGAAATCACTTCTTTCCTTTCAAACCCTAAACTCTATTTCATAGAAAAAAAAGCATCTATGAAGCAATCCTTAATAAAATAACATGCTTTTCTGCACTACGCCTAATATTTGCAGGTATGTTAGGACGCCACCTAAGGCTGCTATAAATAACTTGAAAAAAAGAAGTGCTGTTAGCCACTAGCATATCTAATTTCTCAACTCAAATACTCACTGCAAAGGAAAAGATTGGCTGCAACAAGACAATTTAAGTACTCGTCTGCTGTTCCTATCTAAAAGATTACAGACATCAACTAGCTGTAAAAGAAATCTCTCTTCCAAAGTATTGTATCGTGCAATGTATTCTGAAGAGACAGCTAAACTAGATTTATTCTCAAAATAACAATGAATATGTATGAATGTCTAAACCGAAAGCAGACAATCTGAAGGGACCTTTTCATAAGGCTAAAACTGCATTTCCAACCATTTCTTCATATGAGAATATCAAGCCATTTAAAGCAATTGTAAATACCTAATGGATCAAAATCTAAAATAATTAAAAAGTAGTATCTACAGTTTCACTGCAATTTTATTGTGTTGTGCAAGCTTCTCAGTGAGGTATGGGGAAAGAAATGCCTACATAATTCAAATCATTTTGAAATTTTTACAAAAAGAACATTATGGTGAAGCGATAAAATTTACATGTAAAGAAATACTAAACCCAAGTAAGTAAAACTTCTGCGTCATTAGTTTCAGGACCTTAAAGCTTGTACCATATGCTCCTAAAACAAAACTCCTCCATTACATACAAGTCAAATCACCTTGAAGCTTAAGATCTTCGGTTTTATGTTTTCCACCACAATTACATACATACAATAACTATGTGTATAAGAAACCATACGAATGTATAACAGTTTTCTGCCAGAAATACGAAACTCGACCAAACAAAAAATCATGCAGATATGAAGCCACCACGTACACATTTTTATATTTACCTGCCAGCTGTATGGAGACACCGGGGAATTCACTTCATCTGTTGAGACACTAAAAATTAAGATGAGAGGCATTATGAAATTTACTGCTTTGTGTACTTCAAAACCTTGCAAGTTACTGTAAAAATATCAAAAAAGCGAACACTTAAAACAGCAGCTTCCTTGTAGTGCTACAGTATTTTTTGGCTACCTCTATAAGGATGTCACAATGTGGCTAAAAATTATCCATGTGACTGAAATATCAAATCATATTTCACTCTCCTTTACCATACGTGGACAGTAGGTCTTCCACACTACAATACTTTATTAAGATAAAGCTTTTTCTTAAGCATGTTGATCCTTAGAGATTGCTACTGCATTTACTTTGTTTTGTTTCTCAAAGCAACTAATGAAACATTTTATTCAAAGCTGACAAAAGATCTGTTTTTAAACTTTTGGAAGGCTGACATGCTTCCTTTCACTGTTAGCTCTTATACAGCAAAGTAGAAGCTTAAACTAATAGGGAAAGGAAAAACATTTTAAGATGGAACAGTGAAACTGCAAAATCTCAAAAAATACACTCTGGAAGATGGACTGCCTGAGATGATTGAAAGTTATCTGGAAAAGAAAAATGTTTAGATTGAGTGTCACGTCAAATTTTTCTTTCTAAATCTTTCTGTTAAGTTCACTTCTATCATGTTACCAGCATCTACTTCATTCATATTCTGACAGCTGACTTGGAAGCTGTGCAGTATACCAAAAGGCTTACAGCTGGGGACTGAATGCAAGAAGAAACTAACATGAGCAATTATAATAAATCCTAAAGGAAAAGCAAATAGGCACTTAATTTCTGCTATTCTGTATTACTCTTCCTTTCTTTTTCTTTCCGTTTGCCTCAAACCAATCACGCTACTTTTTAAAGCGGTTAGGCACAGAAAATTTGTCTGAATCATGTCCAATAGCTTGCCAAGCAATCCAGTTGAGAACTGCAGATACTGCTGCAATAAAAATTGAATTTTGCTGTTGATGTATATGTATCTATTAACTATGACATGTTCTATAAGTGTAAATTCTTCGGGGATATGACAGTCTTTCTAATCTCCTTGTATGTTCCTTATGCTGTTGCGTGGTTTCAGTTCCTATGTATCAGTGCAATAAAACCACAAATAGCCTGCAACATCTACCTTACCTTGTGTGCACACCTCAAATTTAGAAGTGGGGGGTGGCTGGGGTTTTTTGAGGGGTGAGGTTTTTTGTTTGTTTTGGTTTTAAGTCTCAGAACTGTTTCTGTTTCATTAATGAATGGGGAGAAGTAAATTTAACCTTTTCTGGATTGCCCTGCAATATGAAGGCCTAATGCAGCGTACACTACAATAGGTGACAGCATCTCCAAGAACAGACACTGTACGTTAAAAACCCAAGGACTAGAAAGTTCCAAATGCAAATGAGCAGTAGTTGTAGCATGGTTCATATGATCACAGGACACATGCACAATTAACTTTTTTAAACCACAGATACTAATAAGACAGAAGATAGCCTAAATAGGATGTATGGCATTGAAATATCTACACCGTGACCCTTTTCTCTTTGAGTAAATGTTTTCCTGATGTGTGCCTGAACCGTAGAGAGCTCTCTAGCAACACCAACAGCACTTACAGCTTTTTTCTCCAAGATTCACAGCCGAACTATGGCAGATACATACACAAGCAGGTAACAGGTTCTTTTGAAGGTGCAGATTTTAGAAGACTATGGAGCTAACAAAAATCACAAAAGCCACCATTCAAATTGAGTTCTTGTTAGGAAGCTGCCCGTAAGCTCGCTTTAGATTAAAAATTAAAATTATTTCTTGACCAAACTGATTAAAAGAACTGTTCCAGGATTCCTTAGGGAAGGAAGACTGAAAACTTGTAAGTTCTCTCTCACCCATGTAGACAGAAATGGGAAGCTGTTGTTTCCCAATTTCCTAAAGAGAAGGTTCTGGGTATTTTCATTTGTTGTTGTTTGTGGTGGGTTTTTTTAATTAAAAAAAGAGAGCATAAAACTACAGCTCCTGCAGACAATGGATTCCTCATTGATACATCCTCCACAAACAGGAAAGGTTTTGCAGGCTGTGTAGGCTAAACTCCCAGCAACACTTCCAATAGCTCTTAAGAGCACAAAAGGACTGCCAGGGAGGAAAATTTAGGTGCCTAAGCACAGCCCCAGTCCTATTTTATGTAGCACAGGATCCCACACATCTGTACAGGACTGTTACCTATGGCAGACATGACCTTCTGCACTGGAACCGGGTATCTAAAACATCATTGAATGCTCATCTTTGGGCACCTGAATTGCTGCCATCATCAAACCCACAAATTAGTTTCTTGATGACATCAACTTTCCTGAAAGCTCAAAAGGACAGATATTTTTTTTAATCTGAAAGAAAGAAGCTAAAGAACAGATTATCTGTGCAGCTTCTATTTCATCTTGAGCTAAAAACTCTTGACAGAAGATGGCAGCAGCAACACAAAAAATATAAAAATCAAATTATAAATAAATTAAAATACTGAACGCTGTGTATCAATACCATTTTTCCGATTCCATTGGCTGCTTTGGCCTGTTCCTTGTGCTTACTGAAACAGAATGATTAAGAAGCCTAGAAAGAAAAAAAAAAATATACGTATTTATTCAACAGTTTGGTAGTTAAACCTTTATTTTAGAATACATGTTACTTTCACTGCATAACATCTCCTGTAAATGAAATGTTTAAAACATTAAAGTGATATTTTCTGTAAAATTAAACATGTATGTGTGTATACATATGAAATCCAAGCCCAATCCTGCTTCCATTTAAATCAACAATATTGTTTCCAGCTCTTGTTCAAGTTCAGAACTTTAAAGAAGCAAAACCTGATACCTGAAACCAAAATGAAGTCTACTTTTAGTTTTCTCCCTAAATATATACTATTTCAACTGATCTCACACCTGTGTCAAGTTATGCTGCCCTCAACACAAAAGGTCCCACTGTTCATTAAAATTAGAAGACGGAGGACAGTCAGCCTAAAGCAGACAAGAAATGATACGCAGGTTGAGCACAAGAAATCGGTAGGAGCAGGTAAGAAGGCCGCTGGTTAAGAAACACTGCAAGCACAAAAGAAATGTAGGGGGAAAAGGAGAGGTGGAAAATGGAGAAACACAGGCTAATAGCTAAATGAAGAGTCTAACGTAGAAATGAAGCAATGAAAATTCCATTTTTCTAAATGGTAAATAGTCAAAAAAGCCTAAACTTAAGGATTCAGAAATATTTTTTCACCTGGAACAAACACATACCATGCATGTGCACACAGGAAGAAGACATGAGCTTTTATGGATGTGTAAAGTGTTAACAAAACAGTAACGCTTTAAACATTTCCAAGTTGTGTCATGTTGAACGGTAACTTGAATGAATAATCCCAGTTTCTTGGAGGTAGTAATATTACACTTTGACGCTGACTTCATGTGCAGAACTGTGATCAAAGTGCATTTATGCTGAATTATACACAGAACTAGAATGTATTTAAGAATCTGAAAGAATCAGAACACCAACTATTCAATGGAAGAAAGTAACACAGTAGGTACCTTTTTATATTACGATTACATAGGGCAGTACAACCATTAATCTAAAATGACTGATGACTTTTCAGACTTCTGATTACTGAGCTCAAAGGTATCACAATAATCTCATTTGTAGTTTCAGTCTTTCACTGTGTGAAACTCAATTCAATGAGATTATGAAAAGTTCAGGCCATTAACCAACAGTGCCTACAGCATTCACAGTCTGCAGGATCTGCTCCCTGTATTTTGTTTTCAGAAACTTAAGATTTTTTGAGTGTGAATTCCAGAATTAAACTATACTATAGCCAGAAAAATGTTACAAAAAAATTAATATTCAGAGCATAGGTTATCGAACCACAATATAAACATACTATTTTAGAGTCATTAATTTTTTAGAGAGAACTCCCATTTAAATGAGCCTTATGTCTTCAACTGAAAACAATAAGAAATTCAGAGAGACTCTGCAGCAAATTGTGACCATTACAACAGAATGAGCTTTCAAAAAAAAAAAAAAAATTTGAGTCACCAAACAGTTTAATGCAACACTTGCACCAAAACTGACACTCTCCATGTAAGTTCAATGATTGTATGTAACACAGGCCACTTATTTTAAACTCACTATACGAAATACAAGAAAAAAATATCCAAGCTAATTCAAACACATATACACACGCACTTTACAGCTACCCTGTATCTATGAAACATGTATATACTTTATTATAAACTCAAACATTAATTATATTATAAACAAAATATATTTTTTTTTTACTTTATAGAACTTCCTGTTTATAAAATGAAGAATATTGATGGGGAAGTAACAGTAAATTCAGTATCTGTCAGGTTAGCAGTTACTAGTCCAGTCAGAGAAATCTGAATTTTCTGTTAAAGGAACTTCAAAAAGGTTTTAGTTAAAGAAAATGGTGAAAAAATTTAATCTGAATTTCTAAATTGCAGACTGAAGAATTCATGGCAACATTATCTTTTCAGCCAGAAGGCTGGGGCGGGGAGGGGGGGCATAATTACTATAGTCATGTTAAGAACTGTCTTCTAGGAAATACAATGGAAAACTGAGTGTGCAAAATGAAAGTACAGGTAACTCACATTCAGAAGTCATGTTCTTTTCAGTATGGTGTCAGTGGTGCAAAGATTCACCAACTGTTCCCATTCATACTACAACTCATTAAATCCAATTTGTTTTTTTATTAGATCCATCAATTATCAGGCCAATTACTTACTGATGGTCACACTGAATTGCTAAATAAGAACTTGCACAGGACACTTGTGTTAGTACCGCATTTAATTTTCTACTTAGGGTTCCTACTAACCACAGAAATTCTGTTTTACAGAGGTAGCATACAAGCTATTACCCTGAAACAGAGTTCTAAAATTCATACAAAATTTGAGATGTAAATACTCAACAGCACATACACCATGGCACATTTATATATATTTTAAACTTATTTTTCTAGTTTTGTATCCTGCAAGTGTAATACCTACTCCAAACTGCCAACTAGATGGGAAAGAAAGGCAATGGCAAGACCAACGATGATATTGCAAAAAAAAGTATTTAAAAAGTGGGTCTCTTCTCAAGACATTTATACTTTCATATTTTGAGCAAACACAACATCCTAACTAAGGGACACAAATGAAGCAAATGATGGTAATGCTATTTTAAGTTTAAACAACCAAGCACTACCTAGGGTCCATAAAGTATATAAAAACATTAGACGTATTTTACAGAAAGACAAAAAAATGATGGATTTTAAACTCATTCAGTAGCAGTGTACTGTCTTCACATATGGCACTGCTCTGTGATCACAGGCTGTGTTCTTAGGGATTTCCACAGTTTTAGGAATTTGCAATTGTGAGGTAAGAAGCCATACTTTGATGCAAACTGAAACCAGCTCATTTAGTACTAATGAAGATTATTTAATTTCAGCTATACTAGTTTCTTTTGAAAAAGACCAGGAATATCCGGAGTAAGTTACAGCATTTCAATTGATAAGGTAACACAAGTCTGAAATCACTTGGATTCATCGCCTACATGTCTGAGCACAGTCTACACAGCCCATTCCAGATTTGTTACCTGTGAGGTTTGTGTATCTGCAAATGCCTCCCTCACGGCTGCCAAATGCAAAAGAAATTGTCACTGGTCATGCCAATTTGAAAATTACCACTTTAAAACCAAGGTACCTTAAATAAAACAAAACAAATTTTAAAGGCCCACACTTTTGCCTGACGTTCTATACTTGAGGTACGATACATTAAAAACCAAAAACACTGCAGAGAAAGCATGTTAACGGTACAGGAAGTTATGCTTCCAGGTTTGGACTCAGTTAAATGTTCTTTGGCAAGCTGCCCAATTAAGTATTTTCCTGAAGTAGTATTTAATCTTAAAGAGCAATAAACATACTGCAATCTACTTTTGATACCGAAGTATCCTAGGCTAATTGAGCCAATCCCTTTGTTTTTGTTCAGGAAATGGCCAAAACTGTGGGGTTTTGTCCACATTTTAACTTTGGAAATCTGAAGCTCTACAAACACTTTATACCTTGATGCACGTCCTGCCGCCCTTGTCCTCTGGAAGAGTTTTTCACTGAATGAAGTTCTATAGCTTAATGGCCTTCGTCTGTATTCATATTTCATGTACAGCAAAGCCAAAGGTGGAAGAAGCAGCAGGACAGGTTGATGGGAGAGGACAGGGAAGTCATTAGCATAGCAAGCAAAAAGAAAGAAGACTGCATAATATTTAAAAAAACTCACACTGAACAAACAGAAACATGATTAGTAAGAAATTATTTTGTGATGCTCACTTTTCTGATGATTGTTTAGACAGATTGAACATATTTTCCACAAATAAACACATAAATATCTTCACTACACTTCTAAATATTATTCTTACTGCTGTTTATGGCAAGAAAGTATAGATTCACAAAACTACGGATTGAACATCAGGGCTAAATTTTATATCAGAGGTTTGTCCTCATGGACTTAAAGATACATAAGCAAGCTTTAAAATATAAATGTTAAACTAAGCAGTAAAACTTAACTAATAAGATTGTATATGTCTGAACAATTCAAGAGCAAAGCAGAACCATTAGCAAGATCACCGCAATAAGATACAACAACACATGACAAGTAAAATTCAAGTTGCAGTACTTCAGAAGAGGAGTGGCTTGGTATTTCAAATGATTAAATAACCAGGAAATACTAAAACTAATCAAACAAGACCCACAGGCAATATAAATAATTATCATATAAAAACCTAGTAAGAGAAAACCACTTATTGTCTATTTATTAATAAATTAATATGTGAAAAATTAGCATTCTTAAATGGTTTTGCAATACTTCTGCTAATAAGAACATATTAGCATTAATATTTCAATCGTATTTTTCCCTTCTCTGTGAACAAACCATTCGTAAATACACTGCATAGTTATAAGGAAAACATATTTCATCTTTTCTGTGTGCACATACATACTACTGCTTTTATATTTAACTTATGTAAAACACTGGAGAATTTTTAAAGCTCTTTACAGTTTCAGGATAGATTTCTCTGAGGGCTTCACGTTTACTTCAAAACAGCAGTGCAGAATGTCATTACACAAAAATTCAAAAGAAACAGTATTTAAGCTGCCATAAAGTTAAATCCATTACTATGGGATAATAAACAACAATAATGAACTATTACCAACTACAACTTTCACCTTTCAGGAAAGAGCTTACTCTCGCTGAAGTACCTCACTGGTTATTTGCCTACTTGGTAAAGGAACCAGAGAGAACACTGTTCCTACCCCAGCTTGTCTACACCCTGTGCAACTGCAGGTATTCCCTCTTACTCTTCATTTTACACGGTTCTTAACTAGTTCTATTACATTCCTTTAGTCTGCTGCTTGTTCTACAGCTACTTTTGAAGAATCATTCTGTTGTGATGCCAACATGGAGACAGGCAGTTCGTCAGGATGAACTTACACTATTCAAATTATTTTATACATATATATATATATATATAAATGCTTTTTCATTTGACAGAATAACATTTGAACAATTTTGCTCTTTGGTTCATAGGAAATTTGTATCTCGCATCACCACTTAAATTACCTTGTATTTTAATAAACCAGTCGCAAACAAATTATATGCAGGGTCCGCAACTCCTACAAACCAAGACAAATTAATTTTAACATGTTAAAAATAACCTACCTAACTAAGAATAGTTAATGCTCATGTAAGTATGCTGCTTTGGAAAAAAAAAAAAGTATAAAGAAGTTAACATACTTCAAACCAGGAAATCAAGAGATTTTCACATTCATCTCTTCCTCTCCATAGGAGTGTATCACCACTTCTCTAGACAGCAATTTTATGAAAAGAGACAGGACAGGTTTCTTTGAAGTCTGTCACTAACTGTTTAACATCTGGACAAAACTGTTCTTAAAATAAGGTGTCAAGAGCTTTTGGGTATAAGACAGGTTAAAGAATCAACTTGTAACACAAGTTATCTTAATATCGTAATACCTGTGTTTCTGTTCTTGCTGTAGTAACTGAGCTGCTATTTTTCTCAAGTCAGTCACTTCTTTGAGTTCATCATCGTCTTCAGCAAGCAGCTGCTCTTTCTGACATCTTAAAAATCAAAAATGTGTGACTTCAGTTAAGCAAGACAAAGCAATGAGTACATTAATGCACAATAACTAAGTGCTTCCTATAAGCTTATTTTCCGTCCAAGAGTGAGCACTGTGTTCAAGATGAGATTTCCTTCCTCCATATGCAAGGAACTTAAAAGAAAATCATTATCACCCCCCACTGTCTGTAAAATCTTCCCCAAAAAAAAGCTCAAGATTTACCTTTTTTCATCTCCCCAGTCCTCATTTTGTTCTATTTTCTGGGATTTCTCAGGATGCTTTCCCCGTTCCTTACACAGAATGAAAAAATAAACTTAAGCTTCAACTACAAAAAAAAAAAAACCAAACCCAAGCCTGCTGAACAGGTTGGGGTTTGTTGTTTTTTTGGTTTTTTTTCAAACTACGCTACCTTGATATAAGACAGCAACGGTCCAATCTGTACCTCTCCTTGCTCAGGAACAGCTCCCTCTTCTGCATTCGGATCAATGTAATCATACACCTCCTGGTCTAGTGAGGATTGATGAAGAATGGAAAAGATGGTATTAAACAGTTCTCTCAAACAAATGTTTTTCCTGAGAGAGATAAGCACTTGTCAAAAATGTTAGATAAAGATAAAACAATGAAATCATGTCTCCCTGAGCTAGAAATAATCTTTATTCTTTCTTTCTGGCCTTATCTATTTACACTGCTTTCTGAAATGATGAAAATACAATCAATGCCAATATGTGATCATAACATTTTGTACAATTTTCTTATGTTAGATTACCTAAGCAAAAGTATTTGTTACCTAAAATGACAGATGCACAACAGATATTACCTTTCTGTGGATCGAGTTTACTTCCCATTACATGATTGTCATTCCTCAATGTCTGTTCCCTTGTTGATTCTGATATCTGGGAGTGAAGGCTGATTGTATCATCATCAGACGGCTGCAAGGACAGTCACATTTAATAGAGAACTTGCATATCAATTACAGTATTGGATGATTTGCTAAGAACTTACAAATTATAGTGCAACTGACCCTATTATGAGAAACGGCTCCCAAGACAGAAAATATCAAGGCATATGGGGGTTCTCTGTGGCTTGGGGAGCTTTCTGGGGAGTTGGGAAGTGTTTAAAAGAGTCACAGTTTAAGAAGTGACAGACAACTGGTCAGTATATAGTACTGAAATACAGTATTTCGTTCAAAGAAGTTGAGTCCAGCATCAGTCAGTGAACCAAGAAAATCATAATTGGGTACTTTCTTATCTAAAGCCTCCAAGTACTTTGACCCTTGGTAGACCTTGAGGGTGGCAGGGTTAGGGAGGGATGTGGGCAGTGGGAGGGAATCACAGCTTTACTTCTAATAATTTGGAATTTTCTTAGACAACCTAACTAGCAATACTTCTTGTTCTACAGTTTCCCCACTAACAGTCACTCGGCATCTGTAATAGTTCTAAGTTTCAAAAATCTTTTGTTCTACACTATTCTGTTTTGACATCACTGTTAGTAACTACAGCTCCTTAATCTAGATTTCTACAAATACACAGGTAACTTGTAGGGATTTTTGTTCACCACTTTAAGCCTTGCAGATTATTCGGAAGTTTATTAAAATTTAAACAATGGTGAGGATTACTAATGTATACAACACAAGTTTCATCCAAATAAACTTTCATTTTCTTCAGTACATTCATTTCATTAATAATAAAATAAAGTTTCAAATAAGTTTTGTCATTTGTGTAGAAAATGATTATGCACTTCACACATTAAAAAACCCAAACAGTTCCTCGGGTCAGAATTCAGTTTTAAAATGTATGAAATTTGGATTGCAATGAACCTTAACCAGAAAAGTCAAAGCAATATGTAAATTATTTGTGTCTGACACTGGCAGTTCAATGGTTTAAACTCAACTATACAGATATTGAAAGAATATTAAACGCAACTTAGTTAAGTATTATCTCAAATGATACAAAACAAAGGGAAAAAATTCTACAGTACAGAAATTACAGAAATTTAGCAGTGAAAAATACTCACTTCTGTTGTGGACAACCTTTTATCTCCATTATCACTTCCAATGCCAGAGTCTGGTCCATGGTTTTTATTGGGATAGAAGTCCTCCATGCTACATTAAGGAAAAACAATACACAAAGTGCCACACAGGAATGAAGGAAATAGTAGTTTCACTTTTCTAAACGAAAATAAACATCTTTTTAAAAATGCATTCTCTATACTTATCAGCAGTTGCCAATACAGAATTGCTGCACAGTACCCCATGTGCTGAGGACAAATGCTTAATTTCCTACAGCAGTTGTTAAAAAAAGTACCAAAGCACAGTTAAAACTGACACAATTAATTATGGTTCTCCCTCTGTATCCATGCAATTCTAGGATTGTTCTATTTCATTAAAAAATACAGTCTTCAAAAAAGCAGGCTTCCTCTGAAATACGGCAATTCCTTGAATTCTATTGCAGACAGAGTTTTCTAATAGTAGTAAACAGATATTCCCTAATAAACTGTCATATCATAATGGTTTAACTCTGCCTGAGTACCTATGATGTATTCCCTCCAAATTTATGCCTTTCCAAGACATAAAATTGGCAGCATCAGCAGGATGTGTTTTCCAGCTGTGCACTGGAACTTGTTTAGTTAAACTTTCCTGGATAATCTTGTGATGTAAACCAAGTCCACACTGCTACAGGTACGATGTACAGCGGTAATACCCAAGACCTTGCTAATTTGCAGGACATTTTATTTTTAGGCCTTAAGTTCAGCAGAGGCTTTTGGGGAGCAGCTGTGGACCATAGTTTTTAGGAACATTTCAAAGTGATCTACAGACACTCTAGACTAATTCCCTATGACAGCGTTGCCCAAGACCAAGACCATGGACTGAATCTGATAGTTCAGACTGTTCTGTGTAAGCTTTATTTATAATTTTCATCTCTCATTCAGGCTTGAACACAGAAAGGCACAAGTCACATTTTAAGAAAATACGTGAAAAACAGTATGTTCATATGGTTTCCAACGGCAAGCCAACTGACAACAGAAAAACCACAGAAGTTCTCCCATTTAATTACTCAAGAGGTACTCAATACGGAAGTCCAACTAATTAACAAAAAAAAAAAATCCATGGTATTTCACTAATGTTTAAGTTATTTTCCCTTAATGGGAGGTAGACTTTTCGTCTAACAGACTAACTCCATAGTCAGGATATTTGTGAGAACTCCTTGTCTACTGTGTTGATGCATCCATTTGAGAAATAAATAGGTAAGATTTCCAATAAATAAATTTAAAATATATCTTTGTTCTAATTTGCAAATCTTTAACAAGTACAATGGAAATTTTTCATAGCAAATCAGATAAGCCAATTAAGCTTCTAGTAACAATCTTCGAAAATAAATACTATGACTCCTAAGCAAAGCACTGAAAATACAGCTATGATCTGTAATAAACAGATCATTTAATAGCAAATGCTCTAGTAAAATAAAGCAAAACACTCACTACTAACCTGTCTGTGAGTGGCTGGGAGGGGATTCGTTTACCTAATGATGGAAGATCCAAAGAATCCGGTTTTTTATCTATTCTGAGGCACGCCTGAATGCTGAGGAATTTAAATATATGTACTTTACCCTTTAAACAAATCTGTTGGGAAACAAACGAACAACAAAAAAAATATTTTAATTACATAGCATGTCTTTTGAAAACGCACCCCAAATAATACTTTCTACACTGAGTTCACTGAGTTCATACCCACAATTTTCCATTAGGAGAAATACAGCTAAAAAAATGAAAACCTGAATGGTATAACTTAGAACGGCTCCTTCTTTCTTAAGATCCTAATGCAATTTTCTGAACTAGAATGCTTTAATACTAACCTGTGCTGGTGGTATCTGCATTGGATTGTTATCCAAAACTATAACTTGTAAGTGACGTAACTTTCTGTAACAAATTGGAATTTCTGTAATTTTATTACAAGAAAAATCCAGCTTTACCAAGGGAAGGTCTCCTAATTCTGCATTGGGGGAAACAAAAAAAGAATCAGATACCTTCTTAACACTTCACCTAATTTACCTACATCAAAGAAATGAGGACTGGTAGCTTACCATCTGGCAACATACGGAGATTATTTCTTCTTATGTTTAATTCTCTAAGGGACTGCAATTTTCCTATCTGCTGGGGAAGAACCTGAAGTTCATTGCAGCTAATATCCTAAGAAAGATACAATTTATAAATTAACATCTTAAATAAATTTAAGATCTGTAAATAAATTTAAGATCCTGTAACACAGGAAAAAGCTATCAAAACTACTATAAAACATACTATTAAAAAAATACTATCTTTCTTGTTTTCTCCACAAAGGGAAGAAATGCTATAACAGATCTCAGTGTTCCTTCAGTATTTAGTGATTCATGTTTCAGAAATGAATTTCAGAACTTAATTCAAAGAGTTAAAACAATAAACGATGAAAGACAGGTTTTGAGATTGAAACTGTAGCCCAAGAACCAGGAGTTCCTGGTACAGTTCCCATACCAGTTAAAAGCTCCTTGTGCTACTTGCTGGCAAATTATTTGCCTTCTGCTCCTGCTACAAAAATTCATCTTTCTTAAAAAAAAAAACCAAACACCACCAAAACAAAAAACCCCACCACCGTGAATGAACCCATGCAACTACAGATTTACACAGAGCAATAGCAGGATCACCAGCTTCTTGGATACAAGCACTAGAGGGTGACAAAGCTACACCAAGTGAATGCAAAGTACAGCGATTTCTGCCACTACTTTAACATTTATTTATGTAATCCAGACTGGGTCAACAATCACATTGTTGTAAGACTGTTTCTAGCCTTTTTTATTTCAGATTCAACAAAACTGACTTCAAAAACTAGTTTGCTAGACTAGGCAACAATGACAGATACCAATCTGTTGAAAAACTGGAAGCTGATTTTAAAGGCAAGTCGAGTCAGTAACTAGAAGCCAGGCTTTAACCAGACAAACCCTTCTCCACTACGCCCTTTCAGACCTTCGGCTTAGGCACTGTTCATGTGCTTTTAGCAACCGCTATCGCTGCATGCAGTTATGTGTCTCAAAATACAGACAGCTCGGGACCAACTGTTGTGTATCTATTGCAAGTTCTACTCTATCCACATCACCGAATTTAAGATGGAATTCCCTTCATAAAAGCATCTTTCTAGTGTGTGGCTTAGTTGTGAACTTTTTCTTTTTAATGTATTTATATATTATTTATGTTCTAAACAGGTGTAACACAAGTACTGAAATGAAACTCACTAGTATCTCCTTAAGCTGTGTCTTCAAACAGGCATTCTAGGTTGGACGATTTTGAAAACTAAGCCAAAAATACCACAATTGCAATTCTTGAAAACATTTACTTTCTGTAAACAATAGGAGTGATCCCACCTTGAAATCCTACGACACTGAAGTGAGCATAAAGAATTCCTCACCAAAGAGTGAAGGACACTAGAAAAGCCTCACAAGCATTCAGAATATCTCATATTACTTATAAGTTAAAACAATGTTGATTTATAGCTCAGAAATTAGGTCATGTTAGAAGAAATCCCCCAGGCATGCGCAGCTACTCTAGTAACAGGGTAAGATTTGCTTGCAAGGATGAAAGAAATCATACGTAGTGGAGAGAGAAAAAAATAAGAAAAAAAACACCAGACCTACTCCAAGCGCTACATCGGTGAATAATTGTGCATAGTTCTCCAAAACACATAAGATTTGCTTGCAAGGATGAAAGAAATCATACGTAGTGGAGAGAGAAAAAAATAAGAAAAAAAACACCAGACCTACTCCAAGCGCTACATCGGTGAATAATTGTGCATAGTTCTCCAAAACACATAAGCTTCACACAGAGTAATGGTCAGAAAAGCCCAGAATATTAAGAAATATAGAGAACAAAGCACAAAACATCAGTATGCCACAGGACAAACAGATGTTGCACAGACACCTAAACTGTGACTATCACACATCCTTCTATTCACCCCAATCAAAACAGAGGAATAGTAGAAATGGTAGAAAAAGAATAAAAACCAACACAGAACGCTACAACAATGATTGAATGGCATAACTTCTGTAAGTGCACAGAGTACAGGGGGATGAACTCTTCAGCTGGAAAGAGATTCCCGACAATATGTAAGAAAAATTAACAGAATTATGGTTACTGTAAAGAAGGTAAACTGAAAAATTCACCATCTTTAACAACACACAAGCAAGGGACTCAATCTGAAGAGCATTTTTATTTCCAAACCCCTTAAGATTTAGTTAACCCAATATAGCGATTTAACCCCATTTTTATAACTCTATAATACATTACACCTGTAATTTCAGCTCAAACACTAAAAAAAGCAGTAATCAAATTTACATTTTCTAGGTCTGTATTTTTTAAATTACTAGTTTATATTTTTATTATATTGTAAATAAACTGCTCAAGCTAATTTTACTTAGTACAATGGTTCACAATTGTACTTACCAACTCCATTAGATCTCTCAACTTTCCAATTTCTTCTGGAATGGAGACCAGCTTATTATTACTGACAACCAGAACTTTAAGTGGAAGATCAAACAGGTATTTTGGCAACGTTGATAAAAGATTTCGACTTGAAAGAAAGAAAAATGAACAAGCAAGGCTAGATTATAATCTTTTTTAAGCCTGACCAGGAGTCCAAGATGTGCATTGTACAACTTCTCTCCTATTCCAGAGGACATTCTCCACCTATTACAATTTCATCTAAATTTAAGCTACAATCTCCATAATTAATTCTTTATCAGATAAAGCCTCTCTTAGATATGTGAATTTTAGGTCCCTATCTCGCTTGATGAAATGAGTATGCACTATAACTAAATCTAACACTAAAACATACAGAGCTATCTGTTAAAAGAAATAGTTTGATGTTTGCTTTTATCTTGTTTTCCAATACCTTCAGAAGGACCATTTGATCTGACAACCTACCATTATAAAGTGCATATTCTCAGCAAACCACAACATTATACAAGGCCACTGCTTCTCATATCATGTGGTCATGTCACTCCTGAGCCATCATAAAAAGCCCTTAACATCTATTTATTACTTTGCTGAACAACAGTCTGGACAGTAAACTTTAAAATTTATTTCTTTTGTATTTTTTTGTATTTATTTGTATCATTTTTCAACTACACGCGCATATGTCTGCTTTATACACAAGTAATACACTGTTACTAACAATTTTGATTAAAATACATATTGGAAAAACTACCAACTGCAGACTGCCACTACCAGAAATACACAGAATTTTCCTAATAAGGTACTTGTACATTCAAAAAAAGCCATTGGAAAACCAACTTCTTCAGCTATGGTATGAAATAATTCCTTTTATACACAACAGTGAAAAAAAAAAAAAAATCAGTAATTGCTGTTGCTTTAAGTAGAACTGTGTAGAGGTCAGTTCTACTTTGGGAGGGAAAAAAAAAAAAACACCACCACCCACAAACTTAAGTGTTGACATTTGTGTTACACTATATTAAGACAAACCCAGAAGTTATACTATTAAAACAGAGCGCTATTTTCATATTTTAAAAAAAATACGAAATATTTTACATTAATTTTCTCAATTACTCCAGTTTACAGAGCTGCAAAATCAACAAAAATTTATGTCCCTGCAAGGGTTTTCACCTTCCAAGTAGTACTGCAATTTTAACGCCATAAAATGAAAGTAATCTTCTATCAGTCTGTTAATTCTAAGTGAATACAAGTTTTGGATGTAGCTATACAGTAAATCTCTTTTTGTTTTGTATTTCAGGCAGATATGACAGGCTTTTTTTGTTGTAGAGCACGAGACGCGAAAACATAATGTGCAAGTAAACTTTTAAAATTGATTACAAAAACATGACAATGAAACAGTCATTCTCCGCAGCCTTAATTTCCTCTGGTCTTTTGCTTGAGGTGGGTGGTTTTTTTGTTTGTTTTAAAAAAAGCTGCCTACTTCACAATGAATTGCACAATACATTTCTTCAGTCATCTGAATCCAGAATTAGAATTTGGGATCATCTGGTTTTCTTCTGTAACAACATACTGGAACTAGTAAGCCTGGAT
Organism: Falco naumanni; assembly: GCF_017639655.2. Classification (NCBI taxonomy): domain Eukaryota; kingdom Metazoa; phylum Chordata; class Aves; order Falconiformes; family Falconidae; genus Falco; species Falco naumanni. The sequence continues at coordinate 13,735,610 of NC_054067.1, forward strand.
TTTAGTCTTTTTAACTACTACAGTCTGCTGTATTGGCTCTGACTAAGCCCCCTAGCAGCCCCCATGGTGCTGTGCTTGTGGTGCTGGTGACACACCGGGGCTTTGGCTAAGCTGAGCAGCGCCCGCACAGCACCAGGGCTGCTCTCCAACCTCCCCCCACCCCTCAGCAGCAGGCTGGGGGTGGGCAAGGTCTTGGGAGGGACGCAGCCAGGACAGCTGACCCAAATGGACCAAAGGGATACTCCGTGCCATATGATGTCTGCTCGGCAAGGAAGGCTAAGAGAAAGGAGGAAGGAATGGGTATGTGTTATTTACTGCGTTTGTCTTCTGGAGCAACCGCTACAGATCATGAAGCTCTGCTTCATTATATGGTCAAACATCACCTGCTGATGGGAAGCAGAGAGTAACACGTTCTGTTTTGCTCTGCTTCCACAAGCATGACTTTTCCTATTGCTTCATTAAACTGCCTTTATCTTGACACACACGCACCCCTCACCCAAGTTGGTTTTTTCCACCTTACACTCTCCCCCCTATTCTGCTGAGGAGGGGAGTGACAGAGCAGCTTGGTGGGCACCTGGGGTCCAGCCAAGGACACCCCATCACATCCACATAGTCATGCGTTGTGAAAACAGTCCTCAGACATTAGCACAGAAATGAAGACAGAGCACAGTATGGTAAATGATGATTATAAGAGTTGGTAAATGGTGATTGGGAGAGTCAACTCTCAAAATAAACTTGTACATCCAGTTAGAACTACAGGTTATTTTATTCTGTGTGAAGAATTGTATTCAGCACCTCAATTACGATCAAAACAGAAATGAGCTGTTGCAGGACTTTTTTTTATTTATTTATTACTTTCTTCTTTCCCAAGGATCAATTTGCAAATTTTTTTCAAAACAAATTCTGGAATCATATCTCACATGTTAAATACCTCTTAGCTGAGAAGACTGTTTTGAACTTGATGTAGTCAAGATCAGAAACAAGGAATATTGTTGAAAACAGGGTCTCTGCTCTTTCTGGGAGGGTTCTTCTAGATTCCCTCTCCTTTCAGAGCTCATATTAATCTTCTGCTCTTCCAAGAAGATCCAAAGATATGTTTTCCAAGTTTAAGAACAGCAATACAGCGATGGACATAAATATCATGCAAAATAACAGCCATCTGGCCAGAGTAATCTACTCTCAAGAGTCACAATTTTTTAATTATTTTTTTTTTTTTTACACAGTTTCTAAACATTATCTGTCTGCACAACACACAACATTAAAACCAAAGAAAAAAGTCTGTGAACTCACCTTATCCTCAGCTACCATGGTTTACTGACTGAGATTTCATAATGCAGTCAATTCCTTCCCACAAAGGAAGGAAAAACTGCTGCCTGAAACACCAAGGATAATACAAACAAACAACAGAATTGTACTTATCTGGGCAAAAATGAGGGCAGAAGGGCACTCAATGACCTGATGAGTAGAATCCCTTCTCTCCAATGAGTTAAGTTACACAAAGACCAAAAATAACAAGCATTACTCACCTAATGTTAAGGTACGTAAGCATTTGCAGGTTTTTAATAGATTCTGGAATGGATTTGATACAGTTGTGATACAAATTCAAAGTTTCCAGTGGTGCAAACAGCCAGACATCAGGAGGAATTTCAGTAAATCTGTTCTTTGAAAGATCTAGAAGCAAAAGAAAAAAACCCTTAATTTTTAGTCAAAAATTTCCCTGCAGTAGGAGAAGATAGAAGTACCCACTGTTCCTGTCATGCTCCTAAAAATTAAGGTGTTGCAAGAAGTGTAAAATAATTCAGTTTTACCAGATGCTGCTGAATAGAATACACAAAACCCCTTAAAATATTGAAAGATTATTGTTTGATATGCAATTACAACAACAGAAAAGTGACGGGAATTCAAAAATAGATAGCCCACTACAGAACTAAGAACATTTAAAATGCAACTGAATACCAATTATGATTTTCCTTCCTCTATCAGTCTTTGTTCTGTCCAACTGTTGGGTTTTTTCCTCCAATTCTAGGCACAACAGTAAATCAAGGTACAAACCCAGTAAACATTACTTTTCCTGTTTGACAGCTACATTAGAATCTAACCTTATTGTACAAAATATCTGCAATGCTAAAGCCAAGTTTGCAAAACACCTTACATATTTATTTTGCTTAAGAAATACAATTCCCATCTAAAAAAAACTATTCTTTCTTGCAAGCACAGTAACTGAGACATTCTCCAGTTACACATGTGTAACAGCTAAAAAGAGACTGAAGTCACAAAGACCAGTGCCAAAAGCATTTAGCTATAAAAATAGGCTAGGCAAAATTGCAACCTTAAGAGCAGAAAGGAGGTATCTTTGACAATGGAAACTTAATACTTGAACTAGAGTTATTTCAACAATGCATGACTTCATTTTACAAATCTGCATGCAGAAGACACGAAAAACCAGATCACTACAAAAACGCATACCATCTCCAACTACATGAAACCTTTAAAAGGTCCAGAAAATTCAAGTGGGATGTGACCCAAGAATTGGAATTTCCAAGAATGGAAATTATCAGTTAACTACTAAAACCTGTCTTGTAAGAAGTCCATGAAACTATCTTGGAAGAAAGAGATATTTACTTGAGAATATCTGTCTACCTTTTTGAAAGTGACTCTTATTCCCAACCCAAGATATTTCAAAAGGATGTGGTTTCTCAGAAATGCTGAACAAACTCTTTTAACAAAGAAGCAGTACAGATCCCTTGCTATTTCAGGCTTTAGTTCTCTGTTTTTAACACTTGCATAAAATAACTGTGTTTCTGCTTAGCTCCTATCACATTACTGCTGGAACAAACATTATGTTTGTTCTACACTGGACTCAAAAAAGTAGACTAGAAAGTAGCTGGAAAAGTGGCTCAAAGAGGAGGGCTCAACAGTCTGAAGTATGACAGGTATGAGTGGCATTTTTCAGGGCAAACGTTTGAATCTGAGTCATTTAGTATCTCCAACAACCTGGAAAACAGGATAGAACGTGCCCTCAGGAGGTGCACGGATAACAAACACCAAACTGCAGGGAGTGAAGAGGCAATGAACATGCTGGAGGGATGTGATGCCAGCCAGAGTGACCTCAGCTGGCAGAGGTTCCATCCAGTTTAATAAAGGGAAACACAGAAAGTTGCACCTGTGGCAGAGTAACTCCTCACACTAGTGTGGACGGAGGACAAAAGGGCAGAAGACAGCTTTGCAAACAAAACATGGTGCTGGTACACAACTGGCCAGGCTGAATGCAAGGCACCAGTGTGCCTAGCAGGGGGGAAGGCCATCCACACAATGTCCTGCAGATGCCCATCAAATAAAATGGACTAGTACAATGAAACGTCACCTTCCAGCGGCATTATTTTTGGAAGCAACCTTAACTTTGCTTCCTGAAGTCTAGAATGTGTGACATTTGTGAGCTAACTGGCTGTCACTCCACCATTCCATCATTTTTAAGAAATATTCTCAAGCTGAAGTATCACAAAGCTTTCCTTTAGACCAGGGCATTCACTGCCATGCAGAATTCTGCAAACTCCATCCTCAAGTGGCAGAAAAAGAAAGATCTAGGCTGCAGGACTGGCATTCTTAACAAACTAAATGAAAAATGGAATAAAGTTAACTAAAACTAAACATTCCAACTGAAGTTAAAAAACATTATTAAAAAAATAGCATAGCTTGAGAAAGTTTTCACAATAGGTGAGGTCTGTTTTCAACCACATCAACTTTCAAAACATTATAGAAAAATGGCAGCTTTCACATGAAAGAATTTTCTGCAAAGCCCTTTTTAGGTTAAACAAAGGTTCTCTGGGCTGGTTTCGGCTGGGATAGAGTTAATGTTCTTCACTATAGCTAGTACGGGGCTACGTTTCGGATCTGTGCTAAACACGTGTTCGTAACTGAGATGTTTTCATTATTGCCAAGCAGTGCTCACACAGAGCCAAGGGCTCTTCTGCTCACGCCACCCCACCAGCGAGCAGGCTGGGGGGCATGAGGAGCTGGGAGGGGACACAGCCGGGACAGCTGTCCCCAGCTGACCCAAGGGATGTCCCATACCATATGACATCATGCTCAGCATATAAAGCTGGGGCAAGAAGGAAGAAGGGGGGGATGGGATGTTCAGAATTACAGCGCTTGTTCTTCCCAGGTAGCCACTACCTGTGACGGAGCGCTGCTCTCCTGGAGATGGCTGGACACCTGCCGGCCGATGGGGAGTGGTGAGAGAATTCCTTCTTCTGCCTTGCTTGCGTGGGTGGCTTTTGCTCTACTTATTAAACTGTCTTTAACTCTAAACCCACAAGTTTTCTCACTTCTACTCTTTTGATTCTCTCCCCCATTCCAATGCAGGGGGAGTGACCAAGTGGCTGTGTGGTGCCTAGCTGCCGGCTGGGGTTAAACCATGACACACTTATTCTAATACTCAGCAGAATGGCACAACTACGTGCAGAAAATGCACACAGAAAAAAAGATGCATAGTTGTATTGCCAGCACACTTCTACAACCTCCACCACCTGAGAGAGTCTTTAATACAAACCCATTCTGAAGAAATCAGCTCTAAGGCTCTTCCTGATTTTATCAGCAGCTGGAAAGATTAACTGAAGGCTGGTACAAATATCTAGTCCACAAAATACAAATGACAAACCCATCCTACTGCCACTGATCCAAAGAGCAGTACTGTAGGTTATATCTGAGCTGGAAAATTCCAGAGTACCATGAAAATTCTGCCACTACATGTGCATCCAGCCAGATGTCTACCATAGGTCTTGGAAAGAAAAAGGCTAAAAGGCAGCTTTACTGTTTTTTCTGCAGAAATAAAACTCAAGAGGTGGGCCAGACCACTACTACAGGATGCACCAACTCTATGCCCTGGACAAATGTAGTATGCAACAGGCAATATAAAATAGTTGTAGTTCTAGCCTGGCCTGACAAAAATGACATTAGCACAGCCTGGTTGAAGTCCCTTAGTGTGGCCTTGTAAAAAACCCATACAATTTCACATTACAAGAAAATATACAAATACTGTGAAATTAGTATACATTGCTGTTCAAAACACTTCCCTGAAAATAATGCCCTAAGACACTGTGGGGCAAGGATTCCACTACTCCATTATGAAACCTGAAAGTCCTCTTAAAATAGGAAATTATACCCATTATCTGCCAATAACAAAACAAAAAAAGGTACATAATGAGCTGGAAGATAGTATGACATCTCTTCCAAGCAATCTGCCATTCATTCAATGCAAAACAGCATTAGAATAGCTCCAGGGGTTCAGATCTTTTGAAAGAGAAAGATCCAAGTGTATACAGTTTTCCATTTATCAAGTATACTTACAGCTTTTTAAAAATAAGTAATGCTATTCTGTATCCAAACTGAAAAATTATTTATACTTGTTTTCACAATGAGCAAAAAATGTGTGAGTTCATCTATTATACTAAATAAAATGTGAATGTGAAGCTTATGCAATTTAGGCACCTTTTGAAGACTAATAACATATGACAGAGAAAACAGCATAAGAAAAAAAACAAGGAAACTTCCAGAATGGAGTGTTTCTCTACAAACACGACAGGCTTAAGCTCAATGAAAATGGAAGCACACTGCTGGCACTTAAAATGAGAATGGTTTTGTAAGGGTTAATAGACTGAAGAAGCAAGGGAAGCTGCTAAATGCAGAACCACAGATGATTTAAGATGACAACTCCTCCAGAAGTGAGATTATAGGGATTCTTTGCCTAACCAGTTTAGACTGGAAAACTCTAAATTGGGGTTACGTGAAGACTAAATAGAAGACACGATCCGTAACTGCTCATGAATCACAGAGTATTTCAATTCACTGTCTCTGCAGAAACAATAAAAGTGAGAAGTACACCATTGCTAAGGTTAAATTTAAAAGGGGAACTAGAAAAATATGGAGAAGTTCATTGGAGCCTGGTTTCCTTTGAACAGGAAAAGTCTTTACTGACTGTGAGACAATAATTAAAAGACAATATATTTAAAGTTCAAAAGGAAAGAATTTTAGGAAATCAGAGTTTGAAGGGGAAGCTATAAGTAGTAAGAAAGTATCTTGTACAAGTTTAAGCCATGATCAAAAGGTAAAACAAAAAGCTCAAGCTGTCAGGTTAGAGCAGCGTGCAATAAGGCAGTCAAATAGCATTAACATCATGTTTGCCCCATTTTCACATTTTTCCCTAAGCATTCACTACTGCTTACTATCAGAGGCATGCTGCTACAACAGACTGGCCTTTTATTTGATCCAGTACAGTCATTTTTATATTCACACTTTGTATGCACTACATGCTGAATTTGAAATACAGGCTTAGTTGGGAAATTTACACTTGGACCTCATCTTGACATCGTAACATTTTTCACAAAAATACGCTGATCCATGACATTGATGTGTTGGGGGGTTGTTTGCTCCAAGTGTTCCAAAATTTTATTTAGAAACTAGATCAAAAAAACCAACAACCCACACATCCCCACACAAAACCCAGGTCTGGTCCCCTAATTTGTGTTACATACAGATATTCCTAGCCAGTTTTTCTAGTAATGCTTTAGCCAAGCCTAGGCCAAGAAACATTAAGCACAACGGTAACTATTTAATTAGTCCTACAGAAGTCCATGAATGTATAAAACTAGGTGTTCAGACCTGATCCCAAAGATAACACTTTTAGCCAACCGAAACACAAATCTGAGATCAACACACAGAACATGGGTAAAATTTATTAGTCTGTCAGATGCCAGATCATGCTGGAGAAGAAGGAAAAAAAAAAAAAAGACGTCTCTGAAACTGCAAAAACACCTGCATATGGTAATTCTAGGAAGCAGAAGTCTTCCATATCCAGAAAACACTCAGTCGCCTTATAATTCAAATCCTGTGATTGTTACACTTTACATTGAACAATAACAGCAATAAAAATCCACCTCAGTTTAATTATATTTCACACAGTAATTATTAATTCACTTGACAGGCCAATGGTACTGAAGAAATACAGGCAGGCAAATGTTCCTTCTTTAGTGTAATGCTCCAAAACCATCTTATGACCACACCTCCTACCAACTGTTCTTCTGTTACACAAATATTCCATCTTTCTGTTTCTCACATCTCAAACAGAAAGCCAAGTGTCCCTCCTTCAGCAAGGTCCTATAAAGAGAAAATTATCCAATTTGCATTTGATATGATGGAGTACCAAGAATGATATCAGCAACACAGACAAGACTAAGGCCTTCCTAGTGTGTCACCCTCACAATTAAGGACATCAGACTTCAAACATCTTTAACTTCACGATCAACCATGGTAAATAATGGCCATCATTCACACCACAGCATTCAAGTAACAGGAGGCAGAATATAAAACCTAAGAGAGTAAGTTCTGTTGCACAAAGATATTCCAGATGCTGAAATGTCAAAATAATTCAAAAGAATCAGCCAGTAAATGTATGCATTTCCTTATCTCCCTAAGGAGGAGGAAGGGAAGTTAAATCCAACCTGCGAAGCATTTAAGATTAACCATAAAGCAAAGATGAATGCATGAAATAATTAAACTTGTCTCGAAAAACAAGCTAAAAACCTAAGTCAGACTACAGAAGTCTAATACTTTAAGCTCCTATGAACACGAGTTCTCCACCTTCTACCAGGAACGGAGATTCCAGAATACATAGAAAGAAAAGTATGAATCCAAAGCTAACAACAGGCCAGCTTGCCAAAGCAGTCCAACACTTCATCTACACTATGCCCACCACGACTCCTGCTATGATGGGGTGAACTTCAGCACACTGCTATGTTATTATATAGATTTAATACATGTGGTGGAAGAAATCTCTCACTTAATGCAGATGAACAACCAGGGCTGCAGAATGAGAGTCACAGCAAATCAAAGCTAAGTAGAAAAATACCTTCTAAATCTCTCAGCTGGAGTGTTGTGACTGTGGCCTAACAAGTAATTCCTTAGCAATTACCTAAGTTCATTAGCTATTTTACACTAGCACAGTTTGCATGGTCATACCATGGAGAAGTGCTAGTTTAGTCCTCAGGAGAATGTTCCAAGCCTGTATATCTCTTTAAGTATGTTTGCATCGCTACAAAAACTGTGGTTTTGCATTATCCTTAGTCTTGTCATCTTCTTTACTGGGAATGATTAAATGCAGATGCTCATTAATTTTATCAGTAAGAAACATTGATGAGCTAACACTGAGCTTGATTTATCCACAGTTAAAAACGTCATGCTTCATTTTACTACTATGTCAGTATCCAGCTTCCAAAGACCTTGAAGAGCTGCTAACAACTTACAAGTGTTTGAACAAAATGGTTTAGAAAGTATTTTCCTCCTTCCTTGTTTTAGCAATCCTGCTTTGAGAAGTACACGAGGTAATGAAAGCCATGGAAATATAGTAGTTGTTTACCACCAAACTGAAGCTGCCAGTTCCTGTTGTGGTATTTCTGTAGTGAAGATCAACATACTCTATGAATACAATTTGTCTTCAGTGTAATCACTACAAATATCCTTGTTTTCTCTCGTTTTGATCTTCAAAAGTCACATAAGTACTATATAAACAACTTTATCATTCTATCACTAGGGCAAATGGATTCATGAGTCTGCAGGCATTCAAAGGTACTATTTGAATTTACTGATCTTAATCTGAAGTCTATAAGCCCAATATTACAAGTGACAAATGATATAGAAGCAAAAAATTAAGAAAACAGTATGTTTCAAAGTCTGCTAAAGCTTGGGGATCCTTGCCCAGCTTGTTGATAAACTAAGAAAGGAACTAGGAGACACAAGCTCTCATTACTAACCACAGAAATGGCACTTGACAGGAACAAATCAGTTTCATTGTTTATGTAACAATGATGTCTTTAGTCAGAAAAATGAAATTACCTGAGGCTTCTAGGAGAATCCAGAAAACATAATTACCCAAGACTGAAATATCACTGGAAATGCTCAAAACTCAACTGGACAAGCAAACTGGTCTAACAATACCTGTTCTGAGTAGTAGACTGTCCTGGATGACCTATGAAGATCTCTTTCAACCTATGTCATTACAGGATATAAGAAAGTAGTTTGTTTTTATTACAAGAGTATAATCATCTTCGGTTTGGAAATACTACTTGAGTATTTCAAGTATCAGTTCCTTATGATGGTAAGGAAGAAAACTAGAGATGCATCAAAAAAGCCAAGTGTTCCTAAAGACTTACCTGCTTCCTATAAAGGGTCTTAATTCTGCCAGCCATGAAATCTGATAGCAGCATTAATGAAACAAATCTTCATTTTCAGCTTTCAAATAGAAAGTTATGGAAGAAGAAAAGAAAAAACACAACAAACCACCACAAAAATCCCCCCAAAACAACAATTATATTCACAAAAAATAAAAGTGTATCCTGTGTCCAGTTTACCAAAAAGAAAGTGAACACACTACAGTGTTTTAAGCACCTTGCTCCTATGTTGTTATCTGGCATATGGAAAAAAACAACAAAAAAACCACACACACCACAAAAAACAAGAGTAAGCCAGAAACAGAAAGCTGGAATTGGTGGGAAGGCGGCAGGCTATTCAAAGGGGTTTTTTTCTCATAGATTCTGATCACAAGTCCTTTGAATAAGCGACCCAGCACTTTCCAATACAACTGAAACAGAACTAGGTTTCTGAAACTACTAATTCATCCTGATTTTCAGAAACCTCAGGAGAACGGTACTCTTACGCTTGCCAAGCTTAAGTCAGAAGGGATGTCCTCTAGTATCTCTAGCATTCCCCTCAAACTCTACACATCCTTCTGGCTGGTTCAGAGTTCAAAACTTAATCACAGAATCATTTATGTTGAAAAAGACCTTTAAGATCATCAAGTCCAACTGTTAACCCAGGACTGCCAAAGCCACCACTAAACCATGTTCCTAAACACCACATCTACACATTTTTTTAAACACCTCCAGGGATGGCAATTTTGCCACTTCTCTGGGCAGCCTGTTCCAATGCTTGACTATCCTTTCAGTTAAGAAATTTTTCCTAATATCCAATCTAAACACTCCACGGTGCAACTTGAGGACATTTCCTCTTATCCCATCACTTGTTTTCTGGGAGGAGAGACCAATGCCCTTCAGGGAATCCTGGACTAGACACCTCTTCTGTATCAATACAGTTACGTCCAATTTATATATTAGGAACATATTTACAATATACTGTTATATATAATTTTCTGGTTTTTTTCTAATTGTATATAACCCTACATATAACCATGATCAGAGAAACCACACATAAATAAGGACCAGCACCTCTTCCCAAGCACCTATAACACCAAGGAACATAGTGAGAAACAGCAGCAAATATAAAAAAACCCTTTGCATGTAACGTGACAGTAATTTGACAGCAAGGGAAACAATAGTAAGACATTCTGAAACTGAAAGGAGAAAGAACACTGAAAGGATAAAGAGCACTGACAGGGTTGCAGCTTTTATGCAGTCACAAAATTGCAACATGGACGGATGAGACACTCAGGACTTCTAAGCAAGTTCAGAAAAAGTATAAAGGAGGCATTTCCTTGCCACCAATGTGACAACTAATTGCTAGAGAGATGAAAAAAAAAACTTCCAGGAAAACTAATTACTTTGACCAACTTCACAGCTTCCAGTACATCTTCAATCATTTATTCAGTCTAACACATGCAATGTCTCCTTATACGCTTACTGAAGTAAAACACAGGGTACTGCACTGTGCCAGTGTGAGTGACCATGTTTCTCATAGCAGTATGCCATCAAATATTTAGCACAGGGATGTTCCATATTAGAGAAGCTAACCAACTTTTCACATTGCTTCTCAGTTCAATATTCCTTTGCTTGTGTTTGTTCTTAGAGCTGTTTAAAACAGGAAAACACTCCCAAGACTATAGGTGGCTATAAGTAGCTTTTTTTTTTTAAACTGTGTCTTTGACAGAGCACAGAATAGCTTCTATTTTCATGAAAGAGATATTACAAAATGCTGTTTGGGTTCTAAATCCAACAACTGAAGAGCTAGGAAATACCCGCTTTAGAGTTATCCACATCACTAACTTCAGTTACATCCTCCCTGTGCACTTGAAGTGACAAATGAAGAAACTGTACACAACCACATAATTGAAGTTTCTCATCAAGCACAGAAGGAAGCTTGTACAGAACAACCAGAAACCAAATTTTACAGATTCTGAGCTCTTGGCTTTTCAAGCTAAACGGCACTACTGAAGAAGAAAAAAACCCTTTTTTTAAAGAAATAGACTATTATTACTTTAGGGACTTAAACCAAAAAAAAAAAAGCATCTCATCAGATGGAACCACAGTTCTTCCACGTGAAATACATCTTTCTGTAATTGAACAGACCAAACAGTTACTGTCTCACAGACTTCTGCTACTGGAGAGGAAGAACTGAGATTCAGTACGCTGGCTTTGCAACCAACATAGCCTTGAGGAACCCACTATTCTGGCTCATCTTCACTGAGCCGAGTCTCCTGGTCTACACTGGACACATATACATTGAACTTGTCTAAATTGGCAGTGCAGTTCAGGCAATTCTTCTTTTTCATGTAAGTTGTCTCCACTCACCACACTGGTTCAGGTATATGAGGTTTTTCCTGAAATCTGCACTCAAAAACTACACCAGAAGCACCGATCTAAAGGTTGGAATAACTGGGGGGCATGCCAGTGCTGATCTGCTGCGCACCAATGCAGTGCTGAAACCAACACATGAGTTCAGGGAATTCCTTGCCATATTACCACATCAGAAGGATCCAGGCATTTCCACGCACTGCTCCAACTCTTGAGTATACCATGTTCAGTTATTATAGCATAATTAAAATGAAAAATAAAGAACACATCTCCAAGAGGAGGGAACCATTTACTCCTCAGACTGGTATATGAAGGGGTACATTGGCACACCAATTGCCTATACATAGTAATGTCTTTTTGACTGTTATCAAGGATTATCTTCCTCTCCACTTCCGAAGGAGTCTCGTCACCACAAATCTTTTAGTTTGAAATGATAAGCAGCAAATCCCACAGGAAGCTTATTTATTTCCCTAAACAACACAGCACTTCAGTATTTTGTCTAGGCTACAATTCTTAAAACAACTTACTACCAGAAAGAGTGAAATATGTTCTCCTGACAAGTTCGCAAGACTTATTAAGCTTGTGTATTGTAGCACAGGGGATCTTCCTCCCACTTAAATTAGCCATTACTTATCGGTTTAATTCTGTCGATTTATTTTTTGTTTTTGAAATTGTTAAATTTCCAATTTTCAGTTTCAAACTGTGTTAACATTTTCACAGAAAAGTAGTATAAGGGGAAGTAATTATCATTTGTAAATAAAGCAAAGTCTGGGTTTCTTAAGGATTACCTAAAATGCACACAAAACTCCCAAGTAAAACTTACGTTAGTCTCTGTATGCTCAGTTATATACATCCAAGCCTTTGTCCTGAAAAGCTTACAACCTAAATAGACATGAGGCAGAGACAAAAGGTTACAACCAATCACTGTAACCAGTATTTACTACAGGACTTGTCTTTCATGCAGATAAAATTGCTTGACACTGGATAAACTAAGCAGAAACATTTTTAAAGTAAGCTAGACTGCTGGAAGGCAAAACACACTGGAAAACAAGGTGAGTGATGCAGAAAAAACCCTGAAGAAAAATGGGTAAACGAACAGTCCATGAGCACAAGTGAACAGGGTCTAGCAACAACTACACTATGTTCTCTTGAGACGCGAAGGCCACTGCTGTAGCAACTTCAGCATCTGTTCTTATTTGCTGGTGCCTCCCACTGACTCTGTCTTGCTCGTGCCAGACCTCACAGCAGCAGTTAAGAACGGCTGTAGCCGCTTCTGTTAGCTCAAAAATAAGTATGCAATATCACTGCATGTAATGATTTCAAGTGAACACTTCCATAAACCTTTTAGTTTTAGGTCAGTCTTTAATATATCAAGTTCTTGACCACTACCTGCTGTTCCACCTATTCAAACTGTGGTAAAGTGACAAATTGAAGTAGATGTTTGCTGTAATACACAGATGGTCAGGGATTTGCTCATTGTGCAGTTACACCTGCTGGTCAGCAGCCTAACAGGCCTGAGATACAGTGTTCCTGCAAGCCTTGTAACTACAGAAACCTTCTTCGAAAAAATCATATGTTGGCACTTGGGAACAGAATAATCATGTCCGTCAAGCAAAAAAAATAAACTTTAGCTCTGTAACAGAGGACACTCACACATCCCCCACCCCACTTAAAGTGCTATAGCTTCTCTGGATCCATCAGACATGGCAGCAGATTCTCCTAGCAAGCAGCAAACAATTCCAGATTAGTTGGAAGAAAAGCAGAACATTCAGAAGCCTCTCTACACTGTCATGTAGAACTTTTACCACGTAGAAGATCTAGCAAGTATCTTTGCATTTCCTGTGGAATTTTAGCTTTCAGTCTTGACTCAGTTACCTTTTTGCTAAGGACACATCTCAAGCATTAAATGCCAGCCTTGCCAGTAAAATTTATACACTTCTGAATCAGCTCCAACAAAAGTCATGTGAAGTCTACAAATTAGAACATAATTTCTACAAACAAGAAAAACTGAAAAAGCAAAGGCTCATCCTTTTCCCTTCTTGCATAAGGTTTTGCAATACAGGTCACGATCAAAATACTCATTTGCCCCATCCTCAAATAGCAAGTAACAAAGCAGAAATCTGTATCACAAAAAGTTCTTTAGATTAATCAAGCACAAAAATATTTCAGATGTTAATTTTTTAATATTCCAAGGCACAAAAGTAGTCAACGTGATAGCAAATTTAGTTTTGATGGATGGATATTCTATACAAAAAGTAAAAAAATTACATATTGCACATTTCTGGTAGGTCAGCATTTCAGATAAGGCTATAACATGGAAATATTTAAATTTTTTTAAGATTAGATTAAGATATTACTGGTATTCTTCATAATGCAATTTTTATGCAGGTGAACTAATAGTAAGTTGTTTTAACTTCAACTCACTCAACTGAGACTTCTCCTAACTTGTCTATAACACCAAGTATTAACAAGTACCCTTCTTACTGGCCTTCAACAAGAAAGCCTCAAACATACCCATTTCCCCTTAGTCCAAACACTGGACAGGCTAAGAATCCACTGTGGGGAGTTTCCACAATTACTCACTTATAAACTGTGTCACTTGCAGATTTTGCATCGGATATGTTTCTGACCATAAACACTACTCCCTCCACCCCAAAAAATCCCACATAATCTGAAGAAGTCATTACGGAAGAGCCACGTTTTTCAACATGTCTGATTTCTAGAATGTAATCTACATTTAGGATATCCATCATACCTGAATGTTCTTTTCTTAAGCTGAAAATTGAATTTGGTGGTGTTACTGTCACCTGCCATTACTTTAATCAACACTGGCGCCACCAACAAAAATAACTTTGTTCAGACAGGAAAATGTAATTGGTTTAGAAGTATGTATTACAAAGGCAGAAACACAGTATTATAAATTAACATTCTTATGCAACTTACACGCAATATTAACTTTTTGTTGTCGTTTTTAATGCATAATCACATTCATTATTATTTATGGCCCTTCTAGGTATATAAGATATAAAAAAATCAACAAAGTCACGCAAGTGACATCAATCACTCCCATCCCATACCCTCAGCAGACATATGCAGGAATCACCATGTCGAAGCCCTGCCTGTGGTGCTGGGATTGTTATTGGCCATGACAGGAGGGCTCACTCTGAAGTCATACTGGGAATACACTGGTGTTACTTCTCAGCTATATAAGGAGGTAGCAGGTGGTGAGAAATTAAAAATTTCAAAGTTAATATATTTACCGGCAGTCATTCATCTTCTTAAATTGCTTGGAGGTTCCCTCAGAATTAAAAATTGGGAATCAAGTTTTATTTCAAAGTCATAAACACTTAAGACTGATGGCACTACTACATTTATTCAGAGCAAATAAACTGTTTGAGCTGTCAGCCTAGTACCTTTCATATTTACTAAATTCATGTTCTAAGAATATTTCCAAAAAAAGGGGGAAATTGCTAAAGGCACAGGCTGATTTAGTTCAGCATGGCAATATAGCACAGGAACCTATCTCGGGAAAAAAAACAAACAGAAAACACACAACTCTCCAGCTAAACAGACAGTGATTACATTGATGTGATATACTCAATTACTTAGCTGCCAGGGGGCCTAATGTTGCTCACGCAGCAAGAAGCAAAATTACACACGTTAATAAAATAATTGGAATATTCTATATAACTCTTGATATACCTTTCAATATCTCACGACCTATTTTTTTTTTTCAGAAATTAATTTAACAGCTGCACAAGATCTGCTTAAACAGAAAACAAATCCAAGAAAATAATAAAATAAGGTTTTTTGGCCAAAGAGCCGCAGTGACAATTCACAGTTAAAAAGAGATAAGACAAACATAAGGTCAGAGCTAAACAGCCAGATACTGCCATTATGCTTTTAGCTCAGCAGTAATTTTTGTCATGTAATTTAAGATGCCAAAAACGTGCTAGAATATTTGCATATTATGTATTGGCAAGCCATCACATCCTAAGTTATATGTAAAACATGGCCAGACCTTAAATAAAAAAATCCCAGGGTATTTTTGATAAATCAACAGCAGTTGTATTTCAACATATACATATCTGAACCTTACTGAGAACTGAAGTTGTTTTCTTTCTGTTGCTGATTTTATTGATGTTAAGACCAAATATTCTGGATTTGCAGTGACACTGTAGATCCTACTCCATAAGGGTCTGTGATATGCAAAAGGATAAATCATTTACATCCAGATTTATTAGAGGTTGTTTTTTTAAATGTTTGTTTCGAGTACCTTGGAACCGAATTTCAGAGTCACCGACTTAGAACAGAAAGTGAAACACAGCAAAGATTTTTGATCCATCCCCCCCCATCTCCCATACCTCAGTCTAAATCTATAACCTTATTCCCAGGTATATTTTAATGTGAAAGAGTGGTAACTGCTACAAGAATGCCAGTAAGTAGACGACCTCCAAAGTAGTTGCTGATCCTCCGTCAAGCTCTATGCCATAGTGATACTCTGTGAAGGATGTCCATGATTCACCAGCAGAATACCATTTATCCACTCATCAAAACAATTCTACACACTAAGTCAAAGTAAAGACTATGAAGCTTTTGTTTACAAGCATATTCTGAAAGACAGCTAAAATATGTATTTCACTGGATTAATTTGTAAATGTAAATACATTACATCAGGATTGTTACAAGATGGTACTTGTATAGAACCACATCGACTGTTTTTTTACAGCAGCAAGCAATATGGCTATTCTTGTCAGAGACTGCCCTTCAACATTTTCACATGATCTTTCATGATGAAAATGCAATGCTGAATGTAGTGACTGGGCTCTACTACATCCTAAAAGATAAAGACAAGATCACTGCAGACAACTTTTACTCAAATACGTTAACATTCAAAATAAAATAACAACAAAAATAAAGCCCAGAATACAATTAGTAATAATTAGAAGCAAACAAAATAAAAATCCTTGATGTACCTGTTTCAGGATACAGGAAGTCTTTTCAGTAATAGATTGCCTATATACAAAGCTTCTTTTTTAATGGTTTAGTTACTGAATATTTATATGCAGAAGTGACCTTCTATGTTGCTGAATACATTTTTAAGCTACAAGGAAAAAAGAGCTATTATTTCATGGAACCTGCTTTTATTTTGATTTTGTGCTTTCATTATGAAATAACTAACACTTTTACCTATCCCTATTCTGCACTGCACACAGGAATGCACACATGTGTCAGGAAAAATGATAACGCACAAATCATTAATAAGCTTAGTACCAGATGCTGAAATTGGATTTTAAACATCAGTCCTTCACAAATTCTACACACTACACAACCTAATATATTGCAGAAGAACGAGTACATCATTATTTAAACCTCTGCACAGATATAGCCCACAACAAAGAGCAACAGAATGAGTATTTGATAGACCAGGAATACAGGATTGTCAGAGATGGATAAGGTACCACAATGGGCAGTCTCATTTTCAAAACAATAAGCCAGCTATTCATAACCCATGGGGAAAGAAAAGCCCCAAAACAAAACCAAAACACCCATGGAATTAATTCATGCAAACAACATTTTGGAAAGCCAGTACTACTTGTGAACAAAAGACACCAGACCTCCCATTAGTATTTTATTCTAGTGCATTACTCAGAATGATCCGTTTTCATCAACTGCTCCAGCAGCAAATAAATCCAGTACATCAGAGGCGAGCCAAAAATGTAACACAACCCCCACTGAAAATGTAGTTATGTTTTCTAGGAACTGCACAGAAAAATGTCTCCAAGTCTGGGTAAATCCAAGCTCACACGCACGGTATCTAGGCATTTACCAACACGGTGAATACATTAAGCTCCGACATGCACAGATCGGCGCACCCGCACTTGTGACCACCTTCCCGCAGAGCTGGGGGGAGGAACGGCCGGAGCACCCCAGGTAATAAAGCTTCACTGCAAGGGATCAGACACCTTTGAAGGTACAAACCAACCACAGCAGGGAGCTCTTATTGCCCAGAGCGCCAACTGAACAGCTCCCCTCGCCTTGCACACCCTCTTCCACGCACCATGTGCAGGCACACGAATGGCAAGCCCTCATCCTTGTGACACGTATAGACAGGCACACGGAACACAACGCCTAGCTCCCTGCAATCACACACACACAGAAAGCACCACCTTTCCCTCGCTGCACAAGCACACACAGCCGGGAGCCCCCCGCCTCACCGCAGGCAGCCCCGCTCCCCCCGGCAGCACAGGCACACGGAGGGCGCCGGCGCCCCTTCCCCACCGCACGCACACCCCCCGGGGCACAATAACCCCCCCACCGCACACCGTCCCCGCACACCCTCAGCACAGCGGCCCGCTGTCCGCACGCACACACGGGGGGCGGTAAGGAGCCCCTCTCCCCGCAGAGCCCTCCCTCTGCACACACACACGCTCCGCGCAGGCGTACCCTCGCCCCTTGCACCCCACTGCCCCACGCACGCCGCAGGAGCGCCCCTGCCTTTGCACGCACACAGCAGAAACGAGGTGTCCCCCGGCCCCCCCTCAGTGCGCAACCCCGCCATCACACAGCCACAGAGCAGGAACGCCCCCCCGATAAGCCCACACAGCGGCAGCCGCCCCCCAGCGCACGCAGAGGGGGAGCATCCCCCCCCGCACGCTCCAGATCCCCCAACCCGTCCCGCTGCACGCAGGGGGAGCCCCCTCGTCGCCCCGCTCCCGCCGCACACAAGCCTCCGCGCTGTCCCCCGTGTCCCTCACACGGCGAGGGCCCGGACCCCTCCCCACCGCCACCACCACAGCACACGCTCCAAGACCCCGCACGGACACCGCGGCGGGGGCCCCGTACTGCTTCTCCCCACCGCCGCCACACCAGCCCTCCCACTGCATCCTCGTCGTTGTCACCACAGCATGTACCCGCCACTGCTCCCCCCAGTTCCCATCACAGCCCATCTCCCCGCTGCATCCTCCCACTGCCCCCGCCGGGCTCCCCCAGAGCAACCACCGGAGCAGGCCGCTCCCCATGCCATCCCCCCCCAGCTGCCACCACCACCGCCACCACCACCCCCCCCCGCCGCCCCTCCTTTGCCACCACAGGAGACCCCCTCCGCTGCATCCCCCCCACTGCCCCCGCAGCAGGGCCCCCGCACGCCCTCGCTGCCGCCACAGGCCCCCCCTTCCCGCTGTCGCCCCCACTACCACCACAGAGGGGACGAGCGTGTTCCCCCTCCTCGCCCTCACGGCCGGGCCCCCCCATCCGCCCCACATCACCCCCGCAGCCGGGCCCCCTCGGCAGGAGGCCCCGTTGCCCCTCACAGCCGGAGCCCCCACACACACACCTGCTTGCGTGGTGTCGCTGAGGTCGTAGCCGCTGCCGGGGAAATCGCGCAGCTTCCTCCCGCTGAGGCAGAGGATGCCCGAGCTGCCCGCCTCCTCCAGGGCCCGGTCCAGGCTGCGCACCGTGTGCGGCTGCGGCAGAGTGGCCGCGCCCCAGTGCGGCCCGGCCGAGAAAGAGAGAGTGAGGTGAGCGGGGATCCCCAGCCCCCCCGCTCCGTTGCCGTTGTTGCCGTTACCCCCACCGCCGCCGCCGCCCCCCTGCCCAGCCGCCATCTTCGCGCGGCACAGACCAACCCCACAATAACAACAGCCGGGGCCGCCCCGCCGCCACACCGCCACTGCGCAGGCGCGGCCGAGCCAGCAGGGGGCGGGGGGGGCCGCGGGAGAGAGGCTGGGGGGCCGCTGGCGGGGGGCGTGGTTTCTGCGCGCCCCTCGGCCGCCGTCACCAATCCGCAGCGGCGTGGAGCGAAGGGGCGTGGCCGCGCCACTCCCCAGAGGCCCCCTCCACCAATCCGCGGTGGCGTGGAGCGAAGGGGCGGAGTTCCCCGAAGCGGTGCTCGCCGGTGAGGGGCCGCGCGCGCGTTCAGGGGGCGGGGCGGGCGCGTGGCGCGCGAGCCGCGCGAGGGGGGTCGCCCGCGGGCGCTGCGGGGAGTGTGAGCGGGGCGGGAGCGGGGCCGGGGCGGGAGCGGGGCCGCAACGTCCCGCCGGCGGCGAGCGGGGCTGGCGAGCGGGGTGCCTCTTGCAGCCGGGCCGGGCGCGGGGCCGAGTGCCCTGGGAGGCGGCAGCTGCGGGGGGCGCTCAGGGCAGGGGCCTCCCGCCAAGCGGGACCCGGAACGCCCCGGCTGGGCAGTCGCAGCGCCTGTGGAGCGGCACCCGGCCCGGCCGCGGAGGCACGGCACCGGGCCGCCTTCGCTCGGGGGAGCCGCTTGGCGCCCCTCGGGTTTCTGGCCGTATCTATGGCAACACAGACTATCGATCGCTCCTCACCTGAGCCAGATGCATCGGAGCATCACCTCTGTGTTGGGAGCTAATAACGAGGAGCGCCGGTCAATAGCTGGAGAGCCTCGTTAGTGGCGTGACAAAGAGATCACTAAGGAGTATCCCATAGCAGGACAAGGGGAGTAGGAATAAGGTTGTCACCCTAAAATGGGTTAAGAAACATCCAGAAAACCCCCAAAGATAATAACGCTCTTGGCTCAGTGTGAAAGGGGAGTGGTGAAACATAAATCAGAAGCTGGTTGCAATGTCCGAGGGCCCGTTATATTAATACAATTCTACACAATTGCTGGAATACTGGCTGAATAATCATCTCTATTACTATGTAATATGTATCTGTCAAAAATTACTCCGGAGCCTAATTAAGAAATGCTAAGGAAAGGCTTATAGACCTGCATTTTAATGAAATTGCCAGGGGGTTGATAAGCAGAATCTGCTTTTGTGCTTTGATCCTCCTGAAGGTCCTTAAATGGCTAGTTTTTTTGCATGCATGCATCATGACTAATTTGGGGATCTAAGGGAAATTCCTTCTATAAGCAATATGGAAGAGACTAGCCTTCCGTCAGCAGTATGTCAGTGAGAGACAGCTGAGCCATTATTAGTCAAAAGAGGAACAGCCCTGCGATATTCTGTGGGTGCTATCTGGCTGAAATTCAATAGAGCCACATTAGCCAGGATCAGTAAGAAGGTACTGAAGAGTGAACGGCTTAATCCTTCGATGCAGTATTCTATGGACTTGGGGATCACAGTGTCATTGCAAATAGATCGGCTTTCCAGCGAAAGAGGCCTATGTGCAAAATGCATGTGTGGTGGGGGAAGGGCTCCCATTGTCACCTGTAAATATTGTGGCTGTCTGCTTCATTGAACCTTAGCTGTGGATACTTTTGTGGGCTGCAGGATTACAGTTTACAGATTAATATCGACAGATCAGTCTGCTGGGCCAGAGCCTCTGCTCTTGGCCTGAAAAAGCTAATTGTTCCCTGGATTCACAGCAGGAAAATCAGAAAAACCTGCACAGACACTGCGGACTGCTGCCCTCGGTCAAGGTTCCAGCCGGAGAGGGTTGAATAAACTCAGACCGATTTTGGGCCAAGCGGGTATGGTGATTTCGCCTGCAGACGTGGAGCAGGAGGTACTGTGGCTCTGCAGCTGGCAGGGGTAAAGCAGAGCAGAAGCCAGCACCAGTTCCAGTAACTAAATGTTGCTAAATTAGAAATAGTGACTCTGAGTTTGCCAGTGGCTTGGCAAAGGGCCAGCTCCGAGATGCAGCTTTGCTATCCTCCCTCTGAGCCACACCACACAGCCTCTTGCTATTCAGAGCCTAATTGATCCCTGCGATGTTAGACAGAGAAAGGGGTTCAGCTTCGCTTTGTGAGAAATAGGTCTGACAAATTGTCAGAGGACTCAAAACACCATTTAGTCATGCTGGAGTTCTCTGCGTATGAGGGGCCTTTTTATCTTTAACAAAATACTCGCTGTGTCTGCAGGTGTTCCTACTGAGAAGCAAACCAAGCACGCTCAGTCTGCTCAGGCACGCGCTCACACCTTCCAATGCATTAAAGTGTCCAAT
Source organism: Falco naumanni (assembly GCF_017639655.2). NCBI lineage: Eukaryota > Metazoa > Chordata > Aves > Falconiformes > Falconidae > Falco > Falco naumanni. The sequence goes on from NC_054067.1 coordinate 13,757,086, forward strand.
ACAATAGGCTAGAAGCAATGTCTGAGACTTTTTCTAACAGATAACCAAAAATCCCCCATTTGCAAACTGTCTTGAGCAAATTGCTGCTTACTCAGGCAAAAGCTTGGGAATTGATTGCAGTTCCTATGGTAATAGCTACATGCAGATTTACCTGTGGGGGTCATTTATCACCTCAAATAGCTGCACAATCAGAACAGCTGTCTGGAATGCTAAAGTCTAATTCGTTTTATTTATACTGTATTTCACAGCCTTTCAACAGTTCTTTCACTTCACACCAGGCTGCCCTTCTTCATTTCACAAGCAAGACCAGAGTCACTAGTCTAGTGGCAGAAGGCTCCCAAAACCAACCTTGTCTTAATGAGTAGTAAGTCGTAGCTGTGCCATCCCTCAGTTTCTTCTATAAAACAGAGATTATAACATTTTCTTAATTTTAAGGCAGTTAATATGAGTACAGGAAGAGGTGGAAACATTCAGGTGTTGTGATGAGATTGCGTGAGAGAAATGTGTTTTCTTGCTGCCACACCGCTAACAGAGTCTATGTCTCAGGAGTCTGAAAACCACTGAAAATCCCCCGCTTCCATGAAGAGCTTCCACTTTGAAAGTCTTTGTGGTTACCCACATCCGCTCTAGATGAGATAAAGACTCATCAAGATATGACATCAACAAACTTCAAAAGGTAGTGTTAATGCCTAGAGGAATGAGACCTAGATAAGGCTTTGATCTATCTAATGTTCAACATGGATTTCAAGATGTGGTTACTCACAAGCCTTGCAGTGACGCAGTCCTTGGCAGGGTTAGCCCAAGCCGTGCTCAGAGCAAGTGTGAGAGCTGCGTGCCCATCCCGCTGCTCTGCCTGGGCTGCTCCCACACTTCTGACCCCTGCTCAGCATCATCACCCACAGCTCCAAATTTCCCCGGAGCACTGCCTGCTGGAGTGAGCCCGGCAGGTTCATCTGTACTGGAAATGTCAGTCTAAAATTGATTATGGGAGCAGAGAAAGCAAGAGTGGAGCCCCTTATCTCTCCTGTACCTTTCTAATTCTCCAGAGTGTACTGCAGGCTGTGTCCCAGGTCAGGTCAGTGCATGTGATAAGCACACCAAAGCATAGGAACAAAGACAAAGTGCTACCTGGGCTGTCATGTGGTGCAATGCTCCCTCGACACCTCCACCAGATTTGCAGCCTCTCTGCCAACACAAGCTCTGGCAACACATGCTCCGGGCACCTAAGGCCAAGGAACAGGGATTGCTGAAGGCAAAGACACCCCAGAAGCTTTCAGTGTTCCTGAATTAAATGCTTGAGCTGAATACAAAGCAGATCTTTGTCAGTCTAGATTGCTGTTTGCTCTGCGAAATGAAATCCTCCTGACATGTCAGCAACCCACCTTTTTTTTGCATCCTTTAGAGACTTTCCTGCTTTAAGCAGTTAAACACCAGAGCTCTCATAATGTTCTTACTATGCTTCTTTATGAGTAGCTTCAGTCCTCCTACATGTGTGAGGTACTGAGATAACAAATTCACTGTTATTTCAGCACTCACATGATCCTTGTGCCATCTCCTTGATTACTCTTCGATTCCTTCCCCCTTACTTTGCATATTAGTACATGCTCTATTCCAAGCTGATACTGGTTTTCTTCTTCAAGACCTGAAAGTGTCCACAGCTTGCCACAGCGAGTTAAAATAATCTCCAAATAACCGGGTTCAAGATTCATACTAAAATGGCCCACTTCGAAAGCAAAGCAAGCGAACCATATATTCCTCGTTAGGTCAAAAGGCAAATGCCACACTCGCTGTGGTAAAGGCTAGTGATTTGTCTGAAACACCAGTTTGAAAGAGCTAGAAATAGCTCAAAATGCTCCAGCATCTGATGCATGAATAGAAAAGAAGCAAGCAGGATTTCGTCTGGCAGCTTTGGTGAGCAGTATCTGTTCTTAAAATCTTTTTGTACAGACCACAAGAAGACAGCAGATCCATTAATGAGAAGATTCCTCATACCTTTTCCATTGGGAGCATCTGATTAATTGTACAGCGAGCAATGCTTCATTGAGCACCAGAAAATACATTTCTGAAGGCGGGGGGAGGGCAGCCTTTAGCCTCAAAGATGTAGTTTCAAGTACCACTTACTCCAATTACATGCATTGGAAATACCTCCTCGTGGTGCCACAGAGGCCTTTATCCTTAACTGATCATTCTAGTGTGATTTCTAACAGTTTTCCTTTTATTCTATTCTGAAAAACTTGCTTGCCATGCAGTAGCATACTTGGCTGTTTCTTGGTAAAATTAGAAATCTAGCCCTTTCAGTGAAGGCTGGCTTGAATATTGAGACACCCCAAGAAGCAAAATGAACTAGAACTAGAACTAGAACTAGAACTAGAACTAGAACTAGAACTAGAACTAGAACTAGAACTAGAACTAGAACTAGAACTAGAACTAGAACTAGAACTAGAACTAGAACTAGAACTAGAACTAGAACTAGAACTAGAACTACTACGCGGCAGTCAGAAGCACAGATGTATGGTGTATCTGTGTATCTCAGCTTACTGGGATGTAGCTGGGCTGGTTACAGATTGCATTGCAGCTACCAGCTCCCTGTCATCCTGCAGCTCCCTGTCATCCTGCTTATGTGTGTGTTGAGTCCAAGCTTGTGCCATTTCAATTGCCTTTTATCAAGTGTGCCGTGCTTTTCACAAGCCACAGCTCTGATACACAAAAGACAGTCTAAGATAAGAAGTAACTGTTGTCACCTTGTCCTAGATAACTGCACACAGGATCATCGATTGCATGTTAAATCATGCTGTGTATCTCCAGATCTAGATGTGCATTTTTACAGGATGACTTTAAGGATGTTCTGCATAGTCCAGGGGTACAGCTAATGGGTGTTGTAAGAGTAGTTTTGCATGCACACATACAACAGCCCTTCTCTAAATACCTTACAGTCTTAGCGTGTACAGGCTCCATCTGCTAAATGTGTAAGAAGCAAATAATGGCATTTGTCATTAACCGTTAACAAGAAGTGGTTGACCTGTCAGTGAACAGTTGTTATCACTGAGCAGAGCTGAATGGTACGTGCATCTCAGCCACTTTACTGCATCCAGTCAGAACTTCTGCATAAAAACTGAAGTATCATCAATGTAGCTCATGTTCTGGGAACGGGTAACGTAGAGAAATGTTGGCATAATCTGGAGTTTCCTTTTCTCAAAAACCCTGAAGAACAGTTTTGTTCTCTTCCATCTTCTCAAGAAGATGATTTTTGAGTAGGAACGTATGGTTAAAAGACCATGTTCAGCATTTGCCAGCAAAACATAAGCCCTTCAGTGATGGTGCGCTAATTTCGGAGCAAGCTAACGAAGCTGTACGGCTACCAGCGCTCCTCATTAGCGGCCGAGAATTATGCTCCTGTAGTTCTCACCAATTAAAAGGCCTAAACACCCCCCCTTGTGGGCAAAATACAAAATATCACAAAAGTGATCCGGTTTTTGGCCCCTTGAGATAAGCTGTTGGCTATGCTTGGAGCAATTCTCATACAGGGTGGAGTGCTTCCACAACCAGAGACAAATGATGCTAAGTATTTCCTTGTCGCATATTTGTACAGCCACTCAGGCTTACTTCCCAAGAAAGAAAACATTTATTTGCAATTGCATCACGTAATTTTTGCATCATGCAGTTTTGGGTGCATTTCACTGAAAGCAAACAGTCATTTTTTTTGTAATTTTGTATTAAATAACTGTGATATGAGATACCTCTGGGAACAACAGACAAAGTGGCCAGCGTTAGTTTCAGGGTACATATTTTTGTATCGCGGCATAAGATTTATCACAACAATAAGTCACCACAAATTATTTAACATGCAGAAGATTCACAAAATCTACTAAAAGACTGCAAAAACATTTCAGATAATACAAGTGTTTGAATGCTGGCATGCGTTCCCTTCTCCCACTGAGTTCTATTTTTATTTGTTTTTAGCTAAAAGCCTTCTAGGGTTCCTTGGGGGTTTGATTATGTGACAAGAAGAGCACCTGATAAATTGAAAGGCTCAGTGCCCCAAAATAACACTTGCTCTTTGTGAAAAAGTTCATTGTACATGTGCTCTCTGGGGAAGGAATACCTGGCACCTCTGGCAGAGGTGCTCCAATTTTCTCTGAGGGCTTAGCTTGGGAGCTCGTTGCCACAGTAGCTTCTATTAAAGCAAAACAGTTCTAGAGGAAAGCATGGCAAAAATCCTTTTTTTCTTTTGTTCCTTTCTTTTATTTTTTTTCTCTTTTTTCTTTTTTTTTTTTTTTTTTAATAATCCCACTTTAACCTTTAGAAAGTCACATTGCTGACATTCCATTCTTAGGGTGCAGGGTCAAGTTTGTCTGCCAGACACCTGCAGTCCCCTCCAGTGCAGGAGGACCGGGCTTTAGAGGAGGTTCTGGCTCTTAAGGCCTTTTCACCAAGTCCAGCATGTGTCACCTACACTGTTAATGTGAGAAATTACTGAGAACTGAGTTAATGGCAGTGCTTAGAAGTACTAAGCAAGTGGGACATTTGCCAAGACGTTAAGAGGTCACAGACTGGCAGTTGAGAGATAACAGACTACATATCAGCTTGTACTTCCCAGGGGCAGAAATATGGCCTGGAAAGGTTTTATCACTGCCTTCAAAGCCATGAGCTTAGAGGAAAACAGATCATTAAACCTCTCACCTGGTGAAGTGGAATTCGCTGCAAAAGCTGCGTTGTAGCTCGATACAAAAAAACCCAAAAAACCTGTCATTTGAAAATACCTACTATTTTAAAAGTTGGTTTTGGTGTTTCTAAGCTCTGCCTTTGTCTTGTTCTGTCTCCTCAAATGTTTGTTTCGCTAAACATGACCAAATGGAAACACTACTGGAAATCTCTCAGCTGTTGCTTTCAGATTTTCTGAAGATACAAGCATGTATGATTCTGCAGAAAACCACAGAGCCTTTCATTACGCTGTCCTCACAGTGGGACCAACTCCAGCTTCTTCCCAGTGTGGAAACCTGGCTCACTGCACACGGGCTGGCCTGTTCCCAAAGGAGACTCCAGACCCCTCCTGCACTCCCTCCCTTGGGGGTCCCGGCAGCTGCTGCTTCACAGCTGGCTCCAGGGCACCCCCACCCCGCGCCCTTCCCCAAACTGCACGGGGTGCTAGAAGATGCCAAGGCTGTAGACCTCCTCTCCCTGTCCATCGCTAGAGTCTTGGCTTATGTGGGTACTTCCAGTCCTTTCCCTGCAGCCACAGCTTCCCTAGCTGCTGGGAAATTGGGAGTGACTCCCGTTGAAGGAAAGCTCTTGGACTAGGGGTGCATTAAAGCCAGGGGTCCCCAAAGAGCAGCAGCACCCCCGGGACACTTGGCATAGCACGGAAAATTGCAAACAGGGTATTGTGACCTTAGTGCCTCACACTTCACATGAAAGTGCTTTAATGATCATCCTGCAGTGTCATTGCAAAAGACAGCCAAGGTTACGTGTTGCTCTCTCAACGCTGCTCTGTTCTTTTCTTTCATGAAAGCACAGTTCCCTAAACCAACACTTTCAGAAGCACTTGATCTTGCTGAGAGCTATGCACATACCAGGAGGCAATCTTTGCCCTGGTTTGTTTGCACGTAGAAATTTCTCTCCCATTTGAAGTGCAAGCTGGGAAAAGGAAACTTGTGAAAATACAAGAAACTGTCTTGAAAACACAGAACATGCAGACTCGGTTCAGAGATTTATGTTGCCTTTATTATGTATATGTGGAAGATTATTTCAGAGCACTTATTATATAGAAAGTTTAGAAAAAAACCGTGCTGTTCACCTAATGCACAGTAGCCCTTTGGAAAAGGAGTGGTTGGTCTCCCAGTGCTTCTCTTCCATTTTGTTTGGGTTTGGTTTTCGTTTTTTGGTGTTTTGTTCTTCCTTTTTTCTAATCGGGCTTTAAAAATAAAGGAAGATGGTTTTGCTCACATTTTGTATTCAAACTCCAGAACAGCACCAGTGCCACAACTGACGTGCCCCAGAGACTGAAAGACCCCTGGAAGAATCCGATTCTGTGAGTGGTGAGGACGGTGCTGGAAAACCAGTCCCAGAGGGATGCTTCCTCCCCAGGAAACTCGCCGGCAGACTCCGTGCTTGAATACAAGCCCAGGGCCTCCACCTTGTTCTTCTAGTCCTCAAAATGGGGCACGGCCACCGCTGCCTTTGCACGGGGCACGGCCACGGCGGCTCCTGCACGGGGCACGGCCACGCTGCCTTTGCACGGGGCACGGCCACCGCGGCTCCTGCCCCGCTGGGAAGCGGCCGGCGGGGTTTCAGCAGACATCCCTGCTCCTGGCGTGCCCCGCCGGGAGCGGGCGCGGGGCAAGAGCGGTCAGCAGGGAGGCTGGGCAGCGGGAACGCCGCCGGCGGGGTCCCGGGGGGTGCTGGCGGGCGGGGCGGGCCGGGGTGTCCCGGCGGGCGGGGAGCCGGGCGGGTGCCGGCACATTCCGGGCAGGCGCACTGGGCGGCGCGGGGCGGCGGCACTGCGCGCACGGAGCCCATGGAGCCTATGGAGGCGGCGGGGCCGCAGCCGGGGCCGGGCCCCGCCGAGGGGCCGCAGGCGGGAGCCGAGGAGATTGACATGTCCCTGGGTAGGTGCGGCGGGGCGGGGGTTCCTGCCGGGCGGGGGGCGGCGGGCCGAGGGGGCTCCGTGCGCCCGGCGGGGCGCGGGGCTTTGCTTTGCGCCGGTACGTGTGGGGGCCGGGGGCCGGGGGCGGCCCGGCGGTGCGGTGCCCTCCGCTGCGCCCGCACCCTGCTGCGGGGCCGGGCACCGTGCGGGGCGAGGCGACGGGGCCGCCGTGGTGCGGGGCGGCGGGTTCGCAGCCGCTGTGCTGTGCGGGCAGCTCCCGCAGCTGCCGCGGGGAGAGCGCCAGCCCGGCGCGGCTTCCAGAAATGGGCCCTCTGTTGAAATAGAGATAGGAGACATGTCCCGGGGGGTGCCGGCTATTTATAGCAGCTTGCTCGTGATGCTCGCCATTCCTCTGGCACTGGCTACGTGAACTCGGCATAAACAGCTGCCCTTGTATTAACTCCGAAGGCCTGGACTGCGGCGTTTGGGCGATAGATCTTGGTGGATTATCGTGCTGACATCTCTGCTGTGGAAGGAAAGTCCACGGCACCTTTTATTAGCGGATCAAACAGACCTTGTGTCACTTCTTCCCAGCAATGAGCCACTTGTCAGGAACAGCAGAACATTTTCCACTGCGAACTCAAACGGAATTCTTGGCTGACGCAGTTATTTTAACGGTGCTATGAGGTTTTACAGCAACAGCGGGTCCCTAATTTTTTATTTAGTTTTTCCCCATGGTGTTGCACACCCTTTTCCTGTTTGCTGCCGTACTGTACTCCCTTCGCATTTGCTCTCCCGTAGCGCTTTCCTCAGTCAGACCTCCTGTGGTCCATCTTCATATTCAATCCAGAGTACACCTTACTCAGGGCAGAAAAGAGCTGGAAAACAAGAGACCTGGTAAAGAGCTGATACTTTCACCATCAGGTGCTTGTTTCTCTGTTTTCAGATGCCTTGGGCCTTGCTTGAGTCGGCAGTCACAGGAAACTGCAGGAGTTACTCTAAAGCAGCCCTGATAGATCTAATTCTGTCTTGAGGGCATAGGGGTACCTTAAATGACCTCCAGGATCCTTTCCAGCCTTAGGTAGGAAGCTCTGTTGCATTGCTCTGTTAACCCCATCGTATGTATGGGTACAAAAGACAGGGTAACAAGTCATGCCCAAACAAAAAAAACCCCAACACTAAAAGGTGACAGACTGGGTACATGAGCATTCATCTCCTCTCCCTTCCCAGTGAGCCCTTCCTTGCGCTGTAGATAGCCCAGCCTTGCATGCCTGCATCCACCTCTCTGCAGAGCAATCAGGGATGCTGTTGACACACTTCAAAGCAGTCTTGTGCCCCAAATAGCACATGTCCCAAAGGCACACTTAGCTGAGAACATTAGCGCATTCATACCAAGAACATCGCCCAGTCTCTCCCAGCATGCTCTCTTCCTGGCAGACCTGACACAGAAATCACAAAAGCAGTCACGCACCCTATTCTTATATATCTGCTCTCGTTTGTTTTCCCCGGCCTTTGTATTATTTTGGACACAGGAGTTACTTGATAGAAAATGACAAGTGACAAGCACTGGAGGTATGATGTGCTTTTCATGATAATCACCCACTGAAAGCTAATGGCACTTCTGTGCTTCCACTCCAGTGATTCATTAAGGAGCTGGAGTAACCACTGCCTGGGAAAAGGCCTGATTTGGACACTTCACTTCTTTCCTCACTAATTTGCGAAAGTTTAAAATATTCTGCTTGGAGCTTAACAGAGGTGGCTTTATTACTTGCTAAATATTTTCTGGAAGGTTTGAGGTTAAAAGAAGAAATTGTCGGAAAATATGAATTAATGAGGAGATGTCCCTTTGCCTTTTCTCTTCATTGGAACAGCCTGAATTAAGAAGATCCCCTTGATTTCAGACCAACTCACTGAGAACTGAGGGGCTTTTGTTTCTTAATAGAGCTCTACATCTACAAGTAGTTTGTGCATGGTTCAAATAGCTCAGCTTCCAGTGTTGTCTTTTGAAAACACTTGTTCGGAATGGGCATGAGCTTTCAAAACCCCGTCAGGTATACTGTGGGTACGGCGGGTGGATCATCACCTTCCTTTGTGTCTCTCTGTTGTAAAACACGGCACTTAGTGCAGCTCAGGGGACATTGGGATGGTTGGTTAGCGCAGCAGTGCCTGGGGAAGCACCTGGGATGCTTGACTGGGTCCAAACTGGTGAAGCACAGTGGCAAAATATCCTTGGGAGAAATCTTGTGTTGTCTTCTCAGTGCTACTATTATAGTTTTAAACCAGAAGTATCTAAATCACAGGAAAAGTAATTGGTTATTTCGTACGGGCTCTGTGCCTTGGGAAGTGCATTTGGATGGCGTCTTGCGAAGAAAGTGGGAAACATCTCGCAGTTCATGGAAGAGCTCGGTAGAGTACACTTTCAGAGCTGCCTAATAAGAAGTTTGGGTGAGGGGAGTTTGTCCTGGGGCATTGGCAGGACATCCCGAGTCCATTTTGGTGCTTTCAGGCCATTTTAGACCCCTTTTGTGTTGGGGCAGTGGTGGGTGCTCGAGGTGAGAGGCAGCTGTGCCTGGTCGCAGCGCTTGTACTGCTGCAGCGCGGGAGCTGGCTCATTGCCCTCCCTCCTGTCTGCAGAGAGCTGTGCAGAGTTCCCAAAATATCCTACTGCTGCTGGCAGCGGGGCAGGCCTGGGAATCGAATTGGCGTGTTCAGCACGAAGCGCAAGAGCTGGTGCCCTTGGTGCGGTGCAGACAGGTCTACGCAGGAGAACCCACGTTTTGCAGGGGAGAACAGGCATCCCCTGCACCGTCCTCTTCTGTGTGAGATACTCTCCCTCTCTGTTTCACCAGACAATGGCAGAAGCTGAGAGGTTCTAGAGCTGTGGTTGATAGATCCATATCCAGCTGTTTCTAGGCGAGCTATATTGAGTAACTAGACAGGAGCATCTACCGTAGATAGAAAATACTCAGGTCCTGAAGGCTGCAGAATTTAAAATTCAAAGTACTGCTGATATCCATTGCGCATGATGCATCTATTTGCTTCCTGGTTTTTGAGCCATAGAGGTTTATGGTGTCAAGCTTCATCTCATACCACCGAGGGCTAGAAACTTGCTTTGGTTTTTTTTTTTTTTTTAAAGCACTGTGAGGAAAGACATGCAGGTAGCTGACTCCGGGAGATGGGAATTGATCCTACACCCACCTGGTGAACCATGAGTGTTTGCAGGACCATGATGTCGCCTTTCTGGACAGTCACTCTGTACAAGTGAAATTCCCTCCCTGCAGCCCTCGCGTTGCAGCCTTCGCTGCACCAAGCTTCAGTTCTCCTCTTCACAAATGTAGGGGCTAGGGGGACATTCATCCTGCTTGTGTTTGCATGACGCCTGAACAGTGTTTGTGGTGTTGATACATCAGGGACATGTCCTCTGCACTGGACAGTGCCCATGTCCCACGCGTGGTGGGGGGAGCCCTTGGAGCAGCCATCACTGCATGGGTGCACCCATGGGTGCTTCTACCCATTCTCCCCGTTTGGACCACCTTTCCTGCAGCCTCCCACGTCAGATCTTCTAAAAAAAATGTTCTCTGCCCAGCACTGAGCTCCTGGTGCCCTTGCAAAAACGTTTTCCCTTGTGCTTGTGGGAAATCTGCGGGACTGGATCCCTCAGTGGGTCTGAAATCTCTGTCCTGCACACATGGTAGATACATGCCGGATGGTAGCACATTTTTAAATAATTTGCTGCACTCTAATCTCCAGCCTGCAGGAGCTGAGTAAATTGATCCTATACTTTCTGAGCTAAGCTTAATCTTTTATTGTCCAGCCAGCATCCCTCACAGAACCACAAGCTCCATTTTTACTGCAGACAATTGCAAGTACCAAAAGTGGGAATCACTGCTGGTAGAAAGTGTCGGTTTTATGGGTTTCCCCTTTGCCATTTTGATCTAGATGACATCATAAAACGTCACAGGAAAGAGCAAACAGATGCCAGCACTGCAGGGGACGCGCGAAGGCAGCAGGTCAAGAACAGAAATTCAGCGTATGGGTATGGGCGGCCCCGTTTCCGCGCCTGGATGCAGAGGAATTTGCAAGGTAGGTGAGTGCCTGGGGACAGCGGAGGCCTGCCAAGCTGCAAAACACATTTTGTGTAACAAAATACAGCCCTTAAACCCTTCTCCTATCTAACTCCTGTGTGCATATAAGATGTACTCAGACTCTGAATAGCTTTTCTCTCTGCAACAATGGAATATCAGGGCCCTTTCAGAGCATAAATTCATCTGTTTCTCTCCCTTCCACCCTCTCATGAATTACTAATTCAAAGTGACTTAATATCTATTCTCTATTCCCTTTTGGCTTTGCATAGTTTAATTATGCCTCTTCCTAATCCTCTTTTTCCCAGAACGCACTTAAATTACCCCTTCAGTAAATGTCTTTGATAGTTCAGTTATTGGAGCTAATTTGTATTTTTTGCCAAGCGTGCTATTTTTATGATAAATTTTTTATAATACTGAGTGATCACACACTAATCTATGTTTAGTTCCACTAACTTTTATCTACAAAACCAAAGTGATCTGCTGCATGATTCCATCTCTATCAAAATTGTCCTTTTTTTTTAATTTTAATTGCTGCAAAATTACTCCATTGGAGATTTTAGTGACATTTTGCAGCAGTGTCTTTGCAGTGTTCCCTTGGAGTGCCAATGGCACATCAGGACAGTGGGATTGCTGGGTGGAATCCTGCTTGTCTCCGATCTGCCTCCCACTCTCATGTTCTTGGTCTCCACCACATATTGCCGTACCAAGAATTGTTCCGGTTCAAAACAGAATGATGATAATTGCCCTTTGCAATTGATCTTTCTGTCGAAAACACAGGCTTTGATATTTTTCCACACTCAAGCGACGACTGTATGCAGAGTCAAATACATCAAATGAAATATGTTTTTAACCATTCCTTAGAATGGAGGACTTTTCTGTTCATTTACAGAATTACTTCTGCTAGTCTTAGTATTTCATAGACTTTAACTGAGCCTGAATTCAGCCCTGCCAAGTGCAAAGACCCACCATGCTGTGTGGTTCTGATGTCAGTAGCAATTCTGGGAAGCTCAGCATGACTGGGAATTTAGCCCATAATTCTTCAGGGGCTCATTTCACTTCAGTCCCTGCTGAAATGCAGTCCCTCCTGGGCTGAGACGTGATAACCATTATCAAAATGACGATCAGAACAGCCCAGCACTGTAATGACAGGGGGTGGAGAAGGGTATTATGCTGATTAAACCAGCAAGAGAACTCGTGCAAGTGAAGTGCTGTTATCCCTCCTGGAATATAGCTTAAGCCATCTTCCCAGTGGGGGAAAAACCAATTTCAAACCTCTTTGGAAAAAATGAGTCTGTCACACATCAGGGGTTTTCCCCAAACTGGACGTGGTGGGCAGAGGTACCTCTTGGCCAACTCAAGTACGTCCAGCACCAGGCTTTGAGTGTGCACCAAAACACAGTGGGGGTCTTCCCCAGCTGCTCATGCTGCGGGGTTTTATTCAAATGTTCTTTCATTATTAAATATCTGCCGGGCTTTTTGCAGAAATGGAGCCTCCCGTGTGTCACACTTCAGGATACACATGACAGACCAAGGCCTTGGTCCCCAGCTGGTGTACACGGGGTACCCCTCGGAGGCTGATGGCTGTGTCGTTAGTTATTTACACTGGCTGAGACATGCCTGGGTGCACCACTGAGCAGAGGCTCTCTAATATGAACTGACTGACAGGGGCATGATTTTCTAGTCAGGGCTGCCTTTTGCATCAGTCCCTCCCATCGCACTGATGAAACACCCAGGAAAGGCAGCTGAGCTCAGTCTGTCTGGCTGCAGAGGAGTTGCCTTCGCCAGGGTGCGGGAGAGCAGTGTCACAAGGCTTGGTGGCCTGCAGGAGAGCAGTCTGGCAAACAGGCAAGAGAGAGGCGCCCAGGGTGGCTGTTGGAGGGAAAAACAAACTGGGGAACAGAACTAGGAGGGAAGAAAGGGGCATTAAACACAGCGAGACCACATCTGGTCAGGAAGACACAGAATGCCAAAATTCAGGTGTATGTTGGGGGAGGAACATTTACACACCTGCACTGCTGCGCTGGGAGGGCATCGTTTGCAAAGAAAATAACTAGTGGCCCCACAGAGCTTGTGAACATTTTTGTAAGTGTTCCCAACCAACCTACGGCTGTAAGGAGCAAAGCACCCCGACGTGCTGTTCAGGAGGTGCTTCCCACAGGCATGCCCTGGTGCCCTTTTGTCTTGGAGCCAAAGCAGCTCAAATCATCTTCACTTGTATTCCAGTGTGACCAGCTTACGCTGGCGCCAACCGGTGTTACACCCTGGGGCTGGAGCCTTCATTAATCACTGCGGTGGTGGCCCCTGACAGCGGTGTCACTGCTGCCTCGGAACACTTCATTTCTAATTGCTCCAAGTCATTGTAAATTGCTGTGATGAAGGAATTGATGGTATGGGATCGATACAGGCATCTAACTGCTCTGCGGTTTGTATCAGTGAGGTTCTGCTTTACGGCCCAGGGTTTAACCGCAGGTTTGCTGCCCTCTGCCATGCGCTGCCTTATGCCTGGTTTATACACCCCTCTGAGTACGTGCACATTTCGCTGGTATAGTGATTCGGAGGATGTCTACTTCGTTATGACTACTACAGAAGTTTATCATGTGCAGTAATTAGGCTTTAATGCACTGACAGAGTGCTTTCCTCTCGCTCGACACTTCAGCACACTTCAAAATCGTAAGCAGGCTTAGGGGAAAACATTAAATGCAAGACAGCCTGTTGGTGTGTATGCACTGTGCAGTTATGTAAAATAGCAGCAGAAGGTGCCCCCTTCAATATGTGCAGTAAGTAAGGAGATGTCAAGCAAAAAAACCTCCCACAAACATATATATATGTATATATAAAAATTATGGTCCAGTCTTCACTTATCACGTGCTGTAATATGGGCGCTCAGAGCTGTTCCAGGCTGCTGTGGAGTTGGTTTCTGGATGCTCGAGTCACTTGCTTATCTGTATCAAAAGGCTTTTCCCATTTCACGGTTAATTCATAGCAGTGTGAACTGACAACAGATTGACAGGTTTCCTCATGCAAGTGTTCCTGCCTTTATTAGGAATCAGAATTGTGGAAGGCTTTTCTCTTCTATATTCTTTCACATCAAATAATATGTTTTGTCAGTCCTATGTATAACAGCAATGTTAGTGAGATATTGGAAAGATAAATTATTTAATATTCTGCAAAATTAATATACTTTTCTGCAATGAATTAATGTGATTCTTGCGTCACTATTTATACAGATACTCCTATATCATGTTAAGTCATCCTAGCAATCCATTTGCAAAACTGTAATCATAAATTGAGTTTTGAAGGATGCTAAAATAAGAGCTTATTTCTGTAGGACCTAACCGTTTTAGAAGAGGATTTGGACAACAACAGTACAATCGGAGACAATTCAGGAATACTGTGCCCGGTCCCAGGAGAAGAGCAGCTGCTGCATTAAATGGAGTGAGCCCTTTAAATCGCCAGGCATTGGCTCAAGAGGTAGGGGGTACGGAAAGTACAGCTATTCCCAAATGTCAAATGGAAATCTGCTGGATTTTATGATCCTGCATCACTCCAAAGAACAATCTGCATAAACAGTTTACAGGCACCATTTTTTGTATGCCTGCGCACAGCATTTGTATGCATAGGTGAGTACAGACACATATGCATATAAAATAGCAGTTTTCCAGTTGGTTTTGTAAGCTTGTGACTTGGCATAATTTTACTGAATCAGTTCCCATGGGTTTTACAAAAAAGATTCTTTAAAACTGTCTTCTTAAAAAATTTAAAATATTTCCATAAAAACAAATTATATGCCATCTCATCTACTATTATCATTTAGAGGGGGTATGTTAAGAGTCACTATTATTTGTTCTCCACCAAGAGTATTTTCGAAGGTCCAGTGAAGTCAAAGGAAAGACTGTTGTTGACTTCAGGTGGCTTTGGTTCAGAGACATACGTTTCGCTAGCTAGTGGGTATCCCCCCCAGAGACACTGATTCCTAGTACTGTGATGGCCATGGGTCAGATTACCCATGTGCATCTGTGTAAAATGCATTTTTTTTTATTCATTTGTGGCTTTTCCTTTTTCAAGTTTAAATGTTTGGGTCTTGTCTTTGCTTAAAAACACTTTAAAAAAAAGATTGAAATATTTTCATTTGGCTTTTGAGTTATTTTTAAGACTCAAGAGATGGGAAAGAAGCTACATATTCATCATTAAAGTAGTCCTTACAGTTTTCTTCTGAGTGTCAAACTGGCTTGGTGTAGAAGGTGGAAACCGAGCAGGTAGATAGTCCTCTGTGAGAGGGTTTTGTTTTCCACACTGATGGAAATCCACTCCATGAGGATGTCATGTATGCTCAGTAAGCTTTTAAAAAAACACCAAAGTGGTGAACATGATGGCACATTTAATGGCTTTGTCCTGGGGGTATAAATAAGAGAGCTCTAAAATGAGCATGCATGTGCATGGAGTATGGTTATTCCTGAAAATAAAGACAGTGATGACTCACATATTGAGTGTGGCTGGATATTAGCAGAAAGTAATAAGCAGTTGCTAGGAGGCATAATTCTATGGTAGGTTCCATTTTGCAGAAATAAACCAAGTGGGAAGAATGTGGAAGCACATCTCAGTTAGTAGGTAGTAACGGTGATGGTGGCTGTCCCACAGAAATAAATGGGACAGAGTCTGTGGCAGTTTGTGTAAAATAACTGCAGGAGGACCTGCACTGCTGAGGGGTCTTCTGATGTGCTTCAGGGCTCGGGCTGGGCAACATACATGTCCAAACAAGAAAGAGTCAATGACCAAAAAGAAACCTGAGCAAAGCTATAATGCTTGGCACGTGCGAGATTTGCTCTCCAATCACAATTTTTTTTTGTATTTCTGCACCATTAGAATGAAATGTTCTTCCTGGTACTTGTAGTTTCATGCCCATGAACCAAGGCGCACATACTGATTGATGACAACGGTGTATACCAAGTCCAATGTTGAGACCACAGCAGCACTGCTCAATAGAAATATTCCTGCCATAGATAACAAAAGAACGTGGAAGAGACCAGGTTTTAATAGACACAGCAAGGAATCGATTTCCCATCAAGAAATATCAAAGGAGAAAACAAACCAACACTTGCAGAGCAGGGTTGTTCCACTGCAAGACTGCAGAAATCGCAAAGGGAAAACAGTTGGGAATGAGAAGATGGGGAATGCAGAGCACACAGCGTGGGGCTTGAGCCCCCTTTGAAGTAATTGCAAGTGGTGCTGAAGGCATCCAGGAGCAGCGAGGGAACTGCTGCGGTGTCAGCAATCACCACCTGCACTTCAGTGCGGGCTGGATTTCCCCCTAGACAGAGCCAAAGAAAATGCCACATAAATTCGTCAGCTTTTCAGACAGTGGCAGCTGGCAGAGGGAAGGATGGTCGTGTGCTGTGGCTCGTGCTCACTCCCTCTTGGTGCACCAAGATGGAGCGAGGGTGTCAACTGCTGAGCTCTCGCTACTCTTTCAGGGCAGCAAGAACAGCGATGCTTTCACCAAAAGCAACAGCAGCGGGCAGCCGGATGGACGGCGACGGCCACCCCCAGGCCCCAAGAGATTCAGAGCAGCACCTTCCAGCAACAACGCCCCGGGGCGAAGGTAAAATACTTGGTTACTCTGGGGTTTTGTGATTTTTCAGTGATTCCCCGTGTGCAGCTCCTGGGGCTCTGCTCTCAGCCTGGGCCAGCTGGGAGCAGTTACAGCCGTGTGCTCATGCAACGTGAGAAAAATACCCCTGGGTATGTTAGGAAAGCACCTGGAAATAAAACAATTTTGTGCTGATAGTTAATAATTCAGGTATTAAATATGCCGTTTTATTTTAGAAAGCAAATGTGACCTTTGTATTTTAATTAAACTTTTCCTTTGTCACTTTGGGGAACACTTTTGAAGGGTGAAATAGCATTTATTTTCATAAAGGCAGGAAATACAGATTACAGCTGTAAGGAATAGCCAGGCAGAGGGGGTCTGTCCCGGTGAGGGGCTGCGGGAGCAGATGCTGTGTCCTGGGAGCTGTGATGAAGGCTGGGCGCTGGGCACAGCCTCGGCGCCTGTCTCACTGTGGTCCTTGTGTTCCCCGAGCTTGAAAGCAAGCTTCATTGCAATCCCGTCTTTCTCTGCTCTGAGTAGAGCAGGGACTGGATGACCTCCAGAGGTCCCTTCTGACCAGATTTTTTTCGGCAATTTTCTTTTTAAATTTTTTTTTTTTAATGAGCAGAATTCAGAACAAACACAAGCTGTTGTTTCATTTGAGCAGGAAAATGAGTTCCTCTGAAATCCTTTGCTGGCAGAAAAACCTGTTGGGCCGAACTTGGTAACACACAGCTTCATTTGCTTCTCATACTGCTTTTTAATAATACACTGGGTTAAGTATTTCAGCATTAAACTTTAGGAGAGGCCTGGCATCCTACTCACCTACGTCCTGTTCTCTCTCCCCCTCCTTTGCCAGCAGACCTTTCCGGCTAAACAGGGGACCAGCCTTCCAGCAGAAGCGGATGCAGCAGCGGTTCTCCAAAGCCAACTTTCAGAGAGGGGTCAGTATCGAGACATTTTTTGTGCAACCTGCTGATGGTGACAAGCCTTCAGTTTTGCCAGCCTTTGCCCAGTTGTATCTTTGCTTCCAAAAGTGACTGGGAAAGATGGGTGACTTTAACAATGAATATATTCTTAGGGGACTGTTTGCCGGGCGAGCAGTTTTTAGTGCAGCTTAATGGCAGCTGGAAAATAAAACCTGGGTGTGTGATAAAAGTGAACCTTGCAGCTTACGCAACAACACAAGCAGGGCAAAGCCAAGCCACCCATACAGATTGCTGTGCCAGCAGGAAACCCAAAATGAGCAAATTTCTTGACAACACGCAAGGAAAGAGCTATTGAGATACACCAAATTAAATACTTGCAAAAGGAATCATTGTTTCTAACAGCTGATTCGTTAAGTCATTTTTACAAAAATGTATTTCACAGCAGATGGATGCTAATGGAGAAGGGAAGCCACGAAGGATGAGAAGGTAATTGGTGAACAAAGGCATGCTGCAAACACGACGTGCTCTTTCGTGCTCAAATCGAAGCTGGATACATCTCCCTGTCTCGGCAGGTGGCAAGTGAAACCCAGCCCCGGAGCAGTTCTGACAGTTTCTGTGGCTAATCCCCAGGCGGGCCAGACTGGCGTGTAAGTAATGAGGTGATTTGTTAGGATGGGAGCCCTCAAAAGCCCTTGCAAATCCATTTAACATTATTGCAGCTTCACGTCTTCTATAACGAGCGCGCAATGAATGGTTCAGACCCAAAATAGTTAGCAAATGATGTCTCGTTCCCTTCCCTTCATATCTGAAAGGAGATGGTAATTACTGTGTGGCTCGTTCATTATCCAGAGTAAAGAGCAGCGGAAGTGCCAGCAGCACGTGGGAGGTGGCAGGCTAGTTGTGCTTGATGTGGGGTGTCATGGGGGAACACCGCGCACCCCAAAGGGACACTGTGTGCTCGCCGTGTTGAGAAGAGCACAGAGGCTGGAAGGGGGTGGCTTCACCCCTGAACTGAGCCAGTGCAGCTGCAGGACCCGGCACGCAGCCAGGGGCAGAAAGAAGGGTGGGTGAGGGCACTTGGCATGTCCCGGGTGCAGAGAACACCCCACGATACGATAGCCCTGGTGTGACGTGGTCCCCAGTGCTGGAACTTTGCCAGCACGGCAGCTCTCCTGGCACCCTTTAGTCTCACCCAGGCTGCTGTGAGGCATGCCGTGGGATGTATGGGGTACGCGGTGGGTCTCCTTTACTCTTTGCTGGTTTGCAGCTGATGGGAAGTGAGCTGCCTCAGCATCCTGACTGCAGATCTGTGCTTTCCCCAGCCCTGGATCCAAGCGCCCATTCCTGCGAAGCCAGAGGCCACCACCGCGGGCAGCCAAGCCCCAGCCCAAGGGGGTGCTGCTGAGATTCAACTTCCGCGCGATGGCCAACCAGGTAGAGGATTGTCGACGGGACAGGTGGCACCTTGCACCCTGCAGCGGCCCTGCCACTAAGCTGTTAACATCACGCTCAGGTTTTTGGGGCTGCCAGTTGGGTTTATCTAGCATAACCTGGGAGGAAAGTCCCTTAGCCGTGTTGGCGAGGGTGCTCGCAAAACTGAAGGCACCTGAGAAGACTGTTCAGCAGCTACAGACTCAGCCTGATTTTCCCCACTCTTTTGGCCCCTCGTGGCCTGTCCATGTGCTTGCTTGGAGCTGGGAGATGCTGCCTGTGAGCAGTCCTGGCTGGGGGGGATCGTTTCACTGCCAGTGCTCCCCACTCCTCAGAGACACACAGCACTTCTGGGCTTTGCTCTCTCTTTGCTTTGGTGACCTTCTTGGTGCCGCATTTTATGCTGAAGTATGGTCCGAGAGCCCTGGGACAGGTCAGAAATCCTGCTCCACCTTCTTCATTGCTGGCGTTTCTTGTCTGGACAGTTTGGTTTTACTTGATGCCTTGTGCTCAGATGCCATCTGCTTGCTCCTGTTCTTGCTGAGGACACCCAGTGTCTTGGGGCTGGGTGCTGCTTGGAGGTTTTCCAGCCGCACACAGTCTGTTGAGCTCCTTGTCTCCATGTGCTGAGTGGTTTAATTGACTAACTGGCTGTGAAGCATCGTCCTGACTGATGGGTTCTAATCAATACCCTGCTACGAGTTTGGCTGTGCTTTGCCATGAGACCCGGGACTGACTCGCTCTCCCTTTCCCCTGCAGACCAGCCTGACGCTGGATGAGAGGTTCTCTGGTCTGAGGAATAAGAGGCGCTTTACAGCAGCCAGAGGCGCCGGCCGGACAGTCACCATGCCTTAGCACCGCATGCTCGTCACAGGGACTGCCCGTAACAGTCCAGGCCCTGTAATGGGCAGCTCAATAAAACTCGATAGATTTCCTCTGAGATAGCTAATTTGGCAATGTGCCGTCTCCTTCCTTACACACAGAATGAATGAGCAATTGAGGGCAGGGACGAGGCAGGATGAGAGCCGGGGCCAGAGCACAGGGCAGGTGAGACATGAGTGGGGTGGTGAAGGGGGATGAGCAGAGGTGGATTTGCTGGGAGCGCTCTGCCAGGGAGCCACAGGGCTGGCACCAGCCCTGTCCCCCTGCCAGGGCACCTTGTGCTGCCTGGGGTAACTTGTGCAAGACGGAGGGGGAACCAGCTCCAAGCCATCCCCATGGAGCCTTTCCTGCATTGTTACCTGGGTGGGACACAGGGCTGTCCTGCTTGCCCGTGTGGGAGACAGAGCAGGGAGCAGAGCGTGTGTGGAGCTGAGGGATGTGCCCCAGCAGTGGCACCAGTGGGCATGCTCCAGCTGCCCACCTTCCCCAGCATCCACCTAACTGCCCAGTTTGTTGTGCGTGCAGGCATCCCCGCCCAGAGGTTTGCAGTGTAAGACCCCTCCACCCTGAAAACATCACACTGTAGCCCCATAGTCAGGCCTGATGAGCACCTTGCATTGCTCTGGTTGCCGTGCCGTTCTAACTGCTGCTGCCAGCCCGGTCGTGGGGACTGGGTGGGACTTGCTGTGCCGTGCTGCTGGTGTGGCTGTCCTCAGCGTGGAGCACAGGCAAGCTGCCCCAGCCCAAACCAGGTTTTCCAGAGCTGCAGTAGTTCTGCATCAGGGATTTTGTAGGTGCAGCTCCACCCCTGCTCAAAGCAGTGGCATAATCAAACCAGCAGCCGCAGGAGGGAGGCCGGGCTCCACAGCAGTCCGATAAACATTGGCTGAGGTGTTAGTGAGCTGGGTCGAAACATCTGTTGACGAAGCCCTGTACCAACAAACCGTGAGTCACTGATCTGCTGCTGCAACCCAGCACTGAACGCACTGGACACAGCCTGTTGCTGGGCTCTAAGCTAAACTTACTAAAGTAAATATCTGATAGACTGCTTTACATTTTACACCAAGCATCTTTAACAAGAGACTGGACTCGGTGTTGGTTTTATAGGAATGTGTGAAATGTTGGTTGACAAAGCGGTGATGTATGAGTCCAATGCATTGAATAAAAAACTAACCTGTCAAGTGTCACCTTCGGTTATTTCCCTTCTTTCAGCAGGCTTTCAGCACAAGTTCAGCCTCTCAGCATGGCACTGTGGGGCACGGTACATGTGGCCACATGGGCTGCTGCCTTGGTGCTTTGGGGGAGGCCACGGTCCCCATCGATGCCCACGCACAGGCAGTGGGGCATGGCAGTTTGCTGCTCACAAAGCTGGCTCCGAAGCACAGCCAAAGCAGTGGAAAGTTTGCAATAGGTATTTTGTGAAATCTTTGCTGTGATCTCTTTTGCCTTTAATGTTATCAGCAAAATTATCACAGCAACTCTGGCTCTGAGTATGTCTGAAGTGAAACGGATGCAAACTGGCTTCCAGGTTCATGAACTCGGGAGAAGACATCACCCCTTCACGCAAATAATCCAGATGTCGTGGAAGATAAACAAGGAACACTCTCACAAATGGCAGTATCCCTGATTTCAGTTGCACCTGCATTACAAATATTGACAAAAGATGGTAGATTTGCTAGAAAGCCCGATCAGTTCTTAAACCAGGTTGCCAAGGGGTGGAGCCGTCCAGTCCTGACAGAACAGCTGAGTGTGCAGCATCCCCTCTGTGTTCAGAGCACATCCTGATGCTATTCTCCAAATAGATGTTTTTCAGCCGTCTGTACCGTATGTTTTTTAAAGTACTCCTTAAATTAAAATTGAGGGCTTGATAAAAACAACACTTTTTTTCTAGCTACATTCTTCTTCTAACCACACTTTTCTTCTAGTCACCCACAGGGCTGGGTGAATTTGCAGGCGGCAGAAGGCGAAACAGCCTTTGCACACAAGGGCACTGGATTTATCCGTTGCAAAAAAACAAGCGTCACCGTTGTGCTGAAAACACACTGGGAGAGGGCATGGAGTCAGCTGGCTCCCACAGGCACAAAACACCCTTCTCTCCCAGAGCACTAAACCCACGGAAGAGTTATCCCTGCGAGCATCCCTGCGAGCATCCCTGCGAGCATCCCTGCAGCCCTGCGGGGTGGGCTGGTGTGAGGAGCCCTCCGGCGCTGCGGGGTGTTGGTGTGGGGCGGCTCAGCGCGGCCCTTTGGCCCTTTGGCCCGGGCAGGCCGTCAGGGGCCGTTGCGGACCGTGTCGGATCGCTGCGGGGCCGTTGCGGGTCGCTCCCGGCGGTGCCCGGCCACCCCTACCCGGAAGGTGGCAGCAGGCGGCCGGTGGCCGCTCGCAGGCGGGCGCCGCCGGGATGGAGCAGCTTTGCGACCTTGAGGAACAGTTTTTGCTTTACCTCGGGGCAGCCCAGGCCACCTCCAGAACACCGCGGATGGGGGCCGAGGGGCCTGAACACGCAGGGGGACTGTGGAGGGTCAGGGAAGAGTCCCCGCAGGGCATCCCGGGGGAGGGGGACACCCGTGCAGCCCTGCTCGGTCACCGCACTGGACCCACAGATTTCTCTCTTTAGCTACTTGTATCATTGTGTTTAACAGGAATTTGGTGGCGTTTGCTTTCACTATCGCTTTTTGCTGTTCGCTTTCTCCTATTAGTCTATGCCTCCAAAGGCCGGTATTATGAGTCAATATTAATTCCTTTACACCCTTTGCAATTTATAGCCCTGCGCCATGCTCTCCCCTGCTCACCTCCTCTCCAGGACAGCCTTGGTGTGTCTCCTTGTCACTGCCTGGGAGCTGATCCATCCCTCTGTCACCTTTGCACTCTTCTAGCTCTGCTCCATCTGCCTGAGGCAGCCGGGCTGAAGCAGACATGATATTTGAGATGGATTTCTAGGGAGGCTCTGCTTTGTTTTCTCTTCCTCTCCTAATAATTCCTAACATTCCAGTTGCTTTTTAGCCCAGAATAGTCACTTAGAGTAGGAAATGGTAAGGCACATTTATATTGGTTTAATGAAACAAGTTTCCAGGGAACATTTTCTGCCGGAGCCCGTCGTGCAGCCCACATCCCTACGGCAGAGAGGGACCTGGCAGGGCTGGCTGCCAGGGATGTGCCCAGGGCTCTGCTTTCCCAGCTAAGCTGAGGTTGGGTATTTTCTTAGCTGTTCACGGGATGTCTGAGTTGATGCTAAAAGCTACCTTTAATGAGCTTAACAGATAGGCAGCAGAAGGCCAGGTTTCCCTGCAAATGTCCCTGTTTGTCAGTTCCTGCCGGTTTTAGTGTTGTACTACCAGGAGATATGCATCAGGTTACTCCTCGGTATTTTGGGGCACGTATATTGCCGAGGGTCTCAACATCCTGCCCCAGGAGCAGCATGGCAGTAAGGGCCTCCAGGATAAAAACGTGTGGTTTGGGGCAGACCTGTTGGTCAAATCCATCCTGGTAACAAAGCAGCAGCCAAGGCATCACCTGCGGGGGCTGGCAGTCTGTCCGGGGGCTGGCGGTCTGTCCTGCGTCGCACTTGTCAGACTGGCTGCAAAACGGAGCCAGGCGGGACGTGAGCTCACTGCCTGGGCTCAAAGGTGCGGGGCGAAGCATCGTCGGAGGTGGGGCCCACTGTCAGCAGCAGGAGCTGTTAGTTTTTAGGGGTCCTTGGAGGGATTTAGACAGCCAGAAACAACAGGCAAAGTATTTAAACAGAAACCTGAGATCCAAACGGCTGGGATAAACTGAGCTGCAAGCAGAGCATTTGCCAGGCAGCAACCGAGTAGAAAAGAGGGTGACAACAAACTGAGGAAAGACACGCAGACCCTTAGACTGAAATGCAAGGGGTGCCCCAAACTGGACCACAGACAGAAAACCAGCCCAGAGGAGGGAAACAGTCTGTGAAAGGTCGAACTGTACTTTATCGACTAACTTATTTCCAGAAAGCTCATATAATTTCGGAACAAACCAGTGTGCTACCCCAGCACAGCACTAGGTGAGAAAGGGATGCAGGAAAGCGTTACAAACCTGAAGCATTTAGTAAAATGTCTTAGAGGGCCAGAAAAATTAACAGCATCCCCCAGGCAGCACTGGGCAATCCCAGCCCCTCCAGCTGAGGGGCTGCAGTGGGCAGGATGCTCTGCTTTCACGGCTAGCCCTGCTCCAAGCCACCGTTAGCTTTATCAGGAACCTGCACCCTGCCCTAGCTGCAGAAATGTGGCTCCGCTTCGTACCCTGGAAAAGGGATAGCCTCTTCCAGAATTCGACTAATGGGCCTTTAACTTCCATTTGCAAGACAGAGAGTTATTTTTCCCTATCACAGGCTTCATTCACTGAAGTCATATTCCCACCGTTCATCTGGATCAACTTTGATGACTTTTATAGGCAACATAACATAAAGTGCTAAAATATAGAGGCAAGAGGAACAGAAAAATCTGATTTAGGCTTTATCCACTCAAGATCAGAGTTTAGGATTTAGTATTAAGCCATGTCCTGAAGCAGATCCTTCCTAGCTATGTCAGGACTGCTGCCAGCTCTCGTGATTTTACTGAAAGTCCTGTGATGTTTAATGGTGCAGTTAAAATGCTGGTTCCTGGAGGCAGGTCAGGAGGTGAAAATCTTGGCTTGCCTGTATTAAAAAGTCAATTTGCAATTGTGTGGCTGTGCAGGGAAGACCATGATCCAAGAGTAACTTAAAAGCTTGGGTGTCAGATGCCAAAAAACCAAGGAACCTCTTAATGGCTTTTTTTTTATGTCATGTTTCTAAGTCAACCTCATGATGCTTGGAGCTTGACTCATGACTCTGAAATGCTCAGAGCACACTGCTGGGCCAGAATTAATCCACAGTCACGTCTCATTGTGAATGGGAATCTCTGTGCCACTATCAGCATTTGGAGACCTTTGTCCCTGCATCTCTCACTGCGGCAGCGCTTTGTTGCACTGCAGTAACAGCTCCAGCTTGTTGCAGAAGCACAATATGCCTGAGAAACATGAGATTTGCTCTTTCCATAGGTCAAGACTGGAGAAGAGGATGTTTATCTCTAAATCACACCAGGCTGCAACTCCTGACCCTCCTCTTGGCAGGCTCCAGGAGGAAGACGGAAGGGTGCAGGCTCCCCAGCCTGTGCCCTCAGATGAGCAATGGCACTGGCGCTCTCTGGCTACCCATCCCTGGAGGATGAAGGTGTCCCTGACCCTGGCCATGATCGAGAAGGTGTACCATGAGTGAAGATGGATGTGGTGACTGGCAGGACCCCCAAGGGGAACCCAGGCTGGGGTGGGAAGTAAAGCCAAGTGCCAAGGTGGGAGGGAGACTGCTTTGTGGTTATGAGTTTACTTGCAGCTGGTAATGTCTCCCCCAGCTGCTCCAGGAACAGAGCTTTTTGTCATTCTTGCCAGGAGTGTTCATAAACCTCACGGAGCCTACTAGCAATGCCAGTAACAGGTGAAGCTCTGCACATTATTTTGTCCTCTCAGTGACTGTCATTGGAGAAATAAGGGGCTGCCGGAGCCAAGGGGTTTGGCAGCCCACGGGACCTGGGGCAGGCAGGCTCTCCGTCTGATTCTGCCAGTGAGCACAGAGCTCTCCCTGCTCTGAAGACCCTTTCTAGCTTCAGTTTTCCAGCCTAAATGAATCCGTGGCCTTCTCTGCCTGTTCTGGAGTCAGCCTTATCCTCTGCTGTTACCTTGCCCCTCTCCACTGTCCTGTGTCCACCCAGGAAGGTATATTGGCAGGAGTCCCTTCCCAGCCTGCATTTTGCTGAGCACTTGCAGTTGCCTCTTTCAGCACAGTTGCCCCAGCCTATTAAGAGCCCTTCTCAAAGCCCACAGATGGAAAATTCCCAACCCTAACATCCCGCTCTCAAACGCACTATACCTGCATAAGTTGTCTTACCTATGAGATAAAGGGAAGGCTACTGCTGTAGATGGACAGCCCCTTC
This sequence comes from Falco naumanni, assembly GCF_017639655.2. NCBI lineage: Eukaryota > Metazoa > Chordata > Aves > Falconiformes > Falconidae > Falco > Falco naumanni. The sequence goes on from NC_054067.1 coordinate 13,782,552, forward strand.
AATTTTTGAATTTTTCATAGCTTCGTGCAAAAACTCACCCTTGTGGACGGATGCTCTAGAAGAGCAGCAAGAGCTTCACCCACCGAATGGCACTCCCAGGGCCATACAGGGACATCACATCTCTTCTGTACTGTACCACAGAGCGCAGCCCGTGTGGGGGGCATAACCACATAATGCTGCCAGTCAAGACAACAGTATTTAATACCAGCCACTTTTGCACCACGCTCTTCAGCCTTGCAGAGGGGGTGTCTACAGGAGCTCATGAGTTTCACACCTTCTGTGGGCCTGCAGAGAGCATGCATCCTCAGTTCAGGTTTCCCCTTTGCCCAAGACCCAACACAATGATTCATCTGTGCATTTGCTTAAAGGATTTCACTGTCGACCGATCCAAGGTTTCTTTGTTGACCACAGTTAATTTTGGTATGCAGAAAATGCCTGGGTAAAGACAGGAATCTAGCTGCAGTTTCAGTGTCTGTGAGCTGCTTGCTATGTATTAACAACAGACTGAACAGTTCTCACCAGTTGAGTCCCAGTTTCCATCACTACAGTTTTACAGTTATAATATTTCTGCAATACGGAAAATAACTTGTAAAAAGCCTTACCCAAGGAAGGACTGAGCTGAAACATCGTTAGAGAACTGGATCTTCTCGAAGAACCATGGGTATGCAGGAACCTGTGGGTTTCTCAGCCTGCATGGATTCAGGCTAGGGAAGAAAATATGGTCTGACGTGCAACAAGCCCTGGCTGCAGGATATGTGGCATGGCTGAGGGTTTTCTCCCTGTAGCAGAGGCTGAGGTCAAATACCTTTATTTGTGTATTATTGGTGATGGAAGTTGCTTGTGTGTGATGAAAAGAGAGCACAGTCCAAACATCTTGAGACTAGAACATGATTAATTTACCTTTTTTTTTTTTTTTGCATAAGCCTATAAATTGCCCAGAACTTGCTCCTTTTTCTGAGAAACTGCTGTCATCTGTGAAAAATTTGACTAATTCCCCCTCAATGCAAGAACGATGCAGGGGAGGCAGATTCCTCAGGGATCTTGGTTTCTGAAGAAAAAACCCCAGCCTTTTAAGAGTTCACCAGCTCTACACAAGGAGAAAAAACAAATGTCTGTTCCCCTTGCTGATAGCAATGAAAAGGGAAAGGACCATCAGGGAAGTGCCCTGCTTGGACCTCAGCATCAAACAGCTGAAAAGCATGGAGAGACTGCAAGAGGAAGCAAAAAGGAGGCAAAGCCCTGCGGGAGCTGCAGAGATCTCTTTTGCTCAAGGCAGGACGTTTCTGCCGCACAAAGCTCGCCTCTGTTCAATATCTGTGCTCCCTGATTACCTCCTCCAAGGCCAGGAAACCCTGGCAGCGGGAAGGAAGCTGGTGAGACAGAGGCATTTTTGCACCCCACCACAGCCATGACATGCTGGAAGGTGTGTCTGAGCGCTGGCAAGCACCAAAGGCACCCTCGTTCCCAGGGTCTCCTCGGGCAGAGGGTCCCCAGCACTGCCCAGGCATCTGGCTGACCAGCACCATGCTGCAGCCCATGGCTGCAATCCCTGCTAAGCAACCCCAGCAGGGAAAAGAGGAGGGTTTGGGGTTGTGTGTCTACAGCAATCCAGGAACACATCAACAGCCCCAGGTACAGCTACACCTGGTCTGATTCTAGAGTTGCCCTCGATGTGCTGTTGGGCACGCAGAGCCTCGTTGGGTGCAATGGATCTAACACTGCCTTCAGAAGCACTTTGATTCATGCTGTTAAATGCGCCTGGTCACAAACCCAGAATGCAAACGAACACCACAGCACTTCATACAAGATGTTCTGGTATTTATATCAGCTCCATCAGTGTTCATTAAAATAGATGGTAATTGCAGCATGCAGGATGATAACAGAATGCAGCCACAAACAGAATGTGAAAACGTGGCAATTTCCACCTGGCACCTAGCTTTAATGAAAGATTTTATCTTCTAATTAAAGCCCCTGATCACATCTTTCTACGTGTGGTTGCCTTTGCTTGAAAATAGGTTAGGTGGTACAGATCATACTTATTTAGAAAGTGCATTTTTATATCCGGTTCAAATTACGAACAGCTTCTCTGGTTACTAGAACCAGCCAGAGAAAAAATATTCAAAATGTCATAAATTGAGGGCTAATGTATACTGGTGGTGTAGGCGGGATTTCTCCAGGCAGACACGCAGAGCCTCGGCAGGGCGAGGGCAGAGTTCTTCCTCTCTCTGAGCCATCCTGCCACAGTCTGTGTCAGAAACAAGTCTGCACAGACCGTGGTGCACACACAGACCGTGGTTCTTGAGAAGAACCAGAAGTGTTTCCATGAAAATGCCGTGTTTCATCAAGAAGCTTTCACTGCTGGGAATAAAAAAGGTAAACATTTTTATAGGGGTTATTTATTATATACCAGTGTCCCGACAAGATAGGGGATATTCCATCTTTTTTCAGGTTCTTTTGTATAAATTAAATCAAGCCCCAGAAGCATTGAATAATTTATGGGCTCCTTTCCACATGGTATCAGTCTCTGCAGGTGCTGTTGTAACAGGTCTCCCTTCCAACAGCTGCTATCACCTGCGCCTGTCTCCTCCCCAACAGCCTGGGAACTGTAAGCTGTAACTCGGGATGCAGTGAAGGGAAATCTTTAAAAGGTTTTCAAAGAATATTCAGCAAATTATAGGAGTTAATGTGACCTGTACATCAGGGTCAGATGGGCTGAGGGGCCCTGCTCAGACATGCTGCATCATTTTGTAGCAGCGATTAATTTCATTCTGTCCAAACTTGGATGAACATCTTGAGTAGTACCAAAATGATCAGTGATTGTGCCCACAGCTACGTAAACCTTGGATTTTGCACGATTCAGACCCAAATTTGTACTGCTGAGTGCTGGCTGGCCCTTTGGCCAAGCTGCTGCATCGCCATGCTGCAGCGAGGGGCTTCCCTGGGGCGGGGGAAAGGGGGGGACACACCACCGAGGGTAGGCTGCAGGGCCAAGGGACAGAGCTCGTCTGCCATCCTCCACTTCCACGGATCTGGGTGACACAGCACACTTACAGCACCGCAGCCACCTGCCCCCGTGCCTGCTGCTCCCTGGGGCTGCTTGGCATCGCATACTGGTGGATGAGTGGCCACTCGACCTCTTTGTCTGAAGGCAGATTAAAAGACACCGGAGGGGAGGGAGTCCCATCCTTCACACCCTTGCAGCCCATCTGTGAAGGACTACACAGCTATGCAGAGGAACGGGTTAAAGGGGATGTAAAGAACATATTTTTGGCCAGGCACTTTAATTATAAACTCTTTTTTTTGCTCTGCATCCCTTTAAGCCCTGCAAAAGCCCTGATGACTCTTTTTTTCTACTAGCACTTGTATTTTTTTTAAAGACGTTAAGATAGATCTCACCATAAGCCTAAATGTACAGACAACGACAACTTTGCATGTGTCAGGGATTCAGGACTAGATCCAATTTTTGTGGCATTTTAAGCCATATTTAGACAAAAACATTTGTGAATATCAACTGGTCAATGAATTCTCTTTAGTTCAGTGTTTGCTGAGTTGGATTAATCATGTTGACTGAGCTATAGAAATGCTTCATGAGTTTTTTCTCCCTACCCCTCCCCCCCATTTTTTTTTCTTTAAACTCAGCATTCTCAGAAATTGCTGGTTGCTTTTTAAAACAACTGACAAAGTAAAACCCACACAATGCAAGAGAACTAAAAGATAGTTCCCCATGTTATTTTGCTCAATTTGCTAAATCACATTAGCTATGTCAAAAAATGTCTACCCCTACCCTAAAAAGTTATCAACATCTCATCCTTTTGTGTTGTTTGCTTGCATTTTTTCTAAGAGGGGCACCGTCTAGCAACAGATTGTGCACAATGCTGACCCTTCGCTGGACTTTATGCCGCCTTTGCACTGAATGGTTTAACAAGTGTGTGTTAAATGTTATCATAAGAGCTGAATTGTAAAGTGGTGAAATCATCTGAAAGTGCAACAGGCCTAAGAGGCACAGCACAGTTCATGTTCATTAGAGCAAGCTCAGTCACAAATATTCTCTCGATATTTGCCAAGAAAATCTGTTATTTTCCAGCAAACACAAAAAGCTGAAAGCAAGTGGTATTTTACATCATTAGCTCCTGTCTCTTTTGTTGCATGCTCTCTGTTCCACCCAGGCAATATAGAACCCAAACTGTACATAAGAACTCAAAAAAATGGGATGAAAAGACTTTTCAGTTAAAAAATATATACCCAGTAAGGCCAAAGCCCCTTTCTGCTTCTACAGAGGTCCAGGGCCATGGGGATGGCAGGAGGGGTGCACTGGGTGCTGCAGGGCTTGGGTGACCAGTTTCTTCTCCAGACTTTCCCTGCCGCTTTTCCCAGCGCCGCAGCCAGCAGCCAGCTTTGCTGATAGGTTGCATCTTCCTCAGAATTCTTTCTGCAATTCATTGTGCAGGGAGGACGAGTAACAGCCCCGTGTGTGCAGCCAAATAGTTTGTCATCTCTTTTCAGATCATCTTCTATCTTCTGCTGCCACTGTGTGCTGTACTGGCAAGCGCAATGCAGTCATTCACGTTATCCCGATAAACATGTCAGCAGATCTGAGAAAACGAATTTGTTTCTGCTCTGCCAAAGCCAACCGATGCACGCCTGTGTTTTCCTTTCAACACAGAAGTGTGGTTTGCTGGGATTTACCAACAGTTACTGAGCAGGATTTCGGTCACCATTCAGATTCTGTCTATTTTTGGATCTAGAATTTAACGGCAACATTTGGTCAACTTTGAATGTCTGGCTGATTTTAGATAAAAAAAAGTTTCTTATGTTAGCTATTAGAAGCAGACCGTTTATTTCTCATGACTACCCCCTCAAACCAACATGTAAATGTTTTGCAGTACTTATATTGTAAAGTTTTGTGTATCAAAGTCTTTAAGATATACAGCGTGTGTCTAACAGTCTATGAAAACTACCTTTATATCTGCGTCTTATCTTTTACAGCTCATCCAGAATAAAAAGTGCAGCACCCTACATCGCACCGTTTCCAGAGAGCCCTTCTCTTGCCAGCGCGAGCTAGAACTGCCATCACTGCAGCCACAGCAAGGGACGGTCTCTCTGCAGACACCTCCTGGAAATGATCATCTAACAGCCCCCTCCTCCTGCCCTGCACCAGCTCAAATCAGATCACAATTGCACACTCCCAATATAATACCCAGGCAAAGACATCTTCTGCTTTGTTCTGTATTAAGATGTACCCAAGGGACTAATTAGACATGGTTTAGACACTAATTGCTTGGCAGCCCTGTTTGCCTTCAGATACCTTGCTACTGCAGTTGCGTGAGTTTGTTTCATCTCATCCATGGAAGGAAATTGGGCAGCAGCCAGGTCTGCCAGGGGTGGGTTCGGTCCCCGTGGCACCTGGGGCTGGAAATAACGCAGAAGCTGCAGGGCTCTGTGTGGCCTGGACTGTGACACAAAGTGCTGCTCCTGGCTTGCAAATGGCATCTGGGACCCACAGAGCTACAGCTTACTGCAGGCAGAGCTCAGACCTTCGTCACAAGGAGGGTGACACCTAATCAATCAGGTGGTGCTCAGAGTCACCCCCAGAGTCCCACAGTCTGCAGTTACACGAACAGTTAGGCTTGAAAGAAGGTAACGTGGCGTGGATGATAAGGAAACTCTGCATGAGTGGAGATGCACAATATTAAATGCATCGTTAGCGTGAAAACTTTGTTTAAAGCCAGTAAGTCTTCCTCTAAACAGAAAGACTGGAAAGGTCGAAATGTCAGATTCCTGTGGGAGAGAAACTCTAACTTTCCTAACTCTCCCTGTTATCTCTGTGCAAACTGCAGCGCAGGCTCTTACCACCATGCAAAGTTCTGGTTTCCCAACACATGTGGATCCTCATGCTTGAGGTTTCAGGAGGCAGAGCCGTTTGGCCTTGCTGCTCTGCCTCGTGACCAGCGCAGAATAAAGCAGGCTCAGTGTAGTTCTCCAGGCAGCGCATTCTTTCTGAAGTCCATGTCCTGAACAAGCTTATTAAGGACAACTTCACATCAAACCCAGGCAACTAATCACTTGCGATTAGACAGTGCCTTCCCCCATGCCACTCGCTTCTGGGCAAGACCAAATAAATACCATTGCTTTAATTCTAGACCAGCAGCTCCTCCAGGGAGGCAGCTCCATCTATGCACAGCCTCTTGAAGATTTTGGCCCTGCCATGTGCATCTCTGTTAAATGTACGATTTTAGATGCTGTATTAACTACACTTATTTTTCTGCTGCTGTAAACTACAGAATAATTTTTAGCTGACACATTCTACAGAAGAGAGTAGGAAAGGGTTACTCTCCTGTGGCAAGTACTCCTAACCAGAGAATTATGCCAACATCCTCATGAATTCTCTGATATAATAGATTGAGGGACTATAATGATCAGAATAGAGTTGCCCGGAATATTTTCCTCCGAGAAATCTGTGTGTCTCACAGCAATGCTTACACCACCGGTGTCCTGAGCTTACTGACCTGCTCCTTCAAGACCTGCATCTGCTGTCCAGCAGCACTCGGTTACCTGCTGGAGAAAGGTGCACCAGGGAAGCTCTTGGAAGCAAAGAGCTGGAACCAAATGGGTTTAAGGAATTCAAGAGAATAAAAAAGCCCAGAGGCTAAATGTTAAGCTGAATCAGGGCCAGCTGAAGCTGATTTATAATAACGACTACCAATTTAAAAATAAATAACAATTCTTAGTGGATCTGTCCCATTTCTTGGCTAAACTGTGAATAATTGGATCTATTTAAATATTGATCCATAAAATGACTTGCTTCTATTGAGTAAACACAAACATGTTTTGCTGGAAGGCCATGACTGAATTACCCTGTTACTTCTCTTACAGAACCCTTTTCCCCAGTCTTGGCTGGCATTTGCTTTCAAAAAGGAAGCTAAAGTAATTATTCTAAACAATAGACTTGCTAAACATCATTTTAGCATAGGAGTTTGGAATTCAAATTTTGTTGCTAAACTCTCTGGCCAAGCCAGGGTTATGGTTCTTTGACAAAGCGCTCACTTAGAGGTTTTGCTTCTGCTTTTTTCCACTTGTGAATATGAAGTCCTTCCATTTCTCTGCACAGGAAAATACAAGCTTCTCCTTAGTTGATAAAAATCTCTTTCCCGTGGGTAACGGTATTTTTTAATTTTTTTAATTCTTCCACCAGGAAAGAACATCATTAGCTATAAAGCACTGCTCAGTCCAAGCTTTTTGCTGAACAGAGGAGCTCCGACACGAGATGACACTTTCCTGTAGGCTGTGCCTCAGAGACCATGCAGAGGGAGCACAGGACCCACGCCTGAACCTGTTGCAGCAATTGCCATCCCTCCGTCTGCAGCTGTAAAGGAGTCACCAGCCACTGCTGGCATTGCTCCTGGCTCTGCTGCTGACAAGCCTGACCCTGTTGTCAGGGATAACACCCCTATTGCTGTAAGCGTGTGTCACCCCACCAAATACATTCAGATAACTTCACTTGGGGATTAAAGCCCCGATTGCCACAGGAGAAGCCTTGCTTAGGAGCATGTGCCAAGCTTCGTCCTGCGGGTGGGAAGCTGGTGGCAGGTAGACCCCGTCGCATGGGCAGGAGTGGGCTCAGGGCAGAGCTGCAAAGCTCAGCTGGCACCTGGCCTCTCGGAGCAGTACAACCAGTTAAGATTATACAAACACAGCTTTCCTCCAGAATTACTTCTAAGTGTTTCAAAGGCCAAGCCAGGTCTCCAGCAGATATTCCTCATGTTTCATTTGTTTTTAGACATATGAGATTTCTTAGAGAACAGAGCAGTCTCACGGAAAGGTTGTTAATGAAACCTTTCAGCCATAACACTCCAAAACTGCAGGAAATGCTGGAATAGTAAATAAATATTTTCATAAAAGCAGGCTATACGTTGTATTCTTCCTCTCATTCCTGCAGCTGGCCGTCCTTATCTGCAAGGTCTCTTAAATAATATGCTTCTGTGATACTTTGCTGTTTGACAAGTACAGCCAAAGTTCTGTAAACAGACAAAAACCTAAGAATACACGCCCAGACTATCACAGCCCCAACAGCACATCCTCACAGGGGCTGGGTGCCTGTGGTTGCTGGGATAGCACCAGTTTCTACAGAACCATAACAATTAACATCAAAGGTGGAGATAACAGTATAACATAGATATCCACAAAAAATAGAAACACCCACATCTTTTTCTTGGGATGACCAGACAACACAGAGCTGTGCTAGAGTATTTTTCTGATGCTTTTCAACAAGCTGGGATTTTTTTTTAGCCCAGATTCAGAGTGAATCACAAGCCATCTCTATGTACATACCTCTTTCCTGCCACACAGACATGGAAAACTACAACTCTGCTCCATAGCATGCTGCTGCTCTGCTCCAAGAGAGCTATAGGAGCACACCCACAGCCTCACCACTAATGTGGAAAGGAGCAAACAGCTGCAGCCAGGAACTACAAAATGAGAGTAGCTGGTAACCTGCTCTGCTTTAGAATGAGGTGCCAGGGATGCAAACGAGGAGCAGGTTTTATAAACTGAGAGCCACAGGTACTGCTTTGGTAACAACTAGCTCTTTGTAGCTACTCTTGCTTTGTGGTATAGCTGCTTGCAGCAAGGGTGGGAAGCTTACTTAAGGACAGTTGTTAAGCTCTGAAGGTTTTTTCCCTGTGTGGACCTAGAGCTAACTGAAAGGCTAGGGGATGCTGAGGAGCTGCTGATGAACAGAGCTGATGGAAGGACTCTGTCTTGTACCTCATACAGAGAGCATGGTGGGCAGGTCATTGATGTTCCTGCAGGTCTCTTTGTTGCCTCAGCTCTGATGCAAAGCACCTCTCCGGGCTTGCAAATGACATCTGGGAGAGGCTCAGCTCTATACAGAAGATAAAAGAACTGCTTTCAAAGAGGAAATGTGCAAATTAAAGCTGTAACTGGATTAGGCTGTGAGTATAACTTGCCTTTAGATTATTTATGTCCTATGTGCTTAGTCTTGATCATACTCATTACAACAAGTACAGCTCAGGATTATTTAAACTCCGAGCCAGGACAGCTGAACGACACAGTGTTTGGGCAGTGGGGTCTTGTGGCTGCTGCTTGGTCAGGAGGTGTCAGGAGAGTGACTGTGGCTTTGGGCTTGATTCTGAATCACACATGCTATTTCAGGATGATCACAGGACATCAAAAAGACAAAGTCACGCTTCTGTATTTTTTTGGTTATTTTTAACACATCCTTCCCTGATGTGTTTTTCTGCCTCTTAATGCCTCTGTCTTCTTGTAAGTGTAAGATCCACAGAGATCCTCTGAGTGCTGTTGATTCTGCCTGATACTCACCAAAAGAAAAATGGGATAATGCTCTGATTTGTAGGTGCACAACATGCCAGGCCCAGCCACAGCAGCTGCTGTGTGCCCTCCTGAGCATCCCTGCAAGCAGGGGCTATGGGAGAAGCAGCTGATCTGGTTTGGAGACCATCCTTAGGGCTGCTCTAAGCAACAATGGGCAAACGACTGCTGTGCTTGACCCATCCTGAGCAAGGTGGACTCCCCTTTGGCAAGCCGCAAGTGTTTATGGGCACCCATCTTTTATTCATCCATTGCAAATTTGAATACTTGGACACATTTTGCAGCTTCTTGAGAAACTGCAGATCTGCTGAGTTACAGCAAGTACTTGTGTGTGCTCTTAGCCCTCAGCAAACACAGGTTAAAACCCATTACAGTGCTTTGCCTGGCTGCTGCTCCTTGAATGGCTATAGCTTTCTGCTGAGTAATTTTGTGGCTGCATTGCCACCATCGGTGCTTCGGTTCCTGTTTGGTTAGGAGCCTCTCAGGTGGCCAGGAGTGCTGCAGTGTGCTCACCGCCTCCCAGGGCAAACTCCGTACCCACTGCTTTGAATAAAGTGGCATTTAGATTGAGAAGCTCGTTTCCCTTTGTGGGGAAGCAGTTTGCACTGTCAACCAAAAGGAGACAGAACAGATTCAGAGTTCCTTTATGTGAAGACATGGAAACTATAGGTTACTGTTTTGCTGTCTCTTTGCTTGAAATGACAGACCTTGGGGTTTTTTACATAACAGATTCAAGTGTTGGCTCCTGAGTCCATATTTAGACACTTGCTCAAGTTCTGAGAGCACCAAATAGGTATAATCTCCCACTGATGTCAGACAGGATGTTTTTTGGGTGAAGATTGGACCGAGATGCTCAGTCTTTTTATGAACAGACTAACTATAGAAGAGGATTCTAACTTCTGTCTTGTTAATTTTTGTAACTATATTCTGGAAGCAGCTTCCTCTTCGGAGCTGACCTTGGAAAATGTGTTAGGAGTATTTTCTGCTTTCCATATCAGGAAATGTCTTATGCATCTTAGATTCCTTTTTCCTTTTAAAAAAGAATGAATTAGTGTAGCAACAAACTGCAACCTAAGAAGTTTATTTCATATTTTAAAAGCAAAAATATATGGGTTTACATCTGAACCTACTTATTCACAGTGGAGACACTTTAGCTTAGTGTCCAGTTCTGTGTTTAACTGTCATAATTTGGTTAGTGTAACTGTGAAATGCATAAGAGTAATACTGTCTTTTGCCTTTGCCATGGCACACCTCAAGACTGTAAGTGTTAAAATACTTCTGTATTCGTGTAAGAATAGTACCTCAGTGCTCTGGGAAGGTGCCTCAGGGATCAATCTGAGCAGTGGAAACAAGCTGGCTTGCAGAGAGGCCAGTGCCATGCCTGGTGCTTGGAGCCTGAACTGTCACATCAGCATCGCTTGCAATGGCAAGTTCTAGATGAAAAACTGGTGCTGTATAGAGGAGGAGGAGTTACAAAAGGGTCTTGCTGAGCCTGAAGCTCAGGTCAATGGGTCTCAGGGATGCCCATAGCTGTGGCACACAGCTGAATATACCCTGAGCCACATCCAGACCAGTAAGATGAACCACCTCTAGGTAGAGGAGCATGTGGGATCATGGCTAGCAGTGCCTGACACTGACCCAATAGCTCTGCTTATGGATGTCCCCAAGTGGGGAGGAGGGATAAGCTACCAAAGGCTCCCCTGTGCCACATCCCAGCCCAGATACTCCATGGGCTTCTGTACCCTTCTGTGGGTGCTGGGCTAAAGTGAGACCATGTACCTTGGCCACCGCCTCCTGGTCCCAAAAATGCCGTGGCAATGCTGAACTGGCTCCAAGACCAGCCAGGTGGCAGATTGTGGTCTTGCTTTCTCTGTAGAACCGTCATTCCACATGCTTCTTCAGAAGGTCTCATAGCTACTGCATGAAGTCAATACAAAACCCGGTTTTAGAGAGCAGAATTGAACAAAGAATTGTATTAGCAAGATCTAAGATAGCCACTAAGTGTTCCTCTCAGCCAATTAATTCCTGGCCTGTGCTATATCTTTGTCAAGACAGAGCAGATCCAGTGAAGAATGTCACCACAAACTAGTATGTTTTAGCAGAGAGATTTTCCAGAGAATGTGGGTTAGGCAAGAAGCTCAAAGCTATATGGCAAAAGCACAGTTCAACATTATTAGAGGCATTGCATCATTTTGCAATAGCATGTGAAGCATTTTTCTCCTGCTTGTATCATTTCATCCCAGAATTGCTGTGTCACTCACACAGTTTTTGGGTTCTAGTTACTGTGAATTTGAAGAAAAATTCAGCTGACTCAATCATCTTGGAAAGGTTACTAGAATAAACACTCCAGTCTGGGATGACTTGTTCCAACCTCAAATGGGGTCCAGGATAGCTCTGAAAGTTCTGGGATGTTCTAATGAACACAGAGTTGATCCTACTCTCAGACTTGGCACATTTTACCTAGGTGTAGTTATTACCTGCTCAGCCTCATACAATCAAGCTCCCCATGATGGGCTGGCTCCTGAAAAGTTCTTCCTCACAGCATTTAGAGAATTGTCTGTCATCAGTGCTGCAGAATCCAGATCAGCACAGTTCTCCCTTGCTCTTTGAGGCATGTGAAGAAAAGGCTCATTAATGTTAATAATAATAAATTATGCAAGTCTTATTGCTATTAAAAGGAGGGTGCTGAATGGATGAGAATTCCGTGAGCCAAATAGCTGGCATCACTCACATCTGGGAATGGTACATATGGATATATTCCAAGGAAAAAGAAAGGATACAGGCTGGCATCCCTTGGAAGACGTTCTGTGCTGTACATCCTCATTGAGCAGCTCTTGCATCCAGTCTGTCACTGCTGATTGTACTGCAGAGTATTTTTTAAAAGGCCACCAGCCACTCTTTCTGTTGCTATTAATGTGATGGAAAAATTTACCTCCATTCTGTATTATCTTAATGATTACCTAGCTTCATTACTAGCTATTTGCATCTTAATTTCAATTTTCCCATTTTAGGTCAGTTTTAGAAGTGCTTGTTCTTGGAAGTATGGACAGACTGTGATCGAGTCACCCTCCTTTCTTCTGGATAAATAGACGGCTCAGCTGCATGCTCTCATGCTGAAGGTATGTTTCTAGATTGTAATTTGTTTTTAGTAATTTTTGTGGCTCTCCCTTGAACTTCTTCCAAGCATCAAATACCCCGGCATATATTTACATCAGAATAGGAGATGCTGCATTTTGCCTGTTTCTCCCCAATTCAACTCCCTCAACCTTATAAAGCAAACTTCTGTTTCAGATGCACAAGCGATGATCCTGCATGGATCTCAAGTTCAAGTTACCATGAATTAATTTGTGTGAGAAAAGCTGAGTGCGATCTGAGTCACTTGTGCGCCTAGCAGGGAGCCATTTTGTTGTACAAGGAGTTTCCCCTGAAAAAGGGGAAAAATGTTTTGAAGCAAGACCTGAGGCTGACAATGAGGTTTCATACTGCGCCGGCACAAGGTCTGGGTTTGCAGCAGTCTAGACAGTGGCTGCCACATCTTGCGAGGGTGGCTGGAAAGCACCGTGCCCTCAAACCAGAGGGAGTCACCCGCAGTCAACAATTGGACTTTTTTTGTCCCATTACCCAAAGCAGTACCTCAGAACGGTGACATTTAGCCAGGTCTCACAAATTACCTGCCTTGAGCACCATTTGTCAGCTCCTCTGTCATTTGTCTGCTTTACTACTAACCTGTTCTGGGTTAGTGTGTGATGGAGCTGGTCAGGCAGCCACGAAACATCGGTGATGGGGTAAGCTCAGCTGCTCCGGTCCCAGCCCATGGCACTGGTGGCAATGGGCAGGGAGTGACTGTCCCAAGCTGAACTCAATGTCCTCAATTATTTCATCCTTGGATTTCGTGAATTAGAAATGCTGGTTGAGTACTTTGTTAGTTTCCTTGTGTTGCTTTGTTGCACTGCTGCCTAGTGCAGGCAGGTGGAGAGGGTAAACTAAGATGAGACAGTTCTGGTCATTGCCAACAGCCTGTGTTCTTGGGTGAAACTAGTCAAGAAGTTGGTAAGTTTTCAGGAAAAGGGCACCACTGAGGCAAAAAAACCCCAGTAAACTAATCTTAGCTACTTGACAGCATATTTTAAAGCTTTTAAGCTCATTAGTGAGAAGATGACTCTACTGGCATCTGCAGGATTAGTTAATGCTGATCTTAAATCACTTTAAAATCACATCTCATTCTACTTTTTAGCAAAAAATCCATAGAAATTACTTGCAGTGGTAGTATGGTACTTTCCCTATAATTTTTCTGCAGTAATTCTCCATTTCTGAGGATACTTTAGGATAAAGTATAACATTACTTCCTTTGCATTCTCGAGGTCATGGAGATGGAACTTCAGGGCATTCAGCAGCCCAATTTCAACCCTCGTCAGGCTTGTTCGTGGAGTAAATAAGAGGAGATTTTTCTTCAGCCACAGTCTGTGTGGAGGCAGGAAACTGGGAGCGTGCAGCTGTGGGCAGAGCTGGGAGCGACTGTAAATTCAAAGCTCACATTTCTCTTGCTGCAGAATGGAGTTGCACACCAGTGATTATTTCTTTTCCCCACGTGCAGACGTCAAGATGAGAGATGCCCACGCAACCTTAGTGCTCGAGCCTGACCCTGAATTTGTGAATAAAACATAATGTTTGGCGGGATTTACAGCAGCACAGCAGAATTAGGAAGGTTGCAAGCCTGTCTGTAGTGTAGGCAGGCAATGGTGAGCCATCCTTTTTAGCTCCTTCTCTCTCTCTGTTTTAAACTTTTTTTCTATGGAAGGAGGAAATTGTGCAAAGTATTAAAGTCCATCTGCAAGGTAACAAACAGCGTGGTTACAAAAATATGGTAAGAATAGGAAAAAGGGGAACATTTTTGTTACATTAAGCTAAACCAAGATGGGATATTTGTATTGCAAAGAGCGCTTCTCATAATGCAGCTTTTTTCCTTCCAACAGTATAATAGATTTTGTTCTCAGACTGCTGCAGTCACAGAAGCATCCTTTATGGTTTGCAGTTGTTTCCAGTGATACAGGTGGATCTAGCAGCTATTGCAGGCTGTATTGTCTTTACACCCTGGAGCACAGCACCATCCTTGGTAAGTCTACTTCACAGTAGACTGTATTCCAGCAACCAAGACTTATGATGTGTCCATAAAAGAAATAGCTGGATGCTAACCAGAAATATTTCCCTGGTGTAAACTGGTGCTGCTTCGTTGCCTCAAGCAAAGTTTTTCTTTTTTACAGATGAATACTTGTACTTTTATACTACAAAGAACACGTAGACCTGATGACATGGTTAAATTTCATACAACCAGCACTGAATGTCATCTTAAAAATAAAAAATGTCATAGTAGATGGGTAAGCTGCTAGAAAAAATGTGACACCTGGAGGAAATGCAGTTGATTTGGTAACAGATTAAGACTGTCTAAACTTGTGGTAGGTCTTAGTTCTGACTATGCAGAACTACCATGAATATTGCGTGATGATTCTAGGAAGATTGGGGTTTCCACTTGACTCAGGTCTCTCCTGCAGCATAAATTGGTGGTGTATGAGCAATTGGCCTCACCTAATGCAGCAAAATGTTCACTTGAGGTGATATGTTCGTTTAAGTGCATCACCTTGTCTTGTCCCATTTGTGCAAACATTCATGCACGCAGGGCTTTGCTAGCATTAACGTTCACGGTGGCTGCTGCTCTGACAAATCAGGGTACTTGTGAGGCAGAAAGGATAGTAGTATTAGATGTCTTCCAGTACAAATGGGGTCAGACTGCTCCACGTTTGCCTCATGCCTGGCTGCTCCCTTCTCTCCCAGAAACCTCTTACCCAAAGACAGGTCAGTCCAAGCAAACAGCAGATCACAAACAACTCAAGTATGCACAGGCTTTTTACTGAACAGTTACCAACAACAAATACATCAATAAAAATGTATGTGTTCACTTGTGGATAACTCACAGGCAGAGAAAAGCTGGCCTGATGTGGCCTGGTAAATTGTTTGCAACCAGTCAAAGTGCATTTGCTAGTAAAAGAGAATGGGAAAGGAGATGTGCTAGCGGCAGCAACGTGTTGTGTAGCCAAGATGAAAAAGAAAGCAAAGAAGTAGGGCACTTTGCTGCCTTTCCTCTCTCCCCTGCATTAATACCTAAGCAAGTTGAGAACCTTTGAAAGCCTAAGAGGTTTGCACTCTGTCGCAGAATCTACAGAAATAAAGAGGGCACCCTGTCATACTGTGCCTTCCTTGGGATTCTGGAGCATGCACAAATCCACCATTTCTGTTACTGCACATTTCCACAGAGATGGTGCCCAAAGGCTCCAGTGGGGCTGACCCAACTGCTCGAGGGGCTGAGCAGCATCCCCCTGCCCCCCAAAGCTGCTGAGGGTGACCGGTGGGCACGGTGGCTGTGCACACCAGCAACCGGTAAGACCTGCCCTCTCTGCAGTTGTTAAGTTTCAGCCCAGCAGCAGGATTATGCAAACTAACTGATTTCAAACGTGCTCCAGAGAAATTTAGGAGCAGCTGGTGATTAAGAGGATGGAATTATCACAAGGAGTTTTTTACTGCCCTGCATGACGTTATCAGCTGGACGCAGCATGCTGCCCATCAGCTGTATCAGCCGACGCCAGGGATGCTGATGGTTTTTCACCCAGTGCTGGTCAAGGTGCTGCCTCCACTTGGAAATTAATATTAGTAAAGCTGACTGGGCATCTGCAGCACAGCATGCCTGGCCTGGGAAGAAAGCAGTCTTGAGAGCCAACGGTTTCATGGAAAAGCTTCCACGCTTTTCTTTTCAGCTTTGACTTGAGCTGTGATATTTAGGATAATCAGATAATTTAGGGGATATTTCTGTGTGCGTGTTACAGGTCAGTCTCAAAATTTGCAAGGAATAATCTGTGTGTATTCAATGTGCTTGCTGCGCTGTCACCTTCCTCGTGACAATGTGCTTCCAGTGTCATGGGTCATGGGGCTGAGGGCGGTGGCAGCTGGTCTGTGGGGAATATTAAGGCTTTGTAATGGAGGAATGCTGTTGTTTTCATCACACTTTGGACCACAGACATTGAGGAGGATTTGGCTACACACCTCTGCTATGGGGAGTGTGAATCAGGGCAGAGCCTGGTGTGGGACAGGAGTTCAGGCAGAGCTCTCCCTGTAGATGATGGCTAGATGTTTTTCCCTAGCTGAGCTCAGTCTTTTTATCTGTTCTTTGGGCACAAGGGGTATTAACCTTGTTGGTAAAGTGTTTAAGATCTGGGGAAATCCCCTTGATAAGATGAGAGATTGTTATTAAAACAATTTAAATTCCTCCATGACTGTTTTCAAGCCGTGCTTTGCAACTTAGTGGAAAAAAAAAAATATTTATTAATGCTTCTTTCTTCTCTTGGCTGCTCTGCTGCCACCCTGGGTCCTTGCTTTAATACTCTCACCCTTGTGCTCCTCCAGTCTCCTTCTGTAACCCACCACTGCAGTTCATTACCTACATACTCTATGAGCCATGTAAATGTATGGATGTCCTAAGTTTTCCTGGATGATCCTTTCTCTAGGGGCCACTAGGAAAAAATATAGCTTTGGAAAAGACCTCTTCTCCTCCAGTTCTCATCCTGATGCGTGGTAACGGCTGGAGCAATTCTGTTCACCTTCCACATGGCAGAAACTTGTTTGCCGTGTTCCTTGCTGCCCCATTCCTGAATGCTGCAGCCCCTCTCACGGCTGATGGTACATTTCAGCACATGCGATCTCAGCTGGGTGGTAATATTGACTGCTGACTGATTTGGGCAGAGGATGCATATATGCCTGTCCAATGAGTAAAGCACTGTGTGCACAGCAGGGTACGTTAATTCTTTATTTTATGAGGGTTGGCAGTGTTTGCTGACTTCCTTTGCTGCGGAGATGAGAGTGGAAGCACCATGCCTCCTCACCAGAGCTGGCCTCCGACCATCGCTGCTGTGTGTTATTCACACACCAGAGACCAAGGCTAATGGTGGTTGTTATATGCGTCATTCAAGGGAAGGAGACAGAAACTGCATTAAACAGTGTGGTGAAACAGTTCAACAAAGGGCAGCCTTCCTCAAGTGCATCTTAAACATCTTAGTGCACTGCCGGGATGCCTCAAATGCTTCTGAACTTACTGTATGTATTTCTTTCTTACGGGAGCTAGTCTTTTTTTCTTGCAGGGCACAGGGATTGAAAGCACTTAAGAGCAACAGAAGGAGGCCAGTTCATTTGGTGACTGAACACAGGTTGCTGTTGTGAGAGCCCAAAATAACAAACCACTTCTGAAACCAGAGGCAATGAAAGGGACATCAGCCTTGCGTGCAGCACGAGGCTGTCAATTTAACTGCCTTCAGGAGATGAGCAGCAGATCCCAGCTCACGCCTCCAAGAGTTGGTGTCTCACCAGCCTCACCTGGGGCCACCCCTGACCTTGCCGCACAGGGCATGGTACCCAGTCCAGAGCACCGGGCTGCTCGGCTCCCTCCACCTGAAGCATCCCATTTCCCCAGCTGCCTTTCCGCACTGCTGGCGCTCCTTGCAGACAGATGGGGCTCAAGGTGATCTGCCGGAGTAAGATTTCAAACCTTGTTATGGTGCACTTGTTCTCAGTCAGAATTTACGTACCTGGCACGCTCATTGCTTGGCCTCTGCTTTCTCTGTCACCATTAAAATGCAGGGACCTGTGAGGGTGGCAACAAAGAGGAGAGCAGTCAGCATCCATTATACCGGCTCAGGAAGCAAGTTATGGCAGAACAGCACATTCCCCCCAGACCTGCAAAATATCGTGTCCCTATTTGCCTTTGGGACAGTCCAGTGAAGCAGACTCTGCCCAGATCATCAAAACTTACCACCCCGAACTTGTAGTTTAGGAGCAGCTGCTGGCTTGAGCCACTTGCCTAACCTAAGTCTGAGGGCAAGGCTGCTGCAAAGAGATTGATTTGCACCGGGAATTAGCAGGGACAGCACAACACCCCAACATCCAGCACCCCGACATCCAGCCCTTCTCCCCAGCCGCGTGTCAGCGGGGGGAGCAGGATGGCACTGGCTCACTGAGGTGCTGGGAGCTGGTGTCCCATGGGTAAGCCCGCAGGACCAGGACGAGCACAGGGTGTTCCCGACACCACCCCTGCTGCTCTGCTGTTTCCTTCAATTAACCCCACAGTAATTTCCCAGCTGGAAGCGGCTCCTTCCCACCCAGCCCCGCCGACGGTTAGCGCTGAGCTCTAGGCTGTGAGCACCTAGTGCTGTTCCCGATTTTCCCTCCGAACTCTCCCAGCGTTGTAGCTGAACAAATCTGAAAAGGATGCTTTTTGCACAGATGCCTGCCTTCTGGCTGGCCCCCTCCCCACATCCACGAGCCGCCCCGGGGCTGGGCACACCAGCTGCAGGGGGGCCGAGCACAGTTTGCGGAGCTGCACGCCACTTGGGTGCTTAGGAGCTGGGTGGAAAAAATGTGGAGCTGTGGGAAGCGATGATCTTTCGATATCCACTAAAAAGGGTATAGTTAGATATGTAAGAGCAGCCCTGGCAAAAAAACCAAAGAGGAACTCTGGGTGAATTAATCCAAAACCAACAAAATAAGTTTTCCTTTGCCCCTCCTGGGTTAGACCACTGCCCTTCCATACCATCAGCCTGGTTTTGCTGTTTCTTTCTCACCCCCGCTTCCCCATCTACTCCTGTCCAAAAAGTGTTCAGAAAGGAAAACAGCTCTGCTGGGGGAACAGTAATTTGCAGATTTTTCTCTACTGCAATGCACGAGGGGAAAAAGGGGTGGAAAAAAGCCATGAGACAGCAGACAGCACGTGGTAGGTCAGCCTGTGACACAGCTGAGGAGCAGCAGGAGCTGTGCTGGCGTGTCCCTGGCAGCTCCTCGCTGCCAGGGCCGGCTGCCTGCAGGCAGCTTATGGCAACAGATCTGGCCTGCAGGGAAAGGGGGCAGCGGTGACAGCCGTGCACAGAGGTACGCAGCGGGACCGGGGCAGGGGCAGCCTCCTCTTCCTCACCTTCAGTGCCGCTGGGCTGCAGAGGGTAGGTCTGCAGCGCAAAGGGGGAATGGTGTTTAGGGAATGGGGGAAGCAAAGGCAAGTGCAGAACTGTTACTCAGTCGAGCTTAGTTTAGTTACTCCGTTAAGCTTAGTTTAGTAACTCGTAATCATAACGTGTCACAAACGACACAGGGCATCGCTTCATGAACAGCCTGGCTTGCGCTCCCACCCCAGACTGGACAGGCTTTGGTCTCCTAAATATACACATTTGGCAAGGAAGGAGAGCTCACCTCCTGCCATCTTTTCACAGAGGCATGAAAATGAGGTTCCTACTTGCTTTTAGGGTTTAAAAGATTTTTCAAAGTGAGTCCCTAGGAGGGCTTCATCCCCAAGCATCGCTCCATACCTGGACCCTGAGCCTGCATCCTTGGGCTGGGGGCTGTCACCACAGGCATCCTATAGCACCCGATGGGCATTTCCAGGCAAACTCTGTCTCACTTGGAGAGTTCCTGCCTGCTGGAGGTTATTATTTGCAACAGTGCTGGCTGCTGTGAGCGCTGGATGGGAAAGGCAATGCCCCGGGGAGCACCTCTCCTCCGGTCCAGACAGCTGCTTTCTGTGCCGGGCTACACCCAGACATTGCCACATCTCGTGCACACTGAGGGAGCAACCTAGGGAGATGCCTCCTCCTCCTCCTTTAGGTGTCTTAGGAATGCAGCAGGCAGAGCAGCTCTTAGGCAACAGCTCATATAGCTACAGCATTCACGGGGCAGTTCTGGCTCCCTCGCACATATACCTGTGTCCCCTTGCTCCTGCTTTAGCAGGTCATCTGCAGCTTGCTGCCTGTAGCAGGTGGGATACAGGGGCACGATAAGCCTCTCGGCCCATCCCTCACTTGCCCAACAAAGAACAAGGGAAATAAATATTTGCTGTTTAAACACACTAAATTCACTAGATTTTCAGGATTAGGGAAATTCCGGATTTTCATCAAAAACTTTTGACGTCTGGTGAAATGAACACAGTTGTGTTAGAGCAAATCTGGAAATTTAGAGAAAATAGACTGACATTTTTAGCACCCTTTGCAATTGCATTTCTGATTTTCAAAAATTGCTGACCACTTCCATTGATTTATTTTTTTTTTAAAAGCAAGGAATAATTACATATGAAAAAATAAGTTTCCTGGAATAGTTTGAATCATTGTGGAAGATGAGTTTCTAGTTTCAAGAGCTATGGAAGAGACAAATTCTTTTGCTTTTCAAAGCAGCAGGCACAGTTAGTGGCAGAAGAGCTGCAGCTGGTGCAGCATTTGTCCCTCAGGGCAGCCAGCAGCACAGCTGAGCTCAACAGCCCGGGCTGGATGGAGCTGCATGCCTCAACAGCAGATCCACAACTAACTAATAATTATTTCTACATTAGTCTATGATGGCTATTTTAGTCTTTTCATTGTATATTTCTGTCCTTTTGGAGGCAGCAAAGTCGACACTGTATGAATGCAAACTTGCCTTCTGTTAGCAAAATGCTGGTGTTGCCCAGTGTCTGCATGTTTATCTGCTCCTGCCCCTTCCCCAGCTTCTTTTGTGGTCGTTATTTCTGCACATTATCTCCTCGTGCCATTTGCCAGCAGGGAAGGATGCTGGGTTTCCCTGCTGGGTGGGACCAGGCGTGTGTGTGCCCCTGGGAACCCCTTCCCCGAATGCATTGGTTTCTCGTGGCCATCCTCAGGGCACATATCTTACGAAACAGTGTAAAAATAGTCAGCTCACAACTCAACACACGGCTCTTTCTTCAGAAGTACTGAAGACCTGGAGTGGTTTGGGAGGAAAAGATCCTCCTGTGAACCATCTCCCTTCCCAAAAACTGCTCCTTTGAATAATTTCCCGAAATATCCACATGGCTCCAGGAAAAGCTCCAGAAATCCGAATTAGAGAGGCTTTGCTCTGCAGTTGAGACTTCAAACATTGCCATTTAGCAGCCTTCTGAAATACAGTATTTCAGTGTTTTTTGCTCTTTGCACAATAGCAGTAATATGAAGAAATCATGCGAGCACAGCTGGTCTAAATAACTATGTGTATGAAATATAAACAGACTTCTTGGGCCTGGTACATACATCCTGCTGCTCTGGATGACTTCTAAACACAGAACACAGTGAGCATCAATTGACAACTCATAAACTATTGAAAAGGGATGCTGGGTTATTTCTGTCCTGAAAGTGTGCACTGTCTGGAGAAAACGGGAAGGAATAGTTTTAGTTTTGAGCTCAGCTCTAGTGAAAAGATTTAGACAGCTAAGTACATCTAAAAATACCTTGGCTTGTAGTTTTTTTCCTTTTTCTGGAATATCTATTAAATAGCAACTTAACTGTGTATTAATACAAACATACAAACACCCCAAGCCCAGAAATGCTCAGTGAATTCTTTCTTAAGAAGAAGAAAAAGGAGACAATCTGTAGTGGCCCTGAATTTGGAAGAGAGTTATCCCTCTGCTGGCTTTTCACCCCTCCACGGACCTACTTCCCTGTGCGATGGCTGCAGAGCCAGCAGACCACTATGGTGCGGCGAGCTGCGCACCTTAGGCTGTGCGTGCTCCAGGTCTTGGACTTATGCGTGACCCATATGTGTAACCCAAAAAAATTAGAACATTGCACCCAGGAGATCAGCCCTGAGCCAATTCTGACAGGAGTTAATATATGGCACGAGATCTTCTGAAGGACAGAGGATAACAGGCTCATTTGTCAGCCTGTCCAAAGCAGTTGTGTTCTGGAGATATTTCAGCATCTCAAATATTTTGCAAGCTGCTATGTCGTGGAACTGTACTACATTTTTGCAGACACCACTGTGGTGGCTTCACTCTGGGTAAAGAGGCCACGTTATGCCTCATTACTGTCACACTGCAGACCTGGTACTGCTGCACATGCTGAAATCCTGGGCAGGGACCCTGTACCTTGTCTTGATGATACTGTTGGCACCAAAGCCAGAAACTGTATGTGTCCAGTTACAGAGATGAGCTAAGTGAAGTGCTTACTTAATTTCTTTCATCCTTGGAACAGAGAGGGAAATGTATATGTTATAACCATATATATTAATGAACACTTCTTGCGATTTACTTCTCTCTCCTCCAAAAATGGTTCTTTACCAGTTCAGACTATCATTACTTGATTCCTAAAAACATGACGGGAGGCAGAGACATGTTAAATATGCATAAAAATAATAATTTTGATTTATATAATATGCACAAAAATGCTAAGGCTTTTGTCCACATGAGTAAAAGCAATACTAGATATTCCTTGATCTACTGAAATCACTAGATCTACCCGATACATTGGATGCTATAGTTGGGAAATGAGCTATCTGTTTTAGGACCATAGTGTTTATCAAGAAACAAAAGAGGTTGTGGAAGTCTGATAAGGGAGAAATCCTTGTTGCAGCAGTGAATTCCTGGTAACAACTTCATCTGCTTCCAGACACCAGGATCAGCAAAACCAAGGAGAATTTTGGAACAGTGTTTAATAATACTTCTCTACGTAAGGATTCAAAAAGACAGCGCAGCAGAAAAATATGCATTTCCTTGAGACGTGCTGAAAGAGTGCTGTGAATACTCCTGGTGTGACTGTGCGCTGTGCCAAGCACGCGGCGCGGGTACCTGCCTCCGGCACGGAGTTGTGGGGCACGAGCCAGGGCATCTTTGGTGATCAAACTGTCAGGAGGAGATGTCTCCATTCGGAGTGAGAGTTCAGTGACTTTTCTGCAGCTTTTTGCCTCTCACCAGAATATTCATGCCAGCAAACTTGTTTATTTGGATATTTGTGGAAGGTGAATCATAACAAAGGAATCACACACGCAGCTGAAACAGGCTGCTGCCCGGTCCTCATTCTGGCAGCTCATTTTAGAAAAATGCCACTGATTTACTGCCATTGACATCCAAAATCCTACAGAGGAATCAGGCCTTTGCTTCTCAGACACACACATTTGATTTTTCTGGCTATGCTGGGTAACTGGGGGGTTATTATTTTTTAATGGAAACAGTAAGTACAGTGTAAACAGAAGAAAAAGGGAGAGAGAGCATCATGACTGCTGTGATACCTTCAGCCTCAGCAGTCTGAAAGTCGTGTGGCATTTCTGCAGAGCAGCAGGCCAAGCAGTGCTGCTTGACTGCCAGCTGTCTCTGTAGTGCTGTGGGAGACCTCTCCAGGGTTGAAGAGGAGAAGGCAGCACTCACCGGTTCTCATCTGCCAGCCCAGGGTCGCCCCTGCTGTGCTGCAGGGATGGTGCTGGCTGCTGTTGATAATTCTGAGTAGGGATTGTGCATGTTCTTGGTACTGTGACTCGTGTCCAAACAGCATCACAGCATCAACCTACAACCTCCTTGAACACGGTGTCTTCACCTACTGTCTGGCAGCATCAGGAGCGTAAGACAGTAAAGACTATGAGTAGCTCATCTGCTTGTGCTGGGTGCTAGGCAGGGCGTTGCTCACCTCTATTTCTGGCCCAAAAGCCAATCTACAATATCAGGAAGATCCACCTTAAACAGCCCAGAGTGCATCCTTATTTAGCTGATACACGCATGTTATTTTGGGGATCAGACACCTTCTTAGCGACAGGAGCCACGGTCACCGCATAGTGCCTTCTGTAGAGCTAAGGAGGGGACGTGGCAGGGAAAGCTTCTTAGACTGCACACGGGGAAACTGGGTGGCAGCACTCGGGTTGTGTCCCAGGTTTGTACATGTAACAGATTTTGGGGGCCAGTTCTCCAGCAGCAGGACGGGAGTGTGGGAGCTCCCCAGCCCGTGGGTTGTGCTCCTGGGACTGCTGTGTCAGACAGGGGAAGGAGACATGCGCTGCTGCGGGTCACTTCTCTCTGCCACTCTGGCACCGTGGGCAGGAGTTTGTCCTCCTGCTAAATAGTGTTGCTGAAGCTGAAAGATAACGTTTCAAAGAACTTTTGGCATTTGGCATAACTTAAGATCTTATCAGGATCAAAATGCCTCTCATATAAAAACCCTTTACAAAGGTTTTTTTAAGGGCTTGATTTCCTTTGCTCTGCAGTGGATACAGTCCAAGGTAAAGTCCAAACCCAAGACTCACGCTAGCAGAGGGACGCTCTTTTTGCTGATGCTGACACCACTTCTCTAATGCATCTGAAGCTTTGATGTGGGGGAAGATGCTGGCTCTGAAAAATGGAACACGGACACTGCTGCTGGTGCAGGGTGGGATGGGATCTCTCCTGAGTGCATCCCACCAGGCACCGGGGTCCTTGGGATGCACGTCTGACAGGGGTGATGCTTCTGGGAAGGGAAACAGAAAAAGTATATCGTGCCAGGACCTGCCATGCTGGAGCCCAGCAGAGCAGCCCCTCCGTACTCTGGGTAATCAACTCCTGAATGGAAAAGCTGCTCTCCAAAACTCTTCATAACCAAAGATCCCCCTTAAATCAGTTGTTTGCTTCATGCTTTGGCTGTTGGAAAAGTTATGTCCTGTTTCAGAACAGGGGGCAAAGTACTGTGCACTGAGGCCCAAATGCTCCCGTACAGGGAATCTGCAAAACACTGCTACAAAGTCCGCAGGCTGGCAGGCATCCTGGCAGGGAGGTGGGAAGAAAAGGTGCCATATGTCACACCCTTTGCCCCCTCGCTGCACTGCTGCCCTCAAGCTGAGCCGCCCCTGACTTTGCCAGTGCTAAGGGAGAAGTCCCACATTAACACTCAGAAGGAGATTTGGCTCCAAAGGTTGTGTCTTGGCACCATCCTGCCCTAAAAAAAAAAAATAAATAGAAGCCAAAACCCCCAGACTCCCCTGCTTGGCGGCACCTTTGGGTCCCCCTGGTACCAACACCCTCTGAGCCACTGAGCATGTCTTGCTCCACGGCAAGGAGGCTCTTTTCTCGTCACTGTCTCCAGCACTGGATACTCCAAAAACTAAGCCAGAGGAGGCTTATCAGGTACAAGCCAGATGCCAGGCTCAGAGGCTAATGAACTATGACACCCACTGCTATTTGCAGTCAGGTGATTATATGTTTGTAACAAATATGCAATCAACTCAGTGTGGCCAGGAACCTGTTTCATCACGTGCGCACCAGGGCACAGGTACAGGCTTGAGCTGCCTTCTTCTTCGTAAACTTTTTAACAGTTTTCTCTTCTGCTGGATAGCCCCTGAGCTGCTGCCCATAAGTGGTTCACACATCTCTGCTTCACAAAACGAATGCACAAAGGCATTTGGGGAGAACTGAAATCACTCATGACCTCGACAAAAGATACAGCCGAAAAACACATTTGTTTCAACACCTTCTGTTTTCCCCTTTAAGACCTCTGTAACTATTTGAATTTCCAATGGAAGTTTTTAAAATGCATTTTTTCCATTACAAGTGACCTGAAGTATAAGGGGAGTTAAATATAGTGTTAGGAAACAGCCGTGTTCAGGTCGAACTATGTGCTTTTGATTGCTCAAGATGAAATATTTTTCTACTCTGCCTTGCTAACCCAGATGTGTTCCCTTTTTGGTTTGTTTTGGCCCCTGAGCTGACAGACACTCCTGCTGCTGTGCCTGCTTGAGGGTAGCTGTAACACCAGTGCAGTAGGTGCACCTTGTAGTATGTTGCGTGTTTATCCCCCTGGCGTTCTCATTTGCCGTGAGCTCTTCGAATCTGAAACCTTTACCTCTGCTTTCCAGTGCATTTTCTCCTCTGCCAGCTGAGGAAAGGCATGTTCAGTACGGTGATGGCAGAGGCAGCCATGCTGAGTCCTGCGGGCGAGAGCTGCAGCTGAGCAGGCTCACAGAGCTGCAGCAACCTGCTGCATCCCTGAGTGCCACCACCAATGTTTCCCTTATGAAAGGAGGAAGGATGCTTACACTTCCCCTTGGTGGATGTTTGTTATTTGTGAAAGAGCCAATCTGACCTCAACAGGTCCTCTTGTACATCTCACTTTGGGCAGACCCAAGGCAGTGGACCTGCATTATCCTTCATACCTTTATTGGGAGTACTCCATCAGCAGCTGGGGGACACCGTCCTCTTCCATGGTGAGTTTTATGTTGTCTATTCATCTGCTCTGTCAGAGGAACCTTCACTGTCAGCCTGACTAGGTGGGCAGCAGAGGCAGCGGCCCCGTCACCACGCTCCCACATGGAGGGGCAGCACGGGAGTAGTGCCAGCTCTCACCCCACGCCGCGCAGGCGGCTGCCTCGCCACACCGACAGTGCACTGCTGCGCTTGTCCTGTTGCGGCTCAACTGCCACTGCTGAAAGCATCCTTAGCTCACAAGACATGAGGATTCAGAGGATTTTGAGCTTGGCAAAGCATTTTAGAGATGTGTTGTGGCACTATAAGATTCCTTGGCTTGTGGTTCCTTCGCTTTCTGCACTTCATTTTGCACAGATCCCCAACACTGTTCACTTTAGGATGGGAATTTATCACATACTTAAAGCCTGTCTCCAACTCATCAGGGACAACCACTTCACCTAGACCAGCAGCTTGATGTGTGGAAGTTTCAACTTCTGCATCAGTGGCTTGTCTAATTCTCCTTCCTGATCCCCCAGCATGGAATATTGCCGTCCCTGATCCTCCTGCCAATGCCTGCTTAGGGTACAGAAATCATAGGAAAGAGTCCTCATTGACAAAACCATAAACATGGATAGCTTTACTGGAAAGCTGGCGTATTATACGTGCTGCAGATAACTGCTCTGCTAGGAGAGAGATAGCACAGACAATAAAATGCAAACAATCAGTGTTTGCTCAGCAGCTTGTGGACTAGAAGCAAGCTGCCAGAGGCAGCAAGGAGCAGCTAGTATCAACAATTTCACAGTCAAGGCCAGAGAAGCAGTAAAGGAGAACTCGGGGATGATGTGCTGATGGCCGGGACTCTGTTGGGTGGATCTGCGTTTGTGGTCCCTTAGAGGCAACTGCATCCCTCTAGTCCCAGCCATTCTGCTAAAACAGGCCATGGACCAACCACTTCTCCCTCTGCCTGGTTTCTTCCACACTGAGCATTTTACAAGGGAAAGTAAAGAGAAAGCAAACACAGGTGCAAGCAGAAGTGTGGACCATCCCCAGCTGAATCATGCTGTTCACACAGCAAGTGAGGAAATACTACACTCTTGCACGTGTGCCACTGAATACATCATGCTTTTAATAATAGTAATGAGGCTGAAAATCTGTTTGGCTGACATGTGGGTGTGCAAGGGTTCTGACATGAGCTGTCCCCTGCAACAGGTGATTCCATAAGCCGCCCTGGCTGCCCACACTGTAGGCAGCTGCCTGCACCCAGGGCTTGACCTGCCCAGGCTGCTGTTTTAGCAGTTGTGTCTTCCTAATCCCCCCCGCCACGTGTCAGTGCTCCCTGGCCATGCTCAGCACTGCCGGCGATGGCTGCGGCTGTGCTCAGCTGGAGCAGCTGGGAGTGTGGGGAAAGGTGGCCTCCAATAAAGTATCTATTTTCATGCTGATAAAGATCAGTGTTTTTCAATCCATGGTGTCATGGCAGTTCCTGGCTGGGGAGGAGGGTTTGCTCGGGAATCCTCTTGGAGTGAAGGCAGTTGCCACACCAATAAGGCAGGGCTGCACGTGATGCTGAGGGCAAATTGCGAAGGGCAGGTTGGTACAGAGGGACTGTTTGCCCCTGGCAAATCTGTGTCTGGAAGGTAAAGCTATCATTAAAGGTCATTCAGATCACACAATATGTGTCACCCAAGGGGCTTGTCTGTAGAAAACATGAGTTTGCATTGCCACAGCCTTTCTTAGCCCATCACCTTCCTATATCCCTTGGTGATATCACTACTGCCTCCATAATCATGGCTCTGAGAAATCCTACATGTGGACCAGCACCAGACTCTGCTAGATGGCACATGGGCACCAGACGTGATCATCTTTATCCTAAAGCATCTAAATATTTTGAATAAAGAGTGAAAGGTGGCAGATAAACACACAGAGTGGTGTATTCAAGGAGGTGGCACTGTGGAGAAGGGTTGAAAATTGTAAAAATTGTGCAAAA
Organism: Falco naumanni; assembly: GCF_017639655.2. Taxonomy (NCBI): domain Eukaryota; kingdom Metazoa; phylum Chordata; class Aves; order Falconiformes; family Falconidae; genus Falco; species Falco naumanni. The sequence goes on from NC_054067.1 coordinate 13,810,865, forward strand.
TATTGCCAGCCTTAACAACAAAAAAACAGTTGGGCTGTGCCAAAGGCACCCAGCCAGGGTCGATGCACCACAACAACTCAGCTCAGAGGAGTCGACATCCCTTTTTGTAGCACGTCAGTAAGTATGAGCAGGACCTCCGAGCCTACAGCAGCCACCCCCAGTGTGGGGCCTCAGTGGAGAAAAAAGAAATCAGGAAGGTATAGCTGTGGGCCCAGGGAAGGAGAGCAGGGATACATCTGCCAGCATCGGGTATCACATCCCTGTTGGAAGAGTGTGTCTGGATCAGTGGGATGGTGGGGAGCCAGCCTCTCCAGGGAGCTCATCAGGACCTTTCACACTGTGTGATTTCCAACTCTTTGTAAAACAGCTCTTTCAATATAATCTTTAAATAACTGCATTAATAAAGAAATTAAACCTGCAGTGAACACGGGCCTTTAAAATAATCTGTAAAAAAAAAAGCCAGATTTTCCAAGCTGCCGCCATGGCTAGCTGGCCTGACAAATCCATCAGACAATATTGTAGTCATCACCACTGCAGAAAGCGTGTTTCAAAAGATAAAGCAAGTATTAGCTTCTTAGCAGCTATGTGACAAAGCTACCTCACATTTTCTTCCAGCACCAATTTGATGGACCATAAGCATATAATGATTGGAAAAGCCTCTTTTCACAGATCAGGAAGGGATGTTTAGCGGCTGAAAAAGGGTTTTATGTGTTAATGCAGAGCTTCATTCTCAAATTTCTTAGGAGATATACGTGTGAATACAGAACGAAGTCAATTGTAAAAATATCTGGGGCAAAATCAAACCTAAGGCCAAATGTTGCTTGCCCTTCTTCTAGAAGTGCCTTTTATTCATGGCTTTCACACCGGTTGAAGTTGGTCTGGAGAGGAACACCCAAAATATCAAAAGTGAGGACAGATAACGCTTAAACAGCAACAAATAGTATAGGAAGAGGTCAAAATTCTTCATGCCGCCTAGCTTAACCATGAGGTGAGGTCTCTGTGGGCCAGAGAAGTGTTACTCTGTCCATTAGAGGAGCTGCTTACTCCATCTGGGGCATTTAGTGCTGGCAGCTCTTAACACTGTTTTGTCTCCATCTGAAGCCCGGGAGATGCTGAAGCTGGGAGAGCTGTAACTGCGGGCACCAGCAGCCGGAGCCAGCTCGGGTGCCCGGAGGCCTGGAGCTGCGCTGTGTGCTGGGAGCACATAGCCACCTCTCCAGCTAGTGTGGACCTTGGAATGGCTTGGACCATCCACCTCTTGCCAAAAAAGCTTTGGGCTCTTCTGCTGGAGTGGCTGCTGGGACAGGGACACCAAAGAGGTGCAGAGACCCAGCTCTTAAACCTCGGATGCTCTGGGGAATATCTTTGGCTTGGCGAGGCTGGGAGCAGGGGCCCACTGTGCCCTTCTGGGAACCAGTTTGCCCTCTCTGTGTAAGTCAGTATGGGCAGGGCTGGTTATCTCAGGTATCCCCCGCATGCCGGAGCTGAGGACCTCTCATTGGTATGACCTGCCATCCTTAAAACACCTTCTCTGCCTGCTGCAGGAGCGGGAGGGCATGGAGTGCCCTTGCTTGAGGACAGCACAGCCTGTTTTCTAATTCTGCCTGTGCCCAGCCCACTAGAGAACCTTTTTTTTTTTTTTTTTTTTCCACAAGAGTATTATTTTCTCCTGTTTTTAAGCCACATTGCAGCTATGAATATACCCTTCCATCCTGCACATCCCTATTGGTTGTAACAAAGAGAATGAGATGGGCTTCTGGGAGGAATTTCTGTCTGGAGCTGATGCTGAGAAACACTTTTTATGAGCTGTTTACTGTGCTTTTCCAGTAAATGACTTTTTTTATAAAGCATGTTGGTCAAAACCTGCAGACTGTTGTCAGCCTGGAATGTGAAATGCCAGGACAGTGTCCAGTTAAAAGTTGCTGTGATGGAAATTACGCGAGTGAAGAAGACGAGGTTTCTGCTCACCCATCTTAATTGACAAAAATCCCCTTCAAATGCAGTGAAAGCGAATGTCCATGCAAAACACGTTTTGTTATGAATTCATAAAGAATTGCCTGTCCAAATGAATTTTTAACTTCATGCAGCTTCTTCATTGCTGAGCACTCTCCCCTCAGCCAGGATAAAGTGCAATCCCGCTCTGGCTGAAGAGGATTTTTTGGGACGCAGGAGCTTTCCATGAACTCCTCGCACAGGCTGTCCAAAGGCTGGCATTCCGTGGGGACATTGTTGAAGAACTGTCCGCAGGACTGGACTTGCTCTCAGGGCTGGCGACTGCTTTTAGAGAAAGGTTTTTCGTTTTCTAAGATGGTTGTCACCACAGTAGAGCTGTTGGTTTGTCCTCATCTCCTCCCTGCCTAGGAACTGTTAGACAGTATTAGCTACAGGCTACTGTCTGAAGAGGAGACATATGGAAAAGACTTTCTGCACTACTGGAAATAAGTGTGGTAATGATTCCAGAATGCAGACCAGAGGGGAAATGAGCTGGGCTCTTGCCACATGAAGGCCAATCATTTTACAACACGGAAATGCAGTTTTCTTGTTCTCTTTGAAGAAAATATTCCTTGTTTTTAAAATGAAGCTTGCAGGAGTTTTGATGCTGATTACTCATCATTCCAAACGAGGTCTTTAGTGAGTTACCAACCTGCAGCCCAATGCAAATAATTTCAGCAGCTGACAGTCACATACTGCAATGACCCAGCTACCTAATAACCTTGCCTAGAGTCAGGCATCAAGAGAAAAATTAATTTTAACACGTCTAGATCAGCAAAAACTGGAGCAGCAAGAGCTAAGCAGAGGGAGTACAGTGGAGGGGTCAGGAAGGAGAAAGCATCGCTGCCAGCTGGATCCAGCATTCCGCAGGCTGCTGCCCTGAGGACTGATCCATGCTCCTGTGCCAGCAGGGGTGGAGCTGAGCACCACTTATGGGACTGGGGATGAGGCTACCCCCATTGCACCTACATCCTGCTGCTCCTCCATGCACTGCAGCTGCACCCTGCATGCTGCCTGGGGTCCTGCATAGGTGGGAAAAGAGAAAAATCTCAGCATGACCAGCGCTATGAGGTGTTTTCCTGCAACAAATAGGAACTGCAATAGCAGGAGATAAGGCTGGAAAGGCCTTGGAGAGGGTAGCTAGTCTGTCCTGTGCTCCGCAGCAGGATGACCTGAACCTGAACCACCCTAGATTTTTATTTGCCCTGTCTCTGCAGTTCCTCATGTTCTTCTCATCCATCACAAGCAGTTCCTCTGCTCTCTGCACTGCCCTGCACATCAATTACTGCAAAAGTCATATTATTTTCAGCCAGTTCTCTCTTTCCTGCTGTGACCATAGCAATAAACCTTAGGGAATGCAAAGCACCGATATGTAAATGTTGGCAGATGTACCAGCACCAGGCAACGCACCCCACCTGTGCTGGGGAGGCTGGCACCCACCAGAGCCTCGCGGTTCTGATGCAGCAGAATCAGCCCTGCAACAGCAGCGCTCAGCTACCTGGAGATGCATTTAGCCCAGAAGGGCAAAGCAGCATCCTCAGATCTGCAGATCTGCCTTGTTGCAATGCAAGCCTGTAAGATCAGGCTGCCTGGCCTGATCTCTGCGCTGCAGGACGCAGGAGGAGGCAATAGAGCTTTGCAGTTACTAGACCTGTAAGAGAAAATGCTCCGCTCCGTTTGTCCCGGCCACTGCATTTGATATTGTGCATGCTGGGCTCAACTGGAGCTGCACAGGGTGTTTAGTTTGGCAGGTGTGGTGCAGCCTGGCCTCAGAGCTGGGAACAGTCACCCCCAGCCACAGCCTGGCTGCAAAACTGCAAAGTAACTTCTGCACTGGGCAGGGTGCAAGGGAGCCGGGCGTGTGTCACAGGTTCGGTGGCTTGTGTTTACCTTCTCGGATAAGCTTCTCTTTATGATCCCTGTCAGCTTTAATGACAGCAGCCCAGAAGAGGATAGGACCTCTCACAAAAAGAGCTCCTCGAAAGGATGTCTTAGGGGTCAGGCGGAAAGCAGGGTAGATGTTGTGTTGTGTCCTAGCATAGCCCCAGCAGAGCAAAGCAGGCTCTTCAGTGATGGCCAGTGGGTTGGGGTTGTTGAGCTGCAGCGGGTACTGCCACTTGGTGTACTTCAACACATGACCCTGCTGCCTTTTATACACAGCATAGCGCCTGCACTAGCACATTTATGGCTGGATAGAGATATGCATTTAAGGATAGCCTATGTTTCCCCCCTTGGTAAATACCCTTATCCAAAATCAGCTTATGGGAATTCTGTGAGTCTTATCTTGTTCTGCAATTTTCCTGCTTTACACAGCCACTAATAGTTCCCTATTTATTAGCACTGGCACATATCCACGCCATCTCCCAGTCCCTGGGCTTGCAGGAATGTAGACAGCCCTGCTCTGCTTCCGCTCACCGTGGATTTTGGAGGCTGTGGGATGGCCGAGTTTCGTAGGAGCTGGGGGAACTTTGTGCCAACATGAGTAAAATGGAGGAGAAGGCAAAAGCTAGAGGGCCAAAAAAAAAAAAAAGAAAATCAAGAAGGAAGTTCAGAGAAAAGGAGGAAAAAATATTCACGAATGTATTACAGAATAGAAAAATGAAAAAGTCCAAGTTAGTTACTAGCAAATGGGGAAATATTAGGAACACTAGAAACAGTGTCCTTGAGCAGCAAGAACACTTCCTCAGTTACTGAGCCCAGCCTCCCGCTCCATCCTGTAGCAGACAAATATTACTCACTAGCTACCATACAGCCTCTATGTACTTCATTTTAAACTGTGTTGAGCCAAAGGCAGGCAGAGCGGAGAGAAAGAAGAAAGCGAGGCCATGGCTGGCAAGCCTGGCCGGCACGAAGGCCAGCGCTATGCAGACAAGAGTCGCCCTTGGAGGCCCCATACACTTTCCAGTTCACCCCATCCCAAGCTCTCCATACTGTGCAGAATTGCTGTCTCAGCAGGTTTTTTTGTTTCCAGCCTCCACTCTCGTCCCAATGCAGAACCAACTGCATGAAATATTGACCCGGTCCTAGCCTGCCAAACCACCAGGCTTTCCCCCCTTCAAACCCTTTGTAAAAACTCATTCCAGAGTAATGTCGTCCAGCTCAGTGCTGATTGCCAGGATTTAATAATAAGCTGTACGCAGAACGTCAAGCTGCAGTAATAACCAGGTTACTGCACGCCAAATTGTCAACCTAGATAAATGACCAAAATGACATCTGGTGACTGTAGTGCGGCTAAGTCTGCTTGGTTCTTCTGCCTGAAACTACTTATGTCTGACCTTCTGCACCTCGTGTTCTCTGGAAACTTGAGTTTCTTTGGAAGTAGTTGTTTGTACCTTAGCTAGGAGAAAGGGAGTGTGGATTCAGTGGCTTTTGACAGTTTGGTCTTGATGGGTTGATCAATTAAATAAAGAGAAAAGACAAAACCATTCACATTGCCATGCTGCTTTTTTTTGGTCCACAACAATGAAGGAGGGAAGTTCGCCCTGTTGATATGAACTGCAAATAAAGTCCCAAGTCACCCACTCTCCTGCATGCTTCAAAGGTCAGTGAGCCCTCTGAAAGCTCAGCCCGTAAAAAACCCTGTAGTTAAGGGTTGTACAGAGACGTAACGTGAATAACTCTGGCTTGCCACTGCTGGGTTGGAAGTGCAGAGCTCTCCTTATGCTGCATGGGCAATCACTGGAAAATTTCCCTTGACAGGAAAGAGCACAGTTTTATACAAATGAAATGTATACTGCAGAACAGAGGCAGCACGAAACCCTGGGCAATCCCTTCACCAAAGCACGAGCTTGCTTTACAGCAGAATAAACAGGAGGCACTGGTGGTTTTATGACACAGTCCAGAGTCCCATGAGGTGATCTGTTATCTGGCAGGCAGCTTGCCTGCAGCCTGGCAGGCTGATAACTTTGGTGGGTAACCTACATTTGCACGAGGAGTCTCACAGGCTTCTTTAGACTTTGAATATGGTTTCCTTGCGTGGTCCGACCTTGCTGGATAAATTTACTGATATTTATTTCCCAAAAGTTGTTTTAAAGTAAAGAAGTGCCCAGAACTACTTGCGTAAATGTTTCTAGCAGGAGGTAAATTCAATTTTCTGTAGTTCAAAATATCATGCAGATTTCCATCTGCTTTCTTGCAATGGAAAAAAAAATAGTTCCAGCTTATTAATCTATTCATAGCACCACTCAGTTGTTCTACTTGATTGATGAAAAGTGTTTTTGACATTAATATCCTAGTTCTTAGATTTTGTTAATGTTGTGGGTAAGTATTTGCAGAAAACAAAACAGAAGTCTAGTTAAGAACAGATGCCCTAATTCTAGAGGAAGAACTTCAACTCCCTTAAAGCCTATTTCTTGAAAGGCCACTTCTGAACCTGTGTGCTTACCACTCCCCAGGTACATTTTGCAGTTTCTCCGTCTCTTTCGCATACCACACATCAGAGACACAAGTTTTTAATTACCGTGTTTTCCCCCCCTTCTTCCTGATTGTCACCACTTCTCACTTAGGGTCTATGATGATCTTGATCTTAAAGCAGCTAGCTTGCAGCCGGGACGTCAGGCATACCTTGCAAAGATGCACACCATACGATGTTTCACAGCATCTCTTAGGACCATTTTGTCTCATGCATACCCTTTCTAAAAGGCACCACCTCCTCTTTAACAGATAAAGGGCTATTTCTTGTTAGTGATGTTGGCAGGAGCCATCAATCAGAAATGGGGTGGATTTGCCACTGAGAAGACAAGCATTATTTATCCTCATAGTCTGCCTCTAAGTTTATTTCACCCAAGCATTGCCTCAGTAAGACACTTTCACAGGTAAGTGACCACAATTACATGTTAAAACCACATAGTATTCAATAGCCCAGCCAAGAGCAAAGGTATAAGTTTTAGGCAATGGAAAAGCAGTACAGGAAAGGTATCACTGAGCTGCCAGGTAAGAAGCTTACATTTAAATAGGCATAGTTAAAATTCATTTTACTTCTGTAGGCACAAAGTCACACTAATATTAATCTTGCAGTGGCAAAGTCTTTTTAGGGGCAGTCCAGCTTTCAGTGGAGTCAGTGGCAAAGCTGTACTGGAATCAGGGTAAGCCCTTCATCTGTCTGGTGACGGTTGTTACAATAAACTGCATTTATAGAAATTCATATCCTTACAGTTAAAAACTTAAAATGCAAAAATCCAGCAGGCAGTCCTTCCATCGTGGCTTTACAGCCAGAGTATTTTCTGATACCTCCACACTTGCTGAAGAAGAGAATTAATGAAGCACTGTTTAAACTCATCTTCGAAAAGTATGGCATATTTCCTTCCTTCTAAGTCAGCATCTTATAAGTGCATATTTTCTACAAAAAATATTTCACTACAATTTTATTTAAAAGTCATATTAAATAAAACTACTCTTGTTGTAAGCCAGGTTGGAAATACCTGTTGCCCGTCCAGCCCTAACCTCTCTGTTCATGCATGCTGTTACGTGGAAAGTCCCTCTGTGTAAATAACGCTTGTTCTTTGTCATTTTCTAAATAGCAAACTTTTTGAAAGGGCTTTAAAATTGTCCCAAACAATTTCAGTCATTGGTCAACGCAGATATTCCAGATCCACCCTGTGCTTCAGTCCCTGTTTAAAATCTCCATGGGACTTTTTTATAAGCTGGTTTTCCCCTGTGACCTTTGCCAAAATTTCACCTTTCCTCCCCCAGCTACATCACCTGTGGATGCAGTGAAATAACAACCCACTTGTGTGCTGTCAGGTGCTTTTGAAAAAGTTTGTTCACTGTTTCACAAAGCAGTGATTGCTGAGCCTTGCATTTCTTTTTTTGTGAGAAAGGGAAATTAATATCTGTGTTAGTGTTTTTAACTGTAAATAATCACCTAAGAACATGCAGTAGTGGGTTTTGGCAAAGAAGGCATTCAGTAGTCACCTGTAAATGAATCTCCACGTTTTCACGTCTCTCTAAGAATATAGTAATTACATTGAGTACACAATAAAAATCCTACACTGAGCTTGATGGCTGTATCAGGGTACTGAGCGGTGGTTGTAGCTGAATTAATGGATTTGTCGACTATAGCTTAACTTCCTTTGGGCGTGAAGACACGGGGGAATCATAATAAAGAAGCAACCAGTAAATGTTCAATATGTTTAATACTTTGGTCCCTCATTTGGAGAACAAAGGGTTGCCTGTTTCATATTAGTTGTTTGGACAAAAGCAGGGCACAGAAATGTGTAATCTGCATTTTCTGAATAGTCAAGATCTACAAAGATGACTTCATGTCTCTAGCTCTTTTATGTTGGCATGCTAGCGAAATCTGACAAAAAATAATATAAAGTGTTGTTGTTGGGGGGTTTGGCTAAAATTTGCAACCAGAAATTTTCACAGTTCCATTGTGTTTATGATGCAATGGGAAGCATTGGCTTAGTCTGAACACAGGACTGCCACCACAGAGTGTAAAATTGAACTAACCCTTTAAATCAGTATACAATTACTACTCCTATCTCCCGAGAGCTCATCTAATAAACTGATGAATATGTAAGAGTTTCTGACATCCAATAAGAAATCCAACTGTATAAAAAGAATAAAAGGACGAAGGGAAGAGAGTCTAATTCTTCTCAGGAAGCTGCTCCTGCTAATGTGATGAGGAAACTCCCACTGTGAACCGTGTCGTTTCCATCGTGTGGGACCACTCTGTGAGACCTTGTCATTTTGTAGCTTTGGAAAATTAACTGCAAAATGATTTTTCCTGACAGTTTTGACAATGAAATGTGTTTTGCTTTATTTTGTAATGATTGCGCTGACAGTCTTTCTGTAAATAATTCATGCAAAGACTCATAATGTGGGATTATGAAATTCAGATCCGGAAATGTGCACCTGTAAAATTGACAACATAGAAAAATAAATACTCATTTCACTGGGCAGTTCTAGTTAAATATGCTCTACTTTTACTGAATTTTTAAAGGGAAGAGAAAGAATGATCTAATGTTGGTGTGCACCTTATCTATTAATAGTTTGTTAGGTAACTGTTGCCTTTCTGCAAGTTTGATTTTTCTGACAGTGGTGGAAAATATTTAAACAGCAAAAAAGGGGACATGTGCTATTACTTTATACAAGAGCTAGCACCTTGCATTAATGTTCCTGGTTTATGTCTGAATTTATTACTTCGTGCTGTTCTCACCTCCAGGCACGGGAATGGCTCATCTTTCTGACCTGAAAAGGGTCTTGTGTGCCTGAATGAGTATTTGCCTTTCTCCTAAAACCAGAAGGTGGTATTAATACCAGAACCCACGTTTCCTCCCGGTCCTGGTGGAGGTGGTGGTGTCAGTCCACTGGGGAGTGTGAGGTTCCTCATTTGGGGAAACAGCTTCCCCCTTTCCTGGCTCCGCGGCACAGCTCCGGCCCTCTGGCTCCTTCTCTCCATCCACCTCCTTCTTCAGCAGGAGAGCTGAAGAAAAAAAGCAGGCTTCTTCTTTCCTTTCTCAGTTCAAGGCCTCTTTTGAATTAACTTCTGTTCGCCACTTCTACGCAAAAGTGTCCCTAAGGCCCTTGGTTTCCTGGGTTCTTCTAGCAATTTTCGGTGTGAATGTCTGTGTGGCAAATGCAGAAATTAGGACAGTTATGAGGCCACCTACCCCAAATCAGACAGTGGGAGTGTGGGTGGGAAAGGGGCATGGGAACACTCCCTGCCCCAGAGCACAGAGTAGAGGGTGCAAGGGCCCAGGCACCCCACTTGCTGCTCGTGGGAGCCAGGCTCTGGGCCAGCCCCCAGCTCCTCTGTGCATGGGGCTCCTTGCCCAGTGTGCCCACCAGCACCAGCTTGCCCTGGGCATCCTCGGCGCTGCCCGGCGGGGTTGATCTGGGAGAGACAAGGGGAGGTTGCAAGGGAAGCCCAGGGCTCATCAGTCTGTGTGGCAGGACCAAGGGAGCCAGAGCTGCCCATGCACGGGAGAACAGATGCAGCCTCGCACGGGATGAGGGATGCAAGCTCAGGAGGAGGCAGGGATGCTTGTAGGGAAGAAGGGATGCCTGCTTGGAGGAGTTGCATACAGGGGACGAATAAAGGATGCTTGCAGGACCGGAGGAACGCAGGCACGGGAGGTGGGATGCGCGCAGGGCGGGAGGTGGGATACGTGCGGGACACGCGGGATGCGGGCAGGGCAGGGCGGACGGCGGGGCAGAGCGGCCCGGCGGGGCGGGGGCGTGTCCGGCTGGTCCGCGGCTCCGCCCCGCCCTGAGTGACTCCGCGCCCGCCTAATGGCCACGCCGGGGCGCCGTGATGTGCAGGCGCACGGCCCAATCCGGCCGGGGCGGCGGGGCCGGGGCGCGCCGAGCGCGGGCTGCGGGGCTGGGGCACGGCACGGCACGGCACGGCACGGCACGGCACGGCGCGGCAGGACGGCGCGGCTCGGCTCGGCGCACGGGCGGTGAGTGCTCTCGGAGCTCCGCCAGCGCGGCTCCAACTTGCGGAAAGTTGCCGGCGCTCGCCCCGCCGCCCAGAGGCGCGCCGGCCCGGTCCGAGCATCCCGGGGGCCCGGCCCGGCCCTCGCCGCCGCCCGGCTCCGCTGCACGGCCAGGCGGGTCCCCGCGCCGGGGACGGGGCTCCCCCGGGGACAATGGGGCGGCGGGGCGCGTGCGGAGCCCTGTGCGGAGCCGTGGCGGGTGCGGAGCGCCGTGCGGAGCCCGGCGCACACGGGTGCCCACCGGGAGCGCCCCTGTGCTCGTTCCAGCCGCCCCCCGGCGCTGAAAGGGCGCTTGGCCCGTTCGCCCCCCGGGCGGGGCCGGCGCGGGCCCTGCGCTGCCCCTGGGCGGGTTGCGCTGCGCGCCGGGGCGCGGAGGGGCGCGCAGCCAAAGCCCCCGCTGCTGCGGAGCTGGGGCTTTGTGCGAGCGGGCAGGAGCGGGGCCCGGCGGCAGGGCAGGGGAGGTGCCGCCTCCCCTTGCGGGTTCCCGCAGGGCAGTGCTGAAAAGGGGCTTCGGTTCGCCTTTAAGCTTCATCTTTTGTGCGGGGCAGTGTGCCCGAAAGCAGGAAAAGTGAGGAAATCGGGGCCGACTTCTCATCTCGCTGAAGCGGGGTGAAATAAAGTGAAGTAGTGGGGCAGCTGCGTGGGTTTATTTTTATACATCACTAATTTGGACCGGGAGAGGAAGTGTCACCCTGTCCCCCGAACAATGGCTTCTTGTTGGGAGCCTGCGAAGGGAAAGGGAAGAGCAAGGAATTTTTCAGGACGTGAAGCTTTAGACTTTGCATAGGAAAGGCTGGGACACCGTGGCACTGGCCGGGAGCATTCTCCTGGATGGCGTCAAGTGTGGATGCTCGCAGAGGTGACAAACTCTGCAGGCGGGACTGTGCTCTAGCTGTACATTTTTACTCTAAGTGGAAATATCGGGGAGACACGTGGATGGGGATCTGACCTCCAGGTGATGCTTGCTTGGGACCGGCTACATGCGTCTGCTCTGTAAGAGCATCCGTACCTTCAAGCAGGGCATCACCTCAACTCATTTCAGGAGAGCTGTTGGTATAGCTCCGAGCGAATGCCATTGAGTCAGCCTCCGAGGTTGTTGTTGCTGTTACACAATCCCAGTGGAATGCATGTGCACACGAGAGCTGGGTTTCCTGTTTTCGGTCAGTCTGTAGAAGAGACTATGGAAGATAATAGATATCTCAGATAAATTGCTTTTGCATGAGAACTTGGAGCCATTGTTCAACCAGTAACACTTGTGATTTCTCCCGTAAGCCTGGTAACCCGAGAAGAAAAACCCCTTAATACAGGGAGACTTGCTCAGAGTAACTTTAAAGACAACAGCTGGAACGGGGATATAAAGAGGGAATAGTTACAGAGATCAACATATGTTAGTGCTGTGCATAATGATGTATAGAAATTCAGTCTGCTTTGAAAAGAAATCTTGTGCAAAGAGGAGCTGCTGGTAGTTTGTCAGTGGAGAGCAGTGATTCAGGGGGATTAGTAAACACAAGGCGAGTCCCCTGGGTGCAATATTCTGCAGCTGATTTCTGCCCTGGGGGTGTTTGATGGCCTTCTGTGGGGTGTGTGCACGTAGGGAACTTACATTCCGGATCTGCTGGTTTGCATCTGAATAACTGTTTGTGGGTTTTTTTCTTTTCAAAAAAACATGTTATAAAATAATTTGCTAAGAGAAGTGTTTTTGAAACACTGCTGTTATCACAGCCCATTAATCTTGCCAAAAGTTTAACAATTTGAGGATGTTGCTTGGTTGTAACCAAGCTCCTTTGAAGGAATTCTGTGCTTGTGAAGGATGAATTACTCATTCTTTGTCTGGGTTAAGAGATCATAATGTGATTATTAAACTCAGTGATTCTGTGCTAGGTATAAAGACTTATGCTTAACCAGGGTCTTTGTTCTCTTATCAAAGCTAATCTGACCAAGTTTCCACTTCTATAAAGTAGGCAAACATCTCCCTGGATTAAAGAATGCCCAAAACTCCAGAAACCTATTTACTAGTTTTGGCTAGATTAGCTTCACAGTGGAGAGAGCTCTGGGGACTGACAACTTCATTGGGTGTTTGGCTGATGGATGCTCGGATTTGGGATAAATGCAGAGGAACTCCTTCCCCTGGGGCTCCCTTACTGACTTCTCTGCTCCGGGTTTCAATTGTTGTGAGATTAAGATGGTGAGTGAAGGAATTGCAGCTTGTTAAATGGGTCTGCTGCCGAGTCCACTCATGTGGGATCTTCTAGTAACCCTTCCCTGTGTTCACTTAGTTAAGTTGCTGCACTAGAGAACCGGCTTTGGAGAAGTGGAAATACAACAGCTCTGACTTGAAGGGAGCAAATGAGGGCTACTCAATGATTGATTGAAAAGAATGTTAGGGACAGTAATTCGGTAAGGTTGCTTAAGCAGCTGCCCCGTGATCTAAGTGATCCAAGTGCCTTGTGAATAGCTTTATAGGTAAACCTCAAGTTGGAAGTACTGTCTCTGTCTTCTGTGTGGTAAAACTGCAAGTGCAGGAGCTACCGTTGTAACTGATGTGTATAGTGTAATGCCTTGGAAGAAGAGAAATAATATTTTTTTTTAGTTAGTGGCAGTGAGTTTAGGGAGGGTGTGCCCATTGACTTTCTAGATAGGTATTTTAATCTACTTCCTTATCAAAGTAGGTGGTAGTGATCAGTGGTAAGTACACTTGATCACTTGAGAGCTTCATTTAGCACCTGAGATTGTCTTGGTGACATTTCAGGTGGTGGTGGTTTATTTGGTGACTGTTACCAAGAACACCCTATCTGTGTTCTTGGTAACCTGTTTTACATAGCATTAAATGATAGGCAGCAAAACACAGAGAGATTGTGTTTTCAGCAAAACCAAAGCCCAGTTAGTTCCACTTTATAACAATTTTTTGAGATTTTTTTTTTTGGTTGATTTGTTTGTTTGCTTGTTTCTTTCATTTGCAATGTTTTGCATCTCTTGCATTCTTAAAATGCTGAGCTCTTCGCGGACCAGAATCCTCTGGGGACGCGTGTCCCTCTTTAGATACAGGCCTGATAGCTTAATTTTTCTTGGATATGGACTGCCTGTGGCAGAGGAGGTGATGGTAAAGCAGCGCCTGGCCTTTTTCGTATGTTCCAGCACGGGTGTCACACAGGTCCAGCGGTGTCCTGCCAAGCACAGTCCCAGCTCACTAACGGGGTTTGGCAATGATGTTCAAGGGTGGCTCTTGACCTGCCGTGCACATTAGCCCTGTGCAGGACAGGGTGATGCTCATGGTCCAGAAGAGACTTAGAAAGTGAATGTGGAGAAGGAAGGGCAAGAGATGTCAACTCCTATAGTGTTGCTTTGCAGTTTGCAGAGAGTTGGACACATGAAATGGATTTGGCTACATCTTGGGTTTTATCTGTGTGCCACAAAGTAGCAAAGAACAGCAAAAGAAACACAGTTTAAGTTGGTGTTTTGTTCAGGCTGTGAATGCTGCCTTCGCCTCCCTGTCCTTTAGAGAGGTAACTCTGCACAGAAAAGCAGGGCCATTTGTCAGGGCCAGCTGTTTAAACATGTGACAGGCAAGCTATCAACCTGCATGATGCATTAACGGATATTAATTTTTAACTTATTAGTTACTACTGAGGAGTTCTTTGTATTATTGGGAATAGCCACAGTATGATGTGTTAATATTTATTAACTAATTACTGACCTCTGCATACTTAGTACTTGAACTAAGTACTGTTGTATATGAAGTATTCTGTGTATCTTTTTGGACATTGAGCTCAGGGAGTAATTGAAGTTGCTAATTTATTAAAACATTAACCCAGAAATTTCTACCACCAGATCTTTGTGAAAACTAATAAGAGTTAAATACTGATTTTAAAAAGTTTACCGAATAACATTAATGCATGTGCAGAACAGAAAATTTCTGAATATATTTTCATTTCAAGTATGTTGCAAAACTGAGACCCACTCTTTTAATGAGGGTGATGCAAGGTTGTGTTAAATCAGTATTCGTTGCGTTACTCTAATGAATGTCACAATATTACCTTGCTCTTTCCTATCCCTGGTCCCCACACCCTTTGATAGGCATCTGTTGACATCTTTGCACGTACATTCCTGTTAGCGCTTTGGGAACTGGATTATTGCACAAGCAGCAGTGGCTGTGTTTGTGGTGAGCAGGTCTTGGCTGAGCTCTGCCTGTAGTGCTGCTCTGTGTGTGTGTGTGGGACTGTTTCCCCTCTGACCATCCCAGAGAGTCACTCAGGCTCTGACACAGAATCAGCTGTCCCTGCTTGCACCTTTAAAACCCTTTCCAGCCCGGAGGTACCTGCTGTTCTTGCTGCTGGTAGATGTGCAGGTGGGGAAGGGTGAGAGGTGTGATCTCATGATTGAAGGCAGCAGAGTGATGGTCTAACACCTGGGCTCTGGGTGGTGCAGCTGGGAGAAGCCATGCTCACCGGCCATCCTGGAGATCCTCTGAGCAGTGGCAGCTCAGCTGACAGTTACTGGGCAGCTGTAATCGCTTTCAGCTGTGTCACCGCTGGCCATGAATGTGCTACTGTTGTGTCCCCTGCTTCACGCACTCGGGTTTGGGTGTTCATATGGATGTACTGTCTCTCTTGGGTTTATTGGATGGCAGGAAATTCGAAGTAGGTATCCCCAGCATGGTCTCTGCCAGGAGTGGGTGTGGGGTAAGTGATGCTTAGACACAGCAGCATTTAGTACAGCTTCAGTCTTAGCGGCTTCTGCTTTGTGCTTCTCAATGCTGAAGTTGTAGCTGATGGTTCAGGCTTGTCCTGTCTGTCCTCGTGAGTGTTTCCTGCCTCTAGGATGTTTTTTTTTTTCTGTAGTAGAGACTTTGGTAACACATCTCCATCATGTTCTGTGCTGAGGTTCACTTGGAGTGCTGCAGCATGGCCTGTGAGAAGTTTCCTGCTCTGCAGATCCCTTTGCTGAGTGAAGGGCTAGGTGAGGTGTAGGTGTCCTCCACTTTGCCAGCAAGCGGCATGAGGCTGGCTGGGTGGCACTGCCACACTGTGCCATCAGCTTGGGGCCAGGGAATCCCAACTGTCAGGAATCCTCCTGCCCTGTCTTGCTGTGCTGCAGCCCCCAGCCCCCCCAGTCTCCCTTGGCATATCGCACCAGCACACCTCCCGGGGTGGGTGTACTGTGGCACTGAGTACGTGCTGCCCATGGAGGGTGATGGATCCTTTTAACTGCTGATCAAAGGGATGATCTGATTACAGCCAGAAAAGATGGGGCTTATAAGTGTTTGTGGCTGCAGAGCCCATCCCTGTGTAGCAGGCACCGTGTTTGAGATTTCAGGCATTTGGTGTGACCCAGTGTGATAAGGTGTTTGTGTACCCTGTGTGATCTGCCAGCCACATAAAGAGCAACCTGTCATCTTATACTGCCTGAGCAAGAAAAAATGATGAATTGTTGGAGCTGGAAGACAGAAGTCTCCACGTAGAAGGGCTGGAGAGTGGGGTGGGAGGAGAGGACATGCCCATCTGCGCTGTGCTAACACCACAGTTTGATCTGGAGATGGATTGCAGGTAATAGAGCTCTCCCTGCAGTGGGCACGTCTGATGTCAGTGCTGCTAACAGGCAGCTGCCCCGACAGCAGGACCTGCCTGCTTGCCCTGGTCTACCCTCTCCCAGCAGGTCTGTTCCCATCAGAGAGGTGTGGACCTCCCTGAGCTGTGGTGGCCAGGGCCAGTGCGCTCAGTCGCTGTGGCATCTCCTGGGAATCTGTGATATGTTGGCTTTTTTGGTAATAGATTAAAAATGCGAAGAATGACAAGCAAGTCCTGTCTAGCCTGCTTGGAAGAATTATATCATGTGTGCTCCTCTAACAGCTAGTCTTTCGCATCTGGGTGTTGTGGGTTAATGCTTGGGCTACTCAAAGCTAGTTTTGTGAGTGGTGTGGTGATGAAGGGGTAGCCTCCATGTCCCCAGGAGAGTTGCTGCCAGCAGAGACAGAGTGTTGAGAGCCATTCTTTTCCTTTTTGCTTGTTTTGCCATTTGATTCCTGTTAATCTCCACCTTTTCAGCAGCCGTGAGGGCAGCTGCTGCCCATGGAAGTGCAGCATCCCTGGCAGGTGGGCTGCTTGCCTTAGGTCCCATTCCTTGTGTCCCCCTGCACTAGCTGGTCTGTGCTTCCCAATGCCGGGTGGTGTGGAGTGATGTGCATGTTCCTGAGGGTGAATTGACTCTTCCTCCAACATCCAGACTGTCCCTGTGGGGTGTGGTGGCCTGTGCACTACTGACATTTGGGAATCAGTATGGAAGAAATAAAGTATTATTGGTTTGACATGCATCTGAGGATGTGGGGAGCAGGACAACTGTCTGAAATGGGGAGCTCTGGTTAGGACTGCTGCCGATTGCTCATGTCAATCCATATGGGCCATATGCTTCTAACCAGTCTCCTTGTCTCATTTCCTTCTCTGAAATGCTTACAGCTGTTTTTCCTGCCTCTTCAGTAGGTTTTTTGTTTCTGTAAAAAGAGTGACAGCTCACAGATGCTGCTCGGAGTCCCTGCTGCATAGCTGGGAAGAGAGGCTGTTACTGTGATCTTCAGGAGATAAGGTCTAGTGTCTCTGCAGGAAGCCTAATTTCTGATGTTTGGAAGTAAGCTTTTTTGTTTTTTCTTTTTCAGCTTACTGTCTTGTTCACTGTTTCTCCATCACATACTGCCCTTAGTGATGGAAGTGAAAGAGCAGGTAGTTGGTGCTGTCACTTACGGACAGAACAAGGGAGGAAGAAGCTTTGGAAGTCGGCTACGAGCATGTCTGTCAAAAGGTGTTCAACATCCAGTCTTGCTGCTGTACTTAAAATCTGTGTTGAACTTCACAGTATTGCTTAGGTGTTGGCTTTTTCCCTAAGAAGTCAGTGACTGAAAAGATAGCAGTGCTTGAGGTTCATTGTGGCTGTCTTCTGCATAGCGCGGTGTACAGTCTCTTCTGTTCTGCTTTTTTGCATTCTGCCAAGAGAAGTAATCGCAGACCTCTGTAGCAGAGTTAATAATCCAGCCCTGATCCGGTGAAGAAGGAAGTCTAGAGATACTGATGCCTCTGTGTTTCGTGTTTGATGGATGGATGTTAAAAGGGCATCTGAAGACAGTGAGAGAAGCTATTAGAAAAATCACCGGTGTACTGCAAGGAAGGAGGGGTTAATATAACAAAGTAAATGGCTGTGTTGAGTTGTCTTGAACGTTACATTGAAACAGTGCCTGTAACAAATAAAACCTAGTGGTATGTTTATATAGGAAGTCTGTGTGATCCTGGGTTCATATAGGTGCGAAGAACCAAAGGAGCAGAAAACATCTCTGGCGTTAGCGGTTGGTTGCCTGGTGGCCATAAACCCTAAATAAGAAAAACTCTTATTTTCCAGTCCTCAGGTCAAATTGGTGGCTCTGCTTTGCCTTTTTTGCAGTCCCAATGATACAAAACAATGAGGTGTCCCAACGGCTGTTGTACTGGTGTCTGAAATAGGAAACCTTTTGTAGGATCTTGGTGGTATTTCTGTGGCTCATGACCGTTTTCTTGCCTCATCCTCCCAAAGGTCTTACTGCTGTGCAAGGAGCCACAGGTTGGCTTTTCCTCCTGTACAAAATATACTAGGGCTGTACTCTTCTCAGCCCAAGTTATAACTGATACTTTATGAACTGCTGTAGGAAATGGAAAATAAAGTAATTCTGAATTGTGTTCTTTTAGAGCCCTGTTCTTTAGACCAAAATACACAGGATAAGTCTGGCCCTTCCCTCTATTCACTTTTCATAGCCTCCTTTGTTTTTAATTTATATATCTTTTAATTCTAAATTCCTCCTATCCCTAAAATAGAACAGACATCAGCCTTCAAGCAAAGGTTGCCAGACATTGGTCTTGTGGATTATAGTGGCTTTTTGGCCTCTTTAGAGGCTGAGCCCCACCCTACATAGGCTTGGATTAAAATAGCTTTTCTTTTCAGCAGGCTGAAAACCCTACACAACACACATCTTGATTTCTGGGGCACTGGCAGCCACAGCAAGCCCTTCAGCTATAAAATACCTCCAAAAATAATTTTGCTGTTAATTCACCCAAAAGGGCCAGGGTGACTGGTGTCAGAGGGGTGTACAGCCAAGTGTGTGACTGCCAGCCGTGTTGTTACCTTAGATACTGAGTAAAGTTTGAGCCATGCTTCTTGCAGGACCTGAAAGAGTTGAAAACTGTAGACCGCAAGCTCTGTAGTCCAGTGGCTTGGAAAGAGCCCCTGGTCCATCCTTGTTACCCGAGATAGTTGGCGGGACTGGGATGAAGAGATGAGTGGGTGCCATATCGCTGAGCCTCGGGGGCAGGAAGCAGTCAAGGCTCTTTTTGGTTCCTTAAATGCCTGTCTTGGCTTAGGCAGTTGTTAAGAAAACACTGGCAGAAGCTCTTGTGCTTCATTACCTGTGCTGGTAACATCTTAGTGCGATAGCAAGGTGTCCCGTGGGTGGCAGGAGGACTCCGAGCCCCCTCTCTCGGGGAAGTGTTTAGGGGCAAAAGAGTTCCTGGATGGGGAGGTGCTTTCACGGAGGAAGATCCAGCAGACTTGCAAGTCACTAGCTCTAGGAAGGAAGGACAGAAGCTGAAAATGAAGGCAAGTTCCGCTTACAACTGCTCTGCTACCTGGTTGTATGAACTTAGCTGGGAGCCGAGTGAGAAAGGGCACAGTGTGCTGCTCCATGGCTGGAGGCCATGCATTCAAGGGGAGATAGATAGCAATCCTGGCCTAAAAACACAGCCTTTTATCTTCTTGCCTTCATGTTATCCAGTGTTTTGATGCCTGGCAGGAACAGCAGAAACATCCCAGGGCTGCACTAGGCGTTAGGCTGCCAGTTTAAGTCTGTCCCAGCTCAAGTGCTGCAGGAAGGTACGTGCCCTGGCCCCACAGCCTGCAGCTCACTCCTGTCTGTCCGGACCTGAGCTGCCCACTCCTCCCTCTTATAAAACAGCAAAAAACATTAAGGGCGAGAGTTTGACGGGTGTCTGGTGTGGTGATCTCATTCCCCCACTGCCTAGTGGAAAAGCCAAGCCTCAAACCCAAGACTTCTCAGGCAAGTTGGAGTGGTTGGCCATGGGATGGCAGAAGGGGAGAGTCCAGTGCCTCCTTGCTCTGGGCATCTCTTCTCTGTCTTGTGAACCTCAACTTCTTGTGTTGCACAAGTTGTTTTCCCTCTGTCCTTGGCCATCCTTGTGTGAGGCAGGTAGCGAGTCCTGGCTACCTGCGGGATCTCGCCGGCTCCGCAGGGGATGGCAGCACGCGGCTCGCCGGGATGTAGAAGCGGGCAGGGCTGCCCAGAAATTGAAGCCTCCAGCTTAGCCATAAACCTTTACGGTTGTTTAGGGTTGGGGTGGGAATAAATGAGTAGGGAGGGGGAGTGTGATGGGAGGAGGGCAGGGAGACTGCCCATTGCCTATGCCCTGGCTGTTCATGACTAGCGTGCTCTGTGGGCCTGGAATGCTTTACGTGACCTTGTTGATCAAATGTCTCTGAAATTCCTTTTTCTCTTCGGTTTTTGTAGGCTCTGCCTTGGCCTGCTTTGTTTCTGATTCCTTTGTTCTAGACTCGACTGTAAAAAAAAACCCTTAAAGATGTGAAATACTGTCTCTCATAAAACCTTTGTAAACAGTCATGAAAGTGGCTGTAGGAGGACACCAGAGGATTTTGTTTCCCCTAAAGCCTAGGGACAGAGCCTTCAGCATCTGTCCAACTCGGCTGCATGTTTTTACTTTAGCTGTGAGTCAAGGGGCTATTTGTTCATATCTCAAATTCTTAAAGTGGAAAAACTGACTCCTGCAGTTATGTCTTTACTACTGACATTTTTTTTGCTAGAGGAAACTGAATTTTTCTTGAAAAAACGCTAGCTAGGCTGCTTTTAAAAATTGTATAAATACAGGAACTTAAACAAGGCAATGTGAACTGTTGCCCACTGCAGGGTCAGGACAAGACAAGGGAAAACCTGCAAAACGTCAATTTGTGAAATAACATAAAGGAGAAAATCTGATACTCTGGGAGATGAGGCGGGCTGGATCACATCAGAAGTGCTGCTGCTTCCAGCGTCAGGTGCTAGACGAGGCTGTGGTTCGGGGAGATGCTGTTTTGCAGGAGGTGTCAGTGACCGCAGGTGCAGCAGCCGGCGATGGCTCACCTCTGGTGTGCGGTGGGTGATCCTGCCCCTGACCTGCGTCCCGCTCATGCGGCTCCTGCCAGAGTTTTGTTTGCTAGAACTGCTTCTGTTGACTGAGCTCCAGATGATGGGGAGACTGTCTTGCTCAGGGGAAACCCCCCGCCCTGAATGAATTGCAGAGCTCTAGGGACAAACCTCTTGGATTCATAGTGAAACTGTTGTGTCTCATTGAGGTGGTTAGGAAATAAAGCTTCAGGAAAATACCCTTTATTCTTCCTAGCTTTTTGTTCTGAAGAGCAACATATGAAAACTATTTTGATACTAGAAGGAAAATAGGGAGGCATGTAATTCTGCACTCAATTTATATATATGGGACTGATTATTTTTTTTGCCAGTATGTTAGAGATTAAATCAGGCTTCTCCAGAGCTGAACGTACAAGATGGTTAAAATGCAAGTTGAAGGCCTTGGAAGAGCTTGCACCCTGTCTGGATTAGATGGAAGGTGATGTGCAAGGTTGTTGCTGAAACAAGGTTGCACGGTCACCTGTGTGCCCTGTACATGTTCATCCCTGCCTGTTGTGTTGGAATACAAAAACTGTAGCTGATGTCCTGCTTTTCTAATATGCTCTTTCCTCAAAGTCGCTTTGCAGTTTGGCATTGCAGGAGCTGACTGGGTGAGCTAAGCAGGGTGTGATCCTGCTTCTGCATGCTGGGAAGTGCCACCTAACACTCTGCATCGCTAGTGCCAAAAATAGTGGCTATGAGCGATGCGGTCTGTGTCAACATAGTGGTGAGATGAGTGTTTTTCCTTCATGAGAGCATCCCACCTCCGATGCACCATTAGCTTCCAATGGAAACCGGAACATTTTGGGTTACCATATTTGTAGCAATATGTGTGCGTCTAAATATGGTCAGGCTTCGTTTTTTTTAATATTGATATTGGTCTTTGCCCCAGTGATGTTGGTAGTGTACGTGGTACTGTTCCAACCCTGATGGCAGAGGCCCGCAAAGCCCCAGGACTTCTGCTTGATGGACTGTGATCAAAATAACGGGGGAGGAGGATTGCTGATCTGCTTCTCCCAGTACCTCTCCAATGCTACAAGGTAGAAGAGTGTCTCGTTCTACTCTCACAGCTGGACTGAACTTGCTGCCTTTGACTGTGCCCTGCTGGGAAGGGTAGGGGTGGTGGATGAGGTCCCATGCACTTTCGCAGTTGCTATCCCCCTTTGGAAGAGCTGAGTGCAGCCCCTCCCAGCAGGCAAAACTGCTGGGCAAGCACCGAAGTTCTTAGTGTGTCCAGAACGGTGCTAACCAAGTGGAAACTTGAATTCGAGCTACCCATCCCTGTAATTGGCGTTCATATTTTGTGAAGCAGTGCTTCAGCTGGGTTGCTTGCTAAACAGGGTCTGAAAGATCGTAAATCCTGGGTCCTTGTTTACGCTGCCATTGCAATCTTGTGCTCCTTCCTGCTAATCAGCTGGGAAGGGTCTGTGGAGCCTTGTTTGGGTTTGTAGCAGGGCTGTGGTTTCGAGATTCCAGGATGCTGAGTCTGGTTTCAGGGACAGGCTTGGATGCTCTCCTGCCTTGGAGCCTCTGCAGCAGGAGGCTAATGAGCAGGCTGATACTCCAGCCTGTCACTGTTTTCCTTGGGTTTAACCAGTGTTTGCTTTCTGCTATAACTACTAAGCAGCTGCAGTGGCATATACATATATATATTCCACTATAAATCCTATAGTTACACGTTTCCTTGACTGAGTATAGAACAAGGTGCTTGTCTCTAGCTGGTCACAGAAATAACGGAAGCAAGTTCCAAACCAGTACTGTAATTAAGCTTTTTCTTCCTGAATTCTGCATAAAATGTTTTGTGTCCAAGAATGAGGACTTTATTTTAGGGAATACATAGGTTTTTGTAGGTGTATGGAAAGGTATCCTGTTATGATTGGTGTTGTGCAGGGAAGCAGAGAGAGGACTGACCCCTACTTTTAAGAACTATTTCTGGGATAGCAATGCTTTGAGGAAGGTCAATGGAGAACAAATGGAAATACGTTTACAAAGATGTTCATGTTTCTCGGTGCTCCTGGAAGTAATAGGCAAGTTTCTGAATCCTCACTTAGGTAGAATTTACTTTTCCATAAGGAAAGCAGGGAAACCGGGCCTTCTGAAAACTGCAAATATTGTGAGTAGCCTTAATGTCTGACCTAAACTTCAGCCTGTTCCTTTCTGCTCTGTTTGGATGAGGCTGGGACTAAGCTTTCCTTGGGGACACGAATGGGAGGTTCCAGTGCAATCCTGCCCTTCTGCTGCCCACCCCTTTGTAATGTTCTTGTTGATCTAATTTCCAGCTGGGCTCTTGCCACTGTTTTATACAAACCAAATGCTCAAGCAAAGGCAGTGTAATCGGACTTCTTGTTGAAAACTTGAAAAACTTATATTGCTTCTGCTAAGAAAGCTCCTGCAAGTTACTGTGGCTTCCTGCACGGATGGTTATGGCAGCACCTAGCCTGCTTTGGTTGGATCCATCACTAATGGCAAGATCTTTTATGCTTTCCTCCCTGCCTCCCGCTTCTCTAAGGGGGTGAGTGGGTGGGTATATACCCTTTTTCTGGATTATATAGCGTTGGTTTAGTCAGTCCTGTTGTTCCCTGTCTTCTGAAGGTCTATATAAAGAGGTCTTTGAAAGCTGTGAAATAGAGTAAGATTCTGCCCTGTACTAATGGCCTTGAAACCCCCCGGTTATGCAAGAGCCTTTACAGCCAGTACTGGTCAATAATTCACTTTAGCAATTAAGGTTTTGTGCATTGGGTTGATATCAACTTGGCACATAGCAAGGTATTGCACTTTCTTTTAGTGCTTTGCCCTTTCATGTGTAACATTCGTAGCTAATATTCTCCATCAGCATTTGGACCTCTTTGGTGTAATCCATGTTGTACCTTGTGGTGGTGTTTCTCCCAGATCTTCCCCTAGTACCTGAGCTGCAAAGTTGCTTCGTGCCTTCTATCAAAATAGCACACCTTGCTTAGTCTTGGCTCTATGTAGGATCTGTAGATGTATTAATTTTTTTTTTTAATTTGGTAGGATGAGGGTTTTCTTTTAATACTAATTCATAAATCAACAACAGCAGCAATAGACATGAAAGTATAAGAAATCTGTAGTCCACACAAAGACTGGCTTCACAGCATAGAGATCAGTCTGCTAACAGTAGCTGGTCTTTTTATGGGCCAGGAGATGTGAGACAGCTTACTAATTAACAGTGTAATGAGCTGTATGGTGAAGATTGCACTCTAGGGACCTGCAGGCTATGGGTGACAACTTGCAGTGAATGTGTGAGTGGTAAATCCAGCTCTGCCTCACCTTTCTGCACATCTGAGAAGAACGCAATGGTTGTGGGAGCCCCTGAAGTTAACTTCTCCAGCAGATCCATCCTACAGAAGACTTTCTGTTGGAGTCCGAGGTAAAAAGAGCAGTTAAGGGGAAGCCAACAAATGCAGCCACAAGCTAAATACCAGAAAAAGCTTCAAGGTCCCTCGAGATGAGATTCTGGCTGAGTTTGACACAGCTGAACTTGTAGGCCCACTTGCACAGCTGGATCAGCCGTGTGCCCAAATCTCCTACCTCTAGTGTTTGGCAGCACGTCCAGATGAGATGCCAATGACTCCTTAGAGAACCTCTTAGGCCGGGCTGGGCGTACCAGCTGCTGCACAGGTTGGTCCGTGACTGTACCAGCCTTGCCTTGGCTCCTCAGCACCAAAACCATTCTGATAGCGGGAGGTCACCCACAGAAGAGTTGTGTGGGACTGAAGAGCCACCCAGTGGCAGTCTCCCACAGCCTCTTCACTAGCCAGGAGCGGTTTGCAGCAGACTGGTCTGTCTGGACAGTGGTCAACAGTTGGCTAAAGGTCTATTTACTGGTCGGGGCGGGCTGTGACTGCAGTGGTGTTACCCCTTCTTGCATAGGTGGAAGGTATTAAGTGGTCCCTGACCTCTGGTTCTGCATGATCACCAGTCTCCTACAGTCCATGGATTTATTTTTCGAGCCACATCCTTTTTGCTGTTGCAATCCAATTTTGAAGATTATACCAATTCTATTAGTAATCTAATAGGCTGCTTCTGCAGGCAAGTCACTGGTGGTGCTTGGCATTAGAGATAGCCCTTGTTTGCAGTTGACTTTTTAATTCAAAATGAGGTACAGTGCTTGGCTTTGGTAACAGTGTGTTTTAGTATTTGGAAAGTGAGTCTTCTCAGGGGGAAAGTTCAGCTCAAGTAGCTGAAAACTTTGTAAAGCTGTTGCTGCTGCTCAGGCTGCAGAATATTTGTCATTAACAGAGTGAAAAGGTTTATGATGGACTTGTATGAAAATACGAACCTCTTGTGAACAAGTATTGTAATTTGTATTGTGGTATGATCTGCAGTTAAGATTGTTTTTTTGTGTCTCTTGAAACTTTCTTTTTTCTGCATGTATGAAGACCTTAGTACAGAGAACTAGATTCCTATTAAATTGTAGCTTTTGCAAATTAATCTGAAATTTATTCTGTGATGATGCAGTCCACGTGAATAGTTATACTTCTCAATTATTTTTTTTTTTTTGGTATTGCCAGAAAGTGGATCGGAACAGCTTTCCTGTTCAGAAATTTTGGGCAAACAGTCACTTGTGTTCTGCAATAGTGCAATTCCTTGTGTAGTGGTTTAAGTTGGATGGTCACCTAGAGTATCTTCTCCAGGTGGGCAGAGGATTGCCTAAGCCATGTCAAGGGCTAGCTTGGGTGATGGACAGACCTGGCAGCTGAAGCAGAAGATGGCAAAGTATGTTTGTGCTTGCAAGATCTACCTACCAGGCCTAGTGCCACCCTTTCCCCAGTGGCCTGGTCTATGGTGTGGCTGAGCTGGTCTAGCTGAGGTGCCATGCAAGGGTGGTGCCTCTC
Source organism: Falco naumanni (assembly GCF_017639655.2). Taxonomy (NCBI): domain Eukaryota; kingdom Metazoa; phylum Chordata; class Aves; order Falconiformes; family Falconidae; genus Falco; species Falco naumanni. Next base: position 13,836,358 of record NC_054067.1, read on the forward strand.
GGTTCTGCCCTTCCTTCCTTGTGCCGATGTCTGCTTGACCTCACGAGAGCTGGGGTGGGGGGACTGAAATGCTGAGGAGGACAGGGTGGCCTTTGGACAGCAGCCTGCAGCGATGTCTGCCCTGCTTGGGGGCAGTTTTACTGAGCGTCCAGGTTAGCTGCTCTCTGCATGCTTTGGTCTTCACCAGCCTTCACCTCGTACTGTTGTAACTGCCCAAAGAAAAGAGTTTTCTTTGGGGTGTGGTGGGTGCAAAGCGCACTTCATGGTGCATTAGGTGGAGTTGCAAAGCTGGCTTAAAAACATTCTCCGCTGCAAGTTCCCTCCAGCAGCCCCTGTTTTGGCTCAAAGAAGACGGAGGCAGAATGGGATAGTGCCTCAGAACCGGTGGTGCCCTGCTCAGGCCCGAGACCTGCCTGTGAGACTGACCGGAGCAAATCCCAATGGTACCGCAAACGCCCGCAGCATTTTCCGTGCTGGCTTCTGCCCTGGGAAGCGCAGCAGATCTGGCCACTGCGTTGCCAGTGAAAGTGCAGAAAGGGTTCCCAGGTCATCTTGAGTTTCTCTCTCCCTTTACAAAAAAATCCACCCAGCCCTAGGCTCCCCATTGCCCCTGATCTCAAGGGAATAACTTCTTAATTTTTTTTCCACATATCCCCTCTCCACACCCACCTTTTGTGTCTTTTGAATTTAATAAAGTGCGTGACTCAGTACTAAATATAAAGCCCGCTTCCGGCATCATCTGCCTGTGGCTCATTTCCTGGAGCTGACATCAGTGGAGCCTCTGATTTCCTTATGAAATAGTGAAACATGAGATACCCTTTGCACGGTGTTCAGGGCATACTTGCTGACTTCTTTGGTGACTGCATGGCTCCCCGCTCTAAGCTGCGAGTAACTAGTCAGTTAATTGCTAAGCTGAGCGCTACTGGAGCACAGGGTAAATCGGGCAAATCCTCAAGTCTATTTTGCACTGTACAGTCGTGTTCTAGTTTGCAAGTGTTTTTTTAAATCAAGACTAACTTTCAGTCCCTACTGCATATGCAAGTTTTTTATTAAATAAGCATGAGCCTGACTAATGTCTTGCTTTCTTCCTGATGACAGGGTTGCTGAAAGAGCAGCTCAGGAAGCTTTTAGGGGGAAAATCTAGCAAAGACAGATCTTTTTGTCTCTAAACAGACTGATAAATTGAGGAGTTAAGGTCAAATGCTTGCTCCTCAGTTGTCAAATCCTTCTATAGCTGTTTACATTGATGGAATGTACTCTGCAGTTGGTCGCAGCTGAAGGTGATGGCAAGAAGTGCAGAAGAGCTCTATTTGTATTAAAAAGCACAGGGGAGGGTGCTTCTATCCATCTGAGCATCATTTCATTAAAATCCTTCTCTTTAAAAGAGAATGTGGGCAGAACGGGAGGAGGGAAGTGTCTGGCATGTGGTCACTGATCTGAGTCCAAAATGGAATGGTGGCTGGCCCCTCAGCTTTGCTCTCTAAAGCCCTGGCTCATAAAGCGCGGTGGTTTCTTTCTAATGGAGTGGACTGTTTAGGTTATCTTGTTTCTCTTCCAGCCAGTTACACTTTTGGCCTTGTCCCCTCCCCACTGGCACTCCCCCTCTTTTTTTTTTTATTTTTTTTTTTTTTTTTAAAGGAGGTGTGGGGATGCTCCTGGAAATGCTTGACATGCAGCATCAGAGCAGGCAGAGGCAGGAGAGTGCTCTGTTGGCTCTGGGATCTCCTGGGGCCGGTGTGACCATGGCAGTTTCTCTAGCATGGAGGGGGCCAGCATGCCCTACATCCCCTTGGCTAGGTGACCATGGAACTGGCTATATCCTAGCAAACAGGTTTGTTTTTGTTTTTTTTTTTTTCAGGCAGGACCTAGAGATAGATGCCTGCAGGCAAAACCCTTCCTAAAAATCACTAGGGCTGGTCTATCATGTGCAGGGACTTGTGCATCACTATGGGTTTCGTTAGTTGTCTTGTACAGCTTCCAATATTAGCATGGCCTCTCTTGGCATTGCTGACTAGGGGTGGAAAAGACTATTTGTGGAGTGGGCAGGAAAGCTGGTGTTCAGGAGCAGGTGGTGGGCCTGTTCTGAGCCGTGGGACTCGCTGGGGAGAGCAGCGGGGCTGCACAGCCCACCATAGCCAAAGGCCAGCGCATTGGGTGCGTTCGCTTCCTCCCCCAGGGCTTTGCCAGAGGGTCTGTTCCTGAGGGCTGTGGTGAGAGGAGAGTGACAAGGTGACTCCTGGGCTTACCCTCTCTGCTCCCTTGTCACCTGGAAGGCAGCGGCCGCCGCTCCCACAGCCATCGTTGAGTAACCTCTGGAGGGCAAATATGTCAGTGGCCTCCCAGTGAAACTTGGCAGCTGGAGCTGGGGAGGAGATGTGTCCTTGCACAACGATGCACTGAGCGATCCTGTCGGTGCTGCAAGTCCTCCTGGTGCGGAAGCCTCCATCCTGATGCTCCGTGCAGGGGGCCAGACATGTCACCTGGGCAGAGTAACTTCTGAGGACCTTGGGCATCTTGTGCTTCCCCTAAAAGGCTTTCTGAGGGAGGAAGAAGAAAATACACTGGCATCTTAACTTGATCATAAAACTTCCTATTTTGGAAGAGTGTGGGGAGTGGTGTGTGAGCAGCTGTGCTGGAGGAAGCGGGCTGGGAGTGCCCGGGGAGCTGCACGTCAGCTCTGCCATCACCCTCCCTGCCATCACCACACCCGGCACGGCGAGTCTCGGGGCATGACGCGGAGACGAGTGGCGCTGGCACCGCTGCAGCGCTATTTTGGGTTTGAGTGTAATTGCAGGCTGGACCAACAGGACTGGATTGGGAGTATCTGGAGAGCAGAGTGCTCTTAAAGCTGTGGAAAAACTGGCTATTGCTGATCCTTTGCAAACGTGGAAGATAAGTATTTCACACGTGCTGTGTGTGCCTCCAGCTCCTCATGGTGGAGCTGCAGTGGGCAGCAGTGGGTAACAATTCCCTTTCCCTTTCTGGCAGAGGGAACGGTAATAGCTGTTAGCTCTGTAGGATGCGTTACACTTACCTGAAAAAAGAAAAGGGAGTAAGCAGAAGTTTGCAGACTCACGGGCTGGTGGCTTTTAGGTGTCTCCTGCAGCATGAATCTGCCACCAGCATACCTGCAGGTGCTGCTTTTCTATCCCAGCAAGACAGATGCCAGAGACAAGGAGAGGAGGTTGGTTATTTTTCCCCTCCCAAAAGCTGACATTGCTCCTGCAACGGCTCTGAAGTCACAACCTAGTTTGAGAGCTGGGTTTTGGCACAGTCTCCCCAGGACCTGTCAAGTCCCAAAGCCTCAGCACTTCCTTAACCTTACAGGATGAATTTATATTGTGCAATGTGTTCACATATAGAGCAAAAAGTGGAGAGACTAAACTTCCTGAAATAAGTTTCTTGACTTTTGTTGCATGTTTGCCCCAAGGGTTCGCAGGCTGGATGGGGTCACTGCTTTGGGTCTGAGCAGCTGGAGAAGCTCCTTGCACCCAGGGGTTGTGATGTTGTTGGAACCAGTTGCTGATGGAAGTTGGAACAGAGTCAAAGCTGCTCTTCCCTAAACCCAGTCTGCTGCGCCGGCGACCTAATTTCAGTGGAGTGCAAAAGTGTTTTTCAAACCAACTTTTTTCCTTTCAAGTTGCAGCTGCAGTTCTGGGCATAAAAACCTGTATTTTGTTTTCCATTATATTTACCATCCTGAGGAAGCTGGCAGGTTGTGGGTTTAGGGTTGGGTTTTTGGTTTTGATGTTTGCTTTTTTATATATATACCTCTTTTGAAACCTTACAGCTGGAATCTAATGTTTCAAGTAGCACCCAAGAAATGGGACCAGGCAATGACTCATTTTCCTGGCTGATGCCATTTTAAAAAAGAAACACACACACACACACACACACCCAATTACTCTAATTGTCAAGTATTTTTAATTTTTAGAATGGTCATGGGTTCTTCAGATTCTTCACTAATTCAAGTATTCTGTTTATTAGTAAGCGGTACGCTTTTAGCTGTGGGAGGGCTTAAATGTTATAGACTTCAGAGGAGCAGAAATTTCTGAAATACATGATTATAGTTTGGAAATCCCACTTTAACCTTTTTGTGATTGATTCTGCTCTTGTGCATTGCATCAGCAACAATGTAGTACATGACGTTTCTGTTGCTTGTGTCTTCCTGGTTGGTACCAGATGTCTGTCCATGTTTCATCCAGAGCAGGCAGGGATTAATTGTTGAGGTAGCGTAATATATTACAATATGGACCAGCTCTAAACTCTGTATTTACCGGCCACTCGGACCACTTTTTTTTATTTATTTCTTCTATTTTATTTGAGGAACTGTGGGATCAAATGGCAGGCATCATCCACCTTCAGTGCAGACTGAGCCCAAACAGGTCTGGATCCTCATTGTTCTGTTCGTTGAGCTTCTGGTGGTTTTTAAAGACAACCATAAAATAAGTGCTTAAAACAAAATACAAGCTCTGTGTGGCTGTTTGGCTGGAAAAGCCAAGAGCTAGCAAAACAAAATGCTTTTAATTTCAAACAGTAAAGGTAAAAGTTTGGGTTTTTTTGAAAGTAATAATGATAATAATAAAAAAGTTTGCTTACCTAAAGGCTTTATATCTTACTGCCTCCTGCTCCCAAGTGCCAAGCAATAAAAGGAAAGCTAGTTGCTGGGGGAGGAGCCCCCAGCCCTGCCCCACATGGGATGCTCAGAGCCGGTCCCTTAGCTTTTCTGAGGCATCTTTTTGCGACGTGACCGCATCCTTTCTGTGGCTCTCGGGAAGCGACCTCCCATCTGCTGGGCGGGGATGGTGGGAGGAATGCTGGCTGCCCGGATCCCTCCGTGGGCGGGGGAGACGCTTCAGCGCTCGGGCCGGGCGAGGGAGCGATTCTCCTTCCCGAGAGCGGAGGAAAAGGTAAGGGAAAGGTAAGGGATGCTCCTGCTGCGGGCGCTTCGCATGCCGCTCGCACTGCCCAGCGTTCCGGCTGGCTGCCGGGATGCAGGCACATCCCAGAGATTGCCCTGCAATGACTTGGTTGGGTTTTGTTTTCTCTGCAAAATGTCTAGCGATTCCTAATGTTCTAGCATGTAAAGGAAAACAGCTGTAGGCAGGATAAAAATATTGATTTCTGGGTTTAATGCATTTAGATTTGGGTTTTATCTGTGCACCTGACTGAGCAGCGCGTGCAGACAGCAGCAGCAAGTGCTGTGGCTGAGTTTGCATCACCAAGTATTTAATTTTTCAAGTGAGGACTGAGGGTGTGCTTTCCCAGAAATCTGTCTGGCGCACGTCTTCCCCCACCTCAGTCTGCAGCAGGCTTTTAAAAAGCAGAACTGCTTCAACTTGTATGTTAGATGTGTTTAAATATTTAAACCTTTGCCTGCAGAAAGCATGAGGAGCTGGGAGTACTTTCGGGAAATGGCTGTTAGGCTGCTGGCTGTGGTGACTACCTAACTTTTGGGGGGTCTTTTGCCTAGGGAGGCTGAGCTCCGAGTGCTGCTGTGTTGCTCCAGTGGGAGTGGTGTGTGGCATCACAGCCTGGCAGGATTCTGTTTCCAAACAGGGTTTATCTTGCTTGCTATGTTTTCTGGTGAGGGCTGACTATACTTGATGCTGGAAGCCAGCATAGACCCCCTCCAAATGCTTTAGCAGTTGCTACTGGCTAAACCACATATCTACCAAGTACTTTTAAGTATTGAACTGAAATGCTGATTTATTTTTTTTGTGCAGAAAAAACCTTAACATTCAACATGTCTGAAAACCTGTAAAACACATCTAGCATAGCTTCTTCATGTCCTGATTTTGTTTGGGCTAAATGTGTTGCTCTGAGGTTTTGCTTAGTTATATTTTGCTCATGCCCTGCCCTTATTCTGCAAAACATCTGGCTGTAAAGAATGATTTCCACAGCTGGAGGACTTTCACACTCTCCTGAAATTCGAAGTAGTGATGAGGTTGCATGCTGTTTACAGTGCACACATCTCTTTAACCACTACATCTGTCCTAGGGGTATCAGGCACCGTCTGAGCTGCTAAACTGAGAGAGGAGGTTTAGCAAACCAAAGCAGCTTGAAGGAACCCATTGAGAAGTGAGAACTTGGCTCCAGGAGTGCTGGGTGCAGCTTGGAGATCCTGCCTGGCCTTAAAACCTGCTAATTAGGGTGCATTTTGCAGAGATTATTAATGTTTGTCCAAAATCCAAGAGTCACGGAGTAGAGCTCGCTTGATCGTGGACTGGCAACTGCTACCTTTTTTTCCCTATTGCTCCTCCCTGTATTAAGTTAAATTACAGAGAAGTGTGGGGAACACCCTGCTGTCAGACTAAACGTGATTTTACTGTCATGGCAGCCTCCTGGGAGGCAGACAGCCCCTCTCCTGCTCTTTAGCCATTTCACATTAATCTCGGAGATTAATGTTTCTGTTTTTGTTAAGGGTAGATAGGATCTTCTCTAGAGAAAGTAAGTGTTGAATTCACAGGGTTTCTTCTGCTTCCAAATTGTGCTAGGACAGCTATGCAGCAACGCTGATTTATTGCGGTCTAGCGTTGCTTTCTTGCTCTGAATGAAATTACTTTGATTTCTTTCCCTTTTCCCCAAGTGCTTTCTAAACAAGATTACAGGCAGCAGGGGAAGGATGTAAAAAGGTTTTTCTTATTTTATCAGTAGCTCTTTCTAGTAAGAAACCAGTTACTGAAATTCCTGGGGTTTAAGAGACTTTTGAAATATAATTCCAATGCTTAGAGTATGGTTTGTAGTTTCTAGTGTTTTGTTTCTTATTTAAGAAAACATTCATTGACACACTTCTCTGAATGTTTACCATCTGGGCAGCAGTTGCCCAGCTGCTGGGATTTCAGCCCTGGCTCTGCCGTTTCAGGACAGTTCTGTTTACCTTCAAACTGGTAAAACAGTCTGCAAAAATCACTTGACTGCAGCTGTACCTTCTAAAAGTTTGCACGAAACCCACCCTTCCAAAATTAATTGCTGAAACTCGCTATTGTCCAGCTCGCCAGGGATCGGCACCGTCACGCCGGGTGTTTGGCTTGCAGGAGCATGTTTGCTGGCATTGAATAAGCAGTGACTGTACCGTGATTTAATTCAGGGATCGGGTTGATTCCCCTGCCTGGGCGGGAGGGAAGTTTAACAGACTGAGTAACGCTTCTTGCTTTATCGTGGCATATTGAATATCAGTCGTGTTACCTGCCCAGCAAAGGCGCTACCTGAGAGCGGAGGCTGGGGGGTGGAGATGGGTCTGGGCTGTGTGGCCGCGACTCCCTTCAGCCTTGGAGGGGCTTTATCCAGCTGCTGGGGGTCAGGGTACAGGCTGAGGTCTGCAGCTCACCTTCATAAGGAACTGCGCTCCTTTTGGGCTGAATATTGGGAAATCGAGAGACACATGCTTAAGGCACGTTGAGGGTAACCTGCAGGTCTCAGCAAGCAGGTCCTGATCGCTTCTGGGGAAGGAAATTAGCACTGATTCAGCTTTGTAATCCTCATCCCCCTTGCTTATGCAGGTGGTAAACCTGTTAGCTTTCCTGCCATATAATCACAGGCTCATTTCGGTTGGAAAAGACCTTTAAGATCATCAAGTCCAACCATGACCTAACACTGTCAAGTCCACCACTAAACCATGTCCCTAAGTGCCACATCTACTTGCCTTTTAAACACCTCCAGGGGTGGTGACTCAACCACTTCCCTGGGCAGCCTGTTCCAGTGCTTGACAACTCTTTTGGTGAAGTTTTTCCTAACATCCAATCTAAACCTCCCCAGCACAGCTTCAGGCTGTTATGACATTTATGATGGGAGTCTCAGAGCCTGGCCTGGCTGCACCCCAGCAAGCCTCCATGGCTGTGCAGGGGAGTCAGAGGCATGTGAATTGTCTGATGGCTCAGCAATTGTTTTTAATAAGGATTTAAGCCGATTGAAGTTATGAATAAGGTTCTGTCTTGAAGGGAGAGAAAACACTGACAGTATGCAAAAAGTGAAGGATCAGGTTGTCCAGGCTGTCCGTGGATGTTGGGGCGGTGGTTAAAGTCTACACAGAAGGCATAGGAAAACTGTTTTGCTGCAGTTGTTCCTGTACCATTGGAGTGACCCTGTCTCTGTGCAGCCCAGATCCCTGCTGGGCACCTACCCAAGCTCAGAAAACTCTCTGACATTGTTCTGAGCATGTCTAGCTAGGAGAAACTGGGGTTTTAACCTGGACCTGCTGGAGGAAGTTGCATGTCCAGAGGTGGATACCCATAGACACATGCCTCCAAATCCAGAGACAGCCCCTGGCAAGCCAAGTGCAGTGACTAACTCCAGCATTGTGTCTGCTCCTGATGGATTTGACAGATTTTTTTTTCCTCCTCAGCAGTGGTGAGTTGCGTAACAACAGGAACGAAGTCTTACAGGCTGCTCCCAGGTGAAAATAAGTGTAGCAGGGAGCCTGTTTCTCCCAGCATGACAGTTTCAGGGATTTGAAAGGATATAAAGCAAAACCTGATAATGGGACTTTTGCTGATTTAGGGATGCTTCAAACACAGCAGCCGGAGGTAATCTTTACATGGGATTGGAAGAAGTGAGCCATAAGGTGCCTGTGCAGTGGGAATTGCTGCCTGCGGTCCTCTGCCCCTTTCCCCACGATGCAGCAAGTGGCTGTGTATCAGCTAGTGGGCTACACAGCCAGCATGGACAAATCAAAGTGTGTACTCTGTGTGTTCTGGATGCACTGTGTGGAAAGGTAATAGCTTGAGGAAGCTGGAAAACTGGGTGGTGGGAGGTAATCAATTCAAACGGCAAGACAAGCTTAAAGAAATTCAGTATTTGGTGCTGTGCATGGACAAGGAAAGCTGGATTAATAGTGAAATAAAGCTGGGTTTGGGTGATGGCTTTGCAGGTGTTGCAGCCCAGTGCTGATCAATAATTAAAAGCATTACAGACCTTGACAGCAGAGCTGTACTTTTGTTGGTGTTGAGCCTGATGTGCGTGGGGCTGGAAAAGCTTGGTTGAAGGGAAGAGCAACAGGTGAGAGATGCAGCTACTCGGCTGAGTCTGGCACCACAAGGAAGCACCTGATCAAAGCTTCGTGTGCTTCTTTCCTCCTGAGGCAGGGGAAACAGCTGAGTCAAGAGGAACACCTCCATGTTTTGCGTGCATGCAAAGTGCATTCGTGCAAAGAGCAACAGCAAAGTAATTTCTGGGGACGGTGGTTTGTAGCAGTGTCATGCTGTTGATAAGGTGTTACACACCGCAGCAGTGCGGTCTCTGGGATGCAGTAGCATCTCCTTATCACTGCTCTTACCAGGTTGACACCTATTCTTTTGTGGAAATATGAAAGTGTGACAAAGGTCTGGTTTCAGCCTGTGCCTCTGACCTATGACTGCCTGGAAGATAATCACCAAATCTATTTAATTGCCAAGGTTTATGTGCTTCCAGCAGCCTGGTGTTTGCTATTAACCGCATGTAACAAGTGGGTGCTGTCTTGGAGGAATTTGATGAACAAAACAGTGTTTGAAACACAGAGATTATGAGCAGGAGAGGATGGATTGCATGATAGGATTTCATTTACAGGTCATCATCAGTCCCTAAACTTCCCCGTCTCCCCCCAGAGTGGCAGTAAATATTTATGTTGGTGGACTCATCAGACCAATTCTGTGCGCCGCAAGCTTTCACTCACTTCTGTTGCTGTCAAGTTTGAAGATGATGTCTGCAAACCCTAAAGGCTTTGTTTGGACTGGACCAGAAAAAGGAGCCGGGAGAGCTGATGGGTGTGACTGACGATGGATTGAGGGGGGGAGCAGGGTGTGTGTGTGCCCCCTCCTGCCTGCAAGTATTTCCAATTGCAGCATGAGCCTAGGGCTGGCTGGTGCTGATGGAAGAGGGTTCCTGCAGTGTCAGGAGATGCCTGCAGCATCCCAATTACCTGGGGGAAGGGATGCAAAGAAAACTCAGGTGTTCAGCCCTCACCAGTGACTCGCTTTGCCCTGGGCTGGCCCAGCAGCTCTGGAGCTTGCATAGCTGTGGACCCCCCCAGAGGGGGTCTGTGAGGCAGTGGGGTGGGGTGCTGGCAGCAGAGGGCTCGGAAAGACTTTATGGTGACCAAGATTCGCACATCTTGCAAAAGCGTTGGGGGATGCATGGGGAGAGGGAAGCAGGGGACTGCGGATGGCCACCCTGTTCTGTGATGAGGCTCTTGGCAGCCCTACCTCTGTGGGACAGGGAGGAAGAGGAAGATGAGGTGAGCCACAGAGAGCCTGGGGGCCGGATCCTGCCTCAGCTGAATCACCAGGATGAGGCAGGCGCTGTGTCGGTGCTGTGCCGCATGCCCGGCGGCTCTGGCCCTTGCTGTGGGTTGTGGGGGGACCGAGTGCCCGGCTGCCTGACGCGTTATTCCTAAAGCAAGGCTGATATGCGCCGGGTTAGCGGTCAGGGAGATGCAGGTTTTGCAGTATTTTTAATTAGCTAATGCTGACTGACTCGCCTTCCCCTGTCTGGAGCCTTTGTCACGACAAGGTAGCAAAACCACAGGTTCCTCTGAAAAGGGGAATACGTACGTGGTGAGTCACTGCTCCCGACCGGGCCTGGCCCGCTCTTTTTTTTTTTTTTTAAATCGAATGGAAAAAGGAGATATTAATACCTTTTTGTTGACACTTTAATGTGCCTCTGCATTTGCCTGTTTGAGTAAACAAAATGATGCTGTTCATCAGTCAGTTGTACAGATATTAAACGGGGTGGGTCTGGGAGTGAACGGAGCAGCTCGGTTTTCAGGCTAACGCGGAGCTGCTAAGAAAGCAAATTCTTCCATTTGGATCAGCAGCAAATTCCAGCTCTGTTTCTGTTGGAAATGTTCAAGTGGCTGTCGGGAAATATTTGGTTGCCATGTGCTTTCAAAATTGAATTAATCCTGCAGCATTCAAGGGGATGTGCAGATGCCTGAATGCCCCCCCTCCATTTTCCACCGATCTTCTGTGCAGGATGCAGCTTCCAGGGCTTCCCGTCTTGGGGACTTTTTCTTTGGGCTTGAGTGTTTTTAAGTTACTGTTTGGGCAGTTAATCCACCCAAAAGTCCTGGCTAGCTTCTGGCACTTGCACTGGAAGTGCTGAGCGCTGGTGACAGTCCCCCTGCAATGGTGTGGCTGCAGGTGGCTTACAGCTGTTAAAACACACGAGCTGGGGCAGCTTTATTTGACCTGCCTGCATTGCAGTTCTGTCTGGAGAGCAAATAAACTAACCCTGATTCAGTGACTACAGCGTGTTTAGAAGCTATAAAACTTGTTTGCACAGAAACTTTATACAGCCCCTCTCTGGGAAGGGAGTTGATATTTGAAAACCTGAGATGCCCTGGAAGCAGCTCTGATCTGCAGCACAAAGTGAAGCCTTCAGAGGACAGAAACGGGCTGCTCTGGCTGCCAGCCGCTCTCCTCTGTGAAGCTGCTTTTGTGCATCCCTGTGTTACAGAGCTGCCTTTGCTTTCCCTCTGCAGGGTGAGGGATGAAGGCAGGAGCAAGAGGGATCTGGAGCAGGAATTGCTTCCATATACACTCTGTTTATTTGCACACTGGCCGACAGACGATCTGTTACCAGAGTGTAAAATGGGTGTGGGATCGCTAAGTTCAATTCTGTCTCCTCTTTTTCCCCTTGTTCTCTCTTCCTCTCTCTAAACCGGCTCTTGAAGTGTGAGGTTGTCTCTGGCTGTCATTGCCTGCCCTGGCAGAGGCTTTGCTGGCGGTAGAAGGGAATGTGATGTGGTGAGGCGTGAGCAGCGTGGTGCTGTGTCCCCGCAGGGCTTCGAGTGAGGCAACTGATGTGTGATCCCTATGCCAGTGTGATAAAAGGACTTTTTATGTCTCTGAAGACAAAGCCTCTTGTTTAAAAATGCAACTGAATGAAAAAAAAACCCACAATTCTGAATGCCCTAGACTCGGCTATTAAAAACAAACAACCCCCCCACACACACACAACAAAAAACTGAAAAGCTCCCCTGCCCCCCAGCCCAGTGTGCCAATATTGGTGCAATAGCTCTTCGCAGCAGCAGAACTCCGTCAGACTGCTTTGGGAGCTTAGCAGTGGCTGTCAACTTGTAACTGTGTGGCCCACTAACCTTTTCATCTACTGTTTTGTTCTGTCCTAGCATACTTCCCCCCTCCCAGACAGTTATAACAAGGTCAGGTGTCTGCTTTTTCTGTGTTGGTTCAGATTCTCCCTCTCTCCTCTCAAGCACACGAGAAGGAAGGAGCGGTGTGAAAACAGAGAGGGAAACCTGTTCTGTAGGCTCACTGACGGAGCAGAACAGCATAGGGGCTGGAAGTGAAAAGTTTTTCTGAATGAGGATCCACACAAACAGGGCATATCCAGAGCGTGCTAGTTCCCTGATAAAGTCAAACAGAGCACCTTTTGAATATCTCTTTGCTTATGGTGCTTGTTTTGGTGTTAAAGGTGTCAGAGGTAGTCAGCAGCAAATTAAATTCCAACGAAGTCATTAAATAATGATGCTTTTGGAAATCCCTTTTTAAGGGAAATCATCATAGTTTGAGAATGAATTTGTGCACGTGAGGATTGGGAAGGTGGCAGAACTTGTAAAGGAGGATTGGCTGAATTTTTAAGTCTCCTAGCTCGGCCTCTCCTGCCTGGCAGGTCATGCCACCTGCCTGCCTGTGTACCCACGAGTGTCTCCATTTCTGATAGCGTTCCCAAGTGTGTCTCTGCCAGTCGTGAAATCCACCTCCTGCAGCATGCACCAAGCTTGCTCAGAGCTGGTTTCTTGCTGAGCAAGTCCTTTATCCCCTGGAAAGAACAGCCACGCTTGGTGGTGCTGAGGCTTGGGCTGCTGGGGCAGCCGTGCGAGTGCTGCAGGGAAAGGGCTGTGTCGGGGACGGGGACAGGTGCCGGGCTGGCAGACTGGACATCCAGCAAGACGGGCAGTGCTGCACAGCACTCCTGCATCTTGCAAGGACCTGCAGAGTAGTATTTTCTTGGTCAATTAGCTTAACCTGTAATCTGTGAAACAGTATAAAAAATTTACTATGGTGCCTTTTTTTCCTCCTCTGTCAGTCTGATGCAGCCTTGCGATTCTTCTCCCTGCCACATTCTTGCAGTATAAGCCCAATGATGAAGTTAGTTGTCTTGCTGGTGGTGGCTTTTACTGACTGTTAAATATCTTGTCGTGTCTGTTGACAGCTCTGCAGATGCTGGGAGGTCGGGTCTGATGTGCTTTCCTTCTTGTCTCTGCAGTGATGCAACTTCTTGTTGACTTTCTCTGCTGCTAGCACCTGTCTGAGCTGCTTTCCCAGGCTGCCACACCTGCCCATCGCTCTCATCTCTAACGACTTAGTTCTTTCTAGACAAAGTGTTACAGAAAATGAATATTTACAGCTACAGGCAAACTTGCGTTCTTAAGCTAACAAGTGCTTGTGGAGGCAGCTGGGAGCCTCAGACAAAAGAGGCTGGCGAATGGGCACACAGGCATTTGTGAAACTGAGCCTCTTGTTGCTTGAGCGCTCAGGATCCTGCCTTGTGACAGCCTGTAAACCTGAACTCACCCCTCATCCTTTTGCTTACAGAGGTGGAGGCAGCTGTTCCCATAGGCAGAGGAGGAACCTTTTATTTCTCAACTTACAGCGACTGTAGCTGACAAGTGGGAGCTGGAAACTGTAGGATGCAAAACTCGTTTGAAGTTGCACCGAGCCTGCCCAGATCCCCATTTTTAAAGACCCTGAGCGAGAGCTGGCATGTGTGCTAGAATGTTCTCCGTGCCTGCACATGGTTCGTGCACGGGGATCGCCCTGTTAGCATCGTTCCATCAGTCGTTGATCTCTTTTGATCGTGTTAGCCAAAGAGCCAACAGGGCATCTGATGCTGCTGTCACGCATGTCGTGGGAAGGGGACGTAGGCAGGTCACTGGTCTTTTCCCATCCTTATGGTGGGTGATACCTCCTGTCCAGCCCGGCCGGGTGGCACTTAATCAGTGCTTGGAAAGGAGGATGGTAGCAGATGGGTGTAGGAACTGTATGCTTCATCCTCTCTGTTTCTTAAACCCCAAGCAGATCTGATCAAAGCAGAGATTCTGCGTGCTCTGGGGTTGAGTGTGGCTGATGCCTGCTGTTCCGCGCTTGCTTGCGGTGTTCCTGCCGTGCCGTGCTCGGGAGGGTGGCGGGGGTCAGCGGCAGAGCAAACAGCCTGTTGCTTACATAGTTTGAGAGACTGACTCTGGGGAAGTAGGCAGGTGTTTATTCAAACCGCTTTCTTGTAGTAAAGCAGACTATTTCCTTTTAGCAAACAGTATCAGGCACACGACTTTGTGCAAAGAGACCTTTTTCAGGTACTGTTTAGAATCTATTATTTGGGTTCGGTAGCTGTGTGCTCTTGTGGAACGGGCAGGCAAGAACCTTCAGTATCGCTTGCATGAATATTTTAACTCTGGATTCTGATTTTGTTCAAAGTTATGGAAAATACCTGGAGAATGTGAGCTTTTCTGACCTACAGAACGCACCAGCAGCAGGTATCTTAATGTGTGCAGAACAACATAGCCCATAAAATAGATACACAGAGTTAAATAATAAAAAATCCCATTAGCTTTGTTGACTTGTTAAGGAGTGCATTTCCCATCTTCTGAGTTTCACATGTCTTTTTTCTTAGTGGAAAGATAAATGTGGCTTGAAGAACTGTGGTGACCTTGGTACTGATTGTTGCTATACTAGTGTTCAAAATGGCATGGGTTTGAATGCAGCCTGGTTTCACACAGTGTCTTTCTCTCTTCAGGTACTCCCTAAATTCATGAGATGGCCAACACTATGCAAATCTCCAAAGATGAGCTGGAGGAACTCAAGGAGGCCTTTGCCAAAATTGGTAAGTCACAGTGGGGAGACCTTGCTCCTATCTGCTGTACGTTTGTTATGGCTTTATCCCACCTCTGTCAGCAGTGCTGCCAGCGGGATGTGGGCAGTCTGGTGCTTTTGTGATCCTCCCTCCATGCCGAGGGGTCCCTTGGCAGCCTTGTTGCTTCTGGCTTGTCATTTCCAGGCAGGGAGCACAAAGGGAGGGACGTGGGCAGTCTGGCTGTCGGTGAGCACTGGCAGATAGCTTTGCCCTGTTGCTCCAGGGTGGGCTTTGCCTGGTTCTTCATGGCAGAAGAAATATCCAAAGTAGTATTGCATTACTTTGGCCCAGGCAGCACTTCAAGGCTTGCACAGTGCTTGGGTCTGATCACGTTGGGTTTTGGCAGACTGGCTGAGCCATGCAGATGGCAAATGTAGGTGCTACACTTCTGGTTTGTGCAGGCACATTTGAAGCACTGCGTTTGGTGATCTTGTAGGCAAAAACTAGGTGGTGTCTGTTTACTGGGCCATTATGGAGCAACTTGTGGTGATAATAAAATGCGGGTTCAGTGTATGTGTATGTTCTTCTCTGGTTCTCATCTCCCTAACAGCCTGTGATGCTCGAGGAGTTGCACAGCCCAAGCTACTCCGCCTGCCTTCCAGCTTTCCCCCTGCCCTGGCATTGCAGAAGTCTCTGGCAGGCTGCTTCGGGCAGCTGAAATGGGCAGAAAACTGACATCATGGAGGAAATTGTTTTCTGCTGATATAGTTTCCTGATATGGTTTACTGAAGGATCAGAGAATCGTCAGGGAGGGGCGGGATGGGAGCTGGACCGCAGCAGTGTGGACTGAGGTCAGAGTATGCAGCTGGGGAACCACACCCGGGACTGGCACTGACTGGGAAGGAGTTGCACAAGTGATCAGAGCCAGTGTTTCGTTTTCCTAACTGGGTATTGGCATCGCCTGAGCACTGGTTATAAGGACAAATTGGTAGCTGCCTCACCTGTGTCAGGTAAATTGCCCTCTAGAGCAGGGTGGCTCTTAAAACTCCCACTTCCTCTGAATTTGCAATCTGTGGTGAGAAATACCGATTTCAAAGACAACTGATTCTCACGGAGCAGTATTCCCTGTTAGGACTTGAACCGAGTTACATTTTAGGTTCCCTCTCCTGTCTTGCTCTTCCCAAGACTTTTCCCAGCAGGTGGGAATGAGTTGCTGCAGAGGGAGATGAGTGACTATTGTGCTTCTTGCTGCCTATGTGCCTCTGAGTGCGAACCTTAATAAAGCTGGGATGCAGGCAGTCCATTCTGTTCTTGGATAAACTTATTAACCTGGCTGGAATGTGGTGGCTTTTTGTCATTAGTGTGGTGGGAAATGATTAAGATTAGGTTGGCTGGCTGCCTTTGCACTGGGCATATGGGGAGAAACCTCAGTCAAATCCTGGTTTGTTTCAGGAAACCAGCTCACCCTGCTCCAGGAGGTGGGTCCCTGTTTGGTTTTAAATTATAAAAGCAGCGTCAAAACTTAGCTATTATTGAGAAATGTGATAATTAGCCAGGACATACCCACAAGTGAGATGGGATCTGCTAGTCCTTTTCAGCTGCTTTCTGTTTTGTGTGCTTTAAGCGTGGTACAGCCCACAAGCATTGCTGTGGGACGTGCCTGTCAGGAGTGTCTTTAATGTTCTCATTCCTTTTATTCTTGCCTAAAGGAGCCATATTTGCCTTGGGAAATAGAACTGGTCACTAGCTGGGTGAGTGACTTTCACTAGAGATGACATTACAAGTTCTCAGTGAATGTGAAGAACAGTTGGACTAAGGCTGCTATTTCAAATGAAGCCTTTCTTTCATTTCCCAGCTATCTGAAGACTTGGAACACAGCTGAGAAGTATGGTTATAGCAAAGCTCAGCTGGCTGGCTTCTAGAATGTCATAAAGGAGGTGTGGAGAACAGGAGCCATCTCACAGGGTGGTTTCTGCTCACCAAGATGTGCCTTGCTCCAATGCAAAAATGGGCTTCCTGGACACCCGCTTCAACTCTAGCGTAGGGCACGTTGCTGTTCTGGATGTGTGGATTGATGGGACTTTAAAGATGTGTGTTTGACCAGCTTTTCTGTGTGCGGCTGGACCAGGTCAAGACATCTGGTGATGCTGGAAGGCAGTGAGGCATGTTACTACGTACTTTGTCACTGTTTGCCTTCCATGTCACTTGAAGGTATCTCCGCTCTCCTGGGAAGCTGGTGTGCTGTTCTCTGATAGCCATCCAAAGGGAAGAGTCCCATAAACTACCTACTGCTTACTAGAAGCAGTCCATGGGTGAGAAACCGTGGCTTAAGGTTAGCACTGAAGTCAGCTACAGCGCAGACAAGCAGCTCCCAGCCTCCTGCAATCAGGTATTTGTGTTGGAAGTGATCCAAGTGGTAAACAGCAGCGGGGAGAAAAAAAGCATTTTACCATCTTAAAAAAACACACCAAAGCACACCAAAACTAAGTAGGCCGTAAGACCTGTCTAGGCTTTGAACAACCTGCAGGTTAGGGGGAGAAGAGCAGGTTGCTCCACATCTTGGCTGATCCCTGAATTTGTTCTGTAGAACAGGTGTGTGTATGTACGTACTTGGCCAAACGGTGGCACTTCTTAGGGAGGCATGGCAGAACAAAATCTACAGACTTGCTCTGTTTATTTGTCTTCCTTCTCCCGGCTTCTAATAGCAAAGATAAGCATCTTTTCTGGAAACGCAAAGTACTTAAAAAATCCTAACCCAGCTGAACACTTTGTACGCTGCTGGAAGGTGGCAAAACAATGCTCTGAAATGTTAGCTTAAGGCAAATAGGGATCTGTGATCCTGCTTCAGTATGTCCTGCTGAGCATATATCCTTAAAAGGAAACGTGTGGGTTACTTTCCCCTCTTGCATCCTGTTATTTAAGCTATTTTAAGTACTTGTTGGGAGGAAGCTGAGCCAGAGCTTGAAGCAGCTTTTGGGTCTCGATTATTGCGGCTTTGCTGCGCCACCTGCGTATGGGCAGACGATAGTGCCGCGCGTCGCTGCCGTGACCTTTCCCAGGTTTGGTACGCTGGCGTGCATGCATCTTTCAGTAGAAATAGGAAACTTCAGATGTGCTGTAGTTTCCTTTCCATCGGGCAGGCTATAATGAATCCAGGCTGTAGCTTGTCTGTTAAAACAATTTTGCTTTCTTCCATTTAGTAATTCTGGGCCGTACGCCGAAGGATTTCATTTGGGATAGCTTCTATTTAGACAGCCTCTTCAGCTGTTGAATACCACTTCAGATTTTGTTAGAGAGGAATTTTAGACTACCTTCCTGAAGTCTGGCCCTGTTGCAGGACGTCCAGCAAGGCACCATATGGTGGGCCTGCAGTAATGCTAGAAATAATTACGGAACTTGCTGGTGATGCAAAGGCGACTAGTGGATTTTTTGTTTAATGTACTTTGTACATTTGACTGTGATGCCAGAGGGGGGAACAGAGCTGCCCTGTGGGATAGGGATCTCAGGCCTATTGGTCAGGTTTGCAGGGCTGAAGGCTTTTTGATATGTTAAGAGGAGAATGGGTCCATATTCTACCACGTAGTCAATTGCTAATTCGGGTTACTTGACTCTGCTACCAAGCCAAACCCACAGGCTAGCACATCCACCAGGTCTGAACACTTGCCTCTGCCCTTCTGTGGCCAAGAAGCTAAAGCTTGAAATGAGAGCATCTTTACTGCAAAACCGTGACTTGGTGTGGGGTCTTGCAGTTGAACTATCTGCAAGTTGGTTCTGTCTTGCTTGTAAATCCCACTCCCAAAGCCCCTTTAATCTATGAAATCAGTGAATATTTTTTTTTCCCCTCAGGATACTATGGAAGAGTAACTCTTACAGGTGGTTGTTTGGGATGTCGTTAAGAGTTGGAAGAACTCAGGTCCTGAGACCCCAGGGTTTTGAGTGAGTTAAGGTGCATTTAGTCAACAGTGTGTCTGTTCCCTTCACACTTGCTTACGTGCTGGCTGTCTGAGCCCAGTGCAGGTGCTGAGAGCCACTGGTGTGCAGCCCCTCCTGATGGGCAGCATCTTTCCTGGTGCCATGCTCCTGAATCACATGTGAGTGTGTGTTGCAGATGGTTCTTTGTTTTTTAACTTTTTTTTTTTTTTTCAGTGGCCAGAGGTAAATCTTTGAAATAGGAGCACCCAGAGGACTGGGAAGATGCTGCTTTGCAGGGGTGAACAAAACCCTCAAAATGGGCAGATGTTGACCCAGACTGCAGTAAATTCCTGATATCTGCCCTGCAGCCACATTTGATGCTTTCAGGCTGAGACTGAGGTCTGCTGAGCAAGTGTGAATGGACCAGACAATGGCCTTGGCCAACTCCTCAGCTGCATTTCAGTCACTGTTTTTAAATTGCAGGTTTTGTTCTGCAAGTAAACCAATATAAATGAAAGGCTAGGGATTAATTCCTTGAACTAGATTGTACCCTTAAAAGACATGCAGGGGCTTATATGTAGAACTGAGCTCTAAACAAGTTTAAGCACCCTTTTACCCATGCATTCTTCTGGTGTATTACAGGTGGGGACTTTGGAGCTCTGTTCCCTGCTGTCTAACCCAACAGGCTTCTGCCTCATAAATACCATATATTGTGTCTTTCACTTCTGAATAGGCTTAGACATGGCACATGCAAGCCTGGTTCAGAAACACTTCTGAATGCTGAAGCTAGACAAGTCAAGGGAAAAACCTTTTCCAAATCAAAATCACACCTGTGATCCTATCAAGGATAGAATATGTATTTTTAAGTCTTATTTTTCGCTGTCCTTTGCCTACTAACATTTGGGTAGATGTAAAACTTAATTTTTTAGGTGGCGGATTGATTGGAAGAAGTGATGAACAGGTGTTTCTGGATTTACCTGCTTAATTTGGCAGCACGGCAAAGGATTGTGGTCGGTTCAGTCAGGCACAGGCTGAAGCAATGGGAGTTGGCTGTAGGTGCGCTGAGGGTGGAAGCAAAGTTTTGTTTCAGGTCCACAGGCCCCGGAGATTAGCAAATCCCTTCTTGTCTGATTGTCTTCACTGGCTGTGAGGCAGGGGAAAGATGCATATTATAGACTTAGATTTAGTAATAAAACTGTAACAGAAGAAGCTGTGATTTATTTAGAGGGGAAATAGTTTGCTGATGACATCTCAGGCTGGACCGTTTAATAAAGCTTGCCTTTGTAAGCTTATATTTTTTTGGAATAAAATTCTGAAATTGAAGGCCAGACAACAGCCTGTTGCTATCATTAATCATTGGCTCAAGCCACATTATTTCATCAGCATTATTGTAAACACTGACATTTCATAAAATAGTTTAATGTTTTTATTAATCCACTGGAATTGATGCTTTTCCGTAGTCTGAGACCTAGGGGCTGCAGTGTAGGAGGGAGTACAGGTTTGCTTTGTGTTACTTTGGATGTTGGCCACTAAGCATCTGAATTTCACTTTCTTGCTAACTTATAAAAATAATTTTAAAATCACATATGGATCTGGAAAATGAGGAAAGCTGGAGTGGTGGTACAGGCATGCTGATTATTGAAACGTTGCTGTGAAATAAAACCATAAGAACCACCAATGACACCTCCTTAAAAGTAAATTGACTTTCAGAATCTGCTAAACAAAACAAACAACCAAACCCAACACTTCAGAGCTATCCTGATTGTTGTTTGTGGTGGTTTTTTTGTTTTTTTGTTTGGTTTTTTTTTTCTTGACAGTATCTCCCTTTAAGCATAAATACTGGCCCCAGTGGCTGTGGTATGGGATTCCCTTTTGGACAAAACCAAATACTGGGGCTGGCACAGGTCTGGGGAGCGAGCAGCTGCCTGCAGTCTGTGAGGGTGTTTGGGCAGCAGAAGCTGTTGCTTGAGTAGAATTTAATTCTATGGCCTTAGGGAGAAGCTGCTGCTTTACAAATAGCAGAAAAATCCCCCCGTGTGGGATGTGAGCAGAATGTGGCTGTGCAGAGCCGAGCGGGGCCAGGTGCCTTGCAGCATGGTGGGGTTTTGGCAGCCGGTGGTGGCGAGCTGCACTCGGCAGGGCACCATCACGGCACCACGACGCTTTGGAGGTTGGGGAGAAGGAGACGGAGCTGCTTGCATGCAGACACTGCTCTCGTTTAGCCTTAAAGGGCTCAGCTGATGCCTTCAGCACAGGCACTGTGTCAACTTCGCAGAGCCTGTGGTTGGACGACAATTGCAGGAGACTGCCACATCTCCAGCTCCTCAGCCCACCCAGGTATTCCCCACCAGCAGCAGCAATCCAGGGCTGGCGCATCCCCACAGCACCAACCCTGGGGACGAGATGGCAGCTGAAGGCACTGAATTAACTTCCCTGGGCTGTCTGTGTGACTTGCCTGCAGCAAAAGGATTTTAACATCGCCGCTGAGCCGGTAATAGCCCAACGTGTCCTGAATCCCTGTCTCCAAACGTGCTGGAGGTTCATGCTTACGTCTTGGGATGTGAATCTGGGCCGTCTCACTGCTTCATATTCTCTGGCTGCTTGTGGACCCGGCTCTGCTGAAGCCTGGGTACCTGCTGTGCTGTGAAGGACAGCACCTGCTCGTCCTGGTTAGCCCGAGGGAAGGGACATCTGACCCAGGATTGTGGTGGCAGCAAAACCTCGCTTGCCTGAAGAAAACCTGGGGCTGCTGGATTAGCCCTGTGCAGTCAATAATGTGATGACATCCCCAAAGGGTTTGTGATCTGTTGATGCGAAAAGGTCCAGATTCACACCAGATTCTTGTTTTCTCCCTTCCCAAATCTAGTAGGTGACAACATCTCACAATGCATGCGGTGCTGTTGCAGCGTGAAGGTTGACTGTCAAAGCAAATGTCTTTGCAGAGCATACTTGGGCAGCATGAAAACATCTGGCTGCAGTCTTCTGTCAGCAATAAAGGGATGAAATCATTATCAGCATGATAGAAAAATATAAATGCAGAGCTAGCTTAGTGTTTTCAGTTCAGAAAGTAGGAAGTGCTGTGTTTCATTACTGTCTATTTTTAACATGCAAAGCCAGCTGCAGTTAGATGTAAAAAGAAATGCTGCAGAGATCTTTTATGAAAATGCATATGCTCTGTTAAACTTTTACACCAGCCTTGGTGATGTGTGCCAAGAGCCCCCCTGGTCAGCTCTGCTTCGAAGCTGCTCTTGCCCAAAGCCATAGAGATCTGGTGGCTTGTGCTGGGTCCCTCTCTGAGGATGTACCGTGTGTAGTTACCACGTGCCTTTGATTTTGCTGTATTCTTGGTAGTGTCCGTTGAACAGGGCACAGCTTGGGCTCGGTATTCTTTGGTGTGGGCATCCTGCTGTGTGGCAGTGTCCTGCACGGATCTTGCTTTCAGCAAAGACAAATGCTCTGCACAAGGTGGTTCCGAAAACGCTGTGCAGCGATGGGCCACCCTAAGAGAATCCTCTTTACCTCCGTGTGTTGCAGTTGGCCCCAGGGTGCAGGCTGCTTTCTCTAAAGCACTTTTGAGCATGGGGCTGTGTTTCTGCCCTGCTGTCTGGGGCTGCTCCTGCCAGGGTCCTAACACATTTCTAAAACCTTCTGCCCTTTCTTTTTTTCAGACCTCAACAGCAATGGGTTCATCTGTGACTACGAGTTGCACGAGCTCTTCAAGGAAGCCAACTTGCCTCTGCCTGGGTACAAAGTGAGAGAGATCATCCAGAAACTCATGATTGACAGTGACAAGAATAAAGATGGGAAGATTAGTTTTGAAGAGTTTGTCTATGTAAGTGGTATTTCTGTATTTCCAGTGGCCTGGGGGAGCTGTTTTGCACAATATTAAGGAAGGGGGGGTAGAAGAGGTTGAACCTGGCTTCTCTGCTGCTTACCCTTCCTAGTGTTCTTTCTACAAACTGATCGGTTTGAGAACTTACCATGTAAAAATCAGTTCTTTGTACAGATCTCTGCATATGATGAGCCTTTTGTGCTGTCACTGCCAGCCTTTAGATTTGGACAGAGGAAACATATGTTGGTTTTTAAACAAAACCCAAACAGAATCCACATGCTTTTCCTATATGAAAACTTTTGTTGAAGACTGAAAGACCGTTTCCACACAAGGAAAAAAGACTTCCAGTTCTCCGTGCTTACGGTATTGACTGGAAGCTACTCAGTTTTTCCAGGCGCATAGGTGAATGCTTGTTTCCCCAGCAAAGCAGTATAATTTCCTTTCTGTTTTTTCCAGTCTAATGGGCCTACAAATATTTGCTAAAGACCTGAGAGGGCATTTCAAGACACAATTGGATTTTAGTCCTAGATGCTGATCTAGGAAAATTCAGATACATTTGTTGCCTTAAAAGGGAAGAACAGGAATAAGGAGACAAGAGAATCTGGAAGATGGGTCTAACCTTCAGCTTTTTTCTGTGGAAATAGGTCAGAAGTTTTAAATTTTTATCTATTTTTACAAAAGCACAATGCTTCTGGGATATTGGTTAAATATCTATCCCTTCATCCTTTTTATACTCGGATGGCTGAATGCTGAAAGAGTAATACAAGTATGTGCAGCACATTGAGGGAGCTGTTTTCATGTCAACTATTTTTCTTGATATTTCTTAATTTATCTTCTCCTTCTGTTCCTTAATTGTTTTCAGACCCTCTGAACTTTTGTGTTCGGAGTCAACTAGTAAGTCGGAGTTTGTTTGCAGTTTGTGAACACTTGCATGCTGGGTGCATGTTTCAGCTGTTGGTTTGAGCTGGTCCATAACTCTAACTTTGCACTAGGAAGGAAGAAATAAATCTCTTCTGTTCACGTTTGGATGGTACCAATGAGCTAGCAAACATGAAATGTCTTAGAGGCATATAAGCTATACAGTAGAAGCAATGGTTAGCTGTAGGACTTTTACAAACAGAACTGTTGCTGTTCTCTAACTCAGCAAACTGAAAAATAAACAAACCTGTATTAAAATCCTTGTTTTAAAACTAACCGACTAGAAAACCCAAAACTTTTGGGCCCTTGAGTCTTTACTCGGCTCTACCCCATCACTGGGGTCATCAAAACCTCTGTATGCCATCAGGGGATGATTTAACTGCACAGCATCATCGTCTTGACTTGCCCCCTTCCCTGTGGTTAAGGGATGGGCTGGCCCTGCGGTGACACCTCTGCAGCCAGGTAGGCAAGTCCCCTCCTCCTTTTAACAGAAGCACTTTGTTCTGCTTTACAGTGCTGTTTCGTTTGCCGCCTTCTGGGTAGTGTTGAGAGAACCTGCGTATGCTTAATTTGTGTTTTCAGCGTGACTGAAACTAAGTTGGTTGAGTTTTGAGGGAGTTACAGTAGGCTGTCAAACCGTTGGGTGTATTATTTCCTAATAGTTGCTCAGTTCTGTAGGACCTCAGGGCTTCTGATAGTAACATACAACCCGTGCAAGTTGCACATACAATCTTTCTGTGCAAAAGCAACTCTACTGCCCTCAAGTGTGAGGGTATTTTGCCAGTTAGCCCAAGTCTGCTGTTGGGGCAGGGGCATCCTTGCCTGGAGCGCTTGTGGTCACACGTTATTGCAGATTTGACTGTTACGCGCTGAAAGAGAATTGTTTCTTGGGTTGTGGACAAGGTCTTTTGTGTGAACTGAAGTCGTGGTTACACGAGCATCTGGCTTACACAGAAAGGTTAAAATTGCACAACAGCTTTCTCAGTTTTGATCCTGCGGAAACTGCTGCATGTGTACCTGCTCTTAGACTGCCAAGATTTCACGGTTTTTCTCGTGGTCTTTTGAAATCTACTTGAAAAGGTAAATGGATGCGAGGTACTTAATGCCTAATGCTTCTGTTTCAATAGGCACTTGCAATACGTGTTTCAGAGAGCGGGACGACTCTCTGCCCACTATCCATATTAAATTTAATACCACTACACCCTTGCTGGGCACTTCACATTTGCTGGTTTTACTACAAAGTTTGCTTTAAAGCCAAGAGGAAATAGCCGCTTCTGCGGTCCTTTCAGTTTACGAAGACAAGTTTTGCTTGTCTAACAGAGCGCTTTAAATTGTAGATTTTCCAAGAAGTGAAAAGCAGCGATATCGCTAAAACGTTCAGAAAAGCAATTAACAGGAAGGAAGGCATCTGCGCCATCGGGGGCACCTCGGAGCTCTCCAGCGAGGGGACGCAGCACTCCTACTCAGGTAGCGCTTTGCCTTTCAGCTCCTCCCGGGTGAGTGGGGGCTGTGCGCCACAAACTACATTTCTGCTGCCCTGCCATGTGCTGTACTTTCGTGCTCCGATAGCTGAGTGATCTCGTGTCAAGGTGAGAGCAGAGCAGAATCAGGGGGTAAATGCAAGCTGAGGAACGTGTGTGCTTATCGGTTTTGTTAACTGTGCTTGCTGGTGAAGCGCTTGTGTCACGCTTGAACGTAGCGAAGTTGTTGAGGAAAGAGTAAATAACAGGAGTATTCAGGTAATTGGAAGTGAAAGGTCTATTTCTTTAAGCTTTGTGTGACTAATACAATAGCGTGGTAATGATAGCTGCTTTTTTTCCTTGGGTTATTGTACACTGAGTCTTTTGGGAAAATCTTTGCTATGTTATGAAAAATTATTATATTTTTTTTAATACGATTCGTAAATTGTATTAAATTTACAATTGTCATCTTAGAGGAGGAAAAATATGCCTTTGTAAACTGGATAAACAAAGCCCTGGAAAATGATCCCGACTGTAGGCACGTTATTCCAATGAATCCAAATACAGATGACCTGTTCAAAGCTGTGGGAGATGGGATTGTGCTATGGTAAGTCATGATGGTTCCTGAATTTTAAAAAATGAACAAAATAACTTTCTGAAAAATGTAGTTAGGGGAATTTTCATCCTATTTTAGGCTGGGTTTTGTGACTAGTGTGTGTGCATAATGTTTTGCACACATAAAAAGTGGCTCAGTCACTCAGGCTTTCATTGACATTGCATGATGCTTCAGCTTTGATATCGGCTTCACAACCTGGTATTTTTGTCTCATGTTTTTGTTTGGGCTTGACCCTGAGTTTACTGAAGGGGACAAAGGTGCCTTGCAGGAGCAGAAGTGGTCCTGCTGCAAACTCAACCTGATGCTAGGTAGCTTGTGGGAGGGCAGATGAGTTAAACAGCCCATTTTCTTGGATGTTTAGACAGACAGTAACCTCTGTGGGAATGTTAATGACCTTATGAATTAACCCAAAAATGGATTTTCTGGGAATCTTCTTATTGCTTTTGGTAATAGCTGCACTAAGTCGGTAAAGCAACTTTTTTTGCTGCATGCTGAAAACAGAAGGCATCCAGGACTGCTAAACACCAGTCGCCTTCTGTGTATGGGGTTTCTTGTGTTTTGGTTTGTTTTTTAAATGTATGCAAATTAATATAGTGAGAAGTAAAGTGGATCAGCCTGGAATTTCAGTTACTCTGTATCAATACGCAGAAGATTTTTAGTGGGCTGCCCATTGCCTTTCATTTATTTTTAGTTTGTGATATTATATTTTGTTTCCCCAGTTTCAAGTAATTCATGTGTTCAGGTGAAGACTGAAGTGTGTAGGAAGTAGTTCATAATATAAAGTAAAAACTTGCCGTGTTTTCTGTTGACTAAGAATTCATTGTGCTTTTGTGCCCGCCCCCCCCCCCCCCCCCCCCCCGAGCTCTCAGAGTTTTTTGGGGCAGTTTTTTCTTGCCAGCGGTAGTACACCTTTACAAGAGAAGGAAGCACATTGTCCTACTAGAATCTGCAGTGGATGTCAGCAGAGCAATGAGTCTTCACTAGTTCAGTGACTGCGCTGTGAATAATTCATGTGCTCTTTTTGCTCCAGAAGCTGAGATCAGTAGTGGCCAGTAACATGTTTAAGGTTTCAGGCTTAGCTATTAGTTACAAATACAGTCTTGATAACGTAAATATTAACTTCTGATTTACACTTATGCAATGTTGATTTTTTTAAAAATAAACACGCAAAACCAAACAGGCGAAAGGAAATGTACTGTGGTGAGTGTTGTCATGCTGCATTGAGTTATGCTGAGACTACATACTAAATGTTGTTGAAATATTGGTTTTCCTCCCACCAGCAAAATGATCAATCTTTCTGTTCCGGACACGATTGATGAAAGAGCAATTAACAAGAAGAAACTCACCCCATTCATAATTCAGGTATGCTACTGTGTCTACTGTATCTATACTGTATGTACTTCAGCTATATTACTGTATCTTTTTTTGAAACTCCTATTCAGATAGCATGAATGAAACCAGCATGGGGGCTCGAGGCACTATTTTAGAACTCTGGAAAGGAGCGAGTTTTATAACTTGCATTTAATTGTTAAAGGCAATTTTGTGCTGTGCATAATTGACAGCGCTGCGGGTACAGTTCAAAAGAGAGAAATGCTAATTTAATGACAGAATGGGTAAAATGGCTGAAATGCTGTCCTCACCTGATACTGCTGCATTGATTACACACAGCGCTGTCTTTTTACAACAATACGGTTATTGGCATTGGCTATCTATGAATCATTCCATAGTACGATGGGTCGTTTTTGAGAGGATGCCTGTGCGCGCGTACGCGTATAATTTAACGCTTCTCAAGCCTTATTCTTGTTGATGCCACTAGATGCGTCTAACTCAGAGGCTGAAACTAAATACCAGAGGCTGAAATTAAACCCTGGTGCCTAGTTCAGATCTTGCTGATTCAGCCTGCTGCCACCACAGCTCTGTTCAAACTTCAGCTGCAGAGTGGCCGGGAGCATTTCCTCCGAGCTGCTGCTTTTGGAGCAAGGACGAGGGGGAGATCTCCGCTCCGCTGGGGCTGGATGAACGGCAAAGCAGCATCTCCCCTGGCTGTGTCTCACTTGGCTGTGCTGTTCACAGGAGAACCTGAACCTGGCGTTGAATTCTGCATCTGCCATCGGGTGTCATGTTGTCAATATTGGCGCAGAGGACTTGAGGGAAGGGAAACCCCACCTGGTCCTTGGACTTCTCTGGCAGATCATTAAGATTGGCTTGTTCGCCGACATCGAGCTCAGCAGAAATGAAGGTAAATGAAAGTATAAGTTATTCCTTCTAAAGTATGAACACCACATTGCTTGCACAGTCATCTCCAGCCCCATCGCTGCCTCTTCCCTCCCCTTCTCTCTGCTGAAAGAGGGGGTATTCACCTTCGAGTTCACCGGGGCGCGTAGCGAGCAGAGTGCTGTCCAGCCTGTTTATGGCTGCCAAGCAGGTTCGGGCGGGTGGGTTGTGCCACCCTGGTAACGTGTGTCAGCCTTGGAGAGCCGGCTGAACACTGCTCCGCGAGTCAGGATGCATCTTGGCACAAGCCTTACTACCGTGCAAATGAGCCCGTTGCTTTGTGCTGCCGGGGGCCAGGCCAGCTCTCCCGGTGTGCTTCAGCCAGAGGCACCTGGCACTGTTGGGAGGTGGCAAAAGCTGCTTCCATCCTTTTGGGATTATAGACAACTGCACGTCTTCCTCGGGACGGGGGGAAGTGGAGGGCTTTTGGCTTTTTGGGAATGTGTTTGCAATGACTTGATTGTCCTAAAATCCTCCTTGCTGCCCTCTGTGGTGCAGCTGAGCTCTCACCTCACCCTTGGCGGTGGGAAAGTGGTGCTGCAGCTCTCCCCCTGTGCTCAGCTGCTCCTGCACAACAGCCTAAAAAATTCAAAATTATTCAAATCCAAGATCTCTGTTATTGCTGCTTGGGCTATCGGAGCACCCAGGTGGATGGAGGGACATCACTGTCTTTTATTTAAACTTTCCCAGTTGTGAAGCGGTAACATTGTTTGGCGTGGATTGAAAATTCATGGCAAGGGAAGGACTGGCCAGCTGAAGGGTGCTTATCTTCGATTCTCTGGCCTTTTTTTAACAGTGTGTATGAAATCGCTTAGCAGCGCTTTTCCATTGAGCTAGAAGTAATTTACATTTAGCTTACTGTCATCAGCTTAAAAGACTGCATGTACAATCCAGAAAATTTTTTTTATACAAGAAAATACTTTTTATGCACAGTTTTCTAGGTCATTCACACTCTTCTTTGTGTAACAACCAACTTGGAAAACTCTACTAATACCCAGATTATTTTGACTTAATGAGTAGTTGGTATTGTCCCCTGTCTCATCCTGAAATGTTGCTGCAGGTCTAGTTCTGGCTTGCAGGTTTGCCTCTTGAAAACTCCTTTTTTCCCCTCACAAGCATTTTTCTTCTAGCACTGGCTGCCTTACTTCGTGATGGTGAAACTCTGGAGGACCTTATGAAACTATCCCCAGAAGAGCTGCTCCTAAGATGGGCCAACTTCCACTTGGAAAACGCAGGCTGGCACAAAATCAATAACTTCAGCTCAGATATCAAGGTACCGAGAGCTCTCCTGACCCGCGTGTGCCTGGGGAGATGCTGCCAGCCTGCCCGGGCTGTGTTTGCATGTGTAAATGAGGCCCTTCTGCAGATGGGACCTTCCTTAACCTTAACACAGAGTGGGCTTAACGGGGGTTTTATGGATTATATTTTTATTTAAGGTTAAGTTACATTTAAGGTACCGCAGTGCTGTTCTCTTTTGCCATGAGGTGGAGCCAGTGTTGAACTGTCGAAGCATTTTACGTGTTTTAATCGAGTGTGCTATTACTCATGTATTTTCGAACGTTTTTAGTCCATCTTTTCTGATGGAAACAATTTTTCAAGGCCATTCAGCCTGCAGGGTGAAACGCTTTAACTGCATCCCTGGAGAGCGTGACTTCCCCACAGTCTCGGCGGGTGATGGCATTTCATCCAAAATGTCATGGGCTGAGGAGAGGAAGGGAAACAAGACCCTTTATTCTCTACACTGGGCTGAGTAGAAATGGGGGTGAGGAGTCTTACGGCTATTTTGGAGATGTGAGGGGGTGGCTCCCTTCTCTCGGCACTAGTGAGAAAGGGATGGCAGTGGCTCCTGGTCAGCGTGGGGTTTTAGGACACTGCTCTCAGCAGGTTTCTGCAGCTCATTCACATGGGCAGCAGTTTTGAGGAGGAGAAAGAGGACTGAAATAGATTCCAGGTTAAAGGGCTATTAGAGGTAGAAAAAGACATTTGATAACGGAGGTGCATGGGGAGCTCAGAGCTCCCCTGTGTGTGTGCGTGCCTGTGCACACTCACGTGGTCACTCTTATTTCCAACTTCAAAATTGCTTACAGCTTTGCTGATAGCTGTTGGATTCTCTGGTGCCACCATAGGCTGCCAGGATATGCTGAGGTCCTTAGCGCTGAGGACTGGAAGGACTTGTAGTTGGTGAATGATTTCTGCAGCTGTTTTCTGCTCCTAGTTCATGACCATCCCTGGCCTCTCTCCTTTAAGCTGTTCTAGCTAGCGGGCAGGCACAGGAGAAAACATTCAGGCTTCTTATAATCAGCTTTTTGCCTGGACTTTGTCTTTGCTGAGCCCTTGTTGCTGTAGCAGTAGAAATGGCTACTTGTTCAGGGATTTGGGCTGCCTTGGGGCACCTGGCCGTGGGGGCCATGAGAGCGAGCAGCATGCGGCCATTGCCGCCTCCAGCATTGGAGAGGAGGCTGTGGCACCAGAGCTTGCAGCAAAGGCAGCCTTCAAACAGTTAAAGCCCAGAATTTTCCTCTTAAATATTTCTAACCTTTTCCCTTTCTGTTTTCTTTTCTGCTGCCTGGATTTCTGCCATTACGTTCTCTTTTAAGCTTATGGATTTTGGTAATTCAGTAAAGGTACATAAGCCAGTTATGCACGGTGACTTGTTAAAGATGAGCATGAAACGAATTGTTATGGTGTATTCACCGCTGTGTGGGAGACCTGAGTTTTATTTGTCATCCATTTCAGGATTCCAGAGCTTATTTCCACCTTCTGAACCAAATTGCACCTAAAGGGCAGAAAGAAGGAGAGCCTCAGATTGATATTAACATGTCGGGTTTCAATGTAAGTATTCGGGCTGTCATGTCCTTGTGCTACAATTGTGAACTAGCTGTACCCTATAATTGCCTGATGACGTCTACGTAACCTGGTATCTTAATTCCTAGAGTGTGTAAAGTGTCAGTGGGCATGTGCACACCTCAGGTGTGTGCTAAATGAGCGGTGGTTGCAGGCCTGATCGTTACTGGCCAAATCATTTTTGCGTTCGCTCTATTCAGGACCTTTGGCTTCTGAACCACCAAGTTCAAAAAGCGTAAAGCATCTAAACTTGGAAAACACCATGCTAGGAAAAAATAGCAAGACAAACTGCGACGGTTACATCCACAGCAGCAGGAGTGAGCGTGCATGCTTCATCCCTTTGTGACTGATGCCTAAGGAAGGGGGTTAGAGTTGTGACATCGCCCCAGGTAGCAGTCAGCAGCTTCCCACCTGTTTTGTAGCCTGATCTCTTCCATGACAGCCGTTGTCCATTGCATCCCGGCAGGAGAAGGATGACTTGCGGAGAGCAGAGTACATGCTTCAGCAGGCAGATCGGCTTGGCTGCCGGCAGTTCGTCACGCCAGCTGATGTGGTCAGTGGCAATCCCAAACTGAACCTGGCTTTCGTTGCCAACCTGTTCAACAAGTACCCAGCACTTACCAAGCCTGAAAACCAGGACATCGACTGGACCCTACTGGAAGGTGATGGCCTTATCAGTCACAAAATTAGCAGGAGAGAAATGCCTAAAATAAATTCTTGTGTCACGACGCTGTGCCCAGCAGAGCTCTATCTGTTGAAGTAACACCTATAATTTGAGGCTTCGGTGCTGCAGTGGTGGTTTACTCATTTGGGGCGGATGAGAAGGGTACTTGACAGCCTGTTCAGTTGCTCTGAACCTGCAGGAGCCCTGCCAGCAGCCTGTCAGGCCCCTTGCCAGGGCTGGGAAGTGGGGTTTGCTATTCCCTGCGGTGGGCAGGAGCACCTCAGTAATGCAGCGAGACATTCGTGGGAGCACTGATTGTTGGCAGAACGGCGATTAGGGCTTTGGCTGCCTGCCCCCCACGTAGCAGTTAGCGAACACCTGTGTGATAAAGCTTCCTGCTACTTTTTCTTGCAAAAAATGAGGCACACCCTTCTGAAGCATGGAGGAATCAAATTGATACCCAAAACTCTAGTTATCAGGACAACTCTCTTCTATCGAAAAAACTATAATAGAAAAAATACTCTTTTTTTCTACTCAAACCTAGTGGATGAGCTATGCTGCTCAAAGCTCCCCGCATTGCAAGATGGAACTTTAAGATTGCAGAGATTTCATGAACCTGTTTTCTCTCATCTAGGAGAGACACGTGAGGAACGGACCTTCCGCAACTGGATGAACTCCCTTGGTGTGAACCCACATGTAAATCACCTCTACGGGTAAGTGTTAGGCTCTTGGGAGAGACCCACCTCCCAAGATCAGGCTAGAGATGTGCCTCCACCAGTGTCCTGTCGCCCACAGTGCTGAGCAAAGAGCTTGAGGAAGGACGATGGTAGGGAGTGGGAGATGCTTACTATAGCCCCCCTGCAGTCCCTAGCTTAGGGGTTTCTGAGCCTGCACTTGGCATGCCAGCAAAAAAGGGCTGAAGACGGTTTATTTTCCCCTACCTTGTGTAAATTGGTACTCTGAGATCCCAATACATTTAGGTTTGCTTGAGCAACTGCATTAGAGAAACTGGAACTAAATTCCCTTTCACCTATTTTTAGGGCTTAACCGAGACATCATAGTTAGGAGGCAGGATACTCTGGGTCCCTGTAGTCAGTGGAGGGAGGTGGCTACCTTTTTTTTTTTTTTTTTTTTTTTTTTTTGTAGCACAGTTTTTCTTCTGGATCTGTGCTGATTACCATGCCAAGACCTGCTGCAGCTCAGCAGCTGGCTGATGTTAAGCACAGAGCATTTCTCCTGCCCTGAAAACTACAACATGTTTTGAATTGTTTTCTTTTTAGGATTGTTGAAATTGCAACAGCCTGTAAAGAGTAGTAATTAGTCATGATGTGACAAAGTCAGAGTGCATTTAAAGTTTGAAACATTAGGCTTAATCAATGTTTTTCACTTAAGCGATCTCCAAGATGCACTGGTAATACTACAATTATATGAAAAAATCAAAGTTCCTGTTGACTGGAATAAAGTTAACAAGCCTCCGTACCCTAAGCTTGGAGCAAATATGAAAAAGGTAAGCATTTCAAAAGGCTTTAAGAGAAGCCATGGATGCTAAAATTCTTATTTGAGGCTTCTAGTCAAGAGACTGCATTTGTGAGTGATTTTTCTGTTTAAACTCTTTTTCTGTGTAGCTAGAAAACTGTAACTATGCTGTAGACTTGGGAAAGCATCCAGCTAAATTCTCCCTGGTTGGCATCGGAGGGCAGGATCTGAATGACGGAAACCCAACGCTGACACTAGCTTTAGTCTGGCAGTTGATGAGAAGGTAGGACCAGTCTCAAACATGTAAAACTTGTAAGTGGAGTACAGAGTCTGGGATTTTTTTTTTGCCACAAGAGCACTACAGCACTGGAACAGGTCACCCAGAAAGATTGTAAAACCTCTGTCCTTGGGGGATTTCCAAGACACAGCTGGAGAGAACTGTGGCATCGCTGAGCCTGCTGCATGTGAGAGTCTGGAGCAGAAACCTCTGGAGAACCGGCTGGTGGATCTGTGAGCATCCTGCTGACCAGGATCACTGCTCAAGTCTGGTCCATATGCAGAAACCCTAAGCAGCAACATTTGCACAACTTTTATATTCTAACTTTCAATTGGAAATTGATGGAGAAACAATCCAGGGCTACTTAATAACCCCCTTCTGCATTGGAATGGGGGGAAGGAGAAACTTAACAGACAAAGTTGATTGACCTTTTTCTTATCTATTTCTGAAGAATTCTGAGATGATGCAAATATATAATATATAGCTGCATGGTAACTCCTTATTTGCATTAGAGGTCAGCATGCAAATTCATGGGTTGATCTACACCTTTCAGGTAATGTATTACCACTATGGAGCAAATGGTCAATGGTGAAACAGTTTTAACAAGCGTCCTGAGCCCAGGCAATTTTGTGAGCTCACATTAAAGGACTTGAAAGGCTAGAATGACTAAATGCTTTAACAGAAATCACACTTCAGATAAGTGATTCTTCCTTTTTGCTAAAGGAGTTGGTTTTTTTTAAAAAAAAAAGTGCAGAGTTTGAGACCGTGAAGACTTTCCAAGCTGCCGTGGTCTCTTATTGCATCCTGGCTGCACGCTTATCAGGGCTATATCGAGGCTCTGTGCCTAACTTTTTCTCTCTGCTGCTTCTTAGGTACACGCTGAATGTCCTCGAGGACCTGGGTGATGGTCAGAAAGCTAATGATGACATTATAGTCAGCTGGGTAAACCAGACGCTGAAAGAAGCTGGCAAGTCCACCTCCATCCAGAACTTCAAGGTGCAGGTTCCCCTCTTGCATCCAGAAGGAGAGACATGCTCAAAAAGTATTTCTGTGTCTGGAGGAACAGCAGGAACATCTTATAAAGGGCTTCAAACAGGACAGGATTCAGTTTGTGCTGGGAACAAAATGGTCTCGAGCTACCAGATTGGAGACTTTTTAGGATTGCCCATAATGGGGAATAACAGTGGGGCAAGAAAGCTGATAAGGTGGCAGCTGAGGGGAGGGTGGCCAGGCTGTGGGGCAGAGGTGAGGGCTGAGATGCTGGCAAGCATAGGGGCTGGAGCTGGTGGGCATTTGCAGTGAGCATCGTCCCTTGGGGCCCGGTGAGTGGGGCAGACCTGCTGCCTGCACATTGGTTGCTGCTTTGTATTTTCAGAGCACTTGCAGTAAATGGGAGTAATGGTCCTGTACTGTTAGCAAAGGAGAAGCGGCACTTTGGTTTTTCCCTGTGGTCCAGCTGGGAATAATCACTAACACTGCTGCTTTGAAATGGGTCGTTTAAAGCTTGTGGTGTTGCACATCGCAGAGCAGGTGAATTTGAGGTGAGAAGTGTGCTTTAAGGATTAGACGTTCATCTTTACTTGTCTGTCCCTACATTTTCTAGGACAAGACCATCAGCACGAGCTTGGCGGTTGTGGATTTAATTGATGCTATACAGCCTGGTTGTATCAACTATGACCTTGTAAAGACTGGTCATCTGTCAGAAGATGACAAACAAAATAATGCTAAGTAAGTTTGCAATCTCAAAAGCTGTTTTGCATCGGAAGAGTTGTGCCTTCTATGTGCTGCCTTCAAGCTGCAAGTGTTTTTACCACTGTTTCTTACTGTGGTTTTCAGTCTCTTTTAACACTGCACCTTTTAGATGGGCAGCACTTCTTGAAATCTAATTGCTGTTCTTGCCCATAATGCTGGAGGGACTAGTTGGCTGGACTCTCTTGCTTGTTGAGAGAAATGCAGAACAGCCCAAGCAGTTCTTAGCAATGATACTCTGTTTATCACCTGTTTGTTCAGGCATATGAACTGCTCAGCTGGTGGCTCAGGGGTTTTGAAATGCAGCCCTTGTGTAGGTCTTGTGTCTCGCTGAATCATAGGTTGTCAAGTTTAAAGGATGCCTATTAAAACATGCCTTGAAACGTGTGTTCTGCGACCGTTTTGCAGTGGCTGAATGACAGCAAAATTTCTTGCAGAGAATAGTCTTGCTTGATAATTTTCAAAGAGCAAACAGAAGGGGAAGTGTAAATGTTAGTTGATTAATCCTTGGTTATACATGCTACCTATTAGCCCTAGAAAATATTAATTGCAATTTTTTTAACTGTTGTTAAAGTGGACGTGACATTCAAAGGCCAATTTGTACATTAATGACACTTTACTGTGGAAAAGGAATACAGCAAAAGATCAAAAAAAAAATATTCGTAAAACAGACAGATGAGGTGTTGTTGCGTTGTTACACATCTTATACTCTCGATAAAGAGGATAATAGGTGAAACTGAGTTGTACAGGGCAAGAGCTGACTTGTCATTTATTGGTAGCAGTCTCGGTGCTGACCCACTCATCTTTCCACGGTGAATAGGTATGCTGTGTCCATGGCAAGAAGAATTGGTGCCAGAGTTTATGCTCTTCCAGAAGATCTTGTGGAGGTGAAACCGAAGATGGTCATGACCGTGTTTGCCTGCTTGATGGGCAGAGGAATGAAGCGAGTATAAAAAGCTTGATCCACGTAAAGAAAAAAACCGAAACAAAAAGCAACAAAAACCCAACCTGCCACCTTGGGTGCATGAGTAGCAGATCAGCTGTGACCACGTTGAAATGCTGTTGGCCTAGGAACTGTTGAAGTTCAAAGGACTTTGTTTTGCTTTGCAAGACAAACTCTTATCAAAATTCTCAGGGAGAGGAGTTTTAACCAACAGATGTGCTCTTTTCCCAAAGGAAAGTTTAACTTATCAAGAGCTCACAGAAATGCATTCATAACAGACCTGCATCTTGCAATACTGCTCTGGAGCTGTTTTCATTCCATTATTTCTCAGATACTTGGTGTGTGGTTTGGTTTTTTGTTTGGTTTTTTTTTTTTTTTTTTTTTTTTTTACCCCTGAGGGCTATAAGGTGGTTGGTATGAGTTGTAATGGAAACAAAATCTAATTTCTGTCTGCAATCCAGTTTAATTCCTATCATACAGTCCAAGCATATTCTAGGTTTGACCACTTCCTTAACTTTGCAAATAAAGCTACAGTACAAGTTGGGACCTGCAGGCCAGCTCACAATGCTAAATGAGAAATGTGTAATTAGGAAGATGGATCTTCCTCTGGTATTCTCTGTACATGGTGCTTTTTTATACATCTAACCATTTTGATTACAGATAAAGCATGGCAGTTTTTTTATCTTGCTGCTAATCAAAAGGGTTTTTTTGGTTATTTTGGTTGGTTTTTTTTTAAAGTTATGCTATATATGAGAATACCACCATCCTTTGATCTCTTGCAGTAACACATGATAGCATGTTGCTGATGGCACGGTTACACCTGAGAATGGAAGTGAATGCATTTTTGTATGCATCTTGGTTCAGTTCTGTGCATCTAGAAAATAATTTTTACGAAAATCTGCATGAAAACTATAACTTTTTTATTTAAAATGCTGTTGGATATAAACCCAATATACATTGTGGGGAGGTTTTGTGCAGGGAAGAGGCAAGTGTCATAAACACCAGGGTTCAATCAACTGAACAGCAAATGTGCTGGAACATAAAACTATTTTTACAGATAAAAGGAAGCATTGTCGCCAAAGAAGGAAGATGCTGTATCCATAGGATTTAATATTATCTTGCTTTGGCAAGCTGTTTGCTGTATTTTGAGATCATTTTGCTATTCCAGGCTATTCAAAGTGATGTAATATGGTGGCAAAGCATTAGTTGAAATAAAAACATTTAAATACATGCTTCTCTCCTTATTTATACTGACCTAGCATGGCAGCCTGTACTCAGTTGCTTTTAGCTTTGCTTTGGTTGATCTTTTTGTTTTGTGTCAGGTCCATTGGTCTGTAAGATAACCTAGAATCAGGGTGTGCTTGAGGAGTTCTTGTTTTTTTAATGTGGACACTGGCAGTGCAGTTCCTCAGAACCTGTGTTTTAGCAAGCTTTGCCTTTATGGTAGCTTCTGTAAAACCTTGCTCTTGGAGTCTTGCTGTGCACCCAAAGATGATGTCTGTGGGTGTAGGGGAAGAGCTCCGTTAGGGCAAAACACAGAAGGAGGAAGAAAATTTCCCTGTGTCAGGAACATGCCGTCCAGGCTCGTTTCCAGAAACCACAGGATTGGGGCTGTAGTGGCAGCTGGCACAAGTCTGGCATGATTTGAGTCTCGGGGTGCTGTGGTGGGAGAGGGGATGTCCAGCAGCCACCAGCTGTTGTGGGGGGATTTGTCCATTCACTGTGTCCATCAAGGGTGCACAGCCCCACGGGTGCTGGCGGGACGTGGTGATCCCAATCCATCGATTCTTCCACTCATGCAACCCGTGGGTGAGAGCCTGGGTGTCTGGTGAGCTTTGCCAAAGCTGTGGCCCGATAGCACAGAAGTCCCCAGAAACACCCAGTGGCTCTGAAAATCAGGAACAAATGTGAGACTAGTGTCACGTAAGCAAACTTCTGTGATCTGTGACCATAACTACATAAACCTGGTCCAGGCTGTCCCCCTCCTGACCTGTCTGGAATGATATTTTGTGTTTTTCCGTGGTGGAAACAGGTAGGTACACTTTGTGCAAGAGGCATGTTGCAGCTTGTCCGTTGATGGAATGGGGATGAGTTTGTAAATTAACTCAGATTACAGGTTGGTGTCTGGCCATCTCTTCGGGCATCAACTTGGGCAAACAAGGTGGCACAGCTGTGGCTTTAAGCCATTCCAAAACTCCCCCCAGACAATTGCTTGGAGGAGTATGGGAACCCCACTACCAAATCTGTCATTCCCCATCCCATGCTCCAAACCATCGTATGGTGTGAAGGAGTTCTCTTCCAATGCTGTGTTGTCAGTGCTCCTGAACCACGTATGTTGTTGTCTTCACTTTTCTTCTTAAAGCAAGGAGGAAAAAAAAAAAAAAAACAAACAAACACAACAGAAAACCCAGTCCCATCTTACTGTGGCCTTGTCATCCGTGGGACTTGCAGAAGCAGATCCTGCTGGCAAGTAATTTCTGTTGAAGCAGATGTTACATAGATCACCTAGATCCCATGGTAAGAATCACACGGCTTCCCTTTGGTTCCCCTCTTTCTATTTTTCAGGGAATTAAGTGTAATCACACTAGCAAGATTACTGGGGCAAGGTTACTGGGGACCACAAGGTGCTGTCTTGGCAGCGCGGTGGGGTGACACGGGTGCTGTGCACGCTGGGTGAGTGATGTGCTGCGAACACACGGGCGGTGCAGCAGAAGCTGCCACCCCACGAGAGCTTTTTTTGACAGCCCAGTGTGCGGGTCCCCTGCACAGTAGCAGGCAGTGAATGGGTCTCCAGCACAGGAGCAACAGAGATGAGCCTTGGGCTGGGATGTCATCCAGAGGTGAGCGCTTATGGCCAGCTGTGCCCCAGGGATGAGCACTCCCTGGCTGGGAGGGGTGCCTCTGTGCCTACCGGGGCGAGGTGACCTGCTCAGAAGAGTGTAGGAGAGCACGGGGCAGTTTGCAGTATGGAGGATGGGGAATCGCTAATGCCTGAAAATGTGGAGGACTGTGGTGCTTTGGGAATTGCAAGTTTGGTACAGCAGAGTGTGGATGTGCAGCTTCTTAGAGAAATTCAGCGCTTGAAAGATTGTCTGTTTATGCATTTTCCTTGCTTGGTTTGAAAATGGTGGTTGGAGTGAGATGCCGTCTCCTTCTCAGCCCCCCTCCTCTGCTCAGAGATCTTCCTGTGCCCCTCCTGCAGCTGGTGCTTCTGGGCTGCAATGCCACGTGCCATCTTTCCTCATCTTTAGCGGCCAGATGCAAATCTGCTATTAGGTGACAGTCCTTCAAAGAGTTTTGAGAGCTTGGTGCTGTTGGGAGCACAGCAGGGAATGCTCTATTACAAGCTGAGGAGGAGGATGTTTATTTGAAGCAGCAGCTTCCGTACCGTTATGCCTCATGAGGTCTTCAGAGATGGAAGTTTATATGAAGGGTAGTTGAGTGATAGGGACTTCATTTTCCTACGTGTAGAAGATGAAAACAGGGCTAGTGAGAGAGAAGAATTTGGCAGGGAGCTGGAGAGGGGCTGGTGCACCTGAGAGGAGACATGCAGGAGTCCTGCCTGCTGCAGGGGTCAGGGCATGGGGTGTAAGCACTGGCTGAGAGCGCTCAGTGCTCTGAAAGTGCCAGGAGCATCAGCAAACGCTCTTAGTGGTTTATTGCACGAAGTCTCATGTACAGCCAACTGGGAACTTTCCACTGGTACAATTTTTTTTGCAAGAAAAAATGTAAACAAAGCTTCCCACAGGAAATCACATATGTTTTCACTGAAGATGGCGTGATATACCCTCAGCAGTCTCACATCCATCCTGCTGAAACAGTGGTCTAGTGATTTATAGCACTGGCTGGAGGTATGGTATGATTAAGGTCAAAATTCTTAGACTTGGAAGTGACCATGTGCATCTATCCTTTCTCACCTCTTTTACCTCCTGGTAGCAGGTTAAAGGGTGAAAAAGGGATACTCTGGCGAACGGGAAAGCATCTCCTCCTTGCGCTGGAGGTATTAAGAAATGGGCTAACTCAAAGAAGAGCTCTGTGTCAAAGCAAAGCAGAGAGCTCACAGTGAAGGTGCAGGGCAGGGCAGGCAGAATAAATCCCAGTGCTTTCTCAAAAGTAAAGCCCCTGGCAAGGAAGCTTTCAAACTATTTTCTGTCTTGTCAAACACCCCCAAAATTCTCCAGTGGGAGCCACAGCTGTAAGCTTTAGTGTGTCTCTTTGTTCTTGCAAGTCTCTTTGCTCTTTCATATTCAATTCTCTTATTTATTGAATTACTTGGGTTTGTTTATTAAATTACATGCTTTTGTTTCCGAGTTTTTTAGCAGTGTCAGTTTTGTTCATGCTGAAATGATTTTTGTATTTAAACAGTTGAGCTTGCTGCCGCCTTTGTGATTGAGTGTTGTCCTCAATCTCCAGGATCTCCTTCAAACGTCTTTCCAAGCCCAGACTGCATCTTCAGGGCCTGTGGTTTTTGATGGACGTTTTTCTTGTATTCCTTGCAAGTTTCATTTTTTTGTGGATACAAGATATAGCCACATGTTCTTCCTGAGCATGCTGTGTACAACTGGTTAAGTATTTCTATTGCTGCTTCATCATAGCACGGAAGAAGCAATTTAGAAGTGCTTCTGTTCAGTGTTTAACAAGGTGGTGGCACAGAAGTGACAGGAATATTTTCTGCAAGCATCCAGAGGAGACAAGGCTCTCCTTCACACAAGCTTATTGCCAATTTATATTTTTCAATGGGAAAAAATGTAATTCTGTAGGGACCTCAAAAAAT
Organism: Falco naumanni; assembly: GCF_017639655.2. Taxonomy (NCBI): domain Eukaryota; kingdom Metazoa; phylum Chordata; class Aves; order Falconiformes; family Falconidae; genus Falco; species Falco naumanni. The sequence continues at coordinate 13,876,884 of NC_054067.1, forward strand.
TGCTGAGGTTGATTTTGCTTGCTTGTTTTTTACTTCTGCCTTTCTCTATTGCAGATTGATAGCAGAGAGGAATGCAAAAGCAAGAAACAAACCGGAGATTATTTTTTTTTCCTACTATGGCATGGTTTAACGCCAGCTGACAACTAAGTACCATGCAGCCACTCACTCACGCCCTCCTACCTCAGTGGGATGGAGGGGAAGATTGGAAAATAAGTAAAATCCATTGGTTGAGATAAGAACAGTGTAATTATAAAAAAAAGAATAACTGTAAGGAGGAGGGAGATAGCGGAGAGAGAGAGAGAGGAGTAAAACCCAAGGAAGACAAGCGATGCACAGTGCAATTGCTCACCACCTGCTGATCAATGTCCAGCCAGTCCCCAGGCAGCGATTTCCCCCCATCTCACCCCAAGCCAACTCCCCCAGTTTATATACGGAACATGACGTTCTACGCTATGGAATATCCCTTTGGCTAGCTCGGGACAGCTATCCTGGCTCTGCTGTCTTCCCAGATTCTTGTGCACCTCCTAGCTGGCAGAGCATGGGAAACTGAAAAGCCCTTGACTTAGAGTAAGCACTACTCAGCAACAACTAAACCATCAGTGTGCTATCAACATTATTCTCATACTAAATCCAAACCCACAGCACTGCACCAGCTACTAGGAAGAGAATCGACTTTATCCCAGCCAAAACCAGCACAGTATCCACCTATTCTATACCATTTACATCATGGCCAGGTCCCACACTTTCTGATACACCATCACCTTTCCTGTGTTTTGATACACACACACACAGATCGCTCCTTTAGTCTATGGGCCATCCCTGTAAAATATCCATTGAGTTCATTTAGTCCGTGATTTTGGGCTCCATCTGACATACCAGTCTTTCAGGGCAGGAAAGGTGGTGTGGTGTGTTGGATTGTTGCATGCTGAAGCCACTTCTAATTCTGGCACAGCAGTCCTTCTCCAGTTTCATCAAATGGAATTCTTCATTGATCTGGGTGATTTTTACTGTAATACCCTTGATATGGTGATTGAAAGGGAGTTGGGTTCAGGCACCTGAAACCAGAGTAGCAGAGGCAAGTGCCACAAGGCACCTGGTGCATACAGCTGCCATAGAAGTGGTAATATATGGTGTCATATAGCAATAAATGTCATATAATTTAATTCATTGGCTATTCTCACCCAAAATCAAATCCCCTGGAGGGTACCCATTGGACTTCCCCTTCTTCCTGCATTACCTGTCAAGTGCATCCAGGTCGCTGAGCAAAAGCAATCCCACAAATGGGTTTGCCTTTGCTGAGACAGGAATAGCCCACGCTGTTTTCCAGTGTGTTTTTAATGTACACCACAGGAACATTATCCCCTTCTAACAGTCTGTCGTGGTTTTGACTGGGTGGGGTCAGCCTGACTGGCAGATCCTCTGGTGCTGACTAACCAGGTGGCTTTTGCTAAATGTGTATCCTCACGTCCCACCACCGATTGCTCTCAGTGTAGTCTTTAACAGCCCACTGTTTTCTTTGATTTTTCCAGAGGCTGGTGCGTGATAGAGAATGTGATACACCCATTCAATGCCATGCTCTTTGTCCCAGGTGTTACAAGGTTGTTTTGGGAATAAGTTCCCTTGTCTGACTCTGACTTTCTGGGGTACCATGTTGCCATATGACTTGGTTTTCAGGGCCCAGGACAAGCATTCTAGGTGGTAGCATGGGGCACAGGATATGTTTCCAGCCATCTGGTAGTTGCTTCCACCACTGTTAACCTGTGGTGCTTGCCTTGGAGGGTTTATGGGAGTGTGGTGTAGTTAATCCATCAGGCCTCCCTATATTTATATTTCAGCCATTGCCCTCCATACCAAAGAAGCCTTAATTACTTGGCTTGCTCAACTGCAGCACAGGTTTCACATGCATGAATAACCTGTGCAACAGTGTCCATGGTCAAGTCCACCCCTCAATCGCGAGCCCATCTATGTGTTGCATCTCTTCCTTGATGGCCTGAGGTGTCATGGGCCCACCAAGCTATAAATGGTTCATCCTTAAGTTGTCAATCCAGATCCACCTGAACCACTTTGATCTCAGCAGCCCGATCCACCTGTTGGTTGTTTTGATGATCTTCAGTGGTCTGACTCAGGTATATGAGCATCTACATGACGTACCTTCACAACCAGGTTCTCCACCTGGGCAGCAGTATCTTGTCACAATGTGGCAGCCCAGATGGATTTGCCTCTGCACTGCCAGTTGTTCTGCTTCTGTCACTGCAGCTTCCCCCACAGGGCATTTGCCACCATCCCTGAATCAGTACAGAGATAAAGTATTGGCCATTTTTCTCACTCAGCAATGTCTAAAGCCAGATGGATGGCTTTCACCTCTGCAAACTGATCTGATTCACCTTTTCTTTCAGCAGTTTCTGTGACTTGTCATGAGGGACTTCATACAGCCGCCTTCTATCTCCGATACTTTCCTACAATACGACAGGATCCATCAGCAAACAGGGTATGTTGCTTCTTGTTTTCTGATAATTTATTACACAGTGAGGTCTTTTCAGCATTCATCACCACCTCCTCTGGTGACATCCTGAAATCTTTGCCTTCTGTCCATGATTGCTTCCAAGATTCCTGGACAGCTGGGGTTTCCTATTCAAACTCGTTGTGTGATCAACACAACCCACTTACTCCACATAGGATCAGTTGTGTGATGTGTAGAGGAGGCCCTCGCCTTGAACATCCAGCCCAGCGCTGGCAGCCAGGGTGCCAGGAGGAGCTGTGCTTCAGCACCAATCGCTCCTGAAGCAGCTTGAACCCCTTCATAAGCTGCCAGCATCCCTTTTTCAGTTGGAGTATAGTGGGCCCCAGATCTGTATCCTAGGATCCCAAACCCTAGAGGTCAACCTCAAGTCTCCCCTGATGTTGTCTGCCAGAGGCTCCAAGTAGGACCGTTCTCCCCAGCTGCGGTGCAGAGCACAGTTTTTATACGTTGCCCAGTCTGAACTGGCCCAAGGGCTACTGCTTGGGCTATCTCCCGTATAATCTGTTCAATGGTTTGTCATTGTTCAGGGTTTGAAATAATCCTTCTTCCAGCTCGCTTGATAAGAAGGACGTGCAAGCAGACTGTAGTTTGGAATGTACATTCTCCAAAACCCCACAACGCCTAAGAAAGCTTGTGTTTCCTTTTTCCTAGTTGGTGGAGATATAGCTGTTACTTTGTTGATCACATCCACAGGGATCTGATGATGTTCATCTTGCCATTTTAGTTCTAAAAACTGGACCCCCTGTGCAGGTCCCTGGACCATGATAGCCCACTGTTAGTCTCCGTTCTCCATTAGGTTTCACACTGGCCATGTGGGGCTATTGAAGGTGAGCAGGTACTGTGGATCGCTCCTTGGGTCTCCAGCCAACGGATCAGCTTACGGATGGGAATCAGGGAGTCTCGGCTGGTGCGATATTGTCAGTAGCGATCAGCACCTGCTGTTCTGCAACCTTCAGCAGCCCCACAACAGAAAGGTCCTGCAAGAGACCGGGCAAGGCAGCCAGCTGCTTCATCCTCTCTGTCTCCGAGGCAGCTCTACCAAAAGCCCACCTTGTAGCCTTTTGGGTCCTCGAAATACCCTCTCCTGAGAGAGTCTGTGCCTGGAACCAGCCTGGTGGGGAAAGGGAAGATGCCTCTCTCCTCTGCTGGCTGGTAAATGGTGTAATTTGAGCAGCTGTCGGGAGATGGCCCCCGAAGTACGGAGATACAGCGATGCTGAGCGCAAATACCGCATCACCCTCACCCCCAGCAATTTTATCACTCCGTAAGCCAGTGCTACAAAGCACAACGAAATGATAACCTTAACCCAACCCCCAGAGATGATAAACAGCACAACAAGGAGCACATACAGCAAGTAAGGGGTTACAGAGCGCAACTCTGAGAGCAAATAAATTGACATCGTCACCTGTGACCATTAAGCTAATATAGTGAATGCTTATAATAAATTTGTTCTAACTCGTTCCAGTCAGATTTGTCATTATCTCAACCTGTCGGTCCCCACGTTAGGTGTGGAAAAGGACTGTCGTGGTTTAACCCCAGCCAGCAACTAAGTACCACGCAGCCACCTGCTCCCTCCCACCTGCCCTTGGTTGGGATGGAGAGGAGAACTGGAAAATAGGTAAAAAACATGGGTTAAGATAAGAACAGTTTAATAATCAAAATCGAATGCAATAATATAATTGTAATGAAAAAGGAGACAACATAAACAGAAACAAACCCCAAAGAAGATAAGTGATGCAGAATACAGTTCCTTATCACCGGCTGATGATGCCCAGCCAGTACCCGAGCAGCAATCGGTGCCTCACTGCCAGCTCCCCCCAGTTTATATACTGACCAATTCCTATGGTATGAAATACCCCTTGGCTAGCTCGGGTCAGCTGTCCTGGCTCTGCTCTCCTCCCAGGTTCTTGTGCACCTGCTCACTGGCAGGGCATGGGAAACTTAGTCGTTGTCTTAGAGTAAGCACTACTCTGCAACAACTAAACCATCAGTGTGTTATCAACATTATTCTCATACTAAATCCAAAACACAGAGCTGTATCAACTACTAGGAAGAAAATTAACTCTATCCCAGACAAAACCAGGACATACTACCTCTCAAAGTACGTGAAGCTGAGGAAAATAAGGATGGTGTTGAATGCACAAACAAAACAGTGAAACAGCACAAACAAAATGTAAGCAAAAATTTATTAACCATTGAATACTTTGCACAAATGTAATCACAAATCTGATAACCAGGAAGATGCAGCGTGCGTGGTTTTGTTGTGCAGCCCCAGTCTGTCCCTTCACTGGTGCAACAGTAAAGGTTGGTCTTACTCTGCACTCCACAGTGGGTTTCCCTTGTCAAAATGTGCTGGTTTGTGTGTTTTCAGCACTAAGCAAAGGTTTATTTCTCTCTCACCTCTTATCAGCTTGGGATAATTCCTCTAAGGACAGGGACAAATGTGGTGTGCCTGCCACATGTTCTGTTGCTTCCTTCTGTAAGCGCTCGGTAAACTCTGGCCATGTCCTGTGGCAAGTGTTTATACAGTGTTAATTGTTGAAAATTTGGTCAGATCTCTGCAATTTTATGTAGGTATTCTTACTTTAGAAGCCAGCTGAGAAGTAACCACTGAAAGCATATTGAAGAAAAAGACAAAGAGCTGTAAAAAACGATGTTCCTTAGACCTGGCTGTGCTGCCACCAGCCTGCGTGGCTGATGGCAAGGTCAAAGCAATGGGACATCTGTGGTCAGCAGGGTCTCTGTTCACCATGGCTTTGGGAATTACTAAATTCCTGAATTCTCCTAAAGGTGGAAAACAAAGAGACACTGTAAGGCACAAATACTGTCTGCGAAGGTCTTCTGCGTGCCAACAGCCAAAGCCAAGGGAAGACCGTGCTAATTCTGCAGGACAGGTCTCCGTGGGCAGATTTACTCACTCTACCTGTGTTGCAATTTCATCTCTGCAGGAGATCCAGATCTGCCTAGTGCAAATAGTGCAGCATTGACTGTGCCTGGTGCCTGAAGGACAGGATTTGCCATTGCTGATACTGTGAGCACCAGACACCTTGGTTGAGCGCTGGAGTTGTGGGGCTTTCCTGCAACCTGGGAAATGTTTCCTGCGGAGCAGAGGGATTTCCCCCTGCAAAGGGCTCTGTGCAGGGTAGGTGTTTAGCCCAGCACGGTGTGCTATCTGGCCAGGAACATGCTGCAAGTCAGTAATCTTGCACAGGAAAAAGCATTGGAAAAATACTTAATATTTCTGGATGTGACTATATCAGTGGACAAGGGAAGAGCTACAGGTGTCGTGCATGAGGACTTCTGTAAGGCCTTTGACACAGTCCCCCACAGCATCCTTCTCTCCAAATTGGCAAATATGGATTTGGTGGATGGACTGTTTGGTGGGTAAGGAATTGGTTGGATGGTTGTATCCAAAGGGTAGAGGTCAACAACTCAATGTCCAGATGGAGTGACAAGTGGTGTCCCTCAGGGGTCCGTATCGGGACAGGTACCGTTTAATATCTTCATCAGTGACACAGACAGTGGGATTGAGTGCACCCTCAGGAAGTTTGCAGACGACACCAAGCTGAGTGGTGTGGTTGACACCTGAGGGATGGGATGCCATCCAAAGAGACCTGGACAAGCCTGGGAAGTGAGTTCATGTGAACCTCATGAGGTTCAACAAGGCCAAGTGCAAGGTCCTTTACCTGGGTCGGGACAACTCTCATTAGCGATACAGGCTGGCAATGAAGGGATTGAGAGAAACCCTGCAGAGGACTTGGCTGTGCTGGTGGATAAAAAGCTGGACATAAGCCAGCAATGTGCACTCACAGCCCAGAAAGCCAACCATAACCTGGGCTGCATCAAAAGAAGCGTGGTCACCAGGTTGAGGGAGGTGAATCTCCCCCTTCACTCCACCCCGGTGAGACCCCACCTGCAGTGCTGCGTCCGCCTCTGCAGTCCTCAGTCCAGGAAAGACACGGACCTGCTGGTGCTGGTCCAGAGGGGGGCCACAAAAGTGATCAGAGGGCTGGAGCGCCTCTCCTGTGAAGACAGGCTGAGAGAGTTGGGGTTGCTCACCCTGGAGAAGAGAGGGCTCCGGGGAGACCTTACTGCGGCCTTTCAGTAATTAAAGGGGGCTTATAAGAAAGACGGGGACAGACTTTCTAGCAGGGTCTGTAGCAATAGGAGAAGGAGTAATGGTTTTAAACTAAAAGCGGGAAGCATTAAGCTAGATATAAGGAAGAAATTTTTTATGATGAAGGTGTTGAAACACTGGCACGAGTTGCCTGGAGAGGTGGTAGATGCCCTATCCCTTGAAATGGTCAAGGTCAGGTGGGATGGGGCTCTGAGCAACCTGGTTGAGTTGAAGATGTCCCTGGTCATTGCAGGGAGGGTTGGACTACATGACCTTCAAGGTCCCTGCCAACCTAAGCTATTCTATGATTTTATGAACCTGTACCAGCTTGAGGAAGGCCATGCCTTTGAACCTCTGCCTCTGAAGCTTACACAACTTCTCTGCGTTGGTGTGCCGCCATGGAATGCTTGTTTGCCAGTTTAACAGAACTGAGTGGGATGTTTGGAGTGGCTGTGCAGGAGACGGTAAGTGCCAAGCAGGGGAAGGTGAGGGTGGAGATAAGACTGTGATCAATGTTTAATCACTAAAGAGAAAAGGGTGTAGTTTAACCTTGGCTCTTATACTGTAAATAAAGTTCATCCCTGGCCATGTGGCTGCTCACAGCTCTGATGCAGCACACCAATGGTGCCAGAGCTTTCTAGCAGAGCATCACGTAGTCTGCAGCAGAGCTTAGGCTGTTTTTAATATACCTGCAGAAATGGAAAATTTTCTTTGGGAGGATGGAGAAGGCTAATCTGTGTGAGGGAAGAGAGAAAGGTGATACTGCTGTGATGGAGGCATCATGATGACCTGTCAGTGCCTCCCAGCAGCTGGAGGGAGGTGGCTCGGGGGTACGGCACTGGTGTGATGCCATGCCAGAACTTGTCAACAAAATGCAGGGAGACACAACTCATACAGACCACGTGTAGGACAAATGAACTCTTTGCAGGGGTGAGTGCGGAGCTGTGTTAGCTGAGGCTCAATACTGTGAGGAGCAGCTGAGTGATAAAATGTTTTACATGGTGACATTTTTGTCCACTCCTCCAACACTGTCTTACATTCTAACAGCAAAGCGCCTCATGTGCCATCTGTGGGAAGCCACCACACGTTCAGAGATGCTGATGGACTGAGCCTTTTCTAGGGACTCCAGATGTGCTGGAACATGTGCAATTTTTTCCTACTTCAGCAATACTCGCAATATCCCCAGTACAGGCTGGGCAGAGGAAGGCAGCCCTTCCCTGATGATCACACGTGGTGTGGTCAGTTGGGAAACAGGGAGGACAGAGGTTGTGGTGAGGCCACACTTCCCAGCCCTGCGTCACCCAGCGCAAGCCCCCACCTTGAACTTGCTGACGTTAGCTTCTCTGTATGTAAATATTTACATTGAATTTTGATATTAGTATTTCCCATAAATTAGCATTGTCCATAAATTAAAGCATTTATTCCTATATAATAAAATCCTTCTTTTCCCATATAAACCCCATCTGTAATGAAAACCACTGTTCACAAGCAAATATCGAGAAAATAGGTAAGTGTCATCCACTTTATAATTTAAACATTGTCAAAACGTGGCCACGGAAGTGTTCCATCCCCTCGCAAAGTACCACGCATGGCAGACAAGCGCCAGCAGGATGACCTTGGTGGGGAGAGCAGGAGGCCCAGGAGCAATGCTGGTACTGGCCACGCTGCACTTGTCTTCGCTTGCCAGCTCAGGTGGCACCGTGCAGCCCGTCAGGTCCCCTGGATGGGGGACATTGAGTGCTGTCGTGTTGTGAGGGCCCAGGAAGGCACAGTGTAGCCCTTCGATCACTGCCCTGCGTGTTGTGCTCCACCGCCAGAACCAAAGCATCTTGCAGTCACATTTCCAGGGGTTGCGGGATAAAAACACATACTGCAGTTTTGGCAGTTCAGCGAACAAGCGGATAGGGAGGGAACTGAGGTTATTCTTGCTCAGGTGAAGGAAGTGCAGCTTGTTTAGGTACGAGAAAGCAGAGTCTGAGATCGAGGAGATCTGGTTGTTGTTCAGGTACAAGTTTCTCAAGTTCAGCAGATATCTGAAGGTGCAGTTGACAGCGGTGATTCTGTTGGCTTCAAGGTGCATGGTCTTGAGCTGGATCAACCCATCGAAAAGCTGATTAGGCAAATCAGCAATGAAGTTGTGTCCTAAATTTAACGTTCCTAATCTGAGAAGCTTTGTAAAAGCGCCATTTTGTATGATCCATATCCGATTCTTCCTGAGATTCAGATCGTACAGGGTTTCCAGGTCCTTCAGGGAATCTCTGCCAATGGCTTCTATGTGGTTACCCTCCAGGGACAGCTTTGTGAGGCTGGAGAGGTTCCTAAAGGCTTGTGGGACATACCGCATGTTATTGGAGGCTAAATCGAGTGTTTCCAAAGAAGGCAGGTGTGAAAATAGAAGCGGATGGATTTCGAAGATATTGCAGTGGGACAAATCCAGGCTGATGAGGTTTAACAGTCCTCTGAAAGTGTTTGCGTGCAGGTAGGTGAGGCGTGGGTTCCTGCTGAGGTGCAGCTCTCGCAGGCTGTTGAGAGCATGGAAGGTCCCCGGAGACAGGAAAGTCAGATTGTTTCCATCTAGCCAGAGGCTGTGGAGGAAAGTCAGGTTTCTGAAGGTGCTGGTGGAGAGAATCCGTAAATAATTATTGGAAAGGTTTAGAGAGATGGTGGATGCTGCTATTTCTCCCGGGAGGGCTCTCAGTCCGGCTCTGTTACAATGGATAATGTCTTCAGGTGCACATCTGCACATGCTTGGGCATGAATCAGAGACATTTAGGCTCAGCCCAGCCGTTGCTGCACAAGTAAATATAAATATAACAAGAAAGAACATGACCAGCCGCAAGTCAGCCACCGCATCTAATACCTGATGGATAGCAGAGAAGGAGGCAAGAAAAATAACGTGTACCTTTTGGATAGGTGAACCGCGAGCATTGCAGGGTCGGTTGGGCTGTGATTTTAGTGCACAGTGAAAATGAATTAGCTGGTTCCTGCTGCAGACCAGGGAGGATCAAGTCTTTAGGCAGATAAAAGCCTATTAAGTGCCCTGCTGTGAAGAGCATTACTGGGAGGCAGGGGGACTTCTCAGCTGAGCATGATGCTCTGACAGTAGTATTTCTGACCTCCTGCCCTCTGCAAGCAGCGGCAGGTAACAGATTTCCCTCGGGATCTGTCTGGGAGAGGCTCCTGCTGCTGGGTTGATCACCATTCTCAGGATCTGCTTAGCAGTTTGCTCAAAAACCCCTCTGTTTTGGGGGTGGATTTTTGTACTTTTCTGCAGTTGGGGCTTCAGCAGAGACAGCTGAGATGGGGGCTTTCACCCTGGTGTGGCTGGACATGCTGGTGGGCGCCCTGGATTCAGGCTGTGATCAGGACACCAAGGAAAGCAAAGCTGGGACTGAACCCTGAGCGCAGCCCTGTCAATGGCTGTGACTCCTCTGCAGTAAAACGGGAGACTGTTAGGAGCTGTGCAAGACTCGTGCTCCCTGCCAGCCAGGAATGTGTGTGGGAGTGCTGTGTCCTGGCAGATCCTTGTCCTGGGATAAGCCCTGAGCCTGCTGTGAGTGGTAAAAGATGATCCCCGTGGGTGAAATGCAGAGCACCCCAAGAGCATCCTGCGCTTCCCAGGGTGCTGCCTGTCTCCAGGAGGTCTGAAGATGCCATTGAGCAGCTGGAGCTGGGCTTGGGTTCCTAAAAACCCGTGTCCTTGGGCCTTTCCCTGGTTATTATCCTATATCCAGAGTGCAAAGGAAAAGTGCAGTCGGGACTGATTGATGCACCTGGCAGCCAGGACTCAGCAGTCTGCAGGCTGATTACTTTGCTTACGATGGCCAAGAGAACTAGACACATGCCTTGCAGCTGATGTGTCAGCAGGACAAGTGACACAGTTGCTGCTTTTGTTCTTTCTCACTCTTCTAACTTTTGTTTCCCCCCCTCACTTGTCTCTGCTGGAGTTCTCATGTTTTTGATGTGTTTGAAGCACCTTCTCTCAGCCCCCTCCCTTCAGGTGCATTTCCCTGCTCTTTATTTCTTGGTCTGTCTCAGCTTTTTTTTTTTTTTCCCCCCATGTTTCACAGATTTGGGTTTCCTTTCTCTCCCCTGCTCTGCCAGCTCTGTGCAGACAGTGGCTAAAACCCCAAATACATGATATGCCCAATGGTAAGTGTGAACTGGACAAATTTGCAGATCCACTGTTTTCTTGGCAGAAGGAGATGAGGTTTCCTGTGCTCTTAAACTGCTGTGTTGGCTTCAGCTAGTTCTGTTTTCGTCTTCATTTTTTTCAAGCAACAACCCCCCAAAGAACAGCTTCTCCCTGGAAGGTTGGCTGGGATGGCCGCATTGTGTAATGGAGACCATCTCCCAGCTGTAAACAACATCATTTATTTAGTTAGACAGGCTTTGCTGCAGTGTTACTGGGGGCCAAAAGCTGGTTTTCACCCTGAGAGCAGCAGTGACGGCACCTTGCCAGGGGCCTTCCTTGTCCTGGGATTCCCGGAGGAGGGTGGAAATGTGTGCTGCTCACCCCGTCCAGCCCCTCGTGTTTGGGGCCATGCTGGAAGTTTTGCAGGTGACTCTTTGTTTTCTGTATTCCTGGCTCAGCTGGGATTGCTCCATTGGGGACATCACTTTGGAGGGGTGTCCTGCTGCTGGGATCTTAGCGGCTTCTCTTACCTCCTGCTGCAGCACAGCTATGGATATCCACCCGTTGCTCCACGGCTTTGCCTGGGCATATTTGTGAAGAAGACAGGTTTCTGCTGGTGTCTCTGCAGGATGAGTGAGCTGCTCTGTGTCTGCTAGGAATGGTCTCACCTTCAAATGAAGTTTTGTAGCTCAGGCTGAAGAAGATGGATCACTTGCTCTGGTGTCCTTTTTATTCTACACAGGCTTTATTTCTGGTTGTAATTCCGGCAGTTTTGCCATGTTCTAGCCCCTATTTAAGCCCAGTGCTCTTTCTAATTCTCTTTGATTTAAATACTGGAAATTTTCAAAGACCAAACCCATGCAGCTGTTAGAGCTCATCATTGCAAGATGTTGCTTAACTGGACCAACACAGTGGTGAAACAGGACCACACAGCTGCAGAGTGTCTCCTTGCTTCAGAGCCTGTGGGCCCAAGGAAGCCTGTAAGTATCAAAATAATCAGATTTTAACACCTTGTCATGGGCTTGGCAATTCCAGCTGCTCCCTGTGACAATTCCATGATGCACAGGGCGCAGTGGCTGCCTTGCCAGGATTTTGTCTGTGGATGCTGCCTGGGCCACAATTACTGATTGCAGCTTTGGTTTCAGCTACCCTTGGGGTGGAAGCAATGCAGCAGCGCAGCATTGCTCAACACTGTGGAGAGCTAAATCTTTGCTGAGGACTGAGCATTGATCTAAGGTAACGATTGCAGGTGTATCCTGTGTGTGTTTGTCCTGGTTTTGGCTGGGATAGTGTTAATTTTCTTCCTAGTAGCTGGTACAGTGTTATGCTTTGGGTTTAGCATGAGAATAACATTGATAAACTGATGGCTTATGTGTTGCTGAGTAGTGCTTACTCTAAGTCAAAGGCTTTTCAGTTTCCCATGCTCTGCCAACGAGGAGGTGCACAAGAAGCCAGGAGGGAGCAGAACCAGGACAGCTGACCCAGACCAGCCAAGGGATATTCCATGCCATAAAATGTGTGGAAACTGGAGTGAAGAAGGAAGTGAGGGATGTTTGGAGTGATGGCGTTTGTCTTCCCAAGTAACTATTACATGTGGTGGTTCCCTGCTCTCCTGGGGGTGGCTGAACACCCACCTGCCGATGGGAAGTGGTGAATGAATCCCTTGCTTTGCTGTGCTTGCATGTGCAGCGTTCGTTTTACCTGTTAAACTGTCTATCTCAGCCCATGAGTTTTGTCACTTTTACTCTTCTGGTTCTCTCCCCCATCTCACCAGGGGGGAGTGAACAGGCAGCTGTGTGGGACTGAGTTGCCAGCTGGGGTTAAACCGTGGCAGTGCTGCAGTGCACAGTGCTCCTTTGCAAGAAGCGCTTGGCATTGCCTGTCCAGCTTCAGCTTCCCAAGCATCATTGCTGCAGTCAGCAGTAGCCAGCATCACTACCACATTGGATGCTGCAGAGACAAGGTGAAGACAGCTCTTGAGAAGAATAACCATATGATTTTTCTCTCTAGCTATTTTTTAACAAATAGTCCTACTATGAACAATAGTTCTACTATGGTCCATCCAATGATGAGCATTCAGCCCTTCACCCGTCTTTTCCAGGCTCAGTTCTTTGTGCTCTGCAAGCAGGGATTTTGGTTGTCTCGCTCCATCTGCTAGGAGGGTTTTCTGGACTGCATGAAGTGTTTTGGCTGAGGTGGCTCATCCTTCCAGCTATAATGGAAAGGCTGAGCCACTGCAGGTCTTCTGTTAAAATGTATTCCACCCATTGCATGACCACGATCGTGTTTTGCCTTTTCTTCAGTCACTGATTTATCTGACATTTGGGATTTATAGCCCAGCACACCCACTTCAGAAATTGTTTATAGCTGATGTCAGGAGCCTTGCCTAATACCGTAGATTTTAAGGAGCCGTATTGTCTTTATGGGATTGAGGTTTGATATAAGCAGTACAAACATTTTCTTTGGGATGGTCTTGCTTGTCTAATGAGTTAAAGGAGCATGGTTTGGTTTCTTTAAACTTTCTGGTGGGCAAAGGTGGGGTGAGAATCGCTTAATAGCTCTGTTGATTAAAAGAAGGATTAAATAAATTGGAATACCCAAGTGTCAGGAATATTCTGACCCCCCCAAAGCTTTAACTAGCTGGCAAACCCTCTTTCATATGTATCTCAGCATTTTTGGTACTTAAGCAAAAGCTGCACAAGAAAGCAAAGCAAAACAAGGGATTTATTCACCACCTCCCAGGGCTCCATCATGCATTAACAGTTAACTTGGGAAGACAAATTCCATCACTCTGAACGTCCCCTCATTCCTCCTTCTTCCCCCCAGCTTTTAATTGCTGAGCATGGCATCACATGGTATGGGACATCCCTTGGGTCAGCTGGGGTCAGCTGTCCCAGCTGTGTCCCCTCTGAACTTCTTGTGCCCCTCCAGCCTGCTGGCTGGTGGGGTGGGTGGGGTGAGGAGCAGAAAAGCCCTTGACGGGGTGTAAGCCCTGCTCAGCAGTAACAAAAGCATCCCTGCATTATCATCAGCACTGTTTTCGGCACAAATCCCAACCATAGTTCCACATTCGCTACAGTGAAGAAAATCAACTTTATGCCAGCCAAAACCAGCACACAGCTCTTCATAAAAAAATCACTTTGAAACCCTAAAAAGACACGTGAAGTATGCTTCCACATCCTTTAAAATGCTGGGTTATATACAGATGTATTAATAATAATGAAGTAGAAGTTAGACAGGATGGAGCTCTCTCCCATAAGCTGTGGTCCTGACTTCTGTTGCTCACCACAGCAACTGGTCTGGGAGAAGTGAGCAGGGGAAAATTACCTGTCACGACAAATTGTTCTTTATGAAAGCTGAATGTAGGTTCCCGCTGCCGTCTGGCTGGGCAGCTCTCAATCTGCTGCAACGCTGTGCTTTGGCCACAGCTCCATCAGCAGGATTTAGGCTCTATGCCCGTTGTGGGCAAGCCCTGGTGCGTGGTGGTTTATCTCCGTCTGGGGCCATGACTCAGAGCTGTGCAGTGCTCGGGAAGGGAGCTCTGGCCAAGTCCTGCTGCCTTCAGCAAGGCCGGGCGTGCTGCCGTGCTCCCCCCGAGAGCGGGCAGCCACGCCAGGGCGCATGTGCCTCGCTGCCTTTAATAGCAACGGGTGCAGCATGTTTTCAAAGTCACTTAAGTGCTTGTTTTCTTTGCTACTTTTAGTAACTTGTAAAATGCTTACAGCCAATTATTTGAACAAACAATGTCATGGAGCTTAATCTCAGTCTTGGCAGTGATGCGGACTGGACACAAACATCCCATAAAAGAAATGCTCTGGAAAAATGTTCTGCGTGCCGGAGGTGGAAAGGGCATCCCTCTTCCCTCCAGACTGCCTCTGCCACACTATAGACACTGAACTGCCTCAAAAACTGACTTATTCCAGCATGGAAGGTCCATTGAATGGACCAAGCTCTCTGACACTATACTCTGAGGGGTCCTGGCTGGGTGGCCCTTGTGTTCACTGCTGTGAAGTGAAAAGCAGGGCTTTCCCCAAGCCTGCTCAGTGCTTCCATGTGACATCGTGGCTCCAGGAAGGAAAGTGAAACACTGACCAAGGTCTACCCTTTAAAAAAAAGTTAGTAGTTCTCCCTCCTGGCCAAAACTGGATTTGCAGACACCCACTGTCAGGACAGATTGTGCTTCAGAGGTACATGAGGCAGTGTTCAGAGCCAGCATGCCAAGGCAAGGACCATGGATGCTGAGTGTGAGCAGGACTCAAGGATTTGCTGCCTCAGCCATCAATTTTCAACTGGTCAGTGCTTACTGGTGCTTTCCCCCCTAAGGCCCCAAAAAGGGTGCAAGAAAGCAGCCGTCTCTGCAGCAGTGCTCTGAGGCTGGGGGAGGACAAGGTAGATACTCCAATCTTACTTGCAAGACTGAGCAATTAATCCCCACATAAACCCTTAAACAAATGAATGCAGGGAGGAGGATTGCATCCAAAAGTTTACGGAGTTCTGGGAGAACCCAGCTGCAGGCAGGATGGTTTTGGTGCACGTGTGCAAAGGAACTATTATTGTTCAGCACGATGCCCTACCTGGCATGATGGAAATCATTGCTCCCCGGCGTGTGTGGGTGCTGGATCCCCAGGTCCTGCCACCAGCCCTGGGACCAGGGAGTCAGGCCATCCTGCTGGAAATCAGCACCAAATTGGTCAGAACTCTACCGACCTAGGTTGGGTTATGCAACCTGGGGAGAACATGGATGAGAGATCTTTTTCCCCTCTTGCTTTCTCCAAAAGGAAAAAATCAAGCCCATGAATACAGCCTGCAGCTGGATCTCACGTTGCATTGAGGATTTGGCAGGCTGGCAGGGCTTAACCTCAAGAGCTGGCTCTGACAGTCTGCTGGCGCGGTGGGATATGCTGTCTGTTTGGAATATTCCATCCCTAACAGCAGTACATCCCTACAAAATCCGAGACCTAGGACCGAGGAGTGCATGAGCCCATTCTTTTAATTTGCACAGTTGCTATTTGAATTGTGGGTGGGTGGTTTTGTGATGGTATTTTTTTGTTTTGTTTGGGTTTGGGTCAGGTTTTTTTTAAACTCTTCCAGTGACCTTTTTAGGTGCATGGACTTGAGGACAGAAAGGTAAACCTGAGTGAATATGCAGCAAAATTTCTTTCTTCTCTTGAGAAGTGATTTTTGTTTCTCTTGTTATAAACATCATGTATGAAATTCTCCCCCAAATATATGCCCCAGGAGGCATTAACTCCTCACCATTTAACATCAAGCAGGTCTTCTTGTGGTGAAAACTCCCAGCTTTTGCACTTTTGCAGCCAGACAAACGGTAAAAAGTCTAAAGACTGTCACTGTGCTGAGCCGTGTGCTGGGCTCTGATGCAGGAGATTCATGTGCTGTATTTACCAGCCTGGTTGTGGAAGCTGGATGAACATGTCCTGCAAGCTCAGGGAGCATTAGCGCAGATGCAGCACTACATGGCACAACGTTGGCTTGTGCATGGACAGCTTGGGCGTCTGCATCGGGTGTACTTTCTATTTCACAGCCATTCATGTGCAGGTGATGCTCAAAAACAGTGGGAGGAAGAAAGAAATAGTGGGGGAAATAGAAGAGGGATGGGGTTTGTACATTGGCTAAATGGAGCGTTGGAGTGACAACTTGGGATCAGATAAGGAGTTGGATGCGCTGGCGGGGGGAAGAATGGGAGCAGGATTTGGCAAAAGGCAACCCAAAGAATGACCCCCATCGCACCAGGTGTATCAGGCCCGTCTCTTGTCTACTAAAAGGTAGGAACCCAGCACAAAATTTCAGTTTTGGAGGTAGAACAGAATAGACACAGTCAGTATCTGTGAGGATCAAAAGTGCATCTGGAAAGGAGAACTTTATATTTAAATCTAAATAATTAGTGTTTGTTATCTTTGCAAAATAAACACTGTCATGCCTTTGACTTTTTCCCCTGCTTACAAAGAATGCTGGATGTTTGATGAAGGATGGAGCAAGATCTTTCACTGATCATTTGTGTGCAGAGGAACAAGCCGCAAGAATTCCTGGCTCAGGGTGTCCTGTCACATGCCATTAGTGAAAAATTTAATGAATATGGGTCAGAATGAGTGCTGACATCTCAGGGTCACGCACCTGAGAGCCAACAGTCCTCTGGAGCTGAAGCAGAGTATGTACAGCCGGAGGGCTGGTGGCAAAAGGTGTGTTTCTTCTCCTTTGCAGCCGGACACGTGACCTCTTGCACTTGCACATCCCACATGCTCCTACTGACCCGCTTGGTAGATGTTTGGTTTGAAGAAAGGACAGAGTTCTTGCAGCGTGTCTCTAGAAGGTGCATTGTTTGATGCCTCTTCAACTGAACAAGTCTCCTGCTAGTGGTTGTAGTGTGTGTAGAATGCAAACCTTCATCTTAAAGCTTTTTGGTTAAGTCTTGACTTTTTCAGCCCCCAAGCTATTATGGATGTTACTGTTTCCTTTAAAAAGTTGTGGGGTTTTTTGAGTAATTCAACTTTCAGTTGTCCCAGGGTATCTCCCCTTCTCCTCTGCTTTTTCCATAACAACCTCAAACAAGAGTAGGGAGGAATGAGTGGGAAAAGGAAAGGATGCCCCAAAATCAATATTTATGGAATGGGTGAATGTTTGTGCATCGGGTAAGTTCATAGATATACATGGAGATAAAAAGGATGTGCTGAAATTTGTTATCTAACTCTTGTTGTGACATGCAGTGCTTGAGCCTTTGGGACAGATGAGGTCTCCCACCGTGTGCAGCGATTTGGTGCTACCTTCCCCCAAAATACCTGTGATATTTGGGTCTGTTTCTGTTTTATCTGCTCTCAGAGTGTCATTTCATTGAGCTATTTCAGCTTTCTTTCCTTCCAGTGTTTGTTCCCAGCACAGGCACTGTGTGTGCTTGCAGCCTGACTGTCCTGACCACTCTCTGTCCTTGTGTTCATGAAGCAGTAAATCAGCTGCACCGTGATAAATAGAAATGCTGTGTGGGATTTCCCTTCTTTAAATAACCCAGTCTCCTTTTGTACAGAAAATGCCAAGAGCTGGACTCTTAACATGAGGCAGGTAAAGCCAAAAGCTGCCAAGAACTCCTCTCCCTGCCTTGAGAATCACAGAATCATTTAGGTTGGAAAAGACCTTTCAGATCACCAAGTCCAACCATTAACCCAGGACTGCCAAGTCCATCACTAAACCATGTCCCTAAAATCTGCATCTACCTGCTTTTTAAACACCTCCAGGGATGGTGACTCCACCACCTCCCTGGGCAGCCTGTTCCAGTGCCAGGGCGCCCTTTCAGTGAAGACATTTTTCCTCCTACCCAATCTAACCCTCCCCTGGTGCAGCTCGAGGCCGTTTCCCCTTGTCCTGTCGCTCGTTACCTGGGGGAACAGACCGACCCCCCTGCCTACAGCCCCTGCCAGGGAGCTGCAGAGAGCAATCCGGTGCCCCATGAGCCTTGAGGATAGGATGAGCTTGGGTCCAGTCCTGGATGATGATGGAGAACCAGCCAGCAGCACCTGGCTGGGGCAAAGGGACATGTCACTGTCAGGGCCTTTTGTGGTTGCTTTCCATCTGGGACGTGCAGCCTTGCCTGTGGAGCACAGCACACGCATCCCCAGTAGATGGGCTGCTGCTGCAGAGGAGATCGCACTCAGGATATCAGGGCAAAATGTTTAAGGCTTACGGATGCTTACTTTGTCCCGTGCTTATCCTCCAGGAGCCCCCTTGGAGCTCCTTCCAGGGAGAGGAGGCTGGGGCCAGACGGAGCATGTGATGTGAGGAAGAAGCAGATGTAAAATCTCAGTTCTGTGTGAATGGGAAGTCGGCAGGAGCACGCAGCTGTGCTGATCTGCTCGCTTTGGTCGTGTGTTACCCCAGCGCAGCCTCCGAGCCAAGGCTGCTCTCTGCCACGTGGATCTGTCCTGCTGCCCTCCTCGGCTCGAGCAGCATGCACGTCTTTGCAAGGACCTGGGCAGTGGCTTTTCTGTCCTGCTAACTGGGAGACAGGATCAGTCCCCTTACACAGGCAGTGCTGTGATGTTCCCCTGCTTTCTTTCTCTGTGTGTCCACGTTATGGTCGGCTCTGTCAGGACTAAGAGCCTATTCCGCTCTCAAATGCATTAGCAAGTGTTGGGACTCTACAGAGCCCCAGCGTGGGAATCCCTCTGCCCTCAGAGGTGCACGAACCCTCACACGGAAGCTTGCGTGTGTCACATACACCTGGGGGGCAGAAGGGGGTTGCATGTGGGTGTACCCTCCTGGCCCAAGAGCTGCAGTAGAAAACTGCAAAGATATCTGTGTGAATTTCCTTTTTCTTTCTTGCTTGCTTTCCCTCTTTTTTTTTTTTCTTTTTTTTTTTTTTGGTTGTCTTGTTCCTCTCTCCTGATTTACTGCATGTGCTCACGTGGCTTTGGAAAGGGGGGTTCTCAAACTGTTTAGCTTCCAAAAGGAAAAGAAGCTGGCAGGCGTTTGTATTTCAGTTCTCAAGTTATGTAGGTTAAAGTCTCCCAGTGGGAAAACGGAAGATATGAGCGAGCAGATTGCTGGTGGTGATACTTGCTAGAAGAAAAACAGAAAAAAGGAGCACATAATCCCAGAGCTACATCCAGACGAATGTGAGGTTGAGAGGTATGTTTTCTATCTGCTGTTAGAACATAATTGCCATTGTTTTGATTCAATTTTTGATAAAATACCTCATTGTGTCTTAAATAATAGTAGGAATGACTAGTTTAGAAGCAGATTCTAAGCCACCAGTTGCTCACATGCAGAGGGGGGAGCATGTTTGTCAGCGGAGCCTTGTTCTCAGTAGTATAGCTAAAATTAATTATGGTGTAGTCCCTCTATTAGGAGTTAAGTCAGATACGTAACTCTTTGTGACTAGTTCTGAGATTTCAGCTTCTGTAGGTTAAAGTGAGGGGTTCAGGACCTAAGAGTTCAGGGCAAAATGTGGCCTCAGACCCTCTCCTGAATCTTTGCTGTCCCCAGACAGAAAACTTTCCTCCGGTTTGAGACCTGCTAGATTACAGAACGGGGGCTTGTGATCCCGTGTTTGGGACGTTCAGTACTGGCACTTTGCAGAAATGTGCATTAATATTCTCCTATTGAATTTTCATTGTTGAGACAATGTAATTAAAATTAAATTTTTGTCAGCATATTTGAAGTAGCATATTGCATATTTTGCACTGAGCAAATGATAAGCTGGAGTACACTAAACTGTTAGCACAGAAAAATACGTTTGAAATTATCAGTCGCCTTCTGTTACATGAGAGATCATTACCCAACTCTGTTGCCTTGTCTTGGTCAAAATTTCTGTCGTTTTTAGGGCCCCTTGAGAATTCCTAAATGCCTGACTTAATTAAAAAGGAATTGTCTCTTTCTAATATGTAAAATAAAATATTTGGGCATGATATTTTCTTTATTGACTACAAAGTCTTAAAGTTTGAAAAATGCCCTGCTTGGAGTGCAGATATGAGCTGTCGAACTGGAGCAGACATGTCAATTAACTCTCCTATTTTAGCTGCTTTGTAGCTATATAATCACTTACGGAAACAATCCTGATCTTTCTAAATGAACGGCAAATACTACTGCTAAATCCAGTGCCTGCAAGGACTGAATATTTTGCTTGTATCTATGTTGAAAATACTTCTTTTACTCTCCTGATTAAAAGCCGTCATGAGGGCAGGAGACGCAGATTTGCTTTGAGGAGGACTCTGACAGTAAATGACATTTTGCAAAGACCCTTCAGTGTCTTTGTATCCGGCCCTGTGAATTTAAAAACCTCAAAGCTTGCTTTCCTCATAGCCTTGTTAAAAGGCTGCTTTCACGCCTGTAAAGTCCCAGGAGGCCCTCAGGTGTGAAGTATCTGATCTTCACTGGCTGGTGCTGCCTTCCTGCATTACTTCAACTGCGCAGAGAGCTGGAAATAGTTTGAGAAAGCCAAGAAAAGGATCACAAGGAGCTTCGGTGCTGCCTTTGGTCACGGAACTTCCCGAAGTATCTCCAGCTCCCGAGTCAATAATCTTTCTGCTCTGCTTGCCCCAGAAAGCACCATCTGTAATCACAGATAAAAGCCGGCTGCTCGCTTCTCTGCCAGGCTAATTAAAAAGTGCTGTGACCTCCCTAGGGCTAATCGTGTCCTGTCAGTGGGACGGAGGAAAGGAGTCCAGCAGGGTTGCCTGGTATTTCAGCACTCAGCTTACTGACATACTTCTAAATGGGTTTTATTTTATTGTGACTGTGTGTGTGATTCCAGAGCTAAGATGGCTGCAGAGTGCATGTCTAACACGCGGATTCTGATTTGCAGGTGAGCGACGTGATAGAAAAATTCTGCTAGCACATGAATTTCCTGCAGAACATCCCTTTTCACCAGCACCAACATGCAGAGCAACTACTCCCTGGTCATCACCACCAGAGAAACTCTCCAACTCCTCTATACAGCACTGACAAACTCATCAGCTGCATTGCGCTCCCCTCCTCCCTGCCCACTTACCTCTTCGGATTATCAGTTCTCACTGATTCCAGCACTCTTCTCGGTGGTTTTTATTCTGGGGTTGGCTGGCAACAGTGTGGTGGTCGTGGTGCTTTGTCGTCATAGTGGTCCCAAAACAGTTGCTAATATCTACATTTTCAACCTGGCCGTGGCAGATTTGCTGTGCCTTGCCACCCTTCCATTCTGGGCTACCTACTATGCACAGGGCTACCACTGGCTCTTTGGGTCTCTCATGTGCAAAATCTCCAGTTCTATCCTGTGCTTGAACATGTTTGCAAGTATATTTTTCATTACATGCATGAGCATGGACCGGTACCACGCTATTGTCCACCCTATTCACTCTCAAAGAAGAACTCCACAACAAGCTTATCTTATAGCACTGGTGGTGTGGGGCCTTGCCTGCTTGTCCTCCTTCCCAACTTTTTATTTCCGTGACACTCACTACGTTGAAAGCTTGGGGGTCAACGCTTGCATTATGGCCTTTCCTCATGAGAGTTATGCCAAATGGTCTGCGGCAACAGCCTTCCTGAAAAATGCGCTCGGCTTCTTCATCCCCTTGACAGTGATCACCACATGCTACATCTGGATCAGGAGGCACTTGCTTAAACCACAGAAGTTTGGGAAAAACAAGCAGAAGAGGGACAAAGTCCTAAAGCTGGTGGCTGCTGTTGTTGTGGCCTTCTTAATTTCCTGGCTCCCATTCCACATTTTAACGTTTTTGGATGCTTTGGCTCATATGAACATCATTAACAACTGTGACGTGACAGGGATCATCGACACAGCACTGCCATTCAGCATCTGCATGGCATTCGCCAACAGCTGCATCAACCCTTTGCTGTACTGCTTCATTGGGAACCAGTTCCAGGAGAAACTCCATCGCTTGTTTAAACGACGAGTTTATCAGTTCAACAGTCATCGAGAGAGCTCTTCTTTGAGGAAAGGGAGCTGCTTCAGAGATGCTGAGACCCCCATGGACAGGGAAGGGGGGCCCGAGTCCTTGCTGTAGGCACTGAGGCATGATGTGGGGTGATGTCAGAGTAGCTGGCTGTCCCTGCAGCGGTGACACTCCTCTTTGCTGTTCCCTTTGCTTTGTCCCATTCATTGACCAGCTGTTTGAAGGAGAACCTGTTTTTCTCAAACATGGGGATTATTTGTTCCTTCCTTTCTGCAATGAGCACTAAAGTTTTACATAGAGGGAAGATTCTGGCAAATAAATATATTGATGACATTTTAATTATCAGCTTATTCATGGCTGAGATCAGGCGAGTGTTTAGTGTAACACAAAAAGACAAAATATACCAAAGGACCATGGCACAATAGCTACAGTTGTGTAGGTGCTGAGTATTATACCCTAAGCTGATTTTCTAAAAGAGATTCTCACTAGAGAATGTGTAAATAAATAGTGCAGATACTTCTGTACCTACCTGTAAGAAAATATTTTTGCCTCTGTTTTTAAAATATATACTATTTTTAGAAAATATATGGCTAGAGATGTTATACGTAAAATGCATTGACTATGCCTCCTGCTTTCTTAGGCTTGGGATCCTGAGAGCAGGTGGAGACGCAGTACTGCAGACTGCTGGAGGCAAGGAAGTGTTATCGGGGGCAAGTACGACCATATGGATGTTCTTATACCTTTCCAATAACAGGTAACATGTTTGCAGGCAAGATGGTCCTTTGCTTCGATTCAGTGTGGTCACTTTTGACAGCAGTGCCCCAGGAACTGAACACGCTATGTCCCACTGCTGTGTGGGTGCTGAGTCCCACGCACTGTCCAGGAGCCTTTGGGGAAAGGACTTGCTGATTGTCTAGACTTTTTGCATTTCAAATGTCAATTACTACTTTAATTTTGGGTACTGTGTACAGAAAGCCTAAGTAACTCTGTCTTGATACCCAGAAGCAAAATCAAGGTGTGACTCCTAAGACTTACCCACATCTCAGTATGGGAGTCTACTCATCTGTAAATAAAAAAAAAGAGGGGGAAACAATATTTGGCAAATACTGATTCTATTTTGAGATCACTTTTAATGATTGTTTGACATTTTCTTTTGCTACAGAGATACTGGTCCTCTTGGACCCTTCAGAAAGAATCATGTCTGATAGGTTCAATCTAAAAGAGGGATCTCTTAGCACCTTGCTCAATTGCCAGCAGGTTGTCCCTAGGCTGGGTGACCCAGGGTGACCAAAAGATCGTTAGCTTCAGGGAATTGTCTCTGACAAGTTACCCTTGAGGCCTCCATTAACAATTTTGTGTCCATGGGGAAATTGTACCTGCCAGTGGGTAACCAGGAGTCTGACCTCCCTGGAAGTCCCAACACTGGCTGGCGCCTGGAAGCCGTAAGTAACCTGGTGCAGGAGCCATCCTCCACTGTTAGGGTGGGAATAAGTTTCTTCACTAGTGCCCATGAAAACAGGATTATGCAAGAAATGTGCCAGTCTGAGAGTGATGTGAGATGCAAAGTTTGTGCAGAACTTGGGAAAATGGGGGCTTGACCACAAATACCCCCTTCTGCCTGTCCCGGTCTGGTCTTCTGTAATGGGGCATGGATGTGGAGTGATGCTTGTCCCAGAAAGTGGAATAGCTGCTAATACATCTCCCTTGGAATGTTTTTGTTGAAAATGTTCCGAGGAGCTAATAGTGTCTGGGGCGTCAGATATTTTTGGAAGGACAAAGTGTTAATAGCTCAGCAATGAGCACAACAAAGCAGTCATGCTACAGCAAAACAAATCATCAGACTAAGAAAATTACCAGGTGTTCTGTTCCAGGCTCAATGATGGAGTAATAAGAGGTTGTGGAGGCTTTTTACCTTTGCTGCAATACAGGTCAGTAATGAACACAACTGTGCCATTAATTGGCATCTTTGTAGTCTCCAAACAAAAGCTGAACTACACTATCTGACCCCGGTGGTACCTGTGCTTCAGCTGTACCCATCCTGAGTGTAAGCATCAACTGCACGTTTCCTACGTGTCAGTTGGGACCTGCTCAAAATCCTTGTTTTTAACAAGTATCATACCTTCTGCTTGTGTGCAGACCTGCACAGATAGGGAAATACTACAGGAATCCAAAATCCAGCTCCAGCTGCATTTACACCTGTAGGAGGCTAGAGAAAACAAGGACAAAGCTTTCCCAAGGAGAGAGCAATGATGCAGCATCTCCCACTGGTGCAGCTGGAGGGCAGGGATGAAGGACCGCTTGTCAGGGCTGAGGCAGCTGCACTTGGTGTTACTCTCCTAGAAACAGGGGGACAAAAAAAGGGTATTAAATGGGAGGCAAAACTGCGAGGGGAGGAAAATTCCTTCTTTCGAAATGCAGTTTCAGAAGAAGTCTAGCCTGAAGGTCATGTTCTATAAGAGTGACAAACCAAGTGGCCCTGTGAGCTTGGCAGTGTGACTTTTCTGTTTGCCAGATCTGCCTTGTACTTCTAATAGGTCATGAATTTGAGTAGCATGATTAAACAAATATCCAAAAAACTGTCTGGAGAGGAACCTGAGATGGAAGCTGGGGAGGTGCTGTATCAAGAGTTCCGCTTTATTTTTAGAGCAAATTGAATAATGTTGAGCTCTATTAATTTCTTCTATCATGCTCAAGTTTCTCATGGGATTTTTCAGGGATTTTTAATGGAAAATGTGAGGGGTTTTCACAGTTTCAGTGTGTTGTGTTTATTTTTTCAGGATTTTCTGCAAAAGAATGCAGACAAAAATTTAAAGAGTTTTTTCCTGTGCAAATTTAGAAGCTACTTTTTTCCTTTGGGGAAAACATTTTGCTGATACTGGCAAATGATTCTAACAGTGGTGCTGTGCTACAGCCTCTCTCTGTCAGACCCTCCCACCCTGGTCCTTTGCAAGCCTTGTGTTCCCTTAGGCACTCCTGGAAAATTCAGCCAGCCTGTCCAAGGCAGTAGCCCTGTGGCCCTTGGGCAGAGCGTGCAAGCCAGGGAGGTGGCTCTGGCCAGCCCTGCCATCCCACAGTCCCTGTGCCTGCCCTGGGGTTGTGCCCTAGGGCAACTCCGCAATTTGGGCAGGCGCATTGGGAATGTGTGTGATTGCTCAGTGTCTTGCTCAGGCTGCAAGCACGGTGAGATGAACTTCTGAACAACAGCAGGATCTTGGCTGGGACTGCACCCGCTCTGCCCTGCCGTGGTGCGGTCAGCGTCCGTGGGGAGGGCAGCCTGCTATGGAAGGAGCACGTTGTGATCTACCGGGTGGAAATGCTGATGGCTTTGGAGTCAAGCGGATGGTTTCCTATGAGGGTTGGTTGGTCTCTGTCATATTGGCACAGCAAATTCTGTTTGCAGCTACCTTTTCTAGCTGTAGTTGATTATTCTCATCTTAAATGAAGGGCAGAAAGAGGCTCAGTCCAGACTGAGCATCCTGCGTGTGTCCCTGCGCTGACCCGAATATGTATCTTCAATATATGAGGCAGAGAAAGTCACTGGCATTTATTAGCACAAGCTGGTGCTGGGTGGTGAGCTGAAAGCTTTGTTTATATAAGATATACTGTAAGAAATGTTTGGTACAGTGTGTTCTCCCTGAGAAGTCAACACAGCCCGAGCCTGTGCTGGCACCCACTCGGCACACTTGTCCCATTCCTCAGGCCAGATTTTGGGCAGAAATATCACCCTGCCCCCCGGCAGCTCACTGCCACAGCTCGGCTGCCCTTCACGGCACATCCCCCCCTGTCCTGGTTGAAGGGCGAGGAGGTGCCATGGAACTGCTCACATTTCCCCATGAAAATGAGAACTTTTGGATACTGTACTTGAATGGTCCTGGCAGGAATGCAGGAAACCCGAAGCGTGGGAGTTGAGGTGGTCTGGCAGCCTCTCCTGCATGCTGGCAGACTTGCTGTTCTCATCTCAAATCCTTCCCTTGGAGGAAAATAACTGCTGCTGTTGGGAAGGGCTGCTCCATTCAGCGAGGCCCTGGGACGTGCCTTCCTCACGCCTGCCTGCTGCAGGATCCAGCCGGGTGCAACAGAGAGGGGTTTGTTGCTCTGGCCCATGGGCTCTGCCAGGAAGCATCTGTGAATCTCCTGTGGCTTTGTCTTACCAGATATCTGTCTATAGAAGGAGCCCAGCGCTGCTGTCTTCAACTTCACGTATCCTTTGGCCAGGGTGCAGTGGTCAGCCTTGCTGTTTGGCAGAGCACCCAGTGAGGTACTTAGCTGAGAGCCAACACTCCCTCCCCCCTTTGTTAGGTTTCACTAGTATCAGAAGAGGAAAAAAACCTCAAAACAAAAGAAAAAACACCCCACCCCAGGGTAAATATTGAGATTTGTTTATGGAAAACAGCTGGGGTTTTGTATTTGTGTGTTTAAAGGGAAGTAATGCCTAGCCCTGTGGGATACCCAGATGCCAGCAGCAAGCCTGTGTGTGTTCACCTCTCCTGCTGGGGTGTTTGCAGACCTCCTCCAGCACCGGCATTTCTGCGTCTGTAATCACCCCTCCACAGCATCGGGGTGCACTTCCAGCGCCGCCGGGAAGCAGGGCCGTGGGGTGCTGAGCCTGTGTTTTAAAAGGGGCACACCCACCGCCGGGGACAGTGAGGATGGGAACCTGGGGGGCTTCTGTCTCCCCCTGCACCCAAGCTGTAACCCTGCTGGCCTCAATCGTCAGCCCTTACAGCTGTGGAAGACCATAGCCGGTGGTGTAACTCCATCAGCTTTCAAAAAACCCAGCTTTTTCGGCTTTGCTGTCCGTCTGCGGGGCAAGAAGCCAGCAGGCGATTGCACAGGCCTGGCTAAAACGTTTCTGGGTCTTGGCCTTGGAAAAGCCCTGGGACAGGGAGCAAGCCAGCCTCTGCCTCCTTCAAATGTTTACTTTGCACTTCCTCTTCAGCTGAGACAGAATCTGAATTTGACACTGTAAGCTCCGGATAGAACTCTGTCAACAACCAAAGCATTTCACAAGGACGAAGCAGAGTAATATGGAAGCAGATGAGGGTCATGACATTAATTTCCCTGCCATGAGATACATCTGAACACAGCCCCCCTCCCCTGCTGACAACCAGTAGCTCTTCAATTTAAGCAAACATAAATTTGCAAAGCTCCGCTCCATGCCTGTAAGACAAGCGGTTATGGGAAGCCAGGATCCAGTGTGAGTTTTGGCTTTAAGAATTGTAAATTTTAATACTTTATTATTTTTACAGCAAATAAGAAAATCAACAATACCCAACCCGATGGACTGCAACAGTGCAGGTGCAACTCACTCAACACAGCTGTCAACGTGACAGCTAAAATCAAAGAGAGGATGAGGCTGTTTCTAGAAATCAGATTCGCCTTGTAACAAATGTAAGAAGCCTTTCTAGCTGGCAGGAAAATAGTATAATCATTAAATACATTTAGACAGAGACTTACTTACTTGGTATACAAGATATAGTTACTTTTGAGTGATGTGTGGGAGAGCTTGCAGAGACTTAATTCAGTGAAATGGCACCCTGCTTTTGGCTGGGATAGAGTTAATTTTCTTCCTAGTAGCTGGTGCAGTGCTGTGGTTTTGGATTTACTATGAGAATAACGTTGATAGCACACTGATGGTTTAGCTGTTGCTGCGTAGGGTTTGCTCTAAGTCAAGGGCTCTTCAGTTTCCCATGCTCTGCCAACGAGGACGTGCACAAGAAGCCAGGAGGGAGCAAAGCCAGGATAGCTGACCCAGACTAGCCAAGGGATATTCCATAGCGTAGAACATCTTGTTCAGTATATAAACTGGGAGGAGTTACCCAGGGGCAGAGATCGCTCCTCAGGGACTGTCTGGGCATCGGTCTGCGAGTGGTGAGCAATTGCACTGTGCATCACTTGTCTTTCTTGGGTTTTATTCCTCTCTCTCTCTTTTTGTTATCTCCTTCTCATTACAAGTATTATTCTTATGATCATTATATTTTACTTTACTTCAATTATTAAACTGGTTTTATCTCAACCTACAGGTTTTACCTTTTTCCAGTTCTCTTATCCATCCTACCAGAGCAGGGTGGAGTGAGCAAGCAGCTGCACGGTACTTAGTTCCTGGCTGGGGTTAAACCATGACAAATAGAAAGATATCACATTCATACAATATATCCACAAGGAAGCAAAAAGCAGCACATTATTACTGCTGTTTAAAACTTGGCTTCAGGGTTTCTTCTGCATTCCCTAGGGGCGTATCTGAGATTGTGCTCTGAAGCTATCTGCCCACACTAACGCAGCGCGTTCATCGTGGAGGAAGTACATCCACGTAAAGGTGTTTGCTGTGCTGGAAGCTTTTGGTTGAACCCTAAAATAACTTGTCTGTGCTCTAAACTTTCCCCTTTGTGCTGTGCTGCAAGATGGCATGAGAGCCCTGAGGCTGGGTGGTGGGGGGTCATCCCTGCCCCAGGCACTGCGGGGTGCCCCACCAGCTGGGGTGCAGCGTGGTACGCAGTGCACAGCCTCCTTGGGAGAGCACAGCCAAACATCTGCATGAAGCGTTAGGACAGCATCCAAGCATGCAGCTCTTTTGCAATGACAGGAAAGTGAAAATTATGAATACAGCATGTGCTAGGCATGCAGCTGTGACATGAGAGAGTAGAAAATATGTAGCAACTACCGCTGTCTCTGGAGAAAACAAAGCACTTCATCTGTAGTTTTGAAGTGTATTGCTTCCCATAATCTTTGATGAGATGACATTTATGTGGCATGCAACTGTTTAGGGCCTTCGCTTGCAGGGGGAAATGGTAGGTTTTCATTGCAGATGCTGAGCAGCATTACTTTGTATTGTTTGGCTTGCTCTGGTAAGTGCTTTAAAGAGTCTGACCCCCACGCTGCTAGCATCTTATCCTGCAAGCACCTTCACTGACTGCAGCAAGGCGTCTTCCAAAGGAAGGACAGTGTAATTTGGCTTTCTATACAAGTCTCCGCTCTTGTGAACTGCAGGGTTTTAAAGCATCATGAATCCCTTAGTATCATAAAGTGCTGGAATTCCTCATTTTACTGTATTAACTCTCTCTTTTAGACGAGTATGGTGTGCAGAATTTGTTTTTCAAAGTGCTTCTGCTTCTTTGGGAGAAGATTGGGCAATTCATTATGCAGTAAATATGTTTGACGAAGGTCTACTTAAGAATATACTTTCAGACCCAGAAAGACTTGGCTTTGTAATCAAAATATTTAACAGTAAAAAGATTGGGTTGTGTTTCTTTTCAAATGTGTGGTAATAGACTGCTGCAGTTCAGTTCGTGTGGGCTTTTATTAGGGAAATGATACAACTCAAGGGAACTGTTTTCAAGGACAAGTTTAAGAAAAAAGACTTTAGAATAGGATACCAAAAGTGCTATATTAACTGGGGAGAGCCCCATGGACATCACTGGCTCTCAGCCTGGGATCTGGCAGTCTTTCATCTGATTTTATTTTGACCTTCATCCCCTGCAGAAATGCAAAGAGATCTTTCTTTCATCCACTGGAACACCCAAAAAGGAAATTACCCAGGGGTCAGGAATGTTTATTCCTTCAGCTCTGAGTCCAGTATGGATCCGAACTACAAGACAGCTGCTTTTCTAGCTACTAGCTACTTTTCTACTAAGATTTGCTGTTTTGCAGGTAACTCTCTCTAGGATGGACTGGAAACACAAACAGGTAAAGAAAACCAATAGGAAAGTTCTTAACGTTGGGCTACCCTGCAACTAATTCAGCTGCGAGAGTACCCAGAGCACACTTCATCCTGAAGGCAGGAGCAGATTTTACCCATACTTAAGCTGGGTGGGAAATTATATGTTGTTGTTGATTGCTAAGACAGCACTTTGGTTAAGCAAGACTTTTCTAAGGCATAGCACTGGGGAAAAAAAATAATCTGTAATTTGAAAAGATGTCTGAGGTTCATGTGGAACGAACAGGGTGGATTCAGCATGTGGGTCTGTTGGCAGCCTCTAAATAATTGCTGAGGAATGTTTGCAGGTTTGCCTTGGGTTGCAGAGCAGGTGACAGCGCTGAGGACTTGTTCTGGTGCGTTGGGACACTGGAAACACGTGGCCCAGTGAACCAAGCTGGATGCGGCTGGAGACACACAAAGAATTGAGAGGTTGTTCCTGGAGCTCCCTCCCACTGTGGAATCTCTCAGAAATCTTTGCTGTGATCATGTTGCCACCTGTGCGTGTCCTACAATCTTTGCCATAACATTACTGCAGGTATGCATGTTAGACCAGCCAACAATGGAACAGTAAATTCGGTAACATTTAACATCCTCTCTGAGCAGCTCAAAATAAAGTAGCGCAATGCTGGCAGTTAAAGTCTACAGCTGTCATACACAGTGTTTTCTTTGCCCTTGCTCCCTTTGTGTCTCCAGGCTCTTTATAGACCCAATATTTAATGAGAGCACGTAAAGGAAATCCGTCTTCAGCTTCATTGGGGTCTTAAGCCCTCCTTGTCATTGGTTCAAGAAGAAAAATACTCCAAAGAAGCCATGGAGCCAACTCAGAGGTACAGCAGCACAGCAGGGTGAAGGGAGAGCTACGTGTTCTCCCTCATGCAGCGACCAAAAGAAGTCACTAACCACTTTCCTCTTCAGGGGGTGTCCATCTCGCTCCCCAGAGGGGCAGCCCGTTGCGCTGGCTTTTCACTCAGCGGCTCTGCAGGCTCCGGTCTTTATTCTCTGCCTGGCATGAAGCATTTACCTTCTCTGTAAACAAATTCATCCCATTTCTGTTGATGGAGGACGCTGCTGTTCAGCCACACCATGGCAAAACATGCTTTATTTCCTCATATGATCTCACATAACAGCATGTACTGCTCCAAAGGCTGAACATGCTTGCAGGCATTTGTTTAGCACAGAGCTCATCCTGCAGAAGCACAGTGATTTTGCAATGTAGTGATTGTGCTTTCTGTGGTTGGGAAATACTGAAAGGCAAATTAAGAACCCCTATCCTGAAGCCATTCTGTGAGAGTGCTCTCTGGCTGTAGGCAATGCCTCGTTTCCTCGTTAGCCTCTTCAAGAAAGCTAAATGCTCCAATTAAACTATTATGTGCTGGTCTCTGCATTAGAAATCTCAATCCCATTAGATTTTTTATCATCCATGAAAGTCTCTTAAATGTTCCATGATTCATCACAGTTTTCTGCTTCTGCAGCCCACTTGGCAGCAAGAGAACACACTCCTGGAGTGCGTGAGGAGGTGAGGCTCTGACTGCTTCTTTTGGATCTCACCTGGGATAACCCAAGCAGAGAAGAGTAACTATTTTTTTTTTTCACATCCTCTTCCCTTCTGTATTCTCTTGCATATGTGAGTTGGATGAAAGGACATTGTGGTGGTTTGTGGGTTTTTTAGGCATAAAATACCATGTGTGCCTCCTTGGAGGTTGCTGTGTGGATAAAACATTGTTCAAGGTTCAGGCTGCAAGCCAAGTTACAGATATTCAGTTCTAAATTCTAAACTGCGGTGAATGCATTCCAGTTAGGAAACAATGAGCTGTTTTGCAACATTAATCTTAAAACGCTGCTGAACAAAGTTCTATAGATTTGCTTAATGGTTTTGGCTTTTTTTTTTGCTTTTGGTTAAGCTCTTATCTGATATAATGACATATCAGACCTCTGAAAGAAGAAAGAGGCCACCTAGTGCTGAATTATAGGTGGTTGTAGAAAACTGCTTGGAAGGCATGAAAACGTAACTTCGGTGTAATAATAATACTATTTGTATTTAAATTTTTTAAAAGAGAAAGAGAAAGATGCATTGAAAATCGGTTTAAAATTGGCTGTATTTTAAAAAGTTCAGCATGTCTATTTTACGGGTGGATCTACTGCTTATCATAAAAAAGAGTGAGATTTGGCAGTCTTTAAGGTACTGGAAGTTCAGCCTAGCACTTGGAAGACAACCAGTTCCACTCTGTTATAAGTAACTGTACTGACACAAAAAAATTCTACATAGCAGTAAAGGGTAAAACAGAAGGCAAGGTAAGATTCCGTCTGAGATTTCACATTGATGCAATCAGCTTTGTTCTGTGTTTGAGGCATTTTGCTGCAGGCATAAAGTGTTGTTTTCCAGATTAGATGGGACTAGCAAAAATAATAATTTTTGTAAAGTTTCATAACTTTAGAGGAAAAAACACATTTAGAGGACTGCATGTGACAAACTACACAGATATGAATATTACTTTATAACTAAATTAAATATTTAATATGTTTGGAAAATGCTGTGGCACTTTCATGTGGCAATTCAAGCCCTTTTACGTATTTCAGTAGAAACCTTGAACCGGCACCTATGTGGGTATTAAATTAATTTCAGAGCAAAGCAGTTTATTTTCTACTTGCTGGAATCTGTGTTGGTCATAACTTCATAGGAACAGAAGCCCTCAGTGCCAGGCTTCAATGCCTCCCAGTTATTTGGCTCGTACAAACTCTGTCCCAGGTGTGCTGTTAGATATGTTCTCTGTTTGTGAGCAGACAGTTCACATAGGCTGATGTGAGCTTAGGTTTTCCTCTATGCATGTCTAGTATCTGAAATTCCAAGATTTTAAGACAGGAGGGATGTTTATAATTGTATACTCTTATCTCCTGCACAGGAGTCTGGTGAATTAAATCTTACTTCAGTCAGGGCTTGTGGTTGAACCTGATCAGTGGTTTTCTACCTCTTTGAATATAGGAATCCTAAAAAAAAGACCAACCAAAAAACAAAAAGTCTTACAAAAGTGCAAGCCCAAGAGAGTACTAGCAGGCTGTTTTATAATTGTTCTTGGTAGACCCTTAGAAGTATCCCACTGGTCCGCAGGGATCATGGACGAAAGACTGCAAACCACTGAGCTGTGTTTTCCAACAGATTGGAAAATCATGAGGTATGTGACTGAATATGATTTTAGCATGCTGAAAATAAATGTGCATGTGCCAAAGTGTACACATGCAAACTCACATGCTCTTAAGTCAAAAGCTAGCACTGCTGATCCTCTCGTGTCTACAGAGTAGTGCCTCCATCCATGAGCCATCGATACCAGTATTATTTACAAACCAGTTAGGTTGATCGCGGGGAAGGAAAACACTTAACTGCATGGAAGTCATCAAAAACTGTCGGAAAATATTTCAGGTAAACACAGCATTTGCTGGTGATGATCTATCTGGTAGGAAATCTTGGTGGTGGTTTATTAACTTTGAAGCCAGCAGCAGACTGTTTCTTCACGTTCCCTTCCAAAACACAGTCCAGGAGCAGTGCACTATAATTAGAGACTGCAAATGGTGTGTTCTATAATTAGAGACTGCAAATGGTGTGTTTGACAGCGTGTTCATTGCAGTGAGTGGTCCCTCCTCTGGGGAACTTCTGGGCTGCAACTGAGTAGTGGAGTCCTCTTTTCAATGCGTACAGTCACAAGCAGCAAATTTGCTGTGTCTTGTACCTTTAACAAAAGATGTTTCTTCCTCTTATTTATTAAGTAAATAAATACCACCTGGTAGGTTTATCAGCAGCTCTCTTTTCTTTCAAAGTGCTAACTTCTGCCTGCAGAGTCCTCCAGTGGTTTCTGTCTTGTGCAATTAAGGAAATGGTCATAAACCCTGAAAACAGAAGAACTGAAGGAATGCTCCAGAGCTTTTCTGATAAGCTCCAAAATTCCATGGTAGTATTAATGTCTTAACTTTCCAAACCTGAAGAAATGATATAGGTAAAAAATGCACACAGAATGAACACACAGAGACAAAAATGTCATGTCTCAGCCAAGAGGGGACATTCTTCTGTAAGGTTCTTTTTAACAAGATACTACCAGACTTTTTGCCATTTCCAACAAAAACTAAACCTAATATTGAGAAATCTGATGCTTCCCATAATATTCACTGCAATAACTCCTGATGAAAGAGAGAAGCACCTAAAGCTTCATTTTGTTTTCCCTTTTCCCCCTTTGCTTTTGTGCCAGCCTACTGAAGCCATCCTTTAAAAGCTGTCGGATCAGTGTTTCAGAGCTGAACCTGACTGTCCTTGCCCTAAGTAGGCCTGGAGTCAGTCATCCTCGTTAGTAATGATCTCATCGATTCTACTTTTCTTTTTTTTTTAAGCTTACCTTTTCTGTTTTGCAAGTCTCTGACCATCTCTACTCATGCATCTTCCTATCTGGCTCTACAGCTCTTACAGTTTTAGCACTGCATTCCTTGGAGCTGAAGTTAGATTTTGTGTCTGATTTTACTTGTTGTTTGTCTCCTGTGCCATGGATGTTTTCTTTCTCCTGACCTTCCTTGGTTTCAGTAGAACTGGTTAATCTTTGTTTTTGTTTTCCTTCTGATAGAAAACATGTTTTGCTGAGTGATTTTATTTTTAAACACAGCAAGTTGCATATGATTCAGACCCAAGAGCTGTTATTTACATTGAGTTTCTTCCAAGTTTGGTAACCTTGTCCTCTTTCTTCCCTCAAACCCCATCACACAACTGACCAGAGTAGTGCTGCGATGCTTGTGGCATCAATAACTGTTACAGAACTTAATACAGGAATCCTCCTGTTTTAAATAAGCTTGCACATCACCTCCTTGAACCGTCAGAGTTCTTGATTTACAAAGTGGGAAGCTATGGCTTCTTCCTTTCCTTCAGTTCCTTCCATTATTTCAGCATCAGAAACTGAAGTTTCTTTCTGTTGGGAATGCTTGGTAATACCAGTAAAGCCAGTAAGTCTTCTTTCAGAAGAAAGGGTGTGGGTGAGCTATCAAGGCACCTTTACCTCCAGCATCAAACCATCTTTGTCTTCCGATACATATATAAGGGGGTTGTAACTACAAAAAAAGCATATAAGAGCTTCCTCAGAGAAGAGGATCCACTCCAAAAGACTTGTAATGGGAATTTTTTTGCTTTTTAGCAAATACATTTCTCTAAACTACTGCAGTGAGATAAATGGAAGGAAAAATCTAAATCAACCATCTACTGATTATGCCTGCATCTAAATATGTACCAGGCTCTGTACTAGAGAAGAAGACACCTCCACAGAGGATCTTTCTTTAATTCCTCCTAATTTTCTGGGTGTCTGTTGGTTGGTTGATTTTGGGTTTGTTTGTTTTTTTTTTAAATCACTGCACGATGTAGGAAACCTACAGGCATTTGTCCAAGATTTTTAATCTAATATCTTTCTAAGGGTCAGCTCTTTTTTTCATATTTTCTGAATATTTTGTGTGAGTCATAAAAAGCAGCTATTTGCGTAGGTGTAACTCTGTGGGTCCCTGCACAGAATCTGCCCAGAAAACCTACACACACACACACACCCCCACACCCCCAAACTTATGCCATGAAAAACCTGTGACGTACTTCCTGAGGAACTGGTCAAGTATGGCTTCAGTGTAATCCTCTAAACTTTTTGCTGCAGGCCTTAACCTTCTAAGCAGGGATTTCTCTGATTCTCGGTAATGTGCTTTGGTGTGCCATCCAACGGTCAGTGACAGTGCTCCTTTTTCTTTCTCCCACCAGGAGGCAGGTCAGAGGTTTTACTGTCTTGTGGTTTTGATGGGAGGGAAACGGTTGCTGGAAGCACCTGGGGATGGTGGACGATGGGGACAGGGGGCAGAAAAGCTGCTGTTCTATTTACTTTGGGATGGATGGATGGAAAGAGACTGGTCAGTGCTTTGTTTTTAATCTGAGAGCTAACGGGTATCTGGTTTTGTTACAATTCCTTGGAAGCTTTGTCTTGTACCACCACACAATTTTCCCTATTGGGCAACAGTTTTGCTGGTACTCTGGAGCTTAACTACCTTGGAAAGGTCCAGCTGGAGCATAGGGCAACCACAGGGCCAGGGACTGCAAATTCGACATCCACCTCCAGCTGTTCAGTGGTGAGATCTGCTCGGAGCAGTTTGGAGGGGATGACACTCTGTGGTCCATGCCTGGCTGCTGCGCTGTGCTCCACTGGGAGGTCTCCAACACCAGTGAAGGAGAACTGTGCTCACCATCCCTGGTGCTGGGAAAGCAGAGCTCATTCTGATCAGACCCTGTGTGTTTCCTAGACCAGCCCCAGATGAGTGGGGACACTCCATAGGAGCCATGGGAAGTCAAAGGAGGTGCTGTGGGTGCTTGTTAGTTGAGCAGTCTGAGAGGAGAAGCCTTTAAAGGAAGGACTCTCCTGCGTAGCAGGAAAATTGTCCGTGTTCTTCCCACTGTTGCCTTCCAGTGGGGAAGTGACCATGGCTCGGCGCTCTCGGGGCATGCCACACCACACCGTACCACAGCCATGAGACGTGACATCGCATGCAGCCCATAGGGGTGGGCTCCAGCCTGGTGGGAGCAGGCTGCAGGGTTCTGAATTTCCTGACGTGCAGGGCCAGGGCTGAGTCCTAAGAGGGGGTGAGTATGGTGGGATGGTGGCCTGGGAAGGATGAGGAAGTCTCAGTCTCGCCTTTACTTTCTGCTTCAGCAGAAACACCTTTATCTCCTCCGGTGAAATCCTCCTCTCCTTCCTCCACCCTTCCAGTGAGGTCACTGTAGCTGAGGAATGTGTACATGAGTTTTGGGAGAGAGAAGAACACCCCCCTCCCACACTCAAATATAGCCCTTAGAGCCTACACTGTCCTAAGAGCATGTCATCTGCTGGCATCATGATAATTTAATGAAAGATTAAACAGTATCTTCTGTTCATAGTACTCCTCCCCAGTCTAGTCTGTGTCTGCTGCCTGCTCCTGGGAGGCTGCCAGAAGTTCAGCTTTGTTGTCTTGAAGGGCTGCAGAGTCCACGGACTTTCCCCTTGTACAGGGTTTTGATATTTTCACCCCCAGCGTGAGCCCTGAGCAGGCACCAGGGAGCAAGCTGGCAGCTGGGCTTTTGCTTTCAGACACC
This sequence comes from Falco naumanni, assembly GCF_017639655.2. Classification (NCBI taxonomy): domain Eukaryota; kingdom Metazoa; phylum Chordata; class Aves; order Falconiformes; family Falconidae; genus Falco; species Falco naumanni. Next base: position 13,913,866 of record NC_054067.1, read on the forward strand.
GTTCTGCAAGTGCGTGCCAGCATCCTACAGCTGGTCATGTATCTGCTCCCAGCCTGCGCCTGGAATTACAAATTCCAGGGCGGATTGGTTGGTGGGTGAGGGGAGGAGAGAGATTAAGGAGATGTAGCTTTTGGTCATCATACAGTGGAGAGCATTTGCCCCTTTCCTCACTGCGCTCAGACTCTGGAAGGGCTGTAGCAGCGACTTTGGGCTCTGGAGGACTGAGGAACGCACACAACTATACGTACAGCTTTCTGGAATAAACACACATAATCTTTAATACTGTATTAGTCCTGCTGATAAACAGGTTCAAGGTCTTGAGTTGCTCTGCACCGCATAATGCTACACAAGGATAATCTCAGGTTAGATAAGCAATTTAGTAGTTATCCCAGTTTTATATAGGAGGAAACAAAAAGTTGAAATTGCCCTCTCAAACCATGTGTCTGCATTCCAGGCATATCCCAGCCTCCCACAGGCTCCCTGATAGCTGTGGATGAGAAAGGAGATGGAAACTGGTGAGCACTGAGTCTGCGTCACACTCAGGATGGATGTTGGTAGCTTTGAGTGCCCTGTTCTGTCTGGCAAACTCTACGATCTCTGCTTTAAAATCTGGAAGAATGCACTACAGGCCATGAGAAAGTGAAATGATGCCAGTAATTCCATTTATCTCACCTGCTTTTACAATGTAATAAAAAAAGAAAATTTGTCTGTCTAGAAATTATGAGAATTCTTTTCTTTGGAATCATTATGAAAAGCTGAATTTTTTTAGTTTATGATAGTAAAGTATTTCTGATAGATTTTACTTCCAAAAGGTCAAAACAACCTGATTAAAATGATCTTTTTCACTTGATCAAGGCATTTCATGACCTTATCACAGCAGCAATGTTAAAACCGAGATTTTTAATTCTATTGGACTGAAAGCAACATTAAAATTGAAACAAAGTATTTCTGTAGAAAACAGACACAAAATTAATGCTGCCAAAGACCCATTACACAACTCTACCAAGTTACTGCTTTTTTGGGGAGAATTGTTCTGTGGGTAAATTTCCAGCCAGTTCTAACAGCAATTGCAAGAATGAGACTGGTGGGCTTTTTCCATCATTCCAAAGCCTCTAAGGCAAGTAATTTTTATAGGAACATAAAATTAGAGGCATCTTTTAACAAGAAGTGCCACAGCTTTTCACAGCGATGTGTAAATACAAACAGAAAATTATGAAGCAAGTAGAACATTTAGTTCGGAGGATCTAGTTTGGCCACTGCTGATTATTTTTAGAGTAGTTTCTGAATTCACCCTTGACACTATCCGTGGGCACGGTGTTCCCGGGAGCTGTCTGTGCCCCTGTGGGAAGGGCAGATGATGGGTTTCTCGGCAGCAGTTGTCATCTGCAATTGCCTTGGACCAGGTCATGTACCTGTAGGGCCAGAGCGACTGTTTCGGTATTCCCCGTGGGAACACTCGGACTGTCTTTTTCCTGCAGGTGATGAAATCCTGATCCTGCAGTGCCAGTTCTGTTTGCAGCTTCCTAGTGTGTGCTTTTGGTTGCTGTTCCCTGGCCTGTAGGTCATCTCCACTGAATCACATCAGGTTATTGCTACACTGGGGAATTCCAGCTCTCAGGAGAGCGAATAGTTCTGAACTGACAGCTATTTCTAGTCTTTTTCCCCATTTGTTTCCTGGAATCCCTCACCTGGCTCACTCCCCAGCTTTGGCATTCAGTCTTGGTTATCTGTGACCTTTAGAAGTATTTCCTTGCCAAAAGTCAGGCCACATTCTCTTTACCAGTTCAGTTAACTATTTCTTTGGTCAATGTAGCCTTTTACATGGTCAGTAGTGATTATAAGTTTTGGTTTAGGCTGCTCTCTGCTCATGACTGTGTACATGGCTCATGGCTTCCTACAATATTCTAGATCAAATATGATTCTCTACCAAATTTCCAGCCTAATCAACATATTATATGGAAGGACACTCACTTTACCTAAAACAGACTAAAACTTAGCCCCGAGCTCTGGGTTGCAGTTCAGAGCTCTGATGCTGAATTTGTCTGGTAGCTCCACTGCTGAACTTGACCTTGTTTCCTAGATAAACTGAGAAAAAAAATTTTCCTAGATTTTTCAGATGAACTGCCTTCCCAATAACATTTCAGCCCTTCAGAGAATTAATAAGGGAGCTCTTATAGTCTTTCCTCTCTGTGCAGTCCCAAGAACAGCCTTTTAATCCAAAGCTTTGCTTTATAGTCCTGACAGCCATCCTAATGAATCTGGACATATATTGGAGTGCTTTCAAGGCAAAAAGGGAGCATTATACCTAAGCAATCATAAAAACTCTACTCAGTAAACTTTGGAACACTGATGGATTTCTTTTTTTACACATTATTTAACTCAGAAAACTGTACAGATAGACTTTCAGAAGATGTTCAATGTAAGGAAATACTGCTGTATTAGTAATGAGTACACAACGTGTTCACAACATACTCACAAATCATCACGCTGTCTTTATGTGAAGAGCAAGTACTCAGTGGCAAAGTACACTTTGGTCTGAGAGCTGAAATACAGGTAGTCCTCACTGTTACCAGCAACCAAAAGGTCTATACGCACGTAAGACCCAGGTGGAAGAGTGGACATTGCATCACAAGAAAGAAGGGGTTTTCATTAGGTTTTGCACAATATATAAGAGTTTTCACAGATTGTTAATCATAGCTTGAACAAATTGTTCATTGTGTAAGGTCATGCTCAGTCTCATTGCCTAGTTTAGCTCTCTGTACCTTCAGCAAAAATGAAATACATTTTTTTAATTTTACTAAATCTTAAGAATTTTCATCTTACTACTAATAAGAAGCAGTACCTTTGCATTAGAATGAGATATTGACACTGAAGCTACTAGGAGCTTTTACCCATTAAGCTGATTGTGCTGCTGGATTCCCGGTCCATAGTGAGTGTTGTACGTGGCTAATGGGGCTGACCTCCAGGTACCTCATGATGTGGTCAGGGTCTTCTACCTGAGAGGTTTGTTTCTGATGATGTTGCTGTCAGAGATTGTCCCAGTCAGAAAGCCTATACCTTGAGAATCCTATGGCATAAAATTTGGGAGGGTTATAATTAACAATGAACTTAATGACTAACTAAGCTTGACAGCAATGAAAACTTCCTGATTAAGAGCTCTGTAGCAGCTTATACAAGACATTTCTCTTTGTTTACACATTCTACTCTCAACGGTGTGTCTGTGATCTCATGATTTTGATGGTGCTTCAAACGTTCTTTGTATTGCCTTGATCTCACCATTGAAGTTCGTGTAACACTTTCCCTCCTATATGTACATACAGTACAAACAAAAATCAACGTCAGAAGCAGAAACGGAACTAAAAGAGCAAACAATTAAACTCCTATAACTGATGTTGTTACATTTAGTAAGACGAGATTGAGATGCATACCAATCTTGACCTAAATGCCACAGTGATGGTGATGAAAGGCAGTGCCAGAACGGCTGCCACTCCCACATGAGCTGACACTGAACGCTGCCAGGTGGTCCCACAGCCTCTGTGCTTGTGGTGAACCTGCTTCTGCTGTCCGTGTTTCTTTAGCAGCACAAACAGAAAGATATCTTCCTTCCTTACAAGAATGCTTTTTCATCAATTGCACGGTCACTGCTGAGGTGTCAGAGAATGCAGTGTTTGATGTCTGATTGATAGAATTGATATTGATTTTTTAATTTGATTTGATTTGATATTGATTGATAGAATTGATAGCAATTGACAGAAAATACATCAACATTTTCTAAAAAATAGGCAATAAGCACCCCAACACATGTATGTCCTTTCAAAGTCCTTATATCCTTAGATGATAATTGGGCTGCAGTTCTTGCAAAAACAAGCTTTCATCTGAGAAGTTCAGGATAATTGTTTTGTTTGGGCTTTTTGAGTGGAAAGTGTCTTTTATTGGCTGGTTTAAGAACCCAGCAGGAGCTGGGAGTAAAACACTTTAGCAGTTGCACAGTACCTTCCTTTTTTGAAGTGCTTTACAACACTAGGTCCTTCCCCTGGATTTTATTCCCCCTCTCCCAGCTGACCCACCACTCTGACTGAATGTCTGCTCTGCTGCAAATCAGTTTTCCTGGCTGGGTCTGTTTCATGGTGTCTGCCCTTAAGCAGCATGCCCAGCAAGCTCTCGGGGACCAGCATCGTCCCTCAGCACATCTGGCACATGGTCTGAGTCTCTTTGACCACCATTGACATACCAATCAAATAGCAATAAAATAAAATTATGAAATCCTACCCTACTTCTTTATAGCTGGAGTTATCTGAAGTTAAGCCTTCTAATAACCTGCATGAATTAGTGGCAAATACAGGGACAGGGAATAGCATACGTGGAGAATGGGATGGGGAGGCTTTCTGAGGGAAAGATGTCACAGGAAGGGACCTACTGCAGGGAGGGTCCTGCCTGTACTTTGCCATGAGTATTACATGTTTGTTGCACATAAAAGTGTAATAAGTGAGCCTTGTGTTGCTCTGGCAAGGGAAGTGTGGCTTGGCTCTCTCATCTCAGTGTGTATATCTGCTATCTGACATTGTTCTGATTTGGATTCTTTGGTAGATGGTGATTCATACTTCAGAGGTTCTTGCACCTTGGTTACGCGTGATCTCGCGGTCCCTTTTCCTTCCAGGGATCCTAGCAGTGGCTGTGTGCTCTGACTGGTGTGAACAGCATTTCGCCACATGCTCACAGGCTGCGGTTGTCACCACGGTACGGCTGGGTTTTCAGGTCAGTGCTGTTGGCACTGCAGAAACACATGCATGGAAAGTTTTTATCTATGCAAATAAAGGGATCCGCAGGGAAAGGGATGACTACTCCATGGCCAAGATAACGGAGTGTTTTGTGCCAGATATTATTTCCTCTACCAGGTGCCAACTTCTCAGCACTCTCAGGCAGCAGCTGCTGTCCAGTCCGGCTCCTGAGCCCTCACTACCAAGGTGGCCAAGTCCAGGCAGGCTGTAAATGAGAGATTGTAGCTTCAGTGGTGTCTGTGTTCCAAAGCACATGTCTTCCAAGATCTTTTGTGTTTGGTATGATATTCATCATATTATTTTTCAATACGCAGCCTTTCTCCTGCAGCAGCAGTTAAGCTAATATTATAGGCCAATTATGTACAAAAAGAAACAGATTTCAATTGTGGTAAAACCTAGGACCAAATCAGGCCATAACAAGGGCAGTAAGAGAAGGAGAGACCAAAACAAAAGTGAAAAATGGTTGAAGTGGCACTGCTGGCACTTACGGAAGAACATTGCAGGTCTTTAAAAGCAGTGCTGGGTGGGAAGAGGAGGCTGCTGGAAGGAGTGTAGGCTGTGGGACATAATTCCTTGTGTTAATCAACAGAGCATCTTCCTCTTATCTGAAAAGAAGGAAACAGCAAAAAAGACCCAAGCCACAGGTGAAGTCCCACCTTGCTGAAGTCAACAGAGTATCCTACTTTCTGTGAGTGTAGTCTCCCTAAACGCACGGGACTTTCTAGGCTGGTGGAAAGTTAGCCAGCTTGATAATTCTGTATCTTGAATCTTCATAAAATACTAGTCAGATCCCATTTGAAAACAACAGAAATCTCTATTTCCCACAGATCTTTCAGCATGTTCCTGCTGACTCTGGAGGCATTTCACTTCAGGCAGTTGAGAGTTATTACAAGAATATATTGCCATTCGGAGTTTGAAAGAGGGAGCTATAGAAGGATAATCAAGTTGTTAAAGATGCTCACAATGATGTCAAAACTTTATTTATATTGTGGGATTGTCTTCCTAGATTGTCCTGAGTAGAATCCAAACTAATTTACTACTGATTTTAAGTCTTGCTTTCAGACTTGGACTGCTGGGATGGGCTTCCTATTTTACAAAGTTGAATCTAATTCTCAGCACTGTAATCTCTGTTTGACTCAAATTTGAGCATCATCTTTTTACCCATTTTTTAAAGGAAAAGTGAATACAACTAAGCTAGAAAGAAATAGAAGCAAGTTTGTACTGAAGTGCTGAATGCACACAGAATGAGCTGTGAGAAACACACGTTTCCACACTAGTTACTACAGCTATAGCCTAGCCCTCATGAGGTTGTGTTTCTGAACGGGACGAAATACCAGACTTCTGCAGGAATTGTTATTATGACACTGTTTTCTTCACCTGCAGAGTACCTTTATTGCGGAAAGATGCCCCATTAAAACAGGTGACTGCATTTGAACAGGGGTCTGTAATGATTTCATGATTTTCAAAACAACATTAATAAAAAATAATTGAAACTGAGAACCAAAAAAATTCTGTTGGACATTAGAAAATACAATTATATGGAAAGTTAGCTAAGAAAAAAAACCAAGTCAGACAAAGCAAGACATCGACTTTAACTACACTAGCTCAATACTTTTGGAGTGGTGGAAGTATTAATGACTATGACAGATGAAGCTATAACTTAAGACGTGCTACAAATTAGAAGCAGATGTTCACACCAGCTTGTCACAGGATGTCACCAGATAAAAACAGAGTTCATGTCTAATAAAGGCAAGCTTGGGTTTATAGCTTTTTTTTAACTTCATCATCATTAAATTAACATCAGAAGTGACCAATAAACAATAACAGTTAATATGGGCTTGCTCAGACAGCATCCAAGATAGTCAAGGACGTTTTCTGGTGGAAAATGACAACTCAAAATTCAGTGGAGAATTTAATTTTTCTGTTTTCCATACAAGAGACCCAAAAACAATTTTCACTGCTAGTTGAACTAGTATTGCCATTACTTTTGATTTCTTTTGTCTGCTAGCTTGAATAAGGTTATTTAGCTTTAAAAAAAATATTAGTTTTAATTCAAAGCCAAAGTTTTTTGGTGTTTTTTTAAACAAATGTCTAATATTTTTGCCTTAGGAAAAGAGATGTAAAAATTCTTTACCTGTCCAAGATTACCAACAGGACAGAACGGTGCAAACCGGTACAGCCCTCCTCGCAGCCTTTGTCACCCAGAGCTGAGGGGCCAGAACTGAGCACCCAGAACTGAAGGGCCAAGAGCTGCCTCTTGTGCCAAGAGTGGGGACTGAGCCAACCGTCCTATTGTGCTTTTACTGCCAGGGACTGGAGATGCATAATAAAAACTTGCCGTTAGCAATGCAGCACATTCCTCCTTACCGAGCTTGAGTATTTCTTCTTGTTGCAGTGTCAGACTCGGTCTTGTTTTCAGCTTTTGCTTTGAAGGCTGGGCCAGCCCTGCGCTGTGTGTGAGCGTTTCACAAGGCTTTGCTGACCTGCTGCCCAGACCTTTGCAGTATGACGATGTTACCTGCCTTTCTAAAGTTTTCACTGGTTAGCCTTTACTCTGGGACTGCTGCAGGTGGAACTATGCTCTAATCCATTTATGCTGCCTTCCTACTCGTAAGTCTATGGGAGGAGAGGGTTCGGTAAATGTTTTGACTAAACTCCTTTTGGGTAAAGCAGAGAAGGGAAGGTTATCTTGGGTTATATTTGTACCTGAACTGCAGTCACTTCTATGTAAATAAATTACCTTCCGCAATGCCCAGCCAAGTAACTTTAAGGAAAGTTTTTAAAAAAGCCCTCACACCTTTGAAACAAACCAGCCAGAAAACAAAAACAGAGCCAAACAATTGATAGTATCTGGGAGTTGCCTCTTTACACAGCTTCGTGACAGGTATTAAAGCTTCCTACATTGCAACCTGCCAAGGCTTTGCAGCATGATATGTGGTTCTGGTAATCTGTGAGCAGCAAAAAGCAAAGCGGGGACACAGCAGGAGGTGTGCTGCGTGCATTTAATGCCTTCGTATGGGGGTTTCTCTTGTTACATGAGCAGGTGAGCATGAACAAATACAGCTCATGGCACAGTGGAACTGATATTCCTAACTAGGCATCCCTGTCCCTCCATCCCTTCCTTTTCTGAGTATTTTAACTCATGAGAACTGCAATGTGTGTGGCAGTGATGGCTGTAGCTGGAGGGCAGACAGGAGCTCAGGAGGCTGTAGTGAGTTTCAGGGGAGAGGCATGGCCAAGCGAGGACAGGGAGTACATTTGGGATGCTGGTTGCCACCATTGTCCTGCCATCTCCTCCCACCTGACAGCACAAAGCTGGGAGCAGTGCTAAAGCCTGATGTGCCCAAATAAAACCACAGCTTTGGAGGATTACAATCATTGATACCGCCTCTCAAGGTATCCTTCTGGATAAACTGTCCGGCACACCACTCAGCAGGTCCATAATATGCTGGGTGGGCGGTGGGCTCACGGGTCAGGCTCAAAGGGTTATAGTAAATGGGGTCACATCAGGTTGGGGGCCAGTCACCAGTGGGGTTCCCCAGGGCTCAGTTTTAGGGCCAGTGCTCTTTAATGTTTTTGTAAATGATCTGGACGCAGGAATCAAATGTAATTTTGCCAACGATATTAAACTAAGAGGAGCTGCGGACTCCCTGGAGGATAGAGAGGCCTTACAGAGAGATCTGGGTAGACTAGAGCTGGGCAATCACCGACTGTGTGAAATCTAACAAGAGCAAGAGGCGGATTCTCCACCTGGGACAGGGTAATCCTGGTTATACACACAAACTGGGGGGCGAGAGGCTGGAGAGCAGCCCTGTGGGAGGAGATCTGGGGTCTGGGTTGATGGCAAGTTGAATACGAGTCGCCAGCATCCCTTGGCAGCAGCTGTGTGCTGGGTGCATCGAGCGCGGCACAGCCAGGCGAGGGAGGGGATTGCTCCTCTCTGCTCCGCGCTGGTGCAGCCCCACCTGGAGCACTGCGTGCGGTTTGGGGCACCTCACCACGAGAAGGACATCGGACTGTTAGAGTGTGTCCAGAGGAGGGTGGTGAAGATGGGGAGACGCCTTGAGGGCACGACTCAGGAGAAGCGGCTGAGGTCACTTGGTTTGTTCAACTTGGAAAAGAGAAGGCTGAGGGGTGACCTCATCGCAGCCTGCAACTTCCTCAAGGGGGGCAGAGGGGGGAGAGGTGCTGGTCTCTCCTCTCTGGTGACCAGCGACGGGACATGAGAAAATGGAATGAAGCTGCATCAGGGGAAGGTCAGACTGGACATTAGGAAAAGGTTCTTTACTGACAGGGTGGTCAGTCACAGGAACAGGAATTGCAGGAGAGGGGGCTTTTAAGTTTTACTCTGTTCAGGACTTGCTGATAGTCAGGAATACAATTATTTGGAAAAACAAGGAAAAGATGTTAGCCTCTGGATTTGCAACCTAAAAGATTTGGCTTAGCTTGGCAGGCAGTTACTGCAATCTTTAAAGCAATTTGCAAAGCTTCATAGGGTCCATTTAGTACATTCTGTGAATATATATATAATTAAATGTAACCTAAACTAGTCTCTGGCAACCTTCATGAAGACCTACTGTGTCCCATTTGGGAAATAAAAGCGATTTTATGTAGCCTTTTGGAATCCAATTCTCCAGCTGGCCTACTGCCCTCTACTCATACAGGAAATCTTTGATCTGAATGTAGCTGCAAATAAAGAAGAGAATGGCTGTTACATCTGTTAGACATCATACCTGACAGATGACAGTGTAGTTTAACAAAAGAATTAAAACAAGTCTGACATTTCCTTCCTGGTCTAAATGTTTTAATACACAGAAAGCATACTAGGCACAGAATTATAAAATTATTTCAGGTTTTTAAAAATTGAAAGTAAGGAACAGGATTTAACAGGAGAAAATAAAATACTAAGAGAAGGAGATTGATGGTATTTTCTCATTTTGAACAAATACAAGAATTAAATCATCACATTCTCTTACAAAAGCTATATATACCCATTGACTACTAGCCTAGGCCAACTATCACTCCTTTGCTATCCAACTTCTACCTTCCCTCTAAAAAGAAAGAGGGAAAAGTTTATTTTTTAAAAAGTGGGTTTTTTACTGAATGAGTCTCTGCCTCTGTATCCAAGTGTTTCGTCATAAAAAGAGCTAAATGGAGACAGGAAGAACAAAATACGTAGAAAAAGGTGTTTAGCTGTGGATTGCTTCGCACGATTTTTAGGCTGTACTAGCATTTTATCCAGGTGCTGACTTTTGTTTGTAGACACAGCCAAACTGAGTACGAGGGACTTCATTCCAATACCAGAATGACGCTATTGAAAAAACAGTTTTATTCTCAACTGCCTCTGAAAAAGCCCCTCACTAGAGCAAAGAGCCATGGTTCCCAACACTGAGAAGCATTGCCCATGTGCAGTTTCCTCCTTGGCAGAAGGCACACTTAGCAAGCTCCCTTGCAAGGTGTTTCAAGTCAGATGCCCAAGAAAGAAAGTCACAGATCATGACTGAGGTTTGAAAACTTGGCCAAGGAGGATATGAACTGGTCCCGTCATCAGGGAAACCAGCCAGATGTGTTTCAGTATTGTGAACACAGCTTGTTTTTTTCAGCAACTGTAAACACAAATCATCCTTCTATAAAAAACAACTGTCGTGGAGCTTCTGGAAGAGGGAGAAGTAGGTATTTACAGAAATGGCTCGGAGGTCATCTGAGTGTCTTTGACCAATGTGACTGACATAGGCTCCAAGGCTCATGCTCATCTCAGCTTTGCATGTACACAGGCTAAGCTTGGCATCTCACTGGGGAGTTGGGGAATGGAGATAGTGTTAGTCAAACAAACAAGTTACGCTTGTTATTCTTCTTCCACAATTAAGCTTGAACTTTGTCTCTTTCTCACCATTCTGCTGTGAAATTGGAATTTCTGTTGTGATTGCATGTGGCTTAGGTTTTGTGTACGTTGGTTAAATGGTGTCTGGGTTACATATCAGTTGGTCCAAACTGGAAGAAACAGGAACAGATGCATAAGGAATTGGTTGAAAAGAGAAGAGGAAATAGCCAACACACACAGAGGAGCACACCTTATCTACTACATCTGCACATTCTTCTTCGTTCATGCCACAGAATAAGTGCGGTCAAAAACCTTAGAGACTGGCAGATTTCAATAAAGGTGAGAAATCAGATATTGTGATCTCACAAAAGAGATTTTGAAATATATTTAAATCCAATGAGGATAAATGCAGCAGGCTGACTCAGAGGCAGATTTCAATAAAGGTGAGAAATCAGATATTGTGATCTCACAAAAGAGATTTTGAAATATATTTAAATCCAATGAGGATAAATGCAGCAGGCTAACTCAGAGAGAGAGAGTTGCAGAGGGGCAGCTGCAGGGTTTGGATGACATCACAGAGGTTTTTTTTATTTCATTATTGTAAAGTTTCATGGAGTCATTACAACATTTGTGTATGTGATGGTCCCACCACATTGTCTAGGCAGGGGATAGGCAGAGTGACTCTGGAGCTAATAGCGGCTATGAGTTTTTGTTTTAATGGCTCCTGTCAAGGCTTCAGTTTCCTGTGTCATCTCAAATGCCACCTCAGCAGAGGAGCTGAGAGGTGAAAATGCTTGGCTTCTTTATTGGGTTTGGGTTTTTTCTTAGAAGAAAAGTATCTTCTATTTTCTTGGCAAGGAAAATGAGTCTGGCACAAATTCGTGTTTCACAGGCAGGAGCAGATGACCTGTGTACTGCTTTCTACCTGCTGAGCCTGTGAAGTGCCATGCTATATCCAAACTGCATCTCCAGGCTTCAGAAACATTCATACCTTTTATCTGCCTTTTCCTTTTTAATTGCCTCACTATGCCTGTCAAAGCCTTGATTTAAGATTTTTCCATAGCTTTAAATTATTTTAGGGTATTAGAAGCTCTTAGTTGTTCTATTAATATTGGTTCTTTCTCTCATCTCCAGCAGGCTTTTGCTTTGGTGTTGATTTTTTAAGCACTGAAAATGTTCCTGAATTTCTCATTTTCAGGAGTCTCGCTTATACTATTACTACTGGTGCTCATTAAAGTAGATTTCAGGACTTCAGGCAGAAACATTTGTTGTAACAATATTGAAAGAGGCCACCTCTGACTGCCTTTGTTCAGTCTGACATGAGGATGAACCATTTCTCTCGTCTAGCTTCTAAAGGAAAAAGCAGCTTCAGCAAAAGGGCCAGCAAGACCTGAGTCCTTGCTTCAGCCTAGATCTCCATCCTCTTCAGTGGCATAACAATATTCCAGCTGCAGAGGTTTGCTTCATTTCATATGAAAAAAGCAAAAGGCTCATTCACTGCATAGGCAGGAGGCTGGTCTAGAGGTACCTTCCAGCCTAAGTTGTTCCGTGATTCTAAACAGTGTATTTCTGTGGCAGAACTAATGCAAATGCTCAGGTTAAGTTGAAAGAAAAGGGATGGCAATTACAACAACATTTTTAAAATGTTTTGAAAAGTTAAAAAATTATATTACATTTTCCTTTTTTTTTTTTTTTTTTCCCCCTTTTAATGCTTGAGCTTTTTGCTGAATTTGAGACTGTTTAGTCCTTTGGAAAATCAGTTCTAATGAATTTGCTTTTTAACAAAGACACTTGTCCCACCTCCAGTGAATTCCTCCAGACACTTTTCTCATTATAAAACAGACTGGTATGATGTAACTTCTGCAAATATAGTTTAGCTTGTTTTGTCTCCAGTGGGAAACTACCTTCAAACATTAACCAAAGAAACACCTTAATAAATAAATGTATTAAAGTGATAAAAACTTTAAAGTTACTGGCTCTGCATTATCACCCTGCTAGGATCAACAGCTTTTTAAATGGCTGGAGAATGTGCCTCGTCTGTTTGGACTTTCATGTAAACATGATGCTTAGATTGTCTTCAAAGGTTGCATCCTTGTCCTCCCTGCTCTTTGTCCCTGACTGTGGTTACGCGTGTTCAAAGAAGCTTAATCCAGACTGGAAGAGGTGCAGAGGAGGGATGTCTGAATGACCAGAGGAACCGAGATGTGACTAGAGGAATTTGGTTTATTTACCTTAGAAGTACCAAAGACTGAGAGGAGATATGACAGGTCTCAATAGACAAGGGCAAAAGGAAAGATGGGAGTAAAGAAGGGGAAGGGGGAGATAGCAGCAAAGGAGGAAAAGAAAGCTAATTAAGCACAAGTACAGATGTTTAAAAACAGTACGTTTGATCTTCAGAGGTGTCAGATTGTGGAACAATGCTCTATCTGGAGTAGCAGGGGGAAAGTCGTAGCTGGTTAACTTTTGAGAGGGGAAAGGAATAACACTACTGTCCGTAGCATACTGGGCTGCATGACCTACATCTGCCCTTCCCAAAAATCCTGCTTTGTGTCTTCTGACACCACGGTGACCCTTCCTACTAAAAAAGGTGACTAGGATAAACCCTTCCAGATCATTCTTTCTAACAAAACTTTATAGAAACGTTTACTTTTTTTTTTTTTTTTTTCCCTGACACTGTAATAAGAATGTTCAATACCTTCTTTTGGTAAAGAAGAAGATCCGAGTGCCAAGTTGGTAAATACCCATACTATTTTGGAGCAAAGCTAGCAAGTTAGCCATTTGCAGTCTTTTTTATCATTTGTGACCTTAGTGTGCCTGTGAAACCCCTGACCTTGTTCAGAGTGCCACGTGGTGATTGTATTCTTGTGTTTGCAGTCTTTATCTTCCTCAGTGAAAGGCCTAAAACAGGTGTCTGTGTCATTGAATATTGTGCCTGAAATATTCAAACTATTGGAGGTGTTATCTGGCCTTGATTTAAGCAGATAAGGAAGGACCGGACCTCGATCTTTATATAAACAACCAGCAGCATAGCAGTAAATCTATACGCCAGCGTGGCAGATGGAATTCTTCTCTAGGGTTCAGTTTCCTCTCCACTATCCACGCCCACTTTATCAGGCAATGCATGCCCATGGAGAAAGCGTACCCATTGTCAGCTGAGCCAGTGAATGCTGAAAAGCCTTAGGAAACAGGCAAGATAAATGTACCAGAATTTCTGACTGAGTCCGTATCACCAATAGTCGTTTAGTCTTTGCTGAGGAAATGTTTCTTTCACAACACTACCAACCTCCTTGTAATCTTGTTGAGGTTAAAAAATGAGAACATCTGTTTGTTTAGTGCCTTAGTCAGTTACCTCACACACCCCCAGAATAAGCCCCAAGTGCATGTCATTTTTATGCAAATCAACAAACAGGATTGTCTTCTCATCAGTTAAGCAAGTGGGTAAATGCAGCCCTCTTTGCTTGGCTTTATTTTCTACCACAATGCTTCCTCCCCTCCGCTTCAGCATTCACTTAGCTAGGAAGCATACTAGTTACAGAAGTTCGGACACAAAACTGTAATTTAGCCTGTAAAGCAACACGACATATGGGCAAAAGCCAAGAAATGGGAAGCACTGAAACATCTGAAAGAGAAAGCCAGCCAATATTAACCCCTTGTTGGAAGGACTCAGTGCCACGTTTAGTATGAGCATCATCTTATGCTGATGATATATGTATGCTGCACACACACCTGGAGCCCTTCCTCACCGTCCCAGTAAAGAAGGCAGCTGTGACTAGGAAGATTTGAGTACCGTCTTGTTCCATTTCCATGCACACATATCAGAATAGAGGTGACCAAGTTACATGTTGAACAATTCCTTCTTTCTGGAACTACATTCCAACATCAAAACTCATTTTCCGGGGAACAAATAAAAAATAACAACAGCAAAGGAAAACCTCACTCCGAAGCAGAAAGCCAATTTTCATGTAAGTAACAAATCTCTGCCATATGGGAGTATCTCCTACCCACAGAATCTTGCATAAGCAAGACTGGCACCTCTTCCCAAAGCTGGATGTTTGCTGGCACCATGACAAGCACCGCTGGAACCAGTGCTTGTGAGGTTACCGTTTGATTGATGTCTACCACTAGAATCGCTTAAATGTAATGCTACCTTGAAACATCTGTAGCACAAATCGACATGGGGTTAGTTAATGAAATTCTGCAAAGCAATGATCATTAAACATAGAGTCTTACAGTCTGGACATGAATTATTGATTTTTAAATGAAAATTAACACTCAAACTTTATTGTCTCAAATGAATCTGATTTTCAATTCTGCAACAGCTCTGGAGTGCTCGTACCAAATTTTGGTGTATCAGCTCAAATGTGCTTGGAATTGGAATAACAGAGGGAAGTTTCCCAGCATGTTTCCCAGGCTTCCTGGCACCGCAGTGTGCAGTTGAGAAAATGATCATATTACGTGATTGTCAGTAGGACAGGACCTGCTTTGATTAAAACATCTAATCACATTACTTGATCAGATTCTGTAATCAAGGCAGGTCCTCTCCATTCAATAGCGTGAAAATATAATATGTTTTAACTGCATACCTCAGGCTGCTATAATATGACAAATATGCCTACTGGTGCGGGAGGTATGGCTGCAAAGCATGTACTTGAATATGCAAACAAATACAATCTCGGTGCCCGTTTCTTGGTTCTGAAGGAGCTGTTCCATAAACTCTGGGTCTTGTTATTATTTTTAACTTCTTACGGGCTACCAGGACTCAGTAATAAATCTGTGCAGCCTCTTTACATGGTCCTAAAAGCAATTTCATATGCTCAGGCTGCATGGAACGGTCCTGGAGACTTTCCCATCAGGACAGAAAATCTGGTTCTCTCCTTCAGCTTTTACAACTGGTTGTAAAAAAACCCAGAGAGAAGATGAGCCTTTGGCACTAAGGAACTGAATGTAATACAGCCATCGCAACCAGATTTTCACTATACATGGGAAATTTGCTCTATATGTTAACTTTCCAGGGGCTGCTCAATCCCCTTTTTTCGGTAGTCGCTGCTGCTGTGACATGTCCCGGTGTTACTTGCCATGTTCATAAGCGCCGATTGTTGTGTCTTGCTTCATTGCATGGAAAGGATGTCAGCGCAGTTTCTTTACATTCCTGTACTCCCGTGCAAACTTCATTCCTTTGCTTGCCAGTCAAGGAGAGGTTTGTAACGAGGAGTGCGGGAGTTTACAGGATTGCCAGACCAAGATTATGTGAAGAAACTCACACCTGAAGAAACGTTTGCAAAGCTTCACAATCCCTAAGCATCTGGATGAGTGCCATCAGATGTTGGTAAGTGCCCCAGACCGAAGGAAAAAGAGTGCCTTCATAACACTTTTTTCACTTGAACATTAAAACCAGCTACAGAAAATGCAGGGTTTTTAAGAATAAAAAAAAAATCAGTGTAAGACTCAACATGTTATGAACAAAATTAAGGCTTTTCAGCTTTGAGGAAAGTGGAACGTATTTTTTTTTATCCTCTGGAGTAGAACATTTGTAGAAGTTGGCATCCTTCAAACTGCAGAGCAGCTGTAACCTGGTGGAAGCATGTTGTTAACATTGGGTATACTCATACTTTTAGCAACTGAGCAGAGCAGAAAGTGGCAGTGTTCTGGTAAACTTTTCCCAAAATTTAGGAATGGGAAACATACATTTTTCCTGCTAGTTATAGCAGAACTGTATATTTCAGTCTCTTCTTATAGCTGAAGTAAAAAAAAGACAAAAAAACTTTCTCTGTTCGGTGTGCAGTGATGCTTGCCATGGAGGAGAAGAAATAAAACTCTGCTCCAACTGGAGCCCTGATCCCACATAGATCATGGACACTAAAATGCTGAAATGAGATATAAATGAGTTGACCTGCCAGAAGAGATGCGTTGACCTGCTTAACTAATAGCAAAGTCTCTTCTGAGAAATTCCTTTCAGATGTGCATCAGCACTCTACTCAGCCCCTTACTTTTCTCTACTAAGACTCCTTGGAGTTTGATAGAGACTTTGGCCCTTCCACAAAATAAATTACCAGCCCAGAGTGGCAATTAGGTGGAACTGTAGTCCAAAACTACAGTCCTAGAAGCCGCATGCTGGGATGCTGCCTAACCCTAACATGTTTAAACACTGTGGGCCCCCAAGTTTAGGCATGGGAAGTCAGGCAGCCTGGAAGGCTCTGAGGTTCCTCAGCCGTGGCAGCTCTGGGTGGCTTGATTCAAAGCAGTGTTTCATCAGAAAATGGCATTCCTTTGGCTGTCGGGGCAGATGCTCTGGGAGTGTGCTGAGGGGATGCACCTCCACACAGGTGCTGGCACCGCCACCTTGCTAATGGCTATGGCCACGTGAAGGGGGGAGTTGCCTTCACACCCCTTCCACCCAGCTGAGGCTCTGGCCCTTTCACGGGGCTTTTGGGGTCAGGTATGGCTGTCCCTGATACTGCTGGAGAAGAGGAGGTGCTGAACTGTGAGAACGGGCTGCTCAGAAGAGCCTGAGCCCGAGGGAGGGATCCTTGGGGCCTGGAAAGGAAAGCCAGGGGAGCGGCCAGGTTTGTGGCAAACAGGGTGTGTGCTGTAGGTATTAAAATAACTTATAGTTACAGCTTATTCCATTCAATTATGGATTATCTGAGGGTCATCAGCTTTCTTCCCTGCTTGAGGGTAACAGAAATTCACTCCTCTGCTTTAGAGGGGAGGAGGTCCCACGGTGAGGATAAAGGAGATTATGGGTTCTGGGTTTCATGGAGTCTCATGCTTGTGCCCACTGCAGTTCACAGGTTTTCCACTAAAAAGGTGCAACCCTACCTCTGCTCTCCTCTTTGTAAAAGAGTGTAAAAAGACAGAGTGGTCGGGGTGGGAAGGGACCCCTGGAGACCATCTAGTCCAACCCCTGGCCAAAGCAGGGTCACCTGGGGCAGGTTGCACAGAGTCACGTCCAGGTGGGTTTTGAATGTCCCCAGAGAAGGAGCCTGCACAGCCTTTCTGGGCAGCCTGTCCCAGGGATCTGCCACCCTCGTGGTAAAGAAGTTCTTCCTCATCTTCAGAAGGAACTTCTTGTGCTGCAGTTTGTGCCTGTTGCCCCTTGTCCTGTCGCTGGGCTCCACTGAAAACACCGATTTCTGTTAAGAAGAATTTCTAAGTGTAGTGACGGAAAAAGCTGTAGAAGAACTAGATAGTAGTAGAAATAATAATAATATTGCTATCATTCATATTATCTTGAATGACTTTTGTTTGTTTGTTTGTTTGGGGGGTTTTTGGGGGGTTTTGTTTTTTTTAATTCTGAGGATGTTGAACTAAGTAATTGTTGTTCTAGTGTCCCTGTAACATTGTTTGTTTTGGGGCATGGAGAACTACTGTATTGCAGTGGGTTTTAATGTAGGAATCCTGCTTTTTCATGTTAGACTTAGAACTGTGTTATCATAACAGGTGATTTTATGGTGTTAATGCTTGATACGGAGTTGCTTTTGCTCACCTGAGAAGTCCCAATGACTTGGACGAGCTATTGCTGAGAGTAATTGTTAACCTGCAGGAACAGTTATCACACAAAGGGAAGCGTTGGTGGAGGTATTTCCCTCCCTAAGATGTCGGGCACGGCTAACAGCCTGGCTTTCAGCCTGTTGTGAATACATAACAGGACTGCAAGTTAATATATAAAATTACTTCAAGGAAAGGTAAACTGAAACATCTTTTTGCTGTGTGGTAGCCTATGCATTTCAAAGCCTTGCTGTTAGTCAGGAGCTTCTCAAGAATATGCGTTTATGTTATCTTCTGTAAAAAGCTGCTTGTGTTTATGTGTAGTAGTTAGAATTTATAGAAGTAAAATCCCCAAACAAACTACCTTTCAGCATCTCCCGGCTTTGCTGAACTCCACAAATATTGGCACTTGATACTGGGGAAGTATTTAAAAATAAAACAGCTAATGAGATTGATGAACTCAGTTCAGCATATTTGAAAACTAGTATTGTATTGTATTCATTCCTAGGCTTTATTTTGCTCAATTAAAAATGACTCCTTAGTTTCTACTGGCCACGCCTCTGAAATATTTCCCAATAGGCAAGTCATTATATTCTGACACCTATGCGCTCCCCAGTCATTAAGTTTTGGTAATAATAACCTCCCAGGTTTTAGTTCTCCTGTACTTTATCTCTTCCCTTTTATTAGTTGTATCTGTTGTTACTTCTTCCACGATACGATACCTGAGGTTTTGTGTTTACACAGTGTTTCAGTCGCTCAAAGACAAGTTGAACATGTCCGGAACATGCCTCTTAGGATGGTCAGGGAGGAGGGAGGGGGCAGGTGGAGTGAGACCTGCCGGGTGCATCTTGGACAGGCTTGGATGTCTGTTTGGCACCAGGCTGTTTTGTCCAGGGAAAGCTGGGATGCTCTGGACCACATGCAGAAGTAGAACTGGGGGAATTAGGAGCCCTTGGCTGCAAATCCAGTAGTTTGCTGCACTTTGGTAACTCTAATGCAAGTCAGTATTTCAGAAGAGACTTTCAGAGGTTTGTGCAGTTGATATAAACTCCCAGCCTCTATTTAATCCTGCTTTGAACACCTTAGTCCTTTTTTGCTTGCTTTGCTCATTATTCTAGATGGAGTTCCATGTTTGAGAAGTATCATATATTCCCATATGGCAACTGTAGTAATATCTGACAAATCAACAAGTTCTCAGGGTCCGAAGACAGCCAGTGCTACAAGGAAGGCAGTGTTATCCTGAAAAGAGCTTCAGTCCGAGACAGAAAAGGATTTGAGGAGCACATTCCATCTGACAGTTCCTGAAGACATCTGGTCTCTTCTCAAGTTCCCTTCAGTTAAAACTCAAAAATAATAAAATTAACTAATGTGGATATCAACGTACCATAGATACAAAACTGGCTATCTTGCAAATAGTCTTGAAAACACCTAGATTAATTTTGTGTATGGAGACTTGTGGCTCCCTTTTGAGCAGCTGGGAGAGTAAAATCTTCTTCCAGACTCACTGCAGTAGAGGAGTAGTACTGTAGAGCTTTCCAGTTTTACTGGTATATTTGAGCATTACAGATTTTTCCCACATGCATATGTAAAACTTCCCCCCCTCCCCCCCCCCCACCGTCACTAACTTGATTAGTCTGCATTACATTAACTGCAGGTTGCAGCCTGCTAAAAATGCCCAAAGGCAAATTTGCTTTCCATATAGTTTCAAGTCTCTGCCCTCAAATATAAAAAAGGGGTTTTCCTAGGAGCATGACTTAGAAGGCTTATGCTTTTTGCATTTACAGCACTTTTGCAACTGTTCTGTTGAGAGGAGATGAAAGAGTGGGCTTTCAGCTGCCTCGGTTGGATTATGAAGGCGTATGGTCCATAGAGGTGAGTAGCTCAGCCCAAGTGACCTTGCTGCATTTCTCACCTCTGACATGGCCACGCAGATGAATCCAATGGGGAAACGCAGCTGAAAATGGGGAAAGATTTGATCAAGCATCAATTGTTGACATTAGACCAATACAGCTCTTCAATACGATTACATCATGCGTAATAGAATGTATTATTTAGCATCACATTAGTGAACCAAACTCTTCATACATTACTGAAAACTTCCAATGTCCCTTTTCTACTTTTCTGAATCAAAATTGTTTAAATTTCCATTCCATTAAACCTTTAATGAAAATAAATTCATGGCTTGAGGTTCAAATGGAGTAGATACATGCTTCTGATGGCCTGTTAAACAGCAGCAATGAAGATCCCAACTATGCAAAAAGGGCACAAAACTGACAGAGAAGGAAAATAGATCCCGGAAGACGGATTTGTAAAAAAATTCCTTTTCCCAGGAGTAAAATCTCACCCCTCACCCTGAAGGGATCAGCAGGGTTGGAAGCAGAATCTACTCCATGTCTCAGTTGTCTGAGTTGCACAAACTGTTAGACAGGGGCCATTAGAACCAGGCAAGCCTGTATTGGCAGGAGGCCTCTTAAGTAATTATTTTCCACTCTCTTTGTGTTTTGCTATAAACCCTGACAGTCTGTTTCCATAAGCACCTCTTTGAAGCCGCAGATGGCTACTTCAGAAACAATTGCCTTTGTCTCTGTAATTTGCGTTGCCTGTGCCCTTAATACCATCATCACCTCTCCACCCTGTCTCCTGAGCGGGAGCACCACTTCTTGTGATGTCTTGCTTCTCCATACGCTTCCACCTTGCTTACAGCTGGCACACAGTGAAATAATACATTCCTCAAGAGATGAAAAATGCTGCCTTGCTTTCATGGGTTACTTGACCAATGATTTGTTTTGTTTATTTTTTAATTTTTAGTGGCAAAGGTTTGATCTAGATCACCTGCTGTTCGGTTCACCATCAAGGGAACTGGCTCATTCATTATCACTTGGTCTTTAAATCAAGGCTGATGTTTTCTTAAGCAGAAATCATTAACATATGAACTGTAGGGCTTGATTCTGTTCACCTGTAGAAGAGAGTATAACTACCACTGTTGCAGGAACCAACAGCCTAAGTTTTTTGCCTTGCTTCATCTGTCAGTTTATAGCAGTCTTCTGGCTTTCACATACTCTCTTCTAAAGACTGTGAAGTGTCTGTGGAGCTCTGGATGAGAGTAATCACATGTTGAGGGATAGTTAGACAGTTTAGGTCATCTTCCTCCTATCCTGATAGCCAACATGATGTGGTAGTTTTGATTTGTTGGGGGTTTTTTGTTTGTTTAGGGTTTTTTCTAGGGTGGGTTTTTTTTCCCCCTTTCCTTTTTGGTTGCTTGGTTTACTGTCATTTGGTTACTTGATGTTCATCTGTAGCTGTAGGGAAGCTGCTGTGCTGGAATAAAATGTGAGGCTGTTTCTGCCAGCCAGAAAATACAGCTATGTAGTCCCTCACTGCCATCTTTGGTTTTGTGGGAAGGTACCAACATCCTTGTTATGACCATCTAATGCACACTGGCACATGCCTTGCTCTTCCGAGGTGTGGAGCAGGTTCATAACACTGCACCAATTACCATGGGGTGAGCGTCACGTAGCTGCACTCCCAAGCATACCAGAATGGCAGATGTGTGTAGTTTGATTCCTGTGGCAGGGATCTAGACAGATAAAATGTGTTAGTCTGTAGGCAGCCAGGCCCAGCTCCATCAGCTTTTCATGTGCATCATCGTGTGCTGTCGGTGGGTTTGACTGCTAGCCTTGCAGAACATTGATAATTATTCCTGCTCTTGGGCTTTTTCTTATTTTGGGCTCTAATCTAGGGCAGATGTTATTTTGAACTACATGATTCATGTCTGGTAGGTGGACACTTCCACGTGCAGCTGCAGTGCTGCTTGATCTTCCCTGGATGGGAGAAAACTTAATTTGTTTTGAGATTCATGACTGTTTTTCCAGGAGTTGGGCACATTAGAAATGCCAAGGCTGCAGGCATCTCTTGAGGTCATTCTTGTCCCTCTTCTGGATCACTTTATCCTAGAGAGGACTGCATGCCTTGGAGCCACATCAGTGGTTTCCTTTTACCACTTCAATGCCAGGATTAGGGCTATTTAAAAGCCATTGCAGAGTGGGTTTTCTGGTTGTTAGCTCCTGCCAGCTGGGAATGGGAGAGGTAGCCGAGCCCTGGCTTTGTCTGCTGAACCAGTTTTGAATGTGTACCAGGTGTTGATATTAGTAAATTGCAGAAGATACAGATTAAACCCCAGAATTTGCTCATCAGATTCTTAAATAAGCACACCAAACACATCTACTTCATTGCCATAGCTGTGTTGGTGTTAGCTAAGGGCAAAGGCAATAACCAACAGCTGATAGTATCACGGGTGCAACTGAATGGAAACAATGGGTATCTCGCCGCTCCTAGGAAGTGTCTGAACGGTTTGCTGTGTTGTCAGCATGTTAAGGTTATCATTAATGGTCTTTTTTCCTCCCCTTTTTTTTGCCCCATTGGATTATCGGAGTGTTCAGTTAGTGGAACTCATAGTAACCCAGGGGTGCTTTCCAAAGAAAAAAGGTTACTTAGATACCTCAGTTATGCTGCTGGTGTGGAGATGGGATCTCTCATCTACGGCAGAGCCAGGCTGGCTTTGGTTTGCTGGTTGTTATCTCTGCATTTCTAGCTAAGACATTCCAGCGGTAAGTGGCTCTCAGGGTGCTGGGCCGACGGGTGGCTGTGCTGGCTGTGAGGAGCCAGCCTTCGGGGGTCACCCTGATGGGTTCAGCCTGCAGTGAATGCCCGTCAAAGTGCCGCGCTATTCAGCTGCAAAGCTAACACGGAGGCAAGGCCAAGCCCTGCTCCAGGCGCAGTTCTCTCTGCTGATACCCATCTCTCCGCTTCTCATCCCTGGAATTTTGACTGCGCTGTGATTTTTTTGTGTTTTTTTTTCTTTAAACACAGAAAACGCGTTAGAGATGAAACTTTCACACGATCAGAAACAGAACGCATCCCAGGAGTGGTACCTCCAGTATAGTTTTACTTTTAGTCATCTTCAGTTACACAGGGAGAATGCCACAGTCAGTGACTCTGCAACGTTACAACATGCACTTAATCCTAATAAGGAGGGAGAGGCTGTGGCTAACAGGTTGTTTTTCATCTCATTTCATTTCTAAACAAGCTGATAACCAGCTCTGAATCATGAGTTTGGAAGAGAACTCGGAACTTTTGTCAGGCCCAGCATTGTTTACAGGAAGATTTTTGTTTGCCTCTGGGGAGGTGGTGACCCACAGATACTGAAGTTGCTCAGAATTCAAACCAAAACCGTGCTATCTCATTTTATTTCAGATTTGTAACTCAGATCAGGAGTGTCAGAAAGGTTCATTTAGTTTAGGTACAGTCGAGATAGGCCTTGGAAGAATACGGACTGATTTCTCAGCAGGTCCTGGGTGCAGAGAAGGGTTTGTATTGTTTCCTACAGGACTAGCCTGAAGGTTTGCCTTTGGGATTTGTGGCTTGGCCGTTTGAATCCAGAACTTGTGGGCAGCCTTTGAAAGGAGTGTTTCTTTGAATTTTTATTCATTTATTCTCCTCAAAGCCTGTGTCCTGCCAGGACACTACACTCTCACTTGCTTTTTGTTCCAAAGATAGAGCATTCTGGCATCCCTCCAGTTTCTAAAACAGAAGTCTCCTAGAGAACCTGCTGCACAGGGTGATAGAAAACGATCTGATTTTACCTTCCTACCTTTCAGATGCTGTCCCACACTCCTCACTCCTGGTGTACCTCTTAGTCGTGGCTAGATCCAGCCATGCTGGCTAGCACTTTACTCAACAAAAAGTCCCACTAATTGAGGACAGAAGGTACGTTTGTCATGGTGTGGATATGAAAGAGCCGTGGAAAAGAGCAGTTAGAAATGGAGGAGAGCAACTAAGCAGCCAGTCAACAAGTGTCCCCTTGTGCCTGTACGTGGAGGATGCTTTGGCCAGTGTCCTCCTCGTGTCCTTCAGGGATGCCTGGGGAAGGTCACTCTGGTGGGTGAAGCAGGGGAGAGCTTCAGGAAGGTCCTTAAGTCGTTGTTGCTGTTAAATTCCTCCTCTGGCGATGGCTTTGCTTTTATGACCTGCCCTTTCTGTGCCTGTCATGTGTAAGTGGAAGGTGTGTTGAGAAGCTGAAATTTCCACACTGCTTAACCCCCTTGTGCCCTTTGCTTTGGTGCGACTCCTAAACGTAAACTCCAGCGTGGGGCAGGTAAAGAAGGAAGGAGAGGCAGGTGCGGGTGGGGAGGGAGCTGTGAGCGGGGTCTCTGGGTGAGAGAACGGGGCAGCAGCTCTGCGGGGAGGAGGAGGGGGGTAGCAGGGTCAGCTGCTCAGGAGAGGGTCCGCGAGTGATGGGGAGTTGGTGGCCCCGCAGGTAGAAGGCAAGGGTGTGCGTGTAGGTGCTGGCAGAGGGGGAAGAAGGGCCAGGAGTAGGGGGCACGTTAGAAGGGGCAAAGAGGTGGGCAGGCAGGGGCGCAGGCAGGGCTGGAGAGCCCGAGCTGAGGGAGCGTGGGTGCGGGGCAGGGAAGTGGGTCGGGGTAAGGCGGGGGCCTGCGGAGGGCAGGGGGTGTTTAGCGGGGGAAGTGGGCAGGAGGCCGGCGGCGGCGGCCGGGCGCTCCCGAGGAAGTGGGCGCGGGGCTGGAGGAGGGTCCGCGGGCACGGGGCCGGGCCGGGGCCAGGGGTGCCCCGGGGCGGAGGGTGCGCACGGCCGCAGCCCCGCCCGGGCCGCGGGGCAGCCCAGGGGCCGCGGTTCCCGGCAGGGCGGCGGGGGGCGGGCGGCAGCCGGGTCCGATAAAGGGCCGGGCGGCGGGCGGCGCGGGCAGAGCGGGGCGGCTCCGCGGCGGCGATGGGGATGCTCAGCCTGCCGGGCTTCCTCTCCTGCGGGAAGAAGAAGGTGAGGTGCCGGGGGGAGGCGGCTGGCCGGGGGCGCCCGGAGAGGTAGGGGGCACCTGGGCAGGTGGGGTGCTGGGGGTACCTGGGCAGGTATGAAAGCACTTGTGCAGGTGGGATATTGGGGGTACCTGGGTATGTGGGGTAGGGGGGTACCTGGGCAGGTGGGATGCTGGGGGTACCTGGGCAGGTATGAAAGCACTTGTGCAGGTGGGATATTGGGGGTGCCTGGGTATGTGGGGTAGGGGGGTACCTGGGCAGGTGGGATGCTGGGGGTACCTGGGCAGGTATGAAAGCACTTGTGCAGGTGGGATATTGGGGGTACCTGGATATGTGGGGTAAGGGGGTACCTGGGCAGGGGGGATGCTGAGGGTACCTGGGCAGGTATGAAAGCACTTGTGCAGGTGGGATACTGGGGTCACCTGGGCACGTGGGGTAAGGGGCCACCTGGGCAGGTGGGATATTGGGGTCACCTGGCCATGTGGGGTAAGGAATCACCTGGGCAGGTGGGATACTGGGGGTACCTGGGCAGGTGTGGGAGAACACAGGCAGATGTGGGTACATCTGAGCAGGTAGAGTATAGAGGTGCTCAGGTAGGCACAGGGGCACTCGGGCCAGTAGGATGCAGGACCTGGGTAGCTGTGGGAGCACTGGCAGGTGAGGTCCAGACAGGTATGGGAACATTGGGGTGCTGAGGTAGGTAAACAGGGATGTGTTGGGATGGGCACCTGGGCAGGTATGAAGGGCACCTGGATAGGTGTTTTAAAGGTGAGCATACAGGTATGGGTGGGCATGAGCACCTGAACAGCTGTGGAGGCATCTGGGCATGTGTGGGGGCAGAGCAGGGAGTCCCCTGGAGATGCTGCTCCTAGGAGCTGGCAGCACAGGGGACTAAGGAAGGAGCAGGGCAAAACTGGCCGTGAAGGTTGTGTGGGCTTTCTGGTGGGACCCTCTCTCATAGGTCCATCTGTCTCATCAAGGATCAGGTGGACTGGCAGCCCACCTGACTCTGCCCACCCTGCCTAGCTGCCCTGCCCAGCGATGCCAAGGTGCTGCTCTGGACAGAGGAACGAGGATATGCCCGCCCCACTTGCCTATGGGGTGGTCCTGAATCCTTCCTCCTCTTTTCTTCCAAGGATTTCAGTTTGTCAAATGAAAAAGATGCCCATGCCAGTGATAGCGATGAGAACTCAGAGCGTGGTAACTGGTCAAACAAAGGCGACTACTTGCTCTCCATGGTGGGCTACGCTGTGGGCCTCGGCAACGTCTGGCGGTTTCCCTACCTCACCTACCAGAACGGCGGAGGTACCTGTATTGAATGGCAGTGTCGGGTGGGCACACCTTCCTGTCCCTGAGAAAGGAGGGCCAGCTCCAAGGGCCAGCCCTGAGGCCGGACACATTTTGTCAAAGCTGGATGTGAGCATAACCCTGGGAACTGGGTTAGTGCCCGCTGGTGGGAATGGGAAGAGGAGTAAGAGGTATCTCCATGGTTTTTTGGTACCAGCCAGGAAGGGAAATAGTTTAAATAGCAAACATTCATCTGAATTAGAGAACTCTTCTGATTTAGTCATGACCAACGCGCATCTTTTTCTCAATGTGCCAATATCCTCTACCTACCTAAATAGCTGTTCTCCCTCCCCAGATTTGCCTCTGTTTATACACAGCGACTGAATACCCTCTGCACTTCTGTTTTGCCAGGCAAACCAGCTAAGCTGGAATAATTATCCCCATCAGATACTTGGGAAGTGCAGAGCAGAGAGAGCCTCTACCTGCTTACACAATGAACTAGTGGCAAAGCCAAATGGAGGCACTGACTTCCCTGGCTGCTATTCTAGAGCTTTGTCTACTTGCCAGGCAACCGCTGGTAATTAAGGAGAGCATAAACGCCGAGTAACTGCAGAGGACTTACTTGTATGTACTTATTTGCTCTGCCTAACAGTCATTGGAAGTAAAACTCTGGACTGTAAATGCAGCACAGCCCATACGGCTGCGTGTGGAACACAAGGAGACGTTCTGCGACAGAACTTTTATTGGAGTGAGCTTGGCCGGGTTGCGTCACAGTTTTGTTGAAGAAAATTGTGACAACAAAATGAGTCGTGACATTGGCCCTTCTGCTAGACTTTTTTTCTTATCTGCTGCTGCAAAAGCTTTGCATTTAAAGCATATTTGTGCTGCTGCTTGTATCCTGCTCTGTGCCCCTTGCCCATAATTGATAAAGACAACTGTTACATCCTTGTTTCGAAACACAGGAGTAACCCAGTTAATTCTGTGAGACAATTTACTTGCTTAAGTTACAGCAGGTATTTGCAGTTCCTTGCAGAACTGGGTCCTCAATTGCTTTGAGTTCACCGAGAGTGAAGAGGACAGATTTCTGTGGGGATATCAGGTCGTGTTTAGGAAATCTGTGCTCTCGCTTCCCTTATCTTCTGCACGCATACAAAGACGTGCCAGTCCCTTTCACAGAACAGGGCTCACATTGATACCTGGTTAATGTACACTTTAAAATGGACTTGAACAAGAGCCACACGGAGATGCTGGTTGACACAGGAGTCAGTCAACCATAGAAAATAATTTTCATGCTTTGATGTCCAGTAGCTACTCTAACAGGGCGGTTTGGAAATCACAGCTAAGTACATGAAGGAATGGTTCTGTTCCTTTTTAAATTAAAAGCTGGAAGATGAAATAGAAAGCAGACAAGGCCGATAGTGCTCACAGCTGAGCAGTGTTCCTGCCTGTATGAGAACAGTATGTCTTTGATAGTTTTTGTAAAATCCTTTTAATTCTACAAGAAGCCATCCCATGTAAATCACCATTTTCTCCCAGCAATCTGCATCTCTTCGTTGCAGGTACTGGCTAGTTTTATTAGAAAACAGGATTTACAAACAAATCTCTATTCTGCAAAAGCAAGAAAAAATGCACAGTGAGATATTTGAGGCAGGGGAAGAAAGGGAGTATAAAATGTAATAGAACTACGGTGAATACTGGAAGTTTCATTGTTTTCTCTGTGTGTGTTTGTGGACTTTTTCCTTCTCTCCCCTCAGGTGCTTTTCTAATCCCGTACACCCTGATGTTGGCCCTAGCTGGCTTGCCCTTATTTTTCATGGAATGTTCCCTTGGGCAGTTTGCCAGTCTAGGGCCAATTTCCATCTGGAGAATATTACCATTATTTCAAGGTTGGTATTGTTATGTTTCTTTAGATCTTTTTTTATTCTAGTAATAAACAGATGTGAATTAATGATTTCTTCACAAAGTTACTAATTCTGAGAAGCCAGTTTCCCTGTAGAGAATATTCCCGAGGTCACAAGGTCAATATTATTTTCCCAGGTAGATCTTCCTTATTATGCAATTATAATAACAGATGTGGATTGAAGATTTCCACAAAAATGTTGTCAATTATGAGAGGTTTTATCAATGATTCTCCTGGCAGAAGGAAATCACCCTGTTTGCTGTGTGAGGGGAAAATCTCAGTTAAACACCTGGCACTGTGTGCAACAGATGGAATACAATTTTTTAAAGTTAACTTTATTGGTGTTTCTTTACACTTCACATCCTATGTAGCTTGCAAGGCAGTTCCATGTTGGAGGGACTAATTCTGTATTTGGCTGTCAGCACCGGCACAGGCACGTGGGTCTGACTGCTTTATGCATACGTTCATCCAACTCACTGCCTTGGGAGTCATCTGCTAGACTCTGGCTTCAAGAGGTGAGGTGCCTCTTGTGATAAGAGAAAGAGCTGCATACTGCAGTGGGAGTTCGCCTCTCTCCGTGAGGGTTTGAATTTCACAGGGAGACTTAGGTGTTTGCAAACAACTAACCATGTGCTTTACTTACCCCATCCCTCCAGGTCCTGTACCGATGGGTGTAAAGGACTATGCAATTGGTCTTGTTTGCCCTTTTTATCTACCAGAGGAATTAATGTAGGAACAAGGAAGTTTCTGGTGAAATAAGAATTTTACTTGCCACCTAGTACAGAAACAAAAGGGATTACAGTCTGGCTGGCTGCCTGAACGTTCAACTTTTTTTGCCAGTCTCCGTTCTGCAGCACAAGCAACCTTTCACAAGAGCCGTGTATTTATCTTTAAAGCAAAAGTCTATAGGCACAGCAAATCTTTCATGTGTCTGTGAAGATACAAACTTCAGTGTAGTCTCCAAGATGATTGGGACAGTTTGGCAGACATTCTCTCAGAAAGCCACAGAATAAAGTTAATTTTAACAAAAGAGGAGAACAGTACTACTGACACAGATTTATTCTTCTGTGTCAATTCTCATTTATTGGCAAAACTATTCATTACAGTGGGATCTTTAAAATGGCTTGGTCAGTCCTAATATACTTTCTTCAATTTTACTAAGCAATCAGAACTTCCCACTGAACTGGGAGACAACAAAGTACTGAATTTCTCCTTTAGACTTGGACTTAGCAACTAGTCCAATTTTTCTCTGGGCCTGATTCAAACTCTACGTCAAAACTACATTTGAGATGGTCAGTTTGGATCACATCCCTCATTTCATGGCTTTACCCTTTCCCTGTTTGGTTGCTGTTAAAAATTATTGGGGAAAAAAAACCCACAAAAGAAATCCAGAAAACAACCTCAACAACTTCCTAAGTAGCCTTTTAAAAAATCAAGTGACGTCTGTGTTGTGTTTTTTTTTCTGTTTGTTTTGGTTTTTTTTTCCAACTCAAGTTTGCAGTAGTTAAGACATGTCTTTCTCTTTCCTAGGAGTGGGCATCACGATGGTCATCATCTCAACTTTTGTGGCGATCTACTACAACGTTATCATTGCTTATGCACTTTACTACTTATTTGCCTCATTTCAAAAAGTGCTGCCGTGGTCAGAATGCTTTTCCTGGGCAGATGAGTTCTGCAGCAAAACGCGATTAGGTACCTTCATTAACAGCTAGAGCTTAATATTACTGTTTTGGATATTTGTACTTTGTACTGTTTTCTGGGAGAAATTACAGGAGCAAGACAGCTACCCGTGGCTTGAGAAGTCCTTCCTGGAGTGATGCTTCTCTGCTTCCCTGCTACCAGCTCCAAGTGCCTGGGAATTCTAAAGAGAGACAGGCTGAAACCTTGCTGCGTCAGGGGTTCTTTCATTAGCCCTTGCTCCCCCTGTGGCTGTGGGGGTGCACAGTACCTGAGCACCAGTACGGTGCTGGTTTTATACTTTATTAACTCCTCAGAACGTATCTCCATGCTATTGTTCTTGATGTTTGACAGCACATGTACGGCCAAACACTTGTTATCTCACTAGTTTCCATATCAGACCGGTGTAAGGTGAAGGGGAAGCTGGTGAGGTAATTAGTAGTTAGTAGCTGAAATGTGTTGCCAAGTGTAAGTGTAATTGTAACTCTCTTAACCAGGTATCTGAAAACCTCTTCTACAATTCGTAGGTTTCACAAAATGAAGTTGAGATGCTTTATTTAACAAAAAGTTGACACCTGCTTGTGTGCTAAACAAAAATATTTTAGCTCAACATTTTTAAGTGCTGCAGGAATACAAAACTGAACTGAAGAAGCTGTCCTGAAATATACTTCAACAAGACTTTTCTAGTAAATGCTATATAGAGTGTTCTTTACTGTATGTTCTGGCAAAAAAAATCCAAACAGTGCCTATTCCCCCCCTCCCCAAAAATGTTTAAAGAGCTCTAGTAAGCCCTCTGCCATAATAAGGTGAAGTTACTAGAGGATTATCTGTGTCTAACATTGTTTTGGAACAAAGATTTTTCATAGAGTAACCAAAGCTACAATCTGAACTATCCTCGGCTCTGCTTTTTGCAAGTATTTTTTGCAAGACAATAAGTGAAAGGTGGAGCTGAGCACACCAGATTCCTGGTGTTTTGATTTACAGTCAAAGTAGCAAAGTCACAGCTGCAAGTGATGGTTCAAGTCTGTTTCTAAATATTGTTAGTAGGCAAATGAAGCTGTAACTGTTTAAAAAACATATTTACTATAATAGTCTGATTTTTGTAATAGTCATCACTGTGTTAACGATCCCTTTTGCTTGCTTGCTTTCAGTAAGTGACTGCAACACAACCTTAGATGGAGAAATCATTCATGCAAACTACTCGTTCATCACAAGCAACAATCTCACATGTCTGAATGGCACCATGAACTACAAACCAGTGCAATTTCCCAGTGAACAATACTGGAAGTAAGCAAATATTTTAAAGAAATGCTAAAAATGGATTTATTATGCATTGTGGTTTTGAATGTATCTTCTATTTTTGTCTCATCTTGCTGTCCAAAACCAATCTAGTCAACAGGGGTGGGCATGCGTATCTGTGCAGAGGGGACATAAAATTTAATTAATGAGTCTGGACCCTTAAAAAAAAATATAAAAAAATAAAAGAAGTAAAAGAGCCAACCCGTAGCAAACTGAAAAATACTCCAGCTTCAAGAAATTCTCTTCTCTGGAGTCCTGGTAGGGACTACACTAGCATCTTTATGTATAGCATACACTTCCTTTCAGGAGTTGCTGTGTAAAATATATTCACCTTATTCTGAATCTGGGCCTGCTGTGAAACTGCGGTTTCTTTAGCCACATGGTTTCAATTTGCCTCATGTTCCTCGGGTTCCTGGGAACTGATGCTTCCTATGGGCTCTTCTTTTGCCATCAGAATTTCATGCTTAACCCAAAAGAGCTGAGGTAAGCCTGATGGGCAATGTGTGGAGAGCTGGGGACTGTTAGGCTTTAAAAAGAGGGGGACATTGCAGTTAAATGTTCAGTTTTTCAATGCCAATCATGCAGTTCTAACAGCACCCTCATGGAAGCAGCTGCAGGGTCTTGTAATATCTGCAGAAGCCAGCTTGCTTTCCTTCAAGAAATTGCTGCAGAGGAGCGTGTGCTGCTGTCGCCCTCATTGCAGCGTTTTGTGCTTTCAGTAAAGTGGCTCTCCAACGCTCGAGTGGGTTGGACGAGACCGGTGGCATTGTGTGGTACCTGGCGCTCTGCCTCCTCCTGTCCTGGATGATTGTTGGAGCTGTGCTGTTTAAAGGAATAAAATCTTCTGGAAAGGTAAGTTAGAAAGAGCAGGTAGCAGACTTTTGGCCTGATCCCGCCCTTCCGATGTCAGTTGGACTCGGGGAAGGTTAGCACTAGGCAGGATGCAGTCCTAACCCACTACCATCTGCTGGACATGGCATTAGACTTTCTTCTGCTCCTTGGCTTCAGAACTGTTACATAAAATGTGAGTAAGGTGCTGATTACACAGCAGCTACTTAACACATGGGTTTTTTAGTTGTACCAGGGCTGCCATGCGTCTGGGGATCTTGCTGTCACGCAGGTGATTCCGGCTGAGTTTTGGCAGTCGCCCAGCCTGTTGTGATGGGTGTGTGCATGTGACTGCACACACCCTGGGAACACCCGGTCATTATTTGCACCTCCAGACTAGCTGTTTGGACAATACAGGTCAAGTCCTGTGAGCAGATGTGCGTGTGCAGCTTCCTGTCGGATTGTGAAATGTTGTTTGTACTCAGGATTCCAAGAGGCTTTTAGGGACCAGGTTCATAGGTGCTTGTTTTCCGACTCTGGCTCTACTGAGCTCCCATTTCTATGTGCCGGAGCACGGCTGCCTGGAGCTTTCCTTGGGCTAGCTCAGCTTCTCTCCAGACTTCAGACAGGCTGAATTTCATGATTCTCTGTGTGAGGTCCTTTTCCTGATTTAGTTCCTTTCTCCCCGTACTCCTTTTGTGTTGCATCTTTACTTCTTCCATCTTTGTTGCCTTCATTCATTCTCTCACCCTTTTTGTGCTGACTTTTTTTTATTTGTTTATTTTGTCCTTTTGATTCCCTCTGTCATTGTGCCTTTCTAAGGTTCCTGTATGCTTGTCTTCCTTTGCTCTGATGCCTCCTCCAATTCTGCTTTCAATCTGGAGCTTTCTGCCCCTTCAGAACTTCAGGGTGGAGTATCTGTGCTTTCCCAGCCACAGCTGTCCTGCTGTGTGGCTCCTCTTAAACTCACATTCTTTGGGTTCCTGGCAATTGGCTGTTCCTGTTGTCACTTCTCTTCTGTCATGAAGGTAAGCCTCCTTGAGGAGTAAGGTAAGGCTCAGAAGAATCTAGCTGGGCAGGAACAGGGCAAAGGTGAAGAGCAGAGAGAATTGCTTATTCCAAGCAAGTGTGAAGGAGGTCTTCAGAAGGCAGACTCACCACATGATGGTGCAATGCTATGGCTTGCTGTAACCAGCAGTACCGGGTCAATTATCTGCGTTGCACTGAAACTAAGGCTCAAGAAACAAGAGTATTGTTGGATGTAGTCCACGTGATAACAGCGCTGCTCAGCCCTGCTTCTGGCCTGGATCCCATCGAGCTGGAAGTTGTGTAGACAAACAACAAAAAAGATCTGTGTCTGAGAGAACCTAAAAGTCCTTGTTCTCAGTGAAGAAAGCTCCCAGCATGGCTCCCCCCCAGCCCCAGTCAGTCTCAGCAGGTGATAATTCCACCCTGGTCACCTATTTTTGACTGGCTTTCAGTTTGCATTTGTTAGGAGCATTGTCTAGCCAGAGTCTTCTTGGGTAGTTGAGCCCTGGCCTTGCTACAGCAGTAAATCACGTCAGAAAACACATTTCTGAGACTGGTCAAGTGCTGTCTGAAAAGTGGGTATGTGGCTTGGGCCTGCTGCTGCTGCTGGAATGCAGCTCCAGAACCGGCTAAGCCAGATGGTTTAATGGTTGGTGTGTGTGCGTTCTCTTCCCTGGTCGCCTGTTTTTCATTTGACCTAGCAGACCTTACCCTAAAACCTGGCCGTTCCTCCCGCGCAGAGGTACGTGCATCCCCTCGCTTCTCACGTGTCCCTGCCCTGTTTTCTGCAGGTTGTCTACTTCACCGCGCTCTTCCCCTATGTCATCCTGCTCATCTTGCTGGTGCGAGGTGCTACCCTGGAAGGTGCTCTGGATGGCATCGAATATTACATTGGGCGGCAGTCCAACATCACCAAGCTGATGGAGGCAGAGGTGAGAGACAGCGTCGGCCCCAAAAGCACAACATGTTTCTGTGGGCTTGTCGCTTACAGAATGCCCTGCTTTTTGATCCACGCGGGTGGTTCTTCATTTTGTATCTGCAGCTGGGTTCTCCTCCGAAAGCAACCCCCAGCTCTATCAGAAGTCCAAGCTCCTATTCTAGCTACTCTCAATCTAAAAACCAGCCACACTCTGCCCTCTCCCTGCCACACCACTGACACCAGCACTGGTGGTGGCTCTGGGCAGCTCTGGGGGTTGTGCTGCAGTTTCGCCTTAGCAAAGCCTGCTGAGAACATTCTTGCTGTGGGATCAAGCACTGTTCTTGCATGTACCTTACTTGCTTTGGTTTCTGATAATTTCAAAGGACTTTATCAGAAGGTTGAAGGGATGCCAGAGTTTGAAATTCAGGCTGTGCCTTGCCCAGGATATTCAACCTGGGAAATTAGGTGGACCGGGAAGGGCGCCTTGTGCAAAGGGGGCCTGGATATTTTTTGTTCTGGTTTATGGTAACATTAATTCAGTTTTACCAAAAGCAGGCATGAAGTGTGATATTTATTTGTGGTACTTCATGTGAGTATTTGGCACTAACTGAGGGGGTACAGCAGAGGCACAAGTGGTTTGTCTGGGTCACAGTGTGAGGGGCACAAGTGGGAGAGCACGTGGAAGTTCTCACTCCTGCAGCCTGGTCCTGGTTTCCCTTTTTTGTTGGCACTGTGAAAGGTTCCTATCTCGCTCGACAACCCACATATGTGAATGAGCTGAATCTCTTCTCCAGGGTTAGCTCAATAAGATTGAAGTATTTAGAAATATACTTGGGATGTGACCTTTGGAGATCATAGAAGATAATATTTGTGCTTAAGACTACAAGGTCACCAGCGTGCTATATCCTACCTACTCTAAAGCTCATGTGAAATGGAATTAGATATTCAGGCTAAACGCAGGGAGGAGGGGGGAAACAAAAGAAAAAAACCCACCTGGAACTTCCACAGAGGGCAGACTTAAATGTTTGTAAATAATACAGTAATTCCTATGTTCTTATTTCTGGTAGGTTTGGAAGGATGCAGCCACCCAGATATTCTACTCCCTGTCCGTGGCATGGGGCGGGCTTGTTGCTTTGTCTTCGTACAATAAGTTCCACAACAACTGCTACTCAGACGCTATTTTAGTTTGCGTAACTAACTGCCTCACCAGCGTATTTGCTGGGTTTGCGATATTCTCTATCTTGGGACACATGGCATTTGTGTCTGAGAGACCCGTCTCAGAGGTTGTGGACTCAGGTAGGCTGATAGTTGTGCTGTCTGTATTTGGATGTGCTTTGACCAAGGCATGACACTCACCTCCATCCTTCTGCTGCTTTCCAGGGTTTGATCTGGCATTTGTAGCCTACCCAGAGGCACTCTCCAAGTTACCAGTTTCTCCTCTGTGGTCCTTCTTGTTTTTCTTCATGCTCCTGCTCTTGGGCCTTGACTCCCAGTTTGCCACCATAGGTGAGTGGGGTTTTAAGTCACCCACGGCTTTTCAAATGACCATTACCTTTAGTAATTGTGCTACTCAAA
Organism: Falco naumanni; assembly: GCF_017639655.2. Lineage (NCBI taxonomy): Eukaryota > Metazoa > Chordata > Aves > Falconiformes > Falconidae > Falco > Falco naumanni. Next base: position 13,949,298 of record NC_054067.1, read on the forward strand.
ACCCCACACTTCTTCCTTTGCAGAAACACTTACAACCACCATACAAGATATATATCCCAAAGCGATGAAAAAGTTAAGAATCCCTATAACCCTGGGTGTGTGCATATTGCTCTTCCTTCTCGGTCTTACTTGTGTTACTCAGGTAAGACATTAAATTCTATTTTGGCGGTGGGTTTAGTTACACTGCAAGTGATGAACTCAAATTAAATACCCTTTCTGACTGTTCCTGTTTGCATGGATTGGTCTGAGAAACACTTGAATTCTGCCAGTGTGCCTGGACATGCAAATAAAAATTCACAGAGGGAAGCTTGAAGAGCCTAAGGTTTTCTGTGATTATTGAACTGAGATGTGCTTTTAAGAAGGCCTGTACCAAGGCTATGAACCACCAACCTGTTTTATTGCTCCTCAGTTCAGATTGTGTAATCTCAAGCATAAACATACGGTGTGTCTGCAGCACTGTGGGTACCGCTAATAGATGATGATGGGATCTTTTTGTTCAGCACTGGCTACCAAACAGGGCAGGATTTGAGAGATGGCCTATTCATGTCATAAAAACTTATTAGCTCATGAGCATCTGTAGATCGTAGGGTTACTTCTTGTATGTGTGTATGTATATATACATACATACGTATACACACATATATACTTAAAATTCCATATAGGTAACCTGTGGAAAATTTCTTGAGGCAATTATCTTTAAGGATATAAAGGTTCATTGCAATTAACCTATCTAGAAATGCAGATTTATGCATGTAATTAGACTGAGAATGTGAAGAAGATAATTGTGGTGAATAGATGGTTGTATAGCCAAGCAAGGCACGTAAGTTATGAAACATGGTGGCAGGGAAGCTTGCAAAGGACTTAGTATGCAAGAGTGTGAAATGACTTAAGGCTTGTTTCCTGCTCTGTGATCCTGCTGTTGCGTGCTGGTGTTTACAGCTGTGTTTAACCCACGTGGAAAACACGTGTGTCTAGGAGTATACAAGCCTACCAGAAGTGATAACTGGTATTGCTGTTGCTGTAGCTCAATATTAAAACTTCAGAATCAGCTTTAATAAGGTAGTTCCAAATTTAAATGTTGCTTTCAACTGTTTATATACACTCTGCATATACATATATTTTGTTATTAGTATGCAAATTGACAGAATTTTGTCAGATGTGCTTTTCAACTTTGCATAAGAGATATTTAAACAAAATAATGCTCACAAATGTGTACCTTATTTCAAGAACTGGGAATTTAAAAAACTCAGGCTGGTTATTAGTTAAACTGGCCTGAACAATGCAACTTATTTGCATAAAGATGTTACTGGGATTGAGTAAGTTTTTTAACCTCTCTATTGTTTGTTCTACAGGCGGGAATTTACTGGGTTAACCTAATAGATCACTTTTGTGCTGGATGGGGAATCCTTATTGCAGCTGTCCTGGAGATAATAGGCATCGTCTACATTTACGGTAAATTATTTGCACTGAAATTATATGATTTGACTCTGCGGTCCCTGGCAGAGTGTATATTAAACTTTAATTACTGCTATAAGGCATTTAAAACGTAACTGTCTGAAAAGCTTTAATGTTTACCATAGAACTGGAGAAACTGTCCTTGACCATTGCCTTTCTTCTATGACTTCTGATTAACAACACCTGCAAGGGAGCCACCTGCTTTACAATGCACCCTACGATTGTCTTTCAACAGGCGGAAACAGGTTCATTGAAGACATCGAAATGATGATTGGAAAGAAGAGCCGTTCATTCTGGCTGTGGTGGAGAATGTGCTGGTTTTTCATTACTCCTGTGCTGTTAATGGTGAGTGTAGGTCACTGGATTGCGTTAGCGTGACAGAGCTTAGTAATTTGGTAGTGAAGAGGTTTCCGCGTGAGGATTCAGGGCTGAGTGCCCAGGCCCTGTATAAAGTTGGGGTACGGCTGTGTCAATGAAACAAAGTACGCGCTACCCGTGCTTTCTGATAACATATCGCTCTTCCCTGGGTACTCTGCCGGTGGGGCTGGCCATTCAGATCAGTTGCTGGTGAGCTGGGGCTGTACTCCTGAGGAGTAACATACAGCAACCAGATTGTCCGCTTTAGCAGCTGGATTAGCTTCATTTCAGACTGAGAAAATGTTTTGAAAACCTAGCTCATTTTTTCCCCTTTGAGGGACACATCGTTTTGGGGACAGATCCCTGGCTTGGGCTTGCTCTTTGGATGTTCCCCTGTCTGAGATTTATTTTTTTTTTTTACGTTTTGTTGTGCATGTGTCAGTTTTTCATTACTCCTGTACTTCTAATTGTGAGTGTAGATGGTTGGATTATCTCGCTATGAGAGATTTTATTAGCATCACAAATCCAGGAGCAGTAGCAAATCACTCTGGCCAGCACATTACCTTTAATCTGTCCAGGCTACAATTTAAAAATTGCTGCTTAAAAAGTCTTATTTTCGCAGCAATATTTACCAGTGTTTAATCTTAGATTCTTTCCCATATTCCTGTAAATAATGGAACATGGGAACATATAAAATGTACAGAGAAAGGTACAGGGCTCATGCAGCAATGTATGTATTCTCCAACGTAAGATTTCAGCAGGACCCAGAGATCAAGTTCTGTTTAAACACAGAAGTACTTCAAGTGTTAGGGTGCCTATCAGTGTCATCCTTCAGTCTTACTGTTTGGCCATGACTGAACACCAAATCCTGCACAACCATTATCACACTCAGAAAGCAAAAGGGAACTGTGTGCAATTTGTAGATAGCGCTTTTTTTTTTTTTTTTTTTAGCCCACTTGGAAATACAGTGCGAGTTCAAGTTAGCTGTAAATCTGCTTTTCTCTCCTAATCTTTTTGCCATTTTTTATAGGCCATTTTGGTCTGGTCTTTGGTCACGTTTTCGCCTCCCACTTATGGCTCAGTGTTATATCCCACGTGGGGAACTGCTGTTGGCTGGTGCATGATTATCTTCTGCGTTATCTGGATTCCCATCGTCGCTATTGTAAAAATAATTAGAGCAGAAGGAAACCTTTGTCAGGTAAGGGCACAAAAATCTGTCATGGCTTCAAATCTTGCTCTCCTTGGCATTTTCAGGAATACCTGTGCTTTATTCTCAAAAATTTGAGGTTCACTACCTTGAGGTATTCGTTAATTGGGCTTTTAAACAAAAAAAATCTCTGGTAGTTGCATCAGAGGCAAATTTACCCTACTGTATTCTGAGACGATAAAGTCTAATTCTTTGGGAGCCACCCATACATTCAAGAGTGATTTTCATGCTTTCTGTTGTTCCAGCTGCTTTAAAAATTTCTATCCCCATGTTGTTTTCTGGAATGTTGCCTCCCATTCCTTGCAGAAAAAAGCAAGTACAAGATCTGAGGTATGCTTTTCTTGCCAAGCTTTGCCAGAGACTCCTGTTGGTCATAGCTTTCCCTGCTTGACTTCAATGTCCAGAATCTACTGAACCCAAAGGCATTTGGAATGATTTGTATAAAACTTCGGTTTTGTTTGTTGGGGTTTTTTTTTGCTGAGTTGCAGGGCATACCTACAGTTACAGCTTTACCAAACTTTAAAAACAGCCAGGACTAAGGTAAGACATTAAGTGCCTCTTGTTTTTGCTTTCCAGCGCATTGTAAGCTGCTGCAGGCCCACTGCAAACTGGGGTCCCTACCTGGAATGTCACCGAGGAGAAAGATACAGCCATGTCGTAGATCCCAAAAAGGAAAAGGAACATGAGATTCCTACTGTGTCTGGCTTCGTATACACTCAACAATGAGCTGGCCATTTGGATGACAAATTTTTAATATAAGTGTGGGTTTTTTTTCTTTAACTATTAGAAAGTGACAATGCAAAACAACAACAAAAAAAAGCAAACCAACCTTCTGCCCTTCAAAACCCAGCCCCTGAATGGAAATGAGCCGTATTATTTATTTTTAGTGCTGTGTGTTTGGGGAGGAACAGGTAGATTAGATGCTGAGATCTCCCCAGGTGTTTGGGTTGAGAGGGCAGGAAAATACATTGCAGGCTCCCCAGGCTGATGGACTAGGCATGCTTAACCCCATCCAACCAGTATCCAGCTGGACTGCAGATACGGGTGTGGAAGGGGACAAAGACACATTCTGGTGCTTCCCAGGTACAGGAGATTGGAGCCAAATGGTGCTGTGCTTGCATGCCCTGATGTGCTACGGGCAGTTACTACCTTCTGCTGTGCTTTGCTATCCACAGTGGTGTGCAATTGGCAGAGAGGTAAATGCATGTGCTGCTGCCTGACACCGTAGCTCAGGGCACAGGAATAATTCTTTAAGCCTTGCTCAGTGCTGTGAGGCTGCTCAGGATTTGTTGTTGACTACAGTGTGTGTGCGTGTGTGTGTGTGTCATTTGTACATCTAAATATTGGGTGGCAAAAATTTGCCATCACAGGAAACAAGGTCTTAACATGGCAAAAAAAGCAGGCTTCTCTCATTATTCCCCTTGGGATCCCCAAAGATCCATCTTTTGTGTCATGCCCCATGCTCAGTATTCATCTGTCTATAATTCAAAAATCCTGTGTTTCCGTATTCTGTCATTAGGCTCTGCAGAATGAAATAGTAACCACTGAGTTCTGGTGCGTCTGCTCTCCTACACTCACCGAAGCGTTACCTGCCAGTTTGTCATCTACATCTTTCACTCAGGCTTGGGTTTTCCCTTCCAAAGCAGACCCAATGTGCTTTTTAAAGACTTGAAGCAGTGTTATCAGTGTTGTGGTAGAGCCAAAAGAAGCAGAACTTTACCCCAAGTGAAGGTTACAACTGCCTTTTAGTGCTGTCACTCCAAAATTTGCTGATATCATGAGATTATTGAAAAGTTAGGAAGTTTGTGGTGCATTTGGGAACACAGATTTATGCTCCTGCCTAGGCAGGAAGGGGTTAGGTTAAGAGAACCTGACTTCACTTGTAATACAAGTGAATTCCTGATAACGGAAAAAAGACCTATGGATTGAATGGATAAATTTTGTGTGCAGAAGAACATCTCTCTTGCTGTGATAATGGTTCCTCGGGAACAATGTAGCAGGGTTTCTAGCTGTCACTTCCTCTCAGGGCTTTGTTACTGTTTCTGGACGTGAAGGAGTGTGGAGAGTGGCTTGTTGCCCAAACTGCATGCCTCAATGTATGTTTTATACCGGTATTTTTGTGACAAATCAACACTTTATGGCAAATAAATGTGATTTTCTGTTTTTAATGGTTTTGGAGCTGGAAAATGAGATTTTAGTGTCATGTATGGGGCGGGGCAGTTGTTGGGAAAGGGAGTACTGCCAACTTTTCTATGATCCTAAGACTTTGGGAGATTAAACTGGAAAGATTCAACCTCCTTGTCTTAAAAGAGTTTAGGCTCTAGTCCAATAGCCCTGTTTTGGACCAGGCTCTGAAAATACAGAAAGTAATTGAGTGGGAATTTATAAAAAGGGCTGTGGGATTAAAGCCTATAACAGAAGCTGGTGAAGAGGACCCCTTTCCTGCACTCCAGTGCTCTAGGGTCATGGTCTGGCCACAAACCAGCAGAAAACAGTGCTGCCGCTGGTCCTGATGTGTGGAGAGGCTGGGAGCAGGAGGGAGGATGAGCTGCAAAGCTGTCGTGCTCATCCCCCAGTGCACCATCTGTTGGAGCTGCCACAGTGGGCAGCAGCTCATCCCTGGGAAGGGACAGGCTCTGCAAAGGAGGGAGAAGTTAGTCAGTAACAAGTGAGAGTGCTCCAAGAGGTGGTGAGGAAGCAGGCTGGGCAAACCAGCTTCAGAAAGAATCCAGGAAAGTTTTGGCAAAAGAGATGCTGAAGACTAATACCAGGCATCTACTGCCCTGCAGGAAGCCCCTTTGAGGCTTCTTCTGCTCTGGACTTGTCTTGTGGGCTTCTAGAAGCTGTTTTCATGATGTTGCACTATCAAAACCTCCCAGAGGAGTGACAGAAGACAATTTCTCAAGGGCTGGGGATCCAGTTTAGGTGCTTTCTCTTTTCTTCAAGGTAAGAGAATTCCCCAGTTCTGAAGGCAAGGTTTGCTCTCCTGGCCCCTGGCAGAGCTGGGATCCCACTCTGCGTGTGCATGCCTGACACCTCCCCAGTACCTCCAGCTTCTGTTACTCTCTTTGGGTGAGTTGATTTATTCCTGAGGTTGCTGACTGCTGGCATCTGCTGAGGAGTCTTCAAGAGTATTTAGGAGTTGCCGTTCACACTCTGGCCCAGCAGCTAGGGTTATTTAATAGCCCCTGAGGGTAACGTGAAGAATTAAGTGTCCCTCGACACTGCTCTGCAGGCAGGCTGGGCTCAGCCCAGCAGCCCTGGCACATTCCTCACCCGCACAGGCTGTTGCCCAGCATCCTGGTGTTTGCAGGGTCGAAAAATCAGCAGTGCCAACCAGCGCAGCATTCCTGGTGAAGGAGGATGCTCTGTGTGAGCAGGTGGTCAAAATGCCTGGAATTTGGGGTTTTTTACTCTGAGGAAAAAAGGAAAATAATTCTGCTTTGGATCCAGATAAACAGGAGTGAAAGGAAAACTCTTGAAAAGAAATAAGTAGAAGTGCAAAAGAAGTAGGTTTGCTTTGCATTTTGAGCCAATCCGAGTATGGTTTCAGTCAGGAAAGAGAGCACAGACATGTGCAGTTCCAAAAAGCGCTATCTGTAACATGGAAACACTTAAAATGGTATTTCAACTGGCATTTGTATATGTATTTAAAGAAATTTTTTAGGGGCCAAGGTTATGAAAATAAATTTTAAACCCCCAAGTTATTTCTATTGCAGAGACCGCTCATAAGTAGGAAGTAAAAAAAAAAAAAAAAAAAAAAGAGAGAGAGAAACAACTGAAAAAAGAGTATTTAATTTCACTTCTACCACATCATTTATTTGCAATAGGACATTTTCCAGCCCGGGCTGCGTGGCAGTGTGCTAACCAGCAGAGAGCACCCTGTGCTCGCGTCTCCTGCTCAGCTCGGGGGAGTGGGGGCCTGCAAGGGGCGGTGGGACCCCCATCCCATCCCGAGAGCGGCCGGGATGCTGGCTTGCTCGTTGATCCGTGGCCCTGGAGACCGCAGTGTAAAGCTGTCATTTGGCACTCGCTCCTGCCTGCCTGGTGGCTCCTGAATAGTGTCTGAGCTTTGAATCGGACTGGCCGTATCGAATGGTCTTTTTTATCGAGTTCCAGGTGTGTCAAAAATATAGCTGGTGCTCCCTGGCTTTGAGCTCAGCATCACATCAGCAATACAGCTGCCCTGTTAAAGCCACTCTGGCCCCTGCAGGCTGGAGTTGATCACAGGTTATCTCAGCAGACCGGTTGTCCCAGTAAGTGGACCTTTCCAGCCCCACATCGCAATTTTGTGACGTTTCACACCCCCACTCCCAAGTCCCCAGAGCTCAGCTGAGCCTCACCTTGTTCTCATTCTCCATGCCTATGGATGATGTGGCCTCGAGCAAGTATCCCCTTCCTGGCTATTTTTAAAGGGTTTTTTTGTAAGAAGCAGCAGCATAGACCCAGAAGCAGCACGCATGCTTTTAATTGAAGTCTTTATTTTCTTATTTCAGCTTTAAATCTAAATTTCTATCATTTCCATCATGGGTCTGTGGCAGGGCTTTGTGTTGTCATTTGGCTTCAGATCCACGGCCATGGCTGTGGCTGATGTGGGCATCGTGGCACCGCAGTCAGGCTCCAAGCGATAGGGCATCTGCCCCAACTAGTTTGGTGTAATGATTTGTTTAAAAAACGAAAAGTAAACAGTGCTGGTAGCTTTTTTCATGGGATCGTTTGGTAGATCCCCTAAAGTCTAGAGCCACAGAAATCAAACAAATCAGAGAGAGCAGCCTCTGAGCAGGCAGGGGAGGAGGTGATGAGGGACTGGGAAGCTCCGGTGAAAGGGAAGATAGAGCAGCAGGTTAAACTGGATCTTCCACTGAAGGAAGTGCAGTGGGAAATGGCAGCCTTACCTGGGGTGACTGCTCAGTCGAAGCCAGGCTGACTGACAGCACAGCCACAGCTACCAAAAGAAGGTTTTCTTCCTCAACGAAACAATCTCAAGAAGGCTTGAGATAAATCAGTTCAAGAAAGTTATCAGTGCGTGATAACACAGCCTGTTATGAAAGTAAAACTGCACCTCAGTGAAGCATGGAGTCAGCACGGAGGTGAGGCGTATGTGTGCATCTTTAATGTGATGCGCAGCTCCCTCAGCTCAAAAGGCAAAGCAGGATGAAGAGGTACAGAGAAAGCACCAAAAGACAGCGTGTTGGAATACGCTCTGCTCAGCAAGCAAGTAAAAGGAACAAGGATTTTGCTTTGCAAAAATCAGGGTTGGAGAGCAGAGCAAATAGCCATCTGTGGAGTGATGAAGGGGACTAAGGAATGGCTATCCACTATTTCTAGTGATTTTAGAACCACAGAAAAGACAGGAACTTATCAGGTGGCAGCTTAAAAGTGAAAGGAGGAATGTTTTGCCCAATGTTCAGTCCAGTTGTAGAGCTCCCTGCCAAAAGGTGTTGGTACTAAATGCCTGCATGGCTTCAAAATCATTCAGAAAAACTATTGAAGAAAAAAAACCCAAAACCTCACCAAGACACTACTTCTGGTTCAGGAAACTTTAAGAATACTAGGAAAGCAGGTCTGTAATACTTCTACTGCTCTCACGCTCCTCCCTGGGTGTCTATGCTAGGCTGGTGTCAGAGACAAGATGCTGGCCTGGCCTGGACCTTTGGTTTGACCTTGTACAGCCATCCCAGAGAGCAAACATTGAGCTCTGTGATTCATATTTGCAGCCTTTAACTCATTTACAAGAAAATGCAGATTGTTGCCAAGAGAAACCTATTGAATTTTCTCTCCTGTGCATGCTCTGCCAGACACAGATTCATGTTCAACAGAGCCTGAACACAGTTTCATCTGGACATCTCCCTGTAGTGCACAATCTCCTGAGTTCCAGACTTTTCATTATTTCTCTTCAAGCAATCAGGAAAGCAGAACTTCCTCTGGTGCAGACTTTCTTACTATAACAAAAAAGCAGGGGAAGCATGACGAGCTTTGCTATGGGCAGCCTGAGCTCTGCAATGTGAAACAAGCAGCAAGCGCTAATGACCCCAGCTCCCCTCCCCAGGAGGAGTAATTGTTTTCCACCAGTGTCAATAAAAATAAGGTAAAGAAAGATAATACATGTTAAAAGATGAATCACGGAGTTTGCAAGAAAGCAGAGAGCTAATGTTCACCACCACCACCTAAAGCAGATGCAGAGAAGAAAAAAGAATAAAAGAAGAAAAGAACAAAAGGCATGCAGGGCTCTCTGTTGCTGCCTTTGCAGAGTGGAGCGCACTCAGTTGCTGAGCCAAGCCTTGGCCAAGAGCCACTGCCACCAGGGCCGTCAGGCATGGGAGGCTCTCCAGCAAGGGGCAGGACACATATGCAACCCCATTTTGTAACTCCCTGAAATGCTGTGACCTCCCACGCAGTTCTTCAATCCTCTGAGAACTCCCACAGTCATAAGACAAACACCATTTCATCGTGGTGATGAGAGATGCAGTGATCCTCTTTGAAAAGGAGGTTTCAGCACAGAGGAGGCTCTGGCCTCGCTATGAGCATCCAGCTGGTGGGGACAGTCACTGGGAGGCGGTGAGTTCTCCTGCTCCAGCACTGAGTCGTCTCTGCAGTGACAGTAGGGGCTGGGTGCAATTGCATCGGTGGTGCCATGGCACAGCAGATCTGCTTGTTTCAGTGCTCAGAAAAGGTAGATCCCTCTTGCACCCACAAAAAAAAAAAAAAAAAAAAAAAAAAAAAAAATCCTGCATGGCAGCTTGTAGCCACATGGATATGTTAATAAAATACCAACAGCATGAAGACAGGTAGAATTTCTCCAGGGTCCAGAATGATTAAACTCAAGCAAATGACCACCAGGAATATTGGTCCTTAGTTTTACTTTACTGAATACTGTTCAAGTACTTTGAAAGCAGAGGAGGGAACAAACAACCAAGCGCCAAGTAAGAGCCAAAAAAACAAATGCAGGTCATATGTACAGGACTGACTGGGAAGGCAGACAGCAATGTGTGAAGTAGTAATATACTGGTGTATTTGATGCAGCTGTTGATCAGAGAAAGGGGAATGCTTAGGGGGAAATCTAGAAATATGTAGAATACTGTGAAATAATGCTGGTTGTTTCAAAAAGACTAAAATAATGAGAGGAATCTGCCATATTCCACCTGTTCAGATAGAGCTACTGGGCTGTGAAATGACAGATCAAATTAAGGTGCCAGGCAGAAAGGCTGTAATGAGAGACTGATTGCTGAGGCACCAGCCAGCCTCTGCAGTTGGTGACCTGGGAGAAGCCAGCAGGAGGGTGAGTCGTTAGAGGGATCCTGGGTTCAGCTGGGGGGTCTGAGGCTGGGCTGAGCCTTCTGCTGCTTCTGGGATCGTGGAAATGATCATTTGGGATTGATGTTCCCATGAAAATCAGTTTAGGAGGATTTTTAATTTTTTTTTTTCATCTAGGAAACTAGATAGCTATTAGATATAGAATTAATTTGAGGGGTTTTTTTTCAACTGAAAATGTTACGATGAGCATTTCCATGTAGGTCAAAATGTTTCTGGCAAGCTTTGGACGGACAGCCTGCTCCCCTTGGACAGAGATGCAAGAGCCTGGATGTTACAGTGTGGAGCTCATGGGTCAGGCAACATCCAGCCTTGTTCCTGTCCCTTGGCTGCCAGGCTGGGCAAAGCTTGTGGCTGTGCAGCACCTGTGGACAGCTTCAGGCTTTGGCTGGGTGAGAGCTGACCAAGCTGCTCTGGGAGACCTGACCATGCAGCTGGAGTGCAGACCTTGGGGCTGATTGTAAATCCCTACCCTGAGTTTCCAGAAAGTCGGTTTGGTACTATCAAATGGGACCTGTCTGCTTGTGCTGGGGTGACACTTCAGGCATTAAGATGCTGGGCAACTGTACATTCAGTTTTGGAGATGCGGGCTTTGATTAAATCCAGGACAAAATAAAATCAAAAGGAATGGGAGTCTAAGGTGAAAGGCATAAGCAAGGAGAAATGTCAGTAAACTGTGAACCAGCAGCGTTGGACTTTCCAGCTCCTCTATTGGAGTGTCAGCTAGGCTAACTTCATTAAAAGATAATAGACATAGGCCTTGATAGAGAAGCATCTCCATCTGCTCTGAGTGCCACGCTCCTCCAGAGCTCTGTAGATGCTAACAGGTATGTACCGTGGTCTGCACTTCCATCAGCCAGAGGACTTTCTGAGGACCTAGGCTGTCCAGCAGCATGGAAGCTTAATAGATGCTCCTGCACCCCAAACCCACACAGAACTGACTAGTGTTATACTTAACCTACCAGATGTAATTTTCCAACTTCAAAGTTTATACTTTTATGAAATAATGAACGTATGTTCAACTTCTTCATTTCGCTTTCCTGAGGGCCACTGATGGTGCTTGAAATCTGCCTCCATTCTGTGTGTGTGTGCTGGATTTTTACCCATGTGGATGAAAGAGGCAAACCAGCCCTGTTCTCTGTGGCTGGCTGTAGCAGGCTGGGCTGCAGGCTTCCAGATCCCCAGCTCGCTGCCTGGTGCACTAGTGTGCAAACTGCTGCAGCAGCAGCGGCTGCTCTGCTCTTGCTGAACCCCAGCGTCACCTTTCAGTACTCCTGCTCTCCTGGCATTAGGGATTTTTTTTTTTTCTTTGGTCAGTTTTAGTTTTGTAAAGAATGTATAAGCCATTTTCTTCCTTTGGACCAAGACAATACAGAGAATCAAGATATCTCTTCATTTAAACTCCATTGCAGCAACATGGTCATACTGACTCCAGTTACCAACCACAGCATTGCTTAATGGCCCCAGTGCAAATAGAAGTCCAGGCACAGACTTCTGAGTTGGTTGCAACAATAGAGTCACCTTTTCATTCTGAAAGTGATGGATGGTTTAGGCATGATAGGCAAGAAAATAAAACCTGTCACTGGAAGACAGATGAGGGCAGCATTTCCCTGTAAAGTCAGGACATGGGTACTCCTCTCTGAATAGGTTTTCATCTGATGTTGGCTGTTAGTGTCTAAGCTCCTTCCAAAGGAGCCTTGCCAAATGTTCCAGTTCTTCATATGAAACTTGGGGGCCATGCTGCTTGTGAAGGATGCAGAAAGTATAGAGAAAACAGAGGCAGTTTTTGCAACTCTGAGAACTCATTTGTCTTAAAGAGGTTTTCTCCCCTTTTCCAATGGCTTCTTTAGCATTGCCTGTTTTGTTTCTATTTTAGTAATTGTGTACAGTGCATGGTATATTTGCTGTTAACCTGTTTTTAAAAGGGACGCATGGCCACAACAGCAATCAACTCTGTTGATTTAGCAAAGATGTCACAGAAGTGGGCAAAGGTCCTGCTACAGTGTTTTTCTGTGTTGATGCTGTTGCCTCTTTCACTGTTAATGTCTTCCTTGTGTCCTTACCAGGCTGAGGATGATATTTAACTGTCAGAACCGTCTGGGAAGTCTCCAGATGATAATGCTGGTTCTGGAAGGTGTTCCCTAAAGAGCCAGCTCTGGCCCCTGCACCTTGTATCACCAGTGTATGCAGACCCCGATTATCCTTGGGATGTTCAGAGTTCAATTCACTCCTCTGGGCCAGCCAGGAGCCACGGCATTCCCACAGCCAGGGTTACTCTGTAAGACAGCTTACTCTGTAAGCAGTGGTTAAACCCCCTCTTTCATCTCACTGCAGTGCTGCAATGGAGGAGTTCATATCTTACCTTTTGGACTTTTAACTGAAAATTGGATTCTCTGGTCCCACTTAGCATGCGGCAGCACCGAGCTGGCACTCCTCCTGCTCGTCCGGAGTGCTAAGATTCATTAGCCTGCATTTATCAGTTCTTGCCAGGGAAATGGTGAATAATGAGGCCTGGTTCAGGTAATGAAATGATCTCCCTCTCACATCTGATTACATCGCTGCTTATTATTTCTTCGGTGTGTAATTTTGCTTCCCTGGAAACTTATTTTGTAAACACTAATGACTATGCAGTTATGGTCCAGAGTTACACCAGCCCAGCAGTGCTGCAGGAGCCTAGCGAGCCATGCGGCCTGGCTGTTTGTGTTACCAGGCATGCTTCGTTAACCAGCGCGAGGATGGAGACAGCCCCTGCCCCTTTGCTGGAACTTACAAGGAACAGCACCAGGAGCAGTGTAGCCCTTGGCATCCGTCACCAGCAGCTGATACCCCTTGTTCAGGTCCAGCGTTGTGATTTAGCCTGCCAAACTACCCTTCCTCTCTGGCACCGAGTTTCTCAGAGATAACCACCACAATCCCTCTCCGTTTCTAATTTGTTAGCCAAGAAAAAGGCATAATCCTCTCGTTTCTTCCTTTATTCGTTTTCTTTTTGAGTAACTTTCTTGAGCAATCAGAGCAGCGTAGGCTATTCCAGACATCTTATATGAGAACACTAAAGCTGTATTCTCTCTACTGGAGTGACTTTGCTTGTGTCTCTTAGAATTTCACAGAACCACACAATGGTCGGGGTGGGAAGGGACCCCCGGAGACCATCTAGTCCAACCCCTGGCCAAAGCAGGGTCACCTGGGGCAGGTTACACAGAGTCACGTCCAGGTGGGTTTTGAATGTCCCCAGAGAAGGAGCCTGCACAGCCTCTCTGGGCAGCCTGTCCCGGGGCTCTGCCACCCTCGTGGTAAAGAAGTTCTTCCTCATCTTCAGAAGGAACTTCTTGTGCTGCAGTTTGTGCCTGTTGCCCCTTGTCCTGTCGCTGGGCTCCACTGACAAGAGCCTGGCCCCATCCTCCTGACATTGGCCCTTAAGATACCTGTAGACACTGGTAAGGTCCCCTCTCAGCCTTCCAGGGGACTGGGCATCGTTTAGGAGATTCATTTCCCTGGTGGTCCTTTTGGTGACAGAAAAGCTGCTGGGAGTAAATCTCATTCTACAGGCAGCCTGTGTCTCACCCAGGAGTGTCGGGAAGAGTTTTACAGTCTCTTTAGAGGGACTGTTAAGACACGGGTCATGAATTTGAGGAGGCACCTGCCCCTGTTATGGACTACTGTGGTGTGCATTGCTGGGACGAGCTGTCCCCAGGACAGAGCCTCCTTGTGTTACTGGGATCCATTTGCTCCTGCACCAAGTGCCTACATATTCACCCAGTTGCTAAAAGGGGAAACGTGATCCCAGGGTGCAGGGGCTCCTAAGGATCTCGGCAGGTTTATTGGCCTGATTGATGGTACATGACTTCTCAGGAGGAGCTGAAAAAAATGTAAGTCATTCCAACATTAACACAACTGTGGGGAAAAGACATTTCCACAAAGAATTGTTCAATCTTTTAAAATTAGGTTTCTTTTTTTCCCTAAACTAGTGACTAATGGACTGAAAAATGTCTGAATGCGTCTGTTTTTGAAGACAATGCTGTTTTTCTCTGGAAAGAAAATCTTTAAGTGACAAGTGAAAGAGTCTGTCCTTGTCAGTGCGTTTCTCAGGCTCAGCTGGGGAAACAGGTGTGGAAAAGGTTTAAATTAAATAGTTCTCCAGACTCAGAGTCAAAATGTAAATTGTTAGGATTCTGATGGTTTTGTTTTCCTTTCAGGGTTTTGCACTTTTTTGCTCCATGGTCCAACTGTGTTTTATTCCAGAAACCAGTGGCCTGGTGCAAAGCTCATCAGTGCATTAATTTCCTTGGTTGTAAAAGCTGCAATTTCATCACAACACCCTGAACACCTCGGAGGATTTCCCTGTGGGTCCTGAGATCTTTGATGCTAGCATCTGGCTGCTCCTCCACGATAAAGCCGGACTTACCAGGCATCACATGTTTCAGCACATCAGTAGGCAGCCGCCGCATGTGCCAGGCCACCCTGTGCTGGAGGTGACATGCCATTTCATTGCCCCTCTACGGTCATCCCAAACCCTGGGAGAGATCATACCGAGGCTTTGTCAGAGCAATGACTAACTTTTGTTTTGTTGTTTTGCTGCCATGAGCTTTGTCCTTCTGACACCAGCTGTTATAAACCCTGCACTTTGTACCAGGGCATGGCAGACCCATTCCGAGTTCCTTTTTAGTATTTGTTTGCAGAGGTCTGGCCACTCTAGGTGCAGCTCACCAGCTCCACTGAATTTGGCTCCTACTAAGACAATTCATAACTGCATTCCTGTGCCCAATAAATATTCTATTGAACCTTCCCTAAAAACCTGGAGCTGATGGAAGGGAATGAAGTGAGCGTGGTTTATGGGTCCTCTTGGTTACAGCAGTGTCCCTTGTTTGTAGGCACTGCCATTACCATCAGGAGAGGTAGAACTGGGTTCTCTGTGTTGTTCCAGAGCTGAACATGCCTTAAGCAGCAAAACATCCAGACTGTTAATTGGGGGTTATCTCCCTTAAGAAAAAATGTGCTTAATGGCAGAGAAGATGAATCTTCCTAGATAAGGATCATTTGGCGATCCTTATCCTTGCAATGTCGGGCACTTCTGCTCAGACCTGACAGTCTGGGACAAGCTGTGCTCATCCCTGTGTTAGTGGCAGATGCAGAGAACAGCTCAGATCTTCTTCACTTGGGGGAGATGATGCTCCTGTTGTAGAAAATACCAAGTATGTCATATCAATTACCTCTCCCAGTTAAGAGAATGATGCCAGAAGGCTCATATGGTGTAAATTAGGCAAGATCTACCAGAGCCAGGGGAGTTTGGGTTTTGGGGTGGGTTTTTTTGTGTTTGGTTTTGGTTTTTTAGTAGGGTGGCTTAGTGTCTTATTTATGGTTGCTAGGCAAGATTCTTCAAATGGTAGTGATACTGCCAGATTTGAAGGAATAGGGACAATATCGGTAGAAAATGCAGGACCTTTCAATAACTGGATAGAGGAATCCTGATTTCATCTTTTGTAAAGCAAAGCTGAAGTTTAACACAGCAAGAGGAGAGGTCAGGTTGTCGCTGTTCTCTTTTAGCAGATGCCCTCTTTTATTGGTAACACTCACGATTATCAAAAAATGAATCCAAGTGTTCTGAAGTGATTAAAGTGTCATGCTGGTGCTTGTTTTCAGAGCTCTTTACAAACCCTCTGAGTCTGGTTTTGCTGTAAGATTCTGTGACTGTTCCCTTGATTTTACTTGGCCATGGTGAGAAATAGTTCAGAAGCTTTTAGTTTCTTGTGATTTGCATTTCAGTTTCCTTAGGGAAGGTGATTTCCTGATACAAGGAGGGTGTGAATCACTACCTGGAGAGAACTGAAGCCCTTGGGAGTGCTGCTCCCTGGGGACCCTGGAGGGGAGGGAAGGGCTTTTGGGCTGGGAGTCTGCAGGTAAGTGGGACATTTCAAAGCAATTCATTGCTTTTGCTGTGTTAAATTGTGCTGCTGGAGAATACACAGTTTCATGGAGGAATATTTCCTGACTCACTCAGAATTTCATGAGCCACAAGCCCATCCAGGATTGCTTGTTTATCTTGTCTAGGAACCAAGACAGAGCTCTGCTGCATAGTTAATTAGATGGGGGGAAGGCAAAGAATTCTAAGATAAGATTATCTTCTGCTCCTCATCACAGCCCTCATGTAAGAAGTTTGCATCACATGCCAGAGCCTGATGGTAAGCCATTTGGTTTTGAAGACATTGTACATGAAAACAGCTTTACAAAGCAATACTTTTTTGGTTGAATACTCCTGTGAATTCTTTTGTATATATGACTAAACATTTTTTGTGTGTACAATCTTATGCAAATTAACCAGGAGGTGTAAATAGATGTGTGGGGATATGGGGCTTCTGGAGGAATCAACTCTTTCATTCCTGTGGCTGTTGAAAGCAGGAAAAGAACAGGTGAAGAGAACCCAAATCCAAGTTTCTCATTGCTGCAATAGGCTGACAGGTGTTGAAATTAAGGTACTGGAAATGACTGTATAAATTCAGTCAGAAACCAAAAAGCAATAGATTTTTTCAAAGAGCAATGGATTTTATATTGTGGCCTTTCAGTTCCAGATCTACAAAGGTTTTTGTGCATGTTCAGGGAGGGGCGGGTGACTGGCTGCTTAGTCCTTGCTGCAGATTCAGCTGCAAGAGCAGCATCTGAGGTGGCAGAAGGGGTGTGAAGTTGATGCAGAACTAGGATGGAGTCCTGTGAGGCTTTGTGTTTAGTTTTCCATCTTCAATGTTGGCATCAGTGTGCAGCAAGTGTTACAACTACATATCGCTCTCACACAGAAAACAGAAATGTCAGGAGTCTGCACCACAGCTGCGAACCATTCTCCGTGCTCTGAGCTAGCCTGCTCGTTTGTAACTCAAAAACCTTCAGATCTGTGCTCTCCCCTTGCAGCAAGGGTCAGAGGAAACCTGAGGGACACCTGTACAGCTAGTCAGTGTGTGAGTTGTTATCTGTACTGCCCAGGGCTTGCTGAGGATCTGGGGTCTTGCTCTCTTCCTGGCAGAAGGACGTGGGAGGAGAAGATGGTGTTTTAAGCCAAGATTTGCTAATTCTGCATCTCTGAACAAGTTGTTTCTGCTGTGCAATAAACTCCCTGTCTGTGAGCTTAATGGTTATGAAATCACAGTTGCACTCTGCTAATAAGTCACTGATGGTTATCAAGAGATGGCCTGGTGAGGGGAATGAATGGATGAGCCTCACGGGGATGTTTTGCAACCTGGGCAGGGTGGGATGTGCATGTACTGGGCTAGATGCAAAACTTCTCTAAAGAGGACTAAGGCTATCAGGCTGCACATAAGGCTACCTTGGTCCAAGAGCTCTCTGCATCTCTCTGTTGTTCAGGAATGGATTCAAGACGCTCTGGGCCAGAGAGAAATCCACAGTGTATAAGGGAAAGCTTGATTTCCTAACGCAGTGGTGTATACAGCTTTTTATTAGCTGTCATGCACTGCAGTAAAACTCACCCTGGCATTAAGCATTCACAGTGCCAGAGGAACAAGTAAAATTCAGGAACAAGTAACTGCCTTTGTGCTTTCTTGAGGACCTCTGTGTCTTTGCATTTCTAAATGCTGGCATAATAAATCCTGAAGTGTTTTTTTGCTCACAGCAGACGTGATTAATACAGCTGTTAGCTGGTGTGTCTTCTAGAGGAAACAATTGGCAACCCCTAGGTGGATAAGCACCGGAGGCCTGAAAACCCTGTGATTTTCCCCGCATTTGAGAAACTAAGAGATAAAATAAAAATGCTCTTTTTTTCTCTTTAAATCCATAAACAGACATGACATAAAGACAGTCACTTCTGCAATGAGCATTTTGGAGAGTGCCTGTTAAAGTGAAAATGCTCTAATGTTCTGCACAGCCAGAGCCTGTGGGGTCACATTTTCTGGGGCCCCCCCCAGCCCCTCCTGCCTCCCCAACTTGGGGAGTGAGGGGTATCCAGTGTACATTGCCTCTTTTCCACTCAGCAGCTCTTCTGCAATGTGAGAAGGGGGCCTGCAGGGATGCTTAGGGGTGCTGAGCCCTGTAAACTTCCAGCTGTAAATGTACCTTTCCTCCTCCTCATGTCCATCTTCCCAGGGAAATCCTGAGCAGGACACAAGTATTTGCAGTGGCTTTACCAGGTTTCCCTTCTGCTTCCTCCACCATAATCACATCCCCTGATTTCTGCTGGTTTGCAGGTCTCATTTGCAGCTGAAAGCTCAAACCACCACTTATTTTCTATACGCGTTCCTAATCTGGAAATGGATCTGATTTGCTTTACCAAATTACAAGCAAATTAAGCTAAACACATTGTGTTATGTCCAGATGCATTGTGGAGCTTTCACAAAAGAGGAAAAACTTTTTTTTTTTGTCATTGCTATGAGCGTTTGTCATTGCTATGAGTGTCTCCTTTCCTCAGCATCAATAACTTCATGTTCTCAAAAAATATAAAACATGTCTGTAGAAGGTAGAGTTTTTTTCCTTGGGGGCAGGAGCCAGATAGCTGGAGCTGCTTCTGTCTCATATCTTTCATCCTCTTGGCCCTTAAAGAATATCCTTGCCAGCATCCTGAGCTCTGTTCCGTTGCAGTTCCTCGCTTTGCTCTTAGATACACTTTGATTATCTGCAATATTGCATTTGATGGTCTTATTAAATAGTTTTTAAAATTTTCCTTTTGGCAGCTGCTTCTTCCCTTTCCCATGGAATTTTTTACCTTAGTTGTAAACCAGCTTTAGAGCTTTGTATGTCTAAGGAAAGTAAATACCCCACTGCTCCAAATGAGACAAGTATTTGCATTTCCATTTCCTGACCCATCAGGGACAATTTTGTGCAAAGCACAGGAGAAATGTCAAAGTGATAAAATGGGCATTGGTTTTGGTTCATTCCCCGGTTAAAACAGCTGATATTATGGAAAACATCCAGCACTATCAAGACTTTATGGAGTTCAAATTCAGAGAGGGCGAATACTTTATAGGTACTGCTATATTTCAGTGATAGTTTTACTGACCGACAAATGCTACATCACCAGAGGTTTTTGACATAATTTCTTAGTTTACTGATTTAAACCTAAATTATGCTGGAAATGTATTTCTTTGCCAGGGAAGTTTGCAGTCTGGATGTGAGATGGACTCCCCGTGTGCATTTGTAGCCACAAACATCAGCTTTAGTTTCCCTCCACCAAACCACGTTTATTCTGAAATAAGGGAAACACCGCTCCTCTGCAAAAAGTCTAACACAACTGATTTGCAAGATTATTTTTTTAGCTAGGAGCAATTAAGAACTCTAACAGCTTAACTGGCTGTGATAATTAGCAGTCACAAGCTATCTTTGGGGAAGTACAGCACACTGTCCTATTTTAGTCCTGCTGTAGTAAGGACTGAGAAAATTATGTAAATACCCTTTACTCTCCTGAGCAACAACTTGGGCTGGGCATGCCGTGCCACAGCAGTGAACTCTGCCTGCCTGGCCAGGAAGGTGCAGCACTTCGGTAAACACAAGCGATAAATTTAACTAGTCATCGTGACGCAAGCAAAAAACTATTGGCAGCCAGGGTGGAAATGCGTGCTACTCCCTTCTTACAGGAAGCGGTAGTTTGGTGTTAGTAACTCCTAGAAGCAGCCTCCTGGGCTCCTGCTGGTCCCCCCGTGCTGCCAGGCTGGTGAGGAGGTGGTGGCCGGGTACCAGCCGGGGCGGGATGCTGGGGCGGCTGCGGGGACCGGTGGCTCGGCTGGTCCTGTGCCCTGCCAGAGCTGCTGGTAACAAAGCGAAGGGCGCTCGGGACGTGGCTTTGCAGACAGCTAACCCAGGTGGGTAGAAAGGTTTTGGTGGCTGTTTCGTGCTGCGGCATGGAGGGAAGGGGTGCTTGCTGCAAAGGGTGAGAAAGTGACCCTCGTTCTCATCTGTGGCTGTTACGGCAGTGCTGCACCTCCTGGGCTTACAGACACCCCCAGACAGAGCACACGGAGAGCTCTGTCTAGCAGAGTGCACAGGGATAAAGACTTTTTTTGTGTTAAATAGTCCTCCTCCCGCAGCAGTAAATCCAAACTGATATTTCATATCAGGCAGCCTGCTAATTTTTTTTAAAAAAAGTTTCTCCTCCCTCCCAGCTGCCAGGTTTCCAGAGGAGGACTGGTACATGGCCCCACATGCGCAGGGCTGGTACAAGCAGCAGACTTGGACCCTCTGCTCCCCCTGGCACCCCTTGCTGAATGAAGCCCTCAGCTGTGCCTGCTCATGGCAGGCAGTGCCCAGGCTCACCTGGCAGGCATGGGCCCGTGCTCCCGTGAGGTGGCTGTGGGTCTCCAGCATGGGGCTCTGCCCTTGTTCTCCTGGGATGGAGCCTGTCCTTTTGGCGATCTGTCTTACTGCTTGCTGCAGATCTGATTCAGACACTTGCTGACATTTCAGATGTAGCTCTCCTGGTCTCACTGCCACTCTGTAAGAGAAATAGGAGAAGCAGGAGATTAAATTTACCTGGTGGTCTGGGTGCCAAGATTTACACTTGGGTTTTTGAGCCATTCACGAGTCCTGGCATGCGCGAGCAGGCCTGGGGCCAAGGCATGTGATGTAACTTCACCATCTCAATGCAGGCAGGAAGGGATGCTCCCTGTGCCCTGTTCTGTAGAGGCAGCAGTTTCCTTTCAGCCAAGCACCAGCAATCCAGCAACAGCCCGGGAGTGCAGGGCACCAAGACTGGGGGCATCTTCATGTCCACCCGTTCCTGCATGCCCTGGGCACCCACTACACACCAGTCCCACATTTGCAAGCACAGGGCACCATGACCTAGCATCTTGGGTGCACCGACCTGGGTTGTGAGCAGTCCCAGCTACCTTGCAATGACCGCTTGTTTGCAGTGCAAACGCCAGGATTTGAGCTAGCCGTTGCTTACCCTCTTTTCAAGGGTCTCCCTGCCGCTGCCCGTTGTGGCCTGTCATTGGGCTTGTTTCTATCCAAAGGAGCCAGAGTCCTTTTCTCATTGTGCTCGGGGTGACAGCGTGCTAATGGCATCACCGTGGTTGTCTGGTAGGGTGTAATGTATCATCATTAGAGTACAGTAATGTGGTACCCAGCTTGCATGAGAACGACTGCCAGCCTCCCACCAGGCTGTATTTTAACAGACCTCGTCTCTCTGTCAGCGCTTTTAGAAAGAGATGCTGTTGAGGAGTTATTAGTGCTGCTGGCAGTTTGCTTAACGCACTAGTTGGGCCATTTAAAAGCAAGATGCTAGCAGGGTGAGAGCATGCTGCGGACTTGGGTGGCTTTAGCCCCACATCCTTTCCCCCCATTAATAAAGATA